>NW_028277097.1:10000000-11331666 GCF_059951505.1 Python bivittatus
TACATGTATATGTGCAGTTGCGGTTTTAACATTGTGAAAATAATTGGCTCTGCCCATGGAAGATAAGTCTTAGATAAATGTATTCAAAATCTTCATATTTAAAACAGAAAAAAGTAAATCCAGACCTGCAAGTAGAAGTGAAACCTAGCATCCGGGCAAGGAAGATACAAGAAGAAAAGATGAGAAAGCAGATGCAGAAAGAAGAATATTGGAGAAGGCGTGAAGAAGAAGAACGATGGAGAATGGAAATGAGGTAGTATGCCAGCTAGCTTAATACAATTCATACTCAGTTGACCATATATTTTTTTTTTTTGATGAGTGGGTTCTTGTGGATGTTCTTGGACTGTGTTTATCTGATAAGAATCCCCTCTTTCCAAAAGAAAACTTAGTTAGGGCCCATGTGAGATAGACAGACAGACAGGGAGACAGACATTTGATATATTGTGATTTGGTTTGTATACTACAGACGCTATGAGGAAGACATGTACTGGAGGAGGATGGAAGATGAACAGCATCACTGGGATGATCGTCGTAGAATACCTGATGGAGGATATCCTCATGGGCCTCCTGGCCCTCTTGGATTACTTGGTGTTAGACCAGGAATGCCACCACAGCCACAGGGACCTGCTGTGAGTCCTCATTTACTTAAAACATTTGATACTGACTCTTTGTATAACTGGCTTGCATGTGTTTTAGGATTGTTTCTTATTGGAAGATCTTACAGCAACAAGTTATATTAATGCTTATTTTAGCAATGCTAGGTAAAAGTGTAGCTTTTGTGACACTTCAACTGTATTTTGTTCTGGTTAACTTTAATAGCCTATTGCAGCCACTTAAATTGCTTGTATCTGAGGCTGTCAGAATGCTATATACAATCCACCTTCCCTTAGGCTCTCTGAGCAGAGAGATACAGATGTTACATTTTGCCACTGCTGAGCTCCAGAACCTGGATAGCTCTTAAAGCTAATCCACTGAATATAGTCATCTAAGTGCAAAGGTCCATGAGTTCAGTTCTCAGTAGAGGGTTTGAATCCCATAGAATAAATTCTGGCTACCCACATTTAATGGAACCAGCAATGTGGTGCCTCGTGGTGAAAGTAATTGCTTGTACAGTATCTGTAACAGGTATCATGATCACTAGAAATCAATTTGTCTGGTTATAATGGCATTGTTCATTAATGAAAAATATCAGTTTTGTCTGTTTCCTTCATATATTTGCTACCACAGACTTTGAAGAGATGAAGATTTAGAATGTCAGGATTGCACAGTGCAGTTTGGCTACCAAACTTTAGCTAACTCTGAATTTATTGTGTGTGTACGCGCGTGCGTGCCTTTGAGTCAATGTTGACTCCTGGCGTCTGCCTGGACTAGTCCCTGCAGTTTTCTTGGCAAGATTTTAGAAGTGGTTTGCCATTGCCTCCTTCCTAGGGCTGGCCCAAGGTCACCCAGCTGGCTTTGTGCCTAAAGCGGGGCTAGAACTCACAGTCTCCCAGTTTCTAACCTTAACCTCTACACCAAACTTGCTCTCTCACTTTGAAATCTAATCCCTATGAAACCAGTGTATTGTAGGATATATTAAAATTGTACTGAATTTTGGTTATTATATAGCACGGTGACTCTATGATTTATTCCACAACTTCAGGAAGCTTAATTTCCTTTAAAAATTATATGACTATTAGCTTTTTTAGTGTCACATAATTTTCTATAGGCAAAAATATTAAACAATAATATTCTGGTAGTAAATTAAGAGATTACAATTCATTTTTAAGAAACTGGAGCCACCCAGAGTCACCCATTGGGGGAGATGGGCAGCATACAAATTTAATAAATAAATAAAAATGAAGATTGCTAATTTGGAAATTCCTTTGTAGCATGACTGCTATCATATTATTACATCTGAGCTCCTTTGAATTCATTGATGTCAACTTCTGATATTTATAGATTCAATTTACAAAACACACTGAATATTTAGTAACAGGCTTAGCTTCCACCAAAAAAAATCCATTCTACAGATTTTAATGTTAAGGTTTCTCTCAAGTGAAGATTAACTGCATATATATGTCCATTTTGTTTTCTTGGTAGCAATATAGAAGTGGCTTGTCATTTCCTTTGTTCCATATATTTTTCAGTATCCAAGTATCCTCAGACCTTGGATTTCCTTTTGATCTCCTATCCAGTTATCCAAGGCTAATCCTGCTTAGCTTTTCCAGGGTGAGCAAAGGTTGGCTAGGTGCTGCCACCTAAAGTTAAGCTGTACTCATAGAATATTTTAATTAGAAGAACAAAAACCTCACAGATAAGATTTGCTACCATTTAAATTGTTAGACTGAAATAACTACATCAAGAAAAATGCTGCTGTTGTTGTTACAATCACTTGAAATTTAGGCTAGTAGCTTGAAATAGTAAAACTAAACTTGATTTTCCTTTCAGTTACAGCAAGAATGACAGACCCAAAGAAAAATTAAGCTTCACACTCCTTAATTTTTTTTAAGCTGGAATCTTTGCTTATTCCAATTGTTCAGCCATATCTATGCTAATCAAACATTCTTTAACACAAAGACAGCCTCAGATTTCTTCATCTTCATATCTCTTGATTTTTAATTAATCATGAGAGCTTTGAAGCCCATTCTTTAACACCTCATTTCCTTCCCTGAGCGGAAAAGCCCAGTTCCAATATTGCCCTTGTGAGTAGTTTATGTGGAAAAGTTATGCCAACTATTTTTAATGTTCATATTTTTAAGAGTATACAAGCCTTCTTGATCTGTTCTTCTAAAGAGCGAGACAGTATTTGAAATGAATAGCAAGTATCGGAAAGAAGTAAAGCACAACTATTTGGGAAGCTAACTGAATTTAATCAATTTCTCTTTGTAGCCATTACGTCGACCAGACTCCTCTGATGACCGTTATGTAATGACCAAACATGCAGCCATCTATCCAACTGAGGAGGAACTTCAGGCAGTCCAAAAGATAGTTTCTATCACTGAGCGTGCACTGAAACTTGTATCGGATAACATGACTGATAATGAGAAAAACAAGACAAAGGAAGGAGATGATAAAAAAGAAGGCAATAAAGACAGGTCTGCTTTTTTTTTTATCATTCTTTTATATTTCCTTTTATTTTGAAACCTGCTATTACCTATGTTTGGCAAGCCAGATAGTACAAAATAGAACCATAATTTGTGCTTGGGATCACAACATTGTCCTGAATTCTCTCTTTGCTTATCCTGAGCCTATTATCAGGATTCTTGTTTACTATTAATTCCAGATCTGTGCCTAGACATTCTGGTTTCTCTGATCAGAGCACAGGTAGTTAGGACCACTTGTTCAGTGACCGTTCAAAGTTACGATGGCACTGAACGAGGGGAACTTCTGACCGGTCTGTGAAGTTACAGCTGTCACGTGATCACGATCCAGGTGCACAGTGCCCGGCTTGTGATTACGACCTCGCAGCGAGCCACAGTGATCGCGATTTCCAATGCTCCCCGCCAGCTTCCCACAAGCAAAGTCAATGGGAAGCCAGCACAAAGTTGGAAGTTGATCCCGCTCTCACGACTTTTGCACCTGCCTGCGCTCTAGAGTGGCTGCCCGCAGCACCCCCACCCCTCTGTGGCACCCACGCTCCAGAGCTTCTGCCTGCGGCACCCATGCATCCACCCACTCTCCAGAGCACCTGCCCGCAGCACCTGCCAGCCTGCTTGCCTGGGACTCCCACCTCTTATCCCTTAATGACCTGTGTAGTCCTGGGGTTGCGACAGCAACCAGGACCACGAGATTGCTGCCACTAAGCAATGTGTTCATGTGATGTCGTGCTTTACCACCACATCACTTAGTAACAGAAATTCCAGTCCCGGTTGCTATCGTAACCTGAGGGCTACATGTAACGGATCCCTCATTATATGCTAGTGGAACAAGTTTCTTGCTGGACAAACCATCAAGGATTACCTATCCTTTTCATCCTGCAGATGAAAAGCTATCTCAGCAGTGCAGTGGATTTTTGCAAGCTAAAAACAGTTTGGTGTGCTTTTCCTTGTCTAACACTTTGTCTTCAGGTTAATGTAGGGAAAGAACAATGCCAGAAATACCCACCTTGTCACGCACCTCTTTGTTGATTGGTTCCTCTTAGTTCCAAAGTTAGGCTCTCTGCATCAGAAAAAAGAAAGTATTGTTTCATACAACATATAGTTAAACCATGGAATTTACTACCATACAATGTAATGAAGTCTAGTAATTTGAATAACTTTAAAAGGGGGTTGTGGCCCACATGAAGCTTAGTCTTGAAATTCAGCAGCATGCCATTTGGAAACAAAAATGCTCTATGATATTTTTAGGCAGTTACCTGAATTGAAATAAAATACTAGTTGACAAATATTGAGGATGATAACAATTTAAGATAGATTAACATTATATTAAGTTAAACTTTAGAATTATTTTGAAACATCTGTTTTAAATTGTATTTTCTTCAGCTTTTCAAATGTCCTACTTGATGACAAAATGTGTTGTATTTGCTCTGGTATATATGGTTCTGAGCAATTTATCTTCAGTTTTAGGAAAAAATACACATGAGAACAAATTATGAGAGTACTATCTTGTGTATAAAAGCTTTCAGGCCTTTTAGCTGGATTTCTTAGAAGTATCAGACAGACCATTGCTGGAGACAGAAGATTTATTTTGAAGTTAATATTTAATGTATTCAGTAATTGGTATCTTTCTGCTTTACCCTACCATATCTCTTAATCCTGCTCACTATTTTCTGTCATGTCCAGTTTTTGAATGTGGTTCCTGGTATATCACATAGGATATGCAAAAAATGTTGCTTACTCTGATCTAGAATATAATACATACTGGATTTCTATTGCTTAATGAATACTTTCTTAGAGTAGAGTGACAATGAAAATTGGTTACACTTTGCTTCTAATGGAAGCTTAATTTTTATACAGAGCTTTGAAAGGAGTCCTACGAGTAGGAGTGTTAGCTAAAGGTTTGCTTCTTCGGGGAGACCGGAATGTCAACCTTGTCTTGCTGTGTGCTGAGAAACCAACTAAAACATTATTGAGTCGCATTGCTGAAAGTCTACCCAAGCAACTTGCCGTATGTATGGTGTTAAATTTGGTTTGTATTTTTATAAAGATTAAAGATTCTGACAGTAAATGAAATCCCTCTCGTTTATTTTAAAGCAAGTAAAAAAAGCTATTTTTCAAATAGAAATAACTACAGCACAACAATGTTATGGTTTATGTCCAGCAAGATTTGTAGTATTTGTTTGAGTAGAGGGTAGGAGTAACCCAAAGTTCTGGAAAATGGCAACTGGAAGGGTTTCTTTATTTCCTCTCAGACTGTTTTGAAATGAAAAGATGTATACTTTGGAAGAGATTTTTAACCTTAAAGTGATCATCATCTTTCCATCATACTGTAAATTGGAAGGGTCTCAAGAAGACCGGTAGCCACTTCTTGCCTAATATCTCATTTTTCCTCTCCTTTTCCTTCCATCTTCCCATTTTCAGTGCTGCCTCCAGCATTCCATAGGCTGTGGAAAAAGAGATACTTTTCTTTGTCATTTATAATTTAATATCCATGAGTATCTTATTTTTAGGTAATGCCATTTTGCTTGCAAGTCTATAAGCACATGACCACCCATGTTGGATATTAAAGAGAATTATTTATTTCATATTCTATTAACAATTATATCTTTAATTTGCTGAATATGTTTCAGTGTTTATTTGAAGCAAATGTATGATAAACCTTTAAACCAGTTTAAAACATGAGTTTATGTTTCTGCTGTAAAATCAGAGAGAGGCCAAATTAAAAAGCAAAATGTTTCTCCTGAACCATTTTGTACTTGTGGATTGGATTCTGAAGGAACCATGTGCATTATTTATATTGTTCCAATTAATTGATATTTTTTTCTTTAAAGATAGGATGCAAGACAGTTCTCACTGTAGGGAATCATATGGAGCTCATCTTTACACTGGTGGACTATTACATTTGGAATGGATTGACTTTACTACATTGAACAGATGTTAGAACAAATTATGTCACTCCAAAAGGGAGGCTGTGATAATACGCTGAAACAAACATTACAAAAAATATGAATCTTTAAAAATTGAACCCATTTATTATCAGGTTTTCTAGTCAAACTACAGGTAGTCCTCACTTACCAACCATTCGTTCAGGATGGTTGCGATAGTACTGAACAAGTGATACTTATGACCAGTCCTCAAAGTTGCTGTCGCCCGACTCCCCCCCAGTCATGTGATTGCGATCTGGGCTCTTGTTAACTGGCTCGCCCTTACAACAGTTGCAGCGCCCCACAATCACATGATCATTATTTGCGACCTTCCCTGCTGGCTACCCACAAGCAAAATGAATGAGGAAGCCAGCAGGGAAGGTTGCAAGTCACTTGGGTAAGTCTCCCCCACCTGGCAGCAGCCACTCCCGGGCCTGAAAACACTCGCATGCACTGCTGCAGCCACCCACACATCCTCCCCCACTGGATAGCAGCCAGCCCTGGGCCCAGAATTGCTTGCACATGCCGCTGCAGCCATTCGCACATCCTCCCCCCCCCTGCAGTAGCCACCCGGGACCCAAAATCACTCGCGTGCACTGCTACAACCACCCACACACCATCCCCCACCTGGCCTCAGCCAATCCCATGCCCAAAAACACTTGCACGCACCACTTACTTGCCCACTGGGCTGCTTGCAAGCCATTTGGGACTTGCAGCTTCCTTCCAGCTTCCCCACTGACTTTGGTTGTTGGAAGCCAGCAGGAAGTTGCGAGGAGGTCCTTGCTTAATGACCAGCGATTCTCACTTAACGACAGCAGTGGGGACTGCCAGGATTGGCGTTGCTAAGCAATGCGGTCACATGACATGTTTTAGTACCACATCTCTTATAGTTGGAAATTCCGATCCCCATTACCGTCGTTAAGCGAGGACTACTTGTATATATTTTACAGGATATAAATATATTATTGAATCTCTCAATTTTTTTTCTTCTTAAAAAAGTTTGATAATATTTATTTGGGCTGTAAAGTCTATGTAATTAACTAGATAATTGCCATCAGCTAAGGAATGTTGGCTGGCAGGACCCAGGAGAAGGGCCTTTTCTGCCATGGCACCCATCCTGTGAAACATCATTCCGCCTGAGATTACGTTAGCCCTGGGCCTCCTGGCGAGGCCTTAAAAACCTTATTTTGGGCCTGGGCCTGGGGCCCTGGAAGCATGATAAAGCCTGTCTCTTGGCTTTGTTGACAGTTATTTTATGAAGCTCAGCTGCCATGTATTTTTATTTATATTATGTATTCTGTTTGTTTTTATCTGTTTTATTGTAAGCTGCCCAGTCATATATACGAGATGGGTGGCTATATAAATCAAATAAATAAACTATGTGAGAGATTGTGAGGAACTTGGAAAAGGAATGGGGAAGAGCGTAGATATAAACAATTAAGAAATAGCAGGCCAGACATTTGACAGCTTATGCCATAAATCGCAATTTAGCCCAAGGTGGAAAGAAAACTGAGAAGAAACATTTTAGATCATTCAAGGACACTCTGCCTTAATGAATTTATTATAAATGAAAGTGGGAAATACTTCTTAGTTTCCAAGATTCAGTATTTTCCCCAGACTAGCATAAAAGATACCTTACTGAAATCTGTATGGTTCTTACTTTCTTGATCTTGCCCAGTTTTATGGGGCTTGACAATATAGTAAATGTATGTATATGTATATAACAGATGGATGATGATAGAGGGAACATTATCATCAGACACAACAGACTATTGTCTTCCAGCTGGGTGGTCTCCAAATATTTTCTGATTGCAACTCCAAAATACAACAACTGGAGGGCCCCAGGTTGGGGTAGTGTTTTGTACATCACAGGTGCTTGGATACTATACAGAACTTAATTCACAGTTCAAGTCAGTTTATTTTTATTTTATTTTATTTTATTATTTATAACGCCACCCAACTCAAAAGGTATGACTCTGGGCAGCATCCAGCATAAAAACAAACAATCACAGAATGAAAAAAAATAAAAATAAAGAATGCAATATATAAATATAAAACAGTGCTTCTCTGTTTTGTGAAAAAGTTTTAATATTTTCCTTCCTGTAGGTAATCAGCCCTGAGAAATATGAAATAAAATGTGCTGTACAAGAAGCAGCAATCATTTTGAATTCATGTGTGGAACCAAAAATGCAAGTGACGATAACTTTGACATCACCAGTGATTCGGGAAGAGAACATGAGGGATGGAGGTTCGAAATCTGTTAAAAGATGTTCAATTTTAATTAAGAATTCATACTATTCTAAGATTGCATTAAGTCCTGGAAGGCAACATGCTGGCATGTGATACACATTTAGATTCAATTCAGTTATGAACAACTTTTGCTAGAGTACACTTTTTTAAAATACCTACATTCTTATTTTAGATTTATTTACTGTAACTAACAACCTCAGATTTCTGGAAAATATGATTTATTTCTTTTTTTAGTTTCGTTGGAAAAATCTTCAGAAAAATAAAATGTTTTGTGGCAAGTATTACAAGCTGATCATCAAGAAATGTTCTGTAAAAGAGAAATTGCGTCAGGAAATCATACTGTGTCTCTGACTATAGATCAGTCTTGTTATCTATTATATGGTTTTGCTGTATTTAATGTCTAATTGCATAGTTGATTTTTAATTTAAAAACACTTATGACTTTGCTTGGAGCAAGGTGTGTATTTTTTTTTCCAGTTTTTTGAGGTTGATTTTTGATCTAGAGTGTCACCTGTGGAGCTCCTGGTGTTGATCAGAGTGTTTTAACTGAACAGTACACATGCAGTGTGTTTATAGTATAATATAAAGAGGTAGCTGAGATCAGTCAAAGTAGATACTGGAGCTTTGAAAAGCAGTATGGATTTATAATCTCTGCCATCCTACTGTGCCAGCAGCGTTGCTTTAGGGTCACTTCTGTTATACTTTGAAAGCTACAGATGTTTTAAAGCCAGCAAGCATGATAATTTAATGTCTGCAATGTGTTGGCTCTATATATGGGTCAGATAAAGTGAACTTTATTTTCTTTTGTCTTACATCTGCAAAATAATTGTTTTCACAGGGTTACATTATTGGCTAGGAATGTATAAAACAGAAAACACAGTTGTATTGTTGGCTATGTTAAAATTCTTGATAGGGGCCAGAGATAGGTTGCATGCATGCAGCCATAGAATGAATTCATAGCATTGTGCTTTTAAAAAGTATAATTTAAGAAAACTTAATCAAAAAGCTTCTTTGACAATATGGCTAAACATGAATGTATGTTTTAATTGAATGCTTTATATGCAATATAAGCATTACATTCAGATAGAAAAAAGTGTTGCCTAGTTGCCATGAGTTCAATTTCTTCATATTTACATACAAACATAAACACACATGGCATATAAATATTACCCCCCCCAAGTATTGTTTATGAAAAAAGTCACACTTTTTTTTTTCACTAGAGCATTTGGATTCTGGACACACTGGCTCTTTGTCTTAAAAGAAAACAAAGCTCTATTTTTATCTGATCCAGATTTGAATTACAGTTGCTATTCTAAGTTTAATTCACTTGCTGAGTATTACCTTGAAGGAAGCAAAGCTTTTATTTTGAATAATTTCCTCAAGACACTGAGCAGCTTTAAACAAATATGCAAAAAAAAAGTTTGAAATGTCTAAATGATGATATTTAAATGCAGATTTGCAATAAACAAGGCTCTATAAAGATTGTTGCTTATTTGTTGCAAAATATATATATAATACTGCAGCTAATGCTCGGTGTCTTAAAAAGGTTGATGGAATCTAGCTGGCTTTTGGGAGTTAAATTCAGGTGACAAGGAAGGCTTTGTTGGAAGAGTCCAATTTTTAGTTAATGTATTCTTGTTTGCTAAATGATATCTTTAATCCTGTGTAATCCTATTCAGTTACAAACTGAAGGGGGAGATGAAAGAAAGAGAAGGTAACACAAAACTGTTAACTATATAGGAATTTTGCTTTGCAGTTTTGTGCATTCAACAGTAAATTTTACTGAATTTGCTCTGAATATAATACTAAAAATGCTCGAAACTGCTGTGGAATGTGTTTCTTCAGCAAAGAATATTTCTGTTTTATGTTTGTTTTTTATCCTTAGCTTTGTTAGTCCCCATCCAAAGCCTTCTAGCAGAGACAATTGAATCCTGTCAGGGATTGCTACCAAGACATCGGAAGGATTTTTGACCAAGGTTTTTAAAGCTCAGTGTCACACCTGCCATATTTGAACAATGAGGGTGTTTGGTTGCATAGTCCTAGCATTTACTGTTACTTTTGTGTTGGTTTTTTTTCTTCTTGTCCTTGTCTTTCTCTCTGGAATTAAGCAGTGTTCACACTAGTGTTGAAATAGTTGACTGGGTAATACTTAATTCATATCTGGAATTGAAAGAGCATGACCTACCTGTTAACTTTTTAATAATGAAATAGTGTGGACACAGCATGTCTTACTGAAGATTAACCCCTTATATACAGAATACAGAAAAGTAATCAATTTAGAAAATAATGGCTAATGTTTTAATGTATTGATTAAGGACTAGAGTTTAAGGGGTTAATCCATTTGGAATCTTAAAACAGATGCAAAAATCCACATATAGGAAAGCTGCTTCTATGGATATCCAGCCTAGATCTCTTCCCAATTTCTATAGCTGCTTTGGCATCTTCTGATGACTCCAAGTTTCACAGTTGATTTATGGATGGATACAATTTAGCTTACGCTGAGGTCAATGGCAAAATGCTAACTAATAATAGAGCTGAATCGTATACTTTCTTTTGCTCATTAATTATATATGGGTTATTAATAAACATTATTTGTACTTAATTATAAAAAGTGGTTTGAAGTGCTAATGTTCATTTTTAAATTATTTTAAGAATAATTATTTAAGACTTCAGTGACATAGTAACTGAAGTCACTTATAAGTACAAGCTGTATGAAACAGAATAAATTACCTATTTTGACAATATTGCTACAAACCTTAAAAACATCTTACTAAATAATAATGACGACTTTGGCCTCAGTTGACTCTTTTATCCTTAAATTTCTTTTGCCTTTCACTTGAAAGTATCTATTATCTTAATGTCTTCCTTCATTTGCTTTTAAATCTCCAATTAGTGGATATCAATCTTTAATTTGTATAGAGGTAGCAAGTAAATGATAGTACATGACCCATAAATCCCATGGTAAAATATTCATGAGGATTTCCACAGACATAGCATTCCCTATAAAACTGAAATATTCTGTGCATAGATCAAGTATGACATAATTTCAAGCTTGACATTTCCTCCTGACTCATTTCTCTTCATGTCTTCATTGATGGCCAACTGTCAAGCCTGATCTGTTAATTCCTTGGCTTTACATTCTTTCCTTGGTGTGTTTTTTGAGTCTTTGATTTGCTGTTACTAGTATGTTTGCTTATATTAGGTTACATTTTAATGTTCAGTTGTGTCTTGTGGCACATTAAATGTTTATTGTAACAGCAAGCTCACTTTGGCAAAAAATAGAAATCTAGCTATCAATATTATCACTGATAAGTTGTAGTTTCAAAATCACAGTTAAAATTGATGTAATTTTATGCCCCATGTTTAGACACAATTGGCAAAAATCTTTTTAGGGTTTTGACTAGGTACAGTGTTTTTCTTTCTACATAACTTCTGGTCTTCATGGTTTGGGGTTTTTTCCCACCTTTTTCTTCTCTTAAGTCTTTCTAGTTTTCTCTTGGTATCTTTCTAGATGAAATTGGGATGGATATATATGGCATGCACCTTCATACTATAGGACCAAAACAGAGTAAGAAATATGAAAATGTACAGATGCTCCTGGCTTAAAATTTTGTACAGTACTTCACATTTCTTTCAACTCCATAAAATCAAATAACCTTGATTGTTCTATAAGTATACTTTGTCCTTGCATTAATGTGAGGTATTGTAGTACCTCTTGAGTACTTGAGAATTTTACTTTTAACTGGGACTATGTTTTAAGGTAGCATGTGGTCATTTTAAGTTGTCCCAACAAACACAGGGCACAATTCACTGGGAGGTTTTCCTGCACAAGTTTCATTAAAATGAATGGGAAGCAAATGCAAATGCCCATTCAGTTCAGTGAAGCCCGCACAGGAGAATTTCCAGATTGATTTTGCTCACAGTTTGTTGTAACTTTTACTTCATTCAAGTGGATTTTTGTGTTCCTTCTGTCTTGTGTTTCCTGTGCTGGTGCACTGTGTCCAACCATTCTTCCTTCAACATTTTAATTTTAGGGGGAAATCATTTTTCTAGTGGATGTTCTTCACAAGTAGATGAGCGTAAAAAGATAAGATTAAGAGCTAACATTTTGTTATGCTCTTGATTATTTTTCATATTGGGCTAAATGATACACAGTTTAAGGAATATTGCTGATGATAATACATTGGAGACAGGGATTTCAAAATAAATGGCATGTGTGACATGGAAGCTATTTTAAGGAACTGTCTTGCTCACCTGGTCAAACACCCATTCCTCACTGCATTTTGCCAATTCAATCCATTTTAGATGTAACTTCGGGTATGGTGAAAGACCCACCGGACGTCTTGGACAGGCAAAAATGCCTTGACGCTCTGGCTGCTCTACGCCACGCTAAGTGGTTCCAGGTTCGGAACATCATTTTACTTTCTTCTTGTAGCCTTATGAGAGAGAGTAGTGCAGTTGTTCAGTTGGATGTTAAACTACACACAAAAAAAATCCAGGTTGCCCATAGTAAATATATGTACACATATATAAAATTAAATGGCTAGAGGGGAAAAATTAATTCATCTTTGAAGATTTGTTCAGAAGAACTGTTTACTCAGTTCTTGCCAATTTGATGTCAGCTTGTTTTTCTGACCAGATAGCGAGGTTGAACATTTGACTCGCTCTCGGGGAATTGTATGTTTTGTATCTGTTATGTATTCCATAAGGCTGCAGAGTAACTTTGCTTTAAATAACAGAATGTGTGTTTAAAGCTTTGTGTTTTAGATATAAGACTTTTACTTTTTATTTCTTTAAGCTCATTAAGTGTAGGGAATGAAAGGTGAGAAACTATTTGGTTCTGTGACTTTGCGCTTCAGCAAAGGCACAAGCAAGAAACCAAACAGATTCCCATAGCCTTTCATTCTCTCTACTTGTTAGCTCTTTACTTTTGTATTTCTATTATAGGAAGGTAATTGTATTTGCTGTTACAAATAAATCCTAGGTCAAAGTGTGCAGGAATTCAAGGAATATTAGACTTGTAATATAACCTGTGCACCTTGACTTGTTAAGCTACTAACCTTGGCATAAAATGCTTCTGTAAATGGCAGCTCCTGGAATGTCTCCAAATGACTTATTTATTTTCTGTGTTTGAGCTTCCATTGAACAGTGGCATTTTAGCTTTTCTAAGAGGCCTCTTTTGCTATTGGTGCTGGGATTGATTAACTTGATTTTGTATTGCTCTCAAGGCTAGAGCTAATGGTCTGCAGTCCTGTGTCATTATCATACGTATTCTTCGTGATCTCTGTCAGCGAGTTCCCACTTGGTCTGACTTTCCAAGCTGGGTAAGTAGTATTTTAAAACCATGAGCATATTATCACAAGTGAAGTATCATTTGTACTGGTATATTTCCCTTAAAATGCATTACTTAGTCGGTTTTTCAGACTTTGTTGATTTCTTTCAGAAGCTACATTATAATAGACCTTTGATTTTACAGACCTTGATTCAGTGGACTCTGGATGCAGCAAACAAAATCTGAATTTCAAGCAATACACACTTTGCCCAATGCAAGATGAAGTTCATTATTTGGCAGATAGTTTCAACAATGCCTGTACCTTTTCTGTTCCTTGTGTACATGACTTTTCATTCACATGTAAAATCCCATTGCCATTTAACAGACATTCAGCTCTAACAGATAAACACAGCTTCCCCCATGAGTCTGTTAAATTGAGAATTCATTATTTATCTGTTACATTAACTCCTTTAATAATATATATAGATCAGCAAAATCATTATGGTTTGGCTAAAATGAAATGTTTGAGAAATGCAATCATTATAGACTAAAAGATTTTTATATTAATAGGGAACCTCTCAATAAAGATCAGATAGAGCAATAAATAGATGATAAATTACCATGGCTCTTTTGGTATCAACTCAAATCTCTTTTGGGCAATAGAAATATTAAAGCTTCAGAACATGGCCTTATATCAATTTCGAGAATTTAATACTTCACTATTTACAACAATCAAAAGGAACAATCTCTAAAATTTATAGGTTATTATTGCAATTAGAAATAGGAGATCCACCACATGGTATAAAGGAAGCTTGAGGTACTGATCTCGGTAATTCCATACAGGAGATAAATTGGCAGAAATTATGGAAATTGGGTGGATTCACCTCAGCTTCAATGTAAGAACTGCAGTAGAAGATTATACATTGCTGGCACTTGACTCCAGTCAGATTTGCACATATATATCAAAATTATATTTCCAAATGTTGGAGAGGTCCAAAAAAGGGTCATTTTTTTCATTTGTGATAGTTATGTGATAAAGCTATACCCTTTTGGCATAAAATGTTTTGGGGAGATAAGTAACATCACGAAACAAAGAAGTGAATGCTCCCCAGAGTTAGGCTTACTACATTTATTTACAGGACCAAACCTCAAGCTTAAAAATAAAGAACTTATTATCTATTTAATTTTAGCAGCCAAAATAATGATTGCGCAACACTGGAAAACCCTAGATAATATAACATTTGAGATGTGGATTAACAAGGTCTCTTCAATTACCATATTATAAAAAAATCACAGATGGTTAAACAAATGAGGCATCTGAGGCAGAAACCGCAATTTTATCAAATTTGGATGGATTTTATGATTTACCTCAAGAGCAATAGACTATAATATGGTATACTTTACATATATGGTAAATGTGTACACGTGCAGTACTATTTACATTATAGTAGTTCTTTTTTGTATTTTCTACATCTTTTTTTTCTTTATATGCATCTTGAATTTATGTTGATGTGGTTACCTGATATCATTTGTTAATCATAAATTAAAAAATTATCTCTTACATCACAGCAAAATGAAATATTTCTAAATAAGCAAAAGTCCATTCATTCAATATTTTAAAAATCTCTTTATTATAAGCTGTGTATTTTAGATGGTAATGCTGGGAACTGTAAGGGAAAGGGAGAATTAGTTAAAAAAAAAAAAAAGTAATCTTCCTCTATCATTGACATAAATATGACAGTATAATTGGTTATAGGAAGGTGAATGTTTTCTTTATGGTGGACTTTCTGAAACTTTACCATATTCATTTATGTTTTCTTTCCTGAAGTTTTCCTTAGTACCTACACAATTATTTTATGCTATATACCATCTCTTAAGGGAATCCTATATTTTCTGTTGGAATTAGGTTTCCAGCAATGTATTACATTCTTCTGGTTCCCAGAAAAGGCAGGAATCACATAATCCAATACTTGTGGAATTATTTCTTAGTACTAATGGTTCTCAGGCTCCACTTCTTCAAGTTCTACATGTCATTAATTAGAGAGTCAGCTCTTACTTACACTAGCCAGAAGTTAAACTTTTTCCACATACCCTCCGAAGATCAGAAAGAGTATGGGTGCCTCTGCTCTTCCAGAAAGTTTTGCCATTTTTCCTCAGTAAAAGATTCTTCAAGGAATGAGCCAAACACATTAAATGCTTTTTTGATGGTTAGAGCCTAGGCATTGAAAATAGAAAAGAGAAGATCTTCCAGACTTTTCAACTCTGGTTTAGTGCTCATATTCAGTTCACATTTAGTTCTCATTTCTATACTAATTGCCTCCCTGTTGGTTAACTGGTTTGTACCTAACCTGAAGGTGAACTCATCAAAACAGGCCTCAGCCATCTTTTCTGTCCTCTCCAAATCAAGATGCCAAACATAAAATCACACCCTCATCTCCTGTACTTCTACACAGAGGTATCTTTCTTAATCTGTCAGGTGCTTTCCTAGTTGAACTTCCACACAGTGTTTAAGGCACTAAATAAACCATTACTACCTCGAGTTACAGTGGCAATTGGGACCAGAATTGCCGTCACTAAGTGATGCAGTCTTAAAGTGCAATGTCATATGACCACATCACTTAGCAACAGCAATCTCGGCAGTCCTGGTTGCCATTGTAACTCCGGAACCATGTGGGTTGTTAAGTGGGAAAAGGCAGGAGTCCCAGGCAAGCAGGCCAGTGGGTGAGAGCTGTGGGCAGGTGAAAAAGCAGCAGGAGCAATTTCTGACTTCCTGCTGGCTTCCCCATTGAGTTTGCTTGTGGGAAGCTGGCAGGGAATATCAGAAATCATGATCACGTGACCATGGTTCACTGTGATATCATAATTGTGAGCCAGGCACTGAGTGCCCAGATCATAATTACATGACTGTGGGGACACTGCAATGGCTGGAATTCCAAGGATTGGTCATAAATCCCCCTCATTCAGTACTTTTGTAACTTTGAATGGTCACTGAATGAGTGGTCGTAACCCAAGGACTGTCTGTATTTCAATTTGTAAAATGTCTGCCACGTGGTGGTTTTTCCAGATGATCCTTTTTCTGGTAGCAGTTGCTTTACCTGTGAGGATTTTAGAATTATTAGCCCCATCAATTAGAGACCACATGTGCATTTTTAGAGGGGTGCTATAATTCTGTGCTCCAGTCCCTCCTTCATTCAATAGCTCACTGCCTGTTTTTCATAAAATGCATGAGTTTCTCTTGCCCTTCATCTCTTTCAAAGCTTCACATCCTTCTGAAAATTCATGAATATCTGGCTTGTGCCATAAGACTGTTGTTCATAAAGGACCCAGCAAGTCTTGCAGATTAGATCTGTTTCCTTTCATTCAGCATTATCTTTCCCAGTGGTGTAAGACATATGACGTAAGGATCTTCTTATAAGATGCACCTTATCACACATTCTACAAGGAAGGCAGTAATATCAGCAGTGTTCTTCACAAACCCAGCCACATGAACTGAGTACTTGCACTAGATAATATAAAGTTGACATATTCATCTTTGTTGAATGAATGTGTTAGAAGGGGCATTAAAGATAGCTCCCGATTCCTAAAATTCAGCCAAAGCATTTTGCATGCATCCCACACATGCCAAGATCCCACTGGAGCATTGGTCACTAAAAGTTCCCACCAGTTTAGGATGGTAGAACCACCCAGATACCCCCTCAAGCAATAGCAGAGTCTTTCCAACCTAATATCAGGTCACACCATCAGCCTAGACTCTGTTCACTCTGTTGGTCTCTCATGGAGACTTTTAATTTTCTTTTTACTTATCTGCTCCTAAAGCAAGCTTCCTGGTATAGTTGGTATCATAGGTTTAGCTATGGATGGCATGAGAGTCATACGATCGCAGCCTTTCCTGGGGAGTGCAAGAATTTACCTATTGTTAGTAGCCTCTGGTGCACCAAACCAGAAGGAACTTGCACTGTAATTAAAGTTCTCCTTTGTGATTTAAATGAAAATATAGACAGTGGCTTGTTTTTATTTATTTATTTAGGCAATGGAATTATTAGTAGAAAAGGCAATTAGCAGTGCTACTGGACCACAAAGCCCTGGGGATGCATTAAGAAGAGTATTTGAGTGTATATCTTCAGGAATTATCCTAAAAGGCAAGTTGAATGATACCCGAAATCAGTAATTTCTTGATTAGTTTTGCATATCTTACATATTCTTTCATTAGATTTTAGTAAGGATAAAATAATATCTCTGGTATACCCTGTTTGTTATAGGTGGTCCTGGCCTTCTCGATCCTTGTGAAAAGGATCCTTTTGATACACTTGCTTTAATGACAGATCAGCAAAGAGAAGATATTACTTCAAGTGCACAGGTAATTGATATACAGCTTATGAAGCAAGTAAAATGTGAGCTGAAAATTGATTGTGTTACCCAGTAGTATTTAACACTTGTTTTCAAGTACAGAGGTACCTCGGGTTACGAACGCCTCTGTTAATGAACTTTCCGGGTTACGACCAGCTCCAGCCGCAAAAATTTACCTCGGTTTGCGAGCTCTGCCTCGGGGTACGAACAGGATACGCGGCCATTTTCCCTCCCGTGACACGGTCCGCAGCCATTTTTCCGCCCCTGACACATAGTCCGCGGCCATTTTCCGCCCCTGACACATGGTCCGCGGCCATTTTTCTGCCCCTGACACGTCCACGGCCACTTTTCCGCCCCTGACACGTGGTCCGCGGCCATTTTTCCACCCCTGACACGTGGTCCGCGGCCATTTTCCACCCCTGACACGTGGTCGTAGGGAGGGGGACTCTCCCTCCAAGCAATAGCCGCCTCCCTGTCCTCCACACCAGAACGGATTAATGGTAATTACATTGAACCTTATGGGGAAATTTCCTTCGGGTTGCAACCAATTCGGGGTGCGACCAGAGTCACAGAACGAATTAAATTCGTAACCCGAGGTTCCACTGTAAATGGAAAACTTTTTTTATAACTTAGTAGCTTATTTAAGTTTCCTTTAAGTCAGGATCAACTCGTATTGATTTCATGAACACTTCCATGCAGTTCTCTTGGCAACAGCATGAAAGAGTTTGCCACTGCATTGTTTATGATGTTTTTTGACTTTCCTGTCTAGTTTACAGCCCTGGTATTCCCTAGTTGTTCCTATCCATATACTAACATTTTGTAAATTATTGCTCTTGATTTTTAAAAATGAAGTGCCCTTGAATATATTAAGTCACTAAGAAAACAATACTAGATGGACAAAAATGAAATGTTCTGTGGAAATTCTAGCTGGTATCTACTTGCCTCATTATGCATATAACATCATTGTGGAATATTAAAACATCTGATAGGTCCATCATGGTGTCTAGGCTTCATGTACATGGGGTAATGTGTCTCTGTAGAGCTCCGTTCAGAACCTTCTAGAGTTTACAGAATTATTTGGCTGGTATCCTGTTTCCCTCACCCACCCACCTCCCCATGCCATACAATTAAGCCTGGCTCCCGCTCTGAACTCCTTTGTTTTCAGCTACCATAGTGTTAGTACAATCATTGTTGAGCTGATTTTCCTGAGTTCTTTATTTTTTCCTTTGTAACGTTTTTCTCACTGGTTTATAATCTTCTCTCAGCTCTTCCCAAACCTTCTTAAAGTTAGTCATCAGGACTAACTTTAAGGTATCCAGCTTTCAGCTTTATTGCTCCTGGGACCCATTTTGCAAATTCTGGCATTGGAAGCATAATAAATGCATTTTCTGCCTTGATGAAGATCATAGTTGACTTAGCCAGACACTCCCACTTTCTGGAAGCAACTTTAAGGGCAACAGTTTCCAGAGCATTTGTGTCCCTTTGGCTTCCTTCACACCTACATTGACCATAGAGCAATGGACTCTGCATCACCATTATCAGCACTGAAGAAATCACCTAATAAGGGTTCAGAGCCTTCTGAGTGGCCTGCCAACCTAATTCCATGCAAGACAAAATGAAAAAGATGGATAAAGGCCCTGTCACTTCCCTGATTCCAGCTCTCTAATTCTTCTCCATTATGGCCTTCTCCAACTCTGATATCACCAATTCTGCTGTGATGGCCGTTTCAGTCCATACTGTCCAGTTGTTATGAGCTTCTCCTCAGATATAGAAATCAATCTCAGAAGGAGAAATCTGAGACAGATTTGCCTTAAGATCTATTTCTCTGTAATACCCTCTTATATCCCATCTTAAGTCCCATCTGGACACTATCTTTCATTCATTTAGATAGATAGATCACTGTCTTTCATTCGTTTAGGCCTGCATTTCCTGAGATGACTTGTATCTCCTAGGTTTCAAATTGTATCCACTGCCACTGATTTGTATCCATTCCATAGTGGAGTTCATGTCAGTCTCTCTGAACTTGACAATAATGCCTCTGATTCTTCTTCTTTCTACTTGACATTATCATCTGACACTCAGGATGAGGGTCAAATACCCCATTTTCCTTTGGAAGGCCTCCATTCCTACAGCAAACAAATTGGTAAGATGGCACCCTCTTTGCCTGAAAGTTAAAAAGTCTTTTCAAATAGTAGAAGACTCAGTATGCCTGTTAATTTAAGACACTGCTGCTTCACCAGTCCTAATTTCAATGCTTCCAGTCTTGCTGAAGACAGCAAGAGTCTCCTGAGGCAAATTGCTGTCTGTCTGTCTGTCTGTCTATAAAATTATATGGCTGCCCAATTCACACACGATGACTCTGGGCAAGCTTACAGAATTAAAACCCATAATACAAAAAACCGATAAACCCCCCAACCTCCCATGACGGCAGTAGACACACTTAAATTAACCATTTGATTGGTTCTGTATCATCCTGGGGTCTCCAGGCCCACTAACAAAACCATGTCTTTGGTGCCTTCTGGAAAAGTATCAGAGTGGGAGCCAGTCTTATCTCCAGGGAAATATTCCATAGGGAGGGAGTCACCCAGAGAAGGCCCTTTTTCTTAGTCCCATTAGATGCACCTCCCTCATTGAAGGGACCCGCAACATACCCTGTCTCCCCGCTCTGGTTGGCCAGTAGATGTAACTGGGATGAGGCAGTCCTTCAAATAACCTGGCCCCAAGCCACGTAGAGCTTTAAAGGTGATAACCAGCACTTTGAATTGGACCTGGAACCAAATCGGTTACCAATACAGCTCCCACAAAAGAGGTGACCCATGCACAAATCTAGGTTTGTGCAAAACTGTGCAGGCTGTCACATTTTGAATCAACTGAAGCTTCCAGATACTCCTCAAGAGCAGCCGCATGTAGAGCACATTACAATAGTCCAAATGGGAGGTGATCAAGGTGTGGGTGACTATGAGAAGGGCATGTTGGTCCAGGAATGGATATAACTGGCGCACAACTCGCAGTTGCACAAAAGCTTTCCTGGCCACAACTGCTACTTGCTCTGCAAGCAGGAGTTACAAGTCCAGGAGAACTCCAGATTATGCACCGGATCCATCTGGAGCAATGCAATCCCATCCAAGGCCAAAGATGGTAATTCTCCAGAAACCAAAGAACCCAAACCCAAATCCACTCCATCTTGCCAGAGTTCAGCTTCAGCCTGTTGTTCCCCATCCAGACCTCAACAGCCTCCAGGCACCAAGAAGGGCAGTCATGGCATCACTTAGCTCACCATGGGCAAAGATGTACAACTGAGTATCATCTGCATACTGATGAAATCTCACCCCATGGTGACAGATGATCTTACCCAGCGGTTTCATGTAGATGTTAAACAGGAGCAGAGAAAGCACCAAACCCTGTGGAACCCCGCAAAGCAGGGGCCAAGGGCCAGACCTCTCGCCCCCAATCAACACCAACTGAGAATGGTCTTGGAGGAAGGAAGTGAACCAGGACAACACAGTGCCCCCCACTCCCAACCCCCGAAGCCAGTCCAGAAGGATACCATGGTCGATGGTATCAAAAGCCACAGAGAGTCAAGTAGAGCAAGGATGGATGCACTATCCCCATTCCACTCCCGCCAGAGATCATCAGAAAGCACACAGTGCCGTTCCATCCCATATCCAGGCCTGAATTCCGACTAAAAGGGGTCCAGATAATCCGTTTCATCCAGGATCCTCTGGAGCTGTAGTGCAACCACCTTCTCAACAACGTACCCCAAAAAGGAAAGGTTGGAGACAAGACAAAAACTGGGATCTAGCTATGGTTTCTTAAGAAGGAGGTGAACCACAGCTTCTATGCTATGCTCTTTCTATGCTACTGACTTCTCACCAGGTCAAGAATATTTACTGTGTAAAGGAAGATAAATGTCATTTCCTAATCCAACAACCACTGCCCAACTCTAATATACTGGAGCCATCACAATCAGGCTCTCACCATCAACAGTATTCTGCCTTTGTGGATAAGATGATGAAACTGGATAGTCTGAGATGAAATACTCTTTGGGATTCTCTTCCTCCATACTTCCAACTGTCAAAACGTATGGCAAAATATTTTGTGTCAGACAGGATGTCCCATTTCTTATCTAATTCATAGGGAGCAAGAACAAACTAGTCCAGGTTTTTCAGTCAGAAACTGTGTTTGCCAAGCAGGAATTAAATGCAGCTCATCATTAAGTTGTCTCAGCAGCCAGAGTTATAGCATCTTCTGTTACCTGAATTACCATACCTAGCTCTGCTCCACTGATTGGCACCAAAGGTTCTAGAATTGAGGAACTTGACTTAGAAGAAGATGGATTATTCAGCAATAGCATTGCTGATATCCTGAATATCCTGCACAGGAGTTAGATGCTTTCTACAACACTTCTTCATCCCACTCACATTTTGACTAAAGACTATCAAACTTTCAGATAGAAGAACTATATTGTCTCATATCAAGGTGCTTTAGCCAGATGTTGGTATTGTCTAGACACCCAGCACAGATTTATGAACATCAGCCTCAAGGCTGCAAATTGTGTATTTGACTGATGTTCCTCCATATCATACATTTAGGGATCACCTGGCTCACTGTCAAGATATATGAGATTCCATGACAGATAACTTTCAGGTTTTCTGGAGCATTTTGCAAAGTTATATTATGTTCTAGACTCCTCTGACATCATATCACCCCATCATTTCTAAGGCATCTCCAGAGTTACCTCAGGTGGTTTCCTTCCTTCCTTCCTGAGAACATTCTTCTGGACTCCTGTCATTTTTTTTCTTTATTGTTCTTTACATAGATACTTTACTATTCCTAGGAAGGATGCCAGTTAAGGACTTCTGCCATCTCAAATATTTTTTGAGGCAGCTCTTGTTTCTGGATGGTATCAATGCCCTCACCATTGATATGTCCATGTCAGGATGGAGAGTTCACATCCAAGATCTCTGCATCCAAGATACTAAGCATGGACATCACAAAATATCAACAAACTTGAGCTTCTCTTAGTTTGGAATCAGATATATCAAAAAGTCTGCCCTGTTTTACATTTTATGTTACAGATTCTTGACAGTCCTGTCCAGCTTTACCAAAGAGGCAGGACTGGAACCAATTAGGCAAGCTCATAAAAATCCAAGAATTTCTGTTAAGTAATCTTTATTAAAAGAAAGTTAGGAAGCTATAATGAAAAAATTCTAGTGACTGCTGTGTTTCAAGAGCAAGCTCTATTATAAAGAAATAATATTCACATCCTTTTGCACCTCTTTCATCTTATACATAGTAGGCTTCCTGGCACCCTCTTTTGCATGAGAGAACTGGATTCAGTTCTATAACCCCTTCAGGATGAGGCACAGCAAACTTTGTCTTCTCAAAGGCCTTTCATGAAGGCTTCCTATGCAACCAAATGGAACTCCTTTGAGATCTTCATCTTTGAACACCAATTTGATTTTGTACAGTATGAGGTATGTCACATTTTGACCTTTCTCTTGCATTTGGAACAACAAGACCTGACTCTCTCTTCAATAAAGGGGGTAGCATACATCCAATTTATTTTCTTATTTTGTCACATAGTACCTTTCTTTTTCAAATCTACTCATGCAGAAGTTCTTGAAAAGCTTAGCATATGTTTATCTTCTAGTGTCCCTTCTGCTTTCAGCCTGGAACCTATCCCTTACTCTGGTAATCTCAGATTCATTCATTCATTTTATATGCCACCTAGCAACTCTGGACAGATTAAAGATTATTAAAAACATTAAAACAAGAAAACAACACAAAACAGAAAAGAACAAAAATGGCAGAGATAACAAACCCAGATGGAAACAAAGAAAGAGAAGAAAAAGGAGCTTCAATCATGCTCCTACCCTATGATTCACTTCCTCTCAACAGTAGGTAGCTTTGTTGGTAGCTGTAACATCAGTTCATTGAGTTGGAAAATTGTACAGCAAAAGAGCTTCACTTCCTTGTTTTTCATAGATGCAGAGTAATTCTTCACCCAAGTAATGCCTTTCTTCCCAAAACGGTCCTTCCAATTGAATCAGACCACCGTATTGCTTATCCTTTTTCCCAACTTCTGAATACCACTTGAAACATTCATTCTTTGGAAGTCCATTGTGCTCTTGCTTTTACCTGGACTCTTTGTGGCCTTCAAAGGCATATCTAAATGAGATGGTCTCCTCCCTCTGCCCAAATGGATAATGGTGACCATCAAGATTTACTATCAGCTGGTCAAAATGCTATGCCCCCTTCCAGTCCATGTCCCTTTCACAAGCACATTATCAGCATGAGCAGCCTTCCAAGACATTTCCCTGCTGGAGTTATACCAGGAGACCATGTAGACTCAGCCCCATGTCTTCATGCAGCACTACAGACTAGATTTCCAGTCCCATATGCCATCTTGTAATGATGTTTCTCTGACTCCTTCTGATTATCAGATCCTCCTCCCAATAAGAAGCTTGACACTTACCCTTGTATGTGAATTACAGAAACCACAATTAAGTCTAAGCTATTTGCTTGTAATTCTTCAAGTGGTCATGTATGCATTCATACAGCTCACCCTTAGGATGTGCTTTGTCAATCTTAAGAAGTGATGGATTCAACAGACAGTGAACCTACTAATGTGTATGTGTGGAAGGGCAGTGGTCCCACCAAATTATTCTGTAGACTAGCAATTTCCAAACCTGCACAGATGCATAACTTATGTAATTCACAGATGACCACTTGAAGAACTGGAGTTCCAGGTAAGTAACCAATTCTTATATTGAAAAAAAATTATGTGTTAAATAAGGTTTTTGCTGCTGGAAATGACTTACTAAAATTAACAAGCCTTTGTTCTTAATTAAATTGAAATTCAATCAATCTGATTTCCTTTTTCCTTCCTCCTTGCTGCTAGTTTGCACTGAGACTCCTTGCGTTCCGTCAGATCCACAAAGTTCTGGGAATGGATCCTTTGCCCCAGATGAACCAGCGTTTCAATATCCACAGCAATCGGAAAAGGAGAAGGGACAGTGATGGAGTTGATGGATTTGAAGCTGAGGGGAAAAAAGACAAGAAAGACTATGATAACTTTTAAACAAGAAGTTTGTGTATGCATTGTTAACACAAGAAGGTGACAATGGAAGCCATTTGTTGTAAAAACAATTCTTAATATCTGTTCAAGTACGACCTCCCCCAAAAGTTAGAAATACTTTTGTGTGGCATTCACACCATTTTAAAGGATGTGCAGACTTAATTATGGTAGAAAAAGATTACTAATGGAAACTGTATTTCGATTTTTGGTTTGTTTTTAGCCTGCCTCCTTTGTTTAGGTTCTAAAATATAACTCTTGATTTCTGTTCTTTATGTTAACTGGTCACTGTGTACTTAAGTTGTACTGTATTTAATACATTGTTATGTGTTTCGGTTGCTTTGTGTATTTGCAAATATATTTAGAATTTTTACTTACCTTTCACACTAGCTGTAAGTTGCTTTGTATTACAAATGGTAAATACAGTTCCTCCTTCACTTAATATTTTATAGCAGAACACTTTTTTGTAAAGTGGGGCTGCAGGAGTATTTCTCCTTAATGTGAAGCATTAACAACCTCTTATCCTGCTATTTAAGTGCTTTCAATTAAATGTTTCTGCCAATTCCATGGCATTTGTCTCTCTAGTGATATAATGGTGTAATTAAGACAGATTTGTGTTATTCTAATCAGGTTTGTTGTTAGTTACACATTAGCAGTATAAATGCTAAATGTACGCAGTATGGAAGCAATTTTAGCAATTACACAATTGATCAAAAATTGCATGATTTTGTTTTTAATAGAACGGCTTTTTAAAAGTATTGTTTTAGGCTTCATGTCTAGGTCTTTGTTCAATTGACTTTGACATAGCAAGGCCAAAAAATAACTTTCTGAAATTTTGCAGAAAATATAAGCAAGAGGACAGTTTTTCCTATTTGGGTAGAGTTTGGCTAACTATTTTTGGAGAGCTTTATCAGTATGGTAGTAATGCCATTAGCTCTGAATTAAAAATAATTGTTTGCCATATCAGTGCCTGTGAAATTGTTCCTTTTGCTGTTCTTGTACCAAATTATACAGTGATTTTCATTTAAACCTAAAACTGAAAATAACAGTATCTGATAAATTGAAGGCTATACTGTAAAAGAAAATAGCAGAAAATTATTTGTGGCCGCAATGTATGCTTATGTCTCCTTCAAACAGCTAAATATTATAGCAGTGGTGTAATTCAGTCTACATCTGGCTATTGATGTATGCTTTGGTTCACAGGTGTGATTTGTTACAACACTACAGTTGAATACACAAATAAAGACTAAAATGTACTAAGTGATGTACTGTTGATTATACACTCAGGACAAATACCTCAATTAGTTACGCTAATTTACCATGTATCCATTTAGCAATGTCATAATATTCCTAAAGCTGCCCTGAGAAATAGGAAATTTTGGATCAGACTAATTTCAATAAACTAGATTAAGCTTTCTAGCCCAATTAATCAGAGATTGCCAAATTCTTGCCCTTTTAAAATGTTTGAATGTTGCTAGGTCTTCAGGTAGTGTTTGTTTTTAAATGATTTTAACTTAGGATGAAACCCCGTGTAGCATTAACAGAAAGGAGTTTGGAGGAAGGGGTGCCATGTTCATTGCCTTGAGCTTTTGGAGGAAAGACAAACTTCTAACAAGAATATAAATAAAATCATCAGCTGCTATGAACTTCTCCCTCACATAAAGTTTGTGGGTTGAATTTCTAGACACCTGCTAAAACTATCTGGAAAAATAGTCTAAAATACTGTAATAGCTGTAAAGGCATGGCTCTTCAGAGAGGCATTTGTGGACAAGGAACATCATGTTTCCCTGAATGGTGGGGTATCATATTGATTATAACTGTATTTTGCATCTTATTAATATGTAAACCACTCAAAGACCAGAAACATCATGTATATAAGTGACCAAAATAAATTGGTGGGGGGGGTGCAACTGAGATTTTCAGGGCTGGAACTGCAATCTCTGTTTCTTAAAAGCAAAATTCTATTTAAAAACAGTAACATTAGATTATTCCTGGTAAAAGAAATTAAAGGAAGAGTCCAAAAATGAGGAATTTTTCCATCAGTAAGACATGTGTGCAAATACTTTCCATAGATTAAATTCATTCCAATTTGCAATATACACTACCGTGCAAAGGTTTTAGGTAGGTGTGAAAAAATGCTGAAAAGTAGGAATGCTTTCAAAAATATATATTGTAATTGTTTATGTTTGTCAATTTACAAAATGCAAAGTGAGCAAACAGAAGAGAAATCAAATCAATATTTGGTGTGACTACCCTTTGGCTTCAAACCAGCATCAATTCATACACTTGCACAGTCAGGGATCTTGTAGGATTAGAGACAGGTGTATGATTAACCAATTATACCAAGCAGGTGCTAATGATCATCAATTTCATATGTAGGTTGAAACACAGTCATTAACTGAAACAGAAACAGCTGTGTAGGAGGCTTAAAACTGGGTGAGGAACAGCCAAACTCTACTACTAAGGTGAGGCTGTGGAAGAGAGTTTCATGTCACAGGTCATACACTGTGGCAAGACTGAGTACAGCAACAAGACACAAGGTAGTTTTACTGCATCAGCAAGGTCTCTCCCAGGCAAAAATTTCAAAGCAGACTGGGGTTTCAAGATGTGCTGTTCAAGCTCTCTTGAAGAAGCACAAAGAAATGGGCAATGTTGAGGACTGTAGATGCAGTGGTTGGCCAAGGAAACTTAATGCAGCAGATGGAAGACACATCATGCTTGCTTCCCTTTGACATCAGAAGATGTCCAGCACTGCCATCAGCACAGAACTGTTGGAAACCAGTGGGACCCAGGTATACCCATCTACTGTCCGGAGAAGTCTGGCCAGAAGTCTTCATGGAAGAATTGTGGCCAAAAAGCCATACCTCTGATGTGGAAACAAGGCTAAGCGACTCAACTATGCATGAAAACAGGAACTGGGGTGCAGAAAAATGGCAGCAGGTGCTCTGGACTGATAAGTCAAAATTTGAAATATTTGACACTAGCGGGAGGCAATTTGTTTGCCAAAAGGCTGGAGAGCAGTATAAGAATGAGTGTCTGCAGGCAAGAGTGAAGCATGGTGGAGGTTCCCTGCAAGTTTGGGGCTGCATTTCTGCAAATGGAGTTGGAGATTTGGTCAGGAACAATGGTGTCCTCAATGCTGAGAAATACAGGCAGATCCTTATCCATCATGCCATACCATCAGGGAAGTGTGTGATTAGCCCCAAATTTATTCTGCAGCAGGACAATGACTCCAGACATACAGCCAATATCATTAAGAACTATCTTCAGCATAAAGAGGAACAAGGAGTCCTGGATGTGATCGTTTGGCCCCCACAGAGCCCTGATCTCAACATCATCAAGTCTGTCTGGGATTACATGAAGAGACACAAGGATTTGAGGCAGCCGACATCCACAGGAGATCTGTGGTTAGTTCTCCAAGATGTTTGGAACAAGCTTCCTGCCGAGTTCCTTCAAAAACTGTGTGCAAGTGTACCTAGAAGAATTGATGCTGTTTTGAAGGCAAATGGTGGTCACACCAAATACTGTTTTGATTTGGGTTTTTCTTCTGATCACTCACTTTGCATTTTGTAAATTGATAAATGTAAACAATTACAACAGATATTTTTGAAAGCATTCTTACTTCACAGCATTTTTTCACACCTGCCTAAAACTTTTGCACAGTACTGTACCTTAAGGAAGGGCTGGCTGCCTTTAAAGTACATTTGCCCCTAGGGCAGGCAGTTTCAGTGAATGAAATCTGTGAGCCAAGCATTAATTGCAGCATCTTTTAACAAACAAAAAAAGCCAAATAACCAATTTGCTGGGCTGTGAAGCTGGGAGCCGCTGTCTGCTGCCATGGTTGCATATTCTTACATTCAAGATGTATGCAACTGATATATTCAAACAGCTATGTAATTTAAGTACACGTTGAATACTGAATAGATAACGGCTGTGGAGGTATAACAGCAATCATAAGAATGGAGATTAACCTGCTGTGTGTGTGTGTGTATATATATATATAATTAAACATGGGTAGCAGCTTTCTAGAGAATATGGAAAAAAATGACCAGACCAAAGCTAATTAGAAACTGGCCTGTCTTGTGTTATTCCTTAGTTTTGTTTTCTGTTAAATTGTAGATGATTGGGGGCAGGGGGTTTCATATCAGTTTAATTTTTTAATCTTGGTAAAGTTTATATATAAATTTAGTTCATGTAATCTTGTTACTTTTATCTCTTGCATTCTTTTTAAGTGAGAAACTCTTTAGTGTCCTTTTCAAAAATAGAAAAGCCTCTATTTTTGCTTACGCTGCAGTGTAAAGCATTGCCTTTGTTGATAATGCTATAGGGGGAAAAAGCTACTTTCCAGCTAGGAGAGTCATGGCTGTCTAAATATGCTCTGTACATGTTTGCCAAACCCTCTCAAAGCCTCGTGTTCTTTAGATGTGTTGGACATTTGCAATTCTCATTTATTCTGATATTTAGCCATGTTAGTTGAGAGTTATGAAATTTCAAGTCAAATTACAAAATTTGAACTCTACTGTATCTATACAAAGTTGAGGAAGTCTAGCCTCACTATGCAACTATCCTGCTTATTTTGCTGTTCAACTCTATATATAAATATCCAGATAGCCTGCCTCCAAGGAAAATTAAACCATGCATTTGGATTTAGGACATAAACATGGATAGAGTGGCTTGACTGGATTATAATGAAATAGGTTGCCATCTACTGAAAAGAGGCATGGAATAAAACCTCCCAGGTGTGTATAAGTAGGACGCTGTTCTGGTGGGTAATGTATATACTGTATATAAAAAACAGCCTTCAAGGTTTGGAATATGGAGGCCTAAAAAAAATAGATTGCAGTTCTGTACATTATTGTCTGGGAATAAGTTCCATTGAATGAAATGAGACTTCTGAGTAAACACAAAAAGGATTAAGTTGCAATTATACATAGACTTGAATTTCTAAAAACTGAACAAGACTTCATTTTCTTCAGAGAAATCAGGCACAACATTATCAACATTTCAGAATTAAGGAAATAACAGTATGAGTATTTACTGAATACATACAGACTGACTGTATTTATTATTTGCTTCCCTGCTTTAAAAAGGAACATACATGATTCTAACACATTACTAATGTGTACTGTGTTTATTTGCTGAAGGGATAGGTTCACATGCTGTGCTAGATCAAAAGCAAACAAACCACTGTGTGGCTTAGGGCAACATGTGAATTGGATCTCAAATCGTTTAAAACTTTAAATCTCTTTTAAGTCCCAATCAGCCAGTTGTAGGGAAGCACTAGGTTTCTTCAACCATGCATTATGCACTGTTCAGAGTATAGGAATTGTTTATTTCAACTAAAGAATAGACAAAATGTTAGCATGCTTGTCAAATCAAGCAATAATTCAATGTTACGGACATTGTTCCCAAATTCCTGCAGAATTAGAGCACAATTTTCACCTGGCTCTAACAATCATATCAGCTAAAACATTTTATTTTGTTAACAATGGTCTGAACTGCTTGCTATATCGCTACAAGCATCTGCTTCGCTGGCCTTGCTGGGTCATTTAATATTTAAGCCATATTGAGATATCACAGTTGCTTTCTTCCAGGAAATACTACATTTCTGTTAAGCTGTGGTTGAGACAGAAAATGAGTTACTAGAGTGGAAGTCTCAGGCAAACATTTTCCATGTCACCAAACTCCTGAATTTTTGGAAAGGAAAGGCTTTCTGCACATAAACTGATGAGTGACTTCATCTATTTTAGGGCTCAGCCCCAGTGACCCCTTCTTCAGAGTAAATTTATCATCACTCTTATCAGTGCTATTTGGAAATAGATTGTATGAGGGCCCAAGAGCATTGCTCCTGCCAAGAAATCATCCTTGTTCTTTCAAGCACTCTGCAATTTATTATGCAACAATGAAAAACCTGCAGGTTACAACTGTTCTGAATCTGTCTGGGCTGTCAAAATTGTTAGGGATTTCCTCCATGGTCATGAAAGCTAAAATTTGCTGCAAGGTTGCTTTTTTGGGGGGGGGGGGGAGGTAAGCAAAGGAAGGGAGGCTACAGTGGTGGAATTCACACCCTACCATAGGCCAAAAAGTTATTTCCTTATTTGTGCCATAGAGTTTCTGCAAACTCAGCCAACTGTGGTTTATTTTATAAACCATGGTTAAGAATTGATGTGCAGATAAATTCACTGGGATCCTTGCTAGGCCATGGGAGTTACTTAAGGTTCTTAAAAAAATTAATTAAGCCAGAAAGTTGGCATTTAATACTGTCATTGCAAAGTCACTCTGAATACAGTATTTGAAAAGTCCAAAAAGGATTATTAGTTTGTTCTCTTTGGCTTAAGAAAGGCATGAAGCACCTAAAAAAATTAAGGCACTGTATATCTTAGCAATTTAAATCATTAAATTATTATGGTTGGTTGCACAGTCAGCCAGATGTTTAGACTGGATTTGGCATTTTTATGCACCTACGAGTCCTTCCCAAGGACCTGGGATAGGCAGATGTTGTTTGATGGTGTTCAAGGTATTGTCACAATTATTATTGTTACTATTATTATAATACACAACGTGAAATCACAGCTGCCAGTTCTTTAGCTGATGTTGGCCTTCATTTACACCGAGTTCTTCCCAAGAACCTAGGATGTTGTAATTATTAATTTGATATTATTATTTCAACCTCAAAGTGCTTTGGGTCATATTTTTAAAATATTTTAGCTTATCTTAAGAAAAAGATCCTAATGCCATTCTGCTTTGCTGACCTATATGGGAAAACCCCACAATGAAGGTGCTATTGCCATGTCTGAGAGAGGCACATAAATGAAATAACTTAGGCCGTGTTTTGAATTCCAGTTATCCCCACCCTGCACCGAGAGGTTGCTTCCAATATATATGAAAGTAAACGGATGTCGTGGGTTGATGGTTCTGTGTTGATCACGGAGCACTCCAACCCCCACGCCCCGGATCTAAATCTACACGTGTACACATGCATGCGGGCGTATAGGAGCCGCGGGAGTATCGTCGCCCGTGGACTTCCCCATCTAGGAGGTGGTGAGCGGAGCGGAGCGCCTGCCTTTAAAGAAGGGCTTCGGAGGAAGACGCCAGTTGATGGAGAAGACCGCAGACCCGAAAGGCGTCGCCCGGGAAGGGCGCGGGGAAGCAGAGCCAACGCCGCCGGCGCCGAGGGGCTGAGCGGAGCCGAGACGGGCAGAGTCGGGGGCGAGCTCCCTGATTCCTCCGCCCTGGCGGCAACCCCCGCCCGGGCCGCCAGCGGGGGACGGGCTGCACCTGCCGAGCGAGCAAGCAGGCAGGCGGCGGTGTCCCCGGGACGCGCGGCCCAGAGCCGGCCCCGCGAGCGAGCCGAGGGCCGCAGAGCGGCAGCATCGCCCCGCGCCGGCTGGGAAAGGCGACCGAGGCCAGGCGCGGCGCGAAGAGACAAAGGGGGCTGAAGCGAAAGGAAAGGGGAAAGTGACGGAGCGAGGCGGAGAAACGAAGCCGGGAAGTGCGTGAGAGAGAATGAGGAGAAGGGCCATTTGCAATCGATCGATCAGGCAGAATTAGAAGACAAGACTGACCCAGAGAAATAAAGCTGCAAGTGTAGAACATAGGCATCGTTTAGCAATAACAGTTAAGGCTGAAAAGCGAAAGTTTTGGAATGAATAAAAGTCCGTTGCACAGTCGAGTCATATTTACACGCTCCGTGAAGATGTACGGAAGCGGTTTATTTTGCATTATGGTTGGTCGCGCAATCAGCCAGATGTTTAGACTGGATTTGGCATTTTTATCCACCTATCGAGTCCTTCCCAAGGCCCTGGGAGAGGCAGATGTTGCTGTTGTGAGCTGTCCCAAGTCAAGCTGCCTTTTGCAGTGGACTGGTGGTGATTTTGTCAATGCCGATGGTGTTCAAGTGGTGCTCCAGATGTTTTGGGATTGCACCCAAGGCGATTATTATTATCATCATCATCATCATATCCTGCCTTTTCATATATAACTCAAGGCGGCGAACGAACCTAATGGTTCTTCTCCTATTTTCTCCACAACAACCCTGTGAGGTGGGTTGGGATGAGAGAGAGAGACTGGCCCAAAGTCACCCAGCGGGCTTACAATCATCTCTTTTATAATAAAAGCGGCTTGCGTGTTGCCAGAGTTTCTCAGCATCCTTGACCCTACGATATGTGTGCATAATAAAGCATATCCCTAAGAAGATGTAAAAAATAATAATCTTAAGTAAATTTTAGGTTCATGCGGAATTTAAAAGATTTCTTTGTACTGGAACCTTTTTATCGTATGCTTAAATAAAAGGATGCACCGTGAATGGGAAAAGCAACCTTATCTGCGCGTAAAGTTTACACTGAAAAAACACACGAACAAGGGGCGACGGTACAGACTGCAATCAGTTCGAAAGTCCGAACTTCCAGCAGAAAAAAGGGAAGGAGCCAATCAGTCTTTTGCTTACTGATTGGACGAAGCAACTGTCAAGCGGAGTTCTGTTCCTGAGGCTGTGATTGGTTTCTCTTCCCGACCCGCCCAACACCCTAGGATCTGAGCGTGAAGCGCCCGCCCGTGGTTTCCTTGCTGCCTGGGCGGGGCGACGCCTTGATTGAGCGCGCGCTGGCCCAATGGCGGCGGCGCCTGCTGGGGCCCTTCCTCCAGAAATGGGGGGATCGGGGAGGGGCTGCCGCGGGGCGCGCGGGAGAGCAGGTGGAGGCCGGTCGCGGCGATGGGAGGGATCAACTACGTACGACGGAGCAGGGCGGCGTTGGCGGAGGCGGAGGATGCGGAGTCCTCCTGGGAGGAGCTGCCGACGCCGCCGACGTCGCCGACGCCCCTGCCCGCCGGCACCGGCTGGAGCAGCAGCAGCGCCGCCGCCGCCGGGACTTCGTGGGGGCAAGCCATGCTGGGCGCCGGGGTGGGCGCGGGGGCCAAGCCGGCCAAGCCCTCCTTCGTCTCCTACATCAGTCCTGAGGTGAGGCGGTTGGGCGGAGGAGGAGGAGAGGGGGGGGCGGCGGCGGCGGCGGCGGGCGCTCGCGCTCCCCACGCTTCCTCCCGTGAGCCGCGGGCGGCGCCGGCGTCTCTTCCGGGAGTTCCTCGCTCTCTGGAGAAAACTTGTACGTTTGTCCACTTCTTTGTGGCGTCGCCCCGGCCCCACCCGCTCCCCCATCCCTACTCTAGGAAATAATGGCTTGGATCCTCTTCCTTACTCAGGGGAGCCGAAGGAGCCCGCGCACCCCTCAGGCCGCTGATCTAAATGGGCAAAGAAGCGGGGGGGGCGGGGAAAGTATCTACCCCCGAGGCAGGACTCTGTGAGGGGGAGGAAGGGAGGTAGAGGCTGAAACGAGCATTTTGCTCCCGGGGCAAGGAGGAGCTCGGCAACGGGCGTCCACTCGTTTTATGAGCCTTGGGGGGGGGGACTGATCAAACGGGGGTGCACAGACTGAAACGCTGAAAGGCGTGGGTTGGGGGCGTCTGGCGCTGCCGAAGGGCGAGGGTGCAGCTTTCCGTCTTTACCTTTTGCTGGTAAGAAAGACAGAAGGGGGGAGTGAGACGTGGGAGGATTTGCACGTGTGAAACGGTATCCTCCCCTTCCCTGGTGCAGTTCTGTGAATGAGGAGGGTAATTACTCTCTGGAAGCACCTGCTTCCTCAGGAAAGCATGCATTTTTTATACAGTTTAATCAATGCATTGTGGGATGGGCTTGCTGTCGGGCCCATGTTTTAAGTTTAATTCTGAAAGCTAATGGGGGGGATGCAGCAGAGTAAGTCTGCACAGAAGGGATGAGGTTTAAACTCTGCTTCAGCTCTTCTGGAATAAAATCATGGACAACTGTGTCCAGAACTACTACAAACAGTACTTGAAGTTGTAGAGTTGGGTGAAGGTCTTCTTTTTTCCAGGCGCAATTCTTCCATTGTTGTTCAGTCGTTAAGTCGTGTCTGACTCTTCGTGACCCCATGAACCATATTGCGGGGACTCTTAAGAGTCTTCTCCATTCTTCCATGGGGCCTTCCAAAAGGATCTTGTAACACTTCCATTGTGCATCTGTCAGATTGAATGTGCTTGTGCTGTAGTTAATTTCTAAGGTGCTATAAGACTTATTGTAGTGCGACTAAAAAATGAAACTGCTTGCATTGCTGCGGAATAATTGTGCCACATTTAAAAATCTTTATCCGTGTTTCAGTTGGGCTAAGGCCTGTGCCTGCATTCTCCAAAGCACACTTTAGTAAGTTCACTGAGATTTGCTCTTAGTAAGTAAGCAAAGCTTACAGCCATACTACCCTAATCATTTTCTTCTGTTGATATGGAATGGTTATCTGGTGCCAATTCTGGTTTACTTTAGATAAAATAGCTTGGAGAGAGTCCTAAGTACTACTGCAGTATCCAAGCCTGTGTGCGATAGCTTACTCTCCTTGGTAAATCCTTTTTCCCCAGCTACTTAAATGTACATGAAGAGCATGCTAAAGCAATTGAGAAAAGAGGGCCAGTTTGTATGTCCAAAGGTATTTTTATTTTAAAAATAAGTGAGTTGCATCAAGACAGCTTCCATTAATAACACCAACATTTTGAAAAACAAATGTATTATAACAAATAAAATGCCTGTTGCTCTGGCAGATGGGATGTATGTCCATAAAGTCTGGGTGTTTGTAAAGAGATTGTTGATTGGCAGTGGGCATATTGACATAATGTGCTGTGGCTAATCTGCAGTTCAAGGGAAGCAGATTCACTTTGTTTGGAAGTATCCCAGCCACTTTTGCAGTGGCTGGCCAGGTCAGTGCTTCCTGTTTTTTGTTTGTTGTTTTGCTGGGAGTTGGAGTTTGGATTCCCCCAGAGATAGGTGAAAATAAACTTATTCTTTCTCCAGTTCCATTGTGTCCCTGTTTCACTTCCTATACATTGACTGTAGGGTGTTTGTGAGAATAATTGAAGACATGGAAAGAGATTGTAATTGGAGTACTTCCTTTCGCAAACACTTACTGGGGGAGGGACTGTCAAAAAAATCAAGATGGTGGGTATGATTGAACCACCACCTACCATTTTGACTTTTTGACACCCACCCATTCCCTTGTGGATGCCGTTGAGTAACCTGCTGTTCTGTATTGTGAAGCTGGTCTGGACAAAATAGGGAGCTCAGGTAACAAAAGTTAACTTGTTTTTAACTTTGGGTAAAAATTGGACAGTATTGTAGCTTAACTATGGCTTGATCTAGCATCCAGGTCTAGATGATGTATCATGTCCATTTATTACATAGATTAGCAGATCACATGCCTTTCCTGACTGGTTAAGGCAGCTCAGGAGGTGATATGTGGGTGGGTCCAGGTGATGGTGAATTCATTCTTGGTGGAGGGAGTGTTTCCGGCTGCCTTTAAAGAGGCACTGGTACACCCCATCCTCAAACTATCATTGGATCCCACTTTGCTGGACAATTTTCATCCAGTCTCCCACCTTCCCTTTTTAAGAAAGTTGGTTGAGAAAGTGGTGGCACTACGGCTCCAGAGGATCCTGGATGAAACGGATTATCTAGACTGTTTTCAGACAAGTTTCAGATATGGGATGGAAACGGCATTGGTTGCACTTTTGGATAAACTCTGACAGGAGTGGGGTATGTCCATCCTTGCTCTTCTTGACCTCTCAGCGGCTTTCGATACCATTGACCATGGTATCCTTTTGGGTTGGCTTAGGGAGTTGGGGGTGGATGGCACAGTTCTGGCACACCTCCTTCCTCCAAGGCCAATCCCAATTGGTGTTGATAGGGAGCAAGAGTTCCAGCTCACAGCCCCTCCTTTGTCGGGTGCCACAGGGTTCAGTACTCCCTCTGTTCCTTTTTAACATCTACATGAAACTACTGGGTGAGATCATCCACCACCATGGGATGAGGTATCATCAATATGCAGATGATACCCAGTGATACATCTCTGTCCTGGGTGATTTAAGTGATGCTGTGGCCACCCTTTCATGGTGCCTGGAGACGGGGGGGCCTGGATGGGGAAAAACAGGCTTCAGCTGAACCCTGGTAAGATGGAGTGGCTATGGGTTGGGGGCTCCTCTGTATCCAGGAGTTTGCTATCTTTGGTTCTGGATGGGGTTGCACTGTCCCAGACAGACCAGGTGTGGAATCTGGTTGTTCTCCTGGATTCACGACTCCTGCTCAAGGAGCAGGTAGTAATCCTGGTCAGGAGGGCTTTTGTTCAACTTTGTGTTGAGTGCCAGTTATACCCTTTCCTGGATTGGGAAGTCCTCTGATCAGTCACTCATGCCCTAGTCATCTTCCGTATAGACTATTGCAATGCGCTTTACGTGGGGCTATCTTTGAAAAGTATCCGGAAGCTACAGCTGGTTCAGATTGCGGCCGCACAGGCAATTTTGGGTGCACCAAGGATGGCAACATGTAACACCTTTGCTGCAGGAGCTGCATTGGGTGCCAGTCTGCTTTTGGGTCCAATTCAAGATGTTGGTCATCATCTTTGAAGCCCTACATGGCATGGGACCAGGTTACTCAGGGAAACTCATCCCCATTACGTTGACCCATCCCACCCAGGCAGGGAAGGTATGTTATGGACCCCATTGATTAAAGAATGTTGCTTAGCAGGTCCCAGGAAGAGAGCCTTCTCTCTGCCATTGTTCCCACCCTATGGAACACTCTCCCCTCAGAGGTGAGGTGGGCCCCACTCTCCTGGCCTTCCAGAAAGGGGTGAAGACCTGGCTCTGCCAGCTTGTTTGGGGCTCGAGGAGGGATAACCAACCCTGGGGGTGGTTGGCACCCTGAAGATGCTCCTGGAGGTTGATTATTTATACCATCTATTCCTTGGATTATATTATTTATTTTTGATTACTGGTTGTATTGTGTTTTAACTGGTTATTATTCTTATTGTAAACTGCCCAGAGTTGCTTGCTGAGTGAGATGGGCAGTGACTAAATTTGAAATATAAATAAAAACATTACAACTGAGAACTGTATAATTTATCAGAAATGGTAGTTAGCTTTGAGACCATTATATTGCTTTCAAGTGCATTTGTTAAAATAACAGCCATTTATTATTTAAAAATATTAGTGGAAATTAATCTTGCTTTCTGCTTTTCATATTTGCCATTCATAAATGATATCTATCTTTCTAGTTCTTCTCATTTTTGGTTGTACTAAAAAATGAAGAGTGTTGGAAACTTAATCTATTTACAATATATATCCAAATATGTCTAATGAATAGCATGGCCAAAAATGAGAAGGTGGCAATTTAGTTTTTCTTGGTCTGGCAACTTTTGTCACAAGCCAGACTGTCAACATATGGACAGAATAGGAATAAAAGCCCGGGTAGTGAATGTGTGCTTGAATTATCTAGTAATTGTATATAGGATGTAAATAATGAAATAACATTGGTTGTTTTCACTTGACACTCCCATAATTAAATATACCATAGCTTACTCGGCTCAGGTTTTTGGGTTTGCATGACTCACTGAACCATAACCTAACCTTACAGGCTGGATTCAGGCAACATGAAGTTGGTTGCTTTGTGTTGGGTATATCATAATATAAAAAGTCTTGTTTGTGGACTCCTTCTCACAGGTTTTTAACTTTTGGTTGGAGGATCACTAATTGCAGGATCACTAGCAAATTAAGTTTTTGTTGGAACAATTAGGAGCACAGATAAAATTGCTTTGAGTGAATTTTGGCCATGGGCTTCTAGTTAGCTTAAGTTGCTGGCTATGGTAGAAGGGTAGCTGGAATACAGTGGGATACACAGTGAAGATACTTATCTACCAAGAAGCTCATAAGGAAAAATTAGTATGTTAGATCATTTGGAGTAAAGGAAGAAATCTTTGAAAGTAGACAATCCTGAATTTAATGGAGCCCAAAATAGGTTTCTTCCTTTGTAGCTTTTTGATTAATGTTTGAAGAGAAAATTGCAGCTGTGTTCAGAATGTTCTGATAACTTGAGTTGGTAGTGGTCTAGCTAGGAGGATTTTTGATCAGTAACTTAGTGATAACTGAGACTGGGCACATACAGGGAACATCCTGTTGTGGGCAGTTGAGGTAATGTTAAGCTGATTCTGGACAACTTAAATCCTAGATATAACTAATGGAACAAATTACTGTTGTTTTTCTCTATGGTTTGATGTGTATTATATCTGAAGATACTGTTAATGAAAATGTTATTAATATCCTCCGTGTTTCCTGAGTACATGCATAAATGATTTCTAAATTCTTCAGGAGATGTATTGTTGAACTTAGCTTATGAGAAATTACTGCTAAATAAATATACCATGCCTTTACTTGATGTATGCAGAGAGCAAAATTAAAGCTTTGCTTGTTAAAGAATTCTTAATAAAGAAATGAAAGATACTTGAACTTGCCCTTCAGGCCAGTTCCATACTGGTTATACTTGTTTTTTAGTTTCATTATTCATGTCCTTCATCGTGAAGGACATAAAATAAGGTAAACATTCTGGATTTCATGTTCAGAGAATTATAATTTGATATTCAAATTGTCTAAATTCTCAGCATCAACATTTAGTTATGTGGATTCTTTATTTAAAGTTTCATGGTAATCCATTATGGAAGGAAGAATATTCAGTAAAATAAATTTAGATGGAGTTCTCTGATGTTAAGCACAACATTTTTATTTGTCGCAAAGATAATGTACAAATTTCAGTTAAGGAAGGAGATCACATTGGATAATGATACGTAGCTTTATAGTGCAGGATAAATTCAGAGTAAACTCCTGCTCATTAATGAGGGCGAGACTATGCTTGGGAAGAATGTTGGAGCATGAAAGTTAAGCTCGCTCTTGTATTAAACATTATTATGTTTGTTCCAGGAGAAATAAACTATGAAATTGTGAAACTTCAAATAATGGAATAATTTTTATTCTTTTTTTCCTCTCAGTTCTTTTAACAGCAATTTTATGAGAAGGTCAGAAAGAGAAGGACTGGCTTAAGGTCACCTAGCAAGTGTCATGGCTAAACAGAAAAGTAAACCCCATCACAGTCAGCATAGTTAAATGTGTGGAAACTTGGGGAAACTTTTCAAAAATAACTTGGATTGCTGTACACAGTAATTCTCAGTTGAGTTCAAATTCCAGTTAAGCAGTCAAACTATATTTAAATGTAGGTTCCTTTGTCTGTTTGGTGAAATTCTTGGGGGCTGGTGTTGAAGTCAATTTATCTTGTCCCATAATAGGTTAAACACCTGGGGATGGATTATAGCTTTGTAGGCTTATATTCCCAAAATGCAATTCCTTGTGCACTTCTTTCTTTAACTGACGTAAAATGAATGACAACACCAGATTTACAGGATTTCAGGACAACTTTATATAATTTCTAAGCCTAAAATGAAGTTATGAGTAGCATTTATCATAGTTTGCCATTTTTGATAGGAAATGTTTGGTCAGCTTTGCATTCCATATGCATTGTTTTCTTCCTTCTACCTCTGTAATCACTTGAGGGAACTGTGAGATATAGCAAAAAAGGCTATTCCATTATGACAGAAAAACAATTCCACTCTAGATTTATAGTCTAGGGTTAGGGCTGAATGGTATTTGTTTACTCTTTGCTTATGAACTAGCTCTGTAGTAATATAATGGAAAGACTGTTTATTCTGATTACAAGTATTATTTTGACTTTTTCTGTGTTTGTTTTGTGTCTTTTCCCCATTTGTTTTGGATATTAAAGCAGTAAAAATAAATAAACTTTGGGGAGCTGTATTTTTCACTGGAAAACATACTGAGAAAGTTAATGTCATCTATTTTCTCATGCAATACATAGCTTACTGGTATGCAAAGTTCATTGTTAACTGTGTTTATATTTGGCTGACTTCCTGTTGGTTTTCATCTTGATAGTTGTCAAAACATTTTTTGGTGCAATATTTAACTATTTAAAACCAGTTAGCTCCTTTCTCTAAGGTAAAAAAGAACATATGATGATCAGTCAGTACTGAGACTGTCATGTATTGACCTTAAACATCTATTCATGGCATAAATCCAATTCCTGATGTTGCATCATCAGTGTAAGTACAAATGGCAATGAATATCTTCTTGTTCTAAGTTACTTTTCTCACTTAGAACATATTACCTTAGGTTGATAAAACAACTTCTAATTAACCTGAAATATGGAGTAAAGGTGCATTGATCTTTTTCTTGGTTCTGCTATGCAGACTTCACATTGCTGATTATAAGTTTAAATGCTTCACTGCAGACAAAATATATGACAAAAAATAAGTATGATTGGAAAGGAAGAAAGGGAAGATTCAGCATGTGCTTCTTGACCTTATTTTTTAAAATGAGTCTGAAACACAAGTAGAGTACCAGTAAATGTTATATTCTATACCTTTTATTAAAATACATAGGAATGATGTAGGAATGTAACTCTGTTGATGCTATTGATTAATACTGTAATGGGATAGAGTTCTGGTTATTTGAACTTCCTTGTTGCTATTCTCAACTTATAATGTAAATCTATAAAGTGCATGCTTTTTGAACATTGCGTATTTCGGTGCCGTGCAGTTTGCTGTATTGTTTCAACCTACCAACACTGAGTCATTCTAGCAATAGCTCTCTGCCTCCTGTTTTTCTTGGGAACTTTTATTATTAACACAGGAATTAAATAATGCTTCTAAATAAATTAGGGTTCATATATATCACAAAACAGAGGCTATTTGATAGTGGTCATATCCCCATTTTGTGGTATAACACCAACTTACTACTTGCTACATGCAATATGCAATATAATTGGGCTTGGGATTCGTGGTTGCTCCAGTGATCATCAGTGGGCCCATTTCAAGGTGCTGGTCTTAACCTCTAAAACTCTACATGGATTGGCACTCTTGTACCTGCAAGACTGTCTCTCCTAATCAGAATTGACTTTTTCTGTGCATTCATTCTGTAAAGGGGTGCTTCAAGACCCCCTCCTTTGTAAAGGAATAGGAGCCCAAAGCATCTTCTTGGCAGTAGCTACCATGTTATGGACTATCTTGGCCCCTAAAATATGAGGAGTCCCACCTTGCTTGCATTTTGCAAAGGTATTAAGACCATCCCATTTGAAATCTAGGATGCATTTATAAGTGGGTTTACTTTTTTTCTTCATTAACCACCTTGAGTCATTTAAAGAATGCTGGGTAGGCTATTTAGAGATTTATATGGGAATGATGGAAGTATTGCTGTAAACTTAAGGTTCTCGGCTATGAGTTTTGATTGCTGTGGGATTGCGAGCCAGTTTAAGGGAGCGTGCACCAGCTTGTCCAGATAGAGCAGGAGCCTTGTCAGACAGTGCTCCTGCTTTGTGGACAGTATTGCTGGGATCTCTTAAATCCATCCTTCCCTCCGATATACCTGCTTGTAATTCCTTCCAGACAGTACTGATTCTACTACCTTTGCTAGCACCTCTGCCAAGAAGGCAGGGTGGAAAAGGTTGGTGTCTTCCTTTCCCTTTCCTGGTGGCTGCTCTCAAGGGGGAGATGGTGGATTCAAGCTCCAGCTACACCCTTAGCTGCCAGAGGGGTGCTACTATGAGTGCCAACATGTCCTCAGTTGTCCACCTTGCTGCAAGGGAAGCCATCACCTGGGCCAGTGCACTGCTGCTTTGCTGTTGAGATCATGCCTGCAAGAGACCAAAAGGAAGAGTACAAGAGCTGGGTAGAAAGGGATGAGTGGTGGCAATTGCTGATTTGCTATTACCTTGTGCTATGCGGGGCTAATGTCAACAGCATCAGTAAATTGTTAGATAATAATGGAAAAGGAAAAGTTGGCAGAAAGAAAAATAACTCCTTTTTCAGAAGGGATCTGAAAATATTCAAGAACTAACAAGCTATTAGAATTATTCAGATCTTGGGGAGTGGAAGATTTGAAAGGGTAAATATTAGGGTTGTAGAAGGCAACCAGAGGGGTCTTCACAAAGGATGTTGGTGGAAGCAAAGTGCCCTTTTTGAAATGTTGAGAAGGCCTCATCCTCCAGGTGACTTGGTCCGGGTGCTTTGTGTCACCAGGTGGCTGTGTGTGCACAACTGTTTCACTTTGCTTTCAGCCCAGCTCAATATATTCAATACATATAGAGACAGCCTGGAAAACTCAGTGTCTGACTAAGTGCTTCAATGAGAAGGATTTGCTGATGCTTATATCAGCACAACCATCGTAAATTTTTGGAATCCTTGCAAGGATGTCCTGGTAAAGGGGGAAAGCATACACCTATCCTGAAACTGGCATAAGAACCCTGAAAAGGGAGATTAGGGTTTTGTTTTTGTTTTGTTTTTTTACTTTGCCAGTAGGATTGTCCCACTCATCAATATAATTAAATTCTAGCAATTCAAACTAATGTTTGCTGAGGTTTTTTTTTTTTAATGAAATCATTAGTTTTATTCCTAGAGTAGGGGGTTACACAAATCCATTTATCATTTAGAGATCATAGCACTACAGAATTTGAGAATTCAAATTGAGATGTAACTTTTGCATGATTGCATTGCCAAACTTCAGTAAAACCTAATGCTGCTTGAATCTGAGGGGAAAAGTACCTTGTCATGAATGAGTAGAAGTATGTTTAAATCTTGCATCTACAGTATTTTTTGTTGGATGACCTATAATATTTGGTGACTGAAATCAAGAACATAAAAATGGGTCTGTGAAATTAAATTTTTCAGACAGAAGCAACTTAGAATCAAACTGAAGCAGCAGTTGAGGGGATCATCTAGCTCATTGTATTAGGAGTTAGCATAATTCACAAAGAAACTACAACTCTGAAAAATTATCACAATGAAAGTGAAAGGCATCAGGAAGTTCCAGTATTAAATGTACAAGTTATGTCTGTATGTGCAGTGTTAAACTGAAAAACTAAAGGCGTTTCAAATTTGTAGTCATAGATCTTGAAGGGCAAGCAATGGCATACTGGGATCTTGCGGGGGCATGCTTAGGTCCTGGGTCTTCAAAGGACATGGGGAAGTTGGTACATTGAACAAAGTTTTGTTCTTTCCAACCAACAGAAGTTTGAATAGAAATTATGTGAAGGGGCTGAAGATTCTGTCTGATTGTCAGTAGGATAAGTCTCTGAAAACAGAATGGAATGGGGCCAATTTGGTGTGTGTTGGGGGGAGAAGTTGGCAAGAGAGATCAGGTTTGAAAATGGACTGGATCTGGCTGGGAGTTGCAGAGAAAAATATTTTTTTAAAAAGTCCCCTAATGCATTTCTATGGGAGAGGTGGGGGACAGCAGCTTAGAATGCTGCTGATGGCTCTGTGAGCCTCTCTCCCTCCTGGCCATGTGGAACCGCTAGCAGTGGATTCAGATTCCAGAAGCCCTGCTTTGCAGGCTTTCCCCACTTAGTTTGTATGGACCCAGACCAATAATTTGTCATTCTGGTGGCATAGAAGAAGTTTAACAAATTATTATCTATTTTGATTGCTGGGAATTCTCCCAAGTCTGCAAGCAGAGTTCTTACCTAGTATTGTTAAGCATCAGCTAAAATGGAAAACAATCAAACTGGGGACCTTCAACATGCAAGACACATTTGCAGACTAGAAATAAATCCTTAATTTATACTGCTCCCTTTTACCACCAGAACCAGAGTTTTGCTAGTGACTAATTAGGTTTGAGGAACATAATGTATTATATACTAGGTGCTGTGCTTTTCTTGAGTAATTTAGGGTATGATAATTCTTGGTCTAGTGGTTAAGGCTCCAAGCTAGAAACCAGGAGATGGTGAGTTCTAGTCCCACCTTAGGCATGAAAGCCAGCTGAGTGACTTTGGGCCAGTCACTCTCTCTCACCTCACCTCACCTCATCTCACAGGGCTGCTGTTGTGGGGAAAATAGGAGGAGAAAGGAGTATTAGATATGTTCGCCGCCTTGAGTTATTTATAAAAATAATAAAGGCAGGATAAAAAAGCCTCTTAAAAAAAAAAGATAATTCGTCCCAACGCGCCTTCAATCCTGGTTAAAGACGATTAGCAATTTTATTGAGTTCTTGTTTGGATTGTGAACTTTGTTTTACTTATTTTAAGATTTAATACTAAAAAAGGGAAGACATCAGCAATAGATTATTACAACTTTCTTATGGTAACCTGTCCTGTTGCTATATACTTAAAATTCTCAACATTTTTATTAGGTTGGTCTCAAGTTACTGTATAACTTTGGTAAATATTTTCTACATGCCAGTGTAATACCGCAGAAGTAATTTGCCTTCAAAATACGTTTTTAATATATTGAATATGTAACCTTTTACTTAACATCTGGACTAATGCAGTGTCCTTTCTTCTAGGAGGTATATGTGAGGGAACCCATAGAAAAAGAAGTGGAACCTCACTTGTTGCCAGGTAATGTTAAATAAATAATATTGCACAGTACTGGATGCTGAAGTTGTCCATTACACAATACAGTTAAGTAGATAAGCTGAGCTCTGAGGGGTATGTGTCAAGGCATGACCAACCATTGTGTTTATTATTTTATAGGATGCTTCTTTGATTTCTGTAACTTGAAAACTCTCCTGGCTTTGAGAAATACATGGTGTTACTGTAAAAAGAGAACTTATCTGCCTTCAAACATCTTATATTTCTAAAAATAGCAGAGACTACTGGCTAAGTGGATGCCAGGATAGAGGAGCTGTTGCTTTTTATAATGCAGTCCTAATTTAGATGAATTGTACAGAATTTTCTTAGAATGTTGCTTTTGCTTGTTTTCAGATTGAGGCTGAGAACTGTGCCATGTGTTTAGCTCTGATAGTGCATTTTAAAGGCACTAGTAGTTCCCCAGTTCAGAGCAATAACAGTAGCATAATTCCTTAAGTATGTAGCTCATCTTGCATTAACAGTAATAGCATTTGAGCAACTTGGAATTTGGGAATCTAAGTAGTTCATTGCAACTTACTAAGAAGCAAATTAACTTCCATTAGGTGAGCTGGTGCTTTGTGAAGCAAACATGGTTTTGAAATTTGTACAAGACGATGGATCAAATCGTGGCACTTTTGGAAAACTTATTTGCACAAACTTCAAGATTTCATTCCTTGGAGAAGAATCCACTTTGGAGGATGTAAGAGATCAAAATTAATCTTTTTCTCTCTCATGGGCAAATTCTTTTCATTACGTGGTGGTTGGGTACTTCATCTTTTTATTTCAGTAGTAAATTTATAATTATGGGCATGAAGTCTTGTAAAAGAATACTGGGAAGCTAAGATATTGCTCTCCTATAATGAATTTGGTACAAGGTCCAGACAAAATATATATTATGTTGGATTTGATGTAGGAAAAATTGAGCTCTTGGCAAATCACAGGGGCAGATTGTTTGGTTAATCCACCATCTTGAGGGCAATGTACATGATGAACAAGGCTTGCAAAATCCAAGTTCTTTGCAACATAATTTTGGGGGGTGGGTATAAAGGTTGTTGCAGAGTACTGTATACATTTCTGTTGTATATTTCCATCATGAATACATTCTGAAAATGATAAGGATTTGTGTTTTGTAGTAGCCGAACCTTCTGAGCAAAGGCTGCTCAGAGCACTTCTAGAATTCAGTCTAAGTAGTACTAAAACATGAATGATGTTGGCCATATCTTAGCTAGTATATCAGCTGGACCTTATAAAAGATACTATGCTATGATTGTGACCTAGGAATCAGTGAAAAAGCTCAGTCCGATAGTATTTACCTTTAAAATCTGATCATACAGGGAAGTATCCACTACTAGAATAGTTGTATCTCTAGATACCTAATATCATGAAGTAAATCTAAATAAATAATTGATTTATTCAATATGAACCATGTGTCACTAATTATAGACATGGATAAAGTGACCTCACTGGGTTTGATCTCAGTGTTTCCCCTGATAGCTTTTCCTAGCAGTATCACATAGATAGCATATACCAAGATAACAGTGAAACCTAAGAAACTCAATAGCAGTGTTTCTTAAACAAAGTTTTGTGGAATGTGAATGTTCTCGAGACAGTTGAAAGTATTCCACAAGCTGGTCCCAAGAGCTGACACATTTCTTAAGGAGTTTGGATCCACTTAATTTAAACAACCAAATACTCTGTGAATGAAGGGATGTTGCCAGATCTCTCCTAAGATGTTACACTGCTACAGTTGAAAAAAAAATATCACTGGACAACTTTTGAATGAAAATTCACAAAATTCACATATGACTTAAGTGAAATGGGCCTGAAGGTCCTACCACCATTTTGCTCAGTGTATCTTTGTGAAAGTGGATTTTCAGCTCTACTGCAACAAAGACAAAATATCAAAATAAGGTGAATGTTTAAATCTTTCTGTAAAAAAATCTCCCTCCAGACACTGATAAAATAAGTTGTCATATACAAGCCGATAGATCCCATTAAAGTTTATAAACGAAACATGGGATATGCTTTAACAGATCCTGCACTAAAAAGAGAGTTAGACTAGATGATCCCTGAGGCCTCTTCCAATGCTCCTTTTACATCTCTAAGGGAAAAAAAACATATTTTAGTAATAAGCTATTATCCTAGTGTTGCAGCAGTTGGTTGATTTTAAAAATGTTAAGCAGGGTCTGCCTGGTTAGTTTTTGGATAAGGGAACTACCAGAATATCCCAATGCCATGGACTACACTGAAAATTTAAAAAAAAATCCTGGAAGAATTACACTGGCAAATCACTACCATATTGTTGCCAATAAAACAACCAGAAAACAACATGGATTGTCTATATAGTTGCAATCAAACTTGACTTGAATGAGACTCTTATTTCAATATTTTTTTCATTCTGCTTTTATATCTATCTGTCTCAAGTTTTTTCCCACAACAACCCTGTGAGGTGGGTTGGGCTGAGAGACAGTGGCTAACCCAAAGTCTCCCAGCCAGCTTTCATACCTATGGGAGGTCTAGAATTCACAGTTGTTTGGTTTCTAGGCCAGCACCTTAACCACTACACCATACTGGCTCTCATACGGCTTTTGATTCCTCCTTTTAAAAATGAAGTAGTCATAGATGAGTTCCTTATTTAAAAATATATTATTTGGTGTTCTACAGTCTTGAAAATATTAAGGGAAACTGCTGTACAGGATAATTTCTGTGAAATGGAGCAGTGTCTCAGCATCATGTTCTAGAACCTAGTTTTTAGAAAGAACTACTACAGAAAGTTATATGATGTCCTGAAAGGTCTAGAAATCTTCCGTGATTGAGACTGAATGCTTCGGAGAGATCTGAGGGAATCAGCAGGGATAGCATTTCTTTCTCAGACCAAAATTGTGCAGTAACACAAGAGGAGGCGGTTTTTTCAAAATCAAGCTAGAAACTAGACTAAAATATTTTTGCCCCATATGAGCCTGCTCTGGGTTTAAGATCCCCTGGAAAGCCGCTTCTCTTGACCTTTCCCTTGATCAAGCACTTTGGATCATAAGGTGATTATAAGGGTCTGCAAAAAGAAGAGACCTAGCTGGTTCTGTATTATATGTCTGCTGGAAGGACATGTTCTTTATTTGACAACTTTAGGTGTTCAAGCCAATACATTTGCCACTGCCAAAGTAGAATTTAACTGGTAGGGGATGTTCTTCTTTTGATGTGTTCTTAATGGGTGTTTACATCTTATAATTTTGAATGTATAATCCAGGGTTTCTCAACCTTGGCAACTTTAAGATGTGTGGACTTCAACTCCCCAGTCAGCATGGCTAACACATCTTAAAGTTGCTGAGGTTGAGAAACCCTGGTGTAATCTTTTTAAAGACTTTAAGAACTTTTTTTTGGCAGAAAGTAAACATACCTATTAAATCAGTGGCAAATTAGAATATGACTTGTGGAAAATAACAGGGTAGATTTTGGCGCGGTTCTGGAGAGGATTAGAGCCTTTAAAGGAAAAAAACTGTGGTTAAGATTCAGCTGTAGTTGGTAATGTTGGTGAGATTCTACTTCATTACTTTCAGTTCTTAGAAGTTTAGTACTCCAGGAACAAAAAGAGCTAGTTAACCTTTTGAATGTATGGTCTATTGTATTGATAGTAAATGAGAAACCTAATTAAGTTATGGTGTGTTCTATTAAGGGAAATTTAAGGCATTTTTCTCTTCTAGGAACCACAGTTTAAAAATAAAGTCTTTGGAGAAAATGACATAACTCTTCAGTGTGTAGATCACCTTTATGGAGGTAGGTTAGCATTAATAATTTCTTCATCTTTAATTATTGTATTTGATTGTCAGAAATAAATATTTGGTTTTGTATGACTTGGGTGATTTATATATATTTTTAAAAGTAATGTTAATTTTTAATTTTATTTTTATTACAACTCTACCTGTATTTGTGATAAGTAATACTGTGCAAAGTGAAGAAGAAGAAGAGTAAGAAATATTAAGCAAAATAACATTTGGAGGTAAAGCAAAGTCAAAATCTAGTATACAGCAGTGCATTCACTATGCTTCTCCATTCTTACAAAACCTCCTTGCTTCCACTGTGTCCATACATCACTTCATACATTGCTTATTGTTCTTTAAACTTCTCACTACTTTTTGAGGGTATCATCAACTCTATCCAGCTTGGTTTTTCTTGGTCTTCCCCTTCCTCTCAATTAACTATTCCTTCATATATTTGGTTTGCAATTTTATTCTCATTTATTCTTTCTATATTGCCAAACCAGTTCAAAGTATTTCTATCATACAGGCCACTCACCATTTTGCTTTTCATCAGACTTCAAGTATTGTAATTCATTCCCCTGCATTCACCTTTTACGTCCTCCTGACACAACCAGCTCTTATTTCTAAATAAGAATGTGGGCAGAATCATGCATTTATGCATAGAATGCACTCTTTATCTTACCAAAAACACATTTTATTTTAAAAATTAAAAAATTTATGTGGTGTTAGCACTTTTTATGGCTCTGCCAGCTTATAACCACCTAGTAATATCCATAAAAGTTATATCTGTTGTACCATTTAATATATCAAAACTATAATAATAACATTAAAAGACTTGGATAAATAAGTATTTTTTTAACCTCCATCCTGATTTCTGGTAAGCTGGTGATTTGCTTTGATTCCAATGGCAGTTTCTTTTTCATGAGCTCTACCATGGTAAAAAAAATATACAGATAGTCCTTGGGTTAAGAACGCCCGGTTTAAGGACGACCCATAGTTCAGAATGGAGCCTGTTGTAAGAAAATTCAAGTTCAGTACACAGTGATTCAAGTTAAATACACAATGGTTCCAGTTAATTACACAAAGCTACCTATACAGTATTATACAATAATACTGTTCCGGCTTACATACACATTTGGCTTAAGGACAGACCTTGGGAACAGAACTCGTTCTTGAACTGGGGACTACCTGTATAGCCATGGTATCAAATGCATAATTGCAGGAGCTGCTAAAAGAATCCCATTAATTATTGGGGAGTTCCAGAAGAATTGTATGGGAGATGGGATTCCTGGAGATAACTTGGCCCTGAACTACACAGAGCTTTAACAGCATTGTGAGCCCCTTGAATTGCCTTAAAAAGCAACCTATGATATACTGGGATGTACTTGGAGAGATTGTCTGCCCTGGTACATCTTGGGCCAGGTGGTTTCCAGATCATTTTCAGTGTCTATTCTGCAAAGAGCACTTGGCACTAATCCAACCTTGAGGTTATCAGTGCATGATCAATAAAAGTAGGCTTCTCCTTGACTTTCTGTTCTAGTTAAAATTAAATTAAGCAGTAAATTGTTGTGAAGCATATATTCAAGTATTATTTAAATCTTCAGAAATACAAATATTTCAGTTTAGCTTGTGTGGGTATTGTTTGAATAGATGCTTTCAGTATGAATTGCAGGAGGTAAAGATAAATTGGTGGTTAGGATAATAGTACAAAAGTAAGGTTGTAGAGTTAACTACATAAGCAACAGTTCAGGGCACAGATCTGCACACTGTTTCTCTTAAGTAATTTGTTCTTTCTGGCGTATTTTACTCATCATGAAACTGTATTCCAGCATCTTAAATTTTTGAATATTTCCCTGGTCTCTTAAGCAAGTTAATCAACTTTTTTTGTTTGTTTAATTAAGTTGGCTGCATTTTTTCCCAGCTCCTCATTATGACGGCTATACATTTAGGAATAAATTATTGGGCAAGAAGATCTATAGCTTACTGATTTGCTGGATAAATAGTGGTGAGTTGTTTACCTGAATAAATGTTAAAAACTAACCTATACTTTTCTTATAGTTTATGATGAGAAAAAGAAACCTCTAAGTGGGCAACTGAGAAAATACCCAGAAACAATAATAATCTACTGCAAAGATCTTAGAGTGTTTCACTTCTGTTTAAGATACACCAAGGAAGAAGAAGTTAAAAGGGTAATTACAGCCTTACTTATTTCCCTTTTTTGAAACAAAAACCTTTGGAGTGTAGGTATGACAAAACATTCATGAAGAGCATTAATGCTCTTCAAATTTTGCAACCGAGTTACATTTTTTAAGAAGATGGGAAAATTAGGGAAGAAAGTCATGGCTTGTTGAAGCATCTTTGTCTAGCTGTGGTTTAATATGTTTTCAGTTAATCACAAAATGCTCAGCCATAACCTATTGGTTTACAAACTGCAGGTATGCTAAGTGAATGGCAAACAAAACCCATTATGGTTTAGCACAGGTGTGAATCCAGCCTGTACTTTTGCTTAAAATGCCTTCAGGTTTCAGTCTGAGGAATAGACTGTATCCTAATTTGCTGGATTCCATTTACAAATTAATTTTATTATCAGTTGTAGAATTCTCATTTGGTTGAAGGTTTGCATACATACACTGAAGAAAAATAGGGTGCTGTGTGGTACATAGAACTCTCTCCTTCAGTTTTCCCCCACAAGAACAACCCTGTGGGGGTAGGCTGGAGTCAGAGAGTGTGGCTAAAGTCACCTAATAAGCTTTCACAGCTGAGGGTGAACTTGAACCTGGATCTCCCTAGTGCCAGTCCAGCTGCTTAACCATTATGTGACCCTACTGTCTGAATACAACTACCTCATCCTAAAGACCTTGTACACCAGCGGTCCCTACATAGCCCAACATTTCAGATTGTCTTTTATGGCTCATTATATGACACATATCAATATTATAATTGTCTGCAGGACAAAAGGTATGTGGCATGCTCGACGTATTAAGCTCCAGGTACACTGAAAGAAGTCCATCTCCTACCCAGATATTTTAATGCTAATAGGGGAAGTCCATATAAAGCATTTCAACAGAATTGAGATTTAGCCTTTTGAGGTATAAAAACACGATCAATTTAGGAAATTGTTCAGCAGTCTAGCAAAGCTAGAAGGTACTCAATTCTAACTAATGTGAATGGCTTACAAATACGTTGATTTCTCGTTCCTTTCTTAGATTGTCAGTGGCATAGTTCATCAAACACAGACTCCTAAGCTATTTAAACGCTTGTTTCTGTTCTCTTATGCATCAGCTGCCCCAAATGATTCAGGTAAGCATGCATGATATACCTGCCTTGCTATTTTGATTCTAAGTAACTATTGTGTTGACAGGCTTGCTTTAAAATATGCTTGTTGTGTTCCCACCTTGGTTAGCTTGGTCATCTGTACCATCTTGTCAAGTACTGATAGGAAATGGATTGTATGATAGCTATTCATATATGATCAAGAGATGAGCTTCAGTAGATATCCAGAAAAGTTTCAGTGTAAAAGTAGTTATTTTCTTCTATCAAAAATGAGGATATATGCATCTCCTGTTGAGTTATGGCCACAGTCTGAAACAGTGGCTTTATGAAAACAACTCAGAATAGTAATTGTTGCTTCTAAGAACAAAACTTAAACTAGAATTGAAAATTTTTTCCAGTGTATTTATCCTACTAAAAACATATTTTACAACTCTTGTCAAGTTTTTGGTTGAAATGCAAAACCTACTTGAAAAGTCCAAAATTATCCAGTCTAAAAAACTTATATTTTAACAGAGAAAGAAAATCAAGTAGTATGGTTTGATTCTATTAAAGACTGGCGTCAAGAGTTGGAGCGGACCAAAGGAAATCTAAAATACAAAGCAGTGAATGCCAATGAAAGTTATAAAGTCTCTAAAAAGTAAGAACTCACCACTTTTAAAAAATTAACACTGTTGACTAAACAACCTCCAATTCAGGCTGGTTTCCATTTTTAAGTCCTTTGAAAAGTTCTGTGTAAAGAATAGTTTGATTAGAACTCTTTGAAAAATGACTGGGTTTGAAGTAATCTCTCCTGGTAGGCCAGATGCATTCTGTGGCGGAATGTCTAACAGACCCTGGGACCATGGAGGGAACAGGGCTGTTACAGAAAAGATTGCTGAGCCCAGGGGAGGAGGAAACATGAGAAGACTCAGTGTAACTCCACCTTAATTACACAAGGTTTCAAGATTCTGTTATATTATCCTACTAGCACTAAAGATCTTCCCAGAAATCTTAATAGTTTCTGTGTTCTGCCTGCCTCAAAGGTCTTCATTCAGTTGACCAGACCAGCAATTGGCAAAGTTCAGGCAGAGAAGGAACAATATGCTGGGTGTGTGCCACTCTGATACATCTGCCAGTTGCTCTTGCCAGTTGGTCCAGCTAACTACAAACTGCTCTGGGGAGAATAAGTCAAAATCCTGGTTTGGATGATATAGTAAACAGACCACAGAGAAAGCCCTCTGTAATCTATTAGCCTAAGAAGCCTGAAGTAGTCAGTACGGTCCTGTTGAGTAGAATTCTAGTGAATTCTAATGTGAGATTTATGAGTGGGCCAATTAATGGATGGTTTAAATAGAAGCCTCTAAGCGTATGTGGTTGTTCCTATTGTAGGATTACTTCGTGCATTCAGTTTCTTATTGCACTGGCAACTTTGAGTTATGCTGCAGCAAAATAAATATTAATAGTGAAATATTGTACAGGTAGCCCTTGAGTTACAACCATTTGTTCAGCGACTGTTTGAAGTTACAGTGGTGCTGAATGAATGGTATTTACACCTGGTCCCTGAAGATATGGCCGTTGCAGCACCCCTGTGGTCATGTGATCAAAATTCGGGCACTTGTCAGCTTGTCCACACTTACAACTGCAGGGGCACTTCAACTCCCCCCACCTGCCTGTCTCTCCCTCCCACATCTGCCCTTTTGGCTGCCCTGCACAGTAGCGCTCCTCAGTGGCAGTGGCACTAGGGCTAAAGTAGAGGCCTGAGGCCTTCAGCAGTCTCAGCCGGCCGCCACTGCCCCCAGGCTTCTACTTCAGCTGCAGCGCTGCTGCTGCTGCTGCTGCTGCTGCTGCTGCTGCTGCTGCTGCTGCTGCTGCTGCTGCTGCTGCTGCTGCTGCCAAGGAGTGCCATCTCAAGCCCCTCACTGTGGCCAGCCACCCCAGCACCCCAGTGCAAAGCCCCCGCTGCCCTGTACTCTGCCCTGCCACCCTGGGCTTGCTGGCCCCTCCAGCCTCAGCTTACTTTCACTGTCTTCCTCCCGCTGCTGATGAGGTGCACCTGGCCTGGCCCTATGCGAGGTAGCTGCTGGCTTCACCAGGCCTCTTTCCTGAGGCCGCTTGCCCTTCTTGAGATGCTTCGGAAAGCTTCTGAGGCCTTCTAAAACCTGGCAAGAAGGCCGCACCTGCCATTCTCCAAATCGTGCAGGCCATTGTCACTATGCTTTGGAAGGCCTCAGAAGCCTTCTGAAGGCTTTCCTAAGCATCGCAAGAACAGCCCAAACAATTCGGAGAACGGCAGGTGTGGCCTTCTTGCCAGGTTTTAGAAGGCCTCAGAAGCCTTCCAAAGCATCATGAGCAGCCTCAGGAAGAAGGCCTGGTGTAGCTCAAGGAGTATCTGTATTATACATGTGTAGATCAAAATATGAGCAAGTAGATATTGCTGAGATAGTGATACAGCTTTATAAAGTTAACTGTGATGGGTAGATGATACATTCTAAACTTTTGTACTGAAGTAAAACACATTTTCTTCAGTTTGAGGTCCATGATTACTTTTGCAGCCATTCTTCACTAGGGTCAAAGTTTGCTTCTGAGCATGGTTGCAGGATAATCCATTAGCCAGCCTCCCTTATGACTGCATGACAATGTAAACAGCCATCTGCTGCCTAGCAGCAAGGATGAGGAATATAAAGCGAGATTTCTGTTTAATGGAAAGGGCAGGAGGAAAAGGCACTGAGCTTAAGCCCAAGGGGATGTAAGATGTGGGCTGCAGTCTTAAGTGTCACAAGGCAATAAACTGTTTGAAATGACTTCAGCCCTTCTGAACAATAACGATTTCTAACTAACTGGATTGTACCGGGAAGCTCCAGTCAAGAGAGAAGCTTGAACAATTTGCAGATTTTAATTGGTTAAATTAACTTCTTAGGTTGCCGGCCTATTTTGTTGTTCCAATGACTGTTTCTGAAGAGAGCATTTTGCAGTATGATGGGAGAGGAATTCCAGTGAGTATATTTGTGGGCAAGCTTGAACAGACTTCTAACAAACATTTACTTATTTCTACAGAAGTATATATATGACTTCCTTTATTGCTACTAGATGATTTAGGTAACATCAAATGAGCGCAATACAGGCTGAGCACATTCAGATAAGAAAAACTGAATATTATGGCTTGCCTCACAAATTTATTGTTTCCTTCTGCATATACAAAGTTCTTATCACAGAGTCTGGAAAGTAGTATTAATGCATAAATGCAGTTAATGGAGCAGTTCAAACAGTCCTTTGATTTGGATGAGTGGAAATAAATTTTGTACTCCCTTCTTTTTTTGTTTAGGCAAACTAGCCTTTTTCATATCAAAACTGGTTGTTAACTAAGTGGGCTTTCTTCTGAGTTGGCACCCCCAGAAACCCTAATGACCTGCATGTGTTACATGTGTTAGGGGGAAAGCTGAAAGTGTGTTGGATGGGTGATATCTGTGATCTAGAAACCAGTTTCTTGTTTTTGTTTTTACAGTTTGAATTGCTAGACAGAAGGTTCTATGCTATTTTCTTCACAAAGGATGATATTGTAGGAGGAGAGCCATGTTAGTCTGTGATGGCAAAAATCAGGAAGAATCTGGTAGCACCTCTTCCAACCAACAAATTTTATTAAAAGGCATAAACTTGTGAGCTGCAGCTCTCTTCATCTGATGCATAGACTGATATTGGATTTAAATTGTGATGAGGGGAGTGGGAAGGGGAGGGAAGATAGGTTGGTTACGTAAGTGCAGGTTACATGTGAGACACATTACAAATACCTTATCAGTTAACAATTGTGATATGTTAAAAACCATTATGTTTGTTGAAACTTGAGATAGCCTGAAGCATTTTGATTTATGCCAATTCAGCTATTTCTCATTCAGTGGTGCTTTTAAAGTGCCATTTTTCCAAAACAAAAAAGATTACGGAAATCCTAGCAGCTGGTACAGTTACATCAATTCTGAATGCAAATAGGAAATCCAGATAGGGCACACGGCTAGATGTAATGGGGAAGAAGTATGAGACCATATTAAGATAATCCAAATCGTTGTTTGAAGGATTATCTAAACTGACTCATCCACCTTTATATTAACTGTTCTTCAGTTATATTAACTGAATTCATGCATTCTGGAGTAATGGAATACTCTTAAGTTGTGCTCTATGATGCTTGTACTACTCCATAGCAAAATGAATGTCCCTCATGCATAACTTAATCACAACATGTAAATATGTACTGCAGATTTGGTGTTGGTCTTGCCATAATGGTGCTGCTCTCCTCAAGATGTCAACTTTTGCCAAAGAACAAGATGACAACACTTCCCAGCTGCACAAACTATTCTTGGATGGGTTAGTAATAGTTCTGTTTCAGCATAGCACATTTGGATTTTCAGCTGCGATAACTCTAAGAATACTTAATTCCTAATGACAAGCTGATCTTCCCTCCACTGATAATATACTAGACATCTGTTCCTTCTCTGGATCACTGTTCTGGCTGGTCTGGCAGTTTTCTGAAAGCAAATCTTCTGGAACAGGAAGCCTTGCATGGTGTTCTGAATGCTGCAGAAGACTGCTAGACCACTCATGGGATAGCTGGATCAGTGTGGTCACAGGGAGTTCCCCAGGACTTCCTCTTTCTGAAACTGCGTATTTTGTCAACCCTATAATATCCCTTTATAGTCTAATTCCCCATTACCTTAAGTCACAAATTCTTGGGCAGCAGGGAAACAAAGCTCTTCAGGAAATATTTTATGTGTAAATATCAATATAAGTTAGACCACAGTATTGATGAACAGCTTGTTAACTGATCTAGCTAAGAAAAGCAGGTCTAAAAGCACAATCAGGCTTGAAGCTGCTTTGAGGCTCAGATGAGAAAAGGTATAAAAATACATGTATTAACACCCTAACCCTTTAGTTTTATTAATAGTATTATTAAAGCTATAAAACATTCCAAAAAGTAATAATACAGTAAATGGCAACTGCAAGAAAGGCATTGGAAATGCAACCATATACAGCAAATATTTTCTGTTAGAAATTCTCTGCTATTCATACATGCTTAATACTCCAGGAAGGTTTAAGTTTCTTCACAATAAGATACGTTTTACCTATATCAATGCAGAGAAGGAGGTCAGGAAGATTGGCACTCATGGATTCTGTGTTATCTGCAATAAGCCTATATGCTAACCAAAGAATCCCAAAAGCAGAAATGTTGTTGCCCTACTTGAGGTTGTGTGAAATCATTGAAATCGAGACTTGGCAGTCTCACTATATTTGAGACATTTACAAAAAGCTAGCAGTTTCCATAGCACCTATTGTTCCCAAAGTTTGTTTATTTATTTATTCATCATATTAATATAGCTGCCGATCTCACACAAGGTGACTCTGGGTGGCGTACAACAATTAAAAAGAATAAATACGTAAAATTTTTTAAAAATTAAAAAAATCTGTAAAAAAAAAGTTGCTAGTTTCTGCCCTTTTGATTCCTGTTCTCAGAGACTACTGAATGCATTCTACCGCATTCTGAGCATTGTTAATCTGTTCTGTTTAGAATGTATAAGACAGTCGATAAGCCTCCATATGAAGCCTTGAAAATTGAAGACCTTTCAAGCAGCCTCCCATCTTTGCAAGAAATCCAAATTGCATATACTAGATTTAAACAGCTGTTTTTAATAGGTAAGTAGAAACCATATTGGAAAGTTGTGTATGTCCTGTCTATTTTACAACTCTAGTGTGGAAAAAAAAGAAGACATAAAACCTAGAACTGCTATTTACTATCGATATTTGAAAGACTTGTTTTTTTTAAAAAAATTATATGTTTGCAAATGCAAGTCACATCTTAAACCAGGAATCAGTGGATCATTTTCCAAAAGAGCCAGATCTCGTTGTCTTCTCTGCTTTTTACTGCTTTTGTAAACTGCTTTGTAAATTTATATTCCAGTAAGAACTGATAAAATGTTAATGCTAAACAGTATTTTAGGGTTTTTTATTGTTTCGGCTTTTTTTTTCTACTTCCATTCTTCTACTTTTTGTTTCAGAAGGTTTTTTTAGTCTTCTGATTGGAATTAAACGTTCAGTTTTTAAATTGTATGCCTTTCTATAGCTGTCCATTCTTTTGAATTGCATTGAAGCATTGTTTAAATGCAAAGTAAAAAAAAAAATTCTCTGCACAGACTACTTGGGTTCTGATGCAAAATATATTTTATATTTAACATAATCATTAATAAGTCTCTGAATCTTTCTACTTCATTGTATATTTTGTATGTAAATAGATAAAATTATTGTCTTTTTTTCCCCCCAGATAACAGTGTAGATTTCTGGGATACTGATGTAAAATGGTTTTCATTGTTGGAGAGTACAAATTGGCTAGAAATCATAAGGTAGGTTAACTTCCTAAGTTGTGTTATCTAGGCATACTTAGGAAAGCTTAAGCAAACCATCTAGTCTTTAAGATAATATGGGACTGCATGATGTATCCACAGATTTTAATACAGATTTCATTTTGAGATACAAGCTTTTGTCCAAGATCCTTGAGCAACATCATGATCCTACTTGATTCCAAAACATAATTATGCCTTTCCACTTCCACTTTCCAGGGATATATTAAAGCTCTTATTGTCCATGTTCTTTCAGGCGATGTCTGAGAAAAACAATAGATATTATTGAATTGCTAGAAGCCCAGAGCACAAATGTTCTTCTTCAAGGTAAGTCCAGGAAAACATGTTTTTTTTTCCTTGTACTTTCTACCCAGCTATTTGTAAGTAGATGAAATAAAATATAGTTCTGAACTCTTTAATTCATGAACTGCTTGCCAGTAAAATCTTTCTTTAAATTACATATATTTAAAACAACTTAAACTTGCCAGTTTTCTGACACTGGATGCATGTAACCTCAAACTGAAAATTTGTTTGAAGAAGCAAAATTAAATAGTTCAAAACATACTGCTGGATCAAATGTTCATTTAATCCCTAAAATATATTCAGAACATCACATTTTCAAATTGTTTTATTTTGGCATACTATATACTTGAACCACAATCTAACTGTGCTTCAACTGTGCTATCAGTTGGAATACCCCCTTCCAAATAATTCAAAGGAAAACCAATATACATATTAGCCAAATGAACTGTATTAGGACTGCTTATGACAATTTACAATATTTGACTGGAATCTCTTTAAATTATAAAGCAGCCAACATTGAAGGTACATGTTGGGGTGTTCATCACTCAGTTGTTTGTAACTGTTGTTTGAATGGCCTATATGTCTGTATAAATAAATAAATACACTTTAATTCCTTCAATTTCTAAGGGATAATGCATGGGTTGTAATTTTGTAGTCTTTTGAAAGAAATAGGATTTTATCATGTTAACTGAAAGATATGCAAATTGTTTGTATGGATGGATGCATGCATGAAGAATTGCAGTGATGCATGAAGAATTAAGCTTTGTAACACAAAATTAACATTTTTTCTTAAAAATTGATTGGTCACTGTTAGATTATTAACCACACCCACCCACATCTTTTGTGTTTCATTGGATGCTGTAACTATTTTTCCTGCAGATCTTCTAAGATAGATAGATAGATAGAATATTTTTAAAAATAATACATGCATCAATAGTATGTGTTTTGAAATTAGTTCTAAGTACAAACTATTTTGTGTCGTGTGTAAGTGCTAGAAAGATAGGGTGTAATTCAAGCTATTACTCTGGATCAGTTCATCCAAATGGATATCTGCCTTCTCTGTGTTTCATCTCATTTGCCACCAGTTCATTACTACACCCAAAGCAGGGGTTAAAATAGCTAAAATAAAATACAGGTAGTCCTCAGTTAATGACGGCAATTGGACTGGAATTACTATTGCTAAATTATGTAGTTGTAAAGTGTGACATCACATGACCACCACTTAGCGACAGCAGTTCCGGCACTCCTGGTTGCCATTGTTAAGCAAATTACTGCAGGTTGTTAAGCGAGGACATCATGTGGTTGCCATTTGCAACCCCCTGCTGGCTTCCCCATTGACTTTGCTTGCCAGAAGCTGGCAAAGAAGGTTGCAAATGGTAACTGCAGAATGGTGAGATATAATCACAAGCTGGGCACCAAGCACCCAAATCATAATCATGTGACTGCAGGGCCGTGCAATGGCCGGAACCCTAAGGACTGGTCATAAAGTACCACTTGTTCAGTACTGTCACAAGTTTGAACAGCCACTGAATGAGTGGTCGTAACCAAGGACCACCTGTAGCTACAAAACTAAAATAGCCTTTTCTGTATTCAGCTTCTTAAAATTCTGATGTCCGTATAGATCAAACCTCTGGAGAGCTTTCATGGCAGTTTCATGTAACATTGAATAGCATAAATGCTTGACCAATGCATTGCTGCAAAGGAGTTGAGCAGTAGTATCCAATATCACCTTCTGGAAATGATCTTTCAAGTAGGAGTAGTAACTCTGCCAACACTACTTCTCATATCCAACCCAAACTGTCTGTCTAGAAGAATCTGTTAGTTATATTCATTCTGGTTTATAATCCATAGGCTGATTCAGTGTAATCTTTTCCAAAAATATGCCTAAAACTTGATAGAAACAGATCTATTTAACCAGTTTTATCAAAGAGTGTCTGAACATGCCTGGCCTTTGCTTTCTTGATCATCTTACTGAAGAAAAGTAGGCAGCTAATTATGGTTGTTTGTTTTAACTGCTTTCAAGCTTAAGTTCTTTCAGAACAGTGGGATTATGACTACCTGTAAACAAGTTCTAATCATGTTCCACTGTTACTCTTATTGATTCTGAATAATTCATACTTTTCCTATTAAGCTATAATTTATAAACCAGAATTTAAAGAATTTGCATTCTTTTTTCAGAGCATGTCAAGCACTTGCATGCAGAAATCCTAATGAGATTCCTTTCTTTATCCCTCAGTTTCAGAATTCAGTTATACTAAGTTCTCTACATCAAGGTCTACATTTCTGCCAATATCACGTATGCCTTTCTCAGTCCCTTGCCTTAGGAAGAGCATCTGTAGTGTTTGAAAATGGAAAACAGCTTTGAAAAGTTGACTGGCATACCCTCAAAGGGTACATTTGTTGCTGTTATTCTAATGAAAATTTAAGATTTGACAGAAAATATCCCCTCTTGTACAAATGGTACTTTTTTCCAACTGTCCTATTCCTTTTAGGAGATTTTATATTCAAAAATTGAAAATATATGCATCATGTCATGCTTTTATCCCATTCCTAAGAGAGGACTGAGCCCATTTGTTCCATTTATCTTTTTTTCCCAAATGTAATACAGTGGAACCTCGGTTTACGAACTTAATTCGTTCCGTGACTCTGGCCGCAACCCAAATTGGTTGCAACCCGCAGGAAATTTCCCCATAAGGTTCAATGTAATTACCGTTAATCCGTTCTGGCGTGGAGGACAGGGAGGCGGCTATTGCTTGGAGGGAGAGTCCCCCTCCCTACGACCACGTGTCAGGCGGAAAATGGCCGCGGACCACGTGTTGGGTGGAAAAACGGCCGCAGACCACGTGTCAGGGGCGGAAAATGGCCACGGACCACGTGTCAGGGGCGGAAAAATGGCCGCGGACTGTGTCACGGGAGGGAAAATGGCCATGTATCCTGCTCATACCCTGAGGCGGAGTTCGCAAATCGAGGTAAATTTTTGCGGCCAGAGCTGGTCGTAACCCGAAAAGTTCGTTAACAGAGGCGTTCGTAACCCGAGGTTCCACTGTAGTTGAAAAAGAAATGGGCTTAGTTACTCTTGTGTTCAGGTCTGTATACATTTGTAAGACTTGTACATGGCTATAAATTCCTGACTAAGATATACCAAGGAGCTGTCTTATATTTTAAAACACGGCCCTTCTAGCATGTTTCTTGGATTCTGGTTTAACACCTGCACCTGTCCTCTGTCTTATCTCCTTGTTTTCCTTTCAGTGAAGACCCTGTCTTCTGCTGTCCCATTTTTCTCCACCTGTGAGTAGTACTGTTGGCTAGCTTGCAGATGGGTAGTTTAGATGGGGTGGTGTTTAGCATGTCTGTTACCCTCCAGTCTTGTTACTTAGCAGGATCAGAACCAATACAACAAACTTGCTAAGTCATTCATAACACTAAGTCATAAAATGTGATTCATTTAATTTTGGCTTAGTATTACTCTGTGAACTCAGTTGGTTTGGCTTCTGTGTAGGTCATTAAAATAAACCATGTTTAGTGTGATGTGTGAGCCCTGTTATTGGCTTTGATGCTTATAAAGGCTTGCTTTTGGACATTATATTATCTTGCTCTTTCTAGAGTCCTGAAACTGGTTCTGTATTATATTTTCTACCACATGCTTAACTAAACTGTTGTATAGATTCTTCCACTTTGTGTTCATGCTGTCTCATGCTGATATAATGCCCAGTAATCTTCCTTGCTTTGACCACTGTGAAATATTGCTTCAACGCATGCTGCTTTTGGAATATATTCCTTTGATCTATATGACCATAATGATAGAGAAATGTTGAATACCATATTAGGTAACTTGATAAATACTGTAAAGTAATACTATATTATCTTAGTCAGTTACTGCTCTGTACTAATTTTGATCTTTATTTGATTTTAATAGAATTGAACAGAGCCAGGATGTTCAGTAAACACATTAAGAATGCTAACATCATTCATAAACATCAATGTTTCCCTGAAAGAGACTGTAAAAACATAAACATATCCTTTATTTGAAGTGCCCACAAACACTTTTGTTATATCTTAAATAGTTCTATTTGTCTCTTTATTTTCAGAGGAGAATGCTTCTGACCTCTGTTGTGTGATTGCCTGTCTGGTTCAAGTTATGATGGATTCATACTGTAGAACCAAGCTGGGATTTCAGAGCCTTATTCAGAAAGAATGGATCATGGGAGGACATGCTTTCTTGGATCGGTGTAACCAACTGCGGCAAAGTGATAAAGAAGAGGTATAACTAGGATGGGGCCAAAGTTCTACAAAGATGTTCTGAGCAAAAATATGTCTAGGGAAGGAAACTGAGAATCATGAAACTGGAAATGGTAGAGCCTTTGCCTCAGTAGATAGCTTGCCTCAATATGTCATGGGCTCAAGTGAGCGCTCTTTCAGAAGCAAAAATATTTTAGTTGAGGGAACAAGAAAGTCAGGCAAGGCTTTGTCAGCCTTGATCACACTAGGCCTTTGACCTTCAGAGTCCAAGTGATATATAGCACAAGGAGTTCATGTATGGTAGGCAAACCCTACATGCAATTGATATAAATTGATCTATTCCTACCTCGCTCTATAATGTGTTACAAATAAAAAAACTTCAGAAACTCAGTAGACCAACAGTCTTGGCTTTAGATAGAATAAGAAGTATGAAATTAAATGTCATACACTACTTTGTTGAGTTGTTTGTATCATATACAAGATACATAGTTAGTTATACAAGATACATAGAGATAGTTATCCAGTACCATTGGATTCAAGGCTGGCTTTGTGAGAGGTGGACAGACTGGTGCCTCTTTCTGAATTCCTGGAATCTCCCTTTCTCTCAAAGAAGTATTAACTATTCTATGACTCCAACTCCCATTTCTTTCTCTGGTTGCTTTAACCAGCCAGATGCAGCAGGGTCCTAGTCCATAAGTGCCAGAGCTAGATCACAGAGAACTCTGTCCGCTTCCTCAAGAACCAGAGGCTCAGAAACCCCCCCAGGTGACATCACAATACATCACCTCTGTCACCACATCAGATTTCATCCATCCATCTTCAAGTTTAGAGAATGTGAGTGATGTATCTGTAGAATGTTTGACCAGGCAATCACTATGTACTCTGACTGGTTCTTCTTGCTCCTTCTTCCCAAAAAGATATCCTATCTAGGATATCTAAATAGTATAGCCAAATGACATTCTGCGGATCCAGTAAGGGTTAAATAATTCCACTCTATCATAATTATTGCCATAGTTTCAAATTTGAGCTCGTACCCATGTGTGATCACACCCACTTCTCATTCTCTGCTAGTGTTGCCTCAGGCATCTCTTCACTCCATTTCCTAGAGCAACTCATAAAACTAAGGAGCCACCCAAGATTAATAGGCAGGGAGCAGCCGCTCAGGACCAATGCTCCTGGGTGCCCTGGCTGCCTCCATATTCCAGAAGCTAACAGGGTACCCAGTAGAACTGGCCTTTAGATCTCTGGGAAAATCTCCAAGTGCATCTGGACACCCTTTGTATCTATCAGGTTCTTAGGCAGACCATCTAATTGACCTTTCCTCCCTGTGGAGGCTGGTAGCTCCAGTCAACCCTGTTGTCACAAGGGAGTGATCCATCAGTAACAAAACACTGGTGGAAAAGGCCCCCAGAATCAGATCATGTCTCATCGGTTGTGAGATAAAGGCCAGATCAAATGTGTGGCCAGCTGCAGGGGTGGGGCCAGAGATGACTTGGGACAAGCCCATGGTTTTCCTGTGGTTGAGACTGATACAGTACACAAAATCTGGCTGGACAAATTCAGATGCCTGGCTCATGAGCTGAGAGGGGTTCTGAAGTAGGGACTGGCACCAGATTTCCAACCTGTCTTTCCCTGAAATGGCTCACTGCTATCTCCTTCCAGAATTAATTATCAGAAATCAGCTTGAATTTATCAAGAACAAGTTTTGCTAGACTGCCTTTTGTCAGTTTTGATTCAGGAATTTCTTTATCAGAGCATGGGTTTGCTGTGGATGAAATATATCTTGATTTCAGCAAAATACCCACGACATTTTGATTGACAAGCTAGTTAAGTGTAGACCGAATGGCATGACAGTTAAGTCATACCCAAAGGTGCTCATCTGTAGTTTCTCATCAGAGGTATTGAGTGGGATGCCACAAGATTCCATCTAGGGCTTTATACTCTGAAATGCTTTTATTATGATTTGAATGAAGAGCTAAGAAAATCTCATCAGATTGGCAAATGATTTAGAATTGGATGGGACAGCTAATATCCTAAAAGATAGAAATACAATTTAAAATGAATGGTTTAGAAAAATGTGTTGAGAAAAAACAATTAAATTTAACAGTGATAAATACAGAGTTCTTCACTTAGGAAACAGAAATCAGATGTACAGTAAAGAATTAGGTACCTTGGTAATAGTCTTTGGGAAAAGAAATATTGGAATAGCTCTTGATTGAAAATGGAATATGATAAGTGTGGTGCAAAAAAGCAAAATGTGGTTTTATGCTACATTGGAAATATAGTTTCCAAATAATGGAGAATAATTGCTGTACTTTATTTGTCACTGATCAGACCCCACCTTGACTAATGTGTCTGGTTTGGGGTACCATGCTTAAAGGATGCAAACTAACTGAACAGGTTTGGAAGGGCAGTGAGGATGATGATCAGGAAAGTAGGACTGATGAGAGTAAAGAAGTTCTGAATGCTTTAGTCTTCTAAAAGGATAACTGGGTGGGTGGGTGATGAGGAACATGATAGTGTTTTTCAGATACCTGAAACTGTTGCATAAAAGGAATAATGAATGTAAATTACAGAAAGGAAGATTCTTATTAAATGTTAGGGTAATTTTTTTAACAAAACCCTTCCACAGTAGAACCAGTTATCCAGGGAGGAGGTGTTGGAGATCTTTAATTTGCATTCCTACAATGACCAAGGGATTGGATTGGATTTGATGGCCTAATTTGGCTGTTTCTGACGTTTTCATTCTAGGATTCCAGATATGCCTTACAGGCCCTAAAACATTAAAACCCTTCCCCTAACTTATAGCTCTGGCTAGAACTGGGGCATCTTAATGACTTCAGTGGCAAGCGATAATAGAAAAATAAGAATAGCTGTGCAACTTGCCTTCATATAAATACAATGTAGTAAATGCAACTTACTAAAACTTAGTAAATGCAACAGTTGAGCAAGTATAACTTTTATGAGCATTTTTATTTGTGACAATGCTTGACGTAGCATAAAAGGAAAATATCTAAATGTCAGATTTATGATCAGTACTACCATATCTTGGCATGTGACTAAAACATATTTTAAAATGTTTTAAGGGCCAGTGTGAAAAGAAAGGGGGAAAGGTGAAATTCATTTGGTGGAAAGAGATTTTTTTTTTAAATTTCTTAGTAATGATGATAGTGGTTTCTTCTTTAAAAAAATCAGGCAGGGATAGACACTGACATGATAGAAGCCTTATTAAGTCAAGTCTTGTTGAATGCAGCACATCAACTACTCAGTTTAATGTATCTCATACTATTCTAGTTTCCTTATTTTTCTAGGCTCCAGTTTTCTTGTTCTTCTTGGACTGTGTTTGGCAACTGGTTCAGCAATATCAACCAGCGTTTGAATTTACAGAAACATATCTTACTGTTCTGTCTGACAGCCTTTACATCCCCATATTTAGCACCTTCTTCTTCAATTCTCAATATCAGAGAGACACCACTACGGTAAGACAGTTAAGAGGGAAATAATCTTAATTATACAGAGCTAAGATGGCAACGGAGCAGCAGCTTCCTTGCTGAGCTCCTTATGATATTTTGTTTTATCCATTTTTGTAAGTAGCCTAGCTATACATCTTAATTTTTATCTAGTTTTATTTAATAAACACATTCTCTGCAAGAGATATTTTAAATCTGAATGCCAAGTCCCTAAAACATCATAAAGCCCTTGCATCTGTTGGACATGGGGGAGAGAAAGAAGCGACAAAGGACATCTTCTGCAACACAACCATCATCCAAGCTGCTGAAACAGCAGAAGGTTGACAGATTTGTCACAAGTAAGCAAGGCTCCCCTGTAAGTAATCTCCTCTGCTTCATCTATCGGATAGACATGACCCTCTAAAATAGGATTTACAGACTGAGATTGAAAGCCAGCAACTTTTAGAGCTTTCCTCATCTCTGATAGAGAATGCCTCCTCCCTGCAGGCAGTTGCTGCCAGCTCAGCCACTGAACAACTTGTACAGGAGGGAGACATGGATTCTAATTTCAAATCCCTGAAAGAACAAAATGCACTAGATTTTACAACTAGGCTTAGCCTATTGACTGCACAAGCTGTCCTTTCAATTTTTGACCTGCTGACCACAATTAAAAATAAAGTTGACTCCCTAAAAGAATCTTTTATAAAATTCATTGAGAGCCAGTTAAATCATACTGCTCACTCTGCCAAATTAAATGAGTTGTACCTAAAGTGTGCCTTACAAACAGCCAGCAGAGGAAAGGGAGATCTCACTTCTAAACTTAAACCTTTAACAGGAAGTGTCAGAGAAGAAAAGAAAAAGATAAGCAGTTTTGCAGAGAAAGGAGCGAAGGATGAAAAGCTTTTAATACGCAAATGTCTCCTACAAACTAATAAGATAACACTACAAATTTTAAATAACAGAATAAACAGAGGCAGATGGGGATCTAAAAAAACCATCATCAGTCCTTAAGCCAGCTATTACGCTATGAGAATCAATTTTTGGACTTAAAAAAAGCAGAATGGCTCCCACCCAGAGGCAGTTATGGTTGAGTCTTGTTGACATTCGGACAGTCTGCGGTACCTAGCATGCTCTTTAAAATGAAACCTTTTTTGAGCACTTTTTCAATCTTTCCAATTCGTGTTTTTCACTCTGAGGAAGTTAGCTCGCTTATAACTCAGCACAACCAAGAGAGTACTGGCACTTTGATACACAACAGCAAAACTCCCTCAGATAATTTCAAGGACTTTTTATCAACAGAGCCTCTGCTAGGGAAAAATCTAAGCAAACAATTTGTTAAACCTATAACAACACAGCTGCCTAATGATTCACTAGAAGAAAGTTTGATTAACTTCTTCAGTGCCTTGCCAGATACAAGACAGGCTGATATACTTAAGAGACTAGATGATCTAAGAGAATCTTTAATGACAACTTGTGAAACAGCCAAGCCATTAATACATTTTGCCTTATGAAATACCCAGGATGATAATCCCCATTTTGAGCAACAGTGTGAGTGTGCTCCTGAAAAAGTGCAACCTACCTGCACTCTCATAGCTGCCACGACAAATCAAGATCTACAAAATTCTAAGGTAGCACCTGATATGGAGGGCTGCTCAGTTCTTATCTCATGTCCCAATAGTCCTCTGAAACCACTAGAAGCCCCCAAACCAAAAATTCTTGTAGTGGCGCAGGTTGATGAGCAGCCCCTTGAAAATCTCAAGCCCAAATCTCCAGAAGATAAGTGTATTGGTGGCATCCAGCAGAACCATAAAGAGGGCACTGTCAGACCAGAGCCTATAACACAGAAGGTATGACACCATGCAGACCAGTTTAAGGCAAATGCCCTAAAAATCCTAACATGGAACATAGCTGGCTGGTATCACAATAGAGGCCTTAATCATTTCGACCCCTTGCACAGTAAGGACGTAATGCTGTTGCAGGAAACTTGGACAGATGACAACCTTCTGCTTAATGGATACCATCCAGATAAAATTGAAGCAATTCCAGGCAGAGGACCAGGGTGGCTGAAAGGTGGCTTGGGCATCCTTATCCCTACCTCTCTAAGAGTAATACTTATATCTATTCCCTCATTAAGACAAATGGCTTTGGCCCTACTTCTTGGCTTGGGTATTGCTTTTTTGCTAATCAATGTTTACCTCCCTCCACTGCAAAGAAGAGCTGAAATCAATGCAACATGGGCAGAGTTAGATCAATATATCAGCAACCTTCTTCTGGAATATCCCAAAGCTATGGTACTTCTTGGGGATGACTTTAATGCCAGGATGGGCTCTGATGACTATACATTATAGACCAAATTTCATCAGTACCCACCAGCTCAGGACTGTAACTCAGTTTGCACCCCCCTCCCGCATCTGTCCAGAGACAGTAGATTTAACTCTGCTGGGCTTTGTCTTGCAAAATTGGCAAATAAGTTCAACCTCCTCATACTAAATGGTTCCAGTGTAGGAGATTACCCAGGCAAATTTACATTCATGGCAGAGCTCAGAACAAGTATCATCGTTTACATGCTAATTACCATGAACCTACTACACTCTGTAGAGAATTTCAAGGTACTACCCCATTTAGATCATTTCCCATTTTGTTTATACTTGAAGACCCCTACTTGGTCAAGGGACCTTGAGGCTTATTTTACTCCTGCAACTTCCCCAGCAGGACAAGCAAGATGCCGTGTCAAATGGACCCTTCAGCTTGACCGGAAGATGAAGAAGGCACCGGTAGAGGACAATCTGCAGAAATGTCAAATGACTTTCACTCAGGATCCTCTGATCCTGTACAAACTTTAGTACAAAAACTACAACCTCTACTGGCTTATGACCCCGACTTCTCGATTAAGAGATCCTCAACCTTATCAAAGCCATGGTTTGATAAAGACTGCGCAGAAGCTAAGAAAGCTCTCACCACAGCCTGCCATCTATATAACTCCAAGACAGGGGACAACAACACAAACACTAAGACCCTTGAACACCTCATCCTTAAAAAACAGTATAAGCATCTAGTGGCTGATAAGAAGAAAAAAGACATAAAAACTACCTGGAAACAACTCATTGAGGAGCAAAGATAAAGAACTCTCTTTTCTGCCATTTAATATCCCACCAGGTGTCTAGAACTTCTACTTCACTAGACTCAAACCACCTGAAGCCTGGGAATTATACTTCCAGAGGATGTATGAAGAGCCCTCCAACAAGACAGCAATGCCAAAGAAGGAAGTTCTACCTGAGTGGTCCCCTGTATCAGCCTCTGAAATTAAGTCTCTCATTGGCCAACTCAGAAAGGGGAAGGCCCCGGGGGCTGACTTTATTCCTCCAGAATTAACATAGAGTGGTGGACTCCAATCTTGGCATCGCTCTTCACCTATATTGACACTACTGGGTGTGTCCCTGAGGACTGGGGCTTGGCAATTATAGTCCCAATCTTCAAGAAGGGTAAGAGAGATAATCCTTCAAATTATAGGCCAATCAGTCTGTTAAACATAATTAGCTAACTTTATGCTAAACATCTCCGTGAAAAACTTAAGGATTGGCTGGAAACCTGATAGCAGAAGAGCAGGCTGGTTTCAGAGAAGGCAGAGGCACTATTGATCAATGTTTAGTCCTACAGCATTTGATGGAAAAATATTCAACCAATAAAACAACTACATTGTATGCTGCCTTTATAGATCTTAAGGCAGGTTTTGACTCCATATCTAGGCCCAGACTATGGGAGAAGGTGGAAGATACATCAGTTGACTGCAGGCTTCTCCATTTAATCCGTGCCCTACACACTAATACGACCCTTAAGATCAGGTGTAATATGCAAGGGTCTCGAAGCCGATTAAAGTTCAAAAGGGGGTGAAATGGTTGTATTCTGGCCCCCCTACTTTTCAACTTTTATATCACCAAAATGGTGAATTGTGTAAACAATCTAGATCTCCATCCCCCTAAACTAGGGGACCGTAGCATTGCCCTGTTAACTTTACGCAGATGATGCTGTAGTTCTTTCTAGAACACCCATAGGCCTCAAACGAGCTCTGAAAACTCTGGCCCAGCACTGTGATAACAATAAACTGGAAATAAACTACCAGAAAACTAAGATAATGGCTTTTGCCAATAGGCCAAAACTCAGTTCATGGAGTATTCATGATCATAGAATAGAGCAAGTGACCAGTTTTAAGTATTTAGGTGTAGTCATCCATGCCTCTGGCTCGAGGAAAGCTCACTGTGAACATGCTACAGCCTCTGGACAAAGATCTGCCAACGCCATCTTAAAATTTTTTCATTGTAAGGGAGGATCTTACATTCCAGCTGCACTCAAACTCTTTCAAGCCAAGTTGTTAGCTCAGCCGCTCTATGGGACTCTAGTTGGCCAATATGATAAAAGATGAGTCAAGAGTGTGCCTAGCCTCTCTAAACCTTTGGCTAAAGCTCAACTTTTACCCCAAAGGCCTAGCACCTCTCATTCTTCAGGATAACTTTCAACCCACATGGATTAAGGCCATCAACACTAATCTTTTAAAGCTAGGCTATTCCCCATCCTCAGTTCTCAAGATGGAATACAACCAGGCCAAACAAGAGCTGAAACAAAGGATAAAGGATATAGAACGGTGAGCAGATTCTAGGGAAGGTCCTAGATACTGTATGTCTCCAGCATACAATAAATATATCATCACTACTGCCAGTTATCTTACACAGCTCGAAACACCCAAGCCATTGGAAAGCCTTTTCTTTAACTTGATGCCATGCTCTCACCTCTGCGGTACTGGAGGGCAAATATTAAAAAATACCGTTGGCCATAAGGCTTTGTTCTTGTGACTCTGGAAAGGTGGAAACCACAGACCATGTCCTCCTCCGCTGTGATTTCTACAGAGATCTCTGAACCAAACTCATCTCACTTCTGACTGGTAAATATCCTGGTCGCCCAGATGCAGACTATATAAGCCACCCAGAGTCCCCCATTGTGGGGAGATGGGCGGGGACAAGTCTATTTAAATAAATAAATAAATAAATAAATAATCCTCATAGATGAAAAGCCTATTGTCACAGCACAGGTAGCCAGGTTTTGTGCTGCAGCAATGAAGATTTGCCAGACCCCAGATGGGCTAATTTATGTAATGTATTTTATGTAATAGTAATTCATTTAGATTTCTATAAACTATATGGTAATTTTAGATACTTACATTTTACATTTTATATTTAACATAATCTCAGTGACTATATTTTCACCTAGTATAGGCTGCACCTTAGATTGCACCCACAGAGTTTAGTTAGTTTTATAAATATATTTTAATTTAATTTTAACTTTTAATTTTATTTTATTCTAGGTTGCTATTATTTTAAGATAGACTGTGTATATTTTCACAGAGCATCATCCTTGTACTGGTCCAAGACTGCAATAAACTTTGATTTGATTTGATTTAATCTTGATTATCCAATAGACAGAGACAGTATTTTCATGGAAATAAATTATTTTGGAAGTGGGTAAAAAGTGCTAAGTGAGGAGTCCCTAGTAGAATGAATGGAATTAAAATAAAAGTGATTCAATGATTTGGGATGAAACTGAAATTAAAGAATGCTAGAAGGAGTATGTCCAAGATTTGTATGGGGATGATATGACACATTAACAAGTGTAATTGAGTAAACATTATAACAAAGTTTATTATGGGCTTAGACCAGAATTAAATAAAATAACCATTATATGCAATGATAAACATCCTTACAATATAATCTGTGTATATCAAAATTAATTAGCAATATCTCTCAGTGGTGATCTTACCAGGGACGCTCTTATAAATACTGCCCCAAATTTTGCCACCAGGTGAGTGACTTTAGAGCTTCTATCTGCTTAAAGCCATCTGGCATAGGGCCTGGTTATTCGAGGGACTGCCTGTCTCTTATAACACTTGCCCAGCTGATTTGATCCTGTAGGGTTGGTGTGCTCTGGGTTTCTTTGATTAAACAACGTCACCTCTCAGGACCCCAGAAGCGCCCCTTCTTTGTAGCAGTACCTGCCTCTGGAATGAGATTCTCCCCAAGATCTGGATGGCCCCCACTCTGATGTTGTTTAGAACAGCCATGAAGACCTGGTTCTTCACTCAGGCCTTTGGTGAGGAAGAGTGAGACCTCACATCATCACACTTGCCATCTTTTTTTCTTTGTTTTTAGTATTTATTTTAATTTCTTCCTTTGATTGTTGTGAGCTGCCCAGAGTCGTTGAGAGTCGGGTAGCATACAGTTTAATAAATTATTATCTGAATGCCCAGGGAAGTTCTTAAATAAAAGCAGAAGCAGCATTTGTATTGAATCAGAGTAAAATTCACAATTAAAAGATAAGCTCAATAGATTCAATTTCACTTGTCCTACCTGGACATAAGCTTCAAAGCTTCATTATTAAAGCTTTGTGGTTTTATTAAATCTGTTCTCTAAAATTTTTGATAAGGCATTATAATGGGCTTTGGAAAATGCCCACCCACATTTTAACTATGTGCAAAAGAATATTTTGCAAAAGAGGGCCTCTGTATCTTGAGGCGATGAATTCTTACGTTTTGGCTCAACTAATTCTGAAACTCATTATCCTCTGGCTGTTGTCTGATGGCATTCTTAATCTTGTCTAACCCTAGATTAACCCTGTGGTGTATAATTGGCCCTTCAAGATAATGGTAGCAGCCCAAAAGTGGCTAAATTGAGCCTTAGCCAAGTGGATATTATTGTTTACCAAGCTCTAGCCTTCACAAAGACTTCATTCATTTACATGCAATTTAACAACCATCCTTTACCCTCACTTCTCCCATTTCCTGCACTAGTGATGTTACCTAATATGGTAATGAAATGTTGACAATGCAGAAACCTAGCTCAAAGAACTCTTAATAGGACACATCCACCCTGAGCTATACATAGCTCTACTAACAAGCTTGAGCCTCAATTCTGGGGAGCCTAGCCTCTAACTACAGGGCCACATCTAGGGTTCAAGAAGAGCTTCCTTTAAACAGTGTTTAGTACTTTCTCATAGGGCCCAAAGTTTGAACAAGAGCACAATTGTGCCCAATATAATAGTAAATTCTATAACTATTAGTGTCCAAGAAAAAATACATGAAAAGTCATAAATATTGTAAGAATGTTTTAAAAAATAGTAATGCTGCAAATGTAAATGATTTAACTGGAGAAATGTTAAAAAATATGGTATGATTTATGGAGTAGCTGTGCAGTTTGCTTAAACGTATGTGAGGACTGCATTTGTGGAATTGGAAGAATGCTGCTATTGTACTGAACAAGCACCCACCAGCGCCCTCTTTCCCAGACCTCCCTGTACTTGCACTGCAGCACCCCCCTCCTGCAACTCACAGTTTGTGCTGCGCCTCCCAGGCCCCCCCCCCACGCCCCCATGGCACCCCCGCATTCCCTACCTGGATTCTAGCTGCCTCCCACTAACGACCGGACTGGCTAGATTGCTGTTGCTAAGCAATGCAGTCGTGAGGTTGCGCTTTACAACCTCACCACTTAACAACAACAGTCCTGGTCCCAACTGCTATTGTAACTTGAGGACTACTTGTAGAAAAATAATGGATAATGGATTCCATTCTATTAAAAATCACATTGAAGCACTGCATATTGGAGAAAATGCATTTCTAAATTAATTCCAGACTTTTTTTTTTTTTTTTTAATAGTATGGAGGAAGTCTTGCTACAGAAGGCAGAAAACTTAGTTTTCTTTCAGTTTGGGATTGGTCTGTGCAGTTTGAACACGAGGCTCAGGCTTTGCTTAACAACCCTCTTTATGCAGAAAAGCCAAAACTAGACAAAAGTCAGAAGAAAGCTTCACGATTCAAGGTAAGATATTTGAATATTTGCACTGTAAACACTGGAGGAGTAATAGAGATTGGGCTGCTAATTTAATATGTTAACCACTGTTCAGTTAGGTTGGAACATGTGAATTAAAATAACTATAATTGATGCAACTGCCAAGATCAAAAGGAGGCATTAAAAGTGCCAATATTTTTGGAAGGACACCCAAAAAATATGTCTGCAATTTGGCCCAAATTAGGCATTATTGATTTAACATCATTCCTATTTCCTATAACGTTCTTGCTTGTTTCCTGACTTTACATCATAAGTGAAAACACATTCCAGTCAGATGGACTTTCTGAACACCGTGCAGGAAGTCATATGATCAGGACAAGTTCCTCCTACATCCTTTGCCAGAGCTCTCCCATTAAAATCACACACCTCAGAATCGTCCCCCAGTTTACATAGTCTGTGCCTCTCTGCAGTAAGGTTTGGGCAAACATTTCTTCCCAGGCCTCAGCAACGCTCCCCACCCCTGCTTTATAGAGTTAACTCATAGCAAAATAGAATAGTATTAACATTTGTCTTCAGTTAGATAATATCCTTTTCTCGTCTCTCGGATTAACGTTGTATATAAATCATACCCTGAGATTTAAACGCATGTGCAAAAATTATTTAACCTTGAAGAATATGACCAAAGGAAATGCTAAAAATTGCTCAACTGATACTTAGTTTCTCGTATGGCAGTTGCAAAAAAATTGCATTTTTTAGCTATGGCTGTAATCATCAGGTGTTAATTTTTCTCAATTCTAATGCAATTTGATCCTCTGATGGAAATTCTTGGAATAAGTTATCTGTTATAACCAAATTTTGAGTATATTAAAAAAAATCTTCATGAGGTCCCCTTGCAAGAAATAAGATGAATAGCAATTGGAACTTCTATGCATTTTGTTTTAACTTGGGATATCATCATAGCTCAGACTGACTATAGTTGTCCACTTTGCCCAGAAACTAAGCTAGAACTGAGTTCAGACAGTTTTAATTTTGTCTTCTAAATTTCTTTTCTTTTAAAGCATCAGCGGCAACTCTCTTTGCCCCTGACACAAGCAAAACCTCCTCCAAAAAGGGGCTTTTTTAAGGAAGAAACAGACCAATTAATTAAAAACCTCCTGGGCAAAAGAATCAGCAGGTTGATAACTTCTTCTGATGAACTTCAGAATAACTCCAGAGAATTCTATGACAGTTGGCATAGTAAACCTGTTGACCTTCATGGACTCCTCCTGCCATGTTTAGAAGGACCAGAAATCAAAGTGTGGGCACAGAGGTATTTACGATGGATTCCTGAAGCTCAACTCCCTGGTGGAGGTGCAGTTGCCACTGCAACAAAAATCTTAGATGTAATGGAAGATGTACAGGGTTTGCAGAAGAAAATGGATGAAAGACATCATCAGGCCAACTCTGACGATGATACAGAAGCTTCTCCCTTCATGAGAAATCCTGCTCGTTTGTCATCCTTATTTCCATTTGCCTTGCTTCAGAGACATTCTCTTAAACCAGTTTTGCCTACCAGCATTTGGAAAGATTTGGAAGGTGAAGAAGATTTGGCCAGGAGAGATGATGAGTATGTTGATCTAAGTGGTGATTGATGTAATGCTTGCTTTCAGTTATAGAATTAAAAAAAAGAACTGTATTTCTATCCAGTTACCGGAATAAAATTAATTTCAGAGGGGCACATAATTCCCTTTTGGTTGTATTCTGGCTAAAGATGATTAGTTAAGTTTTCATCCTCCTCTTTGTTTGAGAACACTGACATATTTTCCATAGACATTGAGGTGGGGGGAGTTACAACAACCTTATTCTTGTTTAGGTTCTTTTGCCACAGGAAGGGAGATCACTTTTTTATTACCAGTGTGTAAGAACCTGCTGCGACAGCATGGAAGATAATGCTAGAGTGTCAGGATTAAACAAAATGAACATTTTTTTTTCTCTAGCAAGAGTCTGTTCTATTTCTTACCCTCCTCAATAAATGAGTCTAATCTCCCTACCCCCAAAAACTGATTGTTGAGCAGTCACAGGAAAAATTAAGATGTTAAAAATATCAAGAAAGATCTATTGGAGCCTACCTACTTCAGTGTTAAGAAGTGGTGGTATCTAATGTTCATCAGAATTGGAGAACAGCCTAGTCTGGGAGAATTGTCTTTTTATTGCATCTTTGATAAAACCAATCTTTCTAAGGAGAATCTTATTTTTTTTAAGTAGTTTGAATTTGTCAGTTGTTTTAAATTCAAGCTTGAGAAATAAAGAGTAAAGACTGTCACGAATCCTACTTGTTCTGATCATACATCCTCTTTAGAGTTCTAACATTGTGTTATTTTCATAAAATTAATGGTCTTGAGTTCATCTCAGCCTTATTTGTTGGCCTCTGTTTCTTGTGTATTTTCTGACTGGTGTGTGAAGTCATGGCAATTTATTGCCCAGTACAAGAAGCAGTGGAATTTATAAGATGTCAGTAAACTAGAATTGTTTGTCAAAATGTTTGTAGGGTGCTTATGTTGATCTTCCTCACCAATCCTAGTAGCTTGCACTGAGTCTCAAGTCCTTCTGTTAGGAAGGCATTTAAAGAATTGTATTCAGCAATGAAACTGGATTTGTCATCCAGTATTTGTGCTTCTTAAAAACATGGCATTAAAGCTAATAATGAATGTAAAGAGTCTGCACAGTGGAATTTTGGATTACAGAATGTTACTACAATAGTACTGCAATTATAAAAGCCATACAGAAATGCCTATTAAACCTAGTCTGCCTATTCTAAAGAAATGGACTTGTCAAATGGACTTCGACAATTAAATCTGATAACGAACTAACATAATCCAAAGTTAGAAGTAGTGCACAAGATAGAACTGACTCATAACAGGACTACATTTTCAGAGAATGAGGGATAAATTGATAAAAATAGTACAGCTTTCACCAACATTTCCACCTGTTGGCTATGCTGGTTAAGAGTTTGGGAAAACAGTTGCCCAACCCAGTTAGTGGGCTGTAGAATGAGGAAAGCTCATTCTGTCTGATGTCTGATTCCTGAATTGGCCCTTCCTAGGTGCATTTCTGGCTTTGGATTGTGTCCACTGTAACAAACAGAATTTGCTTTTCTTTTAGTTTTGTTGGGAGCAAGGATAAGGAGTACTTTTTTTGGGAATATTAAGGCGTGTACACATTGGTGTGCATAAAAGCCAAAGTGCTAAAGTCCACGTTGCCTTATGAATCGTGCTCTTATGAACTCCTTGAGTTTTCAGAATTTTTGAAACACAAACTTATTTGTATGTGAGCCTTCCGAAAGCTAATATTTCGTACTTTTTTCCTTGTGGTGTCTAATATTTGCTGCAGCTAGTCCAGATCCTCCAATTTATAGCTGGTTGAATTGTAATTTGAATACTTTTTAAAAAACACTAACATTAGGCTTAAATATTATTTTTGACAGTACTATTGTAATATATTGATCATGGAAATGTATTTATATTTAAGCTGTCAAATATTGTTTATCTATAGAAAAATATATGGATGAATTTTTATAATAGCTTATGGAATTGCTCCATTCTAGTATTGATCAGAACACAGCACTGTATGAATGAAAATTATTTAAATGTCATTGATTTTTTCAGGTATTGTGTTATTACCTCTCAGTTTTTACACTGAATACAAGCTTAGCTTTAACAGTACTTAAGGAAAAATCTTCCTGTAACTCACTGTAATCTATTTGGATCTATGTTATTTGTTAATAAAATGTACTTTTACTAATAATTTTAAAAATAGTGTTTGAATCACAGCTGTCTGTTCTTTGCTTGTTCTCATATGATGTCAGTTTCAGTTATTTCTGTATGAATGAAATATGAATACTGGCCTATAGGACGCATATATAGCTGCTTTCTACAGAGAATTCTGAATCCACCTTACCTTTTACTATTCACTCTGGCTGACATGGATATCCAAATTCTGTTCAACTTCTTGTAGAGATTCTTTGCTCCGAGGCTGACCTTAAGCATTTTATCCCAATTAGTGTCCTACTTTCAGAAGCATGGTAAAAGTGGTAGCATTATTGGTTCTCAATAAAATATTAGTGTTTTTTTCCTTTCCTCCAACTAATGACCACATTGTGGATTGGAATAGTTAAAACTGTGTTTTTTATTTGGAATCCATTTTTAAATATTACCTGTCAAAATAGCCCAATCAATAAAATAAAGAGATTTAGATTCAGGATGCCAGTAAAAAGAATTGTGAATGGTTTTGCTTGGACAGAAGTTTTCAGTGTATGCAACAGCTTTAAATCACTTGCTAAATTGTAGAGGCATGATATGCTTCTTCTCATTCTGTACTTTGAGAGTAACTGGTAGTCAGAACAAAGTCTTTTTTTCCCTAGCAGAACTATCTATATCGTGTGGATGGGACCAGGCAGGTCTTTGCCATGAATTGATAATTCATTTGTAGACTGAGGACCACACCTTTCCAGTGGTCCTTGGTGGTAGTCCTGTATATTTCTGCTATATGTCTCTATCCATAAGAATAGTCTCTGTTTTAACTCCTTAAGGTGTGTGTTTCCTATGGCAAAGAGAAATGCAGAATAGATTTATTTCTTCTGGGAGAGAAAGAAAAATTAGAAAGCGTGTGTTCACGGTATAGAGAAATGTATATAATTCTCCAGATATTTCATGTTGTAACATGAATTCTCACAGCCCCCCATCCCCAGAGATAGCTTTTGTACAAAGTTGGAATCTACCTTTATATTAGCCTTAGAAGTTCTCTTAGTTTACATTTTTCTATGGTGCGAGAGGGAAGGAACAATCACTGACAGAGATCCAGGACTGATCTTTCCACACATACCATGGGGTCCCATGTCCCTTTAAACTTTAATATGGTTTGTTTGGGTTTTGGCTTAACATGCTGTGTGAACCCAGTCAATTGTGAGTTATTTACCATGATTAAGCAAAAACTAAAAAGTCAAACTATATGTGGATATGTTCTCTACTTGGTTTCTGAGGCAGACAAAATGAAGAGGCCCTTTCTCTAACTTCTAACCTCTGTTTTCCAGAGGTGAGGACTTAGCTCTGAGAATTCCCAGCCAGTAAAACCATTGCTGAACATTTTGTTAAGAGGGAAAATGCCCGATTTTCTGTAAGATTGGCGGCATCAAAACGCTTAAATTACCTTTGATCAGCTGAGTGATTGAGGATCAGTGAAGGAAGAAATTTAATTTCTGTTTTCAAATCAGGAGGAGATCCAGATAGCTGACTCTTTCGTTAAAGGTATGGGCAATGTGAAGCAATGGAACGCAAGACCACAAAAAATAAGGCAAGGGCCAGATTATGTGATCCCTGTCTTTCATGGCACTACTAGAAGAATGCAATCGATTGCTGCATGCGCTGTCCACACACAACACACACACACACACATCCCCATGCTATTCCCTTTCAGGAGATGCTACGTGATGTCAAGTGCTGAAAAGAAGTAAAGTAAAGACGCGAGCAAGGAGGAAAAAGGAAAATATAAATCTAGTTTATACCAACAGCATTCGCATCCCTTTCCATACCTTTCTGTCGTGCCAAACCATCCTTGTTCCACCACATTCATTCCCCACTTCATATATTATGTTTGGTCTTTCTACTTTAAATAATTGAGTGCGTTTTATCACCAGGGTTTCTTCTGGTGAGATGGGTAGAGCTGAGAGGGCTAGGTGTTTAGTGATTGGAGTTTGTCTGTCATTGTTCAAGATTGTCTTAGTAGGTAAAAGGTTATCTGGGATTGTACTTTGTGGTTGCATGTTTTGGCATTAAACCTGACTCTGTTCTGTGTAACACTGCACTTCCCTTCTCCTACCCTTTGAATCACATTTCTGCCAAACAATCTATCTTCCCAAACACTCATTTTTTAAACGGTAGCTGGTTATGGGACAGGATCCTAAAATTAAACAATTGCTACCACTGAAAGGCTAACATTCCATCCAATCACATCAGTATTAAGGTTTGCTCTGGTTAATGGGGCTTACATAACTACTTTCTTTGAACTGCCTGTTCCTTTTCTGTATGCATTTGAGAATTCCGTCCTACAAAGAGACAAGATACTATATCTGTATTCCAGCGCGCTCTCTGGTATGGCCAAACAATTCACTCAAACACAAGAAGTGAAGCGCTACAAACACCTAGTGTACTTCCAGTTTTTATTATTGTATTACATCAAAACTGGGTCTCTTAATATGTGTGGAACACAATGTGTTAGAAGTTCGGCAAAGTATTGTTCTTTAAAGAAAGATAGTATTTTAAAGACAGCTAGTCCTGCCTTAGGCACAAAGCCAGCTGGGTGACCTTGGGCCGGTCTCTCTCTCAGCACTAGGAAGCAGGCAATGGCAAGCTACTTCCAAAATCTTGCTGAGAAAACTGCAGGGACTTGTCCAGGCCGTCGCCAGGAGTCAGTGCTGACTCAGAGGCACAGGAAGAAAAAATCTTACTCTGCTTGGATACAGTGTCTGTTGGCTCAGCATTTGCTGGAATTTATGAAACATACCTCCTCCTTTGCTTATAGCCACCATCTTTTGGCTATCTCACTGCAGGTGAAGTCATGCTGACAATGAGATAATCAGAAGGAAGTTCTCCTGGTTGGGGAAAGCTGTCACAGATAAATGCATGTGATAAATGTAAATATAAGAGCATATTTTCTCTCGCTGGATGTGAGGGTTGAAGCATGATCTTAAATGTATTACAGTGCTGAGGCAATAGGAAGAAGGGAGAAAATGGGCAATGTGGAAATTAATTAAGGGCACAGGCTTCCTTGAGTCAGACTCCATTCCTGGGATGACACATCCATGCAACAATAGGGAAGTAGTTTTATATTGTCTTCGGGGATTTCTTTTTTACATCCCAGTGTAGTTTCCCATCCAAGCAGGAGCCAGGTCTAACCCTGCTTAACCTTGTTTGGTACCACCTAAATAGGAACAAGCTAGTTACCTCAGTCAGTTATATCCATCTAGATTTATCTTTTAGTTCACTGGCTCACTTTAAAGGAGACCTTTTGTTCAATGCTGAGCCATTTCGAGTATGCAATATGTAGATAAGTAAATGCCTAAAATGTATGCACATTCTATTTGTTCAGGAACTGCTGATAATTATGTTGACATGAAATAAAACTAGAGATTGGTCTTATCCAGATTTCTTTTTCAAAGCGAATGCATTGGATAATGGAAATCTATTTAAATGCTAATCCAAAGAACCAAATGAATCTGTCCAGATTGATTTACATGTTGGAATTCTTGGACTGGCCAAGAATCCTGTTGTTTGGAGAGTCTACAAAGCCAAATGTAGTGTTGGAGCTACAAAAGATATATTTTTGAAGGCATACAGAGACAAAGGTGGAAGTGTGTAGAGTCACTTAGAATTCTCCCCAAGATAGTTTTGTTCCTGGTTTATTTTTGGACAGTGACTGAATTGTGAGTAAAGGACGAGGTGGCACCTCATTGTCCAATTCAATCAAGCAGTTCTTGGTTACTGCTTAAGACTATTATAGGGGCAAAGGTGGTACAGGCATTACTGACATTTCTGCCCAATGCTTCATTGGCATTTGGCTCACCTGTCTTGCTAGTGCCTATTCACTAATAAATGCTGCAATGCAGCACCAACATCACAAACCAGAAGTGTACATATCAGCTAAAGTGTGTGACTTGAACTTGCATCTCTGGATCTCCCCTTTCCAAGGGGTGGTCTTGGTGATACATTGCAAGATGATGAATAAAAAAGATAGACAAAGGTAGGCCTCCCCCCCCCATTACTACCTTTTTTGGGGACACCAAGGAAGAGGGGAACAATTGGGGGCCATTCAGGATTATTGATTGGGAAAGGCCCCTATTATCATTACATTGTATCTGCCAACTCCAGGAGGTATGACTCCTGAAAAATAATTCATTGTTCTTGATAACAAGAATTGATTCACATTATTTCCAGAATCCTTATCCCCTGGGATACCCTATTTGGGACTCACTTTCTTACGAATCACAATCATTTCTTTCAGGCAGCAGCAGATCGGGGGGAACAATGCATTACATCTGGTGATCTGAACCAGCTAGCTTTATGGGCAGGCAAGCAATGAACTGCATGCGTGTGCATGCTGCTTAGATATTTGTGGTAGAAGGTATGTCAGATGGAGAGCGAGCATTTCGGCTTGTGAGAAGAAGACAGGGATCAAAAAGCCATTTGTTGCTAGAGGGACTCCTCTCACTCAGTCACAGCAGACTTCAATTTCCTGGTGAGGAAGGCATAGCAATGCAGTCTCCTAAACACATTTCATGAAGACCAGGAGTTACAAATGAGAATGTATTGTACATTTATGTTTATCTCCCTCCTGAACAGATGGTTGTATAAGTGTAGAGAGGCAAGATTATAGATAGGCAGTGCTGCTGATAGAAAACACTGTTCGGGGAAGGTGCAGGATAAAACCCTTGTCTGGAAACACCCTGGTTTTGCATATGTGCAAGAGTTTTGTCATGCTTACAAAAGAACTTATATTTTGCAAGGGATCTGAAAGAAAGTAGGAAGAGAGAAAGAGAAATGTAAAATGTTTGCTTTCTTGGCAAATTCAGAGTTATGCTGAGAAGCAAGGGTAAGGGGAGAAATGAGGCAGGGAAAAATAATCTGAGCACATTTTATTGCAATATTGCAACACTGCAGAAGGAAAACCAGATATAAAATGAACCCAACTTCTTGTCTTCCTTTTGAAGTGGAGGAACCTATCAGCACACACACAGCTCTATCCAAGTTGATTTTTTCTTCATTATTCCTAAGTCCTCTCCCTTCTTTACCAAGCAGTTTCTAATTTCTTTATGGGCATGGTATCTATACCGTACATTGACTATATGAATGAGTGAAATTATAACTGCTGCATTGTGATGTAGAAATCCTGTACAATTCATAGAGGTAGCCAAGAGATTCACTCCCAGCTGCACCACTCCCTGAATCCTACTAATATGAGGTAGTTTTGAGATACTGTATTTTTATCCTGCCCTTTTTCGATTTATCCAAGCTGGCTTAAAGGGTCTTCTGTGTTTATTACATCTTCGCAATAATTTTGTGGGTAGATTAGTCTGAGAGAATATGACTAACCCAAGGTCATTCAGCGAACACAGTACGGTAGCTAATTTGTTTCCTGTTCAGTTGATAGCATTTTTGAACAGTATAATACATGTCTGGAATCTGCAACTGAGATTATCTGAGCAGCTGCCCCCTCATAAGTGAGCTACCAGCAGCTTGAGTCTCCAAGAACCTGAGATTTGACAACAAGGAGGACCTTTATGATCCACTAGACCAAATGCTTGGCAGCCCTCTCTCCGGCAGTGTGCAAATGTAGATGAATATGATGACAACACAGTGTCTACATAATCACTTGTGATGCCATAATATATGAATGCCCCCAAACCTCTAATGTCTTATAAAGGCTTTATGACTATAGAAAGCAAAATAGGTGAAAAATTGCTCTCATTAGCTGGAAAGTCTACCAAACCTGTGACTTGCTCACCTTCACACAGCTCACCTAGAGAAAAAATGGGAGGTTATCAAAACCCAGTTGCAAAGGAAAGCAATTTTCTCTAGATCCTTAAACAGTGCATGTCAAAAGGGGATTTAACTTCTTAGAGGGTGTACATTAGTGCAGGTTAGATAGTACAAGAAAGGATATTTTTGAAACCCGAATTTGCGTAAGAATGTTTCCCAGATTTTGAATAAAAGCAGAAGAACAAAATAATGGGGAGAGGGAAATTCTACTTTTGTGTGATTGGCCAGGAAACATGTATCTTCAGGAGTAATTAAACTTTTGATGCTTGCCATGTCTAGCATGAAGTTTTCCAAGTTACTTGAATACAATCAGGTTTTAGATCAAAGATCTTACCAACAAAAATTACCTAAATGCTTTATGTCAGGTCCTTTGTCCTAAAACATTATGTTGCTAAGAAGCAGAACAGTATGTAAAACAATTCTAAGATACTCATATTGTTTGCTCGATAAAAGCTTCTGTCCCTATGTGTTTTAATCAAATATTTCAAAACTCATTTATTTAAATAAATATTTGTTTTACACACATACACACAGAAACCTAAGAGTTAGTGTTATACAGTATTTGTGTGTATACATGTGTGGTGCGTGTGTGTGTGCACTGTCATAATCCGTATGGACTCCTGGCGACTTACATTCATAAAAACAGACAAACATCTACAACAGCAAAACTAAAACATAAAAAATACTAGTAAATTGCAAAATCATACATAGCTACAGGTAAATAGAGATACAAGGGGTAACCATTCTTCAGTCTACAGCAGTGTTGTCCAAACTTGGCCACTTTAAGATGAGTGGACTTCAACTCCCAGAATTCCCCAGCCAGCATGGCTGGCTGGGGAATTCTGGGAGTTGAAGTCCACTCATCTTAAAGTGGCCAAGTTTGGACAACACTGGTCTACAGCTATCATCCAGAACAATTTCATTTTCATCAGTTTCTGGAAGGTCAATAGTGAGGATGCTTGCCTGACCTTAAGAGAGAGGCTATTCCAAAGTAGAGGGACCACAAGTGAGGACCAACCACCTTTACCTTGCAGTTCTGGGGGACTACCAAAATGTTTTGCTGGGATGCACTTCCCGACTAGGTTGGCCAGGATACTTCTGTACAATAAAGATGGTCCTGCAAGTAACTAGTCATTTTATGTGCTCAAGCCAGCACTCAAGCCAGAAACCTACTTGCAGCCATGCAGCTGTACTCAATGGGTGTTATGTGATACTGCAGTATCAGTGTTATGCAACAATGATTCACCAATTTGCAAGCTGTTGCATTTTGAACTTATTGCCATTTCCAAGTGGTCTTCAAAAGTAGCCCCATGTACAGCACATTGCAGTAATCTAAGTGGGTGACAGTGCATCAGTTACTGTCTTCTAAAGTCATCCTTCCCTTAAATTTAGCATTTTTATTTATTTTACAGGGAAAAAATCTTTTGCAATTTTGTCTACGTGCATCAACACCTCACCAAGAATGGAAGATTTTGAGGTTGGGTTCACACATTGAATTAAGCCATAATGCTTTTAATGTGGTGCACACCTGTTAAACTGAGATTTTCCATATATGTGTCCTAATATTCAAGGAATCAATGCATATATGTAACATGTTTCTCATGCTGTGTTCATTTGTGATTTTTATTTCAACAACTTTTGTTTATTTTGAGTGTTCTAAAAGTGTCAAGGTTCTTTATGAATTTCCCAGCTTTATCATAATTACTTGAGTTTGTTCCCCCAGAGAAAATCAGTGAAGGAGAAGTCATAATCATGGTATTCCCCCTGCCAGCTAAGTATATGAAGGAGAATATAGGCTATATTGTGAGAGATTAGTCCTGATATATTAGAAATCTCCCTTGTTGAAAAAGAAACTAGATTCCCCTTTAGACCAATGTCTGCTGAGCAAACAGCCTACTTTTAGAAAGGCTTCATTACTAAAAATTACACTGGTAGTATAATTACTAGTTGAAACTGATCATTTCTGGCTGAAACAGAGATTAAGACTTGCACAGATTTAGAATCATCCCTGATTAACATAAAGAAACCATGTCTTCTTGCCTCTGACACAGAAAAGGTTTATACTGATAATATATTCATTTTTTGCAAGTGCTGACAGTAAGCATTTTAACTTTTATATATTGTGGTGTCAAATAAGACAATAGGAATCTATCTTGATGATAAAATCCTTCAGCAAGCTAATAAAATGCAAGAATGCTTGCTCCGCAGCAATACATCTCATTATGTAATCCTACCATTTCTTGGGTTATTCTGGAGTATATTTTGCTGACATCTTGAAACCAGACTATATATCTGTTAGTGTTTAACACCAGAAGACTCTTGTGTTTTTGCTGCAACCAACTTCTGGAAATGTTATTAACAACTGCAGGTTCACAGAATAACAGCTCTGAAGCAGTACACCATATAAACATATTGAAAGGTTTGGAGGGTCACCATTTCTGAGGAAGAAACCACCAGCGGCTAATAAAGACCAGGTTTGATGGTGCTGCAGTTAACATTACTCCACATTCTTGACACTGATGGAACCCTTACAATTATTTATGTATACGTACAGATGTAAACAGTAGGGATATCCATTGCTTCAAAAACCATTTGGAAGAATTGCAATCACAGCCCTTCTCCGCTATTCACTTAAGCCACCCCTCTTTCGTCAGACTGCTCCCATAAGGTTCAAAACATTTTCACAATGCTGATAAACAGTACTTTATATATAACATGTAATACAATCCTAACTAATAATAATAATTATTTCACAAGTGCATTAACTTCTGCATGAAATGTAGGATACAAACTTAATAAATCAATAAATAGAAATAAATCCCTAAATAAAAGTATACACACATGGAAATCTTCTGCATGGCTACTCAGAGATAACCCTCAAAAGCTTCAGTTGAGTTTAACAATAAGTACATGTTGGTCTTTATTTTTAACGTTTATTTTTAACCTTTTGTAGCACCTAAAATGGTAGTTCAATGGAACTACATCTTTTCAAATGTGTGCTTAGGTACTGTGTTTCTCAAAGCTGCTGGGACAAAGGTTGCAGATGGAACTAAATGCAGCACGAGATGAGCCAATTTGAATGTCTACAATGAACTCACATTCCAACTTTAGACTGTAATTAACTTGAATTGCTTTGTTTATCCTCTTTCCAGAAAACATTATGATGAATTCAGAAGCCTGCATGCTATTTTTGTAGCAAGAACTCTGAAACTATTCTTTGCATCTTTTGGACGGCATCCTTATGCATAATCTTTACTTAAGTCAGTCTGCTCAGTGAGGTAACACTGGAACCCACAGTGATGGAGCTTGCATATAAATCAGGTTTAGTCCCATGAGTGTCTATATGTCCTTGAGAATATGAGCATATACATGTATGCACATATGCAGGAGAGGTTATAATTTGGTTACTTATTAATTATAATTAATTACTTATTAAGGGCTAGAATATATTACTTTACATATGTAGAACTATTCAAAATGAAACACAAACTGTTTAGTTGAAAAGGGCTTACAAAGATAAGAAATTTTAGTTAATTTAATTTTCTAAGAGTGTTCAGGAAGGGGAAAAAATCAATTGTGACACTAACTCTTAGCTGCAAAGTTATTCTAACTCACCAGAACAAAAGTAGTTCAAGTAATGAAGAAGCCAAAAATTGATGATTGCTATACCAACTACTTGTTTCTCCTTCAGCTGCAGTCTGAGAGAGTAACTGCTGATGGAAAAGTATAAAAGAAAAAAACTACTATCATAAGTTTCTTTTTTTCTCTCTGCTATAATTTGATGATTTAAAATCAGAGTTAATTTATTTTATGTACATATCATTTCAATTTCTATGGCCTTCCATTTGCCAATCACTGGTCTATCTGGCCTTTCCATGGGGTGCCAGAAACTGCCCATCCAAAACATTTATATGCTTTATATTTATATGCAATAAATAAATGCATATTTGTTATATTTAATTTTAATTTAAATATAAAGTTAAACATAACTAATTTTATTTACAGTATTTATATGGCCACCCAACTCAAAGAATGTGACTCTGGGTGGCATATGAAAGGGTTTTATTATTCTCTGGTTCAGTTCATCATTTTCCTCCTTTTGGGGCTCATATTAAAAGTTATTATTGGTATCAGCTTTTGGAGTCTCTGGAGGTACATGGAAGTCTTTGGGGACCATAGATGGATCTTACACTGCAAGTGGTATATTTCTGGTTAACATACCACCTTCAACTATATTGTCCAGCTATTTGAACTACAACTCCCATGACACCAATATAAATATAGCCCTGATGGTTGAGGATGGCAGGTATGAGTCATCAAGATCCCACTAATGTATTTACCTGATTCATTTATCTTAATGAATTATTTTCTGAAGTAGCTAGTTTTTGTTATCAGTGTTACATCTCTGCAATTAATTTTTTTATGGAACCAGAGTGAAATACTTGGAAAGAGTACATGTATGGGCACCCCACCACTGATATGGAAGATTTCAGGCAGAAGTGCTAAGCCTTCCAATCTTTACCAACTACTTTACAATGACCCAACACATATACTGTACATGTAACTCAGCCACCAAACTCAGAGCAGATAAAATGATATCTACAGCATCTGCAAACTTGCTCTACTTCTTGCGTCTTTATTCATGGTTGTCTAATTCTTCCTACACTGAGTCCTGAAATGGGGCTCAAAGAGATTAAAAAATATCAACTGCTTGGAAAAGACAGTGGAAGAGGCCCAGCATTCTCCTGTCCAAAGTTGTGAATTTTCTGGATGGCTTGTGTGACACAGGATGTTGGACTAAGGAACTCTTGACCTGACCCATCAAGGTTCCTATTTGTTCTTATTTTCACTGCATTAACTGGCAAAAATTTCTGTGTTTTAAATCAAATAATAATATTTCTGAAAGTGTCAAAGTATTTTTACATTAATTTATGGTGGTCTATGGCTGTAATAAAGATTTGATTTACATTAATTGTATAGTTCCTTATAAGAAAATTATTGCAGGTAGACATATTCCTGACGATGCAGTCAGATATTGAAATATTCCAGTATTTCCTCTACAAATAAGAGTTTACACCTGAGTTTGACCATTAGCTCATCAATATCACAATTTGATATAATCAGCAAACACCGTATTTACAATAGATGGAAAATCTCTTGAACATTTATACCAATAGTACAGTATGTAGTTTCCTGACGCACATAAATTGTGCGTATTTTCCTTTAGTAGTATTCCACAAATAACACCGGTAGCATCATACCTTTGAAAAATATTGTACTGAATAAGGAACAGAATCCACAATTGCTCAAAATACCTTTAATCAAAATAACAGGATTTTTAAAAAAGAAATCCAGTTTCAAAATATTTTTTGATAGGCTTTGGAGGTTGTGCAGATTTACAAAGATGGAAAGATTTGGCAATACCTACAATGGAGGAATGGTTGGTGAAGATGACAGAACTTGCTGACATGGCCAAATTGACCTGTTTGATTAGAGAAAAGACAATTATCTATGTTTATTGCTGACTGGAAACCCCTTATGGACTTTTTGTGTAAAACAGAAAAAAGTGAACTTATGATTTATGGTTTTAATTATCAGACAGGATACATTATAGAAAGAAGAGTCATGATGTAACTTTAGAGAAAGAGGTAAATTTATAATTGTACTTATAACTGCTGTAAAGATCAGAAGCCACTTGTTTTTTTTTCTTTTCTATTTTTCTTTTACCTTTTCTTTCTTTCACTTTTAGCAGGTGGACTCCATTCAAGGTGTAGAAACAGCTCAGCAACGATCAAGAGAAACCTGAGCTAAATTTCAAGTGCTGTTGCAAAGGGTCTGAATACTTATGCCAATGTGATATGTCAGTTTTTCCTTTTTCATACATTTGCAAACATTTCTAAAATTCTGTTTTCATTTTGTCATTACGGGGTACTGAGTGTAGATTAATGAGAGAAAAAATGAATTTGAACGATTGCAGTATCAGGCTGCAACATAACAAAATTGAAAAAAATGGTGTCCGAATACTTTCCGAATGCACTGTATAAAAAATTAAAAGACCCTGAAGATTTGCGTCTCACTCAGATGCTTATCCTTGTCCTATTTAGGCGCTAATAACTACCAAATCTGGGACTATTGTGGCTGGGTGCCTGAAAACAGGTGATTTCCAGTGGATCCCATGTAACAACTAGATAATCTTTAAAGAAAAATAATAGTTTGATTTTGTAGAATCTTAGCACTCAAAACTGCGTATGTCATTTTTCTCTGCTGAAAATTTGGCTTGATGAGATTTCAGGCAAATGGAGTGAAAAAACAAAAGGATTCATAAAAGCCCAGTCCAAATTCTTCGGGCCCTGGTGATGCCCCGCAACTGTGGTGGTAATTCTGGCTGGTTCGGCGCCGCGGTCCGTTTTTCTGATAGTGATTTCAGCTGGACTGGATGTCAAAACCATCCGTGTCTCACATCCAAATTTTCGCATCGCGGGGAGGCTGAAGATGGTTGGGTCTGGGGTGGCAACGGCTCATTATGTGCGGCCAATTCTGTTTTGTGATGTGGCTTCATGTGGATGCTCCGTAAAAATGCAAAAACTGCCTCATGGCAGAGCCCGGAGAAGACAAACCCGGCACTGCCCTGGCCTGCCTCAAGATCTTTTCCTTGGGGTTGGTTTCGGGTCGTTCCCGGGTAAAAATCGTAGGAAATCAGGGGGACCCGTGTTGGATGACGAAGACCCCTTTACGCTTTGCTGATACTTAAGCAGAACCATTACAAAGGAACCCCAAGAATTACCCCGGACGGTATTCTGAATTCCGCCCACCGAGACTCACTGGCTCCGCGGACAAAGGAGAAAGAAACCGCGTCCCGTTCTCTTCTCGGCCTGCTCGGCTTCTTCTGCTCGCTCGGCCCGCGCTCCTTTCCCGCGCTTCGCGTCTCTCTCGCGCGGCTGAGGGCCCGCGGGGGAAGAAAACGGGGACCGGAGAACGAGAGCCCGGGGCCCCTTCGGCTTCCACGGGCCTCGCCAGCCCCGCTCCCGCGGAGGAAGGAAGGAAGGAAGGAAGGGCGGAGCGATCCCGCCACGTCCGCCACGCAGGGCTCTCCCTCCGCGGACCGCCTCTGTCGGGCCGGCGGGCGGCGCTCTGAGGAGCCCGGCCTGCCTCCGCTCCTTTCCTCTCCGCCTCCTGCTGCCACATCCTCCGCCTCCGCCGCCGCCGCCGCCGCTGGCGTCAGCCGAGCGAGCCCGCGCCGCCATATTGGAGGAGAAGCCGCCGCCAGTGCCGCCGCCGCCGCCAGTGCCGCAACAGGCGTAGCCGGCCCGCCCATCCCGTCCCTCGCCTCCCCGGGGTGCCGGCGGTGGCGGGCCTGCGCCCTGCCTGCGGGAGCCGAGGCAGACGGCCGCGGCCGCTCGGGGCTCCCGCCGCCTTCCGCCCGCCGAGCGGGCCCTCCGCGGTCGCAGGCTCCGTCCTCTTGCCGCCGCCGCCGCCGCCGCGCCATGACTTCGCTGACCCAGCGCAACTCGGGCCTGGTGCAGCGCCGCACGGAGGCCTCGCGCAGCGCGGCTGACAAAGAGCGGGGGGCCGGCGGCGGGGGCGGCGGGAGTGGCGGCGGCGGCGGGCCGGAGGAGGAAGGCCGGCGAGACGAGCAGGGGGACGAGGAGAAGGGCGACTCCAAGGAAACGCGGCTCACGCTCATGGAGGAGGTGCTGCTGCTGGGCCTCAAGGACCGGGAGGTGAGGGGCCCTCCGGGAAGGGGGGGCGGCCCTTGTCGGATTGTGAAAAAACGGGGGGGGGGGGTGAGGTGGCCGTAGGGTGGACATTCCCAGCATAGTGCCAGCCAGATGTGTTGGACTAAAGCCTGGGTTCCCCAGCCGGCCTACTTGGGGAGGGTGGGAGTTGGAGTCTCCTGGGGCATTAAATGGGGAAAGGCTGTGGGGGAGGGGCTCGAGAGCCGTCGAGGGGCAAGAGATTTCTTGGGGTAAAGGCACAGGCTGGCGATTCGGAAGTCCTCGGGCCCAGGTTGTTTCTGTTTGCATAACATAGTTGACTGGATTGCCCAAATTGCTTCGTTCCGCACAATTCCTGGGACCACAGGCGGGGCGGGGGGGGGGAGTATATGCTGTGCCACAAACTGGCCACATTTTAGCCGCTGGACCCGGCGGATTTGAGTGCCGGTCTCCCTTCAAAGCCATCCTCTTCCCTTTATTGCTTGTAACAGTGAAATCATTCAACAAGAGATTAATCATTTCACGGGTTTTAAAAAAATGAAGGATAATTATAAAAAATAATGAAATAAATGAAGGAAGTGGTATAATGGTAATAAGATTTGAAGGGAGGAGTGGGTATTACTTAAAGGTGAGGGAGCTTCTATTAGCATACCAGGAGAATGCTCACGGTTGATAGAGCTTTTTTCAAGTAGCTATAATTGGCTGGAATTGAGAAAGCCAGCAATTTAGAAATGTCTTTAAAGAGATTTTACAATGGGTATAAAAGGGTGTTTAGCAATACATTGGGGAAGGGGATTCCAGCTCTAAGCTTTGGGATACAACAGGAAAATTCAGCAGGTCTCTAATTAGGAGGTCATTTAGCCTAGAATTTCCTCAGAGGAGCTTTTACTATTGTGTGTGTGTATGTGTGAGATGGAGCTCACTGGTTATTTTATTTGGTTTCTTATTTTAGTTGCCTTTTAGAATATAAAACTGACATGTCAATTTTTGCTCTAAGATGCTGCTAGTGTAAGTCATAACACTGAACCATAAATCTGCCATTTGTATATTCCTTTCCTGTTCCCTCTCTTTTATTCATATAGGCCCCTTGGTTTATGGGTTAGAAGTTGGCAGGGGTTGTGTGTGTGTGTTACACTAATGTAATTAGTCTGCCTAAGAAAAAGAATGGAAAAGTTGTAAATTATATGGAAAAAATTGTTTCTTTTAAATTACTATTAGATATATGGCTATTTAGAAATGTAGAAAATGCCATACACAACATATAAAGGCAGTTTTCCCCAGAAAGGAAAGGTTTATCAAGTGTGTTTACAAACTATTAAAAATTATCTTTGAAAAAGCAAATCTGGAACCTGTTGCATCAAACCAAAACCAATAATGTCTTGTGGTACCCTAAACAATAATACATTTTATTATGGCACAAGCTTCATGGGTAAGAATCAACTTCTTGTGATGAAGTAGGGTGTAGGCTGCAGTTTTATGCTGTGATATCATTTGTTGTTAGGAAATTCAACTCCACTTGAATAAAGGCAAACAGTATGTCTTGTCGTGTCATCTTGTCTTGAAGTTGGTAAAGCATTTCAAAATCTAAGGTGGAAGATTCAGTTGTCTCCTCTGAATTACATCTTTAGATTAATGTTCTGTAGCTACCAACTGATAGTTCTGTTGGAAAGAGACATTCAGATAAGGTACAAACTGAAGGAGAGATTTTACAAAAAGTATTACCTTCAAAGAGCTGTTACTCTCTTGCTTAAAAGGTGACTGACTTACCAATTGTTTTCTGCCTACAGATATTCTCAAAGATAGGGAAACTATAAACTAATGATACTCACAGAATATGTTATGCAATATGTGCAGCAAAACTACAGTTGTAATCCTTTTTTTTTTTACAGTTCTCATATGAGTATTTAATTTTGTTTTGTTTCTGATCTGTTGATTTGCAGGACTAGCTGCAGAACCATTAATAAAAGATTCACAGTCACTCCTGGCAGTGCAAAAGGCAGGTGGAAGGCAGGGTTTTCATCCAGGTGTGATAGAAGGATTCATGGTGTTAGCCTTCTCTACCTCTGATGAGCTTAGCAGTGATTCTGAATATGCAATCGGAGAGCTTGATGCTATTTGGTTAAAATTTTTAGAGAAGGAACAGCTACATAGTGTTAATGCAGCCATTTTTGCAGGATATTGAGGTACATATTCTGCTGGAGAATAGAAGAGAAAAAAATAAGAAATCTAACTTTTGTGCAGGCAGGGTACAGTTTACCATGCTGCCTCATATATAGAGAGAAAGTTATTGTTAGTGCAGTTCTGCCTCAAAATGAATTGCTCTGTAGACATTTTAAAATATTTAAATGTAAAGGCTCCTTCTCGGTCATTTTTCTTAAAGCAACTTACAGTTAAGTAGCAGCATTAAAAAAGCATAGTTAAATATTTCAGAGTTCAGAATTTTAAAAGCATTTGTAAATGAAAATCTTCAACAGGCACACTTTTAAGTACAGTTAGTCTTACTAATCTTCCTTGGGACACACTTTATGGAGGCAGGCAATAAGAAGAGTTGTCCTTTTTCATTCATGGTGTTTGAATTAGCTATAGAAATTCTGGCTTCCATAATTCAGAATAACCCTGAAATGGGGAATAGTTATAGTGAAAAACAGAGTATCAGCTAGTTTATAGATTATAGACTTAATTTTTTTCAAACCTGAAGATCATTTTGGAACTAAAGAATTTTCAGTTTCAGGCTATGGCAAGTCAGCTGTATAATTCAATATCATTGTCTGTTAATACTTGATGTATTAAATAACAAAAGGTTTTAAAATCAGTGCTTGAGTATAACCCAGAAAATAATAGAATAATTTTAATTTGCATCTAAGGCAAGCCATTCAATATTACGTTAATCCAAGACTATACTTCAGCCAGTGCAAACTGAAGCTCTGTGATGATTTGAAACATTTTTCCAGCACAACACCCAAAAAAGATGTTATACTAATTATGTAAGATGGGAATACTATAGTTGGAAGTAGAATAGCATCTGGACTAACGGGAACATTTAGCCTCAGTGTACAAAACCAATAGAGCTTGCCAAAAAAATTCAGTGTTATAGCAAATACCTTCTTCCAGCAAACTGCACTGTGACTCTACACACATATATTACCAGATGGACAACACTGAAATCAGATTGACTATTTACTCTGCAAGCAAAGATAGAGAGGCTTTATTCAGTCAGCAAAAATAAGACCTCAAGATGACTGCGGCTCAAATTATGAAATCCTTCTTGCAAAATTACAGCTAAAGAAAATAAAGACTAAGATACAATTTCAGCAAAATTCTGCATGATTATCAATTGAAGGTAAAGAATAGATTTAATAGATTAGATATGACACATTGAATGCTTGAGGAACTCTAGATTGCAATTTAAGACACAAAAATGAAGCAAACAAAAATATCCCAAAGGAGGAAAAAAGAGGAGAAACTGTTGTCTGGTGGCCTGTTGAAAACTGGTGAAAAAGGGTAAAAAGCAAAAGAGAAGAAAATTTGCCTAATAATTGAGTTTCAAAAGCAACATGAAAGGTGTTATATTTAAATATGCAATGTAAAGAAATTGAGGATAGCTATCAAATGGGAAGAACAGAAATTTTTAAAAAGAAAACGATAGAAATGAAAGAAGGCAAAAACCTACTGGAAAAAGAAGATATAAAGAAGAGATGGTATTAATATATGGGAGAATTGTACAAAGATGGTCTCAGAATTAATAATAGGCGCAAAGCTTTATACACTGACTAGAACCAGACATTTTGAAAATTGCAGTTAGAAAATATTGCTAGCAACAAAACAGGAATTGATGAAATACCAGCGTATCTGTTTAAAATCCTACAGTGTGATGCAGCTAAAGTGCAATATTAAGTTTATGAGCACATGTGGAAAACAGTTACCAAGGGTCTAGAAAAATAAATGTATATTCCTGTTACAAAAAGGGACAGTGCTAAGGAATGCTAATCCTTTATAGATTATATGTAAGATTTTGACTCTGTAAATGACAACAAATTGTGGATCACACTTAAAAGCAAGGGTATACTGAGCCATTCCATCTGTATACTGAAGAATTTATATGATGGCCAGGAAGCATATCATGAGAAATGCTGGGCTAGAATAAACAAAACATTACAATCAAAATTACTGGGATGACATCAGCAAGTACAAAAGTCACTCTACTGTTCATTGTTAACAAACTAAGATATCAACAGGCAGTGCCAACCCAATGCAGATAGGCAGAGAAGAAGCTGAACTGGTAACAGATTTTTCTCTTCCTAAGCTCTAGATTCACAAGGGATGGCAGCTGTAGCCATGAAATAAAAATACATCTTCCGTTTGGGAGAAAGGCTATGACAGATCTAGACAAAATATTAAGTGCAGAGAAATCACATTAACATTAGAGGTATGTATTGTTAGCTTTGAATAGTGGTGCTGCAGAAAATTGTTCAGAATATTTTATACAGTGGGGCAAAAAAGTATTTAGTCAGCCACCAATTGTGCAAGTTCTCCCACTTAAAAAGATGAGAGAGGCCTGTAATTTTCATCATAGGTATACCTCAACTATGAGAGACAAAATGAGAAAAAAAATCCGGAAAATCACATTGTCTGATTTTTAAAGAATTTATTTGCAAATCATGGTGGAAAATAAGTATTTGGTCACCTACAAACAAGCAAGATGTCTGGCTCTCACAGACCTGTAACTACTACTTTAAGAGGCTCCTCTGTCCTCCACTCGTTACCTGTAGTAATGGCACCTTTTTATCAGTATAAAAGACACCTGTCCACAACCTCAAACAGTCACACTCCAAATTCCACTATGGCCAAGACCAAAGAGCTGTTGAAGGATACCAGAAACAAAATTGTAGACCTGCACCAGGCTGGGAAGACTGAATCTGCAATAGGCAAGCAGCTTGGTGTGAAGAAATCAACTGTGGGAGCAATAATTAGAAAATGGAAGACATACAAGACCACTGATAATCTCCCTCGATCTGGGGCTCCATGCAGGATCTCACCCCGTGGGGTCAAAATGATCACAAGAACGGTGAGCAAAAATCCCAGAACCACACGGGGGGACCTAGTGAATGACCTGCAGAGAGCTGGGACCAAAGTAACAAAGGCTACCATCAGTAACACACTACGCCGCCAGGGACTCAAATCCTGCAGTGCCAGACGTGTCCCCCTGCTTAAGCCAGTACATGTCCGAGCCCGTCTGAAGTTTGCTAGAGAGCATTTGGATGATCCAGAAGAGGATTGGGAGAATGTCATAAGGTCAGATGAAACCAAAATAGAATGTTTTGGTCTAACCTCAACTCGTCCTGTTTGGAGGAGAGAGAATGCTGAGTTGCATCCAAAGAACACCATACCTACTGTGAAGCATGGGGGTGGAAACATCATGCTTTGGGGGTGTTTTTCTGCAAAGGGACCAGGACGACTGATCCGTGTAAAGGAAAGAATGAATGGGGCCATGTATCGTGAGATTTTGAGTGAACACCTCCTTCCATCAGCAAGGGCATTGAAGATGAAACGTGGCTGGGTCTTTCAGCATGACAATGATCCCAAACACACCGCCCGGGCAACGAAGGAGTGGCTTCGTAAGAAGCATTTCAAGGTCCTGGAGTGGCCTAGCCAGTCTCCAGATCTCAACCCCATGGAAAACCTTTGGAGGGAATTGAAAGTCCGTGTTGCCCAGCGACAGCCCCAAAACATCACTGCTCTAGAGGAGATCTGCATGGAGGAATGGGCCAAAATACCAGCAACAGTGTGTGAAAACCTTGTGAAGACTTACAGAAAACGTTTGACCTCTGTCATTGCCAACAAAGGATATATAACAAAGTATTGAGATGAACTTTTGATATTGACCAATTACTTATTTTCCACCATGATTTGCAAATAAATTCTTTAAAAATCAGACAATGTGATTTTCTGGATTTTTTCCCCCATTTTGTCTCTCGTAGTTGAGGTATACCTATGATGAAAATTACAGGCCTCTCTCATCTTTTTAAGTGGGAGAACTTGCACAATTGGTGGCTGACTAAATACTTTTTTGCCCCACTGTACTTCAAGAAGAACAAATCAATATTAAATGAAATAAAACAAGATTGCTTGTGAGAAGCACTAGTAATGAAACTAAAACTTAAATTATTTGGGCATATAATTGTGCCCAACTGAGGCTGGCAGAGAGAAATAAGGCATTTGCAAGTTTGGGTGCTTTAATTGGTCTCTCCTAAATTTTTTCACAGAAACCAAGGCAGAGAGAGGGACAGCTATTAGACAGAAATTCTTGTTGTGTAAATTATGTCAGTGGAGCAAGGTTGCTTGCTGAAAGGGATTGATGGCAGAAAAGCCAGGTCACCAATTAACAGTCCATGGGTCAGGAGCCAGAGAGATCCACAAAAGGCTATCATACCAAGGTTCATTCATAGAGCAGGGGATAGGAAGTCACAGAACATACACAGAAATAATTAGTTATAAGAACTCTTAATTTCTTATCACATAAATGGGCTTCAAAACCCCTTTAAAAGGCCATCAAAAAGCTCCATGAAGTCTTAAAACAAACATTTGCAGCCCCTTTATTACTTTTCACCTGTTTCTGCATTGCTCCTGTAGTGAGTGGGCAGGCAAGCATTCATCTCACATTCACTGATAAGTACAGTAGCCATATCAGTTCAGTCCATGTTCAAGGAACTACCAAGCTGCTACCCAAGGTAGAAAGTGGAGCTAGTGTAAACCCAGAGGGCTTCTGGAAGAGGAAGTTTGAGACTTCCAACCCTACAGGCTCAGTCATTCTGCTGCACTCTCCATTTATAAAACCTGATAAATTCCCAGCATATGAACAATGGAAAAGTAGTATGAAGCTGTGCTAGGAGGAAAACCTAAGTATGAAGGAAAGAATTAGTGAACAGCTATGGGGATATAAGTTCTCCTTGCCAATGTACTGGCTAAAGGCTCAGGTCTAATGTTGATGGCATAGGACAGTTGGGTTTTTGAACTGAGACAAATAATGGTAAGAAAAAGTGAAGTTATAAGTTTAATTGATACATTAAAAATAAATCTCCAGGTATATAAAATACCCATCCAAGGATTCTTAAAATAATTATTTTATAATAATTTAATTATTTTAAGAACAATACTTTTAATAATTTTAATAAGTATGTAGACTGGGATGAACCCATAGGCAATGCATAGTTGGACTTTTAAAAAGCCTTTGATGAAGTTCCTCAGCAGAGGCTTCTGAGCAAACACAGCACTCATGAAAAAAAGATGATTGCTACTCATGGATTTGTAACTGGCTGAAAAACAAGAAAGAAAGATAATGAATTTGTATTTTTTCAAAATGGGTGAGGTTCCTCAGGAACTGGTACTTTTTAATTTGTTTATCAGTAATTTGTATGTAAAGGTTTGTGTGTGTGTGTATGGGTGTTTAATTTTGGTGATGTTTTAACAGTATATAGTTTGATTATATTAATTGCAACTGTATTGTTTAGAAATACAAAAACTAGAGACAGTTCTGCAATTTTCTGAAAGCTAGTTTATAAATGATAGCTTGCCTTGTAATTTCATAATTCTGGGAACTTTTGAGAGAGATAACAGAACTTATATTTGAGTATTTGAATAAATGTGAAATCCAACACTTCAATAATGTAATAAGTTGTTTTGATTTTCAGCATCCTGTTTGTGATACTTTATTTATTATGAATGGTACTAAGAGAAATTAAATAATTCATCAGGGACCTAATTTTGGATAAGACCATGGCTGTTAAGAAAAGGAAGGGACTGCTGATACTAGAAAGGTTGCTTTTCGGAAAGATTATTAATATCTAAAACTTAATTGCATTCTGATTTGCAATATAATCTTATCTACTTAGAAATATGGCCCACTGAATTCATAGGGCATTTTTTCATGGAAATATGTAGAGGAACGTATTCTAATGTGTGAATTTAACTTTTCATAAGACCAACAAGTTAATTGACCATATAAATATCTCAAAGTGTTTATTCCAATAGGCAAAAGTACCCTAAAAAGCTCATTTAATGTAACTTGAAACACATTCAAAACTTTACTTGGTAATTCTTTTGAATATGTGTACATTTGAATCATGACAGTGCAACAATTTGTAATTTTAGGGGGGTTGAAAATGAAAACATAAAAAGCAGCTGATATTAATTATGGTATCTCCAAAGGGTTGTGCATTAGCTATGTTCCATACCTATGTGGGGGCTACTACTGAGAAGGCACACTTCTGACTCCCACTCTTTTCACCTTGCGAAGAGTGAGGGCTCTCACCAGACACTGTTAGGATACATGCCTAAACCAGGCTAAAAGTTGGGTGAGGCTAAAAGTCCTGTAAGTAATGAGGTGCCAAGCCATAGAGAACTTTATAGGTGATTGCCAGTAATTTGAATTAAACTGGGATGCCTGTGGCAGCTATGCAGTGACTGAAGAACAGGTGTAATCCTGTAAAACCTATTGCTTCCTGTTAATAGTTGAGTTACTGAATTTGGACAAGTTGCAGCTTTTAAGTCATTTTCAAGGGCCATAGTCTAAAGATATATTTGAATCCATGACTTCTGGTGACTACACTACATGAATACATCCATGGAATTTTCTTGGTAATGGTACAGAAATACCGTATTTTTCCGACTATAAGACGATACTTTTTTCTAAAATCCTTACGCCAAAAATTGAAGGGCGTCTTATTTAAGGAAGTCAGCTGAGGAGAGAACCGCGCGGTTGCAAAACTGCCCATACTTTGTCTCTGCAAAGAGGCTTCCTCCTATTGCTAGCCTCCAATCACGAGTGAAATAGCTTGAGTCTGCAAACAGACTTCCTCCAATCACGAGCCTTAAGTAACTGATGTCAGCTGATGCTGAACAAACCAATTGGAGGAAGTCTGTTCGCAGAGACAAGCTATCGGCAGTTTCACTCGTGATTGAATGTAATCAGTTATGCAAAAGAGCATGGAAATAGAGCTGCAGAGAGATGGTGTGGACCTCCTCCCACCGAGTGTATCAGGTAAATGGTAACTAATTACTAAATAAAAATGTGTTCTGCACTATCTTTAAAATATTAATTTCTTAATTTTGGATTGGAAAAGTGGGGGTCGTCTTGTACATGGGGGTGTCTTATTGACGGAAAAATACGGTAGTTTTCCATTGTTTTTTTCTGGATATTTTTTCATCTTCCCAATTTAGCCTAAAGCCCTGGAATTCTCTGGTGTTTTCCACCCAAATCCTAATCCAGCCTGAACCTGCTTAACTTCCAAGGTCAGCCAGGTTCTGCCATGATTTCATAGATGTAGTCATCTGAAGAAGAGTACTTTGAAACTGTTAGACTGATTATTAATACATCCATTTATGGTATTACAAGTTTTTGTAACAATATAATTGCTGAAATTTCATATTTTCCATGCAAGGTATGTTTTTTGATTCTCTAGTTAAGTCTAAAGCTTTGGTATTCCCTGGTGGTCTCCCATATAAGTACTAACAAGGCCCAAACCCCTTTAGCTTTCAAACCCAGACAGATTCATCCTGGTAGTATATAGGTATAACATTCTGCAGTGACTTCTGTTACGTTTCACTGTTTTGGCTTGTTTTTTACATGAGTAAATGTTTCTCATGTCGTAGCTCTATATTATAGAATCTGTGGAGAAAAATGAAAGAGTAAATATACTTTATTTTAGAGACAGAGAATGATTTATCTGAAGGAATTTCTCCACCCCTCCCCAATAGATTATGATTATATTTACTTAAAATAAAAACATCTTTCTTTGTTTTTAGCATCAGATTAAAGCTTGCCTTTCTTTTATCTTTGATATCTTCAGATACCTAACTGGACACAATTCAGTTCATTAATGTCATTACAATAGTAACTTGTGCTAGCTGTGTCTAATGCAGATAAGATCTGTCCTTTTGTGCATTAAGATTCTTTTTTGAGTTCAAAAGACAGTCACTCTTATATTTACAACAGTTTTATATTGTTGACTATTGCTGTCATGTCAGTATGTGAAAAGTTGAAGGGCACAAATTCAGAAACAAAGGGTTTCCAAAGGCTTGTTCCTAAATTCAGGACTTAATGTTCATATGTATATATTATGCCAAAATGAAGCTTCTAGGTTGAAAATGCATGTTAATGTGTCAATTCACAGCAGGAAGGAGCACTTTAGAAAATGACATTTTGCAACATATTAATAATTTGTCATAATGAAATACAGGTAGTCCTTGGGTTACAACAGCAAGTAAGAAGAAAGATTATCAAGAAATTGTTGATGTGCAAGAGAATGAAAACAGGCATTTGATGCCTTATTGGTGCTTTTTCAAAAGGAAAATACTGTATAGTATACACTTGATGTAAGCTCACTGGGTGGCTTTATTCACACTCTCAGCCCAACCCTGTTTCACAGGGATGTTGGGAAAAGTACAGAGTGGCTATAGAAAATTAATCCTTTAAATGCCTAGCAAAGGTACTTTGCATGTTAAAAAGAAGTGTAATATAACTTAAATTAGAAACCTCATTCCATATGGACAAGTTTAAAGAAAGTTTAAATCCATATGCTTCCTTATCTGTTAATAAGATCTCAGTTTTTATACCTCTTTCTGGATTGTTACAAGTCAATACAAAGTATGGAACTAATTATATGTAGACTCAACTGTTAATGCTTATTTGCAAATGGGATGTTTCTCTGTGAGTTTGTAAATAAAGGTAATAAGGGTAGGTGCTTGTAAATTCAACCATTTTACCATTTAATTGTGGTTTGCATCTGTTTAGTTAATTTATGTGTACATATACATGCATGCAAACTTGATATGCACACTGTATATTAAGTACACGCTGCCTGCAATTGTAGCAGGAGAGGATTTTGTATCTATTACAGACCCAACTTAAGAACATCCCTGTAAAATCCTCAACAGAAAATTTTTTGGAAAGGAATACTTCTTCATTAGTATTTAGTTTATTTTTGCTGTAACAATTTTTGTTGCATCAGGAGACAACAGAATTTTTATCTAGGGTTGTAGTTATATGCTTATTCTTGTAATACATTTCCAAAAAAATCACATATACATTTTTTTCCCATCAGGGTTATACATCATTTTGGAATGATTGCATTTCGTCTGGGCTCCGTGGTTGCATGTTAATTGAATTAGCACTGAGGGGGCGTCTTCAGCTGGAAGCATTTGGAATGAGACGTAAAAGTTTGCTAACTAGAAAGGTAAGAGGAGCAAAGTAAACCTGTGTACTTTACTTAAACCTCTTTCCCTGACATTTTTACATATGGTGATATTTATAAACCTACATATTTATATCAGCATTTCTAAAGACTGCAAGAAGGTTAGTGGTTAATCAATAAGTTCAGTTCTTTAAGTTGCATAGCTTAAATATTTGGGCAATTTTGTAAAAGTATTTAGCATATGAAATTTGTTAAATCCAAGGCCTAGTTAGGGAATGAATCACTCAATGTTACTCTTTCAGTTTGATTTTACTGGCATTATGTGAAAGCAGTTCTCCCCCTTCTCCCTGGAGAAATCTTGTGAATAACACTGCTTCATTCTCTACCACAAATCTGGTTGCATGGGCAAACTGTTCTGTCAATATAACATTTTACTTACCTATTTGAAAAGCAGGTTTGAAAAGTTTCTATGCTGCCCTGCTGTTCAGAATTAAGCTTTTGTACAGCAAGGACATATTGCTCATGTACAGCTGTGCTTAGTTATGATTAACTTTAACTGGATTTCCTTTCTCCCTTGTAGAACACACAGAATTCTTAGGTTTGCCAAAAATGTAGGAATGTTCCTTGAAATTCAACAGCTATACAGTAATAACTTGCATGGCCTTTTCTATATTTTTTCATTTTGATACATCTAAGGAAGGTTTGATGTTTAGAAAATATGAGCAAGTAACTTGCTTCAGGGATAGCAGGGACAGGAACCTGTGGCCCCCAATGCTTTTAAATTACAACTCGGTAGATGCCTAATTACTGCCTATGCTAGTTGGGTCTGTTGACAATTGTAGTTTAGCAATACCTGGAGGGCCACAAGTTCCCCACCCTTCCTTTATAATTCAAAACTATTTTCAAATGAGATACAGACACAGTAGAATCTGCTCATGGTGGGAAAACAGGATTCCTCATTTCTAGGCCAATGAGACATTGAATCCAGCATATGTACACTCAAAATCCAGAATGCTTAAAATTTTCACAATGAAATGGTTTAACCTATACTCAGTGTATTTCACAGTCCTTTGTAAACATTACATTTACTTGGTGGATGGTAGAAAAATGGGCATCCCTTGGGGAAATGCAGTCCCCCTCTCTCCTGGTAGAATTTGACCTGGGTCGTCTCTTAGATACTCCATTCTTCTAGTACTGTTTATGATAAGGTTATTTCCTACAGTTCTGGTAACCAGGTCATGATGTAAAAATACAAAGGTGTTATTCTCACTTTAAGAAATATCACATAACCTAGAACAGACATGTAGACTATTAGAATCTATTCTTTTTCCTTTTTTTCTTATTTTAGTAGAATTTGGGGTTCTTCTAAAACAATCGAACCCAGAGTGGTAGCTTGGATGGCATGGCCTAACAGGTCAGCCCACATGGCATTCAGAAAAAGCCTGTTCAGTAAGCTGTACAACTGTTCCATGTGCTTAAAAATATAACCAGTTAGTGTAATCCACCCAAGCACTAGAAGGACAGTAGTTAATTTAAATTCAGTCCAGCACTATAGTACTTGCACATAGAGCTTTCAGTCCTACTCTTTGTCCATTGGCATGGATACATCGGTGTAAAAAATGAAAAAAAAATTTTTTTAATTGAGAGGAGCATTCCAGGTCCTGGATAGTAATTTGTTATGCTAAATTTATGGAACAGTCTGAATCTTGAAATTTAATCTCCTTAACCTTTAAGGAAATTATTTAAAAGATTATAAAATGAATGTTGAAGACAATAACTAGTAATAAAGCGAGTTAAGCTAAGAAGGTGCTTACTAAGAGCACTACGCATTAGGTCTTTGACAATTTCAGTTGTCATATCTGATTAAATGCCATACTTTATAAACTAAAAGATTGCTTCTAGTCACACAAGTCATTGGACTCATTGAAAATATCCTGATGAAAGAAGAAGGCAACTTTCATACATTCCTTCGTGGCAGACTCTTGTGCTTTCTGAAATATTAGGCCTTCACGGTTCTTAAATATTTGTTGGCCTCAGCCCAGTGTTTGTTATATGAACTTCTAATTGCAATTAGAGATAATTTAAAATTAACTATTTCCTGAAAGTTGCAAAGCAGCTCTTAATATTATATTAAACTAGGATTGGGCAATTAGCCAGAGGGTTGCGGGGACCAGAGACTTCACTTTTTCAAAAACAATTCCTTGGCTGAAGAGGGCTGGGCAAGGATGTAGTCTTGGATTTTTTTTTTAATTTTTAATTTTTTTACTTTTTTCACCTTGGGGAGCTTTTAAAAAACTTTTCTAGATATATTAATTGTATCTAAGACATAACTCACAATTCTTGTTTTTCCAGTATATCTTTGTGTGGTACCAAAAATCAGAGGGAAATCATGCCATTGGTGACATTGGGGAAGTCTGAGACAGCTTGTGAACTGCCAGTTGCCTACCCTTAAAAACAGTTTGTTTTAACCATGATTTCAATTAACCATTGTCCTAGGGATCAAGTTTACAAATAACAAACTATAAAGGGGAGATTTACACATCATATCAAACAATGAAGAGCCATATTATTATAGTGGCTTTCCATTATGTGTGTACTACTGTAGTGCTTAAAATGTTCAAATTCAGTTACTATCCCCATTCGTCCTTTCATTTTAACTCCCAGTGCTGTTTGAAGTGCCTGCAGTGTCACCTGTTTCCGGGCCCTTTCCAAGACACATGATCTCTCTACTACTGCTCTGAAATGCAGTGAGCTAATTATACAACGTCCGATAGTTCTAAGCTCCATCTTAAACAGTCATTTCACTGTTGTCCATAACAACCTGTTGTTCTGGGATTCTCAGTGGACCTGCCTCATACTTGATTATCCATTTACCTCTATAGTTATTCATCTGTTTTTGTGACTATTTCATTTAGACTTGTACTTTGTTGTGAATGTTCCTCTTCTGGTTTTAGTCTACGTCCTTTATATTGAATCTTAGATATATATTTCTACCTCTTTTCTAAACTGTAAGCATCTACAATATTCTATTCATATTTAGGTTTGGGATTGTTCATTTAGTATGGCATGAATTGGCTCTGGACAGCCCAGGAGAAAAAATGACTACACAGTGAACAGTAATTGTTTTAATTATAAATTGTTGAGAGACCTCAATAGCCAGCAATATTTTAATTAAACTAAATAAGTGATGCATTTTCATGGAGCTGTATTCTCTTCAGGTGTGTGAAATACTTCAACCTTGAAGCAGCTGTCCCAGATGTTCCATGTATAAAACAAAATATTCTGTTTTGTCCTAACCTCAGAGCAAAGCTTGATCATTTCAAATGCTTCATTTTGAGGTCAGGTAGTCCCCAGTTTAAGAATAAGTTCCATTCCCAAGTCTGTCCTTAAGTCGAATTTATATGTAAGCCAGAACAGTATTATTGTATATAATACTGTATAAGTAGTATTGTGTAATGAACTTGAACCATCGTGTATTTAACTTGAATCATTGTGTATTTAATTCAAATTTTGCTGCAGTAGACTCTGTTCTTAACTATGGGTCATCTGTAACCTGGACCTTCTTAAGTCCCTTCTTAACCGAGGGACTACCTGTATTGCAATTGGACTTTTGTGTTGAAGCTTAGAATTTTTAAAGAAAATTCTTGCCTAATAATATAGCAGCAGGAGGTGCTTTACTAATCAAATTTCAGTGCCTGCTCTAATCCTGACCTAGGAGGTATATTTAATGTATTCTAAAATAATTTAAAAATAATCCCCTCACCTAATTTTGTGCAAGTTTAATGCCTGCTGGATGTCAATATAGATTGTGATCTCACCTGCCTTTGTGGCTCTGGGATAAAGAACAGAGTTCTTGTTTTGAATTCTCATTATTTCCTATAGCTGGAATACCTAAAATGCTTTGAGTTTTATTTAGTTGGGATGCAGCCACAGGAATCTTCAGGTATTATTGCTTTGTTTTGTGTTTCAAGCAAAATGTTTGTTTTGTGCATATTTTCTCATATATTCACTTATTCCTTTCATATGCTCAGTTTAACATTCCCCCAACTGCTCCAGCTGATGTGGCAGTTTGCTTTTTAAAACTCTCTGCTTGTATCTATGGAAACTCTCCCCCCATTCTATCTGTGATGAGGGTACACTTCCTTGGGCTGAGGGGGAAGATTAGTTCTTCCTTTCCCAGTAATGCCATTCTGAAAAATACTCTATCTACATCACTCTGAGATATTTAGAAGCTTAGCTAGAACCAGTGGAGGACTTTTAAGTGTGATTATAGAATAGCACATCAGCAACTAATCAGAAATTAGATGTTTTTCTTTATTTAGGAAGAAAGATTGGCCCCATCAAAAATGTTCATAAGGTGTATGGGGAACATTTGGATCCTATTCACCCTGTTGGAACTGTAAATTCTCCATACCTGGTGTAATAGTATGTGACAATGACCTTGGGAGACAGGAGGAAGAGCCGCAAAATAGACAACTGTCATGCAAAAGGTATCTTAGTCCATGGAAGCAGAGACCAGTTTTCTGGAAAGTAAAAGTGAAGTAGGGGAGAAAGGCTTTCAGACTTGTAAGATTCTGTTGCTGTAACCGTATAATACTCATGGTTTGTGCTTCTTGTCTGGACTACCTCAAAGGGCTGACACCTGGTCTAACATTAAAAGGAGGGTGGGTTTGGCATTGAACGGAGTGAGGGAGGCCATTATCCATACTTTTCATTCTCTTTCCATAGCCAAATAATTGCCAATTACTTATACATTCCTTTAAGAACCATATAGCTGCTGCTTTTTTTTTTTTTGCACTTACTACTAATGGTTTCCTGTGTCTTTTTAATCTGTGGTGACTTGATATCAGTGGCTATGATTGCATGCTTCCAATCTTCTTTCTTTATCTGATCAATAGAGGATGTATCTGAAAGAATCCCATTGATTTTAATTATCCTAGCCATTTTTTAAAGTGTTTTTTATCCCAGCTTTATTATTTTTATAAATAACTCAAGGCAGTGAACATACCTAATACTCCTTCCTCCTCCTATTTTCCCCACAACAACTACCTTGTGAGGTGAATGGCCCAAAGTCACCCAGCTGGCTTTCATGCCTAAGGTGGAACTAGAACTCACAGTCTCCTGGTTTCTAGCCTGGTGCCTTAACCACTAGGGCAAACTGGCTCTTTCAATGTCTCTGCACTGGCACAGATTTCTGTCTCTCAGTTACTGCTAATACTACATGATAGTAATCTCGAGTAATTATTCTCCATTTAAGTGCTTCATGTGGTCTACAGAATGAATTGTGTCATGAATTCCATAGCTCACAAAAAGTATTGGGTTTGGTTGTGAAAGGTGAAAAGACATTTGTCACAGTCTGCTGTCTTTGAATCTTTAGATGTAAAAAGTTGTATGGTGTTTAGCCATGTTCTTTATACTTGATGTTAAGTTAAGGTAAAGTTTGAGATGCCCATTTGATCTGTTGTATTTCCAATCAGGTGATCTGCAAATCAGATGCTCCTACAGGAGATGTTCTACTTGATGAAGCTTTGAAGCACATTAAAGAAACTCAGCCTCCAGAAACAGTGCAGAACTGGATAGAACTACTTAGTGGTAAGAAGCTACTGTGAAAAATTAACCTATTTGAATGCTTTCAAATTTCTTTGGGCTTCCATTAATTACTGGTGTTTATGGAATGGGTTTTCAAATTGTGATCTTGGCATATTCCTACTCTGTGATGTCATCTGGCCATATTATGCTGACCAGCTTTCAGTGTTAAGGCATTGGTGCTTAGTCACCTACATTTGGGGTAGTAGTAATCATTTAAAACTCCCCAGAACATGATAATCCAGTAAGAAATATGCAGTGCTATCTGTGGGACGGGGAGTTCTATCATGCATGTAGTGCTGTGTCCCTAATATTGTTTAGTTGCAGTTTAGAGTGGTTTTGCTCACTTGACCCAGTTAATCGTTTCTTCTTTTTGGCTTTCAAACTGTTTGTATCTGGAGATGCTCTTATTATCTGTCCTTTCTTGTTTTTCACAATTCTGTTTGTGTGCTTTGAGATGTTACCATTTTTTCATGCCTAAAAAACTAGCTACTGGGATGATTATCTTTGAATCTGATATTTTCTAGTTTATGGGAACAGAGACAGGACTCAGAAAGGAATGATAAGACTTCAGTTCAGATTTAGGGATGTCATCATGGAATTTAATACAATTGCTCATACAGCTCACATACAATATTCATTATTATCCTAATTTCCCCAAAAGCAAGGTGAGGACAAGCAATTAATAGCTAATTTGAAGAAAGTTCCCATTATTTCTATAAATCATTTTCATGGAGTAAAAGAGGCAGTTCCTACCCTTTAATGGTCCAGGGGAAAAAAAAAAAACTTATTACAAAAATTGGGGCTCCCTGCTACTGTCTTTACCCTCAGCAAGAGAAACTAAAAATGTTTTAACTTTGCCTAACCTGGTTCATGGACAACATAATAACAAAATTTAAATATTCAAAAAGATAACTTTAGTACTAGGGAAAAGTATCTTCCATTTATATTGGTGTATGCTTGATTAATTACTAGTAAGTGAGAGAAACTAGGTTAGAAATCCAGATTAGAAATCTACCAATCCTTATGCAGGCCAGATTTCTCTTTCTTCTACATTTCATCCAAAGACAACCTTCTCTTTTAATTTAATACCTATTCAGACAGTTGCATTCACACAGGATTCCTGGTAGTGTGTGTTTCTTTCTCACAGGATCAATAGCACAGGTTTACAGAGATTTCCTCTTTGCCTCATGGCTGTTTTTTCAGAAGATCTGGCCTAGCTCATTGTGGGTGAGATTTTGCCTATCCCCAAAACCCGTTGCTTTGCACTGCCCTGAGACGGCTTTCAGTTCCTTTTCCCTCAGGATATGCTCTTATTGCCTTTGTACTTCTTTTTTTTCCCCCCAAGGTTTCGGCCAGTCTGGCCTTCATGGCCTTTCACTTCTCTCAGCTGCTGTCCCTTTTCTAATCACTTTTCCCTCAATATCAGTCCTCATCTGATTTATGGTGCAGCTTCAGGATCCAGCAGTTTCATTGACTCTTAAGCCCACTAACAGACCAGTGCCTGCATGTTATTAGATATCTTTGCCTGTTGTTTGAAAACTTCAGGTTTTCAGTCCTCAAAATTTGTATAAAAAGACGAGTGCAGAACCCTTTAGCTAGTTCATTTTGCTCTCATCACATTGTCTCTTATGAAGATTGACATTAGAACCCATGAAGCTGTCTCTCACCAAACTTGGAAGAAAAAAATCCTACTATAATCCTGCCATCACCACAGATAGCTTAGGTAGTCTTCCATAAACTTGTGTCATTCCATCAATCTTTACCAGAGTTTCAGATGGGAAATCTAGCCTAAGGCCACCATTTTTGTCCATCACCAAGCCAAATTTTGAAACATTTATGTGTTATCCCTGAGAGCCCTAGAGTTTTTTTTTTAGCAGTTAGTGAACTTTTCATACCATATTCCGGTCATCCATTTGGAAGGTGCTAAGAGCCACTGGGATGAAAGTTGAGAAAATGAACTGGCTTTGTTGAGGAACAACTATGTGAGATATTTCTGATGGTACTATGTCTTAGAAGAGTACGAGTTATTCTGGACTTAGAAAGTTGCATCTGTATAAAAAAGATCAGTTAGCCTTCTTAACTGACAATAAGGTTAAATATGTTGGGATCTTCTTATCAGAGCAAAAGAAAGGATTTCCATTACTGTACTGAATTACAATTTTTAAGTAGATTTCTTTGCCTCTTTAGTTAATAAACTAAAACTTTATTATCCTTGGTGCTATCATGTTTTTTCCTCTATGAAGTAATAATATGTTGCTATCTCTGAAAAAAAATATTCCTACATGAATTCCAAATGTGTAGTTTAGTCAAACACTATAATAGACCATTTTAATCTACTTCTGCTCCACAGTTCAATGCAATATGGCTTCCAATTTTGTTTTTCTTTCAGTCTGCTTATTAAATTTCTCCTCCTTAAGTATCTTTCATAGGCAGCATAATGTTTACTCATAATTTCAGTGAAATCAGTGGGAGTTAATCCCCTGTAAATAGTAGACTTAAATCTTGGTGACAAGTGTCTGTATTATTAGCTACTATCCTTGCTGTGCGCTAACAGGAAAGAAAAACCAGCATTGAATATGAGGCAAATGTGGAGCTTTCCTTGCTAGTATACTAAACAATGTATTCACAGTTTCCAGAAAAATGTTTTGCATAGGGGTTCAGAAAGCAAGATAAGCCTTAGAAGACTGTGTTTGTGACTGAAATATCAGTTCAGCCACATGCCTGTCTTTTCAGTCCTCCAAGCTGTAAATTGGCTAATATTTATTACTCAGTTAATATTGTCCGGTATGTTAAGTGCTTAAGGGAAAGCATATTAAAATGCTATTTATATGTATATGCACATATACATAATTCTGGTTCAATAAGGAGAAGCAGAAAAGAAGATATATCGCTGGCATTTGTGTGGAGGTTGTTGGCCAAGAAAACTAATTTGAAAAGAAACAGGAAGTTGCCTTAGACACTAAAGCTCCAGCTGTGACTGTTAGAAGCATATACAGTTTTGTGATGGTTTCTAATATACACTAGACTCTCTGCTGGCTTTCCAGCCTGTCTATCACTATATGTGTTGAAACTTTAACTCCCAGGATTCCCAAGGCAGCATGGTTTGCAGCACAAATGGAGAGAGACAGATTGGGGAAAACTCCTTTATGTATTCTCATTCCCCCCCCATAAATTCTTTGTTTAAAAGCTGCATTTCCACAGTTTCACAGGTTGTATCATATTTCCACATATGTGCCTAAATAGATCAGATTACAGGTAGTAGTTGCTTAACAACGGTAATTGGGACCAGCAACTCCATCGCTAAGTGATGCAGTCATAAAGCGCGAAGTCACATGACCGTGCCAACTTACAACGGTTGTGTCGTTAAGCAAATCCTGTGCAGTTAAGTGCAATGTCACATGACCATGACTTAAAACCTCCTGCTGACTTCCCCATTGACTTTGCTTGTCGGAAGGCAGCAGTGAAAGTCGCAAATGGCAATCACATGACCATGGGATGCTGCAACTGTCGTAATTACGAGCCAGTTCCAAGTGCCTGAGTTGCAATCACATGACCACGGGGACTCTACAACAGCCACAACTTCAAGGACCCATTCTAAGTCTCCTCATTCAGCACCATCATCACTTCAAATGGTCGCTGAACAAGTGATTGTTAACTAAGGACTACCTATATTTGTATTTCTTTGTATATAATAAACTCCAAACCATAACATGTTAAGTACATTCTTTGGATAGAATGGCATACTAGTTCCTACAAGATGATAGATTTACTTCTTTGAATATCACTTTGAATGAGTTCTAGCCTAGCTTTCTTCTTGGATCTTCTAGTTTGGGACAGTAACTTGTTTTAACTTATTGGTATACAGTATGTTCAGTCATGTAAGGCCATACTTCTAATCTGAAGTACTATATCTCATTTACAGTTTTGAAAAGAAATGTGCATTAAAATCCCCTTCTGTCCTAACACATATACTAAGATATAATAGAGCCCCAGATTACTTTGATTGCATTGTGAAGTCATTCATAAGGGAAGTTACAAAATATTCATAAGTCCCCAAAGAGCTCTGATATATGAACACATGGTAAAATAATTGTCCAAGTTACTTCTTTAAACTTGTAGTTTGAGGGTTTGGTCACAAGGTGTCACCAATATACCAAGAAAATATCTAATTCAGTGTTCCTCAACCTTAGCAACTTTAAAAAGTGCAGGCTTCAACTCCCAGAATTTCCCAGCCAGCATGCTGGCTGGGGAATTCTGGGAGTTGAAGTCCACACATCTTGTTGTCAAGTTGTCGAGGTTGCAAACCACTGATCTAATTAAATGGTCACTGTATATTTGGCAAAACAAAAACAATTTTTTTCTTTCATAATTGCTTGGTAAGACTTTAAGAGAAAAGCCTTTGTGTTTTCAGCATATTTCAAGGTTTTGGTAAATATCATTTTATTAATAAGCTAGGCAGTGGATTCTGTCTATGGTAGACTTTTCAGTAGATATAGGCAATATCTGAGAACAGTAATGAACTAGGCCCATATGGTATCAATATATAGTTTAACTAATGTTTAAGTTATTCAAGAACCAACTTTTTGAAAAGAATCTAGTAACTACAGTTATTTACAAAATATTGATGAGAGAAGGGCATTGCTTTCCCATTTTTTCTTACTGATGGGCTGTATTTTAAATGTTAGTTGCCTTCACTTTCCTTATCCTACAACATTTGTTACAAGGTTTACTTAATGTATTTGGTAAATCTTATTGTAGAAGGTTTCATATTTTACCAAGAATAACCACTTATATATTAATCTGACATGGACAGACTGTACTGCTTAGGAACTTCTTGGTGTGCAAAGAAAATGTCATCTTATGACATTAAAAAATGTGTGTTGCCTCATTCACTGGAATATTTTTGAGGTTGTTTATGCTTCTAGAGGGTGTTTATATGATCCAGAGATGCTGAGTACATCATTGTGAAGTGGATCACTAACTCCTCTTCCTCTGTATCAGAAATGACGGTATTATATTTTTGTGTGATGTTATCAACAAAATATCTGCTAAATGTTTAGAGCTTTTTTGTTTGTTTTTTTCAGGTGAGACATGGAATCCATTAAAATTGCATTACCAGTTAAGAAATGTCCGTGAACGGTTAGCCAAAAACCTAGTCGAAAAGGGGGTTTTGACTACGGAGAAACAGAACTTTCTCCTCTTTGACATGACCACACATCCCCTCACCAACAACAACATTAAGCAGCGCCTCATCAAGAAAGTTCAAGAAGCTGTGCTTGACCGATGGGTGAATGACCCCCACCGCATGGACAAGCGCTTGCTGGCTCTCATTTACTTAGCCCACGCATCAGACGTCCTTGAGAACGCTTTTGCCCCCCTTTTGGATGAGCAGTATGATCTTGCCACAAAGAGGGTGCGGCAACTCCTGGATTTAGATCCTGAAGTTGAATGTATGAAGGCCAACACAAATGAGGTTCTGTGGGCTGTAGTAGCAGCCTTCACAAAATAACTACAATCAGACTGCTCAAACGTTCTTTTTCTCATTTCATGTAAATCAGTTAATCTTCTCTTGATGATTCATGTTTTCTGTCATCAGTACCTCCCCTTATGTGATGAAAATCAACTCCTGATCATAAGAATGGTAGGTAATGTGTTCTGAGTCCCCATTCCCCACTGCTACCCCGTGTGTGTGTGTGTGTGTGTGTCTACTACAGGATTCTGCTGGTACAAGAAAGCTGCTTCCTGTTCTTAAACTGGTTGGCTGTCATATTGTCATTCTGTTGTATATCCAGTTTAAGTTACTTTAGATTTCTACTGTGTACTTCCTTTTCTTCCTCTGGAATGTGGTTATACAAAAAAATGCCTCCCAGGAGAGAAGCAAGCACCTAATTTCCAATGGATTTAGCTCTATAATCTGCCTCAGCAGCAGGGCATTTTGGACTAAAGTCACAGAAGCATCCTGACATCGCAGAGTTAGTTATATTGAAGTCTTGAGAAAGTGGTTTTACAGGTATTGTTACATCATTGAGGCTTTTGTGGGAAACTTATATAGAACCAAACCAGCTGAAATGGAGCTGAGATAAGCATAAAAGCAATATTTGGTGAAATATATTTTCGTTCTTTATTGAAGTTTGGATGCGTTCAAATAATTCTAAAACCTTGAATATCCCAAGATGGGCTCAGTAACTTTTGCATGTTGCTGCCCATGCGAAACTATATTGATTTTATGCTGTATTTTTCCCTGCAAAATATCACTGCAAAATCTAAGACTAGTACAGAAAGGTCCAGTTGTTTCACAAAGCGGTTTTGTGATGGGATACATTCCAGTGTAGTCTGTACATAGTAAGAATTGTATATTAACACACGAGCACATCAAATAATTTCAGTAAGATTCCAAAAGTGAATGGATGGTACACCTGGCGTTCTGTTATTTGCTTTCAACTGCTGCCTTCCCCCACCCCCTTGTTTTGGGAAGCTGGGCCTCCTATAAGTGAGTGAGTGAACGTGTGTGATACCTTTCTGACGTGCCTGGGCTTTGTGCCATCCAGGTACAATCTGCCTATGCATTGCCTTGATAGTATTTGTAGTAGGATGAAACTACTTTATTATAATTTTTTAAATCTTACTTTCAGAAGAGGCTTGTGACCAGTAAAATTCTTTGTGCAGTTTTCAGTTTTAGTTTATTCACAATCTAATACTGTGTCTCATGTCATTAATCTACTTAACACTTCAAAAAAAAATCAGCTGTCAATCTTAGCAAGTGTTGCATGTAAATTGTTAGCAGGTGAATACTACAGTAAAACCAATTAAGACTTCTGTAGTAGGACACTCTACTATGTTTTAATTTTTATATACAATTATGCTGATTAGCACATTATTGTAAAATATATAAACTGGCTTTTTAAAGTTTATTACCTCTTTACTGTTGCTTGTCCTTGCTTCACAATGTAAATATTATGCATTGAACAAATTAAAAAAATGGTTTCCCCCCCCTTTTCGGTTCAAATAACAGAACAGAGTAATAGTGGGGCAGGTATCTAGAAACCTTTCTTTAACACTGAAAACAGAGAATACTAAATGACGTATATAACTGTAGTTGAAAGTAAAGGGGATTCCCAATCTGTATACTAGCTTTTTACCTACAGTAAATAAACCTATGATCTTGAAAGTGCCTGAAACAGAGCAAGCATATAATTTTGTATTTTGTGTTCTTAATTCTGATCATACAGTAATCTGTCCTTTGTACAGTTGAGAACTAAGTAATCCTTTTTGGTTTGGGGATTTTTTGCAAGGGATGAAACCTGTGTCTGCTTAGATCAGTTTCTTCTAACTATCCAGCTTGATGATAAATAGAAACATTTTTATGATCTGAGATTTTCTCTTATTTGGCAATAAGAAGTAATCTAGGCTTTCCTGGAGTGATTCATTAATTGGAGCAAAAGATGGGATCTCTTCCTTCCATAAATATTACACCACAAGAAGCTGACAATTATGGACTGTGCTCTAGGATTGAGTTCCTAGCACCTAAAAGAGAGGGATTAGAATCTAATACTGTGTGAAATGTTTTAATTCATACTACAGTTTTGAGACATAATTACATGTGTCACAGATTTGAGTTCAACTTCTTTGTATATACATAGTCATGTAAACTGAATGAATTACATTTGATAATTACTCAGCTTTGCAAAATGTTATGTGGCCATTTTAGCTGATCAAAACTAAAAGTTATGAAGTGGTTCAGAACTTCTTCAGCATCACTTTTCTAGAAAGTTCATCCAAGAAGGACAAGAGTAACTTAACTAAGCCAGTGCAGACAGTAACCCTCATGGATAGCAATGGCCAGTGATCTCACAGCTGTAGACAGATCCAGTAAAACTGTGGGATTACACTCCCATCATCAGTTCCAGTGAATGTCATATAGGTTAAATTGGTATTGGAATGGATTAAAAAAGTTTTCACCAAAGCCACCTAGAGATGAGAAACCATCATTTGCAGTAACTTACTCCAATAGGAAGGATTCAAGAATGAGTAGTTCAGATTCCTAGAATCCTTTAGCAAAAGTTGCTTCCCTTAGGCTAAGGGGAACTACACCCTCTCCTAGGAAAGCATTTGTGATGAGCAAAGGGTAGTGAACATATAGTTTTAAATGTTTAAGCTTGTCCTCTGTCTCCAACTACACAAGCTGAAAACTTTGGTGGGAATATAAATAATTTTGCATAAAAATGGGAAGCAACTTGTTCACAGTGAGCATTCAGGAAATACACCACCTTTGCCTTCCTTTTGTTACCCAAAATAGCTCTAATGGTTGGTTTTGTGCAGCTCTAATTGTAGTGTTAAAGTAACATTTCTTTATGTCCACGGCCACCACAGAGTAAGTCCAAAGATGGATTCTCACCTGCATATAGTCATACCTCCAGCATTAATTATTAGAATTTATATAGTCCCCTTATATTTCACAGTTTTGTTTTAATTAAAAGTCCTAGTTAATTAGTGATACCTTCATAATGATATCAAAATATTTTTAAAAATTGCAAATACACCAGCTGACTAAATCTTAGTCCATTTGTGATAGCCTGAGATGATGTTAATTGGTGGCTGGTTGCTAGACTTTTGATAGCTGACTGCAAGTTCAAATGCCTGCTCAGACTTGTATCTAGCGAGTGGGTGGGCTGTGTGAATTGTTATCTTGTGAGTTTCACTCTAATAATGATCTAATCTTGGAGATTGCGTGACAATTGCTGAGATAGAGAACTCATCTCTTGTGCTAAGCCCTAAGCCTTATATATTTAATAGTGAATATTCAGGATTTCACACAAACACACACAAACCAAGACTATTCACTCAGTGAATAGATTAAGGCTTGGATACTCACCATAATGTAGGTCATTGAATAATATTACACATCATCTTTCCCAGGAGGCTAAAACTAAACTGAAAGTCTGTAGATGCAATAATGTCCTATTTTCCATAAGTAGTGAGTTGAAAGTGTGTTGCTTTTTGTTAGTTTGTTACCGTGTCATAGCTTCTATAATGGGGAAGAAACAAATATTGTGTAAAACAGAAGTTTGATGGAACTTCAAAGCATGTAGCTTTCCATTTGCTTAAGTGGAGCACTTTCTTGATCCTAGTCCTTCAACTGTCTTTGGTAATAATTCAAATAAATTGCAGAGGAATTTGGAATTCCTTGCACACAGGCCATTTGCTTTTCTGCTGAACTATATTGTAGCACAAATCTGAACTAATAAAGTGTGGACACTTACCCATCAGCAAAGAAGGATGCATATTTACATTAAAATGTTTTATAATATAGAAACATTAAATAATTACAATTTAAACTAGCCTTCCTCAACCAGGTTTCTTCCAGCTATACGTATGAGTATGCAAAAAGCTAATTTAAGTGCAATTCATAATGGTGAAAAAGACTAAGACCACTATCATTACACTGAATGTGCACAAGACTATCCCTTAACTAGAAGGGATGCCTTCAAATAGTTGTCCTCCATAAACTAGATAACTATTACATGTTTCCTCTGTTCATGGAGCATTGAGGCAGCAAGGAAGGGACAAGTACTGAAGGAGAAGAAAAAAAGTAAACCTGGAGCAGAAATGGAATATGGACTCTCTCAGGACTAGCTTACAGGAACAGGATGGTGGAAATGGATTAGATCAGAGTGCCAGCTAGAAGTAGCTGCTGGTGGGGAGAGCTGCTCCAATATATTAATACGTTTGTTTTTAGGAAATTGAGAGAGGAAAAGGGAGTGGTTGCACACAAGACCTAGACCTCCACTCTTTCCTGGATCCTTGGAGACCATGTGGTAGGGGCATCCCTCTTGTTTGCAGCCTCCAAGGGTGGTTGAGATGCTTGTCGGAGTCAAACTGGTGCTGTGTCCTGCGTGTTCTAAGCTACCTTTTCTACCTTGTTGCATCCTTGGCCCAAAATGGAACCAAGAAGAAAAGTCACTGCTGCTTCTGGAACCCAGAACTAAAGATTGAAAGGGAGGGATTTCTTCCACAGAACAGGAAGAAATCCTACCCCATCCTTTCTAACCAGAAAAGGTCAAGTTAACCCTTTCCGGTCACTCCATCTTCAATGACTGAGAAGGGCCAAACTTGGCAAACTCAGTTTTTTAAACAAGGAGTTTGGGTAATTCCCCCTAATTTAGTGAAGGGCTCATGTGAGCCTTGTTTGAATAATCTCCAATGCTCCCCAGCTGCTGTTATGATTGAATAGGTGGTTGTCTACCGCAGCATCTGCAGGGGAAGGTCAAAGCAAGCAAGACAGGCCAGAGTGTTGTGAATGAAGCTACATCCCTTTTCTATGTGGATCAGCATTACATATGGGTATAAAGGAGCAGAGCTTCAACTGTGGCACAGTGACTGCTGTCTTGTCTGTCTTGACTCCCCTGCAGATGACGTTGGCTGTATGTGTTCTGTGTTCAATATAAAATTTAATAAGAAATTCTACATTTTATGGAGATCCCAAGTTTCTCAGAAGAAAAAAGGAAGTACCGAGTCCTGACTGGAGTGGAAGAAAGCTTTTCAAAACTAAAACATTGGCAACACTTGGTATGAAAAGGCTTTGAAAAGGTTTCTTTCCAGATTTTTTTTTTTAATCGGTTCAGTCATGTCTGATTCTTGGAGACTGCCTGGACAAGCCCCTGCAGTTTTCCTGGCAAGGTTTTTCGGAAGTCGTTTGCCCTTGCCTCCTTCCTAGGGCTGAGAGAGAGGGACTGGCCCAAGGTCACCCAGCTGGCTTCGTGCCTAAGGCAGGACTAGAACTCCCGGTCTCCCGGTTTCTAGTCTGGTGCCTTTAACCACTGCACCAAACTGGCTCTATTATCTTTCCAGATTAACAAGTATGAAACAATATACTTAGGATTTATTGCATTTTGATATTCAAAGGATATTGTAAGTGGGTCATAATCTACCCCGGTTAAGTGAAATAACATAGGAACAAACACTGCGGAAGCCCTGGAGGTTTTCTCTATGAAAATAGCATGAAAATAAACTTCTGACTACTACTATTTTATGTATTTGGGGAAAATAGTCTCAAAAAAGAACAGGCATATAAATTAGTTGCTGTAGTGTAATAGAGCAGGGGGCTGGCAGCAACCTTTTTTATGGCAAGAAATCTCACAGTATCATCCAAGCTGAGGATTCTAGATCAGTCTCTGAAGCCTCTTCTCTAATTTCACACAGGTTCAGCTTTCTCATATATGTTCTTATGTGAGAATGTGGACACCTTTTGAGATTTGGTGGTCTCGTGTGATTTCAGCCATATTTAAATTTACTTTTAAAAAAGCGTTCATTTGGACATTCCATGGATGCTAACTGGGGATATCATGGATGCCTTGATGCTACGGGCACTGTTTTGCTGATCCCAGGATTAGAAAGATGGACCGATGGAGAGAGTTCACATCCTAGTGTTTTATGACCTCTTCAATCACTCATGGACTCAAGCTACATCACAGATGGAGTGTTAAAATCTGATCACCTCCTAGACAGGATAACAGTACTACCAAAGTTCTCAAGGACAATTTCAGTCCCTCAATATGCATTGACAACAAACTCCTGGATGAGTACACGATATCTTTCAAATAGAGCTTTAACAGGAAATTAGGTATTGCTTTCTTTACTCTGGAAAAAATGCAGAATCAGAACATCCTGAACATTACTTAGAACTGACAGATAGTAAGTATATCTGCAAACTATTGAGTAGCTGAGGAAGTAATAAAAATAAACATAAAAAGCCATTGTATCAAACTTTTCCTGTGTTTGGATGTATCAGATGGAAGAGCAGAAGGAGGTGTTTTAAACACCATTTCTTTTCTCACTGTTTTTTGATTGTCATTCATTTTTCCATTCTCATGTGTGGCTTTATCATGTCCCACTTTATAAAGTAGACCAGAGTTTCTTTCCTTAGTGTTTTGATGCTATCGTAAAACAATGATCTGTGAATGATTTGTTATGGGAGTCTGTACTTAGGAAATCAAATGTGGTTTTGTGTAACATGGAAATGCCCATGCCTTTTGGGTTTACTCTTTAATAATATCAGAAATCTTATCCTGAATCTTCTTCCTGAAGTATAAAATAGATGAAAAAAATGTAGTTAGAGCCTTGGGTGCTTCCTCTTCCAGCTTCCCGTTCAATGGATGATTTTTAACACAGAATGCAAAACTATTTTTCTGGGCTCTTTCTTACTGAAACTCCAGATTTCCAAGGCAGTACACACCCAGGGAAGGATATTTGATTTAATAATTCCAACAAAAAATAATCAGTTTGTTTCACTTCTAGCAGCTTGGATCATTAGGAAGTTTCTCCAAATGGATTCTACTTCTTGGTTCCAATTCTGCCATCCTGAGCCACTAAGAAACGTATCATGCTTTATCTTCTGGATAAGAGCCCTTCAGCTATTTTAATATTATTACTGTATCTCCCTTTATCTTGTATCCTCCAGATGAAACACATCTAGCTCTTTCCAATGTTCCTTATGTAATTTGGATTTCAGCCTCCGCTCCACCCACTATCCTGGTCCCCTCCTGGAGTGAGGCCCCTGCTTTTAGCCATTCTGCTTAACATTCAGAAGCAAGAACTACAATCCATCAGATATAGCCTGTCAACAGGAGACTATAATGAAACTTTATATTTATTCTTGGTTTTTGGACAGGATGCTTCTGCTAATGCACCCTAAGACCATGTTCTTGTTTTAGAAGTTGTGTTCTGTTACTGGCTCGTGTTCAACTTGGATTCAGTTATCAAGGTTCCTTTTGGACATGCTGTGCTAGCTAGCCTCCCTCATCCTGTACCTGTGCCTTGTGTTCTTTGGAGGGAGAGCACTTTAGGTAAATTAAAATAATTTTTTTCTTCATCTCAGCCTGTAATCTAAAAGGAATTGTTACAATTATTATTTAATTAGTTGTTTGTAAGGATTGGTCCTTTGTTATTCCCTTCTGGCTGATCTGATCAGTAAGAGAAGCCTTCTTCTAAATTCCATCCTATTTGGAAGCCGCCTTAGGAGAAGCAGAGCCTTTTCAGTTGTGACCCCACTTCTCAGAAAGGTCCTCCTGTGGCTGGTTCATACAGCCCTATTGTTGTCTTTTCAAGGGAGCTCCAAGCTGTAGGAAATGTATCCTATAGATCAGGGTTCCTCAACCTTGGCAACTTTAAGATGGGTGGACTTCAACTCCCAGAATTCCCCAGCTAGCCTTGCTGGCTGGGGAATTCTGGAAGTTGAAGTCTACCTGTCTCAAGGTTGCCAAGGTTGAGGAACCCTCTGTAGATGAAGCTCGCAATGATGGATGCATGTATGAGTGTGACTGCTTTTTGCTTAGTTTATTTCAGTATCTTCTGGCAGGCTGGCTTTCTACTTCTGAACTGGTTATATTTAAAGTTGGGTGCATGGTCGTGGCAGTCTGACTGAAAATATCTTTCGCACAAAAAGTTAAATTCTGCAGCACAAAATATATGATGCACATTTTGCAGACTATGTCTTGGTGTGATTTAGCCTATTTCTGATTGCCCTAAAATAGGGAGTTACATAGTGTGGTTAAACTATGATGTTTAAAATCTTGCTTAATATTGTAGTCTTCACTTGGCCCAGACACCAACATTAGAGATAGATATTAATCAGAAGAGCATTTCTTAGGAATCATACATCCTAGGAAGCTGCCCTCACCTAATTTGTTAATTACAACCTGAGACTGTCAAAATGCTGACTCCTATAATTACTTATTTGGAAACTACAGTTACCAAGCACTGCACTGTAATATATACATTTTCTTTTATCAAATATTTTAAACATAGTGCAGTACAGTATTGCTTCATCTAAATAGTTCTTTTTCACTGCAAAAATACTTGGATTACCTGATATTTGCACAAAGGGAGTGCTGTTAACAAAGAAGGATGCAGATAAAGATCTACCTGGAGGACACAAAGGGAGTTCTGTTAATGAAGAATTATGAAGATAATGCAAATAGAGGCTAATTGATTTTAATGCAGCATGACATAAGCTTTGCCAGACAAGAATTTATTTTTATTGAGATGCAATGGAATTTTGAACAGGTTGTCTAGATACTGTGATGGGGTTTGCACTAAATTCGCAACGGATTTTTTGGGGAACAGAGAAATGGTGGATTTAAGAGCAGGTAATGGTTTATATTTTGGAGGTCAAGTGTTTTTTTTTTTCACCCACCAGGACTTCACTGATTGATGTGATTCGTCAGTGTTTGAATTTTTAATGCTTTCTATACTAGACCTTGCCTTTCCTCGAGCAGAAGTAACAGCTTTCCTTTTTTTAACCTTCACATTTTCAAACCACAGCTCCACGCCAAACATTGTTTGCCAATATTTATTTACATTTGATACTTGAATAAAAGGGGGAGGGAGAGTGTTCTGAATTCATAAAGATTTCTTGGGAAGGGTAAAACAGTCTTCTGCAATCTTGGCTCTCCAGAAGTGTTGGAATTAGATAATAATATGAAATTTGGAGAACTGCAACCCAACAAATTTGGATGGTGTCAAATTTGACGACATCTATGAAACCAAGAGAAGAAGAAGCCCCATGTTAGAGGCCTTATTATGATACCATCCCAAAGGTATGTAGAACTAGTTGTTAATGAATAATACTCAGAACCTTTGGTTTGATTAATATACCACTCCAGAGTGTTTATAAAACGTCACAGTAGACTTCACACATCCTGCTAAATCAAAACCAGACTATATTGTGACTTAATGCAACATGTGAGCCTAATAATTTGGTTTTGGTTAAGTAGGACGGATGAATGTGTAGGGCCCTTGAAGCCCCCTTTTTGTGGCCCATGAAGCTGCTTCCATCTATTCTACCTAATAATTGGTCAAAATCAGCACAAATACTTATATGGTACCACTTTCTGTGCCTCAAAAGTGTTCCATTCTGAAACAGGGAACCCCCAAATAAATGTAATAATCCTTAAAGAAAAATGTCTCCTACAAAACAGAAAAAACAAGATACTGAGACCTACACCCCACCCAACTGTTGTCCTGTCCCCCTACATTAAGTACAGCCATCAAAAGCATGGCTACCTCTTACTTTATGGCTTCATGTGGTGCAAGGACCCAGCCAATTATTCAACACACTTGTATAAAAGAATGTGGCTTAGTGTAGATGAACCCGCATAATGTCACAGCTAACATTAGTCGATTGTGCTAATGCCCTTCAGTCATTCTGTGACTCTAATCATAGCATGGGAATGCTACTGTTTATTCCAGGGTTTCTCAACCTTGGCAACTTTAAGGTGGGTGGACTTCAACTCCAGCTGGCTGGGGAATTCTGGAGTTGAAGTCCACATGACTTAAAGTTGCCAAAGTTGAGAAACCCTGGTTTATTGACTGCAAACAGCTAAGAATGTTGACTTCTCAAAAACTTTGATATCTGTAAGTAAGCACCTGGATGGATGTGCATTCATCTAACGTTCCCTGTTGGAGCCCATAAATTGAATGCATTATTCATAGAGCATGCTGACAATCTCTGCCTGCCTATATATTAAAGATTTTGTGCATTAACTGGAGAAAGAATTTACTTAAAAGCTCAGAATTTACTTTGCATGGTATTTCGTATAAAGAATGCATGCAGTCTTAAATGTGGTTGCAGCAGCAAGACATAGTATGAGCTAAATTAGACTGGTAGCTGTCAAACAACACCCAACGCCTTCATTTCTATATGTTCCTGTTGCTTCGAACATCGGATAGAGTCCTCCTTGTAGAGAGTTCTCCATCCAGGTTAGTACCAGCATTAGTCTCTCTCCTCACATTCTGGGGAAGGAAGTTAACTTGTGTTACATTTATGGCAATCCTCATATTTTATATCTTTTAGAAATGAAAAAGATAAGATATCCAGGAATATTGGAACTGCCTTTTGGCAGTTGATTAAATAATGACAGAACTGTAATTTGGGAATCTGTGAGTGTATACATAATTCTTAGCCCAAAAGTTAGATAAAGGCAATTTCTTACTTTATATAATATTTTGACTTTCAGTTAAGGAATTTTACTTAGAAGAATGTACTATTGATTTCTATGGATTGGATCAGTGTACTTCAGTATCTTTTACTTAATAAAAACCAGTGGACTGATTCTCCCACTTTCCCAATAGAAGAATAATTAAAATAGATTTTAATGCTATCTGTAGATTAATGAGGTGCTATCTGTAGATTAATGCTATCTTTAGATTAAGGATAATGTAAAACAGACAACTGCTCCTTTTCCATGTTTCCCATAGACTAACCTTGGGAAAGGAAGCAAATTTTAACAGACAGCTGGACTGCTGGGTTTAGCCATATGTGAAAACCTGGTACTAAGACAGTTGATTCATGGAGTAGCAGAGGCTGCTTGATGAAACAGGAGGGTTTTTGTAATGGTCATTCCCCAGACTGATGGAGGATTCAGCAGATGGTTTTGTAATGAGAGTTTGCTGGTTCACAGAGAGGCATGAAAGAAACAAAATGAGAAAGATTCTGCCATACAGTAACGCATGTTGGGTATGTGTTGACTGTAGATGTGAAATAGTTCAGTTGCTGGACTTCTTACAGCCGCATCCATTCTTAAAAGCCTTGCCAAAGAGAAGATGTAAGAATTATGCTTGGAAAAGGAATTGCTTTGGGTTCTAGGCAGAGGTGAGGAGCCCGACAATTCTCCTGCTTGACTAGGCAGTCCCATGGCTATGGGGTGGCATAGTTGCTCCACTTCTTACACAGGCATGGCAGTAAATTTTGACACTGCAAATACTCAACTCAGTATTTAGAAACTTGCCTACAGTGAAGTTTCACAGATGTGGCAAAGCTAGATAAGTCGCTTTCTTGCAGAAAATGAAGATGTCAGAGGCATGAAAGCTGGCTGGGTGACTTTGGGCCAGTCGCTCTCTCTCAGCCCAACCCACCTCACAGAGTTGTTGTGGGGAAAATAGGAGAAGGAAGGAGTATTAGGTATGTCTGCTGCCTTGAGTTATATATAAGAAAGGCAGGATAAAAAATATAATAATAATAGTAGTAATAATAGTAATAATTCCCAGAAAGTGAAGAAGCTAAAGTGCTCTGGGACTTTAGCATTCAAACAGACAAGCACCTGCCACACAACACCCCAGACTTAACAACCGTTGATAAGAAAGGCAAAAAAGTCTGGATAGTGGACACTGCAATATCTGGAAACAGCAGAATAGAAGAGAAAGAACTGGAGAAAATCACAAGATAAAAGACCGGCAAATAGAAATAGGACAACTGTGGCAAAAGAAAGCAAAGATAGGACCAATAGTAATAGGCACCTTGGGTGCAATCTCAAAACATCTGGAGCACCACTTGAAGACCATCGGCATTGACAAAATCACCATCAGTCAATTGCAAAAGGCAGCTTTACTTGGAACAGCTTACATCCTGCAACAATACCTTTAACACCATCAAACAACATCTGCCTTCCCAGGTCCTTGGGATGGACTGGAATGGTGGGTAAAAATGCCAAATCCAGTCTGGCTGACTGTGTGACCAATAGTAATAATTCCCAGAAGATCCTACTAAAGATCACAACAATCAAGCCATATATTTCCATCTCTAGCTGTTTATTCCATAGTTTAAATTCTCTGGAATTTAAACTCTGGAATTAATTTTTCTCCTGTGTTTTAGACCTTGGGTCATTCTTTTCTTGACTTGAGAATTGGAGATACTGGCTTAATGTGTACATCAAAGTCATGGGACTGGGCTCCTGGCAGGTAGATATCCATCTCTCCCTACTTCTCCTGCTACCTCTCCCAGCCCTGGCAGGTGATCTCACTGCTGGCAGGGATAGTAAGGGTGAAGTTGAGCTACCAGCACCTGTCAGCCACCCCTGAAAACAGCTGACAGGTGTAAGGAGGGTTATAGGTTGAAACAGGAGAAATCTTATTTCACATGGCCTCCTGGCTCCTATCTGCTCTTTTATGGGCTACTTTAGAAATGGATTTACTGTTCTTCTGAAAGACCACTAAACTTGCATTCAAGCCGCTTCTGAACAAGGATCTATTGCTCTTTTAGAAGAGGGCTGAGCACGTGTTTAAAAATGCCCGAACAGTTGTCAGTGGCGGGGTGGCTGCCTGATGTAGTGAGACAGCCATCTTTTGATTCATCTTGCAACTGCTGACTCATGTTTCTCAGTTGTTTTTAGGTTATTTTTAAACATGGGTTTAACACTTTTCTGAAGCAGCAGTAAAAGCCTGGTCAAAAGCAGACCACACAAGAGCTGATGGGGGTCAGGCAGTGTTGTGCTGTGGAGAGGCAAAAAGAAAACCAACTTTTTCACTATGCAGTTCCCTGTCACCGCTGGCTAGCTGCTGTTCATGTTGATCCAGGTCTCAGAGCCTGGGATCCACCTGGAGACATGGAAGATGGAGGGGAAAGGCTGCTTTTAGGGAACCAGACCCTCCTGCTGCACACGTACCCAGGGCCAGGAGACAAAAGGCATGCCCATGCCAAGTAAAGCAGCCAATAGGTGCTGGGCTGATCCCTCTTGGATCACCTGACTATGCCACCAACAGAATGGTTTGTCAATGAAGCATGTCACATTGTATTCACAACAAAAATTGTGTTGGGATAAAAGGGAAAACACTAGCATCAGAACAGATAAGGACGACGTTAAGCTGTTTTAGGGTTGGGAATGAGATGAAGGCAACATCTGAAGTCATGACAGAAAAGAGAAGTTCCCAGATATATTTATGTCATAGTTAGGTGCAAGTGGGGAAAGGCCCTAGGGTGGAATGTGGGAGTAGTGGCCTCCATATGATGTTCAGTTACTATTCTTAGCAACCCTTGGTATTGGCTAAACTGGGAACTGCCATTCAGCAATATCTGGAGGACCACAAGTTCTTGTCCCCGCACTAAAGAAATGAAAAACAATAGTTTACCTATGTGCTGGATGAAGGATTTCCTAATTTCCTACCTTTTTGTTTCATAGCATGATCTTAATTATGGTGTTATTTTTCATTCCAAAAAGTTAAATATAAATTAATCCAAAGTTTACTACCTTAAATTAATCCATAGAGGATAGATTAAGTATGCAGTTCTTTATTGGAAGCAAATTAATAATTGATCGGCTGTTTTGAAGCCAACGAAGAGCCATATATCTTTTCAGTCAAAGCCTTTCATATCTTGAATGTAGCAGCATGGGGGAGTTGACTGTGTTTCCACCAGATAATAAACCAGTCTTCCATGATTCATGTTTATTTAGACTAAGTGAACCTTAATGGTGATCCAGCTTACATCTTCTGGTGTCAAGGGAATAGTAAATCTTACTAAGATCCGAAATAAGTCTACAAAGACAGAGGACAAGAGGGGTATTTGCAGAGCTCTTTATTCTGTTAGCTTGTTAAATGCCGTTCTTTTTAGAGATGGGGAGGGTAAAACCTGGCTTTTCCAAAAGTTGCTGGACTATAGATTTCATCAGCCAAGACCAGAGTATGGGCCAGAGTCTGAAAGATGAGAATTAAAATCCAGCCAGCATTAGAGAATCCACAAATTCCTCATCCCTGAGTTAGAGCAATGGTTTTCAAGCTGCTTGTCAGAAGCTCATCTGAGATTCTTCCACGAGAAGAGGAATAAAGGAGAACAAATTTTTCCTCATTTTATTACACAACAATTCTGTGTTGTGGATTATAGTAAGGATGCTCACTGGACCAAGGTTATCCAGTGAACTTTGCTGAGCGGGAATTTCTGCCTTTTCCTATTTCTAATCTGATTCTATAAACAGTATGTTGCACTGCCTCTACTTACAAAACAGGATAGATGTGAGGATTCAGAAGTAATTGTGCTTAATATTCTCTTATGTAACAAAATTGCAGTAAGCAAAACTATTGTAGCATGCGTGGTCTAACCCATTTCCTATTTTTCTGCATTTGTCAACCCAGCCTAGCTATGGGTCATTTAGGGTTGTTTGATCTGGACTGCAAAGATCCAAATGACCACTAGATGGCAGTAAAGAAATATAGAAAGCATTATTTGCTGCCAGCTAGTGGTCATCTGGAGTTTTGCAGCTCTTATTTGATAGCCTTGCAAACGTTTCACAAGAATTCAATACAGCAGAAGTACCATTCAGGTGTTTTGGTGGATTCCCATCTATTCCCAAAGTCCCAACCAGCTGGAATTGTAAAGGCTGCAGTGAGAAAAAAATACCAGGAATGGAACAGATCACTTACCCAGGCCTTAGCAGTCAGCAGATAACTATTCTATTTCTCTGTGGATCAGACAAAATGAAAGTATTATTCTTAAGAGGCAGAAACCCTGTGAGCAGGTCTTGTAGGCACTTGGTAGAGCAGACATGAAGGCCTTGGAGAAGATATTCAAATGATGTATCTATACTTATAAAGATCAGAATCATGCAAGTCATGGTATTCCCTGTGACACTCTATGGAACCAAAAATTAGAATCTGAAGAACCAGGATAGGAAGAGTATTGACACCTTTGGACTTTGTTGTTGGAGAAGACTTCTGATAATACAGAGGACAGCTAAGAAAACAAACAAATGGATCACTGAACAAATCAATCCAGAGTTCTCCCTCAAGGCACAAACATCCAGGCTCAAATTATCCTACTTTGAACATATTATGGGGAGCATAGCTCTCTGGAGAACACTGCAACTGCATAGTCACTGGAAGTCAGGCAGCATATAAATTTATTATTATGGTTGGTCGCACAGTCAGCCAGATGTTTAGACTGGATTTGGCATTTTTGATCACCTATTGAGTCTTTCCTAAGGACCTGGGATAGGCAAATGTTGTTTGATGGTGTTAAAGGTATTGTTGCAGGATGGAAGCTGTTCCAAGTAAAGCTGCTTTTTGCAATTGACTGATGGTGATTTTTGTCAGTGCTGATGGTGTTCAAGTGGTGCTCCAGATATTTCAGAATTGCTCCCAAGGCACCTATTACTATTAGTCCTATCTTTGCTTTCTTTTGCCACAGTCGTTCTACTTTTATTTGCAGGTCTTTGTATTTTGTGATTTTCTCCAGTTCTTTCTCTTCTGTTCTGCTGTCTCCAGGCATTGCAATGTCCACTATCCAGACTTTTTTGTCTTTCTTATCAACGGTTGTTAAGTCTGGGGCGTTGTGTGGCAGGTGCTTGTCTGTTTGAATGCTAAAGTCCCAGAGCACTTTAGCTTCTTCATTTTCTATTGCTTTGTCTGTTTTCTGATCCCACCAGTTCTTGCTTGTGGTAAATGGTATTTCTTGCAGATATTCCACTGCACCATTGTTGCTACTTTGTCTATTATGGTTGGCTGCACAGTCATCTACATGTTTATTATTATTATTATGGGAAGAAAGAGAAGAGGATGACCAAAAGCAAGGTGAATGGACTCAGTTACAGTGGCAATAGGTATGCTGTTGGGAGAGCTGAAGGACTAGGTTAGGGACAGATCATCATGGAGAACATCTATCTATGTGGCCACTAAGAGTTGACAATGACTTGACGGCATATAATTAATCAGTCAATCATTCAATTTATTTATTTAGGATGTGTATGTGTGTGGAGATTTCTTCTTGACTGGTTTGTACAGTATAAATTATGCAGGAGCTAATGTTAGCTTGGTGAAGGAGGAAAGTTCATGAATAGAAAGTGTCCTGTTGTTATTTTGAGCTAACGAACTATACCCATAAAATGTAGACCAGCCTTCAGCAACCTAGTGCCTTCCATAAGCTTGGGCTGGGGATGATAGGAGTTGAAGTCCGATAGATGCAGACTTTACCAGGCTGAGAAAAACTGATGCAGGTGAACATTTGCATTGTGTTATTTGCCTTTTCCTGGCATACTACTGTGAATATGCCACAAACCAACAAATATCCTAAATTAAACCAAAACACGCAACCCCAATCAGCACGTCAAGTATTCTGGAGGTGTCAGGATCCTGGCTTTTGTGCGTCCTCCAATGGGGGGTGGGGGGGGTGAATGTTGCGGTTAGGGATTGGTCATTAGGTTTACCTGAGAACCCTTAGAAGTCTTTGCTCTGATCTGAAGGAAGTTCCAAAAATGAATAACCATATCCTGCCTCTGCAATTCTCCAGAAAGATAAATCGATTTCAAGTGACAAGATACTGTAAAACCTGCTTTCCCACTCCCACGAGTTCTACAGCTGTGCAGCAGGGGTGTTTCTACCCTCTTACTTTGCAGAGGAGAAAACGTAACAAGCAAATCGAGTTCTCCCATCATCATGTTCCATTGGAAAGCAGCAATATAGTAAGTCCAGACCATCTTCTCTGAGTGTTTATCAGGAATTATGATTGTACTGAGCATGGGAGGGGGGCTAAAAGAATCATACTGAGAAATTGGAAATGTGATGTTGTTCCAGATGTTAAGGAATGATTTTCGGAAATGTGTGATCTGTTTTGGAAAAGGCGATGTTTTCTACTAATCAAAGGATGCAGCAATATGTGTTACTATGGCAGGGATTTTGTGATATTTTACAATAATAGTAGTGTATTTAATAGTAAACTAGGGCAATTGATACTATTAAAAGATAAGGTAGGTTTTTTTTGTTTTTCTTAGTTTGTATTTTTAGTTTGTTTGGGGCTGTCTCTTTTCTAATTATTTTTGAAGTTTAAAGGTTTTGTTAACTGTGTATGTATACCTTTTTTATAAAAAATAAAAATTAGAAACGTTATTGATTTTTCTTAATTAAGTCCAAGCTGTTGGTGTACTTGGTGGTAACTGATACACCCAGCATTTCAGCTTTCTTTGGAAAGCAGCTATTAAACAACAAAAGATTCCCCCCTCCAATTATTTTAAGTGTGATTTGTTACTAAGTTGTCATAACTCATTGGTGTGGCTAAACAAGGACAGTTTGTACTATTGATGTGGAATTTAAAACTTGTTTTGTAACTTGTATAAGATGTTAACCTATTTTTTTTTATTTAATACAATTTAGAGGCCACCCGACTCCAAATGACTTTGGGTGGCTTACATTAATTTGAAAAATAAATAAAAAGAAATTGAGCCAAATCATAAACACCAGCAGGCAAACTCTATGTAATAACAAAAAACATTCTACAGAGGCTCCATTACCATTCTGCTGCAGGGCCTGGGAGAACAGCCACATTTTCAGTGGCTTTCTGAACATCCTCTGGGTGGGAGCTGTACAATCTCGGGCGGGATGTTACATAACTCCCTCTTAAGAAGGTAGCAGTGGTTTATAGTCCTTCCCTCGATGGACGGAAAGAAGGCCTGGACTGTGAAGGACAGGACTGAGGAATATCACAGTTCCTAACTTGGAATCAAACAAAGCAAAAAAGGTGGACCTAAATTCCAGTTTATACATTCAACAGCATCAAGGAATCAAGCATTCCTTTGTGATTTTCTCCATGTTGCTGGTGGGAATGTAGACTTTTCTAATGATCTCCATCTTGCCTGCAGTGGAATGGTGTGTCAGGCAGAAAGTTGGCCCAACAGCCTTGTAGACATTCTGGTTTTTTAATATGCAGGGAGGGTTTTTTTAAAAAAATAAAAAAATAATGGAATACGTATAACACCTTCCTGTCATTTGGACGGGCCCAATCTAGGATAAGCTTTTCTACTTGATTTCTGCTGAATATATCAAGATGTTCCTCAAATCTTCCCACAGAAAGTGTCCTGAATGTGCCACAATGACAGGGCTCACGTATCACAGTCAGCCGTGATTTGCTTAACTATAGCAGTCAAATAACCGCAACACACTCTCAAGGGGTTAGCCATATATCCATAAGCTGCCTGGCACCTCCAGTTCCACTTGTATGCTCAGAAGGTCATTGATTGGGTGGCACGGATTTGGCACTCTTGGTGACTGCATTAATAACTGCTCATATCTTAATCTGTCTTTAGTCGGAATGATGGCCCGATTTTGTATGGGTGGGTATTTTATTCATAAATACTCCAAATATTTGTGCTGGGGTTTTGGGGTGACATTTCCTCCCCAAGTCCCTCAAGAAATTGGCTGAACGTTTTGTCTGCTCCCTTGCAGTGACACTGCCACATTGCCATCACTGTCAAGCTTCTGTGGTAATACTAAAGGGAAAGGGGAAATAAAGTATAGCCCCCGAAGGAGTGAGAGTTGCCCATCTTGTGCTACACTATAATCCATGATTTATAAACCCCATATAGCCAAAATCAAAGAACCCCGATCATGGCTAAGTATAATATGCAATAATCAGGTCCAAATAATTATTTTCAGGCCCACAAGTTTTCTTATCCTAAATCAAAAGAAGTGTTGGATGAACTGTACTCTGGAGTGAAGTATGTTTTTTTACGATTTTATCCATGGTTCAATTTTGGGAGGAATACTACAGGAATGTCCAGAGGGTATGGTCAAAAAAGTCAAGATTGCACCATCATGGCCATCATCTTGACTTTTTCAACAATACCCTGTGGACACCTCTGCTTGTTTACTTTATGAAACTGTACAGTGGCTATTTTATTGTTGATTGTAACCTGCCAAGGGTCTCTTGTTTGCTGTGGGCGAAAAAAAAAATTCTCATCATAGTAACATTAATAGCAACCCATAGATTTCAGAGGTGTGAAAATCATGCCTCATATAGATCATACAGTAGTTGAATCTGGGGTTAGGCTGGCCCTAAATCAAAACTAGAAGAGGAGGGCCAAGGATGCAGAAAGACTTCAGAGAGTTTTGTGAGGAAATGGCCTCAGCCTTTATACAGTTGTGTTCCAAGCACACACCCATGATTATGTGAGTCTAACCCAGGATTTCTCAACCCTGGCAACTTTAAAATAGGTGGACTTCAACTCCCAGAATTCCCAGCTAGCATACTGGAGTTGAAGCCCACCTGTCTTAGAGTTGCTAAGGTTGAGAAATACCCTAATGTTCTGGGCTCACACACATGCACAACTATAAGCTAGTTACCCTGTCTGAGTTTATACAGCCTGTAAAGCTCCAATGCCCTTGTTGGGATTCTGGTGGTGTGGAAAATGTCTCCCTGTAGTCAGGGCCAGATTAAGGCCAACCGATGCCCTAAGCACCGCCCAACAATGGTGCCCCTCAACGGAAGCAAAACTCTCGCGCCATGAGACAGAAACAAATGGGATATCTGACACCTTCAAACCAAACTTCTAAACTTCGGTCACTCAGCATGCCAAAGAAAGTTTTTTGTTTTTTTTAAACAATGCAGATTAAAGTCGAAGACGGCAGAGAAAGACCATTCCAAAACCACTGACTAAGGTTGAGCGTGGCAGTGAAAGAGTTAAGGGCACGATCGCCAGGGGTAGAGACTCCTTGGCGCCCGAGGCAGGTGCTTATTTTGCTCCGGGGCTCACCCGGGGCTGCACTGAACAGCAGTGCGGTGACGGGGGGCTGGCAGAGCCACGAATCACTTTGCGTTCATCCAGCGAAGCAAGCGCTGGCAAAGAGTGAGGCTGATTCTAATTAACCCTGACTTCTCCAGCGCCTCCACTCCCTTCTCTCTCCCCCTGGGCCGTTCCCGCTGCCAAGGCAGTAGCGGGAGACGCGGGACACCCACGGAGGCCTTCAGGCTGCCTCGCCCGCGGGCTCGGGATGAGAGGAAGGCATCCCCGTGGGGCACCACAGAGAGAGGGCGGTTCACCCGCCAGGCTATGCCGACGACCGGCTTAGGTGCAGGTCCCTCTCCAGCCGCTGCCCACAGCATTCTTGGTGGCCGAGAGGAGGCCCGACCCCAGTGCGGCGACCCCAAAGCAGGGCCTGGGGCCGCCCACTGCTTGCGACCGCCTGCAATTCCTGCGACGCGTCCGGCGGCTTTCACGCCGTCCGGGCGGCCGTGCCGTCTTCGAAATGAGGACGGGGGCATCTCCGCGAGTCCCTCGCATGCTAAGTGATGCAACGGAAGCCTTCAGCTCTTGACTCTCGCGGGGCCCGCTCCTTACCGGCCTTCCCTCCCTCGTAGCCGCCAGCGGGGCTTCGCGCTTCCCCTTCCTGCGCGCAGCGATTCTTTCCAGCACGCTAAAGGCAGCGCTCGCGCCTGGGGGGTGGGGGGGGGTGGGGTGGGAGATCGTCAGCGTGTTTCCATTGCCTTTTAAAAATCTGTGGCGATCACCCGGTTTTTACAGTGAAGACGTTCAACCATTAAATAAAGCGCCGCCCGCGGCCGCTCATCCCTCGTCCCCAGATGTGCGGGCGCCCGCGGCCGGGCGGTGGGAGAAGCCTCGCTCCGGAGTGTCACTCAAGGAGAGTTTCCCCGCCCCACCAATGAGGACTCCTCTCCCCCTCCAGCCTCGGCGAGCGCCCGGCGATGGCTCCGCCTCTCCTCGCTGGGGCAGGCGGGCCGTTCTCGCCTTGAATGAACGCCGAGGGAAAGGGGAGTAGGGAAGCGCCGGATCCGCTCCGAAGACGCGAAGCGAAGCGAAGCGCGAGGGGGTGGGGCAAGGAACTCGACGCTACCAATCGGGGCTGCCCTTTCACCCCTCCCACCTTTCGCTGGGAGGAGAGGTGGGCGGCTTCCACAGCGCTTCCCTCGAGGGGGGCAAGCCGTGGAGCGAAACTGCTGGGGGTCTCGCGGCTTATCCCGGCTTGGAAGGCGCAAATCTCTGGGTGCCCCTGGACCGGGCGGAGCAGGTGAGAGACGCCGCCGAGGGTCCGGGAGGGAGTCGGGACGGGAGGCAAGGACGCCGCTAAGCCGATGCTTTCGGTGCGCTGGGACCTCTCGGGCAGCAAGACCGGTGCTGCGTCGGATCGGCGCGCTGGAGCGCTGCGGCTGGCTTGCCCCTGCTAACTGCCCCTCCGCCGCCCCGCTCTGAGAGAGTTTGCTGGAGCCCACCGGGTGGCGAAGGAAGGAAGGAAGGGAGGACCCCCGACCCCCCTCCCCGCCCTCGCTTGGAATCTGCCCTCGCTGTCATCTCGGGAGCGGGTGAAGTCCGGCGAGGGTTGGCAGGCTCGACGGTGGGGTATTCTCTCTCTCTCTCTCTCAAAAAAAAAAAAAAAATTATTTTAAGTTGCGCGCCACAGACCCAGCCGCCTGTGGGGACGGGGCAGCGGGCTTTTGGGGGCAGGAGAAGCCCCTCCCCGCCCGGAAAATGGGCTTCTGGGTCAAGAAGGTCGCACCTCCCCCTCCCCTTCTCTGGCTGAGCGGAGTGCAGAGCCTCCTGCCTTTCCCAGCTCTCGCTGTCTCAATGTGTTAAACTTTCAATGTCAGAAGCCATGTGGCTGTCTGGGGATGATGGGAGGTGAGGTCCAATCCAGCTGCAGGGTTGGGAGAGGCTGTGGTAGTCCAGAAGAGCCCTCCCAGCTGGGCAAGACTTTCATTGCAGCTGACCCTGAAGTGACAAACAGGGACCCTTATGCTGGCTGTGAGTGATGGGAGTTGCAGTCCAGCATCTGTGGGGCATGTGGGACTGGGAAAGGAGGGGCAGCCCACTGCCCACCCCCTTTGGCTCTCACCCAGGCGAGGGCGTGTGAGCGCCAAGTGGCTGGCTGGAGAGAAGAGCAGCTGTTGCCACTTGTCAGGATCCGAGGCAACGGCTTGGCTTTCTCCCCCCCCCCCCCCGTGAGAAGAGCGGCAGCTGCCTGTGGCTCTTTGCCCTTCTTTGCCCGCTCAGCTGCCCGCTGCCATGGAGAGCTGGGTTGCCTCCTTGGGCAGGGAAGGGGCTTGCGCTTCTACTGTGCCGTTCTGTAGAGAAGAATGGCGGGGAGAGAGTTGATGGAGGTGAACCTGCCCTTCTTCAGACAGATTGTGGGTTGAGCCATTGCAACTCACACTCCCTTTCTGGGACTTTTTCTAACCTACCTGGGGTGCCAGGACTGGACCTCCAAACTGGGACAATCCTGGTCATCTGGTCACTGAAAGCGCTAAAGTCATGAATGAATCTTTAGCCTAACCCTTCTTGCAGGAGGCTCACTATCCATGATCCAAAATGTGCCTTCTCTGAACCCAGCTGGTGGGTTGTCTCTTTCCTCTTACAGCTGTTGAGGAGATTGGCCTGGTTTAGGTGGTCTCATCTTTCGGACTTCACCAGGTATTACTTGGGCAACCAAATGAGGAGAGACCCACCAGTGCCATCCTACTACAATACAGACAGAAATATGGCAGGGTCCATATTGAGCAAATCGGGGAAGGGAGCAGCCAGTGATTCCAATATCTGTGAAGCAGAGGTGCTCCCTTGCTGCTGGGCCTCCAAGGATGTTGCGTTGAAACACCCATCCACTTGGGGTGGAGGGGGCTTTGCATTGCTGTGTTTATTTTTGTGTTGCAGATAAATCAGCACAGACCACAGCACACGCAAGCCGCAGATGAAGCAGGCTTTGGCTCATTGAAACTGGCCCTGTTATTACTACATACTTGATGTAATGGTATGTGGGAATGACCTTGGGAGACAGGGTAATGAGACGCAACCAGGGAACAGTCAGATAAAAGGCAGCTTAGCCTGCAGCAGGAATGTGGGTGGGGCAAGACTCAGAAGAGACCCTCCTAGTTTTTGGCCTGTAAAGAGGAAGGAGGGAGATAAATGCTTTCAGACTTTCAAGATTCTGTTAATGTAACCTTACAATAAAGTAGAATTAGCTTATCTGATCATGTTTCCTGTCTGGTCTACCTCCTAAGGCAGACATTTAATAAGTACAAAAGGTGATAATGGTGGGGTAATAGATTATGCAAACAACCTAAGCCAGTCAGCTCATTGTACAAACCATAATTTCCCAGTGGTGTAGTGATCCTGATTGCTCCACTGTGGATTTTGGATTTTATTTATGAATCATATTTGTGTGCCACCCAACTTCCAACAACTCTGATTGTTGCTGCCCTGGCAGGGAGAGGGGAATGCCAGGGACCGAGAGCGTTCTCTGTGGTGGCTCTGAGCACTCAGAAAATGGCTGGTTTCATATTGTTTGCTGAGGGGTCTGCAGTTGTGTTGCAGCTGAGCATGTGACTTGGTCGGTGGTGTTGGCCAAACATGAACAGTGTTTGCTTGATGTACTCTTGATCGACTGATTTACTATGTGTAATAAGGCATTGGTATTTTAATGGGGTGCATGGAGAAGGAGCATAAGATATGGAATAGCAATCTTAAACTATAGCTTAAAATGCATGCTTACTGCCCAACTCTATCAATTTTTGAATGCAAGTTTTCCTTCTCAGTGTCCCCTTCAAACATAGGTCCTTCTGTATGGTGCTCCCACTGCATGAATTTACACTGCAGGGTGTAAGTATGGCCTATGTGTTCCATTGTGTATTAAATTGTTGGGATATGTGGAACTGCAAGCTGCAATTCGGATAGCCTTTTGTAATATATTTGGGTTGGATTTAGTGAGAATACGGAAAGAGCCCTGCTAGATCAAGATCTAGCTAGATCTGTCTAGTCAAGCATTATCATGCAGTGCCCAACCATATGCATTTAGGAGGCTCATATGGACATGAATGTACAACCATGTGCCATTGTTGATTCTAGTAGCTGGTGGGGAAATTGCCTCTATGGCCCAGAATTTTGGACTACTTGGGTTTATGGCCTTATCCAGCAGGTTCTTCTGATGCTGTTCTCAATCAACGCAAGAGTTTTAATGGAAACTAGACAACCCTGTGACCCGTTGGGTCATCCTTTGACAGAAAGGTAGTACAGTCTGATGTGACCAGAATGAACATTCAATTTTAGGCTGACCATATTGTTTTTACCCTAATGCTGGACAATCCCATGATCATCTAAGAAGAGTGTATATCATAAATAGAAAAATAATTCTAGTGGTAAACAAATTTCAATAATAAGTCAATATTTACTCACCTAAACAGATAAACAGAATGACCACAGGTGGGCAAAAAAGCAGTGGGAATGGGAGTGACTTCCACCTTCCTGCTGGCTTCTCCATTGTCTTTGCTTGTGGGAAGCTGGCAGGGAACATCGGAAATCATGATCACATGACTGCGGGGACGCTGCAACGGCCACAACTTTGCAAATAAAAGTGGTCTGAACATTGTGGAAATTTCAATTCCACAGGAGTAATGGGTCCTGGATTTTTTATGTATTCTTTAAGGATTTTAGGTACCTTGATTCAAAAATTGTTGTGGTATAATACACTATTTGGGCTAACTTGAGGGGACAGACAGACAGACAGACAAAGACAATGAAAGTTTTAATAGTTTGTAGATTACCCTAAAGTAATGCCTCTCAACTGTATTTTTGTGCTTTTTACAATGAAGAGGCCATACTATCCTATTTTAGAGGGCTGTAGTAAGATTCATGAGAAAATAATATGCATGAAGGATTTAAGGTAATTTAAAATATTTATAGAGATGGAACTGGTGGATCTTTAGGTAAATGGAATAAAGCATACACAACTGTAAAGAATTGAAACCCTCATCTGAAAAATGAGAAGACAGTTGTATAATTCTTGAAAAGATCAGAATTGCTGTTAAAATAAAACTGCTGTGAGTGGTTTATTCACAAGAGATTAGCATCAGTTATTTTTAAAGATGCGTGAACTCACCTAGACAATAACCCTCAGTCGGGACTTGAGGTCAGATTAGTGAAGCTTCCAGTCACAGAATGGCAAGAGCTAGAACACTGCCCAGATGTGCTCCTCTCTTGTATGGAGAGAACAAGAGAAAAAATAACAACTACAGATCTTATGCAAAATAATAAGACGGGAACATAAATCTGACATTAATCTATTGATGTGATGTCTGGAAAATATTTCAAAGTTCCGAACCGTCTGCGTCTGACCTGATTCTTCAACAAAGAGTCCCAGAGGGACACCCAGCAGCAAACTTGCAGAAACAAATTTTTATCAACTGACTTGATAGAAAGGAACTGTTCTCCCATTAAAAGTGCCAGATTAGCATAGCTAAGTATTAAAGATTGTTATCACCACTTACGGTCACCAGTTAGGGTGGATGTTGTTATCTTTTCCATAGTTTAGTTTTGTGTCTCCGGCCTACTTTGTGTCTCTTACATCTGAGGCGCTTTTAACCTTGCTTTTACAGTATTTTCCACAATTCCACAGAAACAGCCATTTAGGCCTCATTAGTTTTGTGCCATTTTAAAGATTAACAAATAACATTCCACTTACCAGAAGGTCAAAACCTGTGCTGTGTTCTCCCAAAATGCAGGACACAGAGTAACAGGCTTAAGTTACATTCTGACTGAATGCTAGAAAAACTTTGTACATAGTAAACTAACTTCCGAATGGAACCTGTTACCCAGAGAGATGGTGGGCTCTTCTTCACTGACTGTGTTCAGGCAGAAGCTGGTCAGCCATCTGCCAGAGATGATTTAATTTGGATTTTTGCACTGAACAGGGAGATAGACTCAGTGCACTTAAATGTACTTTCCAACTCTATATATCTCTGTGATATGTACTGTTGAGATAGGCGAGTGTGGCCTGGTTCATGCAGTGTTCTCACATAACAGGGTTGGCTTGTTTTTAGCTTAATCTCTTGTGCAAAGCCTGCCAGTTGTGACTTAAACCATGATAAAGTAAACCATGGCTTAACATGAAGGATGAACTTCATCTGTCTGTCTGTATGACTAGATGAGTTCAGACGAACAGGAAAGACAGAACGTATAGACAGTTTTTGGATCTGACCTACTAAAATGTTTGCAATGAGTACATTATGAATGAGGATTACAAATGAAGTCATTTTCCATGTCTGTACCTTCTGTATTTCATCTTCACAGTGTCATCCAGCCATCACGAAGTGATATTTATCTTGTCTTTCTTTTGGTATAAAAAGGGCTGAATGACTCTAGAAAACACTGGCAGACGTTAATGGGGAAATGACACAGAGGCTCATGGATTTGGGAAGTTTCCAAGCCTCTATTGGAAGGCAAGACCCACCCCACCCCACCCCCCCCCATGATCACTTCTCAGCAACCAGTATTTAAGGCTTGCTGCTTATGATTCCAGCTATTCCTATTTGTACCCATTAATAGCCTGATTCTCCATGATCCAGCACAGTCCTTTTTAGAACCATCCAAACCAGCTGCTGTTGCTACAACTGCTAGCAGTGAATTCCAACAGTTTTACTATTCAGAGGTAAACCCTACAGGCTGACTTCAGGGCTAGCTTGTTGGTTTGCATGAATCCAGTCAGTTTACTAATGTATAGTTTGTTTTGCTGTGCATACTTAAGCAAATGGATTCATGAAGTAACTCTTTATTCATTTAACCAATGAGTTAACCCCACTAGCATGAATGCAGATGATGGGTTCAGTGGGGTTTACTCTCAGGTAAAAACGTCAAGGATTATGGCATTGGTGCATCTTAACCCAGAGACATCTAATTTACAACTCGGCTTTTTAAACAACATACTAATGCTTGCTTCTTGATAGTCACGATTTCTTAATTTTGCAAATAGTCAGCTTTTGTTGCTCGTGACTTCTTAAGATTTGAGAGTTTGAGAAATGCAAAAAAAAGGAGGGATAGCCAAAATTGCAGCGCTTTTTCTATTTTATTTGAAATACCCAGTAGCTACAAGGGTAGTATTTGTAGACCATTCATTTCTGTGATTTGTTAAGCTGGGCCTTTAATTGTTGCTTGCTACATTTATATTTATGTTCTGAAATGTTGCTTTTATTTAGAGCAGTGTTGTCCAAGCTTGGCCACTTTAAGATGAGTGGACTTCAACTCCCAGAATTCCCCAGCCAGCATGGCTGGCTGGGGAATTCTGGGAGTTGAAGTCCACTCATCTTAAAGTGGCCAAGTTTGGACAACACTGATTTACAGAATGGCTCGAAGTGCATTTTTCCTTCTTTCTCTGTTTATAAATATTGAAGCAAATAATTACTTTTAACCTTGCTGCTACTTGTTTTAGGAAAAGACAGAGGAAAATTAAAACTGGGGGTTTCTTCCTTTCTACCAGTACATTTCTACACCTGAATCATTCCCCTGTGTTTAATGGAGCTTGTTCCCAATAAATGTAAATATGCAGCCTGACACAGGTTTATATTTGGAGTTATGCATTTATTCATATCAGACATTTCTGGGACACAGTGGCAAATATGTGCATCGTGAAGCACTATCAGGAATTCTGAAGCAGCGTTAAGAGGTCATGATTGGGAATTACGATAACAATAAGACCAGACTGGATAACAGGAAAATTTATCAGACTTTCATAACACTCTGAGCATTTTGGTTGTTACTTTTCCTGTCTTGACTGAACGTGGCTCAGAGACCTTTTGCATAAGCCAGAGTCCAACCACAGCTCTGCTTTTTGTCTGATTAATGAATGGCTAGTTTATGTGCAACAATGATTAGTTCTTCAAGAAAGTGAGGTGGGCTACAGATATAATTGCAAAATGTAGCTGATCTGCAGCATTTAAACTGCTCCGTGCTGGCTTGTTTGTAGGTTGGTGGGCATGCAAAGGATGCCTTTTAAAAACGAGGAGGCTGGGGAAACCTTAGCTTCGGGCACAAAGGCTGGAACTAAAATTGGTACCAGATTTTTGCATTTTAGTTTGAAAATCAGCCCGATTGTGAGCATAGTCTAGCAGGTTGTGTGAACACGTTCCATTAATGATGCCAGTATTCAGAACTCATCTCTGTAGCCATTGAGGCCAAAAGCTTAATTTTTGGGACTGGAAACTGTTGTTAATCTGCATTATATTCCAAATAAGTAGGGTTTAATGGGGAGTTTAATGACATTATATTAGTGGTCCTGAGCGTGTTGGAATCCAACTCCCATAAATCCAAGCCAAGTGAGCCAACTGTCTGGGGTGATAGGAATTTTAATACTACAACATGAAGTTCCCCAGTCCTTTAATTCAAGTCCCAGAGTTCATAGAATTCATAGATTGGGAAGGGACGTAAGAGGTGTTTGCTTTGGCAGCACATATACTAACATTGGAACAATACAGGGAAGGGACCCAAGAGATCATCAAGTCCAACCCCCTGCACACTGCAGGATTCACTACACCATTCCCAATAGATAACTATCTAGCCTTTGTTTGAAAACTTCCAGTGAAAGGGAAGAAACCAGTCCATGCGGTAACCTCTTCCACAGATTGGCAGCTCTTGCTGTCAAGAAGTTCTTCCTAAGGTCTAATCTCTACCTACATCCTTGAAGTTTCATCCCATTAGTTCTAGTCTTACTTTCTGGAGCAAGTAAGAATAAGTCTGAACCCTCTACAACATGACAGTCCTTCAGATATTCGAAGACAGCTATCATGTCCCTTCTCAACCTTCTCTTCTGCTAACTAAACATACCTAGGTCTTTAACCGTTCTTTGTAGGACTTGATTTCTAAGCCTTTTCCAAGTTCTTCATTCATATTCTTATAATAGATCTCTGATGCTGTTATGGATATCCTGTTCCTGTTGATCATGCCAGTGATAATTTAAAACTTAACTCCACTCTCCAAGCCAAGATAAAGTTAAGTTTTCCACATCTGAAATTTCTCTTGGCTTCAGGAATGGAGTTAATTTTTAAATTATCACCAGGATTATCAACTCTGCTTGGGGAAGTGGAGGAGGCTGGGGAAATGTGACCAGACAGAAAATGGACTTTTTTTTAAAAAAAAAAGGATGACGTGTACCCTTCTTTCCGTAGCAAGCTAATAAAATCAGACAGCATGAAACATCTGGCAGCTTTTTCATGGGAGAAATATACTTCAGTGTATCATTAAATACATCCACTTCATAGGGTTTGATATACAGTGCCGTAAGCCTAAGAGAAATAGAAAAAGAGTAAGTTGCCAGCAAACCACCAAAAGCAGCTTACTGTCTAAAACCAAAATGTATAAATTAAGGGAGGGGTAATGTTAAGGTTCTGAAAGGCAATTATCTGGTTAGAGCCTATTCTAAACCACGGTTTGTGAATCTGGGTTTGTCACATTTAGTGGATTCCCACATTGCATTAAACCAGTGTTTTTCAAACTTGGCAACTTTAAGATGTGTGGACTTCAACTCCTAGAATTCCCCAGCCAGCTGCTAGAGCATGGCTAACAAACAGCAAAGTCGGGGTTGAGGGGGTTTGAAAAAAGAGCTAATGTGTCTACAAGAAGACTGTATACATCATCTTAGCAAGGTTTGACCAATTAAGTGGGTCACACTGAATTGGCTAGGCCTCCAAAGATGTCTGTAAGTTCTTGAAACTTAAGATGCTCCTTAAAAGTAAAATATTTCTACCCATGTGAGAAGAATGTAAGGTTCTGAGTTCAGGATGATGAACTAATTTCTGCATGGATTATTCAAAGATATTTGTTCAGCACAACTGAAGAAAAGCATTGGCATCCCTTTTCATTTTTTTTTCATTCATTTACATTTAATCACATTTAACATACTTGAAATGAAATCAATGTTAGCTTTTACCCTGGCCTCACTGACTTTGTATATTACTATGGGTTTGCTTCTATAGTTTCTTCCTATAGCACTATACTAACTAATATGACAGGTGGAAATGTGAGCCTTAGGACTCTTAAAATGGATTTTCTATTATGTCTGAGATGTGTAGCAAGGGTTGGGTGAGTGGAAATCCTAATACAGTCTGTTCAATTATTTTTATTTTTCATAATATATAAATTAAGAGATGAAAGAAGAAAAGATGACAGTGAAAGTATGAGAAATAGAAGAATTACGAAAGGAGAAAAATAGTAGAAATGTAGATTAGAAAATAGAAAAAAAGAAAAACAACAGGAGAAGTTGGCTTCCCTTTTCAGATCGGCCTAAAACCTTTGGCTTTTATTTCATAGTGAAACATAACCCATTTTTGTGGCTAGAAAGTGTTGCAAAATTGAGAAAGAACGTTTCTTTTGTCAAATTGTCTTTATTCCTTAAATTTATGACGGCTCTATGACTTCATCAGATTTGTAATTAGAGAGTTTATTGTGCTAAGTCATAGTGTACTTGAAGGGTTCTGGAGGCAGGTGGATGTTCGTGGGTGGGTGTATATGTCCTTGTTGAAAATGCTGGCTTATGTTAAAAATTCTCTGTATTGGGAATAATCTTCCAATCTATTTCTTGCCTTAATGGAATTACCTGTATATACCAAAAATTTAAATAAATTCTGGAAAACAGTAAATTCTCTAAAAAACAGTAATCCTCACATCTGTAGTCTGAAGCAGAAAAACTTACTCATAAGTTTATGAGTCTTAGTATGCAAATGCTAAGCAGACTTGCTTTGGAAACGGTTAACTTGAAAGCAATCCAGTTTGGATATTTCTAGCCCAGTTCATGGGATGGAACTTTTTCCTAGGACTGTTGCTCCAGGTGATGATCTTCCTGTAGTGGAATGTGGATAAATAAGACAAACTGTCTTGGTCAAGATAAATTACTCTGAATCAAAGGTGAATTTTTCCAGGCATTCTTTGATTCCACAATGAATCTATTGCACCTCACAGTAATCCAGCTGTCTTCTCTGAAGGTCTTGTATCAGGACCTACTCTTTGTGAGAGACTTCACATAGAGGAGATGTCTGGTTGTATTTGATCATGGTCAGAACCTCCACTGATTTTTATTTTGTTGTATTTGGCTTTTTTATGGGTGGTTGAAATATACTTTCTTCTCCTGCTTATGCCCTACAGCCTAACCTTATAATCTGACATTTATTTAAAAGATTTCCTGCTGTTCTTTAAGTGTGTTAACAATAGAAAGTCTAAATTCCTATCATTATGATCCTATAAACATATTTATTTGAATGCAAATTTTAGTGGAGTTCCCTGGGATTTTTGGCAAAGGAAATGAGGAAACTAGAGGCTGCCAATCCAGACTTGTAGGGTTCAAGAGAATCTTCCAGATGCGTGGATTTTCAGTGCCCATAAAGGAATGGAGCTTCAATCATGTGGTTGTGGCAGCTATCCTGAAGTTTTTGACCCCCTGCCTCCCCAGCAGACCCCCCCCCCCAAATCCCTAGTTTGTATGGGCAATGGGACCAAATTGAGAAAGGTTGTTTTACAATTGCCATGACTCAACCTCCAGATAATTCCACCTGGATGACTGAGAATCTTCATCAACATTGTTTTACAATCTACTTCAAATGTCTAATAATACCCATGAACAATTATGTTAAATGTTGGTAGGCTACCTTGTAGCTCTCTCAGCATGAAGGTTGGTGGGATGTTCAAGTCCACAGCAGGACAAAATCACTACTTCAGCACTTTAGGAACCTGTCCAAAATAATTAATAACTTCAAACTGGTGAATAAGTCATGTTGACATTATGCTGGAGAGAACGGTATGGAGCTAGAATCTCGCTGACTAATCATGTAACATGGATTGTTAGGCTAGAAGTAGAGCGATAGTTTGGAAAGTAATTTCGTTTGGAGCATGAAGATCTTTGAGGAGCGGCCAACAGGCTACTTTGCTTCCTGGTTGAACCTGACAGTTTTTGTTTCATCTGCCTTCCCAAGGAAAGGAGAACGAAGGAAGGATCCACAAGTCTCTCATTTGGCTCCTTATCTTTCTAGCATTCTTTTAATGCAGGGTTGTGATCACAGGTGAGATGCTTTGTTACCCCTCATTCATGGATTATATTTTCCAGCAAGAGCATGTACCTCTCTTCCTATTTGTAAAACAAAGGAAGTGGGTATGTTTGCCCTTATAGTGTGAGATTTTGCATAAACATCGCTGAAGGGACAGTATGACATATAACATGCACTAGTCTTGATGTTTTTTTAATGGTTCCAAAGATTTCTTTATTCTCCAGCTGTGATCTGCCCAGCATATAATCATATATGAAACTTTTCCACTATTAAATGTAAACATGAACAAAAGTTTAATCTCTTGATATTTTATCTGTTAACATATCTATTAAAGTTATATAAGTCTGGGGAGGTGAGAAAGTGATAAATCAACCTTTTACCCTTTTAAGGCATCCGTACAGTGCCCAAATGTGTTCACTGAGGTACATCTTTTACTCCTCTCCTTCTGCTTCATCCATGCTGCTAATAGATCTGTTTGCCACTCTTGAGAAGGCATCAGCTACCTTGTGAGAACCATAGAAATCTAGGTGAATCTGTTTTGATATGATCTTGACACCTTGGCTAAATAAAAGTATTCTGCCAAAAAAAAAGTTAATTCAGGTTGACATCGGACTGATGAATTGATACACAGTGGATTAGTTCAGATTCCATTTCAGTGAGTCTTCCTGATAAAGACCTAGCACTGAATGAGAGGTGTCTGCAGGGGTGCCATCCAAAAAGTTAATGTTGTGACCACGTGATCAATCCTCTTTTATCTGCACTGCATGATTGCAATTACCATCTTGACCCTCCCTGCAAATGTCTCTGCCCTGTGCTGGGTAGTAGATCAATTATATTATTATTTTCATCCACGTTTTGATCAAAATTTGTTGCACCGTACAAAAGACAGCTCTTTGAAGATCAATGCTTATGAACTGGAGCTGGGCCAAACTCAAAATCTGCTATCAGTTAATGAATAGCAAAGTAGCAGAACTTGGACTTTTATGATTGTTCAACTTGTCAATGATTTTGAATGCTTGGACTACTCAAACTCTTATTCTCTAAAAACAGTTGAGGATTTTATGATGGTTTGACATAGTATAGCTTTCATCCATGGGAATAGAAATACATTTCATAGACTTACTTGGGAGTGAGTTTACTTGAATTTAGTGGAACATCTGAGTAAATGTGCATAGCTTTGCACCACATATTTTCTACAGTCTGAGCTTCTTGTGGTTTTATAATGGCAGCGATGACATCAAGCTGAAATTAATTTTCTGAGGTGTTTTTTTTTTCCTTCCTGGCCAATGGACCTTTTTTTCATTCTTTAAACTTTCTCTGCTTTTGTGTATTTGAGTTATATACAAAGAAATAGTTCTCATGTCACTTTTTCATTCACAATAAAAATAAAAGCAAGAACATCCATATCTGGTGACCTCTGAGCAAATTTTTATTCTGGGGCTCCTTTTTTATCAACACTGAAACACTGGTGCAGATAACTTTTGAGTGGTATTCATTTAAAATAGATTGTCTTCTTCCTTATATGTTTTGATTTTTGAAAGATCCTTATCCATCCAGAGTTCTAAAAGTTTTAATAATGAAAAGGTTTGCATGTGCTATTTGGCACAAATTCCCACTTTGGGATGTAGATACTTGATTTCTAGAGGAAGGGGAAAGACTTGGCACAGTGTGAAAGACATGAATTGATATAAATTATTAAGATAAATATAAAGTGGTTGAAGTACAGGAAGGGGGAAAAGGACCGGTGAGTCATACTTTCCTTTTCAACATTTTATTAATATTTAAGCTTTCCAATTTTTGTATTGTGCCTTCTGAGATTTTGTGACAGTTTTCTCATATAATTAAAAAAAAATCATACAGGAAATTATGTTGAATACAGTGGGATTTATACTAGGAATAAAGAGAAGGGGAGCACTGATTCTTTTATAAGAATTTTATAAGACATTACTTATAGAAAGTACTAATATTTGAGGAAAAATAGAAATATGAATAATTGAGGAAAGATCTATGGTAGAGCACTTGCTTTGCATGAGGAAGGGTGGGATAAATTATTATTATGTATCAGCCTTCTCCATTCTACAGAGTATCAAAGTTATGGGCAAGGAATATTGGCACCATTCACTGGCCACACAAATTCCTTGCACTTTATTGGAAAAAAGACACACCAACTTGCTAGGCAGGACAGTTTTGTTTTTCCTGCACTACTAATGAAGAAATTGGCTGGCTTCACATATTACACTTCAGCCATGATTTATTTAGTTGTGGTACATTGACTGAACTGTAATTGGTGAGATTTATGTACCATTGATCAGTTGATTATGTGCCAGAAGGTTGGTGTTGACTCTCAGTGACCACATAGATAGATTTTCTCCATGGTGATCTGTCCCTAACCTGGTCCTTCAGGTCTTCTAACATTGTACCCATTGTCGCTATAATTGAGTCCATCCACCTTGCTGCTGGTTGTCCTCTTCTTCTCTTGCTGTCCACCTTTCCCAGCATTAGAGTCTTTTCTAGAGAGCTGGGTCTTTGCATAACGTGTCCAATGTAGGATAATTTGAGTCTAGTCATTTGTGTCTCTAGTGAGAATGTTGGGTTCAATGATCCATTTGTTTGTTTTCTTCACTGTCCATGGTATTCTCAGGCATCTTCTCCAACACCAAGATTTATGCTAAGTCATAAACAGTGATTTGCAAAGTCTAACCAAGCTTCATTAACCTGATTTGCACATCATTCCAGGCCATATAATGTAGCTTGTCTACTTTTGGTTTGGATGATGTGTGACTCCATACTAAGTCATATTTGGTCAAGGTTAGTGTGTTGTGTGAACTGAAACCATGGGTCAAATTCTGGTTAAAATACTGTTCCTTAACCACAAACTATAACCAGTTTGATATAGAATCACTTTGATGTAGAATAAATTAATCACAGAGTAACTTGTCATTTTAACCTGGGCTAATGGGTGGCTTTTGGTTTAATAGCCTTTAGCTCTCGGGAAAATTAGATGTTGTGTTGGAGTGGATGAAACATGCACTTGCAGGAGCCTCTTCATTTCTCTTACTTATTTTTCACACCCCTCAAAAAAAAAAAAAAACCCTCATCAAGGATTTGTTAGAAAACAAATAAGGGCAGAGCCATTGATGTTCTTTCCAGTTACAAGAGGAACAGTGGGCTTATTTGTTTATTTGCAGTTTTTGTACCCTGCCCCAATCAGAAGATCCTGGGGATTGTCCATGTCTACTCTCCCTTCCATTACTTTCCAGCTTCCCCACAGTTTCTCAGAGTGCTGCCTTCAAAAACCGATTCTCCATTAATACAGACTATATTACTTTCCCGAAGAAAGAAGAGAAAATTGAAAATGAAATGGAGAGACGTGCCCAAATTCACCCCTTTGCATTCTCTTGTTTAAACAAGGAAGCTATTTACTTTCCCTAGAAAAGGTTCCTTGTCACTTGTGGTCTTTTGTTTCTATTGCAGGAAGGAATATCTCCTCCAATTCAGGCAGTGCTAATTTTCAAATGTGAAATCTAGATAGCATCGTATTGTCTGAACCAGCTGTTATGTCTCCTAGGAATTAAACAGTTAATCTGTTTTTGTGTTGTGGCTGGCTTTGTCCTCCAGCCTTACACATTTTCCTTCCTAACTTGCCCAGAGAAATCATGGACATAAACGTAGTCTACAGCAGGCCCTTTTGGAAGAAAGTTAAAAGTTTGGTTTTCTTAGGACTGAGATAGGCCAAGTTTTTAAAGGAAGTTGAAAATAAACTGAAGGGTTTCCTATGGTTGCCTCTCCTTGAATGTGATGAGTGGGTTTTTCAAGTAATATTGAAACTTGGTTAATCAGCCACACTTTCCAAACTTCAGTTTAGTAAACAGCTCTTGTCAATTTTTTAAAGCAGATTTCCTTATACATGTAGTCCCCGGTTTAAGAACAAGTTCTGTTCCCAAAGTCTGTCCTTAAGTCGAATTTGTATGTTAAGGCAGAACAGTATTATTGCATAATACTGTATAAGTAGTATTGTGTAATGAATTCAAACCGTTGTGTATTTAACGTGAATTTTGCTACAGTAGGCTCCGATGTTAACTATGGGTCATCTGTAAACTGGGCATTCTTAACCCGGAGATTACCTGTATCAAGCTTTACCTCTTGACTGTACTTTTTTGTGTTTTGTTCTTTGATCTCACTGTTCATATTCTTTTCTTGCATGTGTTTAAGACATACAATGCTATTCATGTGCCAACACACCTGACCTGATGTGTATCAGAGATCATGAGAGTTGTACCATAAAAAATAGGTTAAGTTTTAAGTGGCCAGTGTTGTATATACTATGCAATGGTGGTGTTCCTATATCACAATGAGGCCCAAATTCTAGCCAACCATATTTTAGCCCAGTATGGTATTCAACCCCCCCCCCCATTTGATTGAGCAAACAGTGGTTTGGTTAGCAATGGCTTAGCATATTAGGCAATCTGTTTGATGAAATAGGCTTTGGACATGATAGGAAGAAGTGGTTTGGCATCTCTCTACTGTGAATGAAAGGAGCCTGACTTTTTTCATAAGCCTGAAAAAAAGATACTGAGTTCAGGAGCCTGCTGTTAAAGCAGCTTCCATGTTTTTCAGGTATGTGGTGGATGCTTAAAAAAATCAGTCTGCTTTAGTGACTAGTAGGGAGTTGCTTTCCTTGCATGAGGCCCAAAGCATTTCTTCTAAATTATTTTTGGACTGAGCACAGCCTTCTTTTGCAGTCACCTTGGCATTCTCAGCTAGCAGACTGGGTAAAAAATGATGCCCAGCAATTGTGTGCTGTAAGAGTCTTTAGTGATCCATCAAATTAATGAGGCTTTTAAATTCACTCTCTGTTGTCTGTTTCTTAAATGTTCCTTTACTTCTCCATTGACATGCCTGTCTACCTCAAATAAATCTCAACCTTGTTGGAAGAGGTGGGTTTCCCTTTTCGTGGAATGGTTTGTATTTATTTTCATTACCATCAAGGCCAACCTTGGTGATTATAATCTTTAAATCATTTCTGGCCAGCAAGTCTTCCTGTGCCAAGAGTTAGTGTCTTATATCCAGAGGTCCTTCTGTTTTACTATTGTTCAGGAGATTAGCAGCAGGGAAAACAAAGCTCTTTGCCTAAATAACCAAATTTAGAGATTGGCTCATATCTCTGATTAAGCTATAATGAGATTTGTTTGGCTTTGGGTTAGCATTCTATGTGAATGCAGCCATTTTATGTTGTAAACCATGAGGATGATTTAATAGGTTGTGTGAATGCAGTGGATGTCAAATTTAGGGCTTTCAGATTGGGCCTGCAGAGATTGGAATGGCCACTAGATGACAGAAGACAGATTTAAAAAAATCTTACTCTTTGCTGCTACCTGTTGGTTGCGGGGATATTCGCAGCCCAGATCTGGGAGCTCTACTCAAATCAGTAAACCATGGTCAAAACATTGCAAGTGATCCTATCCACCCTTTTGTGCAAATGCATGCTGCACAAGTATTTAACACCAGTGTAGGTGTTGTGGTTGTGTTGTTAGTGGACTGTTCACATACGCTGCACTGTAATCAGAAGTGTGGCTTTTTGGTGGTACTGGATAACACAAAAGAGTTATTGCATGATGCTCTTTCATGCAAAATGTTTCAGTGGCAGAGGTTCATGGCTTGAAATGTTGAGTTGGGAAGTGAAACATGTAAATGTGACCAGCCAGAGAGTATACCTTAAAATCAAATCATTCTAAAGCAGTGCTGTCCAAACTTGGCCACTTTAAGATGAGTGGACTTCAATTCCCAGAATTCCCCAGCCAGCCATGCTGGCTGGGGAATTCTGGGAGTTGAAGTCCACTCATCTTAAAGTGGCCAAGTTTGGACAACACTATTCTAAAGGGATAGCTATACTGTTACTGTGGCAATAAAACATCCAAGGTACTTTCCTAGCACTTTGAAGCAGAGATACTGTATACAACCTCAGGCCCTAAGGTTGTATATGGAAACTCAGAATCTTGGACGCAACTCTGAAGAGCCTTTCCAAAACTGTTATTGAATTGGGATTTTTAATGTGACAGAAGGGGAAGATAATTGAATTGATGGAGACTAATTCTATTAATTAGGTTAAAATGGAAACCTTCTGAAGGGCTTTTATGCTTTCAATGGATTAACACTGTCATATTGATCAATGACTTTTGTTGTGTTGCTCCCATGGTGATGTTGACTTTAATTGCTGATTACTTACTGTGTATATGTAGGCTAAATGAGTTTGGATATTTTCTTAGGTATCAATACTTTAATTAAATTTCAATTTCAATTAAATGAAGCATAGTTTTTGTCCTGCCTCTGGAGGGTGGCCGTTGACACTCCAGTCAAAGGCAAAGTGCATCGTTCTCCTTCCACAAAATATTTTGCCCCCCCCCTTAAAATTACCTAATTATTTGCAAGTATGAAGGGTGGAGTAGGCGAGTCAGAAGCAAAGCGGTTGAGAGCAGAGTGGTCCACTGCAGTGACCATGTATGAATGGAACTGCTTCTTCCATGAAGAAATTAGCAGCTGTCAATCTGTTGCAATAAACAGGTGGGAGGAAGGAGATTCACTTCATCCTATGCATCACTGTGACCTTGCCAGTTAAGGCTACAGTCCTAAACTAAGAAGCCCAAAGAGCAAGTTCTGCACTGAAATTTATGTGGCTTACTTTTGGATACATCTTGTGCCGCTGTATAATAAAGCTACTGTATACATTTTATTAAGAAGCACAGTGGTTAAATCTTGGTCTTGCTTTCAGAATTATCAGGTGACTGGCAGTTTAAAGAATTAGAAATCCGTGGATACCCGCAAAATTAATTTGCCGTGTTGCACATCATCGTGATTATTAGTTTTAAAGCAAATCTTTTTGTGTATGTGTGTGTGTGTGTGTGTGTGTGTGTGTGTGTATCAAGCGTGCGCTTTTGAGATGTGGATTAAAGGATTAAGTATGTTGATGTTTGCCTGCTATGCAGAACAGCTCTTTGTATAGGTCAGGTGGTGTTTCTCTTGCCAAAGGATATTCTTAAATTAGTCTAATATCCTATTAAAAATTCCTGCAAACAAACTGGCCTCATTTTATGTAAAATAGCTGTAGGAGCTTATGATAATGCTAAATACAAAACTCTAAGCGGCTGTGTTTCAACCTTGGCTGAGGAATTCTGGGAGTTGAAGTCCACACATCTTCAAGTTGCCAAGGTTGAGAAACACTGATCTAAACTATTTGTTTTATAAACTTCTAGAATCATAAGTTTGGAAGAGATTTTGGAGGTCTTTTAGTCCCCTGCCCTGGGAAGAAATCCTCAGACCATCCCAGACAAATGGCTGTTCAACCTTTGCTTGAAAAACCTTCCATGATGGAGCACCCATGACTGTAGGAGGCAGGCAGTTACCATGCTTAATAGTCTCATGGTCAGGAAATTCCTCCTTATTTCACATTTGAACCCAATGGTTCTTGCCTATCCTCAGGAAATATGGAGAACAGATCTACACCTCTTCCCTATGACAGCCTTTCAAGTATTAGAAAGACTACTATCATGTTTCCCCATGGCCTTCTCTTCTTTAAGCCAAAACATACTCTGTTCTTCATAGGATTTAGCCTCCAGGCCCCGCACCATCTTTGTTACTCTTCTCTGCACTCTTTCCAGTTTTTCAACATGGTGACGAGAACTGGACACAGTATTCCAGCTTCAGTCTGATCTGAATGTTACTATCACTTTAGTAACTAGTAACTTTAGTTACTTTAGTAACTAGTAACTAATAACTTTAAAGTAACTAGTAACTTTAAAGTAACTAGTAACTTTAGTTACTATCACAGTTACTAGCACAGAATGTTACTATCGCTTCCTATAATATTGATGCAGTACAAGATGACATTAGCTTTTTTAGCAACTGCAGTACACTGTTGGCTCATGCTTTATTTGTGGTCTACAAGTTTGCCCAGAACCTTTTCACAAGTACTACTGCCAAGCCAAGTACTGCCTGTCTTGTATTTATGCATCTGGTTTTTTTTTTCTACCTAGGAGCAGAAGCTTACATTTCTAGTCCTTAAACAGCATGTTGTTGGATAGGGCTCAATGTTCAAGCCTATCAAGATAATTTTGAACCCTGAGCCTATCCTCTGAGGTGTTAATAATCCATCCCAGTTTGTGTCATCTGCAGATTTGATGAGCGTCCCGTCTACCTTGGTTTGCATAGTCTAGAATATTACATAATTAGAATATCAGGAACAATCTGTTTAGTTAGAACTGTGTTTTGTGCCCAGGGTGAGTTTTTATCATTTTCTAGTGGTTCTGACATTTTCCTCCATAATGGATTTTCTCTGGGAAGAAAAATGATAAAAGTAGGAGAAAAAAATGGGAAGATTATAAATAGAAAATTCCTGACCTCATACAGTTTCATGAAAATTGTAATATTTATGGAATTGTGTAGTAGCTATACACAATCTGCGAATGGTATAGTAAAAGCCTCACCTTAAAGGCCCCTGGTCTCTTGAAAAGGTTGTATTTATACATTGCCTCATTGATATGCAGCAAAGACGAATCATTTGTCTTTGTGGTCATTTGGTGAGAGACATACTTTTTATACAAATATGGTCTCTATGTACTTTCCATAATGAAGTACACTATAGCCCGTGGATGTAACCCTCCAGAGGTCCAGAGTCAGGACGATGGCTCTGAAACGTCTCCAATTTCTCAGCTGTGCAAGATTCCGAGACCTCAGAATGGGCCAAGGCTTTAATAAGCATCAAGCAGGGGAAGTTTTGAAAGGTCAACCAGCCTGGCCAGCTTTTTAAAGACCTCACGGAGGTGCTAAACCATAGTTCTTTTGCTGAGTAGGCCAGCCTGTAATCCCCCTGAGTACAGGGATTTGATATTGTGAGAACCCACGTCTGTGGTTCTTCCACTCTTTGTGAGTAACCATTTCATCAAGGGCTTAATTGGAGTCTCAGCTAAGCCTACAGATCCAGAAGTCCCCACCCAGAGATTCACAAACTATGCAAGACAATACAAAAGGAATCAGGAGGGAAGAACAAATGCTGGGGTTGCTGTACCATCAGTGGTTGCACCTAGCATGGGATGCTGGAGAAGTTTTAAGAGGAGTAGCCAGCAGGGCGTATGAATGTTGGTAATTGTCTGGCAGCTACCCAGGGAGACGGTGTGGTGATGCCAGGCCCTTCTAAACGGGACACTCATGTCTTCGGCAGCAAACCTCAGGACTCTTTATTCGTGTCTGTATGAAATTCATATTTTGAGGCTGTGCTTGCCCCATTTACTCTTTCTGCTTGTGAATTCAGAGTCAGACTTAATGGATCAGGAAGCTCTGTGGCAGTTTCCTTTCTTCTCTGCTCCTTAATTTGTCTGAGAAGTAAAATCTTCTATGAAAGTGAAGGGGATAGGTTGATATTGGGGGGAGATGGGCGGGAGAGAAATTTAATAAATAAATAATAAATAATATTAGAACTGCCTGCCCCAGAGCAGTGGTGGGGAGGACAATAGGATAGCACATTGAGCTATGTCATAAACTGTGGTTTCCACAATATGCTATGGCACAACCACATTAATTACATAGCTGGTTCAAACGTAAAGTGAGCAGTAGCATGATTCAGCTTAGTATGACATCTTTACCTGAATCATTGGTTAAATGTAATTAAAGTGAAAGTAGCAGAAACGTTGAAGGAAAGTGACAATGAAATGCTGGGATTATAAATTTTAAGGGTCACTGAAACAGCATAATCAAATGTGTATTTTGAAATTCTGAAGACAAGATGATTATAAACTGAAAGCTGTAATAAGTAGGATCCCATTACAGGAGGAACTATGACAAAAGAACTCAATGCGGATGAGAATTCCTAAAGGAGAAGATACTAAAGATACTAAAAATACAAAGGCAAAGAAATTCAATGAGGGGAAACAATGGAGGACAGCAGAAGAACTGGTGTGATTACACAAAAAAGCTTAGTGAAGATCTGAGAAAAAAAAGACATATAAGAAATGGAAAGAGGACTAATCACAAAGGAAAAGTGCAGATAGATTGCTTGAAATTTTAAGCAAAAGTAAAATAATGAGCTAAGAATGATGTTAAGAATATCAAAAAGAGATTATTCAGATACTGTATATTCAAAGTAAAAGGAAAACAAAAGTATAAAGTAAATGTAAAATGATGTTTTACATTTTACATGAACATTGATGGAGTCTGAACTGTCTGTGACTACCCCCCAAAATGATATTGGCGTCACAGCAAATAGCAGATGCAAATATCAGCTGTATAGGTGGCTTTGAAAAAAAGGCAAATTGTGCATTAGGGATAATTAAGAAAGGGATTGAAAATAAAAAAGATCAACATTGTAATATCCTTGTACAAATCTTGGGCTTGTCCATGTCTGGAGTATGGTATACAATTTTGGTTATGCAGAAGAGGACAACCAAAATGATCAGAAGACTTGAACATCTTCCCTGCAAGAAAAGGCTAAAACATTTGAGACTCTTTAGCTTGGAAATGGTGACTTGGGAAGACATGACTGAGGTATATAAATCACCCATGTCATAAAGAAAGTAGACAGGGAACTTTTCTCCTTCAAAACACTAGGACCAGCAACCACCCAATGAAACTGATTTGAATGAGATTTAAAACAAACAAAAATAAAACACTTCTTCATACAGTGCATAATTAGTCTGTGGAATTCACCACCAAGAGATGTAGTGATGGCCACTAACATGGGTTTAAAAAACAATTGGATAAATTCATAGTAGACAGCCTGTCAATACCTAGTGGTTTTGAAGACTCAGGGTTACCTCGGGGTTGGCAGCAGCATGCCTCCAAATACAAGTTGTAGGGGAAGCATCTGGTTGACTGTGAGAAACAAAATGCTGGGCTAAGATAGACCTTCACCTGATCCAATACAGAGGTTCTTACCTTAAAAGAATTGGTATATCAGATGTTCAGCGAAGATAGCAAAATGTTAATAGATAACAAAGAATAGAAGAGCTATTTAACTCCTATTTTGATTCTGCCTTCAACAACAACAACAACAAAAAATCTATGTATTCCATCAGGAAATTGTGAAGAGCAGAGTGAATGGGGCCAGATTGAAGCTTGAGATGTATAGAAACATGTTCAAGCACAGGCTAGATGATCATCTGTCTGCTTTAATTTGGATTATTTCCCTGATCAGGGGTTGGACTCAGTAGATTCAATAATCCTTCCAACTCTGTGATTTTATAAATGTATTGTTTGGCTTAATGCAACACATGGAGCCAATTGTAAAGATGGTAAATCTAATGTTACTTTACCCTACTGCTGAAGCTTAGATAGCCATCATTAGACAAGGAATGTTAGAAATATTTTGTTTAAATATGGTTTGTTAGCCTTTGGCCATCAAAGACTGTATTTCCCATTTTGGGGTGGGGGCAAGGCCATAAAATTGGTGGCTCCACATCTCACACGTGAACAGAGCTTTTTTTTTTAAACAACTAAATGTCCATTTTAGGACATAGATTATAGCATTCATTTGCTTCTCATCTCAAAATGGTAGGAAACTCTGGTCAGTTTTAAGCCGTCAATGCTAGAAGGATATCTGAGGGCAGCGAAAGAGGGCTTGGAGCCACCTGCAGCCCTGGGCCAAGTTTATATTCATTCATTCATTCATTTATTCATTCATTCATTCATTCATTCATTCATTCATTCATTCAAATTTGTTATAGCAGCCCAACTCCAATGGATTCTCAATTGCTTTTCTTTCTTAGTCTCTCTTTCCCCACCTCCACCCCGTAAATGTGAGTGCAGCCAAGCTGAACTTATTAATGAAGTTCAGGCGTTAGTTGAAGAATGACTTCTTGTGGTTTATTCCACTGGAAAGGTGAACCTGGTAATTACAGGTGAACTTTGCTATTTGTTTCATGTTGTTTTTTCCCCCCTCCCCTGAAGTGTGGTGCTGTCAAGATCAGCTATGACCACCTTAGCTATAGACATTCTCTTTTGGCAGTATGCATGATTAATGTCACATAGGAAGCTTAATAATTTTGTCCTTTGATTAAATAAACTACCTTTGTTACAGATACAGCTGCCTTTCTCCATTGCTCATCATCAGCCTATCCAGGAGGTATATTGAAATTATGCCATGCCTGTTGTGATGCATTTAATGTGCTTTGGAATGAGAGTTTGAAAGTCACACTGACTTTCTACACAACTTTTTTGTGCTGTTGCTTCAGTAGCATGGCAGCCATTAGTTGAGTCTCTTTCTAGCCTGTGCTGGTTTGGAATTCTGAGTTGCGGTCCAACAGAACTGAAGGGCTCCAAGTAACAAAAGCCTGCCTTAGCTGCGTTTCTTGAATATAATTTTTCTTTGTTTTTTATAGTCCGTTTATTTCTGCTTCAGCAATGACACTCATGTGTCAATCAAGTAGATGAGCCTTTCACACTATTTTGCATATTTGCTTGAATGTATAGTCATTCAGCTGTACATTGCAGAATAAAACGGCTTCAGAGTGACACATGGTGGAAACATCTTCATGTTTTGTTGACAGCTAGCCCAAATGGGAAGAACCCATGGTGCTTCCAGAAAACATTCTGGCTCAGTCCTGGATTCTATATGTAACTTGACTTCCCTGTAATTGTGAAAGAATTAGGTGTTACTAGACAACCCTGTGACCTGTTGGGTCATCCTTTGAGAGAAAGGTAGTGCAGTCTGATGTGACCAGAATGAACATTCAATTTTAGGCTGACCATATTGTTTTTACCCTAATGCTGGATGGTCCCGTGATCATCTAAGAGTATATAACATCAATAGAAAAATAATTCTAGTGGCAAATGAACTTCAGTAATAAGTCAGTATTTACTTACCTAAACAGATAAGCAGAATGAGCACAGGCGGGCAAAAAAGCAATGGGAGCGGGAGCGACTTCCAACTTCCTGCTGGCTTCCCCATTGACTTTGCTTGCAAGAAGCTGGCAGGGAGCATTACAAATCATGATCACATGACCACAGGGACGCTGCAACGGCCACAACTTTGCGAATAAAAGTGGTCTGGACATTATGGAAATTTCAATTCCACAGGAGTAATGGGTCCTGGATTTTTTATGCATTCTTTAAGTTAGCGGATTTTAGGCTGCGGTATAATGCATGCTTTGCACTAACTTCAGGGTACAAACAGACAAACAAATAAACAAAATGAGAGTTTTAGTAGTATATAGATAGATATGTAGTTCTGTCATCTTCCTTCAATTTTCTTGAGCAGGAATATATCTTGGGAAGGAAAGCAGTAGAAACTCCAGTAAGTCAAAAGGGTAATTTCCATTCATTCAAGCTATACAGGAATGAGATTGAACAAGTTCACTTACAGGAAATCCAATAGTTGTTTCTTCATACCAGGGTTTAAAATCATACATTAGATTAGTAATGTGTGACCACAGATGCCCATTAATTAAAGGATTTCTCCTCCTACCTCCTCCATTTAATGCTGTACTTTGTTCTATCAGCTGTCTTGTAGACATAATGGGAAGGGAGAAGCAAGATTCTGGATAATCAACAATGGAGTTGTTCATTCTGCCAGTAATCCTAACACAATTTGACACAAGTTATGTGCAAAATATTTCCTTGTGCTATCACACATTCACAGTACAAACATCATTGCAAGAAAAATTCAGAAGAATCAAGTGTGTAAGTTCAGATACTCTACACCAGCATTTCCCAAACTGTTGGGTTGAAGTACAACTCCCACCTTTCACACTCAATACCACATAGATGCTAGTTGGGGTTAGGTTAAGAATTGTCTGGAGAAGAGGTTTGTTGTATATCTATGCTCCCCAAAAGACTGCAGCTTTAAAGTTGACATCTAGATCTCCAACATGACGCTATTAGGTGGAATCTCTTCTCGCTGTTTAATGTTGTTTTGTTAATCTTCTTTCCCTTTTGCTTTTTACTCCAAACATCTATAGAAGATGGAGAAGAAGAAGAAAAAAGATTTCCCTTACCCAAGGATCATGGTATCTATGGTGATGCAATATGGTGACTGATAACTGAACATAAACTTCTTAATAGTTTGAGATTTAAAACATATAAACATTTAGAACGTTTAAAAATATATGTTTTGCCTCTTGTGTATCTTGGTCTCTTGGCCAGCAGGTCTGGGGAATACCAGGATGCGGAGGCCTGCCATAACTCTTAAATCAGAGGGTTGATAGCTTCCATGGAGATGGTAATATATGCCTAATACATGTAGTCAGGAGCTATACACCTATACAAATGATTGCATATATCCCATAATACATAATATACGAGCATCTGCATCCATTCTATAATATAAAAGGATGTTATACTTGCAGTGGGGATACTATTGCTAATAATAGTATAAGTGTATTTGTTCATACAGAGCTTTTCAAAATGATGTGATCCAAGGAAGAAGTAATATTCATTGTCGAATTGTGACATCTGACCAGGCTCACAGATAACTGTGAGGCATTGTGGAAGATTTCACTGGTAGATTAATTCTCCCCATTCCCCGCAACACATCTAAATTCTTAAAAAACAATACTTATGGGTTTCTCCAAAGCAGTCTTCATGGTATTTTACTATCCAAACATGTTGAGAGGATAATAATGGTCACAGATGCTAATAAATAGGCCAAAGCACTCCAAAATTATTTGGCCTTGTTGGAATTTTGAGGATGTGTCCTGAGCATCAATGGAAAATAGCTACCATAATCTGGTTTGGAAAAAGTAAAGCTGGGTAGGTGATAGAAAAAATCCATACACAGGCAGAAGAATGAAATCTCTTCTCCAAAGTAACTGCTAAAATATTTTTATTTTATTTATTTCTCAAATAAATAAAAAATCCTTTTTAACCCAATGGAATGGTTGGAAAGAAATTATATATATGGGCTCAGAATTCATCCATCAGCGAGGTAGCTCTTGTAGAACAGAATGGGACCCAGAAAGGAAATATTGAGTTAAAAATGGGCTGGATCAGGCCAGTGGCTGTGGAGGAAAGAAGTCCAGAAAAAGGTTCCCCAATGAATCCTTATGGGAGATGTAATTAGGTAGCAGTTAAGAATGCTGCTAAATGCTCCATTCTGCGCTCCCATCTCTCTTCTTTCTGGCCCCGTGACCCAGAATAGAGTGTACACAGCTCATCCAGTGCACCCATACACAGTAACACACATAAAAGCAGCACAAGGGGAAAGCAGACACACACATGGAAGGACGAAACATAATATGTTACTTAAAAGGAAACACTGCTTGTTACAGGTCTGGAAAGAATTCCAGAAGCCATGCCCTGTGTGCTTTGCCTATCTTGTTTTCTTTCCATCAAAAAACCCTGAAGTGAAGTCTGTGGTTCTCCCCCTCCATTTTCATATTTGCAGTTCTGAAAGGTAGGTCAAGGTAACTTGAACGGTCAGCCCTATAAGGCAGACCAGACTATGAAACCAGTGCCATATAGGTCAGGACTACTTTTATTGTAACAGCTGTAGTAACAGAATCTTGCAGGTCTGAATTTGCTTCCCCCCTTCCTCACTTTGTGAACTAGGAGGGTCTTATCTGAGATGTTTTCTGAAAAATTAGTTTTTTGTTCCCAGGCTCATGGGCCTCTTATCTGACTGTTACCTTGACAGCGGTTCGCCCTCCTGTCCTTCAAGGCCTTACCCTATTTCCACTACGTGAATTGAAGAGAGATTATAATAGTCTGATCTAACACTGTCTAAACACTGAACTACACTAGCTAGTGGTTACTTCGTGGTCATCCTGGCTTTCCTCAGCATGAATAGGGATTTCAACTAGGTCTTCCCAGTCCTATTCCTACACTCTCTAATCACTACTCTACCCTGGCCTGTGGTTACTTCCTGCTCATCCTGGGTTCATATAGATTAAGTAAGCCCTAGCATGTTTTATTTAGCTTAGCGTGTGATTCATGAGTCTAGCAATTGTGTTTTGGAAACTTGTTTTAATGCTTAGTATTATGGCTGTTAATTAATGAATCATGGTCCTATGACAGTCTTCACTGACTTGCTCTTGGCTGGATGTGTTGGAGTTTAACTCACATTGGCTGTGCTAGTTAAGTGTTGAAATCCAACATTCTGAAAAACATAAGGTCAGGAAAGGTTGATCAATACATATTTTCAAAGTCTGTCCCTTCTGTGTGGTTGATATTGAATATTCCTGCATTGGCTACAAAATTGGTTTCCCTAGAATCTGAGTTCTGTCATTTTGTGCAGATCCTATTCACTTTGGGGGGACAACTTCTGGATGGATCGCAGCCTGTAACCATGGAATGCAAGCTGTTGACAAATTGTTTGATTCCTGTTTTGAGCAAGTTCAGAAATTCTAGGCAGTCATTTTATTGACTTGTCCATTTCTCCCTAATTCTTCTTCCTCAGTAGAAAGAATTTCAGTGAAGCTGTGACTTGCCAGCAAATGTTTTCATTTCTCCTTATAGCACCTTAATTGTATCAATGTTTTTCAAGAACATTTCCTTCTGTTAGGAAACTTGCATACAAGTAAAGTAGAGGCTGAGTTTGAAGTTATGGCCCTCTCCAAGCTTTCCCACCCAGTCTATTTTTAACTTGGCTTTTGAGTCAAATGGGATTGTTAATTGGGGGGTAATGCTGTGCCAGAAAGACTTGTGGCTGGCTTTGTATGTATATGTGCAGGAAATTCGGAAGACCACCAGATTGACTTTTTCCCCCTCTTGGGATCCTTCCAGTGCATTTTAAGTTGAATGACGAAGGCAAGTAGACAAAGCCCTCTGGACACATATGGTATCCATTCCATAAGTGTATTTATAGAAAGATAGGATGTTTCCAATCATTCCAACTCTTTCATTCTCTGTAATGTTACACAAAGGTGTAAATAAGAGACAAAGTGAAAAGCAATCTTAGATGGCAAATGTATTAAACTGAATTCAGATGCAAAATTCAGGTTGAAGAATATCTTCTTTTCAGGAGCAATGATTGCTAGAGCTTCACATTTCTCAATTCCACCCCAAAAATGCAATTTCTTATTTTTTAAAAAAATAAAGCAGGAAGGAATCTCAAGGGCTAGTAAAAAGTTTTTATTTGGCCTTTTAGGCCAAATGTATTCCTTTTTTGTGGGCATTTTCCATGGATTGATTGATTCGTGTGTTTTGCAAAACTAAACATAGTATGTGTCAGTGTTCAGAATAACTTGGTACCTAAAAAAAAATCTGATGTAGAATTCATTTCTAATTAGAAGGCATTCCTGAAATAAAGGTTAATACATGGATTTGTATTGTACCACAAAATTGGGTTTTTCTATGTCTACAAGCTATATTTCACTTTTATGGGAAATCAGATTTCTAGTATTGATGTAATTTGTTATAGCTTATAATGTCTGTTAGTAATTTATCCTTTGTTTCCTTAGTTTAAAGGAAATCAGGTATCCTTAAAGTTTAATATTGATTTTTAGTTTTCTCTAACAAATTATATATTACTTTTCATAATTTCTTAAGTAAATAGTGATATACTGAAAAACCATAATCTATGTGATATTTGAGATCCCATGTTTATTTACTTGTATTTTAATGTTTATACTTTATATTTTATTCTTCTTCTACGCCTCTTATCTTTCTTGGTTTATATTTTAAAAAATGTGTTTAATAAAAATAATTTTAAAAATCTGAGCATGGTAGAATCACATGTTGTAATGTAATCCTGCATCCCAGCCAGCCAAGGGGGTCTGTTGGGGGAGGGGGCAGAAGTTAAACAATATCAAAATGGTAGACACAACTCCATGAAAAGAGGAGTGAGCTTTGACTCCTGGTGGAGGCATGGCAAGCTAAATACATCTCCAGGAGAGTGGAGACGATGACCACAGCAAAGACTGAAGAACCAATGAGTAGACTGGTTCTTTGGAACCTCTCTGGACAAGGAGAGGGCGGGAGATCGCCCACGTGTGCTCCGGATGGCTGCTGCTTGCAAGGAGACTGCAGGACAGTGGTCTCCCACAGGTTTGAGCACCAGGAGATGAAGGGAAGCCATCATACCCACAACCATGATGGAGCCTTTTAAAGGACACTAATTTCGCTAACCTTGTTTCTAATCACTTTCAAAAATTGCTTATCTAACCATTTAAAAGCTATTAGATATCTTCAGAATGACAACTTTGAAAAGCCACCTGGTGAGTGTATCTTCATTTCTGAACAAAAGAAAAATTAACTATAAGTTTAAGAACTTAAAGAATTTGAAATAAACGGCAAAAAGCTAAATAAGATTTTGAACCATGAAAGTTATAAAAACAAATTAAGGGTCCAGACAAATTTGTAATACTGAAACTTTTATTAAAAGATTTTGGAACTAACTGTATAAAATAAACACCTCTTTTTGGGTAACCAAAATTATTTTGTCTGTTGTAAGTCAGAACAAAGGTTAGAAACGTTATGATTTAAATTGGACACTAGAGGGGACCAAAGATTCCAGACAAGAAGAAAAAAAACCTGCTTTTGGTTTTGATTAGGATTGGGATTTACAGAATGACACAAAATACTATAACATCTGAAATATTAAAGGAGATCTTTGAAGAATGGTCCCAGAAATTAGTAGCTACAATATCAACACTATCAGTAATGCTGTCTACTTCTATAATAGACTATGTCTAAAGGATGTTAATGAAGGAATGACAGATGTGAAGCAAATTTTGTTTGATGCAGTAATAGTAGAATCAGAAATATTGGATAAAAGTAACAAGCCAGGAGAATGACCCAGATAAGGGCTCTTTACTGTATATTCAAAAGAAGCTGGTTGAAGTTTTAAAAATTAAAGGGAAATACAAATGATAAACCAAGAGAATGACCTGGATAATGCCTTTTTATTGGATTTACAAAAGAGGCTTGTTAAAGCCTCGAAGAAGCCTTTGTGATGGGACAAAGAATTGAACAGAGATAAAATCCTATGACAATATTTGAATGAATTAAAGATTAAGATTTTCAGAAGTAAAAGGAAGGAATGTAAAGTTGGTTTATTTGATGAAGGTTAAAATAAGACATGCTTTTATGAAATTCTGGCAACCCTTTATGGACTTTTTGCTGACCACCAGGATAGAAAAGTTGATGTCTTATAGATTTGCTTATGGATAAAGGATGGGTTATAGGAAGAAGAGGTATTTGTCTGTAACCTTATAGAGAGTGAAGAGCTACCAAACTTGTTTATACTTGTTGGGATGAAGATTGGAAGTCACTTCTGTATATATTTTCTTTTCTCTTTCTTTATCTCACTCTTTCCTTTTTCTTTTCTTTCTTTTACTTTTTCTTTCTTTGCACTTTTTACTCTCTTTTTACTTTCCTTTCTCTGAGTTTAGTTTGTATTTGTTTTTATTAGTGTGATCAAAATCTTCAATAAAAATCATATATAAACTAAAGAGGAGTGGCTTTGATCACCCAGTTGCTCCCATCATGTTGACATTATTATATCCCATAACAGATGCCTCTGCAGCCAACTGTATTCCATTGGCTCATGATACATGGAGGAAGGGCTTGGATGAGTGGGTGGGCAGATCTGTATTAGAGGGGGCAGTTTCCATGTTTTCCTATATACTCTGATCCTGGTGTGTAGGGCAAAGTCCTGGTGAAGTAGAGCAATTGTGCTGCATGTACTGTAGATCAAGTTCAATTCTATGCAAATACCTTGGATAACAAGCTGGAAAACCCTCTATGTCTTAGGGATCTGCAACATACCAGAATAGTTCAGAACAGATCACAACACCCACTATAGTATTACCAATCAGGGAAGGCTGGGATAAGCAATATTGGGGGCAGATGATTTGAAGCCATAGGCATGGCTCTCCAAAATCAAAATTATTTAATACTTGAGTAATTGAAAGCTTAAATTACATCAACCTTAGATTTTATCCTGAGCTCACCCACTTTTTATTTGTACGGAAATATATTTGTGTAGAAGTGTAAACCAGGCTTAATGAAAGTGTTTTTGCAAGCTATTCATAGTTCTGATCTAGCATTTTAGCTAATTACTCATATACTGGACAGTTTACAGCATTGAAAACTTGCCTTCTTGTCAGCCCTCCCAGGTAAACCAGACAGGAAACATGACCAGATGAGCTAATTCTACTTTATTGTAAGGCTACATTAACAGAATCTTGCAAGTCTGAAAGCACAAATCTCTTGCCCTCCCTATTTACCATCTGATCAGTTAGGGCGGGTTCTTCCTAAGTGTCTTTCTCTGGCCGTTACTCTGTTGCGGACTCCTTTCTCTTTTATCCGATCGTTCCCTAGGCAGCATCTCTTCCCCCCTTCCACGGCCACCCTCACATTCCATCACACTTCTGAAGCAGGTTGATTCAAAGTACAGTTCAGACTGTTCTAGGGATAATACTGCAGAACATTTTTACATTTGAAGACAATTCAGGCGATGTTTTATGGTTTGAATATACATAACAAATGTTACTTATATAATAATATCAAAGAACAGGACATTTGATGCTAAGAGGAAGATAAATGTTAATGCTCAGAATTTGTTCTGCCATAATGGAATTTGTTGCTTCTACTATCTCTGTAGAAATCTGGTTCTTGGAAATATGATTTTCAACTCCTTTTTCAAGGAGGCACAGTTATTATCTCTTTGCTTCCATCCTCACATATCCGGCAGCTAGCATTTGCCGCAGACGGCACAAAATGTAAATGGATTAAAACTAAGTACAAGCAAAAAAGCTTACTGGGGATACAAAACTGTAGACTCGAAATGTCAATATAACTTTTAGAATTTTTTTTTTTAAACATTAATTTTTGCTTAGCAGCCTTTGGCTCCCAAAACAGAATTCATGCATGCCACTTAATGTAGAAAATAGAGATGCTCCTTTGTTACTTCAAGAATTAATTTAGCTGAGGGATAAGGAATTTGTTGCTGAACTACAAATTCCAGTAGGCCCAGCTAATAGGATGTTGGGAGCTGTAGTTGAGTAACATCAGGAGAGCCTCAACTTTTCTGCTCCAGAGACCTATAGTCAAAAGTTATTGAGGAGCTTTACAACACACTAAGCCACCTGTAGAGAACCTTTTGAAAGGATTAATTTTTGTTTTTGTTTTGGGTTTTTTGTGGCGGGATCAAGGACCACAGTGGGCAAATTGGCCAAGGCTGAATCACAAAAGTGGGTGGGACTAAGATATTTTTTGATGGGGGTTCAGATTATTTTGGGGATACTTTTGAGTTCTCCAGAAATTCATCTACAATTGTCTGAACTACTTAACCTAGCTTACTATGGTCTTTCTAAATAGTAACAACAAACGTGTGCTTGTTTCTGATCTCAACTGAAAAAGATGCTTCTAATTCTCCCCTTTGTATGCCCTTCATTTCAAAGGTACCCTGAATCAGAGCTCAGTTTTAAATATTTTCCACTTGTTTCTTTTTTTCAGATATCTGCATTTTTTTAAAAAACGCTTTGTTCTGTCACAGAATTGCCTAAAATATAAAAATGAACTGTAGGGAATGAATATCAGCAGTTCATAATCCTCTCTCTACTGAAAAATTGGGTGTATGTTTAGGAAAGAGGTCATAGGACTAGGTGGGGAGTTCTTGTAGACCCACTCCCTGCCACTGATGGTTGTGATGGAAATATACCCTTGTCTTTGTATTGTACAGCACAAGAAAGTGATAAAAGCAGGTGCACAGAACATGGCATGCTCAGAAAAACCTTTATTTCAACAGATTGATGGAGTACTTGTCCACGTTGTCTGGATATGTAGACACAGTTATGGGGCCATTCTCATCTCCTAGTGGCAAAGCAGTCTTCCAGTGTGTAGGATTACTATGTGTCATGTACCATATACCTTTCTCCTTCTTTTCATTAATGACCAAGCAGGTAGTAACATCTATTTGGCCTTGGCAGATCCTAAAAAAGGCAGAGGGGGACTTGGTTAATACTTGGATGGGAAACTCCCAAGAAATTCCCAGTTTGTAGGCCAGACTGGTACTTGGGAAGACATTCTGGAAGAAGGCAGAAGCAAACTGTCTTTTATATTGTCAACAAGATGTCTGTATGGAAGTCACTAAAAAATTGAGCTCAACTCAAAGGAGATTTTACTTTTTATCTTGCAAAATAGGATTTAGCAGTAATCTAGGGCACCAGATTTGCTGATTCGGCATATGTATGAACAAAGTAAATCTGATAAGCTTACTTTTCAATTGTGAAGGGAAGACAGTGAAATGCACTGCCCCCCCCCCTTTTTTGCATATAAACATAGGTGGCATGTTAGCCATTGAGCTATTATTTCCTGGGTGAGCATTAATTAAGCTTCTAGCAAGCAGTCAGGTTTCAAGGTTCCCTGCTTGCTTGCTGACAGATTAATTAAATTTTCCGCAGAGAAAGTCACTTTATTGCCTTGTGGCTTCCAGCTAAGTTTGAAGATTAGAGTTTTTACTCAGCCTGTCACCTGGTTAGACTACCTGTGATCTTTACATTCAGTCCTTCTAGAGAAGGAAGTGACTTTTCCAATCATGTTTTGGAGGAAGGAGTGTTCTCGCTCTCTCTAGGGCTTACTGGAGGGAATCAGAAGATGTTAAAAGGGGTCATCTATTTTGCTCCAGATTTTGCTACAGTAATAGGGGATATTTATTCATCTCTGTGTGTGAATAAACACAGGTGAATGAATGGCTGTGGCATTTTGGGGTGGGATTTGAGGTGAGAAAGTTGGTACTTAACATTGCTGTGTTTTTCGTTTTTGTTTTTGCTTGCATTGTAAAACTATTTGCCACATTAAGTATAATCTGCTAATTTTATATATGGGCTTGTATCACATCCAAATTTGGGGTTTCTCTCACCATCAAGTCTCAGTTTTCTAGCTCTAAAGGATCTGCTAAATCTGAATAAATCTTCAGTACCTTGGATAGAATTTACTGTAACTTTTCATCTTTTCATTTTATGATTTATGCTGTGTTGACTATTGCTGTTGATATCCGTATATTCTTTAGAGTTTAACAATCTTTCTAAACGCTATAATCAGCTCCTTAAGAATAATGAAGTATTGAAAAATTTAATTCTATGTTGCTTTTTTCTGTTTAGTCACTTCATGTTATCTTTTTTTAAATAGTTTTCTAATCACTATACAGGTAGTCCTCCGTTAATGATGCTAATTGGGACCAGAACTTCCATCACTAAGCGATCCAGTCAGAAAGTGCAAGGTCATGTGACCACATTGCTTAGCAACAGCAATCCCAGCAGTCGCCATTGCCATTTAAGTTAGAATTGCAGGTCGTTTGGCCAATTCCAAACAATAGCAGTTTATTATCCATTTAAGTTAGAATTGCAGGTCGTTTGGCCAATTCCAAACAATAGCAGTTTATTATCCATTTAAGTTAGAATTGCAGGTCGTTAAGCGATGACCTCCTTGCAACTTCCTGCTGGCTTCCAACAAGCAAAGTCAATGGGGAAGCTGGCAGGAAGTTGCAAGGAGGTCCTGGGCTGGGGTGGCTGCTGCCGGGGGCAGGAAGGCATGCAAGCAGCTGCCACAGCCCAGCACAAAGCCCCAGCCGCTCCAGCCCAGCAGTAACTTTGAACAGTTGCTGAACAAATGGTCATTAAGCGAGGACTACCTGTAAGACATTCAGTTAGATATTCAGTTAGTTAAGACTAATTCATGAAGTATTGACCATTTTAACCTAATACTATGATGCTTGTAAGTTCCTTGTTTATTCACTTCACTTCAGATTATTTTTATATTTTTTCTGTAGTTTTCTAAATGCTATAATATATTCAGTTAGTTCAGACTAATTAATGAAGCATTGAAAATTTTAACCTATTTCTATGATGTTTGTAAATTCCCTGTTGATTTGCTTCATTTTATTTTTATCTTTTTTCTCTTCTTTTCTTTTGTCTGTGTTTCTTTGTTTTCCAGAAATGCTTAATGTTTAATGTATTAATTGATGTACTATGATTACAACAAAAATAATAAACTGCTATTGTTTGGAATTGGTTATGATATCTGGGATACTAAACCTTTATGCTGGTGCTTGCATCAGTCATTTTTAATCATCAGATTTAAGGCTGTTCTTCTCTGCTTACTCTTTCCTGAGACCAAGTCCCATTGAATTTCTTGATGCTTGTTAGTGAGCAAGTACACCAATGGTTCATATGGGCTGAGAACTGAAGAGGTTATGTGGAATATTTGACCATCTTTGGGCTTCACTGATTGGACAAATTGTGAAGAACGTTACTGAGAATTTATTTCAAGCAGGCAATGATTTAACAGCTGAAGCTGAAGTGTCTTGGAACTTCTTGTTCTCTTGTACCCTCTAGTTCTTTTGGGATTACAGTACTCAGAATTCCCAGCCACTGTGGCCAAGCCCATCTGGAAGATGCCACCTTCAGAGAAACTGTATATTAAAACTTGTTCTTCTGCAGAACAATTGTAGTTTAGCCCAGATGTGTTGGGACTGTAACTCTCAGAATTCCAAGTTATGGTTAGCCAAATCCAGCCATTGTGACTTTATTTAAAAAACAGTGGTTAAACCAAACCATGCTTTAATGCAGTATGCTCATCCAGTCAGTCACACATTGTATCCAGCTAGTTACATGTTGGAGACTAATTTCCTAACAGTTTCAACGGGAGAATCAATTAGTGAGAGAGGTGTTGGTTTCCCCTCCACTGGATATGTTCAAGGAGAGATTGGAGAACTATTTATCATGGTAGCCTTAATTTGGGTTGGCCCTGTACTCAGTGGCCAGTGCTACGATTCTATGATGCCCAAACTGTTCACTTGTACCCTCTAGTTCTTTTGGGATTACAGTACTCAGAATATGAGGGTGATCATCTTTCCTTGCTTTTGCCCCTTAATATTTGAGGTCTCCTGCTGGCCTGTGATTCTGGAGATAGGACATAGCCATCAAGACTAGAAGCCAATGATTGCCCAGCTATCAAAATTTGGAGCAATGACCACATCTGATGGCAGAAAATTCCATAGTTTAACTAACTAATCTCCTTTTATTGACTCTGAGTCTTTCCTCATTTTATTTATTTATTTTATTTATTATTAAATTTATATGCTGCCCATCTCCCCCAGAGGGTGATTCTGGGCTGCTTACAATTAAAAACCAAGACAATAAAAACAATAAAAATATAAATGCCCTCTGATTAAAACACAAATAGCAAATCTATAAAAGCAATATACAAATCAAGAAGATGGGGGAAGCAGTAGCCATCATCCCATGAGCCAGTTCCAGCAATGCAAGCCCCCATCAGCCCCCCAGGCCATCTGGCACAGCCATGTTTTTACACCTTTTTGGAAGGCCAGGAGTGTGGGGGCAGCCCGCACCTCAGCTGGCAAGCTGTTCCACAGGGCAGGGGCAATGGCAAAAAAGGCCCTCTTCCTAGACCCTGCCAGCCAAAATTCCTTGACTGGTGGGGTCTGCAACATGCCCCTTCTGCCAGACCAAGTGGGGTGGGCAGATATAACGGGTGAGACAGCTCCTCAGATAACCTGGTCCTGTGCCATGAAGGGCATTAAAGGTGATAACCAGCACCTTCAATTGGACCCGGAAGCAAACCAGCAACCAATGCAGCTTGCGTAACAGTGGTGTTATATGTGCCACCCTAGGGGCATTCAAGATTGTCCACGCCGCTGCATTTTGTGCCAGCTGTAGCTTCCAAATACTCTTCAAGAGTAGCCCCATGTAGAGCTCATTTTGTTTTGATGAATGTAATTTCATTGTCTCCTTCATGGATCACTGCCTTGTCGTGGCGAAGGGGCTTGCGTAACTCAGTGAAGCCATGAGCTATACCGTGCAGGGCCACCCAAGACGGACAGGTCATGACAGAGAGTTCTGACAAAATGTGGTCCACTGGAGAAGGCAATGGCAACCCACTCCAGTATCCTTGCCAAGAAAACCCCATGGACAATGTTAAAAGGCTAAAAGATATGATGCCGGAAGATGAGCCCCTCAGGTCGGAAGGTGTCCAATATGCTACTGGGGAAGAGCGGAGGGCATTTCCAAGTAGCTCCAGAAAGAGTGAAGCGGCTGGGCCAAAGCCGAAAGGACGTTCAGCTGTGGATGTATCTGGAAGCGAAAAGAAGGTCCGATGCTGTAAAGAACAATATTGTATAGGTACCTGGAATGTAAGATCTATGAACCAAGGCAAGCTGGATGTGGTCAAACATGAGATGACAAGATTGAATGTCGACATCTTGGGAATCAGCGAATTGAAATGGACAGGAATGGGTGAATTTAATTCAGGTAACCATTATATCTACTACTGTGGCCAAGAAACCCTTAGAAGAAATGGAGTTGCACTCATAGTGAATAAGAGAGTGGGAAAGGCAGTAATGGGGTACAACCTGAAAAACGACAGAATGATCTCAGTGCGTATCCAAGGCAAACCATTCAACATCACAGTAATCCAAGTCTGTGCCCCAACCACTGATGCCGAAGAAGCTGAAGTTGACCGGTTCTATGAAGACCTACAACACCTTCTAGAACTAGCACCAAAAAAAGATGTCCTTTTCATCATAGGGGATTGGAATGCTAAAGTAGGAAGTCAAGGAGTAATCAGAATAACAGGCAAGTTTGGCCTTGGAGCACAAAATGAAGCAGGGCAAAGGCTAATAGAATTCTGTCAAGAGAACAAGCTAGTCATAGCAAACACTCTTTTCCAACAACACAAGAGACGACTCTACACATGGACATCACCAGATGGTCAATACCGAAACCAGATTGATTACATACTTTGCAGTCAAAGATGGAGAAGCTCTATACAGACAGCAAAAACAAGACCAGGAGCTGACTGTGGCTCAGATCATGAGCTTCTTACTGCAAAATTTAGGCTTAAATTGAAGAATGTAGGGAAAACCACTAGACCACTCAGATATGACTTAGATCATATTCCTTGTGAATACACAGTGAAGGTGAGGAATAGATTTAGAGGGTTAGATTTGGTAGACAGAGTGCCTGAAGAACTATGGACGGAGGTCTGTAACATTGTACAGGAGGCAGCAACTAAAACCATCCCAAGGAAAAAGAAATGCAAGAAAGCAAAATGGCTGTCTGATGAGGCATTACAAATAGCTGTGGAAAGAAGGAATGTGAAAAGCAAGGGTGAAAGGGAAAGATATAAGCAACTGAATGCAGATTTCCAGAGAATAGCAAGGAGAGATAAGAAGGCCTTCTTAAATGAACAGTGCAAAGAAATTGAGGAAAACAATAGAATGGGGAAGACTAGAGATCTCTTCAAGAAAATTGGAGATATCAAAGGAACATTTAGTGCAAAGATGGGCATGATAAAGGACAAAAAAGGCAGGGACATAACAGAAGCAGAAGAGATGAAGAAGAGGTGGCAAGAATACACAGAAGAACTATACAAGAAAGATCTTAATGTCCCAGATGTCCATGCTGGTGTGGTCACTGACCTTGAGCCAGACATCCTAGAGAGTGAAGTCAAGTGGCCTTAGATAGCATTGCTAACAACAAAGCTAGTGGAGATGACAGTATTCCAGCTGAGTTATTTAAAATACTAAAAGATGATGGTGTTAAAGTGCTGCACTCAATATGCCAGCAAGTTTGGAAAACGCAACAGTGGCCACGGGATTGGAAAAGGTCAGTTTACGTTCCAATTCCAAAGAAGGGGAATGCCAAAGAATGCTCAAACTATCGCACAATTGCACTCATTTCACATGCTAGCAAGGTTATGCTCAAAATCCTACAAGCTAGGCTTCAGCAGTACGTGAACCGAGAACTACCGGATGTACAAGCTGGGTTTCGAAGAGGCAGAGGAACTAGAGATCAAATTGCCAACATTCGCTGGATCATGGAGAAAGCACGAGAGTTCCAGAAAAATATCTACTTCTGCTTCATTGACTATGCAAAAGCCTTCGATTGTGTGGATCACAACAAACTCTGGCAAATTCTTAAAGAGATGTGGGTACCAGACCATCTTACCTGTCTCCTGAGAAATCTGTATGCGGGCCAAGAAGCAACAGTTAGAACCAGTCACGGAACAACCGATTGGTTCCCTAACCGATTCCGATAGGGAAAGGAGTACGACAAGGCTGTATACTGTCACCCTGCTTATTTAACCTATATGCAGAGTACATCATGAGAAATGCCAGGTTGGAAGAATCACAAGCCGGAATTAAGATTGCAGGGAGAATCATCAATAACCTCAGATATGCAGACGATACCACCCTAATGGCAGAAAGTGAAGAAGAACTAAAGGGCCTCTTGATGAGGGTGAAGGAGGAGAGTGCGAAAGCTGGCTTGAAACTCAACATTAAAAAAACTAAGATCATGGCATCTGGACCCATCAATTCCTGGCAAATAGAAGGGGTAGAAATGGAAGCAGTAACAGACTTCATTTATCTGGGCTCCAAGATCACCGCAGATGGAGACTGCAGCCATGAAATTAAAAGACGCTTGCTCCTTGGGAGGAAAGCTATGGCAAGCCTAGATAGCATATTAAAAAGCAGAGACGTCACCTTGCCGACAAAGATCCGCATAGTCAAAGCTATGGTTTTTCCAGTAGTAATGTATGGCTGTGAGAGCTGGACCATAAAGAAGGCTGAGCGCCGAAGAATTGATGCCTTTGAACTGTGGTGCTGGAGAAGACTCTTAAGAGTCCCCTGGACTGCTAGGAGGTCAAACCAGTCAATCTTAAAGGAAATCAACCCTGATTGCTCATTGGAAGGACTGATAATGAAGCTCAAGCTCAGATACTTTGGTCACCTAATGCGAAGAGAGGAGTCTTTGGAAAAGACCCTGATGCTGGGAAAGATTGAAGGCAAAAGGAGAAGAGGACGGCAGAGGATGAGATGGTTAGATAGCATCACTGAAGCAATGAGCATGAAACTGAGCAAACTCAGGGAGGCAGTGAAGGACAGGAAGGCCTGGCGCAATATGGTTCATGGGGTCACGAAGAGTCGGACACGACTTAACGACTGAACAACAACAAAATTTCATTGTGTGAGAGAAGGAGAAAGACTTTGCTCTACCCATGTTTTCCCCATCATGTGGGATTTTGTATATCCTCCTTACCCACTTTATTTTTAATGACGAATGCCCCAGTGCTGTACACCTTCCTTGCAGAGGACTACTGTAGATCTCTATTAATTTTGGCTGCCCTTTTCTCCATGTAGTCAGACTCTGAAATGAATTAATATAGCCACATGCATCGGCACTTCTTTTGCTTTTCCCACTGTTCGTTTTTTTAAAGGAAGGCTAGATCTTCTAGGAAAACAGGTCTCTTTTTCCCAGCCCCCTTTCCTCAAACTGCAGCAAAGAAAAGCTGGAACTGATTTGCAGGGTGACCTAACACAGCCTTCATTAAAAGCTTCTGGGTGCTAGAAAACCTGCGGTCAAGAGACAAAGGAGATGCTGTAGCCTGCTTTTTCTGTGTGTGAAGCCATGTTTATTAGCTGGCTTAATCTTCTAGCTTTTGAACTTGAAGGATATATAACATTCATCCCCTCAAGTGTCATCTGTAGAGATGGGGGAAGGCAGAGGGGGAGTTTTGTTTTGTTTTTTTTCAAAATCATTGGGCAAAATATGCCTCTTTTAATCAGAAGGTGCATGACATTTTCAGCGATGGCAGGGAAACTTTGTAAACATTAACGATGTCTGGTTATGTTTACTGCCTATGTTAGATGTATATTTATGGTAGGGTTTTTTTAAATCCCTCTTGGCAAAGTAGCAGAAAAAACATCTCACTGTACTCCAGTAAAAGCTTGCATTCCTTTTTTTGAAAAAATAATGACTGTTGAGAAAATCCGTTGTAGAGCTTTCACCAAGCAGGGAACCTTTCTGATGTAGCCCTGGTGGACAAAAGATCTGCCCTGCAGAATTTTGGGAGTTGAAGTTTGTACATCTAGAACAGTGTTTTTTCAAACTTGGCAACTTTTAAGATGTGTGGACTTCAACTCTTCAACTCAGCATGACTTCAGCATGCTGGCTGGGCAGTTCTGGGAGTTGAAGTCCACACATCTTAAAGTTGCCAAGTTTGAACAATATTGATCTAGAAGGTATCCAGCTTGGGGAAGCTGCAATAGTGTGATAAAGAATAGATGGGAGTGTATATCATAGAATTAGATGGTTTGATACCATTTGGAAGAGTGGAAACAGCAGGCAGGTTGGGGTAACCTTTTCATTAAGGAACACAGGAAACTGACTTCTGGCAGGGCAGGGCAGGGCAGGGCAGGGCAGGGCAGGGCAGGGCAGGGCAGATTTTTTGTCTAGCTAGCCTAGTGGTCTAGTCTTGACTGAAAGTAATACTCCCAGGTTTCAGGCAGAAGGCTCATTTCCCTAGAACAATGTTTCTCAACTTTGGCAACTTTAAGATGTGTGGACTTCAACTCCCAGAATTCCCCAGCCAGCATGCTGCCTGGGGAATTGTGGAACTTGAAGTCCACACATCTTAAAGTTGCCAAGGTTGAGAAACACTGCCCTAGAAGGTTGTTCTCTAGTTGAAGTGCCAAAAAGTGAGAACCTAGAACTTTGGACATGCAAAATAGATATTCCTTTTCCAAAGTAATACAACAATCTTCCAACCTTTATCACATAAAATACATGTAGGCCCAGTCTTTGCCAGTCTTCTGTCATCTAGTCATACTGGATCATCACTCTTATATCTCAAACCTTCATGACTAGGTTGAAAAAAACGTACGTAGGTTGGTGATGTTGAGTTTGTGAACAGCTACTGTGTTATCTTCTTGGTTTCTGCAAATAACTTCCTTGTTCTTTAGTTATAGCAGTGGGTTATAATAATCCATAAAAGGTCCATAAAAGGTTCTTCCAAAGGAGCCAGTAGCATGTGAGTAAAAAACATTGGCAATAAATACATAAAATATAGGAAGCTTTTTTTAACCTTTTGCATGTTAGGCAACTATGAGGAAGGAACTAGGAAGACACTTAAATTGATGAGGACAACTTAATTTTTTGGTTACTCATTGTCTCAGTAGGGGGTAGCACCTGGCTTGCATTTTCTGTGCTTCAAAACTAAGCACTGTTGGACCTGGGTAGTACTTGGAGAGGACTCCTCCAGGCTAGACTATGAAGTTGAAAAAATACCCTAGAAAAAGATGATGATAAATCAGTTCCATATTGCTGGCAGAAAATGACACGTCCATGAAGTCACCAAAACTGAGTTTGGCTTGAAGGACTTTTCTTTTTCTTTACTCAGCAACTGAACAAGTAGTATAATGATGAGAACAGAAGTCTACACATTTTTCACACGGCCTTTGAGTGGCATGCTGGAGGCTGCATGCTAAAAACTAGATCAGACCAGGTCATAAATGAAATGTAGTTAAATTTAAACCAAGTATTTAATCATTCCTCACTTCTGTCATATTAAAATTTATAATTCAACAGCTGCTGTTAGAAATCACACCCAAGGCTTCAGGAAGTCACCTGTGGCATAGGGACCACATGTTTTGGAAGTTAAGAGTTTTGGAAAGCTGGGGGAAATTCCAACTCCCTGGACAGTTTTAGACCAGTTGGTGTCTTTCAAGACAATTTTCATCACAGGTGGCTTTGGTTCAGTAATACTACTCTTGCTCCTGGAGAGAATGAGGAATATAAAAACGATAAGTAAGTAAGTAATTAAGTAAGACAGCTGACTTTCAGTATTAAAAATATGGGTTCAAGTCCCACCTCTGCCTGGATTTCATGGCATCTGTCTCTCCTACTAACAGGATCAGCACCAAACAGGATTGTTGTGAAGACAAGACTGTAAAGTTTGTGCAAATGAAAAAATGATTGTTTAAGCTGATACCTAGCTGTAGGTGGAATAGGGCACATATGGAGCAATGAAATACTTTCCAAGAAATGCTGTTTGTCCAAAGTCATTTCTCTTGGCATGCCGTTTGAATAGAACCATACAAACGCAAACCATCTGTGTTGTGGTTTGGTGTGCCTTCTTTTCAAAATTACAGCTTGCGTGAGGGCTAATTACAAGCTTACGGTAAAGTTGGAGTTAAACTGATTACTACTTTGTGATTTGGCGTTTTCCATTTCCCAGACTACACCCTGTGAAGAGGCACTGGCTTTCTGACTTGCACTAAATGCTTGTAGGAGGCCTTCGCCTCCCAAAATGCAGGCTCTGGTGGCTCGATCCTTCCGCCTAAAGGAGGAACTTCATTTGAGCAGATAGCCTGAAAATTCCATTGAAAGATAAATTCATGAAATGAGCCATCGTACATGAAGTTATGTTGGCTTCCTGTCTCTGTGACTGTCCTGGTGGCATTTTTGGGAAAAAGAAGTACATTTTCTTTTGAAAAGCACTAAATACAGTGATTGTGCAGTATCAGATATGGGTACCATAAAAGCGGCTATGTTCTTTGTAGCAGTTACAGTTGGCACAGCCCTGCACTATAGAATAACCCAATTTTATTGTTCTGTGGATGTGGGAAGAAGAAGGGAAAATAATTGATTACTATAGAATAATGGAGCTGCAGTGCAGCAGGTTTTCTATCAATCTGTCCACTTTTAGCTATTCACAGAGCCTTACCTAAATCAGGTAATTGGTTGGATTCACACTAAACCATAATTTGTTGAACAACCACAATAAGTCATATAATTTGGTGAGGGTTTAGGGTGTTGAATAATTATGGCTTATTCAATCAACCATGTTTAAACAAATTATGGTCAGTTTGATATGCAAATCCAGTAGGTGGCTAAGTCACAAATCATGGTTTCTAAATCACAGGGGCTAGGTTCATAGCACAAAACCAAATAAGCTTCATTATAGCTTCGTGCATTGTGTGAACCCAACTTCTGTGTAGAAGAAGGCTATACTTAAAAGTTTTCAGGTCAAAGGCAGCACTTACCAGTTGAATGTGAGTTGGGGATTACACTCCAGAAAGTGAGAAAGGCCAGGATGAAGAAATAACGGGGCTGGGACAAAAACCAAGTTTGACCTAATTTATATTTAGTTTAAAGTGTATTACTCAGTTATGGTTATTTAATATATTTAATGAATTTCTCTTTTTGTTCCATTAAAAAAGAAGATTGCAGCTGGTGGAGGGAGCATTTGGATGGCTATATTCAAGGGGGGTTATAGGTTCTGCACCCTGTTGCAGAAGATATTGTACCTGGAAGGTTGTGGCTCTTGCAAGCAAATCAGTCTTGCAATCAAATTAATCATATTGTTGATTAATTAATATCCATCTGTCTAAAGGCATAAGGAACTGGATGAAGCACTGGTACTGGATCTTGTTTTGGTCTACAGGGACAGTCTTGACTTTTGAAATATTCCCCATACTTCAGTTCTTATTTTGTACTGCAATCAGATTTGTTTGTAATTCCAGATGATGAAGATAAAAAAAAAGTCCTGCTGGATTAGACCCAAGATTCATCTAGCCTTACATCCTGCTTCCCACGAGAGCTTACCAAATGCCTCCAGGAAGTTCAGAAGGAGGGCTTGAATGCAAACAGTGCTTCCCTGCTCTTGGTTGTACCTGATGGTGTTTGTCACATCGTGTGGTCCATAAATCCATTTACCTTTACCTAAAACACGCCTGGAAAGTTGAAACAGCATGAGAAGTGTAACAGAAAACTTTAGTGGAGGAAGGAGAGAGCAAGAGAATATTATTTCCAATTCATTTATTCTCAGCTTCTGATGAAATGTATTATTATCTATTATTGTATTACAGGTGGTCCTCAGTTAACTATGGTAATTGAGACTGGCAACTCCAACACTAAGTGATGTGGTCATAAAGGGTGATATCATGGATTGCACTGACTTATGATGGGAGTTGCAGCAGTTCCATTTGCCATCATTAGACAAATCCTGTGTGGTTGCAGCGTCCCGCGGTCACATAATCACCACTTGCAACCTCCCACCGGCTTCCCCATTGACTTTGCTTGTCAGAAGCCAGCAGTGAAGGTCCCAAATGGTGATCACATGATCGCAGGACACTGTGACTGTTGTAATTGCTAGCTGATTGCCAAGCACCCGAATTGCGATCGTGTGACTGTGGGGATGCTGTGACAGCTGCAACTACATGGAACAGTCGTGAGTCCCCTTATTCGGCACTGTTGTAACTTTGAACAGTTGCTGAATAAGTGGTTGCTGAACGAGGACTACCTGTATTGCTGAATTATCACAGTTTGCTGTTATATTGGTGGTGAAGAGAACACTTGATGTGTTTTCAGCATCCATGGCTTACTGTATTCCCCTCCAGGAATCACTTATTGGGTATTGAATTGGTTGATGGTTAGTTATGAGATCTCTACAAATAGAGTGAGAGAAAGAGTGTATGGGATGGAAAATCATTAGTGCTTTTGTGGATGATCATCAGAACTTGAGTAGAATGAGTGTGGGTCTCCTGATCCTATTAGATTTTTCAGTGGCATTTGATCAACCTGCATGTGAGGGTTAGGAGTAGTGAGCACTGTGTTGGAATAGTTCTACTCCGTGCTAAGGAGGAGACTCCAGTCAATGGTGATGAGTGATCAAGCCCTTGCCTGTTTCAGTATGGGATGCTTCAGGGCGTAGTCCTCTCACCTATGTTGTTTATCATCTATATGGAAATGTCAGGAGAAATCATCCATTAATTTAGAGTGAGATATCATTAGTATACTGATGATACCCGGTCTCCAGGTGAATAGGAGATACAGTAGATGTACTTACCTGGTGCTTAGAGGCTGTAAGGATTCAGGAGCCATCTAGCTTCACTGTTAGCTTTTACTTTAGCTCAGGTGGAGCAGTTTACAAACTGGGAGTCCTCTTGAACTCACAGCTCCCACTAGATCATCAAGTAGAGACCATGGCCAGTGGAATAAATTAATCTCTTGTAATTTTAGCATTCACTCTTGTTACATTTTACAGTGGTACCTCGGTTAACGAACTTAATTCGTTCCATGATTCTGGTCATGAACCGAATTGGTCGCGAACTGAATCATATTTCCCCATAAGGTTCAATGTAAATAAGGTTAATCCGTTCTGACCCCTACGAATGTGGTCGCCAACCGAATCAAATTTTCCCATAAGGTTCAGTGTACTGTAAATAGGGTTAATCTGTTCTGAACCATATGTATTTTTTTTTAAACCACAAAAATATGAAATAAAGTACAGTACAGTATAGTATGGAGAGAATACACTAACCTTGCTTGAGGCGACACTAAAAAGCTTCACAGCAAGTGTCTGTCTGCGACCGCAATCTCGCCTAGAGGAAGCCACGACCATGTGTCAGAGCAGGGAAGATGGCCGCGGGTCGTGTTCGTCACCCGATGCGGAGTTCGCGAACGGAAGCAAAATTTTGCGAACACTGCTGTTCGTGAACCGAATTGTTCATGGACAGAAGCGTTCGTGAACCGAGGTATTACTGTCCTTGGTTTAGAGGAACTTTGTTTTTCCAATCAGAGGCATTGATGCAGACTTCATATACATGTTAAACAAGTTGCCCAACCCCTCTAGAAGGAATCCGCATCCCTATTTTAACATTTCTCCCATTGCTGTTGTAAAGATGGCAGAGCCAAAAGATGTCAAAGTCACATTTTAATGAATTCTGGGTGTAGAGTTAACAGTTGGTGAGGAACATCTAGTTCAGGAAGAATCATCCCTAGAGGATGTGTGTGAAAATAATGTTGATTAATCAGTTGGTGATAGTGTAGATGTGAGAAATGAGTACATGTTAACAAGGATTAAGTCAAGAAGGCCAGTGGCCCCAAGGGTGAAGACACATGGTGGATAAAATTGAAGTGGGACACTTTGTGTAAATATTTATATGAAACACTGGGAGCTGCTGAGCTAAAATGAGAAAATTGCAGTGATAGATGTGAGAACTATTGAGCTTAATAGAATCAGAAGTCTTTAATGGTTTATAATATTTTGAGATGGGGTAAGGGCCTCATATTGACCTTATGGAATCTGATGAAAAGGGAGAAAGTGGGCATTTCCAGATGAAAAGCACAAATTCCTAGAATTGGAAGAGGCCATTGAGACTATCAAGTGCATCCTACTCAGTGCAAGAAGCATAAAGCAACGCAGGCAGGTGGCTCTCCCCATTTTTGTTAAAAAAGCAACCATTTTTTTAATGTAGATTTTCTTTCCTTCCTCACTCAATTCTCCTACCTTGAAAGTGGTAAGTTGAGTGTTAAAACACTGAAAACTGCCAAAAGTTGAAGACGTTGCTGGGGGCCACACATAAAGCTTGGTAGGGTATAATTTACATGACTATGTTGTACTTAGATGTTATATGCTGTAAACCGTCCAGAGTCATTTCAACGAGATGGGCAGTGACAAATTTGATAGGTAGGTAGGTAGGTAGGTAGGTAGGTAGGAAGGTAGGTAGGTAGGCAAGTAAATAAATAAATAAATAAATGAATAGGTAGGCAGGTAAGTAAGTAAGTAAGTAAGTAAGTAAGTAAGTAAGTAAGTAAATAAATAAATAAATAAATAAATAAATAAATAAGAGCATGCCAGTATGGATCTGAGGTTCTCTCCAGGGAGAAAGAAGGTAGGGAGGGTGTTTGTGTGTCTTTGGTTTGTTTTTGTTTCAAGATCCCTGTAGGAGCAACTTCACATTGTATGCAGTGTACTCAATGGGGAGCATTACTGGTTGACCTTGTCAAGCCTTGGAAGCAAAGCAAGGGGTAGTTAGTACTTGGATGGGAGGCTACTAGTGAATTCCAGAGCTATAAGGTAGACTGGGAAGTCAGTTAAAGAAAAAAAAGAGATACCATTGTCAAGAAAACTGGATAAATTTGCCTTGTAGTCCTGAGACATCAAGCACAACCTCTGACACATTACCTTTACGCAAGGAATACAGACTCATATTGACTACTTGTGCTTTGACGTGGCTAATTTGTGGTTTTCCACAGCACGTGCACGCTGGAGTTCACTTTGTTTGCATCTTCTATATGGGCAGCTGTGGTGTACCAGCTGAATATCTACCGATGTTCGAACACAGAAAGGCCTTTAAAAGTTTACCCTTATTCAAGTTAATGCTGCAGTAAACATGGAAGGACTTACTGGGTTGGATTCCAACATCAGTGTATGTAGGATTACAATATTAATGTGTAACATCTGAGCAGCCCTTACTCATCCATCTCTTATTTACAAAACCTTGCTAACAGGATTTTCAGACAAACCATTTAGGAAGGAGTGGGCAGCCGCCCATCCCTGTTTTCAGACCACATGTGGCTGTTTCTCAGAAGCACGTCTATCTCTGGCTATTGCAATATAATGGCAAGTGATCTTAAATTACTGCTGTTTGTAATTAAATCTTGCATATACAACAGCTAGGCTTTCATCCTTGCTGGCAGTCCATCTTCTGAATTCTCTTAAGTTTTTGTTTTGTTACGGCTTCTTTTGTCTCCTTTTTTTGGTGTAGTGGGTCTAAAATGCAAACATACCTAAGGAATTGGCAAGTGTCAATTTAACGTACAATAGCTTGGTGAGCAGCAAAATAAGCATTTGTAAAAAGCAACAGTTGGTGGTTATTTTTCCTGTTTATTCTCTGTTTTCTTCCCACACCATTGATGAATCACAAATGATTTCCAGAGGAATTTACTGTGGCACTAAAGCAAAACAGAAACTCTCAAAGCATCTTGTAGCACATTGCCATTCTTGTAGCACAAGCCAATTGCCATTCACTATGGAAAAAGCTTTTGTGGACCAAAGTTTATTGCATCAGATCCTTAACTGATGCTCACGGGAATAGACCTGTTGTAACAGTGGTGTCCAACAGCAATGAAATGCAAAAGTGATAGGTGAGCTGAGCCAAGTGTCCATCCACAACAGCTATAATTGCCTATATTTATTTATTTAAGAAATTTATATGGCCATCCGACTCAAACAATTGCCGCTTTAGATGGTGAAAAATCAATAAACAAGGAAAAAACATATAGTTCAAAACAACAACTAAAATCAATAGGTGATCAGAACCTAATTTCTCTTACACTTCTCCAGATGCACTCAATCAATTTGGCCTCAATGCCCAGGGAAAAAATTAGTTTTTCAAAGCCTTTCTGAAGGCCAGCAGGGTTGGGGCCAACTGTGTATCTGGGGAGGAAGAGGGTGGAGGATCATTCTGGATAATTTAACAACATCTGTAGTCCGAATCCCCTACCTTTCTTGAACCCTACATGGTAGAGTTTTTTCCGTTTTCCTTCTTTTCATTCAGTTTACGGCGTTTTCATTCAGTTTACAGTTTTCATGTAGCCTTCCTTTGGAATTCATTTGCAGAATTGCAAGTGACATGTATGGGCAGGCACTTAATAATGCTAACAAAATAATGGCTATGTTTCTTTCCCTCAAAACTGAAAGGAGGCTGCCTCGGGCACTGGCTGTTCACGGCCTTCCTTTCCCTGTGTGTGTTGTTTCTCTGTTCCCTTCTCAGCAGTGGAACAGCTGTTCCTTCAGATATGTGAAGTAGCTGAGCAGATTATGTCATTTCAGTATTAAAGCTTCCTGTTTCCTATTTGGTTACTGGCGGGACTTGCACATTTCCTACCCTGTTCCCTGGTGAACAAGAATTTCCTGTTTTCTCACCCAAACATGAAGGCCCTGTCTCTAGTGATTTTCTCCAACCCACATCAAGGGTACCTTAAAAATACCCTTTTGAGTTACTAACCATGGCAGGTCAAACAGGTAACGCATTTATCATTTGCACTCCATCTTCTTTCAGTGCAGATTTCTTCGTGGATGCCTGCAGGATGTTTCTTAAAGTATTTTTAATTGCCTATAGAATATTTTTCTTCACAGTTTTGCCTGTGAAATGTGAAATGGTGCTATCTCACACTTAGGAAGAATGTGATAGATCTTACTGGAATGGGCTACTAGTCAGCTATCAGCAAATGCTGGTGATGGGTTAAAAAAATCCTGCATTGGGGTGGCTGTGTGTGTAATGGGCTGAAGTTGGTATAGAAAAAGTATTTATTTGCCCAGTACACATCTTTTTAACTGATACAACTTCCTCATCTTCTGAATAGATTTTCATTGTAGACTTGCCATATATTAAAATTAATATTAATATTCTTCCATCTTTATCTCTGTTTCTCCTCAGGGCTTTCTGAAAAATAAATATTTCTGAACTACTGTGAAATATTAAAAACCAGAAGTAAAAATCCATATTTAATTTTTTTAAAAAATCCTACTAGCTACTGCATTAATACCAAATACCTGCAGGTTGAAAATCTGCTGCTTCTAGTATTCTGATTTTAGAGAAGAAATTATTCCAAGATTAACAACTTCTGATCCTGCTACTTTCCCCAAATTGCCCAAATTGTGAAGAAAAATTTAATTCTTGTGAAATGTTGGTGATCTCACCAAGAGATCTTACATGACCATGGTGAAATCTTGCATATAGTAGATTTTGCCTATTATTGTTATTATTTAATTTTGATGGGCCACAGATCCCATTTGGGTTGCCAGCGGATGTCCTTATAAGTTGCTGATCCCTGAATTATACAGTGGGTAATTAAATTCACTTTGCAAAGTAGAGTAATTCTGTCCTTGGAATTATTCCATCTTTCAATTAAAACGTAAGAATTGTTACACTGGCTGCTGTCGCCAGAATAATGTAGCATTGAGTTGGCACCATTCTGGGACTGTTAATGGCAGATACAGACCTGTTGATGGGACATCAAGGTTACCTTACTAGGCATTGCCCTTGCTGCTGACCCATCACTGACCAGATTCTGGGGGAAGCATCCCCTATACACAGGGCATTTCCTAAGTCTCCTGTGATTCCCTCATCTGATGATGCTCTGTGTGCTACTGCTGATAAATATATGCCAGTCTCAACTCCCCATATTAGTAATGAGTTTGCAGGGTTAAAAATAGTGATGCAACAGAAGAAGTAGGGATGAAACAAAAATGCAGTTGTTGAAAAGCAGCAAAATATAAGATCAGTTGATTTTTAAAAGCTTAGAAGAACATAAAGGCCTTTATCAGGATAAGAACTCACAGGCAGACCATGGCAGATGAAGATATCCGCTTGCCTGATACAGACCATTTTGCCTATGAAGATAGAAACCCTTGGAAGAGGACAGAGGCAGGTGATTTCTGCACATTAGCAGATTGTTATGAGTATGTACCTTCATCAATCTCAATTATAGCTAACCCCGCTTTATATTTGGGACAAAAGATGGCTGCAAATATTTTGCATGGAGTGTGGGAACCAACCAAGCCCAGTTTATTATGAGGTTCCATCTGCTTCTGACCTGAGAACAAGCTTTTATCTCAAAAGAAAAATCCATCCCTATTACGCGAAAGATCAATTGCATTCACATGGTACTCTTAACCTGTTTACTGAATTAACTCTCTTTCCCCCGGAAGTAGCCATCTACTTAGAATTACTTGGCCTAGTAATTCCAAATTTTTTTAAAAACACTTTGTACATTGTAGGCAGAATAGATTTTGTAGAGTAAGAAGATTATTATGTTGTTATGATTTGCAAGTGTTTCAAAAAGGATGTGAAATTCTTGGCTGGGGAGAAGTGAATGGGAGCCCAAAATGGTGTCCGCAATAAAAAAAATGGCTGCCTCTTTTGTCATTTCCTGGGAAGTCCACCATTAGTGTGACATCAGAACAACAGCAGAAAAAACATTCAATTTTCAGAATGGTTAGATTGTGTATGGATACAACTTGAGGGCCTTAAAATGAGAGAAAGAGAAAATAATTAATGATATGACTATAGAATTATGTCACCTACATCTAATTTCAAGGAAATGTAAATGTATACATCCACTGCTTTTTGGAGTATGACTCCTGATGCTCCATTCATGAGCCGAAAGTGGTTTCACAGCCGGAAAATGTTTTCCTGCTTTATTAAGAGTAGTAGTATTAAATACACTTTCAAAAGAATGGCACCGTTTTATATTTTTAAGAAGTTTGCTTTAAGAGGATTAAAGCAAACTTCTTAAAAATATAAAACTATACCATTCTATAAAACATATATTTAAAGTTAAATAACTAGGGGAAAAGATTACTTTCCATTTGCATTTTTTTGAAAATAAGAGTAATTTGCAAAAACGGAAAGATACTCTATTTGAAGTTTAAAAGATATCCTTTAATGCGTTTTGGAATAGGAAGGGTGAGGAATAGATACATAGTGAAATCATTCTTAAATTTGAACCAAGAGTGCACTACCTGTAACTCTCCAGACTTTTTGGTTGTCTCCCATTTTTCCTGCCAGATTTTCAGTGAATGAAAATCAGGTGTAGATATTTGCAGATCCAATCAAGTTAGAAAGTAGAACCTGAACTGAATGGGTAATTTTAGGTTGTCACTGGATCCCATCTTTAGTGTTCCTTAGGAAGTCAGCAGAGAATGGAGTATAGGACAAAATGGGCAGAGTTGGATTTTTTTTTTTTTTAAGAGAAGTCAGTTTTGGAGAGATTTTGGAGTGATTAGACCTAAGATATATTATGTTTGTAACATGTTTCTTCCTCTGGCAGACTAAAATAGAACCAGTCAAACAGGAATATAAGAATCAGGAATTTCTGATAAGGAATTTTATTGTAGAAAAGCTAAGAGGTCATTATGAAAGAAATCCAGTGACTGAAAAGTGAGACCCTATGTATAGTCAACTCTACATTCAATTTTTATGCCTCTTTCTCCCTACAGCCCTCTGCCACCCCCCCCAGGTAATGGGCTGGCCAGGAGGCCCTGTTTCCATCTTTTTGTTTGTTTGTTTGTTTTGATAATGGCTACATCTTATATCAAGTTGGCTTCCTCTGACCTGGTGAGAACTAACTTTCACGAAGGAGACATGGTTTCATGACATTTTCCATGTGCAGGTTTTGTTTTGTAAGATTAGGCTCCCTGGTTTTCTAAACCATTTACATGGGACTTAATCTCATTTTACTCAGTAGAGATGAATGTCTTGAAACCAGGAGTGGGAAGTCTGAGTCATTAAAGTTGCAGGTGGCATCTAGAACCTTGGCGTGGTTTTTTTTGGCAACCAACAGATCCTTCCATTGAAAATAGACAAAATGTAATATGTGTTTTTCCCTTCATCCCTTTCATTCTCCCATTTGCCTGTATATTCTGACTGTCATGGTGGCTTGGTTTCCAGATTATGGTTTGATTGTATCTGCATTAGTGTTTTGCATGGACTAGGCTACACTGGTTTAGTCAGTGAACCATAGGTAAATCTTGGCTTAATGGCAAGTCTGAATTCAGCCTTATGTATTAAGGTCCATTGACAACTACACCGGTAACACAGTGTAATGGTATGTGGGAAAGACCTTGGGAAATGGGTGAAGAGATGCTGCCTAGGGACTGGTCAGATAACAGGCACTATAGCCTGTAGCTGCATAGTGGGTGGAGCAAGAGGCTCAGGAGGGACCCTCCCTATGTTTTTGGGCTGTAAAGGTGACAGCGGGAGAATTGTATTTAGAGACTTGCAAGATTGATGTCAGTTTTACCAGGTAGACCAGACAGGAAACACCACCAGATAAACTAATTCTATGACATTGTAAAGCTACCTTGACAGAATCTTGCAAATCTGAAAGTACAATTCTCCCCCCATGTCCTTTACAGTCTGAGAAACTAGGGAAGGTCTCTTCTGAGCCTCTTGCCCCACCCACTATCCAGCTGCGGGCTATGCTGTCTCTTACCTGGCCATTCCCTAGGCAGTGTCTCTTTGCCCTGTTCCCCAGGGTCTTTCCCACATACCATTACTCACAGTCACTGATAACTGATTGGAAGTAACCCTCGCTTGTGGCAATCATAATTTAACCAACTTGATATCAGTGGTGAATCACGTATAGAACAAGCAGGTCAGAAAGAAGAGACTCCATATGTAAGAGAGGTAGAGAAGGGATTTCACACATATTTTTAGTTGCCATGTATGCACTATATAAAGAATTAATGCATATTTACACATAAGGGCATTCACTCAAATACAGGCATTTATACCAGGGCTAAACATAACTTCTGAATAGCAATGTAAATATCCAGGAACACCTCGGTCTTTATACATTAAACCAATGTAGTCTCAGCCGGAAGCAAAGGTGTATGTGAGAGATGCCAAAAGCAGCGTCATACACTGCCATCTTGACTTTTCTTAAAATCATTTTTTAATTTATTTAAAACAAAGACATTGCTTCAGAAAAGATAATATCAATGAGCGGACTAAGAAAATTACTGAAGTTATACAGTCAATGCTCAAATAACATTAATAAAAGATAAAAACCATAGCAGGCAAAGTACATTAAGTTGTTTCTGTGATATGAAAAGAAATACAAGTCTTTCAACTTCGTGCCAACATCTTCGCTATATATTTTTACCCTGTGGGCACCCCTGTGTGGGGAAGTGGATGTACTGTTACCCTACAGATGTGTTAGGACCACAGCTCCCAAAATTCCCAAACAAGAGCTGACCTTGGGTCATTATCATGGAGGATTATAGCTTTTCAGTGTTTATTCTTTCTGGGTGAAATGGAATCTATGTGGAATAAGATCTAGTTTGAAATGATAACATTTATGAAAGTAATGATAATGGTTATACTGCCAAGAACCGAAAAGAGCACCCTCTTCAAAACTGTGGTGGAAGAGTCCCATCAGCAACATTTGGTTCTTTTTCTAGCCCTCATTTTGGAACACATCTGGCAGCTGTTTGCAGAAATAACTTAGCACCAGTGAATGCTTAATTTGACTTGAAGGTTAGGTGCAGCTTAGCAAAAAAAATAAGGAATACTAATAGTAATGATAATTGTTTTAGGTATTGGTTAATTGTTTTAGCTTTGTTGTACACCGCCCAGAGTCACTTGTTTTGTGAGATGGGCGGCTATATAAATTGGACAAATAAATAAATAGCGAAGAACTCAGAAGTCACAAGAATATTTTTCTCTCAGAGGATGAAAAGCTTTCAGGGTGGTTGCAGTCTCTCTCTCTCTTTCTCCTTTTTTGCAACATAAAATTCTCCTGCTCGGGATTCCCAAAAGTGACTCTGGTCACTGCATGGCTATTTTTAAATATTTTTATTTTATTGGTTTACTATACCCAAAAGAGAGAGAGAGAGAGAGAGAGAAGACAAAAAGGAAGAAAGCCCAATAAGACAAACAAAAAAAGAAAAACAGGCATGTTATGTTAACTTATAGGAAATCATTCAGCCTAATTTTTAAGCACATCATTAAACTGTAATCACATGGAACAATATTGATTGACCTTTCTGTTACATTATGAAAGCCAGTTCATAAACAGAAAGCAAATGCATTTGTGATCCAACATTAAAGAGGAAACTCTGCTTGCAGTCTTCGGTGCTCCATTGATCCTTATTTTTTCATACGGTGATGCATTTCCAGTACTTGTGATGTAACCTCACCAGGACTCAGTGGGAAAAATGGTGTCTGTTGCAGCCATTTGGCATGGAAGTCCAGCGTGGATGGTGGTGTCCTGCACCCTACTGAGATGTTTGAAGCTTCACCCCTATTGGATAAGTGAGCAATGTTGCGATGCACATAGAAATAGTACAGGAGTTTCTGCAATGTGGCTTGGGTCACTGTGACCTCACTTGCCCTCACTCCAAAGACGCTGCTGGTAACTACCATTCTCAGTTAAGTAAACATACCATGTGGGAAGCACATCCTTTTCCAGCAGGCACCCACGTTGTGCATGTTTGTGATCCTTAAGTCATAGCATGTTTCCCTGTGATGGTGCCTGGCCCCATTCTCCTTCCTTACAGTATATTGAAAGTCCCTCAGGGCAGGAAACTCATCTCCCACACCTTCTAAATCATCATGTATGTGGATGGCACTGGAACAAATAATTCACATCCATGTTTTTCAAATGTACATGGAACAATATTTATTGTATTTCATATCACTGCTCATTAAAAAAAAAGCAAAAAACCCTTAGTATGGTTTAGAAACAGTAAGTTCCTGTCACCAAGGAATGGAGAAATTTGGCACACTTCAGAAGCAGATGGATGACGTCGTGTTATCCGTATATTTTTACTTTTGATTTCTAAAGTATACTGTATGTCCAGCAAAGCTATAGGCAGTGCAGTTTATCAAGGCAAGTATATTTTATTTATTGATTATATCAATTTATAAAGGCCCCGATCTTGCAATTGCAACTCTGGTCAGTGAATATAGGGTTAAAGGCCTAACAAACATCAACAACAACAATCAATATTAAAAGGATGGTGCCTGAGGACAAACCCAACTCAAGCCATAAGAAAAGGCAGAATCACATCAAGCCATTAGTTTGTTCATGATCGCTATCTATTCTGTCTCCTGCTTTTCTGTCTACGGTACACCCTTTCCCTCCCTTCCACCTGGCAGCTCAGTGTGTACAGTATATCACTGTTTTTCCCATAGCTGTATTCTGTGCATTGTATGTGGTGGGTCCTTATCTACAAAATACATAAATTTGTCTTTAAGATGCCACAAGATTCATCTGCCAAAGACTAACAGAGCCACCCCTTTGGAAACTATACTCAGTGCCTGATTACTAACTCAGCTCTCTCCTGCTTCTAACTCAAAGCAGTGTTTCATCCATGGTTTGATAAACAAGCTATGGCCTGCACATAGCACTAAGCAAACAGAACTAGGATCACACATTGGATCCAACCATTGCCAAGTACATGATGAACCCGTGCAAAAAAGAACACAACTTAATGCAATATGAGTGTGTTCCTTCAATTTTTATGGAGATCCTAGATTTTCTTTTCTGTTGAACAGACTACAAACAACCTGGCACAATTGCTCCTTTATCCATACATTACTGCCAATACAGCAGTGTTTCCCAACCTTGGCAACTTTAAGACATGTGGACTTCAATTCCCCTTGCTGGCTGGGGAATTCTGGGAGTTGAAGTTGACATGTCTTAAAGTTGCCAAGGTTGGGAAACACTGCAGTAGAGGGTTGCAATTGGATACCATTAGTTGTTGTATGATCCTTTGTTTTCTTAAATCTAATATTCTCTCTGATTTATTTTCATGGCCATCCCAGCTGGGGATTGTGAGAAATAGTCTAATACATCTGTCTAGCACCATGTGGGAGAAGGTTGTGATCAAGTTACAAGGTCATTTTGGCTGAAAAATATACATGTGTCTTCTCAGTTTGTAATTAATATTGTACTGTACACATGAGAATAATATGATCCATCCAGGGCTACTTTAGCTCAGCCCAATTCATTGTAGTCAGATGACAGCAAGAATCTAGGATCCTGCTCAAATCCCATAAAACATGAAGCCCATCTTTTCAATTCAGGACATACAATCCTTTGCTAATTTTTTCCCCCCATGGGACTTACTTATTTTATTTATTTATATTTCAAATGTAGGCACCGCCCATCTCACGAGGACCTAGCAAGCTTCAGCTCCCTTTCTCAGTAAACTGTCCAAATTGGTTTCCCCAACATGTGCTGTTAAAAAAAAATGCAATTATGGAATTCAGCTGCCATAATCTTTAATTAGCATGGCCAATGGCTGGTAATTATGTGAATTTGAAACATGTGGAGAGCTCCAAATTGGAGAAAAGCTTGTCAGATTGACTTGGTTGATTTGAAGACTTTTCCCAGTTCTTTAAAGTTCTTATGGAATCACTTGATAGAAGTGATTCTATCTGCAGCCTAAGCCATTGTCTATAAACAGATCAATTTTTTTTTTTTTTTCAATATCCAAGGGATTTCTCTCTGTAAGGAGATTTAAAGGGGAAATTTGTCCTTTTCTGTAGGGGAAAAATGGTGATTGCATTGATGGCTGGATTCTCCTTCCATAAAGCTGAAATCCAGTTTGATGGGTTTGTGCTTAACATTTTATGTGAACCAATATTGTAAATCATGACTTTTTACCATAAACCATAAATCAGCCAATCATGGCTTGTTCAATAAACCATGTTTAGGTAATCTAAGACTTACTATGATATGGGATCCTAATTATATGCAGGCTGGTACAGCAGTGGGTCTCAACCACTTCGTTCAGCTACATAAGCCGTCTGGATTTTTTCCCTTTTATTTTTGTGAATGTGTATTGTTATAGGTTTTAATGGTATATTTATTTATTGTTTTAATGTGTTGCGAGCGGCCCAGAGTCCCCCATTGGGGGGAGATGGGTGGGGGACAAATTAAACAAACAAACAAATAAGTCTTTGAAGAGATTGCCATTCTATTTTTGAGGAAAGTAGAGATTTGTCCTGATCTGACCCTATCTTCAGGATTTTATTTTGATTTTTTCCTATTTTTATTTGTTAAGCCACCCAGAATTTTTGGAGTTGGGTGACCTAGAAATAATTAAAAAAATTAAATAAATATTTAAATAAATAATTCCAGGAAAGTGGAGAATTAAGAAGCCTATGTATTAAGGATGTGTTAAGGGAGAGAAAATGATCTTCATGCAGATTTTAGGTAATAGTAGTTACATAATAATAATTAATTAAGCTTGTATTAATAATCTATATTGGCCTCCATGCTTAACCGCAAGGATGCCAAATTGGTGAATTATGCATTGCTAGCTCTGTCCTTGCACACTTGTATCACAAGGTTGCCCAAGTATGTAAGTACTTACACAAGTATGTAAGAGGCAGAGTTTGTGTCATGATATACATTTTGTCATGTGCCCCTTGCTGGTCTTGCATACCTGTGACAGAAAAATCTCTTTATCTAACACACAAACACCAACTCTTTTTTGCCTCTTTCTCCAAGCTGTGTTTCTCCCAAAACGGGACACTCAGCTACACTCGACACTTTCAAAGTCTCATTTATATCCTGATTTTTCCTAAGTCTAAATTAAGCATTCATACTAAATGAACAGATTTTTATAGGGCGGAGAGAAGTTTAAACGTGCTAGAATTTTGTAGCTTTTCTGTGGTGGTAGGTTGAAGAAATGAAGCTCTTTGTCCACAAGTCTTGGTGATGTTAAGAATTTTCTTGTAGAATTTTAAAGAGTCCTGAGGGCAAGTAAATGCAAAGGTAATTAAGTGACTCTGGTTTTTTATTAATTCCGGAGCTGAACCATTTATAATAAAGGACTGTTTCAAAGGAACTCTTTTTTATTTTTACTGTAGTACATGCCTACTTCATATAATCCATGAAATATGCCTGCTTATCAAAGCTTTGCAGCTGGCAATACATTAGTGGCCAACTGCTTCCAGGGCTTAATTTGAACGGGGGCTTAACCAGATGCCTATTTCAAAGCTACCTAGAAGTAAGAGTAAAAAAAAGTCCATTCTCTGAGTATGGACTCAGATGTGCTTTCATCCTTACCATGAGTGATTTCTTCTCCAAAGACATTTTATATACATACATACACTCATCTTTCAAGGTAAGCATCATGCAGAATGAAGAAATGGAGAAGACCTTAGTAAGCCAAAGAAATTAAGGAAAGAGATCAAAAAAGGAAACAGACCTGCTACTACTAGTTTACACCAACACAGTCACTGTATATTTACATGCCTTTCTACTCTTGCTTCCACCATGTTCTGCTTCATACGCTGCCTTTTGTTCTACAAACTATTTTTTTCAGGGACTCATCAGTTCTTTCCATGTGCAACTTATTTGGTCTTCCCCTTCCTCTTGACCCACTCACTCTTCCTTTGCATATTTATTTTGCATTTCAGTGCTCATTCATCCTCTTCATATGACCAAACCACCTCAGCATAATTCTTTTGCACTAATCACTCACTTTTGTATTTAATCCACGCTCATTCAGTACCCTTTCCAGATTGGCCCTCCCTCTTCTTGTGTTGTTACATTCAATTCTCAAATATCCCACACCTACCGCATTCATCTTCCGTTTATGTTTCTCTCGAAATATTCAAGTCTCAATTCCATATAACAAACCAGGCAAAAGTGTGTTTGTGTATGCAGTTATTTTTATTTCTTTTGACCAAATGCATTCTTCACAACAGACCACATGCTACTTACTACCTTTCTACCAGCATTTGTATTCTTAAAATTTCTCCATCTATTTTCCTGTCTTTAACAAACATTCTTCCAAGATACATTCATTCATCTACTTGCTATGTTTTTTTTGGCATTTATGTATAATTTGCAGTTCACTCCATTTTCCTGTTGAACACAACTATCTTGGTCTTTGATACATTAATATTCAGGTCCGTACTTCTCATTGTATCATACAATCTATCTAACATTTGCTGCAAATAATTTAGGTTCTCACCCAACCACACAGCATCATCTGCATATCGAAGTACATTACATTCACGTCTGCAACCAAGACATTTCTATCACCACCACAAATATGCCTTTTCCATTTATCTATAAGTGCATTAAATTGCGAAGGGGACAGCTCTCCTCTTTGTCTTACTCCCTACTCAGGGTGAACTATCTGCTGAGCATTTCATTTATTGTCAGATAGGCTTTACTTCCAACTTTATTGCATTCAAGAACTGATTTTCAACTCCCTTCCATAATTCAAGCCTAGAGATCATATGTTGTCTTCAAATCAACAAAGATACAGCAACTTTTTTCCCCATGCATTTCTCAATGATCTCCTGAAGAGTAAAAATCTGATCTGCACATCCCTTGCCTAGCATAAAACCGCAACACATTTTCCAAATTTTGCTCATTGTAACCTGTTGTATTCATTAAGAGTTTTGTCAAATACCATCTCAGGTAAACTTAACAAACTAATCTCCCTTAGTTTTTGCATTCACTCTTGCTACCTTTCCCTTTCTATAGGAGAACAATAATGACATTCTTTCAATTGGCAGGCACAGATACAGACTTCATACACAAATTGCACAGCCCAATCTAGAAGGAAACCACATCCATATATCACTTTCTCCAGTTAACACTATCTACACCTTAGAATTGTTCAACACTGTCAAAGTTTTTATTACTTTCTTTTCTTCTTCTTTTTCCTTGAGTAATAACCTAAATAACATTTGTTTCAATTCTGTTGTTCATTGATTACTATCACTTCCATAGAAACATTTTTTCTAGTCTATTTGCATCTAGGCCTAAGGAAATGGGAGTACCTAACCAAGCTTAGCTATTGAAAAAAGCCAGGAAAGGCCATCCCTCATTAGAATTTGGTTAGAGATGACCAGAAAATCCCAAGATTGTAGGCTAGGATTATTGAAATACCACTTCCATATTGCTTACCAAGAAAATTGCCTGAACATGCCCATGTAGACACTGAGAGTTGAGTTGATCTGTTTCCCAAATAAAAGTACATGAATATATATCACTATCAGGTCAAAAGTGCACAAATCAGGGCTTCCACTTTCTTTGTATATATGATTACGAAAGAGTTTAGGTACTGCTTCAACATGGTAAGAAAAAATCTCTGACTTATCTGATGTTCTAAATGCAGCATACAGGTAGTCCTTGGGTTACGACAGCAATTGGGACTGGGATTGCTGTTGCTAAGTGATGCGGTCGTAAAGCATGACATCAGGACCGCATGGGTCATTAAGTGGGAAAAGGTGGGAGTCCTAGGCAAGGAGTGCGGTGGGTAGGGAAGTGCCACAGGCAGGTGCTATGGAGTGTGGGAGGGCTGGTGGGCGCCGCGGGCAGGGGGCTCCTCAGGAGAAAAAGCGGCAGGAGCAACTTACTGGAGTGACTTGTGACCTTCCCTGCCGGCTTTCCCATTGACTTTGCTTCTGGGAAGCTGGCAGGGAAGATCACAAATGGCAATCACATGACCATGGGGAAGCTGCAGTGGCCAGAACTTTGAGGACTGGTTGTAAGTTCCTTTTTTTCAGTGCTGCTATAAATTTGAAGGGTCACTGAACAAATGAACGTAAGCCAAGGACTACCTGTATGTCTTTTTTTTCCTGCACACATACAAAATGCTCCATATAAACAGGCCTAAGCAGTTACAGTTGCCTGCAAAGGTTTAGATGCCCCTAGTCAATTTCCATGTTTCAGTGAATCCTTAAGGGAACAGAAGCTGGTACAGAGTTAAGCACAATCTCTTTCTGCAAATATGAATACATATTTAATATTTAGGTGCAGTTGTTTACCAGCTCAAAATATGAAACAAGTGAATATGGCAGGTGCAGAAGTTTGGATACTTTTCCAGTTGATTCAGTGCTACTTCTTTGTTTTTTTGTAAAGTTGTTAATAAAAGCTCCAAAAGGTAATTGACTTGTTAGGCTTCCAAATGAAGACAGTTCCAAGATGAACAAATATTCTGATCCTTCTAACCTCTCAGTTGTGACTGTTGTTTTGTCTACTTTCAACAACCATGGGATCCTCTAAGCAGCTGTCTGAGCATTTGAAAATGAAGATAGCGTACTCTTACAAAGAAGGGGAAGGCTTTACAAATATCTAAATGCTTCAAGCTAGCAATTTCAACTGGGATAGACATTGTTAGGAAATTTAAGTTATGTGGAACTGTTGAAGTCAAGGCAAAATCTGAAGACCAAGGGGGGAAAAAGATCTCTACTAGAACTGCCTGAACAACTGGTCATATTTGCAAAATAGAACCCCCAGATTACTGCAAACAATCTGCTGAAAAGTTTAACTGCCACTGGAGTATCTGTTCACAGTAAAATTTGCTTAAACAGCAACGATCTATATATGGCAGTTGTCAGAAGGAAAATGTTCTTCAATCTCATCACAAAAGTCATTGTCTAAAGTGGGTTTTTCAACCTTGGCAACTTTAAGACGCGTGGACTTCAACTCCCAGAATTCCCCAGCCAGCAGTTGAAGTGAACCCCCAGCCAGGAGTTGAAGTCCACGCGTCTTAAAGTTGCCAAAGTTGAGAAACCCTGATCTAAAGTATGCAAAAGAAAGCACTGAAAAGCCTGAAACATGCTGGAACAAAGTGCTTTGGACTGTCAGAACAAAAATTGAACTCTTAGGTCCAAACGACAAAAGATACGCTTGGAGAAAAGGCATTTGAAGGGGGGGGGAAAAATTGTCAACCATTAAGCACAGGGGTGGCTCTATTATGCTTCTGGGTTTTGTGGCAGCCAAAGGCATAAGAAAGACTGTGTGGGTGAAAGCAAGAATGGATTCAGCTAAATATCAATATATCTTAGAGGTTCATGTCCCACAGTCAGTGAAGAAACTGAAGCTGACAAAAGCTTCAGTTCAGTATTTCAGCAGGGCAACCAACCAGAAAGTATCTTCAGATCAACCATGAAGCGCTTGCGGGGGGTGGGGAATCTCAAACATGCCATGCCTGCAAGAGACATGAGAATATTTCTGGGTTAGAAGAGTTCTGCAAAGCATTTGGGGGGAAAAATTCCAAAAACGAGAACAGAAAGGCTCTTAGCTGGGTACAGAGAATACGCAGAAGCTGTTATTTCTGCAGAAATGGGTGTTACAAAGTACTGACTGAAAGTGTATCCAACCTTCTGCACCTGCCATATTCACAGTTTTGTTTGAAAGCACGTTCTGGGGAACTTTTACTCATTTACTTGTAATTAAATGGAAGTAGAAGGCTAAAGTTAGAACCGACAAGTTAGAAGGACAATCATTATGGGGATGGACTCTACTGCTTCTTGATACTGTAAGGCTTATTTGTAGGTATTTTTATTAGAATTCCTCATAGATGGCAACAAACACCCTGATCTCAATAAATAAAAGTCGAGAGGCCCATTTGGATGAATGTCTTAAATCTTTTTTGCTCAGATAAATCCTTTCTAATGCACTTTCTCAGGCTACCATCTGTGACTGGCTGCACTTTTTTTTAATGTATGAAAGCTACATCATATTCTCCTGCAATTTTATCTTTAAAAAGATGAGTGATAAAAACATACCTTCTCCCTAAGAAATACAAGAAGTACTGGAGCGCTTCCAAATGGGTATGATGTCTTCTCTTGCAGGGAACTGTTCTTTATTTGGGAGGTTGTCAGTCCTCTGTTGGAAAGACTCTTCCATTCAAGTTCAGTTTAAAGACCAAGAGCCATCAGAAGGGAGAGCAAGGCCTTGAAATGGCCCATCACCTCTAAATGTTTGTAGGGGAGCACTGAGATGACCTTGGAGCGATCAGTAGTGAAATGTGAGCTTAGCCTAGGAAAGCAAGAAAATGTGAGAAAGAAACTAAAGATTGCCCTGCCTTGACTCTCTTTGCTCTAAGAGGCCAGGCGGTCAGGCTTTCAAGTTTCTGTTAATATCGCCTATATCAATAAAGTAGAGTTCTAGTATTTCTTGTATGTTTCCTGACCTAGCCTACTTCAAAGGGCTACAAGTTGGTAGCACATGTAAATTTGATGCAAATCTGTGTCTTCCTTATTTGGGGAGTACATTTTCTACTTCTAGAAATAGCCTCGTAGTAATTGGGATATTCAGTGCCTATGCCTCACTATCAGTGGTAATGGAGTAGAGTTAGTTCTGAAGATAATTATGAGTATAATTAGCATCATTTGTATTGTTTTGTTATTAGTTACTGACTTCAACTGATAATTAGGAATCAGTGAGAAGTCATCTCTGCCTGTATGTAATTAATTTAAATCACATATGAGTAATTAATCTGTGATATAATTTACAGGATGTAAAATGCAGAACAAGCTTAAATTCCATCTTACTGCTGTATGGTACCAAAAATGAGACATGCAAGATGAGATCAAGAGAAAAATCACAAAAGAAGGCTAATGGGAGCTGTATTCCTGCCCCTTCTTTTCCTAAGATTACCCCACAATATGTGGGAGCTCCCCTTTCACTAGTACATAGATCATCCCACTGATTTTTTTACTGTCAAGCTAGAATTTAATTCCCATGCAATTTGCTTGAAAGATTTTCAGGTATGGAATTTTGAAGCTCAAAATAGGACACAGGTAAGTCTATCAGCACCAATTGAGAAAGCTAAACACAATCTCCATGTCCAGTAGCAATATGCCTGTAAGTACTAGTTCTTGGGAAAGAGCAACAAGAGAAGCTACAGCAAGAACTGCAGCTCCCAGCATCCTTCACTGTGGACCATTTGGCTGCTAAGAATGTACTTTACCAATATCAGAGTTTGCCACCATTAGCTTATTGATTTCCTAAGAAGATTTGGCTCACCACTGTTGGATGGACTTTCAGATTGTGCTAAGCCATCGTTTTGTCAACTGTTTTTCAAATAAACCACAACAGGATGAACGAGCAATTATACATCAAGCTAAACTGCAAGCACGCTGCATTATGGCTTTGCACGTGTGAGAGGCCAAGCTTATCTGGAGGTCTCTTATGTTGATGCCATTCTGTAGAACATGGATGTAGGAGTTGGACAAATTGAATCCTAGGAAGAGTCGTTAACTCAGCAAAGGCAAAGAGGAGCCAGAGAGTACCACCTTTTCCTAGTCTTCTGCTGGGACATCATTTGCAGATGGTGCAATTCCTGTTCTGAGCGGATGTGTCTCCAAAGAGATCTTTGCTGACATGGTTCCTGGCAGCTAGATGAACGCTTGTGCTTCAGCTTTGCTCTTCCTACTAGATCTGCTGCTGCTATTAATATTATGTTAAAGCTAATAGAACCTATATCAGGTCTTGTAGCTCAATGGGAAGTTTGGATGAAGCATCAAGTTGCTCTCATGGGAATGTTGAGGATAGTACCACACGTGGCCGGCCTTGTGCCTTATACAAATTTAAAGTTCCTGTTTGGGCTTAATTGCTGCATTTTCCTGGAAACGTTATAAAGCAGCTGCCATGCCTCAACAAAAATGTTAATAATGAGGATTTAAAAACATAAGCACAAATGCTTAAGCTGATTTATTTAAACTCAATTTAAGTTGAATATAATTAAAATGTAAAACTTTTTGTGACATTAGGGAGAGAATCTACAGTCTAAACCATTAGGAACAATTCACTTTTTTCTTTTCATTATCTTATAGTATAATGCATCAGAAGTCAAATCCCCTGAAAAGCTTGCTTCTAGCCCTCAAACCTTATGCATTTAAAGTTGGTCTTTGCTGATTAATCAGCAAGTTTTCTTTGGTTTAATCTACTCATTAAACCAATTGACAGAAGCCTAGTCCTGAGAGAATTTTAGTCCAGCCCAAGGATGGGTCTGAAGGCTTCCAGAAGAATCAGTGAATCTGCATCTTCTCTAGCCAAAACACACCCTTGTCAAGGTGACACCTGGATTGTGAAACAAGTAGCAGTAGAAACAGGGCCAAAAATGTAACAATGACTTCAGCCAATTATTCCTAGAATGACAGATCTACTCTGTCTTAGTTGGTATTTTTAATTTTGGGGAAGCATAATCAAGCATGGTACCATCAAAAGTGAAGAGACTATTTTGCTTCCTGGAAAAACTCCATGGAAATAAGTTTGTCTGATTGTCCAACTTCAGTGGGCGTTTTATAACATCACTTTGGGTATTTTCAAAGTGAAGTTAAGTAAATAAATCAGGGTAAGTCAGGAACCACTGAGTTGGGCTTGACTCCTGGTGCCTGCATGGACAAAGGCCCACCATCCTGACCTGATCCCCAGGGACAATTCATAGCTGTTCTGGGGACATTCCAGTAATCATGTTGGTTCCATCTATCCCCTGTATAAAAAGAAAAGAAAATTTACAGTTACTAGGGCTACCTGATCCGGCCTACAAAAATGACCGCTAGATGGTACCAAAGAGTGATAGATTCCTTTTAACTCTTTTCTGCCATCTGGTGCTCACTCAGATCTTTGCAGGCCAGATTTGATAACCACCAAAAGGTGTCTTTACATTTTAATAATATAAAGCTAGTTATTGCAATGCAGTACAACACATGGCCAATGCTACTGGATGTTCATAGCTCTAATAAAACCACTACCAAAGTTTACATTCTGTAAGTCATGGCATACTCATGGTTTCAGTAGTAGATACTCATATACTCATGGTTGGTTTGTTAATTCGTGATTTCCTGGGTGCACTCACTGAACTTAACTGAATGTGGCTGGGTGCACCACACATGCTTAGCCAAAAGCAAAGCAGTTATGTTATGATTTAGTGTGATATATGAACCACCCTCTGTGTGAAAGGCTACTGTGAAGATTTTGTTAGTTGTCTACACCAATATATGTATATCAAAGGGTAGAGCCAGCCATGTGGCCTTGATCCATGGAAGTGCATAAAAGCTCTTTATAGTGTTAAAAGGATGGTTTAACAGTGGTCTACAGTTTTGCCTTCCAAATGATATATATTGGTAACAGTTTAGCTAATTATTTGGCATAAAGGATTCCATGTGCATGATTTATTCCAAACATTAGCTTTTGCTAAATTTGGATTTGAAGATCAAGCAGGAGGTTGAACTCATCAATGTATATACTTTGTGCCACTAGTACAGCAATGTTGATCTAATTTCTGGCCACACTGTACCTCCTGGAGTCCTTACGCAGATATTTTTCTTTTATTAAGCAGTAAAGAGTGTTGTGTTCACATAGGCTGGGAGGAGAACCCACTGGAGATTGTATATTAAGATTGTATCTTTCCGTCTAGCTATTCCTTTTAAAACCCTAGTTTTGCATAGTTGCAGAGGGATACTTAGCAGCACATTGCTAGCAATCTGTTTCTAGCTTTGTGATGATTGGATCAAATTGAGAGTAATTACCTCAATAGATTTGGGAAGTATTTATGTTGGAAGCCCCATCTTGTTGCAGCTGGTAATAACTTCTGCTAGTCGTTGCAATCACGGGCTTAAGGTATTGATTGAATTCAACTGTGGGGAGCCAGAGGCGCAACCCTGCTAGTGTGACCTGCCCCCGGAATGATTGGAGCTCCAGGATTAGTTCAGCCGTGCACTTACAGCAAATGGCCTGAAAAAGTGGGGAAGGGGGAACAAGATAAGCCCTTTCAAAAACCATTTGTGAAATGACGGAAGCATTTAAAGACCAGAATGAGAAAACATGCCCAAGCTTTTGGGTGTGCGTGTCGAAACGTCCTTTTTGGATTGCAGCCAGCATTTTTTCAGCATGAACGCTGCTAGATTGTTTTATTTTAAAGAGATGTTATTTCAAAGAGCTGTTCTGGAGGTCCTGTAAAAAACAAAAATAGAAATAGTGCAGTGCTTTACAGATAGGAGTGGGGAGAAAAATCAGTGCCTGGGTTCATGATTTTTAAATATGAGCAGCTTGCCAAAAGATGGTAAGAACAATCATAAATATATTGGAGATATATAAAACTCTAATACAAAACCTATAAGCATTTAACATTAAAGCACTACAGCGTTAAAAGGCTCAAGAGATGAAATCTATTTTTAGCTCTAAAAGTGTGCTGGGGGGAGGAATTACTTCAACTACAGTGGGAATTTCTTTTATAAATGGCCCTGCTAAGCCATAATGAGATGGTATCAGTTGTGGCTTAATGCATTGTAAACCCATGGATCGTGGGTTAATATTTTGCAGTTTAGGGCAATTGGAGCTTATTCAATTAAACACAGTTAAGGAAATCAGAAGCTAGTGCAATGTGTGAAGTACATCTTAGTTTGAAAATTGTGTAGCAATGACAGAGATGGAAGGCTTATAGGACATCAATAAAATAGTTAAAATTATTTTATTCTTGCAAAAAAAAAAAAAAAAAAAAGTACAGTAACAAGGAATACCTGACTGCTAGAAACAACTAATTCCAATTCCCACTAGGGGTTAAGGTATGGAATACCATTGGCCACCCTATGCTTGCAATGATCTTGTTGAATATATTGATTTTTCTGGCTCAAAACATAATTTAGCTACTTCATCACTCCACAGCTAAGACACCCTTTTCTGCTATACCATTTTGTTCTGCTGCCGTACACTGAAGGAAGGAAGGAAGGAAGGAAGGAAGGAAGGAAGGAAGGAAGGAAGGAAGGAAGGAAGGGCCGCCCCCCAGAAAACACAATCATTGCAGCAGCTGGATTAAGTGAACTATTATTGATTAGGCTTGCAATGGGTCTGCGGTGTCAATTGCAGGATAAACTAGGATGGTCATCAGATCTTGAGGAGACTTAAAGCCCCAGGCAGGCATTCAGAAAAGCCTGAAGGAATAATGCAGAGGGTCACAAGTGATTCCCAGGAGTATTAGGTGACGCCTCTGGTTGATGAGCGTTTTGGTCCAACACGTTCAGCAGAGGCAAGGTCAGGAACCCATGTCCTTCATCATTTCTAAAAAATATCATAACAGACACTGGTTACACAAAAACATAATTCCTTTTTGCAGTGCCAATTTTGCCTTTCTTCTTTCCTTGCTGTATTTTGAGTATGTCATCTATAACATTCAGATCAAAAGCACTGCAAGTATATATACTTGGGGTATGTTTTGTGTTTGGAATTCATGACCCCAGGAAGAGATTGGTCTGGTCACAATGAGATTCTTGTGGTTTTCTGAACAATTCTCTTATCAAAGAAATTTCCCATAGGAGGAACTTGGGAAGCAAATTAATCACATTTTCAGATGGGCCAGAATCTTCTGAATGTCTTCTGTTTCCTGATTTCTCATGAGGAGCTGGGAATGGTCAGTTGTAAATGCTCTGATCCAATGGACAAATGATTCTGTATCTGAAAAGCTGCAGTAAATGTAAACATTTTGTCATAGTTACAGACAAGTCATCAGATACTCTGTGTTTTAAAAAATATGCATATGGCATAAGACCCTTTTAGCCTGGCTCTCATAATTGGATAAGTCATAATGTTTGTTCTGTTTTGGCTTATTTTATGTTATGAGCACAGTTATTCTGGTTTTGCCTTTTCCTTCTGTTTCCTTTCCAGATTACAGTGATACATTGACCTTATTCAGAAAACAGCTTGAACCAGGATCAGAAAACTTTCTCACTGGTGGGGTGTCCAAAGTAGGGGATTAATGTATCTTTTACCTTTTGGGGAAAAGGTCAAGAAAGGGTTACCTTTTGCACATTAAAAAGGCTGTGGTATTGATCACCAGATTGTTTCTTTTTTTATCTCCCCTGGGGACATTTTGTGTCCTAATAAATGGATAAACTTTTTTTTTCTCATAAACTAGATATGCCAATTGTTGAAATGGAGATCCTGTTGCTGCTAAACTATCTTCCTTTCATTCACATGCACGCTTCTCCCCTCTGGAAGAGAGAAAAAACTTTGCTTTCACTGGGTCCAAATTACAATGGTGTATGAAGTCAGGGAACTGTAGTTTGTTTTAATCGAAGTATATCAGCATCCAGAATAATCAAGCCCCCCTCTCCCCAATCAATATACCTGGTGATCATACCCAATTCTTCCAGTTGCACAGAGTCCAGCATGCATGTACGGATGTCCTGGTCATATAGTGCTTGTGGCCTCTGAAGATCCTATCAGCAAGATAGAGTGAATTAATGGTAACAAACTCATTCAACTTCGGGTGTTTGTTCAATGTGGGCCATTTATGAATCTAATGTTGGGCCATGTCTGAATCAGATGTTGTCTAGTTCAGTATTTGTTAAACTTTTTAAGGCTATGAAATGCCAAACTGTTGTTTTATTTTTTAATGAGGATAAAAAATAAAAGTCTTATTAAAATAAATGGAATAAAAATGTCTTGATAATGCTCTATTTCCACTCACATTTAATAAAAGTAAAAATACGATAGTGTGCTTCTTTAAGCAAATGGCAAGGCATAAAACACTGTTTTGATGGGATTGGAGAATGCCTAGCATGCGGCCTTTAACGTCTGAAGAAGATAATGGAAATCAACATCTAAATGTTTCTAATGGAGTTTTTTAAACTACCCTTTTATTTCTTTTTGTAGAAGTCAGGAAATGGGTCTTGAGGGCCTTTTAGAAATTCCGTTGGGAAGGACATATAAGGAAGGAAAAGCTCGATTTGTTAGAGAATGAAACAAAAGTTTGCATGTAATCAGGATATCCCAAAATGTTGTGGGACAAGTTTGATAAGTGAATCCGGAAAAATATTTGTATAATATTGTTGTTCTTTGAGCATTTCACTCCACCCCTCTTAGAAAGCCATTCTTCCCCTTTTAAGACAGACTTGGTGACAATTCTGACTTTATTATACATCTGTGTATCATTTTTCAGACTCAAAACCAACTGGGCAGATTTTGTTAGGGCATTCATTATTCTTACAGACACTGAATTAGGAATCTAGCTACAGAATAGAACATTTACAGACTTGAAGGAAAATTATATAATTTTATGAAACTATCCAATCATTAACATTAACAATCATTAAGAGTTGCTGAGAGTTGGGTGGCATATAAATGAATAATAACAGAAGGGAAGACAATTAAGTCTGACTTGAAACTGTCATGATTATATAACTGAGTTTGTACAGTGAGGAACATCAACCTATAATGTGGCATTTTTGCATTTTGGCTTAGCATATTATGCAAATCCAAGCAATGCAATTTGCCTATCATGACATTTGGCTTAGAGTATTGTATGATGGAACCAGTTGTAGTTTATTCAATAAACCAGGATTGATCATACAGTTATGGGGTTGGAAGAGATCATGGAGGTCTTTAACTTCAACCCCTTGTCCAGGACAGGAATTCTCAAATTATGGCATAGTGAGATGTATGACTGGCTTGGTTTGCACATCACCCTAAACCATAAACAGTGGCCTGTAAATCACAATGTCTGGGTTCAACCACACATTGAACCAAAATAAAACAAACTCTTCTGTGACTCAATGCAATGTACGAACCTGACAAAAGGCAGCATTTGTGGGAGATGCTATAGTGGCTCTTTTAAAGACCTAGCATTTTGTGAAAACTTTGGATCTTGGACAAATGTAACATTTGTGGGTTCCTTAAGTTAGGTGGTGGTGGTTGTTTTTTACTTTTGAGAGTTGAAAGAGAAGGGCAATTTGAGCTTCCCCCTTGCTTCCAGCTTCCAGCACAGAGATTTGAGGTTAGAAGAGCTATAAGATCCTTCCTTCCTTGCTTCCTTCCTTCCTAGTGTGCCTCTGTATGTGAAATTATCTGCATACTTATAAATTTGTCTCCTCTTGTTCCTGCCTGGCAGTCCTTGTGGAACACAATGAATAACCCAAGTAAGTTAACAGAAAGCAAAATGAACAGATTATAGAATTAACCAATAAATAGAATAATGTTAGGCAAAATCTTCTCATTATTAAGCATTGCAGACAAGTCTCTAATTCTGCGTCTGAGACTGAGATTTAAGGTTTTAACTGGGCTGTATCCCTTTTTCCAGGTCAAGCAGGTGAGTGTGGAGGAGAAATCCCAGGCTGGTGATCATAAATTTCTGTGTGGACAGCTGTGAAAGGAGGCAAGCAAGAAATTCCGGTCGTTTCCTTCCTTTTCTTGCTGTGTGTTCCAGTGCAACAGTGTTAATTCTTTTTCATAAAGGCCCTCTGTTGTCCTGGCCAAATTGGGCTGGAAAAACAGGCCATTAGTTTTTAGTTTTGGCTGTCCTTGTGTGGCTTTTTTCTGCATTTCCTTGATCCTATCAAGATGGCTGTGAATGAACCACCCAACAGTCTTAGCCTGGAAAGGTACATCAGTCTGACCCAGTTGAAGAACCATTTCTTGACATAATGGGATCCTGGCATGACCACAATGCCCATCACTCCAGAGAACGCGATGCTGTTTCTTCCCATCCTTTATCGATGGTTGCAGAGCCATCTGAGACGGGAAGCTGAGGAACCCGAACACAGCCTTTGTCATTCAGCCATTAAGAAGCTGAGAGAGTACATCCAGTTGAATTTCCCAGTGGAAGAGGGCAAGCTACACTATAATCCCAGTCCTATGGATATGGAAATCTGTACAGTTTACTTAACCAAGGATCCAGGAAAGACGGAGCCACTTGGCCTAAGTTTTGGCAATATCCCTGCTTTCGGGGATTATGGTGAAAAGCGGAGAATGGGGAGAAAAAAGAAAGGACATAAAGGTCCAGTGCTTGATGTTGGAAGCATTTGGGTCACCGATTTAAAGAAAAACAGTCCAGCAGGGAAATGTGGAAAAGTCCGCTTGCGGGATGAGATCCTTTCACTGAATGGCCAGCTAATGGTTGGAGTGGATATTGGTGGTGCAAGGTAAGAAGTGTGTGCAGACTTGAGTTGTGGTGAAGGATGCTTCAGGATTGGTATGGGTGATGTGGATGCTGAGGGTGAAGTTTTCCTGATGTTGGTAAACTACAGCTCCCAGCAACTCTAGCTAGCATGGCTGAATTCTGGGGGAAGCTGGGAGACGTAGTTCCTAAAGAGGGAGGACAGGCAGCCTACAAACTATGGGTCGCATGGACACCTCCTGAAACTTTAGGATCTTCTGTATATCTTCCTTCTCAGTCACCCATGAAAACTGCTGGTGCTTGAAAACAAAAATAGAATTAGAAAGTCAAAATACCCTGAAGGGCATGCCCTCAGTGCTTAGAAGCATGCTTGCTATAAAGTTAAATATTGGAAACATTTTCAGATTGATTTCTCTTTTAAATGTTACCCTTTTCTTCTGATCAAATGTTCTACTTGTTGGCAAATGAAGTGTGAATATTTGTATATATTGATGTACAGATGGTTCAGAACACTTTATCAGGTCTCAGAAAAAAAATGAGCATCAGCAGCCAGAAAAGGCATGGAGATAGCCCTCCCTGTCTTCTTTCAGGTTGTGATGACAGGCAAAATATTTATTCTAATTTAGTAAACAATTTATATCCTGTTTTACCGTTTCTTTTCTCACTGGCCTTGCTCACTTTCCCTTTTTTTTGCCCCCATCCCCTTTTTCCTGACCACCCCTATTTTTGAGTATGGCAGAAGATTAAATGTATTCTCTCCCCCACAGAAAGATGAATTGCCATGCTGTAGTATCAATAAACATGCTAAAAAGAAGCATAATCCAGAAATTAAGTGTCTTTCCTTTTTTAACAAATGGCAGTCAGTTTTATCAGGCTCCATTCTGTTTGTCTTGAAACTGTTCCAGGCACTTTGATTGGCTACGTAGCCTCCAACGCTTGGAAACGGATTGATTTGATTCTCTATATTCTTTCATAGTGAGCAAAATTCTAAGTCATCTAATTTTCTAATTAAAAGTTTAATTCCACTAATCATTGTAAGGAAACTGGAGTTCATGCGCACAATCTGTGCTATAGATCTCTGTGTTCTATAAGATATCTAACGTGTATCAGAGTGATTCAGATTCCATAGTCGGAAATGGACCTGATTCAGAAACAGCCCAAGATTTGACAAACTGTTCTGTTTGTAGAAAAATATAATAATAAATAATTGGTCTTTTGGTTTCACTTTAATAGGATCTCAGTGGGAGTCTTTAGATCAAATTTCTCTGCCCTTGGATGATGGGAAGTGCAGTCTAGCAATATGGAGGATACCAGTTTAAGGAAAGTCGGCATTACCTACTTAATTGATGAGGCTGCTGGAATCCCAAATGGACCCTCTGGATAAAAGGACAGTCAGATGTCCCTTTCCTTCTCAAAGCCACACTGTAACCCCTGAGAATGGTGAAGCAGTGATGCCTCTGCAGGGAGCTGGTTTTTTGGGGATTTTTTATCATTTTTATAGTGGGTGTGGGTTAGCTAAAATAGATGTATTAAACCTATCAGGGACTTGATGCACTGATTTTATATCTTTGGTCGGAAAATGTTGGCTGCTTGTGCTGCCAAAATTTGAAGCGAGTCTTAAGAGCTTTTCTGGCCCACTGTTGCTAACCTCTGGTCAAGCACTGTGTGCCTCCTGGTTAATGAGTAGAGCTGGAGTAAATTGTGCAAAATGATACAAATCACAGTGTTGTTTAAAGAAAAAGGAAAGGAATAATGCAAATATGTAATATACGGAGCCGGTGGATTTGACTTCCTTTGGAGCAGGCTTTAAAAGAGGAGATAAGCAGTGGGCATGTATGTATACTGCCAGGTTTAATGGACTAGCCCTATTTGCAGAGTATGTTGGCAGATATGTTGGAGAAGAATCTGTTTTCAGCTTCCCTTGATTCACCCCACCCCCATAACATTGCCTTTAGTATTGAGCTATTATGTTGGGATAAACAATTAGTGCAGGTGTTTGACTTGATGGAAACTACGTCTGGATGTAATCTCGTACAGAAACTTAACAGGAGTTTGAACTTGCCAAATACCAGAAATAGGGAGTGTTCAGTCAGTTTGGCTTCCAGGAGTCTCTGTTCTAGCTGGTATTAAGCCCACTAAGAATCAGGGAAGGATTAATAAACTTTTGTTGGTGGGATTTTAAATATTGGCTGCCGAGCCCAATGTGCAGAGAGGGAAATTGCTTGGGAAAATGGGATGGGGATTCCCTACAGCTGTCTCTGTCCTGTTGGTTTGCAAGAATAAAAGATGCACAATGAGGAGTATTAGATCCCCCAAACCAGCAGAGTAATTTCACTTCTTATTTGCTTGCTTGCTTGTTTTGAACTCCTGCTTCTGATCTCCCCATTGAGGTGATTGTTATGGGCAGTGCTTTGCCTCTCCAGAAGTTTGCATGATTGGAAATGACTAGCAATTCATTTGGATTTTTTCCAGCAATGTTTTGATTGCTTGAAGGATCAGTCAGACAAAGGGTGGTTTTTCTTAGAGATTAGAAGAGGTGAAGAGGACATGCGCATGCAGAATGAAGTTCATATATCACCCCAAGTTGAAGTGTGATTTGCTAGTTTTTGGCTAGCAGGTTGTATGCACCCAATCAATTATTACTCATAAACAAACCATGGCTTCATGTAGTTTTTCCCAGCCTGGTACAGCAATGTATTGGAGCTACAGTACCCAGAATTCTTAGCCAGCATGGCACAATAGCTAGGAATTCTAGTAGCTGCGTTCCAGCACATCTGGGGAGGATCCAGCTTGGGAAAGTTTAGCTTAAGCCAGCATGGAACATTCCTTATAATCATCTTGTTGCAGAAGAAGGAATGGAAGGGACAGATAGCCAATTGTTGGTCCACAGGATAAAGCTCATCCATATGGCAATTTTATGTGATCTCTGTATAGCTTGAATCAAGGCATTGAAAAATTAACTTTCAATGAAAAGATACCCTTCTCCTCCCCATGAAATATTAGCAATAGAGGCTTCAAATAGTACACCACAATAAGCATCATATGGATTGTTTTTTTTACTTAGTTTAATGTGCGATTCCAGCCATTTTATAGTCTGTACATTATGATTTATGGATTAGCATTATGTATGAATCAGGCCATTATGGTTGGTTGAATAAGTCATAGTTAAAGCAATAAGATTTAATATGTTATATTCACCCAGGCATAGCTTTCTTTGATGTGTTTAATGGCTGGATTTGTACATTGTACTTGGTTTACAAAATGCAATGGCTAAGTTGACATATCACATTAAGCCCAAACCAAACAAATCACATTATGATTTAGCACAATAAATGTCTGTTTACTGTGGTTGTCCTTACTCTCTTGAAAACCTATGAAAGTAGTTATCTTTGGAAAAACTAACTGAATGTGGGAAGTATGCACAGGCTATCATCTCAGAAACTCACATTTCAGAACAATTACTCTAATAGGTAACAGTGAGATCTGTGAATGACGAAAACCTGGATTCAGCTATGAGCTTAACCAGGAACATGGTATGATTGCTCTGAAAACAGAATGTTCATCTTTGTTTTAGATCTCCTTTCTTGTAGAAGAAAAACGTTCAAAGGAACTTGGATCACGTGTAGAAAGTGTGCAAGTGGATTCCTCTGAATCCAAGTGGTCTTTCTCTTTGGATTCGTTCTCAGATTTATATAGCAACAATAGTCTCCTGGGAGCATCAGTGCTTCAGGTGAGAACTTGTGCATCTCTAGCAGACTACTGGCAAGGATGTTCCTCCAGAGACTCTCACAACTAAAGGGCTGGATAGGGAAGACTGTCACTCTGGAGGGCATCTCTTGATGGGACACATTAATTCCACTGAAGAATATAAGTATGGGAATACTATATTTAAGAAAGAAATATGATCCGCCCCCCCCCCCCCCCAGTATTACCAGCATATGGGGGAGTGGGGGATATTGCCTTACGTTTCTGAGAATATGGTAAGACAAGAAGCTGCTGCTGAAAGAAACCTCTTGGGCAGGAGGTACAAACAATGCAAACCCATAGCTGAATTGCAGGCAGACAAGAGGGAGGCTCTCTTCATGTTAGCTGTATACCAGGTACAGAGGGATGAGTAGCTGGGGTGCAGCTAATCCTGGATGTGTGACAATTCTTTTGCATGAATAAGGACTCAGGATCTTTGATTGATGGAGAGTCTGTGTGGATAGGAAGGCTCTCTGTTCCAGATACTCATCCTCTACATGAGGGGTAAGGAGGATAAGGTGAACCACTGAATGAGCAGGACTATAAGTCCTAAGTATATGGATCTAGAGGTAAGAGGTGCTAAAATGAATGACTTTTCTAGATGGTAAGCATATTTGGTTTTCTGGATTTCACCCCAGCTTGAAAAACCTCTATTGGCAAGAGGAAAAAAGAGCTCAGGATCTCAAGATCTTTTTCTCAAGCTTCATTCCAGTTTACATGGATTAAACCAAGGGAAGGAGATCCATTTCCAGCATAGCAGCACCCTATTCATTTACTAGAGAAGGCAAACAATTAGGACTCCCAGTTCTCAACTCCAAAAAAACCGAAGTCTGTTGGGTGGCGGAAAAGTGATGCAGACAACTCAAACAATATGCTGCCATATCATCTGGATTTCTGTAGTCCAGATCTGGTAACTGTAAGCACAAGAGAACTCAGTGAGACCTGTCACAGAATAAGCATGCATTGATATATACTTGTTGAACCCCAATTTTGGCAATTTCTTTCTCAGTGCATCTGTATAAGAGATTAGTTTGTGTGAGCAGGAATGATCTGTATCAGTGTTTTTCAAACTTGGCAACTTTAAGATGTGTGGACACTGATCTGTATGACGATTGTGGATCAATTAATTGTACAAACGGAAGGCTTCATTTGATAGATTCTTAATTATAATCAGTAATTATTAATTCAGTTAATATTATAGTGTTATCTCGGCCCGGCCTTTATTTGAAATGTGCCAAAGTGGGTCCGATACATGCGTGCATTAAAAAGGAGTGGGGGGATTCATTTCAGTAGGTGGACCTCCATGGATGTTTATCCTCTTCTTTTTCTTTTTCTTTTTCTTTTTCTGACTGTTCTAAATTCAGGGTTGTCAGGTAAATGTAGAAATCTTTTGGGGGGGGGCAGGGAATGGGGGAAAAGCGTGTAAGCAGATTGAAAGAAAGGACAGCTAGTACGCTTACGAGACAGAGCCCTTCCTGTTTGAACAGCTTTGCTTTCTAATTATTTGATCTGGCACTTTCTTCTAGGCTTACAGCTACTGCTGTGGGTGTTGTATGTTTCTTCCCCCTCCCCTTTCTCCTTATTCATTAGGTGCGTAGCAAGGGAGCGAAGGAAGAAACACAGCGTACGTACGAGGTATCCTATGGGCATCTCGTGACTTTTGCCTTCTGTCCCACCATCTTTCAGTTATAAGCTTCTCTGAGAACGCAGCGCATCAGGGCTGAGTCCTCTGTACATATATGGTCACATTTACACTTCTCGGCCTTGGGAGGGCACTGCCTTGATACACTTTAATTTCTTGCTTAAATGGCACGGTGGCAGTTGAGGATTCTCCTCGTAGCGTGAAAGAGAAATCTTGTCACACACAGGATTAAAATTACTTTCAGTTTCTTGGCTGATGGATCTGGTTGTGAAAAAAGTCCTGTCTAGAGAAAGGTCTGTTGCTCTTTTATTGAGAGAGGACAATGAGGGATTTCCCTCAAGCTAGAACTTACTGCATTCTTCAAATTAGCATAAATTAAAAGAGGTTCAGTACATGTAAGCTTTGTTGCTGCCAATTCTTTTTTTCCGTTAACTTTGATTCTCCATCCTTGATGTCTGCCTTGCCCATCTTGGTGCGGTTAGTCTTTGGCTGGGAATTCTGGGATTTGCAGTCCCAAGATATCCAGAGTGTCCTAGAGTAGGCAAACCAAGTTTAGTTGATTATTTTCACAGCAATCTCAGTAAGAGAAAAATCCCTGCTCTGAGAGCATGCAGCCTACATTTGGACAAGGAGCAAGAGGAAATGACATTAGAATATTTAAAGGACAAGATGATAAATCAGTAAACAGAGAAATGTGACTAGGACTGTGTAGTGTTTCAGATTCAGTTCCAAAAAAGTGCTATTGAGCCTGAATATAGCTTCTGTCTTGTTAAAGCAGCTGTGTCTTTTCATGAGATCATAGGCTGTCTGCAGCTGCTTTAAAGATGCTACTCCTGGATCATACTAAAGCCTCATCTAAATCTGTCTTCTGTTCCCATCATTGCCATTTTGAGGCCTGTAAGCAAGACAGGACAGCAGCAGAACATGGTTTACATATTGCATTAACCCAGGGGTTCTGAAAGTACAGCCCGCGGGCCGGATATGACCCGCCAGGGTCATTTATCCAGCCCGCCCGCCTGATTGGCCGCCGCTGCTGTCTGTCAGAAGCAGAAGTGTCGGAGCTATGTTGGGAGCTGCAGGCGATGCACAAGGAGGGAGATCGCAGAGCCGGACTATTCTACATGACAGGTATGCTGGGTCCGACAGCTCTCCTCCTCTCCTCAAACTATAGTCTGGACCCCCAACATTCTGAGGGACCGTGAACTGGCCCCCTGTTTAAAAAGTTTGAGGACCCCCACATTAACCTATGGGCGTTAGATAGTCATAATTAACTGAATAAATTACAGCACATTAAGTCATAAACTATGGTTTACAAATCATCATAGCTGGGATCACACAACATGCTAAGCCAAAAACAAACAACTAATATTAAGGAAGTGCATTATATGAACCAGGCCTCAGGCTTACATTTCCTAACCATGCTATTTGGAAACTTCCGATATAGGAGGTACCATATAATCATTATAAATAATTAGCCTCAGCTAACATGTCATTTGAACTCATTTTTAAAAATTAATTATTGTTAAATAAGGATGCTTTGATGATCCATCTGAAGTCAGGTGCTGGAAAATGGACATCTCATTCATGACTTGCTTGTTGAATTTTTTGAAGTGTTACAGGTAGTTCTTGACTTATGACCACAATTGGGACTGGAACTTCCATCACTAAGTGTTGTGGTCATTAAGTGAGTCATGCCCAATTTTATGACCTTTTTTTGCTGTGGTTGTTAAGTGAATCACACAGTCATTAAGTGAATCTGGCTTCCCCCATTGACTTTGTTTTTCAGAAGCCCCCAGGAAGGTCACAAATAATGATCACATGACCCTGGGTCGCTGCAACCATCATAAAATGCCAGTTGCCAAGTGCCCAAATTTTGATCATGTGACTGGGGGTGTTGCAACAGTCATAAGTCTGAAGACCTGTTGTAAGTAATTTTTTTCAGTGCTGTAAGTTTGAATGGTTGTTAAATGAATGATCATAAATCGAGGACTACTTGTACTGAAAGAATCTTGAACATAGTGGAACTCTTAGGTTGGAATATTACGTATGCTGGCTTCAAATTAAGTTTTACTGAACTCAGAAATATTGATTACTGTGTAGATTAGCATCTTCTGATGCTCTTCATTGAATAGCCAATTATCTCTTTTGCCATATAAAATTGGATCTTAGTTATAAATTAGAAGTTCAGTTTAAAAGTCAGAGACATAATTTCATAAAGAACAGAGCAACTTTGACATATATCAACCATGTGCTTTGTGTAAAATGTTTTCACAAAAAATAAACATGCATTTTTATCTAATTTAGATGCCAAGGTTTCTAACTGAAAACTATTTATCCTGTTCAGAAACAGGAAAAAGCAGTTAATTCAATTCTGGACATTTCTGTTACCAGAAATATCATATTTTGAAAGTGTGAGGTTATGAGTTGGGCAACCGATGTTCCTTCTGAGGTTTTGTGGGATTACTCATATAGTTCTCCAGTTAGTTTTCAATAAACAGAATATCTGGAATTTTTTGCGAATGCATTCAGGTGCAGAATCAACTTCTGTAAATCCTCGAATGCTAAATTGTGGTTTCTGACTAGATATTCTTATCTGAAAAAAGTGTCTAATTACAACAAAGGACTACAACAAAGTTTTCAAAACAATACAGTTGACAGAAAAATGCATAAACTTTATTAGGGAATTTCAAAGACTTTTGCTTGTTATCATAGGCAGTGATACCAAGAAGAGCCAGATCACAGTGCTCTAACTAGTACTGGAAAGAGTTGTATGGCATTGAAAGAGTAATGGATCTGCAGTGACGTAAAGTGATTAAAAGTCATTTTAAAAAGTGATTGTCGTTTCATATGGCTAAATCCACCAAGTGCTGTTCAGAATATGTTACAGAGAAATACCTATGCTAATTGAATGAAACCAGATGTCTTGTCACACTATGACTTTGTTTATGCAAGGTTTTGTTTAGAAAAATATTTAACCATAAACTAAATAAATCATATTGCAAGTTAATGTGAAGTACAGTGATACCTTGGGATACGAACGCCTCTGCTTGCGAATTTTTCGGGTTACGACCAGCTCTGGCCCCAAAATTTTACCTCGGTTTGCGAACTCCGCCTCGGGGTACGAGCCATTTTCCGCCCGTGCCACGTGGTCCGCGGCCATTTTCTGCCCGTGCCACGTGGTCCGCGGCCATTTTTCCGCCCGTGCCACGTGGTCCGCGGCTGTTTTTCCGGCCCTGCCGCGTGGTCCGCGGCCGTTTTCGCACCGCGCCGGGCTGTTTTCGCGCCGCGCCGGGCCGGGCCGTTTTCGCGCCGGGCCGCGCCGGGCCGGGCCGTTTTCGCGCCGCGCCGGGCCGTTTTCGCGCCGTGCCGTGCTGCACCCGGCCATTTTCGCGCCGCACCACGCCGCGCCCGGCCGCTTTCCATGTGGTCCGTGGACGCCAGAACGGATTAACGGTAATTACATTGAACCTTATGGGAAATTGCCTCGGGTTGCGACCAAATTCGGGCGGAGGGCGGAACGGATTAACCGGATTTACATTGAACCCTATGGGGAAATTTGCCTCGGGGTGCGACCAAATTCAGAGGGCGGAACGGATTAACCGGATTTACATTGAACCCTATGGGGAAATTTCCTTCGGGTTACGACCAACTCGGGATACGCCCAGAGTCACGGAACGGATTAAGTTCGTATCCCGAGGTACCACTGTACAAGCAAGTTTTAAGGCCTAGCAACAGTGTAACACCATTCAGCATGTGTTAATCAGTTTATCAGTGTAAAAATGTTTATGTCACACTCAAGAGCAGCTCTGCAGCTTTAGCCGATCATTCTTCAGAGATGTTGAAGGGCAAAGTCTGGTCAGATACTTCCAGGTCTTAGTGCCTGAAGACGTGGACAAGATACTTGGAATAATTCAGCTGATCACCTGTTTGCTTGACACTTGTCTGTCACGAATTTATTACTTCTGTTAGGAAAGAATGCAATAAGAACCACTGACCAGAACTGGGGTTTACCTTACTGATGTTCACTGGTTCCCAGTTTGTTCACTTCAAAATGGTACTAACTTATACCACTCTCACAGCTTGGGATCCAATAGTTGAAGGAATGCTAGTATATTCCAGCTGAGGAACTTGAAAGAGTGCAGAGAAGAGCAATGAAGATTGAGAGTGGAGACTGAATCCTATGAAGAATGTTTAAAAGAACTGGGTATGTTTAGCCTAAAGAAGAGAAGGCTGAGAAGAAACATGATAGCAGTCTTCTAAAACTTGAAGAGGATATAGATTTATTCTCCATAGGTGATGAGGGTAGGACAAGAACCAGTGGATGGAAACTTTACAGAGGGAGATCCAAACTTGGAATAACGAATTTCCTGACCATGAGAATTATTAAGCAATGGAACAGTTTGCTTCCTGAAGTTATAGATGCTCCATCACTGGTGGATTTCAATCAAAAGTTGGTTAGCCATTTGTCTAGACTGTATGAGGATTTCTACCCTGGGGAGAGATTGGTCTAGAAGAACTCCAAGGTACCTTCTAACCCTATTATTTGATGATTTGTTGATATTGTTTTGTTTTCTCATAATTTTTTATTTCATTTTCAATTTCATTATTATAATTTATCCTTGCCTTGTTGTACTTTTGGTTACTTATTGGTTGCTTTTATTTACAGTGCATTTGGAAAGTATTCAGACCCCCTTCACTTTTTTCTATTTTGTTATGTTGCAGCCTGATACTACAGTCGTTCAAATTCATTTTTTTCCTCATTAATCTACATTCAGTACCCCATAATGACAAAGTGAAAACAGAATTTTAGAAATGTCTGTAAATTTATTAAAAAGAAAAAACTGAAATATCACATTGGCATAAGTATTCAGAACCTTTACTCAGTACTTCGTTGAAGCACCTTTGGCAGCAATTACAGCCTCGAGTCTTTTTTGGTATGACGCGACAAGCTTTGCACACCTGGATTGGGGGATTTTCTGCCATTCTTCTTTGCAAATCCTCTCAAGCTCAGTCAGGTTGGATGGGGACAATCGGCGGACAGCCATTTTCAGGTCTCTCCAGAGATGTTCAATAGGATTCAAGTCAGGGCTCTGGCTGGGCCACTCTAGGACATTCAGAGTGGTCCCTAAGCCATTCCTTTGTTGTCTTGGCTGTGCGCTTAGGATCGTTGTCATGTTGGAGGGTGAACCTTTGGCCCAGTCTGAGGTCCTGAGCGCTGTGGAACAGGTTTTCATTGAGGATATCTCTGTACTTCGCTCCATTCCCTCAACCCTGACCAGTCTCCCAGTTCCTGCTGCTGAAAAACACCCCCACAGCATGATGCTGACACCACCATGCTTCACTGTTGGGATGGTATTGGGCAGGTGATGAGCGGTGCCTGGTTTCCTCTAGACAGAACATTTAGAATTGAGGCCAAACAGTTCAGTCTTGGTTTCATCAGACCAGAGAATCTTGTTCCTCACAGTCTGAGAGTCCTTCAGGTGCTTTTCTGCAAACTCCAAGAGGGCTTTCATGTGTTTTGCACTGAGGAGAGACTTCCGTCTAGCCACTCTGCCATAAAGTCCAGATCAGTGGAGGGCTGCAGTGATGGTTGTCCTTCCAGAACTTTGTCCCATCTCCACACAGGATCTCTGGAGCTCAGTCAGAGTGACCACCAGGTTCTTGGTCACCTCTCTTACTGAGGCTCTTCTGCCCCGATTGCTCAGTTTGGCCGGGCGACCAGCTCTCGGAAGAGTCCTGGTTGTACCAAACTTCTTCCATTTGAGAATTATGGAGGCCACTGTGCTCTTGGGAACCTTCAGTGCAGCAGACATTTTTTTGTAGCCTTCCCCAGATCTGTGCCTTGCAATAATCCTGTCTCTGAGCTCTGCAGGCAGTTCCTTTGACCTCATGGCTTTTGCTCTGATACAGTATGCATTGTCAGCTGTGAGGCCTTCTATAGAGAGGTGTGTGCCTTTCCAAATCATGTCCAATCAATTTAATTTACCACACATGGACTCCAATCAAGGTATATTGAGCAACTCAGCTCAGCAACAATCATGAGAAATGGGAGGCACCTGAGCTAAATTTCAAGTGTTGTTGCAAAGGGTCTGAATACTTACAGTATGCCAATGTGATATTTCAGTTTTTCCTTTTTAAAAAATTTACAGACATTTCTAAAATTCTGTTTTCACTTTGTCATTATGGGGTACTGAGTGTAGATTTATGAGGAAAAAAATGAATTTGAACAATTGTAGTATCAGGCTGCAACATAACAAAATAGAAAAAAGTGAAGGGGGTCTGAATACTTTCCGAATGCACTGTATATTTATTCCAACATTTTTAACTATTATGATTGACTGTTTTGTAAACCAGTGTGAGTCCATGTTGATTCTGTAGTATGCAAGTTAGATGAATGAATGAATGAATGAATGAATGAATGAATGAATGAATGAATGAATGAATGAATGAGATAATAACAATTGAGCTAGATGGGGAATGACTGGTCTCTCAGTTGGGCAATTGAATAACCTGGTTTCACTGATTATTTAGCTACTATTAAACTGCTTGGTTGGGCACTTTTCTGTAAAAAAAAAAAAGTATATGAAGGTAGTCTTTATGATTAGGTTGAGACATCTGTATGTATTAGACTTTTGCAATGTGATGACTTAAGCTATATGCAACAACAGTTTCTAACTGTTTCCAGCTGGATGGCAATTGATTGCTATTTGGAGAATGTTATTTGGCAATACCTTTGAGATGGGAACTCTCTTGCTTGGGTGTTTTCTAAAGCACCTGATACCCTGCTGGTGCCAAGCATGAATATTAAGCAATTGTAGATAGCATATGTTTCAGGAGATATTTATGCCTGTAGCAATGCAAAAGTTTGATGGATGGGTTGCCAGAATTGCAGGATATGCTTCAGCACACATTGAATTGTTAAAATGGTATCACTGATAATGAACAAGCTTGCAAAAAGTTGACACTTCTTTCCTAACCTGGCACTTTATTCAAAAGATTTGAATATGACCTCTGAATTTCTGATTTGCAGGGGAAGGAGGAGCTTACATTTTTGGAAATCTCCATGCAGAATTGAGTTGAGGATCTACCTCCCCTTATCTACACACTCACTGTCATGCCCACATGCACATGCTCAGGCTTTACATTCATTCAGCCTTTTGTAGGAGCAAGCACCATCTGATGTAAGAAGCTGGTAGTCTCCGTGACTACGTCTCCCTCTAGTGGCTTCAGAGGACCTTCTGCTTCAGAATTAAGGAGCATCCTGCATCTTTCAGGGTAGATGTCTGATCTTGTTTTCTTGTGATAACTGCCACAAAAGAATGCAATGGAATGGTCTGAAATTGTCTTAAATATATTTTGTGTATTTGCAGCAAATATATCAAATATGCTTATTTGCTGCCAATATACAAAATATATTTCCTGCCCTCCCCCCCCCACCTTTTTGAAAGAATACAGTACAGTAGTAGAAAGTTTTGTTATTCATTTCCTCTCAATATTTTTTTAAGTTTAGCTGGGTTGAGCTGTGGATAGCAAGTAAGCCCCAGGAACCAGGAAACATGGGACGTGTCAGTAGTCCAGAATGGGTATGAACCAAGAGAGACAGATATACACTGAAAGGTGGGGATGAAGAATAAGATGAAGGTCAAACCTGAAGAGCAATCAAAGGATACCAGAATGTGGGAATATTAATTGCTTGGTTAAGACTTGATTGAAGCAACAAGCTTTCATTTTCAGAAGGGTTTAGTGATCACCTTGGGTGAGAATGTTTGTTCAGGGCTTTAAATCGCCTAAGAGATGTTTCACACAGAGAACAACTGCAATGAGACCACACAGAACTGTGGCACACAAATGCAAAAGATCCTGGTTTGAAGCCTCGCAGCTTTTGAAAATGTTCCATCAGAGTGACCCAAAAGCACTGTACGTGCTTTGATGTTCATAGAGCTTCTCCTATTCAGAAGTGTTTTCTTTCACTTCAGTTGAAGAGAATATTTCCATGTGTAATTTCCCTTGATTTTAGGGTTGTTTCTAACCCTGAAATAAATGGGAAATGGCAGCTGGGAGTAAAAATGTGTGTGCTTTGTCGCTTTTGTCTACAATGAGCCAAAGAACATGGGTTTCAGAAGAATGACTCATGGATTAATTTGCTCTGAAGTTTCCAGTAATGCCAATCACATTTGCAGCTCTACTGCATCAGTCTAGGGATCACACTATGTGATATCCAAAATGCACAGAGTTGGATGGAATAGATGTCATGTTCTCACTTAGTGGACTAAAATATCAGAAGGATGCCAAGCTTGGCCAGTTTCTCTGATTCTCAACTAGGCCAACTAATTTTTTAATGTGTTTTAATCTTTCTGTTGTAAACACTGGGGTGAGTCAGGGTGCAAATATTAGGCAAGAGAGAAAGGCAGATTTCCATCAAATGAGAATCTTGCTTCCTAGAAGATGGAGTCACCTTATTATCATAATCTAGGAGCATTAGCTTATTTGTGGAAGCAGACAGTGGTTGTCTCTTTTTCCTAAAGCTAAAAAGCCTGGTTTGAGGAATGCTTCAGATATCATCTGTTTTGAGGAGTTTGTGTGCCTTGATCTTGCCTTTACTTGTATCTTGACCCTTTCCCCAGAGTAGATGGCTGGTGGAACTTCGTACAATTTAATTTCAGCCACAGAGTTGGACTTTACAGCTTGAGGTGGGAGGGAGGAAGCAAATGTGTTGGCACATGTTTCCTTTTGATAGAGTGGAGTTGAATGTTTAGGAAATAAGCCCAGGGTTCAGGAAAGCAGGAAACTCTGAATCATAAATTTATCATTTAAATAAAACTGGATAATGTGGTTAGAGGGTCATGGAATTCAATCACTCATTACTTACATTGCAGTGAAAGTGACAGTGAAAGAGATTTAGATTCGATGCCAAAGAATTATGGAATTCAGATGGCAAGACCTTCAGAATCAGCCAGAGGTTTTTAACGCATAATGCACTCAAACTGTTCAATAAAGAAGGCTTGAAAACTACTACTGTCACTGCTTTAAATTAGCACTGTTCACTGCACATTTGCAGATGTTCCTTTCCACTTTAGCTCCCACTGATCAGGACAGATATTGTACATGGCAGGAATTGAGGGTCAGATTACTAGAATACTAAATCCAGTGGCCCAATATACCCCTTTAAGGTTCTGCACTATTTATGGAGCCTAAAAGTAGGCTGAACAATGATCATGGGTGCTATGAACTCTGGGACTTGTAGTCCTAGCATGTAAGTAAGGCATCAAGGAGGTTGCTGTAGCATAAGATATATTTGAACTTCCCATCACTTCCATGTGGAAGTTTTGGAGAGGGGGCTCTTAGTTAAGAGATACAACCCTGAACACCCTTAGTTATTTGGACTTAATGCATTTCTTTTGTTTGTATGGGGAGCCTCGATTCCCCTCAGTGAGCTAATTTTTAAAAAAAAAAATGTGCTTCCCCAGTGTTTCTAAATACAGAACTATGTTTTTCCTTAGCTTCTGGTCTTGATCTGGGTGCTCTTTTTATTGCTTACTTATTACATTTAATTATTTGATTTATATTCTACTTTTAGTTGTACAATTCAAGATGGCGTGTATAATACAGTGGTACCTCTAGTTACGAACTTAATCCGTTCCATGACTCTGTCTGCAACTCAAGTTGGTCTCAAGTCGAGGTAAAGTTTCCCATAAGGTTCAGTGTAAATACGGTTAATCCGTTCCGCCCTCCGAATTTGGTCGCACCATGAGGCAAATTTCCCCATAAGGTTCAATGTAAATACGGCTAATCCACCCTCCGAATTTGGTCACACCCCGAGGTAAATTTCCCCCATAAGGTTCAATGTAAATACGGCTAAACAGTTCTGAAACATGCATTTTATTTTTAAACCTCAAAAACCTTCCAAACGCCACAAAAACCTTCCAAACGCCACAAAACACACCACAAGCCTCACCGAACATCTCCTTGCTACCGCGATCTCGCCCACAGGAAGCCGCGACTGCGTGGCACCAGGGAAAATGGCCACGGATCCGGTTTGTAAATAGAGGCAAGTTCGTAAGTAGAGGTAAATTTTTGGGGCCAGAGCTGGTCGTATCTCGAAAAATTCGTAAGTAGGGGCGTTCGTAAGTAGAGGTACCACTGTATTCTCTTTTCTCTTCCCCACAACATGCAACAAATCATTGGCTGTTCTAGACAGTATCCTCATATCTGACTCTATATTTGTTGTCAAGCTGGACTTCAAGTGACACTGGAGCTCCTGCCAGCACTTTGGAGATGAGAGGAACATTTATAAAATATATGTCCATGCTGCTTTATTCCATAGACCAAGTGGCCGAGTTTAACTCTGCATATTGAATAGTGTGCTTTTTCATGAAAAAAAAATGGAGGAAGCAAGACTTCCAGGGGAGGTATGGTAAACTGAATTCAGCTCTGCAAAAGTCGAGCAATGATTACAGCCAAGACCGAAGAACTGGCAACTAGACTGGTTCTTCAGATAAGGAGTCAGATAAGTCAGATAAGGAGAGGATGGGAGATCACCCACATGTGCTCTGGGTGTCTGCTCCTCATGATAAGCAATTTCTGAGGACAGCAGTTTTCTGAGGGTTTGAGCGCTGGGAGACGATGGGATTAGCCATCTTGCTCACAGCCATGGTGGAGACTTTTAAAGGACACTAAGTTTGCAAACCTCACTTTCTAATCACTTTAGGAAATTGCCTATTAACCATCTTAAAGCTATTAGAGACCTTCAGAACAACAAATTTGAAAAGTCTTCATCGGGTGAGCTTATTTTCAACTCTGAACAAAAGAAAAATTAATTATAAGCTTAGGAACTGAAAGAATTTGAAATAAACAGCAAAAAGCTAAATAAGATTTTGATCTAAGAAAGTTATAACAGATTAAGGGTTCAGATAAAATTGGAATATTGAAACTTTCACAATAAGGTTCTGGAATTAATTATAAAGAACAAACAGCTTCTCGTGGGAAATAGATTCTGTTTTGGTTTTTACAAGACAAAACAAAGATAAGCAATTACATGAGTTCAAAAACTGGACACTAGAGGGGACTAAGGTTTTTAGGTAGAGGAAAGATTTACAACTCTGTAAAATGTTGCAAAATGTTATAACAATGAAAATACTAAAGGAGACTTTTGAAGAATGGAGTAAGAAATTAGTAGCCACAATATCAACAATGTCAATAATAGTGTCTGCTTCTATGGATAGGCTACAGGTAGTCCTCAACTTACAACTGTTTGTTTAACAACCATTTGAAGTTATGACGGTGCTGAAAAAAGTGACTTATGAACTGGTCCTTACAACTGTTGCAGCATCCCTGCACTCGTGATCAAAATTCGGATGCTTGGCAATCAGCTTGTATTTACGATGGTTGTAGCATCCTGGGGTCACATGATTGCCGTTTGCAACCTTCCCAGGGGGCTTCTGACAAAGTCAATGGGAGAATCCAGATTCACTTAGTGACTGCATGATTTGCTTAATGACCACAGTGATTTGCTTAACAACCATGGCAGAAAAAGGTAGTAAAATCAGGTGCAACTCACTTAACAACCACTTCATTTAGTGACAGAAGTTCCGGTCCCAATTGTGGTTGTAAGTCGAGGACAACCTATATGTCCAAAATTTGGCATTGAAGAAATGACAGATGTAGAACAAATTTTAGCTGATAAGACAGAGATGGTATCAAAAGTGGAAAGTGACAGGCCAAGAGAATAACTTAGGAAAGGATGTTTCATTGGATCTACAAAAGAACCTGGCTGAAGCTTTAAAATTTAAAAAGGAAATACAAATGACAAACCAAGAGAGAGACCTTTTTCCTACTGGATTAACAAAAGAGGATTGTTAAAGTCTTGAAGAACTCTGTGTGGTGGGACAAAGAAGAAATGAAGAGAAATCAAATCCTATGACAATATTTGAATGAACCAAAGATTAAGACTGTTAGAAGTAAAAGGAAGGAATATAAAGTTGGTTTATTTGATCATGGTTAAAAAACCCTTGTTTTAACCTTGATCAAATAGCATGCTGGTTGGGAATTATGGGAGTTGACGTTCACACATCTTATAGTTGTCAAGGTTGAGAAATACTGCTCTAGACCCTAGTGAGGAGGGAGAAGCAGTATGCATTTTGTTTTCCTTGGGAGTTCAGAGGTGTGGACCAAGAGAAAAGTAGGAGTGAGAAATGAGATGTTGGAAGAAAGTTGGCTGATTTGAGTGAGAGAAACTACTCTTAACTATGAATTCTAACCTTGCAAGTGACTTGGGAAACAGTATTTAATTTCTAGAAATGAAGTGGAAGAATGATGAGAAAAAGAAAACATGCAATCTTCTTGAAAACTCTTGTCTTTTGTGATGGAATATGTGTACCAGTGAGTGAGAGAGAGAAAGAGACAATAAAACTGACTGAATGTATTCAGTAGAAACCGCTCAGCCTAGGAAAAAGGTTTTGGAGGTGATTCCTTACAAGGGAGTAACTGCAAGTATACAGATCAAAAAGTCACTGGTAGCAACTGAATGTTGCCTGTTGAGTAACAGAGAAATCTGAAAAATGGTAGTTTTTTTTTTTTTTTTATAATTGGAAGAGGTAGCTGTAGATGTTTGCATAAACAGAATCCTCATTATTATTTTAGCAGAAATTAGTGACCCAGGGCTATTGAGGGAATACCTCAAGCATGGGGATGGCTAGCCCCATAGAGGCCTTCTGTCTTCAGCCTCAGATTTTTCATCCTCTTGGACTCTCCTTCTCCTTTTTAGTAATGTTTTTAATTAATGTTTTATGGGCGGCTGAAAAATTTAATAAATAAATAAATAAAAATAAATAGTCTTGGACTTCAAATTCAGTGTTATGTTCTTGCATGTCAAAAGGGGGTGGATCATTCTGAAATATGGATAGGTATATGTGTGGGAAGCAGGAGGGCATCCTAGGTGGGAAAAATTCAAGCACCATTTTTTCTTGTACATTAAATTCAGCCTCTGAAAAATGCCCCAGTTTACTACCAGAGCAAGTAATCAACTCAAACCCATACAATACGATCCTCATATCTGATGTGAGCAGAAACCTTGAAGCATTAGTAAGTGACCGTTCAAAAGGTAGCTTTTGGAACTGAAAAGGAGACTATTTAAGCATATAGCACTTGAATATACAGTGGTACCTCGGGTTACGAATACCTCTGCTTACGAACTTTTCGGGTTGCGACCAGCTCCGGCCGCAAAAATTTACCTCGGTTTGCAAACTCCGCCTTGGGGTACGAACCGGATCCGTGGCCATTTTCCGCCCATGCCACGTGGTCCGCGGCCATTTTTCTGCCCGTGCCACGTGGTCCGCGGCCATTTTTCCGCCCTGCTGCGTGGTCCGCGGCCGTTTTTCCGCCCTGCCGCGTGGTCCGCGGCCGTTTTTCCGCCCTTGACGCGTGGTCCGCGGACGCCGGAACGGATTAACGGTAATTACATTGAATGTATTGTCGAAGGCTTTCACGGCTGGCATACGATGGCTGGTGTGGGCCTTCCGGGCTGTGTGGCCGTGGTCTTGAAGTTTTGTTTCCTAACGTTTCGCCAGCACCTGTGACCGGCATCTTCAGAGTGCAGGAGCACAGACAGGAGCAGTTCTCTCTGTGCCCAGGGTGATGCTGACACCAAAACAAGCAGCCACTCAGTAACCCAACCCCACCCACACACCCCCAATCTCCCCCCCCCTTCCTTCCCCCCCACTCAGATCTCTATAAATACCCACAAAAAGGGTCACATCACCCTGGGCACAGAGAGAACTGCTCCTGTCTGTGCTCCTGCACTCTGAAGATGCCGGTCACAGGTGCTGGCGAAACGTTAGGAAACAAAACTTCAAGACCACGGCCACACAGCCCGGAAGACCCACACCAGCCATCAATTACATTGAACCTTATGGGAAAATTTGCTTCGGGTTGCGAACAAATCGGGTTGCGACCAGAGTCACGGAACGGATTAAATTTGTAACCCAAGGTACCACTGTAGTTTACATATCCATATGCACATAGGGTAGTCTTCTCCAACCTATTCCCATCCTGGAGGTGAAGTTCTGTGCCTCTGTAGGATAACATTGGAGAAGGCTACTATGGCCTGTATCTCTATGGAGTACACCTCTGTACTGCTGGGCCAACACACTTTTGATTGCCCAATATGCAACAGTGGGTGAATCTCCTTCAGTTTGTTTTCAGACTGTTACTTTTATAGGGGCTTAATAATGAATATTTATAAATAAATATGAAGAAAATCAGTTTGGAATTGCCTGGTGGACGGATAAGAGCATGGATACTGATGGATTATTATTTCTTAATTTTTATTAAAGAAGTTTTTTTACAAAGTAAAATCAATACAAATTAAAAAAACAAGTAAAAGAAAAGTGATAAGTAAATAGAAAAGAAATGAAAGAGAAAGAAAAAGGAAAGGTATAAAGAAGTAACTTCTGATCTTTTGTAAGGATCAGAAGCTACTTCTTTATAGTAAAGAAAATGCAGTTTATAAATGCATTTATATTTTATCCTCTCTAAAGTTATATCATGAATCCCTTCTTTCCATATTCTACCCTTTCTAATAATCATACCCATAAATCACAAGTTCATTTTTTTGTGTTTTCAGCAGAAAGTCCCTAAAGGGTTTCCAGTCACTCACAAATGTAGTTATTGTCTTTTTTCTAATCAAACAAGTCAATTTTGCCATCTCAGCAAATTCTGTCATCTTCACCAGCTACTCCTCATTTGTGGGTATTTCAGAGTCTTTCCATCATGGTGCATATAATAATCTCGCTGCAGTTACTATGTACAAAAACAATTGTCCATAAGTCTTTTCTAGTTGTCTGTCTACTAATCCCAGCAAGAAGAGTTCTGGTTGCAGCTGAACGTTGCACTTTCTTTAAAATTCTTTGTATCACTGTGTGTATTTCAGCTAGATTTTTCTAGCTTTTTATAAGTGTCACTGGATGGATTAAAGTAATACCTAGAAGTCTTTGTTGCCTCAAGGAGATTGCGATCTAGGTGTCAGCAGAGAGCGAGAACAGGAAGTAGAGGGGAATCCCATAGGCTGGAAAAATCTAATTTACTACTTTCTTTACTTCTGATGGGAGAAATTCATAGCAGACCGATATGGACATTGATGGGGGTGGAACAGTCAAATTAGTACCCAAATAATACTCTCAGTTTCACTGGGAAACAGAGGAAAAGCCATATAGGGATTCCCATCCATGCAATGGGGCGCTTGGCCCACAGTGGATATTGAAGACCTTCTTTTTTCATGTTTTCTCAATGGAAATGAAGCCTGTCCCATGAATCCTGGCATGTTTAAAGTAATTCAAGTTAAAGCCTTCATTAGTGATGATAAATATAAGGCAGAAATTTAAGAGCAGTGCATGTGTGTGGTCTGAAGAAATTTTCCCGAAAAGCATAAATTACAATTACTATTTTCTATGATGGAAAAAGAAAAAAGCATATAACCTTTTCTTTGATCCCTTTGGTTATATGTGCTCCGTATGTTACTTCTAACATTAAACAGAACCTGAGTAAAAAAATAGTTTTTTCGCGTGTGTTGAAATTTCTCTTTGGAGAATAAATGTCTGTAGGTTATTTTCTGCAATCCTAAGCTTTGTATGAGATGAACAAAGAATGTGACATGCGAGTTTATTACTGAATAAAATATATATTCTCAGTGACAGAAATATTGGGAAGAAACTGAAGAAACAATGGAACAAAGTGTTTTTTTTAAGTAGCAAAACAGAAGCGAACAAAAGTGAGTTATTGGTTGTGTTTTCATGGCAAGCTATACCGCTAATTAGCTAACCACACGTTAGCCTGGTGTCTTGTGTAAACTCAGTTGGTATGTTTAGTTTATGGTTTAGTATAGAGGTGGGGGACCTGTGGCCAGAAGCCCTTAGGGCCACCAAGTCCCATCTATCATTTCAACTCAGAACTGACTGACCAGTACAGTACCTAAAACAACAGAAAACCAAAAAAGAACATCTTGTGATAGGAGAAACACATATCATGACCAAAACCAGCAATACATCAAATGAGCATATCATTGATCTGTCCCAGAGCTTGGGGTAAAAGCCAAATTGTTAGAGAATGTCTGAAGGCTTGCACCATTCACCAGAACTATTGCAGAAGTGGAAAACTGATTACAAATTCTAAAATAGACATAACACAATGAAAATGAAAACTCCAAAACTTCTCCAAACCTCAGTCCTGTTTACATTATGTGGATAGAGCAGCATGCTACGTGGATGAGTAGTACATGTAGCGCTGGATCCTTTGGGTTGTGGTCTCCTGCCTTAATGTGCGATGTGAACATTGCAGACACAGGTCTGATTCTCACTTCTCCAAAAGGAGGATCATCAGTGGAGATTCATGGTATGTTAACTCATATCTGTAGATGGGTTAGAATGGCAGCCAGCTGAGCTACGTTAATTAGGTCTTTCTCCTTTATTTCTAGTTTATTCCAAAGAATAAAAGTAAACTTACTGGGATATACATTACATGTCCAGATCTGTTCAAAATTAAAACTAGTGAAAGTGGTGGTTGAGTACACCATAGCCCTCCAAACCCAGAAGAGACCCCCCATATCCATCCTTTGTTTATCATAATGCACAAGTAAAGGCTATATGGCCCAACCTTATATGAGTCTAATGATTAATTGACTCTTTCAACTACCTTTCAAGATACTAGTTGAGGATTATAGAGGACTAACTCATCTGAAGGGCACCAGGTTGGAGAAGACTCTTCAGGGGTTTAAAGCAACGGGATTGTTCACGACTGTGAAGACTGAGATTTATTTTGGAGATCTCCAAGTTTGAGCTGGGAGCATTTGCATGCATGGTCTCTGGCTCCTCCTTATGGGGCACATGAATCATGGACTCTAAGTAGTGAATTCCAGATGCAGGAGGTCCAGATAAGAGGAAGTTGCTGGGTGTCTGTTTCTTGTCAGCCTTCATTGGCAATAGATCTTTCGAAGAATGCACGTATGATAATGCATTATTTATGTTGCACCATGGGAATGTTTCGTATGTCTCCTCCTTTCTTCCCTCCCATAATGCATTCCAGTTCTGAAGCTGGTTTCATATTTTTCAAAAATTAAGCTTTTCTGTTCCAGATGGCTATCAGGGGATTGTTCTAAATAGAGAATGAAATGCAGTTCTCTTTCAGGTCTGATGCAACCAAACAAGTTTCTTCTATGTTTAAATAACGATGGAGCGAGAACATAATATATTTTCATGTGCTGAGAGAATGGTATGGATCAACTTTTAGGCTAAAAAAAATTTGCCACCCTCTGCTTGGTGCAATTATCCTGAAAATTATTCTGCACAAATTTGGCTGCTGTTTGAAAATCTAAGAAATTCAGTATTCGAAATTCTATGGTATTTATAGTTAGTGTTTGATAACTAAGAATCTTTAATTGGTGATACTTAGGAGAATTGCAAAGGGAACATAATAGAGTTTCATACCACAGTCTGCCCACTATTTAATATTTAGCAGCAGTTTTTGGACTTCTGCAAACATTTTACTAATCTATCTTAAGCCAGCCTTTCTCAATCTGGCATCCTGCAGATGTATTAGGTGACAAATCTCATCATCTACAGAAAGCATGGTGGCTGGAGATGGTAAGATTTGTGGCCCAGCACTTCCAGGAAGTAACAGATTGGAGAAAAATGATCTAAACCAGTGGTTTTCAGCTGGGGGGGGAGGATATTTCAAGGGTGCCACAGGTGAAAAGCATGTCACCGGGGGCCCCGGCACATGCCAAGGGGGCCACAGAAAAGCAAAGTGTATCATATTGCAAATACTGTCTTGTTGACCCCAGAAAATGCATCAGTTACTGTCCTGTGTTCATATCCAATAATGGGACTTGGACATGGGTCCACAGGAGAAAAACAAGGGGCCCATGGCCAAAAAAAGGTTGAGAAACACTGATCTAAGCAATCTGATATATTGTTCTTTCACACTGTCAAAAGTTCCTGCTATGTCTGCAGCAGGAATAGCCAACTTTGGGGGGTCTAGTGGGTTTAGCTGGACTTTTGAGAGAATGTTGTGGGAGAATGTTTTATGAAAATATCTCATAAAATAGTTGCCATTAAGAGGATGAGTATTCTCAAAATGGCAAACTAAGCAGATGTGACCAGATCCAAAACATCCATTCCCCAAAAGACACCTGATTAGGCATCATGACTTCCAGAATGGCTTGTAAAACTCCAGTTTATTGTTGTCTTTTTTTCTGGGCAGATGGGTGCAACATGTCCAAGCAGTCTTAATTTCCTTTCTTTTCCAAAAATGCCTACAGGACCTCTGTGGGGCCCAGTTGTATTCTTGTAAATAATGATCCTAAATCTGGCAGTTTGCTTTGCAGTGCATCAATTACCACTTTTTTTTTTTTAATAAAAAGATTCTGTAAGTAAAATGAAGCAAAGTTGGGGATGGAGCCCAGTAGATATCAAAGGAGGTATCCACAGGGACACTGGTGTTAATGGGTACCATGCTGCCTACCTTTGACCTAAAGATCTACAGTAAGAAATTAGAAAGTAAAGTGTGTTGACATTGTGCAGAATTCTAAACTGAAATTGAGATTCATGTTCCTGGTTCATGTGGAAACTTATGCAGAAAATCTGCTTTCAAGCATTCATGCCAGTAAATCTGTAGTTTACTTGATGTGGCAGAAAATGGATAGAAGGCAAATCGAGAAGGTGATGATCCAACTATGCCCTCAACCTGTAGCATTGGTCCTGCAGCTCAGGGACAATTGTGGATCTAGCCAGTGCACAGGCATGCAATGTATTAATATCATACCAGATGTAGAAATCCGGCACTATGAAAATCCAGCACCAGCTTTTAATGTAGTGGGAAATTGAGTTGAGCCACATCAAGTTCAATAACCTGGTCTGGAGGTCTGAGGGAACTCTTACGGCAAGTCTTGTTGGAGACTATGGAATAGCTGAAGCGGTAGGAAGAACAAATAACTATAGGCGCATCTATAGAGAACAACTGTTGCTGAATTCTGGCCTTGTATTTGCATACCTAGCCGGGCCAGGGGAAATAAAGTGGAATTAATTATATTAGGGTGACAGCACAACTGATTCAGCCTCCTTTCTGCACCCTGAGACATCTTGCCCAAACAGGAACAGAGTTGGATACTGCCAGTTCTCATCTTGGTTATGGTTTAGATCTGTCACAGGCAGTGGCCCTGTGCATCTAAAATTAGTCTTACATAGCTGTGCAATTTATATTTATGTTCAGCTTTGCTTCAGAGATGTGTAGGCAATTTGCTGATTAAAATTCCATCAAATGCATAAACACAGGGCAAATCCGTGTCCTTTCAGAAGGTAGAAAGTGGTAAAACTCTGTCACCATCTGGTCCAGCCCCCATCAAGTTCAGTCTGCAAGAACCCTAATGAAGAGGTGGTTTGTCCAAGAAATTTGTGCAAGTTTGTGCAAGAAGTGCAAGAATCCAAATGAAGAGGTGGTTTGGAGTTGGGCAATGCCTAAATTGAATTCCATGAATAAATGGCTATCTAGCCTCTATCTGAACACGTCCTACTTCTCTGGGTAATTGATTCCATGGTCAACTGCTCTTACAGTTAGCAAGTTTTTTCTAATGATCAGCAGGAAAGTGCTGTCTACTTATTTCCAAGTTCCTCACGGTGGGGAACTATTTTTCTGTTTCATGTAAACCAAAATATCGCTCTTGTCACCAGATTATCAGTTTCTAGGCTTGAAATTATGCATTTTAGAAAGTTCTTGACAAATGCTGATGCCGTTATTGTTCTTGTGGAGGGCCTCAGGACAGAACAGAAAAGAACAGCAAAACAATCTTAAAGCTATCCATCTAAAAACAGTTCCCCAAACCAATGATCGTAAAAGACAGGAAGATTAAAGGAAAAAAAAATAGTTCAGATAAACCAACCAATCTGAAAGGTAGACCGAAAAGCAGCTCGCTCCTGGAGCAATTATTGTCATCCAAGTGTCTGGTAAATATGCATCTTTAATGCATCTTCAGTCGTTGTTTAAAAGAAGAGAGTTTCCGTATCTGGGCTCCCAAAAGGTGGCAGGAAGCAGAAATCCTTAGATCTTTGCTACCACCTCTTGGTGGCCCAGTTTTTTGCATCTCACAGTCCTAGATCGATTTTACTTGAGATAAACATGCACGCAAGCCAGTTGACTGCCGCCTTTCATTAACAGCCCTTTGGTTGTTAGGGTGCCGTGATGTCCCTCCTTGCTTTCCTGGAGACAAACCCGCCCCCTCCTTCTGTTTTTCTTCACTGAACTTGTTTTCGTAGCCTTGGCCATTCTCATCCTCTGTTGACTGACATCTTCCTTAAAGTGCAGTGGCCAGAACTAAACGCAGTGCGCAGTTCAAAGATACGTCGAAGGCAGTGTTTTGTTTCTGGCTACACTCTGCTTGCACAGTGCATTGTGTAACCATGTGGTTTGCTTATTTTTGTGCTTAGTGTGGTATATGAATGCAGTCATTGTGGCTTTTAAGCCATGCTTTATTGCTTGGCACTTTGTACAGATCCGGCTGATTGACTAAACCATGATTAAGCAAACCGTAGTTTAATACGATATGTGAATCTAGCCCGTAGGTTCACGCAGCTCATTCACAGGAAGTTTGAAACAGGGCAGGGCTCTTGAAAATAGTTGTTGGGGCATGGCTCTTAAATGATTGCAGGAGGCCCAGAATCAGAGGTTTTGTCCTAGTACTCCACAGTCCTCCATTTGGGGAATTTGGGTCCCTCCAGTGAAGAACTAGGATGTGGTACAGCAGTTACGGGCTGTGAATGCTAGGAAAGCTTGTGAGGCTCCGGTTCCTTTGTTCTGGCCAATTGGTTGCCCGTGCCCAGATTACACAGCCCTCAAAAGTTCCAGAGAACCATCTTGCAAGCCTGAAGTAGTAGTAAATCTCAAAGCCACCGAGCATTGCTGCCTCCTGGGTCAAGACAGGAAGCCCTGTGGAGGAGCCCTATAAGCCGCTTAGATGCCTCAGTCGTTGCAGCAGGAGGGGAGGGAGCCTGGAATGGGCCAAGGCTGCGTCCCTCCCTGGCAGACGGATCCTGCAGGCTGAAGTTAGCCGAAGAAGCGAGGGGAGGAACTGTGCGGAGGGAAGGTGGAAAGGAAATGCTTGAGCTGTGCGGTCAGATCAGACCCTGTCAGCCAGCTGGGGTGGGGGAGGTCTGCTATGACAATTGCTTTCCAGGGTCGCTTTCAGCCCCTTTCCTGCCACAGCCTCATCCTGTGCCTTCTCGGGGTTACGAAATGCAGGATCCCGTCATGCCAGAAAAACATGGGCTAGCCGTTAGGGGCACGCTGATCGGGGCGCTTTCTTTTCCTTTTTCCACCATAAAATGTTTGTCAGCTTGACAGCGCAGCTGGCGATTCTCTCTTTCCCCTTTCTATTTCGGTTTGTTTTGAAATGCCGTCTTTTCTCGCGGCTGCTGCTGCTGCTGCTGCAATCCTGAGAGATGCCAGCTTCACCTGTCCAGGGGAGCCCTCTCAGGTTGTGCCCACGGCGCTGCCCCAGCTGATCTCTCGGCTTGGGGGGGCAGCGTTGACAGCTGAGCACATTGCAACGGGCAGCGCAGCATCGGGGACGCGTTGAGAACTATTTGTTTTCCATTTGCCAGAAGCATCAAGGGGGAGGGGAAAGCCCGCCCTCTTCCTTCTGGAAACTCAATGAAGCAGCTCCAGAAACCTTTATTTTCCCCCCAGTGGATAAACAAACCCATTTGAGGGGAAAAAGAGCTTCCCCCAGCAGAAGCGAAGCCAGCGGCAGCACCAGCTGCTGGGTCTCCTCCCTGAGCATTTAAGTGGCCTCTCTCGTCTCGGGGGCCGGCCAGCGATTAAACTCATTAATAGACTTAGAGGATTCTCACGGATTACCCAGAGATGCCAGCTGCTCCTTAAAGAAATTCCAGGGGAAGCAAAGAGGAGGAGGAGGAGAGAAGGAAAGACCCCGAGGAGGACCTGAAAGGAGAAGAGGTAGGAGTAACGGATGGCAAAAGTCTCAGAGAAACGGGCAAGTATCTGGTCGCTTCTGCTTAAATGAATTGGGAAGCTAAAAAGTTATGCAACTAAAATGACAGCTCAAATGCCAGTGGTGCTTTTCTCTGAAAGGTGAAATAAAATCATTGGCGAAACAGAGAGAGTGTTATTCCATTCGTTCGTTAGGGCTAGGGATTATGTATGGCTCTGGAAAGCTCTGATTTGCACCATCTTGTTTTAGGCTGGCTTTTAAGAATGTTGGTTCGATGACATTCAGCTTCCTACCTTCCTTCCTACAGCTGTATGTTTGAGTGATAGCACCTACCCGTGCTTTTCGCTCTGGTCATGGCTTTGCAAGGAATGTTTGCGATCAGGATGGGTCTGTTTTGATTAAATTGGGAAGGTGCATCAGAATTCATAAAGTGCCCTTTGGTGCCAGAGCGGAAACTCAGTGGAGACAATGCAGCACTGCAATAGCAGCCTCTGGCAAAATCAGGCGTTTTGGAGAAATTGTATGTTGGAATCCTCAATAAATCAAGACAGGCACTTGGTGAGTCCTGTCCTTTCCTTTGCGGTTTTGGAATTTCCAAATCTGGACAGCCCAAAACTATCGGCATTTTGTCCCAAAGAGGTGAACGTTTCACTGAGACTATTTTACAATTGAAATCAGCAAAATTAAAAAAAAAAAAAGTTGTATATTGTAATGTCCAAAGATTCACCAGGTAGTTCTAATCCAACATGAACCTTACAATAATAGTGATAAAGTTTAGTGCAGAAAGTGAGATATTTGCTTTCATGAGACTCCCCTTATTCTAGGGAATGAAATAGGTGAGGATTGATCTTGTAGGAAGAGAGTTTTTCTATTCAGTGCTGTAATTAGGGTGGAGTTTTGCTATAAAATGTGAAGACTATATTTTTATAGATAACCTTCAGTTTGCAGGGGACAGGTATGGTTAAAATAAACTTTATAAGCACGCTTTCTGTTAGTGCTGTGTTTTTGGCATGGCTTTGGCTTACAGTGGGACCACAAGAGGGAGTGGGTAGGCAGAAGAATTGTATATGAAACTAATACAGGTAGTCCTAGCTTAGCAACCATTCATTTAGTGACTGTTGAAAGTTACAATGGCGCTGAAAAAAGTTACTCACAATCAGTCCTCGCACTTATGACCGTCATAGTGTCCCTGCAGTCACGTGATTGCAGTTTGGGTGCTTGGCAACTGCCATGCATTTGCGACAGTTGCAGCATCCTGCAGTCACAATTGCCATTTGCGACCTTCCCAGCTGGCTTCCGACAAAGTGAATGGGGAAGCCAGCAGAAGGTCACAAGTCCTGGTCATGTGATGTCTCACTTAACGACTGCAGGTGATTCGCTTAATGACCACAACTGGGACTGCTGGAACTGCCATTGCTAAGTGGGGTGGTCATGTGATGTTTTGCTTAATTACCACTTTGCTTAGTAATGGAGTTGCCAGTCCCAGTTAGGGTCATTAAGCGAGGACTACCTATAAGTAAAATATGAATTAGGAATAAAAGGCAGCTGGGATTCTTAAACATTAGGTTGTTCAAAAGTGTTCTCACTGTAACAGCAGCCTTTTGCCAAATCAGTTTCTAGTGGTGGAGTCCTGTTTTTGGAATGGTATTAGCACACCCTATGGTCCAAGTTATTAGTATGCATGCTGCTGCTTCAAATAAGCAAATTAATAAACTGTGAAAAGAATACCTCATAGTTCTTTAGCATCTATCTCTGTTATGGTCAGCAGCATCTCCTTAAATCCACTGGTGTCAAGAATTCCCTTTATAAAAAAACATAGAAGTTGACACTGAATGATGGCTTGATAGAGCTTGCCCATTCTGCTGCCCTCCAAATGTATTGGATTACGACATCCAGAAATCCTGTTATCATGCCCTGCAGATCCTAGAGCAGAACAAGAGGAACCATAGTTTAATGAGAGAGCTCATATTCTTCCTATGCAGACTCAGTCCCTGGTAGTAAGTCTGGGAAAGATCTCTGCTGGACATTGGGGAGGAGCTGCTGAGATCAGGTGATTTGACAACTCAAGGAAATTTCATGCAAAAAAGTTTCATATGAATCCTGTGTGAAGTTACAAAGACAGAAAGACCTGCCCTTCCTTGAAACTGGGCCAGTCCTGCTGCATAGGTCAAAAGCATCCTTCCAGGTGTGTTGGACTATAGCTTCCATTATCCTAGCCAACATATCCAATAGATAGAGCTGGGGATTATGAAACTTGTATGTAGCATAAATTGGAAAGAGTTACTCTAATCCATGAGGTGTTCCTCATTGCTACTAAAAATCTGATCTGTTTCTCCCCTAAGCCCTACCAAAAGCAAACTGGTTCCCCCACTGCCTTTTAAGTGAATTCCTCAGCTCTCTTAGTGATTTTCATACTGTGGATGAAAAAAAAAAGAAAAAAAAAGAGTGTAGCCATACATCCATGGATACATATGTCCTTGGCAAATTCCATTAAGAAAATAAACCTCATACTAGTTCTGCTTTGCATGTTGCAAGCAGAACAATAAGGCAAATACAACCATGTTTTGAAAAGAGGAAAAGTAAAGCAATAAAAATAAAAATGGAACTGTCTAATCCTATTAATCAGGGTGCTGTGAGCTAGGAAATCATTTTTGATGATCCTGTCTCTATCTCTGACTCCATGCCTGTCTTGAATTGTGGTTTCAGTTAGTTTAATCATTCTCTGTTATGCCCAGCCAAACAAGCAATATTAAAAATGATGCATCTCTGACCTGGGCCTTGGGTATTGGTGGCTACCCTCACATCCCTTCTTTTTTAAATTTGACCTATAGATATTTGTATCTTTATAAACTGCACCCCTGCAGCAATATGCTAACACTCTTCTTTATCCAAGTTTAGCCTTATCCAAACTATAACCATTGAAAAGGGTTAAACTTCAGCTCCTGGGATTCATAGGCAGCATGGCACCAGTTTGGGGAAGACTGCTCCAGTTCAGTCAGCCTCAAGATCATTCTGTCCAAAAATGCTTGAGACCTAATTTCTGGGGCTGTGTCACTTCTACTAACAAAGTTATCCTTAGGGCCTGCAGTATGGAGAATGTATGAATGAACCACAGACCTGTGTTCAGTGGTTTAATGTTACCTCAGGCACTTGGCACAGAATGTAGAAGCTGGTTCAGCCAAAGCCATCATAGCCCAAGTAACAAACAGGAACATAAGTAGTGGTGGGATCACTCAACAAGCTAAGTTATATTGGGCTTTGTCCGTTTTGGCCTTAATATGTTTGTGAATCCACCCAACCACTATGGCTTACGTACCACTGTTTATGGCTTTGCAAACTCAGCCAGTGGTCATTTATTCAATAAGCTGTTGTTAAACAATGGCTTAGTGGCTCATTGAATTAGATCACTAGGCCATTTAATTTTGAAAAGACTAGTCCAGGGCCACAGGTAGAGTGGGAAGTTGAAAAAACATCCTGGAAAAAAGGCAATAGCATTTTGGTATCATGCCAAGACAATGGTATAAATCACCAGGAGTCAAGCTCAAATCAAAGGTGATTTTATTTATAGCTGCCTTTCCCTACGTAGTATCCTCTTGATATGTTTCTATACCCATAATTCCCAGCTACCACAACTTTGATCATGTAGGCTAGGAATTATGGAGGATGAAGTTCAAGACATCTAGAGGGCACCAAGTTGAAAATAGTAGTCCAATCCTAAACATGATGACACTAAAATGATGAAATGTGTATTGTGATATCCTGACTCTCTGCTCAGTCCATTCATATTTGTGTTGCAATGTCACACACAAATTCATAAGATGTAGCATTTGCATCATGATATCACAATGGATGTTTCATTCACTTGTCCCCCTTGCCCCCTGTGTATGCCTACATCTGTGTTGACGGCAGCAGTAGCCCTCCATGATTTCAGAAAAGATCTTGTTCAATTCTTCATCTCTAATCTCTTTCCTCATAGGTCCCCCACTAAAATCCACCAGCTTGCCAGACCTCAAAGATAGAGTCATTTTTGTGCTGCTCCATCTTGGTGGAACTCCTTCCCACAAGAATAAACTCAGTTCCTTCTTGAGTTGATTTTTGCTGTGCCTTCCAGTCTGATATCAACTAAATAAGATTCCTAGGAGGTTTTTAATTGTTTGCATGTGTTTTAATTGTCAATTACTTTAGGAAACTTTGCCCATGAAAAATGATAGAAAAATATACAATTAAATAAATACATTTGTCAAGAAGATAAAGATTGAACCTGGGATTTTTTCCAAGAAATATCTGGTTTATCAGTAACCTCCTGGTAATGTAAATATTGTAGAAAGCCACATGTCTCATTGTCCCTGAAAAGTAGGAGTTATGTTCAGTGTTTGTCAATTAAGCTCAACTCTTGAGTGGATTCTTCTGTATAGTTCTCTTGCAACAATACAGAAGTTGTTCACTGTTGCCTTCTTTCAAGATAGTCTTTGACTTCTCAATCTTGCCTACAGCATTGTTATTTCCAGGGGGTTCTTTGTCCAAATATTAACGAAATGTGATCCTGTTTAGCTTTTTGAGATAGGCCAAGATTAGCTAGGTGTTACCTAGATGGGCCAGAATAACATGAAAAGGAACATAAAAAGGAAGTGTTAGCATGTGCAAATTTTAAATTTAATTGTTGACATGCCACAGATGGCTAAAGATGCATTATCTCCACATTTGTTCAATAGAGGTCTGATGTCGGATAATTTGGGGGGCACCTTTAAATCAGTCTTGCTACTGGCTGAAAGTGAGATGCAGTGTGGACCATGGCAACTCTTCAGAAACACATTGAATCAATTCAGTTGGTCCAAGCATACTGATGATCTCCTTCCTGCCTTCTTTTTCCCTCTTAGAACCGTGTTGAGTTTGGCAGTAAATGGAGTGGAAGTGAAGCATTCATTGATCATCTTTAATTACAGGCAATTTGTGAGCACCGCAGTTTATGCTGTGCTCAGATTTCAGCCCGACAGACAAGGGAACAGATTAAAGACTCTCATTCATCTGGTGCCAAAGTGACAATTGTTGCATAGCAGCATGGAAAGCATGTAGCCTTCTCAAATATATGTACGGAGAGGAGAACCTTCTGAATTACTGGCATGGCAATTTCCAGTGAGTTGCTTGCCTTATACATTCATTGGGAAAACTTCAGTACTGGTTCTAAGTGTAGTTATTCTAGGATCCAACTCTTGGACTGTTTCCCATATTCTTTTATCTAGCATTCTGTGAAAATATTTATTTAGAATATTACAATTTCCTGGTTTCAGTGCTGTTGACCAATGACCCCGAAATAAGTGTGATTAACTTTTCTATTCAGGAACAGGCTAAACGTCTTTGGAATCTTGCCTTAAAACTGCTTCTTCCTCAGAATTTGCATAAAAGGTCTGTCAGATAGAGGTTATGTTCATATATCACAGTAAGTAATAATGCTTTGTTTGATTTTGACCTTCTGTTATGTGTGAGACAGCCAATGAGACTTTTAAACCATAGCTTGCGAGTTGGCATATTGTGCCAACCCAACCCATTGTGGCTTATTCAGCAATCCATTGTTAGCCTGGTGTATGATTTAAAAACCGTTAGCACCAACTATCTCAAGAGAAGGTGCAGAAGGGGATAGTAAAAATTAGGAGGTGTTTGAACCACTGGCATTCTTCAGATGCATTGTGACTGCAGTTCCCATATTGATTAGGAATATTAGTAGTTGAAATGTCTAATTTCATTCCTGAAGAGTAGTAAGTTGGGAAAAGGCTGGATTAGATCATCTTGGTTAAATAAGCGATGAAGAACCACAGCTAGATGATTAAATTATGCTGACATATAGAAAAGAGATCTTGGATTTCTAGTGTTATTTAATACAGTGGAGCAAAAAAGTATTTAGTCAGCCACCAATTGTGTAAATTCTCCCACTTAAAAAGATGAGAGAGGCCTGTAATTTTCATCATAGGTATACCTCAACTATGAGAGACAAAATGGGGAAAAAAATCCAGAAAATCGTATTGTCTGATTTTTAAAGAATTTATTTGCAAATCATGGTGGAAAATAAGTATTTGGTCAATATCAAAAGTTCATCTCAATACTTTGTTATATATCCTTTGTTGGCAATGACAGAGGTCAAACGTTTTCTGTAAGTCTTCACAAGGTTTTCACACACTGTTGCTGGTATTTTGGCCCATTCCTCCATGCAGATCTCCTCTAGAGCAGTGATGTTTTGGGGTTGTCGCTGGGCAACACGGACTTTCAACTCCCTCCATGGGGTTGAGATCTGGAGACTGGCTAGGCCACTCCAGGACCTTGAAATGCTTCTTACGAAGCCACTCCTTCGTTGCCTGGGCGGTGTGTTTGGGATCATTGTCATGCTGAAAGACCCAGCCACGTTTCATCTTCAATGCCCTTGCTGATGGAAGGAGGTGTTCACTCAAAATCTCACAATACATGGCCCCATTCATTCTTCCCTTTACACGGATCAGTCATCCTGGTCCCTTTGCAGACAAACATCCCCAAAGCATGATGTTTCCACCCCCATGCTTCACAGTAGGTATGGTGTTCTTTGGATGCAACTCAGCATTCTCTCTCCTCCAAACACGACGAGTTGAGTTTAGACCAAAACATTCTACTTTGGTTTCATCTGACCATATGACATTCTCCCAATCCTCTTCTGGATCATCCAAATGCTCTCTAGCAAACTTCAGACGGGCCCAGACATGTACCGGCTTAAGCAGGGGGACACATCTGGCACTGCAGGATTTGAGTCCCTGGCGGCGTAGTGTGTTACTGATGGTAGCCTTTGTTACTTTGGTCCCAGCTCTCTGCAGGTCATTCACTAGGTCTCCCCGTGTGGTTCTGGGATTTTTGCTCACCGTTCTTGTGATCATTTTGACCCCATGGGGTGAGATCTTGCGTGGAGCCCCAGATCAAGGGAGATTATTAGTGTCTTGTATGTCTTCCATTTTCTAATTATTGCTCCCACAGTTGATTTCTTCACACCAAGCTGCTTGCCTATTGCAGATTCAGTCTTCCCAGCCTGGTGCAGGTCTACAATTTTGTTTCTGGTGTCCTTCAACAGCTCTTTGGTCTTGGCCATAGTGGAGTTTGGAGTGTGACTGTTTGAGGTTGTGGACAGGTGTCTTTTATACTGATAACAAGGTCAAACAGGTGCCATTACTACAGGTAACGAGTGGAGGACAGAGGAACCTCTTAAAGAAGTAGTTACAGGTCTGTGAGAGCCAGACATCTTGCTTGTTTGTAGGTAACCAAATACTTATTTTCCACCATGATTTGCAAATAAATTCTTTAAAAATCAGACAATGTGATTTTCTGGATTTTTTCCCCCATTTTGTCTCTCATAGTTGAGGTATATCTATGATGAAAATTACAGGCCTCTCTCATCTTTTTAAGTGGGAGAACTTGCACAATTGGTGGCTGACTAAATACTTTTTTGCCCCACTGTATACAGTATTATCAGCCAGGGGGGACGCGGTGGCGCAGCGGCTTAATGACGCTGAAAGTTGCCGGCCAGAAATGGTTGATGGTTCAGCGGTTCGAGTCCAGCCTTCGCGTTAAACAGGGTGAGCTCCTGTTTCCTCCCCAGTTCCTGTCAACCCAACAGGTTGAAAACTCACATGAGTAGATAAATGGGGACTCTCACTCCGGTGGGAGGAAAAATGCTGGCGGCGCCTTGCAAAAAGGAGTCAGGAGCAGTTGCTGGTAAGCACGAAAAACCGCACGCACCCGAAAAGGGCGCGAAGCAACGGAAACCCCGCCTCCTGCGTTCGGCAGCTGGGCTCTGCTCTAGGAAGGAGGCTCTGGCAAACCACTTCCGAAAAACAATTGCCTTGAAAACTGCAAGGACTCGTCCAAGCAGTCACTGCAGGGTCAGCAATGACTGAGCGCAGACAAAAAAAAAAATTATCAGCCAGTTATGTTTGTTTCTTTATCTAAATGGCATTAACCTGGTAAAGTAGTGAAGCAAAATGAAAATATGTAGATATTTAATAGATTTAGAATAGTCCAATACAATACTGTATCATAAGTTACACATTCAAACCTCTTGAGACCTTTAAAGATTTCTTGTGGTAAAGGTAGCCCAGCTTTGTTATGCATATTCAGATTTTCAGAGATTGAGATTGAGATTGAAAAGGTGCGATTTGAGAATTAAGATAGATTGATCATCTTAAGGTCCCACTAAATAATTAAAAGTGGTATTTTCAAATATGAATGTTATATTAATCCAACTGCATCCCCATTAAGATAAAAATAAAGAGAGCAAATTGAGCTCAACCCCTGGTGGCAACATGGGCTCAATTATGCAGTTTTCTTGGGAACAGTATGGAAGTGATTTCCCCCTGTTGTCTTCTGGGATGTGTTTGGACTTATGGTTAGAACTTGAATGGAAGCCCTCCAGAGAATACAGCTCTGGTATTCCCTGCAGAGCTTCCATCTACATTATCCAGATCCAACCCTGCTTAGTTTCCAAGGCCAAACAAGGTCAGAAGACACAACTGTGCTAAGGAACATCTCCATTACATCATATGTTTTGTTTTAATAAAGTGTAAATTCAGGGTTTAGGAACAGTGATTTTACTGTATGGAAACAGTTAAAAATTTCTCTACAGTATTATATTATGCTTCCAATAATGCACATTTAAATTGGAAAGCTTCCAGTGTTTTTGTTCAGATCAGATGTAATGTGCCTTCCGGTTGAATACTGTATACAAATTTAGAGGTGGAGTTAAAAATTTGAATTACAGCTGACTGTATCCTTTTGAAGTGAACCTTATTAGTAAAGCATATAATTAGTTGTATTTTTCTTCATTTTAACATAGTAAAATTAAACCTGAAATTGCAGTATAGAAGGTAAAATAAGATAATGGCTATTTTACAGTCTTATCAGTTGATTGGAGGATATCATACAGATGAGCTGATGATACTGGGTAGTGAAATCTCCCAACTCAGGATACATGTAAGGCAGAGATGGAGAAATCCTGGTCCTCTGTTTGTTGCTGAACTTCCAACAACTTGCCCCATAATTAAGGATGCTGGAAATTGGCATTCAGGTGGATCGTAGATTCCCCTCCACTAGCATTGTGATGCAATCTCTGTGTGTGTGTGTTTTAATCAGCAAACCACAGTATTAAGCAAGTTTGGCTGTGTCAGATTCTACCTCAATTGTGTTGAGCTGGATTCATATTTAATTGGCAGAGTGATAAATGTCCTCATCCAAATTGTATCTTTACACTTTAGAAGTTCAGCCCGAGGTGTCCCAAAAAGTGGAGAGAGAAAAATAGCAGAAGCATTTTTATTTAGGATGTGCTTATATCTAAGTGTGGTAGAAGATCTAATTTTCCCCTCACAACAACTGTGAGGTAGGCTCACCTGAGAGACAATGTCTAGCCCCAAGTCACCCAGTGAGCCTCTATATATCTCTTTGCTCCTAGTCCAACACCTTCATTGCTACACTAAACTGCAAGTCCCTCTAAGTAGATTCTGGAGCAGTGTTTCTCAACCTTGGCGGCTTTAAGATGGGTGGACTTCAACTCCCAGAATTCCCCAGCCAGCCATGCTGGCTGGGGAATTCTGGGAGTTGAAGTCCACCCATCTTAAAGTCGCCAAGGTTGAGAAACACTGTTCTGGAGAGGAAATACATATGCCTGTTCTGTTTTCTGTTTCTACTCCCTTTCTTGGAGTATGCGTGTTTGTGTTGGATCTGCAGGATCCAGAACTGCAAAATCCCCTTTTCCTCCTTCAGCCATCAGAGCACCAGTGGAAGGGCAGTGCAGGGGTAGCAAACCCCATGAAGAAGGCATGTGTGTTTGGAGAGAGAAGCAGGCAAAATTCTACAGCTCTTGGAATGACCTTTCAGCGACCAGAGCTTTGTGCCAGTAATTCCTTATCAAATACCATTCATTCAAAGTTTTAATCTTGGGTCTAGTTGTTGCAACTTCCTCTAAAGTTCAACTACTTTTTCAGTTGGCTATATTGTGGCTGGAACACATTCCTGAGCTAACCCACAGTGGTCTGTAGCCGCTGCGTTTTGGAAAAAAGTCGAAAAGACAAAGAGTGACAGGAGGGGTAAGAAGTAATAAAGCAACACTCTTTCTTCCCCACCCATTTCTAAACTCATTCAGAAAAAGATAGACAGCCTCTAGTTGCTCTAATCCTTAAATTGTTTTGGATCCCCAAACGCTGATAAAAAGAGCTGTGAAATTCTCTTTATCCAGAACTGAAGTCAAAAGTTTAGGACAGCCAAGGGTTATCTGTAATTATTCCCATTGGGAAGGCTTCAAAAGAACCCCCCACGCATTCTTATTGCCTAGCCTGGGTGTTGTAGTTTATTTTCCAGAAGCAGCTGTTAGAAGCTCCCAAATGCCATTCACAGCTGCAAATTCAATTTTCTCCAATAAGATCATGCAAGGTTTAAGGAAAACCAGCTGCTTTTAAAGGAGAACAGTGGAATCCAGTTGAGGAAGATCTAGTAGGGAAAGGAAAACAGGGACTTTACCCGTCTCTTGCAAAATGTGTATGAGAGGTAGTGTGCAGAAATACTCTGGCCATTTTAAATTTATAGGAAAGGATTGTATAGCTGAGTATGCCACACCAAACAAGGTTTTTGATCAGGAGAACAAGATTTTAGATCAGATGCTAGTTTTCTATGCATGCTACTCTGTGTATTCTGACCTGAGGTTTGGGTTTTCCTTTGAGGTAGGGTGTGGTACTGGACTGTATAGGGCAATATTAATTTGACTGGCTGCTCTTTTAAAACAAAAACAAATTGTTTACTCTAAGAAACTCACTTATAGCAAGAAGTAGCCTTTTGATTCAAACACGGTCCTAAGCCATTGTACTCAGCTGCTTTCAATAGCATCGATCATAGTATCCTCCTGGCCATCTCCAGGGGTTGGGGTTGGGGGTACTGTTCTGCAGTGGTCCTGTCTTTCCTCCAGGTATGGTTTTGTTTAGTGGTGGTGGTAGAAGAGAGTTCAAAACCTAAGGCCCTCTGTTGCGGGGTGTTGCATGGCTCAACTTTCTTGCTTCTCCTATTTAATTTCTATACGAAGCCACTGAGAGAAGTCTTCTGATGGCATGGAATCAGTGTAGACAGTACAGGAAGGTGGCCTTGATGGAAATATGCAAGAGCTGTTACGTAGGCAAAGAGGACTGGAACATTTTTTTAAGCCCTGAGAAATAAGATAATATTCAGAAGGAGATCAAGCAGATGCCTCCTTGATTCCCTTGGGTATAAGAAACAGATGGGAGGTATAGCACAATCAGACTTGCAAGATTCTGTTAATATAGCCAATCTCAATAAAGGTAGTCTCTCTATGGAGTTGATTCCTAGTCGGGTCTACCTAGTGGGCCTGACAGGTGTCCTCAGTATGCAGATGATACTCAGGTATGTATCTTGACTGTGGGCCAAGATACAGTTAGAATGTTATTCCAGTGCCTGGAAATTATGAGGGTCTGGATGGGGAAGAACACACTAAGGCTCAGTTCCAGCAAGATGAAGTGGCTCTGGGTTTAGCAACCAGCTGAGATCATCCTGGGTTCTGGATGTGGTCACACTCCCCCAGATTGAACAACTTCATAACTTGAGGGTCCTCCTGGACTCTCAGTTCTTGCTTGAGGAGGAAGTAGCAGGTGTAGTTAGGAAAACCTTTATGCAGGTCTATATTGTGCATATGTTATGAACGTTTTTGGATCAGTAGGCTCTGCTCATTGTCCCTCAAGCCTTGGCCATCTAATAATTGCAATGTGCTCTACATGGGCTGATCTTGAAGACCATCTAGAACTTACAACAGATCCAGAATGCATTTGCTCAAGTACTTATGGATGCCATTTTGTCAGGGTAACATACTACTGCAAGGGTTATGTTGGTTGCCAGCTGGCTTCTGGATGCAGCTCAAGGGGCTGATTGTCATCTTTAAAGCCCTACATAGCTCATTTTTGGGACTGCCCAAATAAGTAAGGGCCCCAAATAAGATCTAGTAAGGAGAATTCCCTTTGAGCCTCAGCTCCAAGAGAGTGTTATTATTAGGGATCATGAAAGTGTGCTTTTTCTAATATTGCCCCTCTCCTTTGGAACAGCACCTGAGGCTAGATCAGCACCTGTTGACATTTAGAAAAGATGTCAAGCCTTGGCTATTTTAGAAAGCTTTCAGGGACTGATATGAGAGGTGAGTTCTGTTCCCCCATCTGTAGTATAAGATGGCTAACATAGCTATCATGTTGAGGATGATATTCATTGGTGTGATGGAAGTGAAGTTTGTTTTTCTGGATTGTGGATTTATTCTCTGTAATGGAAAGGACAAAAGCCCATGGATGGAAGCTTTCCAAAATTGAAATGAGGAATTTCCTGACTGTCAGAGCTATTAAGCAGCAGGATGACAGCGGAATCATCAGTGCTCCATCATTGGAGGCTTCAAACAAAAGTTGGGCAATTGTTTGGGTTGGCCTGAGGATTCCTGCCCTGGCAGAGGGTTAGACTAGAAGACTTTGAAGGTCCTTTCCAATGCTGTGATTCTATGATCCATCATTTTTCCTTCAACTTTCTTTGAAAACTCTCATCTGGGTTATTGGTATTAATAGGAGATAGAAAGCAGTTGGTAAATGGGCTGAAAGAGATGCATGAATGGTCATGTTGCTTTCAGTATAGATACTCATTCGTTTTGACTCAGTTTTCCTGTTGGTGAAATGGGTTGGGCAGGCTTTTTAAACTGGGGTGTGCTTGTGCTGAGCACATGGTTTCTTTCATGTCACCTTTAGTTTGCTCCCAAAGAGTTCCTCTCTGTCTATATGTCAACATATCTATGATAAATAGCTGCCCCAGTGACAATATTTGTGAATGGATGAATCACACGAGGGAAGAACCGTTTTGTTTGGCTTCAGGAGCTTCTGCCAAATTCTTATTCTCAGAGAGTTCAACATCTAATGTGCAGTCTCTGTATTATGTTTGGCTAGAGGAGGTTTTACAGCTCTGTAATTGGATACTGATGTATATAAAAGTGACTGCTCCATAAGAGAAGCAAAGGAGAGCCAAGTCACGTTCTGTAGAGAGTTTTGTGTGGCCAGTTAGGAACTAAGTTCAAATGCAGGAAGAGAAAGGAGATCAAGGGCAAGCTTCAAGAAAGGAAAAGAAGCGGGGACTTTTGTCTTAGATCATGAATGCACCTTGGTTGGCATGAGCAAAGCATCCCTCATTTTGTAGCCCCTAAAAGGCATGACATGGCTACTTCAAAGGCTCACTCGGATTCCACATCTATGTGCAACCACAACTCCCCCCCCCGCAAACCAGTTCCTCTGGGATTGATGGTGAATTGAAGCAACTGTTTGGGCAAGTGAAGACCGTCGGGGAAAGCCTTCAAAAATGACCATTTCAGAGGATGCAGTTGCTTATGGCAGAATGCTACCATGCAGCAAAGTGTCCTTTTGGCTGCTTTGCAAAGCCCCCATTTTTGTATCTGTTAGATTGATAGCCTGCTTTTCCTCCCAGCAGTTCCCAACCTCGTTCTTTATATGACCCACTTAGACAGCATCCACGGGATCCCACACACAAGGCCCCCTAAAAATGCTCAAATTTTTTTGGATCAACACATTTCACAAATGTTGGTGTTCTTGACCCAAATCTCATGAGAAAGTCAAAATATTTGTGAGTTGGTAATTCTGTGAGGTTTCAGTGTTATTTTTTGAAAAGTCCTTTTTTGAGGTTAATGTACCTAAGATACCTCCTCCGTTCATCTTTACAGCAATGACCCTGTGAGGTAGGTTTGGCTGAGGGAGAGTGCTTGGCCTCAGATCACCCAGATCCTAGTCCAGCACCCAAACTCCAAACCTAGATCTAATCCAGTTTACCCACTTATACAAGGTACCTCATCCAGTGATTTGCTGTGACTTAATGTTATTTGCAGATGTATTTTTTCTGCATTGGCATCCGTTCTCTGGAATATTCTTCCCCGATAGTTCAAAAATACTAATGATGTGTTTTCGGCATCTTGTAAAAGCCCATCTCTTCACTTGGTCCTTCTATGTGTGATTTTTTTTCCTCCTCTGTTGTTGTAGATATATGGTTTATAATGCATGGTTTGTGTTTATAGAAATCATTTGCTTGTTTCTTAAATATTTTTCTTTGATTTTAATGGTGCTTTTTAACAGAGGAGTGTGGTATAGAATTCAGTGGAAGAAATAATAAGCAAGCAAACAGGTAAAACTTTTGGTGTTTCAGGAGTCACTTCTGATTGTATTGGGAGCTACTCATCTGTCCCTAATAGCTTCTCTTTATACTCACCTGAAATCTACTGTCTGATAATGTATCACCTGTTTGCTCTTTGACTCTCTATGTCCTTGTACAGACTTGCACATGGGGGGGGGGTGTAGGAGAGGGGAAACAGGAAAATACTATAAGAAAACTACCAGTGCAAGCCAGAAAAGTGCTTATCTCAAATTACTTCTCCAGAGTTCTCTTATCAGATTAATAAGGTAAGGTCCCCACAGTTGAATTTGCTCCACATCTTTGTGGATTTTCTACAAAAGTATGGAAACTTATCTCAAACATATAAACATGATCCCATTCAAGTTTCAGAGCTTTATATCTCTGAAAGGAACTAAAAAAATATGTAGCCAGTTTCAGAGGAGGACTGATTAGGTCTCAGAGATGAAGCAGTAGAGCTTCTTAATTCTGCAGAGTTCATCCTCTCTGTCCCGCGGCTCTCTTCCCATTCCACTCTTCTCCTCTAAGACTCCTGATCCCAAAGGACTCCTTAATCAGTTAACTTGTATTTGAAAAGAGTCAGGTAGATGCCTAGGAGAAGCCCACAAAGAGGTGTTAGGGACTGGTTCCCAAATGCACGTCTACTGCTAGATTTGGAGCTTTATTCAACCATCAGACCTACCAGCTGTTGATAAATATCCAGATGTCTAGGATATAGGGTAAGAGGCTATTGTTAGAGGTAAGGAAATTTCTCAGCTTTGGTCCTTCCCCTCCCTTTCCCCCAAATATATCAACTTCATAGTTTTCTCAGTTTCTCATCTCTTTGAGAATAAAGTCTAGCTTGTCAAATGTAAAGATTTCTTTTAATAAGCCCATATTAAAATGTATGTGTTTTGTTCCATACTGGTTCAGAAGTACATAACTTTCTTTGTAATTTTGCCTAATTTACACACTCTTGTAAGTAATTTCTCTACTATAATGCAGGTTCATACATTATTCTCATGAATATATGCATTTTCCCCTAATACAATTTTTTTAAAAAAAAATCTCAGGGGCATTGCAAAATTTGGCAAGTTGCAAATTTATGTATTTGTTTAAAAAGACAATGTTAGAAATGTTTATGTAAATGTATTTTCCCCAGTGCTTCACTACAGAGAGAGGGTGAACCAGGGAAAGATTTGCTTTGGTGGCCTGTCTAACTAAATGCTCTGCTTTCCACTTGCTTTCTCCTATTCTCCCATTGTCCTGCAGCCCCCTACCCAACACTAGGGTCTTTCCAGGGTTTTGCAGGACCACCTGCATGCTGCATTTGGGAGGTAGGTGGTAGTGAATGCAATTTAGGAAAGCAGCCATGTCCAAGTGCTGTGTTCACTTCACACTAGTTCCCAGTAATGTTTTTCTACCATTTATCCATTCAGCCCTCATTTATCCATTTTGCTATAGAGGAAGCAAGTAAGGTGCACGAATATGTAAACTAACCATGGCTACACTGGAGATACTTCATGGTAGCCAGAAGCTATTTTGTGACAATGCAATGAAGAAAGTAATTGGCAATGTTATAAATATGGCAAGCATACTTATAATCTGAAAATTTCACTCTTAGTGCCATACAAAGTGACAGGTTACTGATGGGTGTCGCCTGCAGGATGTGTCTTGTAGACTTCATAGTAGTAAGTAGAGTACTGGCTATTTAGATATCAGGAAAGCCTTGGAACTAGACAAAATAGAAATGTATGCCTTATGCTGGGGGTATATTAGCAAGACATCAAATTTCTGTTGATGGCTATAAACTGATATGAACTGACAAGTCAATGGGTTTAATTAACCCCAGGTGTGTTGGAGGGAGGATTTGGGGAAATTTCACTTTTAATTCCCCCTTCCCTGGCTTTAATTGGTTGAGATGGAATGATTGCTTATTGCGGTACTGAAGACACGATACTAAATTTGTGGAGAGTTCCTGCAGCTATGCATTTGGGATTCTTTGGGGAGAGCCATTTAAAATATGCGTTATGTTATCCTTTTTGGGAGAGTAATTTCTCACTCTGATAAGTAGTCTAGTAACAATTATCAATCCAATGAACAAAAGAGGTAAGTCTTTTCCCCTCTGCACCAAAAAAGCATGAGAAACTAGAGCAGATTTTTTTTCTGACTTAGACTGCCTATATATAGATTTCTTATTTGAAAGTAGAGTACTTGCTTTTATTCTTGAACTGTAACCTTAACCTTCGTTCTAATAAGGATTATTAATCAGATCTCTTAAGAGGCTTGTTCTTTGGATTAACTATTTCCATTCCAGATTGGTAGGAAGGAAGTTTTCAATACACTTTCAATGTCTGCTTCAAATGAGAAGCCTCCTATTTGATCAAGAACTGAAAATAATAATACAGGTAGTCCTCATTTAGCAACTGCCTCATTTAACGACCATTTGCAGTTACAATGATGATGAAAAAGTAACTTTGTGATCAATCCTCTCACTTACAACCTTTATAGGTCTGTAAAGCAAAGGAAAGCAGAAATACTATCGTAAGCACAGTTGCAAGTTCACTTAGCGACCACTTCACTTAACAACTGAGTTCCTCTGTCCTGTGGTTGCTAAACAAGGAAGTTTTTGCAGAAGGAATGCAAGCAGATTGTGCCTCCCTCCAAAGTAATTTTAGGTCATAAAATCCCAAATAGGTGATCCTTCCGTCATTTCCAGAGAAATGCTGCTCTCTTGCAGGGACAACAAAGTGACAACTTAAAGAACAATAAGACATTTATTTTGACACCTATTTGTGTAGACCAAGGTTCACTTCATTACATTTACAAAGTTTTTAGAGAGAAGGCAATTGCCTGAAAATTGTTGCAGGTCTAGGACAAAGTACTGTGAAGTATATCAAGCTGTTTGTGGTGGACAGCCCATTGTATCTTAAGGTAGAAGTTCACATACAAGTAGAAATCCATGAGGAATTTTATCCTGGCCTTATATCAAGCATGAGCACTGGCTCAATGGAAAAATATTCTCTTGATGTCTGTGCCCATGCAGAGTGGGGTCTGCCAGGCAGAGATTTCATTGGTGCCAGATGGATTGCAGACGTTCCTGAGGGATGAGGTGGTGGGAGAGCCTCCTTGTAGCTCTTGCTTTCCTGAGCACTGTGACCATGTGCTGAGTTCCCTAGGTTTGGCAGCCTTGTGTCCACAATTGCTCATTGTTTTCTTAAAAAATAAGCCACAAAGCTCTCTGTAGGAATCTTGGCATGATGTATATAAGCTTCATTCTTTTGGTAGGTGGGATGAAAATTTCATTCTGGTAGAAGTCAATGATGGTTTTGTTCTTAGCTTGAGAACACAGAAGATAATTTGGCACTGAGGGTGAAATTACTAAAAAAGACTAGTCCAGAAACATGCAAATTTGCTTCTGTCCTCAGGAGAGCTCCTGAGCTTATCAATTTTATGCTGCCGCTAAATTTTTGCATTTGACACAGCCTTGTTCACCTGCCTCTCTGGCCATCCTTGAAAACTGGTTATCCTAAATTGGGTCTTTCTGAATTCATACATTTTTGTCCTGGAAATGCTGTAAGCTAAACATTTTCTCCAAATAGAAGAAAGGAAAAAGGGAGGAAAAACTTCAAAGGCTTTTCAAAAAAATCTATCTGTATAAGCTGCAATTTCACAAGTAAACACTACCTTTGAGGTTGAAAATCCTGATTGACAGGTTCATTGTATTGCATATGGAACTGAAATCTCAGTTGGATAAAAATATGTAAATGGCCAAGTCTTGGTAGATGGATGGGGGAAATCCTCAGAGTAGTATAAGTACTTAAGATCTTAGTACAGTCATGTTCAATTTGGTGCCTTCTAAAACTGTTGGACTTCATCTCAATAATCATCTATCAATCTTCAATTGGAGATTGTGGGGGAATGGGGAATAACACGTCTAACATTTATATGAGGCTGCTGGGTGAGGTCATCCAACAGTTTTGGGGTGAGGTATCACCAGTATGCTGATGATATCCAGCTTTATATCTCCACCCCAGGCTGCCTTGGTGATGCGATAGACATCCTGTCCCAATGTCTGGAGGCTGTCTGGGCCTGGATGGGTCGCAACAGGATTCAGCTCAGCTCAAGCAAGACTGAATGGCTTTGGGTGTTTGGACTTTCCACCATTGGTCTTAGATGAGGTGGCACTGCCTCAGACAGACCCAGTGCACAATCTGGGGTCCTCCTGGACTGACAGCTCTTTCTCAAAGAGCAGATGGCAGCGGTGGCTAGGAGGACTTTTGCACATCTTTGGGTTGTGTGCCAGTTGAGCCTGTTCCTGGACTGGGAGGCCCTGCTCACTGTCACTCATGCCCTTGTGACCTCCTGTCTGGACCACTGCAATGTGGTCTACATGGGGCTGCCCTTGAAGAGCATTCAGAAACTTCAACAGGTGCAGAATGCAGCAGCATGGGTAGTAAATGGCGCCGATTATTTGGCTTATGTAGCACCTTTCTCCTAGAGCTACGTTGGTTGCCAATGTGTTTCTGGGTGCAATTCAAGGTGCTGGTTTTCACTTTAAAAGCCCTTCTTGGCTTGGGACCGGGTTACTTGAGGGACTGTCTCTCCCTAGTTGTTTCTGCCCGTCTGATCCAGTCAGGCAGGATGCGAATACTTCGGGTCCTGTCGGCTAAGGAATCCTGGTTGGTGTGGCCTAGAAGATGTGCCTTTTCTGCCATGGTACCTGCCTTATGGAACATTCTCCTTCCAGAAATTGGAATGGCCCCAACCCTGCTGACTTTTCGTAAGTCCTTAAAGACCTGGCTCTGGGCCTTGGACCCCAAGTGTGTGCAGGAACCTGTTTCGTGGTTAATTTAGTCATTACAATGGGTGCTTTATTCTTGGCTGCGATATATTTTAATGTTGGATTAATATAATTGTTTTTATTTTTTAAATTTTGTTTGCCACCTGGAGTCACTTGGTGAGATGGGCAGCCATACAAATTAAACAACAGCAGCAGTTGGAAAGCCTATTTTTGTATACAGGGAGTCCTCAGTTAGGGACGTGGTGGCGCAGCGGCTTAATGATGCTGAAAGTTGCCGGCCAGAAATGGTCGACGCTTCAGCGGTTCGAGTCCAGCCTTCGCATTAACAGGGTGAGCTCCTGTTTCCTCCCCAGTTCCTGTCAACCCAACAGTTCGAAAACTCACGTGAGTAGATAAATGGGTACTCTCACTCCGGTGGGAGGAAAAATGCTGGCGGCGCCTTGCAAAAGGAGTCAGGAGCAGTTGCCGGTAAGCATGAAACCGCGCTCGCCCGAAAAGGGCGCAAAGCAACGGAAACCCCGCCTCCTGCACTCACCAGCTGGGCTCTGCTCTAGGAAGGAGGCTCTGGCAAACCACTTCCGAAACACCTTGCCTTGAAAACTGCAAGGACTCATCCAAGCAGTCACTGCAGAGTCGGTAACGACTGAGCGCAGATTAAAAAAAAAAAAAAAAGTCCTCAGTTAACAACAGCAATTGGGACCAGAATTGCCATTGCTAAGTGACGTTGTAAAGTGTAATGTCACGTGACCATGCTGCTTAGTGACAACAATTCTGGAACTTCTGGTTGCCATTGTTAAGCGAATCACTGCGGGTCATTAAGCAAGGACATCATGTGGTCACTATGCGATTTCCTGCTGTTTTCTTCATTGACTTTGCTTATTGGAAGCTGGCAAAGAAGGTTGCAAATGGCAACCAAGTGACTCTGGGATGCTGCGAGGTCATAATTGTGAGCCAGTTGGCAATGAATCATGATCACATGATCGTGGAGACACTGCGACAGCTGGAACTCTGAGGACTGATCATAAATACCACTTATTTAGCGCTGTTGCAAGTTTGAACAGTCGCTGAATGAGTGGCTGTGAACTGAGGGCCACCTGCAAGGCATGGGATTATATTTGCTCTTCTGTACACTTTTTACGCAGAAATGTTCTAACTTCTAACAGCCCCAATTTTACAAATGAAAGCTTTTGCTGGACTCAAAGGTGCTTGACAATTTTTGTCCAGTCTTCAACCTCCCCTTTTTGAGGAAGTTTGTAGAGAAGGTGGTTGGGCTGCAACTTCAGAGGGCTCTGGAGAAAATAAATTATCTCCCTTTTCAGTTGGGTTTCAGGCTGAAGACAGCATTAAAAATGCTTGTTGATGATCTCTGGCAGAGCCAGGGTGTGGATAGTGCAGCTGTCCTGGCCCTCCTTGATCTCTCAGTAGTTTTCAGTGCCATGAACCATGGTATCCTTCTGGATTGCCTAAGGGGATTGGGAGTTGGGGGCCCTGTTCTGAAGTAGTTCTCCTTCTTTCTCCTTTCTGTGTTTGGTGTTGATGGGAAGGAAGAAACTGAGCTCAAAGCCCATGATCTGTGGGTTACCACAGAGTTTGGCACTCTTGCCCCTCCTGTTTAACATCTACATGAGCCTGCTGGGTGAGATCATCCATCTGTTTGGGATCAGTAGGTGTCCCTAGTTGTATATCTTGACCCCTGGCTGACCAAGCGATTGTCCCAGTGCCTGGAACCTGTCAAGGTTGGGTGGGGAGGATGGGGAACAACAAACTCAGGCTCAACCGTAGCAAGAGTGAATGGCTGTTGATGTTGGGGCCACCTCCATATGCGGAGTTCCACCTCCAGGATGTGATGGTGTTAGGAGAATGTGGGGTTTTCCCTTGCAGGTAATCATTATCTTTCGTTGGTTGGCTTGTTTTCCTTTCCTGTTTTCTTTGTTCCTATAAGCTCCCCAGAGTTGTCTGGAGTTGGGCGGCCTATTAATAGGTTAAATAAATAAATAAATAAATAACACCCCATTGCAGAGAAAGTCCTGATTTTAAGAAAGCAGTTAATATGTGCTTTTTTAAACAAAAACTGGGGAGAAGAGGTATTTCCAGAACTTTATACATACTTGCTAACTGTATTTGATGACTTAGGAAAAGGGTCACTCTGCTACTAAAACCCTGTTTAAGCCCCTGAAATCTTAATAATCTATGTTGGACCACAAATTATAAGAAATGCTTGCATCTCATTAGAATTAATCAAGGAAACCAATAAAGGGATATGCAAATAATAAGTTCCAGTCTACCTTTTTTTCTATAAAACCATTCAAATTATGTACACTTGTTTTTGGTATGATTCTGCTTGTGCCCTGAGTTGATGGGAATTGTGAAACATAAAAAGGGAAGATGAAATGAGAGATAGAAGTACTGCCCTGGAGTTCAGTCTACGTATGGGAAGACTTTAATGGTGGGGAGGGGAGGAGGGGGATGAAGTTGGATATGCATGCCATATCACCACTGGGGAAAACTTGGCTATGACGATGGACATAATCTGAGAGGGGCTTGAATAGAAGGACAGGTAGTCCTCACTTAACAACTGTTTGTTTAATGATGGTTCAAAGTTCTGACAGCCTTGGAAAAGGTGCTTTACGACCTGTACTCACACTTACAACTATCGCAAACTGTTGCACACCCCTCTTTGCTCATGTGATCATGATTTGTGATCTTTTTTTACAATGGTCATTAAGTGAATCACATGGTTGTTAAGCAAATTCTGGCAAAAACATCCATTGGGGAAGCTGGATTCACTTAACCACCACATGATTCGCTTAACGACTACATGATTCACTTAACAATCACAATGATTTGCTTAATGACTGTCATAAAAATGGTCATAAAATCAGGTCTGGTCATGTGGTGACTCATTTAATGACTACTCCACTTAATGACCAACTTTCTGGTCCCTTATGTGGTTGTTAAGCAAGGACTCCTGTACAACCTTTTACAACCTCTTGCCATTCAAATGCAGTTTTTGAAACACTGTTAGCCACATTGGCTGTTTTTAAAACTGTGAAAGTGAAAGTACTACTACTACTGTTAGTAGAAATAACAACAACAATTTATATGAACATCTTTCAGTTTCTTTGCTTTTAAAACAGAAACAGTTCAGCTATCATTTTGTAAAGCCTATGCTAATGAATACTGTAGAGATCATGATACTAGGTCAAAATTGTGTCACTGCCAGAGATCCGCAGTCAAGTGTATTTATAATTCCATATTGGTTCGTGTCTTTCTTTGGCAACTGTAGACAATTTGACTTAAAGGTACAGGCAGCATACTTTGGGGCAGATGAGAAACAGATTGCTTAGGAGGAGGAAAAAATTAGAGAATTATTTTGTGTCTGTTTTAGGAATGCTTTTAATGCTTGGCTGGAAAATTATAATTATTCACCCCTCCCCACAAAAAAGGTACTGTTGAAGTCATTAAATACACAGGGTGCATCCCAGCCAAAATTAAATACAAAAAAATAACAAGTGCCTTTCTAGATCTGCTGAGGCCCATAATTTATCACTTTGTTCCCAATAGTATGGGCATCCAGACTTATGTTACTTATCTCCAACGTCTGGCATTCAGATGTATCTGAAGTACAACACCTAGAATTTCCAGTAAGCATCTTGCTGAATTTCCAAAGAGGAGATCTGTAGTTCTGGAACCTGCACACGTGCCCAAAAAGTGCAGAGTGGCATATAGGATACTAGGGAGGGCCTCAAGGTATGTCTTCACATGTTAGCCTTGTGTGAGAGGCATGGCTCTCCCTTCTAGGACCCCCCCCCCACTTCCAAATGAGCAGAGAAAATGGGCAGAGAACACATAGAGCAGTTATGGGATGCTGAAATGAAGATTCTGAATATGGGGCTGTAGTTCTTTCCCCACCCCATTCTGTCAGTCAGTAGCATTAGAATGTTAGAGGGGAGGAGGATAAACGATAGAATTGGTAGAAGAGAGGGAGGGAGTAAGGACATGTATATAATAATGGCAGTCAATGGTACATTAATGCCTTATTTTGTTTCTTCATCTAACACAAGAGTTTTCAGATCCAACAAATCGTTATTGTTGTGGGATTCACTTGCCTATACAATAGTAAACTCATTCTCCAAAGATCTGATTTGGGGATATTACTTAGTGCCTATCTTTTACTACCACATAGTGCCTAGTTTGTACCATCTAGCTTTTGCAGTCCTGAGAACATCCCAGGTCACCCTGAAATTGAGCTGCAAAAATGCCATTTATCTTTTTGCCATGCATTTTTTTCTGGTTATTTAATAGAAATATGGAGCCAAACGACTTAATGCACCCATTCAGATCCTCCCTTCCCACCTATCTCCAATCCACCCTGCTCATTGCAGTTATATTACTGTGTCCCTGCTATGGCCCTCAGAGTCTGTAAAGAAAGCGTGCCCCTCCCACCACAAAAGGGTTCTCTGCCCCAGCAAATACTGAGAAGGATGACCTAACATATATTCTGTTAAGGATTTTAAATCTCAACACCACTTCAGGTCTTCCAAAATATTTTGTGGTCAGAGCCAGAAAACAAGAAGGTGCCTGTCATTCCAAACACAGAAGCCAACTGAGTTGGCAGTTGAATTGCATCGTCACTGGAGATGGGCAACGTTCTCTCCATCGGAGGGAGAACAGGCTAGCTTGGAAGATGCCATTTCAACCATGAATCCTGAAAAAACAACCAGCCCAGTGCCTAGTCATAAATACCTTAGTTGTTTTCTTACTGAAGCTAAGCAAGGTTGTGTTTGGTCAGGGAAGGGCAGTCATTGGATATTTAAACCATGGTTTATTGAATAAGCCATAATGGCCTTATTCACAGCTCATATTAAATTGTATAATATGTTTTAGGCTAAGGTGATGTGTGAACCCAGACCTTGAGTTCCATGACACATAAACCATGTTATGTATTTATTCAAAATCAAAATAAGCATGCTTGGGCTTAAATAGAGATCTGGTGTATCCAGGGCTTAAATAATTCATTCTAGGGTTAGAAATTAAAAAAACAACAACAACAAAACTCCCTTTGTTAGGTATATGTCCCTTACTTCTATCTTGACACTGAATATCCACTATTAATGTATGTCTGTAATTTGGTACTGGGGGGGGGGCGGTTGCTAAAGATGTTACTGATTTCCAGCCAGGATGTAGAACCAATCTTTGTCTTTTTTTTTAGAGATTAGTTATGTCAACTCTGCAGATCTCACGCTTCACAGTTCTTTCTTCAAGCATGGCACAGTCCTCGGTTGTCCTGTGATAACTTTATTTTATCGTTGAATAGAAAAGCCTGGGGTCACCTTGACATATGATGGCAATGTATTTCCTTAGCAGGGTGCTCCTTGCCTGATTTCATATTCAGGAATGATTGCTTCTGGCTGCAGCATAACCCCCGGATGTTGAGAAACTCCCAGTATTGCATCTAGCAAAGCTTCATTCTCACTGTGATTATTCGTATGACTTAGTATTTTGTTTCTGTCTTCATGGCAGAAAAATACCCAAGAATCTGGCGGCACCTTTCAGGCTAATATATTTATATAGGTGTACATTGGCTTATATTCAAGATGCCACAAGGTTTTTGTTTCGTTTTTCTGCTGCAGTAGCTGACTAACCTGCCTAGTTCTCTAGACATTAATTTATTATGTTTAGTAGTGCTTTAATGGTGTTTTAGTCATGTAGGCAAGAAATAGATTCTTTCCATTAAGAGTTTGTAGTTATTTCTATTTGGGAAGCTGGAAAGAGACAGAAAAGGATAAGATGCAGGGGCAACAAGGGGAAAATGCTAATAAAAAATCCTATTTTTTATTCTCTGTACCATCTTTTTCTGCATTTCACCTAAGCCAGTGACAAAGTTGCCACCTGCCCAGTCAAATCAATACAGTGTACTTGGGATCTACTGACCTGTGAATACTGCTGTGTCTGTGTCTTCCTTTAGGTTTTTTCCCTGCTGATGCTCATGAGTTCTGATTCAGTCTCAGCTACATGGACCATTATAGTGATTTAATATGAGCCTTTGTACTATAAGGTATAAGCGATGTTCTTTCCTTTTTCAGAATTAGAACACAGAGAGGAGCCCTGTTAACAACAACCGTTCAATAAATACCATAAGGGCAGTAGAAGAAGTAGCAAAGGCATAAGTTTAGGCTCAGCCCCAGTCATTTATCAGCCATTAACTATAAACCTGCCCGGTCTGGCCTGACGTTATAAGCCCCTGGCTGAATTTCTACATTGTGCTAAATCCTAATGTGATTTGTTTAATTTGGGCTTAGCATATTGTGTGAACCCAACCACTGTTGTTTTTAAACCACAGTTGATGGCTTGAGGTCATGCATGAACCTTACTACTGTAGCTTAGTCAAACCAGCTGTAGTTCAAGTAAAGTATGTGGTATGTGTGTGAACCCAGTCACAGAGACTCCTTGTATGAATTTGAAATCTCAGTAACTGGGCTCAGAAATCATGGAACAAGCTGGTCTCCTGTGTTAGACACAAAGCCAAAGACAGTACAGTTGGAGAAGGAAAGATTAGTAGAACTAAAGGAGATGCTCTGCTGTCTTCAAGCATATCCTGTTCAAAGGCGGAATGCATGAATATGGTGATAAATGCCTTCTCTGGGATATTTTGCAGTGGTGGTCTTCTCTTCTTTAAGAAATTAAACCTGTTCTGGTGTCTCCTCCTTTCTTTCACCCCCTCATTCCTCCATACTATTGAGCTTTCCGAATGGATGTTCTTCAACTTTAATTATCGCATCCTCAAACCCTGGCAAGACAGCTCTAACAGATCATCTGCTTTTGATTTGAAGGCTTCAAAAGGGGCAGCCGGCAAAACAGCAGCCGTGCCAACAAAACTAGAGGGATAGAGGATGCAGCCCATGGAACAGGCTCTTCAGTGCACCCCAACAGGTTGTCTCAGGAGATGAGACACTCTGGATGGCCCACTAACAACTTCCTTCTGTCTGGCTTTCATTCAAAAGACAGCGGCTGGGTTTCCTTCCCTTGCTAGGCTAAGCTAAAATTGCCTTCAGGCTCTGCTGTTGGGCTTCACAGAAGTATATGAACAGCCACTGTGGAAACACGGTTTTGCACAACAGCTTGACTTTGGGACAGATCCAGCAAATATGGTGATCTTGAAGGCAGGAGATCAGGTTTTCAGCGTCTAAGAGACAGTAAGCCAAGAAACTCAAGGGGCATAGGGACAGTTGGGCTACCATGTTCTTGGCGGTATTATGTTCAAAGGCCATTCAACAGTCACTGCATTATCAGGAGATGGTAAATTAATCAGGACCAGGAAAAATGTGCAATACATATTGATTGGCACTTGTTACCAGTTCTAAGTTCCACCATACCATAATCGCCATCAGTTGCAAAATGCATAAGTGAAATGCAGCCCACCTGAGTTAGAGGGCTCAGAATGTTCACATCAGCTTGTACCTGCTTGATGGAGGGAAGAAGTTTATGACCATATCCCCTGGCTTGGTGCTTTCGTCAGTCATCTTCTTCCAATCCAGCATGAGCACTGTTTGAAGCCCAGCTTTCAGCTTCAGGCCAGGAATGAGAAAATCGGATTGTTACCCTTCTGCTTAAGTTAGCTTTCTTTAGAAGTGGTGCCTTTACAGAGCCAGCTTTTAGGTCACTGCAGAATTGATCTATTCTTAAAATCACATTTATCTCTATCTTGCTACATGCCGGAGGCTGAAAGTACACTTATACAGCATTCCCCTTCTAAAGAAAAAGGTTTCAAAGTGGTACTAAAGATTTAGGAGGTGCTGAGTTGGTGACAGTTAGTTAAATGGTACTTTCTGAAACAGTTTTTTTTTCTGGGAAGTGTGCAAGCTAGAAGTTTGCAGAAATAGCTCATCCCAGGTCATAAAGAGGGACCCTCGTAGTGGCAGTGATGAGGCCAAATATGTTGTAGATTATTTTAGTCCTGGAATTCAAGATCCTAAAGAGGCATCCCCTTTTAAAATGATAATAGGTATTAATTTCTCTCCTCCCCATCCCATAAAATGTGGTAGAGAGGCCCTCTTGCATATAGTATCCTGTACTGAGGAGTGACTAGTCAATGTTCTCCTCTTAGCAAATTTTTTCCTAGAAGGTCCCAGTTGAAAAGCCTCAATATAAATTGACATTTAGGGAGAGGCTTGTGCAAGAGAGTTGCTAAATTCTGGGTTAGAGTTTAGACTTAAAAAAAAAACTTAGTATTTTATAAATACCAGCTTTCTTGCTTGGGGTTTTATTTTCTTATTTCTGCCATTTGATGGATTTCCCCTACCCATGTCTCTTCTTAAAAGTCCCCCACAAGGAGGATTGTAGCTTTGATCAGGTTAGGAAGTAAATTCACCTGACCTACTTTTCTTTGATTTTATAATACTCAAATCCCTAACTCGAAAAGCTGATAATATAATCCTTAACACAAAAGCACACATTTTACCAATCATGTAAAAAGGAAAATGACATTCAGTAGTTGGCTATTGTTATCTTCAGCAGACTGTCGCTAGCTAGCCGCCTTTCAATTGTTAGTTGCACATGAAAATGCAAAATATTGCAGAAGTAGGATTTAACCCTCCTCTTTTTCCTGCACGGTCAATGCTTTCCTTCAATGCTTCTTCCTTAGTCATTGACTTAATAACTTCTAGAAGTAGAAGGTTAAAAATTTCTTGCACCATCTTGATTTACTGTCCTACAGCTAGGAAAAAATGTACAGAATCCACTTCTCTAAGAAGTTATAGAATACTGTTAGATTCATTCATTCATTCATTCATTCATTCATTCATTCATTCATTGAGTGCCTCACTCCAGAGGCTCTACAAAGACAAATACAGTACAAAGAACAATGTAATAAAAAAGTACAACTATAAGCAGTAATGGCATGGATCTTCCTTTAGCTGCTTAAACACCAAAGGCCTTCTGGAAGAGCCAGATTTTAACTATTCTCTGGAAGTCGATGACAGTGGGGGCCATTCTTGTCCTGGGAGTAAGCTGTGCCTTGGGGGTAAGGAGGGGAGCAGTCTCCAAGAATACCCAACTCTGGGCCCCTCCCATCGTACCTGTTGGTTAAGTATGGAGCTCTGAGCCACCCATTACCACTGTATTTCTTACTATGTGTCCATACTGTCAAATGGAGCCAATGTGGTGTAGTGGTTAAGATATTGGACTAGGAGTAGAGAGACCCACCTCAGTCATAGAAACTCGCAGGGTGGTTTGGGGCCAGTTGCTTTTTCTCAGCCCCTACCTCACAAGGTGGTTCTGGGAAAAAAATAGGAGGAAGTGCTATGCACACTTCCTTGAGCTCTTGAATGAAAGATGGGATATATAATAAAAAAAGTCCTTGACTGGTTGAGGGTGGGAAGATTCAAATTCTAATCTTTGTTTTTCCCATGGTGACATCTGATTTCCAGCTGCTTTTGTTCAGATTTGCCTTCATTTGACTGCCCCCATTGATGTCTCTTACTATTGGGTTTGCATTCAAGGCACAAAAGATGCTTCAAAACAGGCATGGGTTCCTGGTGGCTGCATAATCCTGGAAAATAAGCATTTGAGTGAAGGAGGTGCTGAGTGCGCCCACTCCCACTCCAAACCAACTTATCCCACTTTACCAACAAATGTGGCAGCCACAAGTGATAAACACTGTTCCTGGCCAACTCACTTCCCATAATGTGGGAACCTACAGCATTCCTGTATGGAAATAGTATACTGTATGGGTTGGTTCTGCCTGGATAAAAGGATGCTGTAAGTAAGTTGTAGCCAAGCCATTTAGGACTTTAAAGATCAAAAGGTCTGACTTTAATGGGAAGCTTACTGGCAGCTAATATAGCATCTGCAGCATACACATAATTCTACTTTATCAGCTCTCACTAGTTGGCATACGGGCCACCACATTCTGTATCAGCTGAAACGTCTGAGTAAAGGTAGTCCCATACAGAGTGCATTGCAGTAGTCTACACAGGTAGTCATGAGGCCACGTATTGCCATCACCAAGTCCTCCTGATCTAAGTAGGAGTGCAAGTAGTATACTAGCCAAAGCTAACTGGCCATGGCTTCCACCTGTCCTTCCAGATACCCAAGTCCTTTGGGAAGTGCTACCTCAATGAAGTAGACAGAGAATCAGATGGACTCTAGGCAAGCAGTAACTCTGTACAGCTATTCCTCATTTAGCAACTACCTCGTTTAGCAACCATTCACAAATACAATGGTAATTTAAAAAAATCATTTCCTGATCAATGTGCGCATTTATGACCAAATTTTGTACATCTGGCAACAAAAGCCTTCAGTGTGAAACTGATTAAGGTCTAGTCAGTTTCAGACAGCTGCAGCAGCCAGGGACAGGGTTCTAATCAACTAATTAAGGTAACAGAGCTGAGCTTGTTAACTTGCAGTTAGCACTTTTTAGTGATGCCCTTCAGAGAAAAGCAGCTCAGGAAGAGACAGCTTGTTTAAGCAATCTCTATGCCCTGTGAGGGGGCAAAAAAAGGGGAAAAATGGGTTAGGTACAGGACACTATATGAGAGAACTTTGTCTGAATAAGACAGCAGCAAGCAGTGATCTTCACAGCATCTCTCAGTCATGTGTTCAGTTAGCGACAATTTCACTTAATGACCAAGTCATTGGAATGGAATGTAGTTGCTAAACAAGGAGAGGGTGTATTGTTTGGATTCAGCCTCTGCTTGTTTTGTGCCATCTAGACCCTACTAGCATTCAAGCACTGAGTCAAGAGCTCCACAAGGGGGTCCGCATGTGGTCTAGGGTGGCAAAGTGTAATTGGGTACTTCACCCTGAACTGAAGGATGACTTCTTCCAGCAGGCTCATATAGATGTTAAGCAGCAGGTTGAGAGAATCATTCCCTGCAGAACCTACAAGGGAATGCCCAAAATCTGACCTTACCTTCCTCACTACAGCTGATTTGAATTGCCTTCTTGGGAAGGAGTGGAACCCCTGTTAAACATTGCTGTTAATCCTTACCCCCCATAGGCAGTCTGGAAGGATATCATGGTTGATGGTATGGAAGACCTCTGAGAAGTCAATGTCAGCTCTTTGAGGTGGACAAGATCAGGAAACAGACTCCTAGGTGATACTTTATCCAGATAGGCTTCACAACAATCTTCCTTAAAAAGGGAAAGCTAGAGACCAGGTAATAGTGATCCAATATTTAAATGTAATTTAGAATAATATTTAATATGATTATTCTCTGTGGCTTTAGTTCTTTCCCCCATCTTTTACATTACCAGTTACAGTTTGATAACAAGTATTGGACATGGGAGATGGAAGTACTTTGAGGGGGAGAGTTTTGTTTACAACATGCTACTTCATAGTTTCTGCTCCTTATGTCTAGGTATAAGCCTTGTAACTTAGACTGTGCCCTAATTAGGGGTCTGCACCCATATATCTCCTTCCTTCCTTCCTTCCACTCACCGATACACACACACAGTTTTTCTCATTGTTCTCATTGACCTATGTTTGTCGAAACTATTACATTCTCATCCCTTGCAAAGACAGACTTGCTTAATTAAGTGCAGACTTTGGGGTTTGCTCATCCTGTGAGAAAATCTTGGCTAACAATTTTAGAATTAGTACAAACAAATGGGAGCCTTTTGTTGATTGTGATTTTTCATCTTTGCTTGCTACACATTCAGGGAACACTGATCCTTCCTTGCTGACACAAAGAACCGGCTAGGATCCTCCTAATAAATTAGGGCTTGCAACATGAGTAATGTGACTTTTCCCTATCACAAGCTGGAACCTGTCTGCTAAATTAAAGTATGTTACAGGTTAGGTTTTCGCTGTTGGGAGATATATTACTCTGGTACATTATTCTGGTAACTTGATGACTCACCTAGAAAAATATATGTCATATCTTCTACATCCAAGAACATGGGAATATTTTCTCCTTTAATTTGCAATATAGCCAGCTACAACTGAAATATAAATAAATAAGTATGCTCCCATGAGAGAGTTTCTTTTGGATAGCCACCTCTTAGTTTGATCTTGTTGATGATCACGTGCTACTACAGGCAAAAAACCCTTGGCTTTATTTTTTGATGCCTATTTCTATTTTACCTGTTGCTTCTCTCTTTGCAACATTGCAAAGAGTAAATCTATAAAAATCTGTAAAATCTGACTCTTAACTGACTGAAAAAAATCCTGGTCATCTCTCACCTTGATTAGTGTAACCTTCTCCTCTTTGGTCTTCCAGTATTGCTATCCAAAACTTTGGTGCCCAAACCATACAACCGTATATAATAAAGTTTGGCATTTGCTTCCTGTCTGCTCCCATATGCAGTGTAAATAAATGTATTTTTAATACACTTAGGGCTTCATAGTTTAGGAAGGAAAATGAGTTGGTTCACATGGTAAAAGTGAATAAAATTACACAGGGTATGGAGAAAATATGGAGAAGATTTGAGCCCTCTGTAATATAAAACTTCGGAGTTCCCTGATGAAGCTGAACAAACTAGATCAAAGAAAGAACTTTCTAGTATATCTAAACTGTGGAATTCCTTTCTAGACATTGAAGTGTTAGCCAGTTGGGATGGTTTTAAAGAGAATTAGACTGATTCATGGAAACAAGTGGCTGCTTATTTTCTTCAGTATGGCAGCTGGTCTCTGAATAAGATGTTGTTGTTGTTGTTCAGTCGTTAAGTCGTATCCGACTCTTCGTGACCCCGTGAACCATATCGCGCCAGGCCTTCCTGTCCTTCACTGCCTCCCTGAGTTTGCTCAGTTTCATGCTCATTGCTTCAGTGATGCTATCTAACCATCTCATCCTCTGCCGTCCTCTTCTCCTTTTGCCTTCAATCTTTCCCAGCATCAGGGTCTTTTCCAAAGAGTCCTCTCTTCGCATTAGGTGACCAAAGTATCTGAGCTTGAGCTTCATTATCAGTCCTTCCAATGAGCAATCAGGGTTGATTTCCTTTAAGATTGACTGGTTTGACCTCCTAGCAGTCCAGGGGACTCTTAAGAGTCTTCTCCAGCACCACAGTTCAAAGGCATCAATTCTTCGGCGCTCAGCCTTCTTTATGGTCCAGCTCTCACAGCCATACATTACTACTGGAAAAACCATAGCTTTGACTATGCGGATCTTTGTTGGCAAGGTGACGTCTCTGCTTTTTAATATGCTATCTAGGTTTGCCATAGCTTTCCTCCCAAGGAGCAAGCGTCTTTTAATTTCATGGCTGCAGTCTCCATCTGTGGTGATCTTGGAGCCCAAATAAGATAAAATAATAAGATGTAGGAAGATGCTCTTCCCTTGGGTCTTGTATGAGGTTTCCTGTAGGCATCAGGTTAGTCATGATAGTAAATAGGACACTAGAACTGATGACCCTTTATTCATATTTGGAAGGGCTCTTCTTATATTTTGGGTTCTTCAAAGCCCTGCTTACATGTCCCCCAGATATCATCCACCTTGTTTTACCACACTTATCCGCTGAAGGTTTCCTGTCTTCTCAAAACAGTTTACTCTTCCTCCCTGTATGATGCCACTTTTAACTTTTTTCAAGCATGCTGGCTAGGGAATTCTGGGAGTTGAAGTCCAGAATTGGCAAGGTCCAGGAGAAACACTGGATTACTGCAAAGAGATGTACCTGTCTTTTAAAATAATCTGAGAAACTTCAATCCAGAATAGAGCAGCAAGACAACTAGGACTGACCTACATGGTCCCATTAGGCATCTGCTGGCATATGCTTTGTTTCTAGCCTCTATTCAGAATATTGGTATTCAAACTCTCTGTGCTCTAGCATGGCAATCTTAATTTTGCCTGTCTTGTAAAACTAGGACGGCCCCATAGACCCCTTTTCCAGAGGGCTCGAAGGATTAAGTAATTAACATTCACACTCTGCTGTGTTTCTGGTATCTGTAAACATATTGCAGATGGAGACGTAATGGGCGTAGCCATATTTTTACTGCAAGGGGTGAGTTATAAATACAAGAGTTTCAGAAAAACAGAATCAGAATGCATCTGCTTCAATAAAGTGCTATGCCTGACTGGTTTCCTAGGCTAGCATAAGTGGCTAAAAGGGAATAGTTTGTGGTTGCCTTGAAAGATGTAATATGAATGCCAAGCCATTACAGTTCACGTTTAGCTAAGCTCTTTGAGACTCTGTATGGGCAGGCAAGCTGGCTAATCTTAGCTGAGTTTTAGTATGTGAAGCATCCCATTCATGAAAATTAAAAAGGCAATTAGTACGTATCAGGAAAAGTAATATTCTTCTTGTTTCACTAAAACAGAGAAAGGATAAATGGATTCTGGCGAGGAGCCTAGGAGACATTTCACCCGTGACACACACCATAAATCCATGTTTTCCACCAAGTGCCTACTTGGCACGACTTTCCCATGCGTGTCCTTGTGGAGCATGGAACCAGGCTGTTGCTTATGAGAGCTTGTGCTCTGCGTGTAAAAAGCCTCTTCCTACTTGTAATCCCCTGGCACCTCTACTTAGAAAGCAATCTGAAATAGTGGATGATGGGAAGGAATGGATTCTGCTGGACATCTTGAAGAGAGATGTTGTCAAGGGCAGGTTTAATGGACTGGCTGTCAGGCTGTACAGCATCATGGTTGCTCTGCACCTACGCTTTCCAACCTCTCTCAGATTTGCAGGTTAGACTTCAAAAACATTGTGGACTTTAGAGTGCAAAGGTAGGCCAGAGTTTTTCAAACTCTGTTCCATGGAACCTTGTGAGAACTTGATGGGGTTCTGTGCGAGATTAAGGAGAAGAGGAGTTCACTTGAACACAACCACTTATCTGTCCCTAGAACTTTGCCTCTTGACCACGGGTTCTGAGAATTTTATTTTTAACTAGCAGGTTCTACAGCTTGACAAAGTTTAAAAACCACTGGTGTAGGCTCCAAAAATATGAGACAGATAGCTGTAGATTTTAAAAATAATATATGTATGTGCATCAAGTGTATAATTACAGTATACTGTATATAATTAAGGTATAATTAAATGGCTTTTAAAATGGTTTTTAATGTTCTTTCTGTGAGCGTGAATGCAAGTTGTTCAAAGACCTTGTATGACTTGAAGCAGCACATAAGCTGTAGTAATAAGTAATTAAGTAAATAAATGACATATTGTATTATATATAGTGCATATAACATAATGAATGCTCTTATGTCTATAACACTGTTGAGGATCTATTATATAAGAGAGTGTTTGAACCAACCAGTAGATCTATCAAAAAATATAAATAAACTCTTATAGAACTTTGAGGAATATTTTCAGCAGGGATGTTCACCATACAAAGAAAAGGGGTGGGGAATTGATTGCACAGTTGCTTGACCTTTTTAACCACGTATCTACAGACATCCCTGATATTCAGGAAACAATTGTTATCTAACACTGGCTTCACTGCACATTATTTATTAGCTACTGAGAAAATCTGTATTCTGCTTTTAAAATTATGGACAATCATTTGGAGTTGCTGTTAAACAGTCAAATTATTACACAGAATATTAAACTGCTTTCTTTGAGACTGCAGTAATAATTACAGTAGCCTTCCTCAAAAGGCATACTCTTGAACATCAGCAACTTTAAGATGAGTAGATTTCAACTCCCAGAATTCCCTAGCTAGCATGCTCAGTTGGTGGTTGTGTTAGTTCAGAATAAGAAGACCATCATAACACATCTGGAGAGCTCCAGATTATGGAAGGCAGAGAATTCACTTAAAACAGGTGAATCTGATCAATCTGGCCTCACTCTTTTAGACACGAATCATTCTTAACATTGGCTGTGTTACATTGTTCTGTTCTGTAAGTAGGAGAAGAAATAACTCTTTACAGTTTTTACTGTCTCAAAATTGCAATTGGCCACCCCAGCCTGTGACCAGTAGGCTTCTGAACATGTTTCTTCAGTGTCGCAATATGGATGACTGGTTTTGGAAAGTATTCCCTCTAAACAGACTTAGTTTGTTTAAATTTGATCCCATGCTTTGTTCTATTCCTCTGTTTTTCCAGGAGTTTCTTACTTCTGTGTCAGGCATCATCTGAGCTAATTCATCTTTATTTAAGTATTACTTGCCTTATAATCGTTCCCTCGATTGCTCTTGAATACTGCACAAGGATCATGTAGTCAACCTTGACCTCTTTTCTTGGCTGACAGCTTGGCACGTCCTCCTCCTTCAAGTTGTTTATCATTTATTTTATTTTGCTCTGTTTGTCTAAAATATTTATATGCAAAGTAGGTAATCTGGTACCTTTGCATCCTCCTCAGTCTTTACTTCCTTTTGATTCTTTTAATTAAATAAGATAGAAAGCTGATATTTGCAAAGCAAAGCATCGGCAGGACATAACATGAGCACAACGTCTTTATTTTATTATATACAAAATATATACAGTTTTGTAATAGGACTGGTAGAGTTCAAATGGAAATACATAAACTTTTTGATTAAATTAGGAAAAAACAGAAGGTAGCTGTAAGTATAAGAGTGCTAAAAGATTAAATACAGAAGACTAAATTATAAAATTACTTTGCAAAACTATAAAATGAAAGCTTGTTTGTAGAATAACTAATATCAAATAACATTAAAATTCAGTTAGAATTGCTAAATTACTTCATTTGTTTCTCACCAGAAAGTCCGGCTTCCATTGTTATTTCCATTATAGTCCTAATCAGAGAAATTCTCTTGCATTTTTTCTACCAGTTCTCATTCAGTCTGATGAAAGAGGATTTATTTCCTAAAGTTTTTTCAAAGGAGAAGAGAATTTTGGTGAAATGTTCATGGGAAAGATTGAAGGCAAAAGGAGAAGAGGACGGCAGAGGATGAGATGGTTAGATAGCATCACTGAAGCAATGAGCATGAAACTGAGCAAACTCAGGGAGGCAGTGAAGGACAGGAAGGCCTGGCGCAATATGGTTCATGGGGTCACGAAGAGTCGGACACGACTTAACGACTGAACAACAAAAAATGTGAATAAGGAGAGTGCTTGAATCTTACATTGTACCATCATCTTTCCAGCAACCTCCCTGGTTTCCATTAGTTCCCAGGGAAGACTTTAGGAAGAGAAACCTTTCCATGGCACCTGGCCCGTAACAATGCTACTGTCACTGCTCAGGTCATATTTTGTTGCTTTGGTATCATCATGGTTAGGAACAGATGCTTATGATCTCATGGGCCTTTTTAGAAATGGAAGATACATTTTCAGTCAAGCCATTGTCTCCCTGGGTGTATACACTGCTTTTCAACAAAGTTGAAAAATGTTCTTCTTTGGTTAATAGGCTTCATATAGCAGAAGAGATCCTAAACCTGCAGCACTACCAGAAGGGGAGGGATGGGATGGGAAATAGTAATATTGCTATGTCTTCATGACTTCCCTTGAAGGCCATCGGTTCTCCTGGGGAAAGAGAAGGGAGCTAAATGAATGTGACAGTCTCTTGAAGAACAAGTCAGCAAACAATAGATAATGTAAAGCCCTCAGATGAAGTTATTCATTATATCCAATTTAGAGACAAGGGTCTTTCCCAAGGATGGAGAAGCACCTATTGTCCAATGAGTAGCTAAAGGTTGTCCAGCGAATTTTGGATATCTTAGTCTTAATATGTATCCAAACACAGGTAGAAAGTTCAAATGCAGGCAGATGGCTTGAAGGACAGTTGAAACTTAGAAAGCCAGCCCAACTCTTTGGGTGGATGAAAAGGGACAGAAAGAAGAGCCCCTCCTCATATTAACTGACCTTTGGTAATATTGTTTAAAGGTCCTGACAGAGCTAAACCCAAGAAGTCACAGTGGAAGAGGGTCTTCATATTACCCCCTGCCTGCCAATGTAAAAGATCCTGTCTCCAGCCATGTTGCCACTGCCATGTCTCTGATCCATAGAAGCTATAGAGAAAGACCCTGACTAGTAGACAGGGTTCAATGCAGGAGAAAGCCTTCTCTTATGTAGCAAAGCAAAGTCATCCTTAAGGGAGCCTCTGCTGATCTTTAAAATGTGGGCACACTTGTCCACATTTAATGAATATACAGTTACAGAACTACAGTCGTAAAACAAACATTGGTTAGTTTCCCTTCTTCAGACTTGTACTGGAGGAAGATCAAGAGTGGGCGGTTGATTTGGCCAACCTCATCTGGTTCTTTCCCTTTCTTTTTTCAGTCTGGAGATGTATTGACAGGCTGAAAGAAGATCTCCCTGGTTCTGTGAAGGGAAATATGCTCTTCATTGCTGAGGAGGGTGAAGGAGTATATTAATGCCTCTTCCCACTCTCCTTCCCGCTTTTCCGAGAACTTTGGGGAGACGCAATGCCCGAGCAGTTCCTCAAATTATATCAATGTTAATTTCAGGAAGAGCAATTTGGACAACGAGTCAAGTGGCTTCTCTGAGGCATGTGTGTAGAAAGTTCTATGCTCCAGTGTAAAAATCACACTTTCCAGAAAATTGCATCCTGTACAACTTACCTTTGCTTCTGTAACATCCCAGCGGAATGAAATGTAACCTGCTCAGGGAGACCTCACTGCGCTTTTCATGCTAGAATTCAGTTCACAATTTTGCTTGTTTCAGCAGTTCCTCATTTGGCAAAGAGGCTGTTTGTTCCTGAGGTCACTACCAGTTCATCAAGCTCACTAGCTGGTTGAAGCAAACGGAAATCACACACAGTTCATTGTTGGGGAAGGCTATGGGAAATAAAGCTAAGTAAGACAACAAGGGTCTGCAGCTGTCAAAATCCATAGATACTGGAGGGCTAGAGCCGGCTGAGAGAGTGGTAGGTAAAGAAAGGAGAATCAAGATTAGCTATTGTGAACTCTTTGAATCCATTAAAATATTACATAAAAGCTTGGTGCTACTGATACTATTGTCACTTCGTTTTATTTCTGTGAAAGAAGTAACCTTCTTTATAAAGACTTCAGCTAACTAGACAAAGAATAGGCAAGATTCAGTCTGCAAAATCCATTTCATATGATTCCTGATGGCCTTTCTCAATTTTAGCCAAGGGTGGTAAAAGGTTTTTTCTTATAAGGGTAATTGAATCTCTCAGGAATTCAGTCAACATGATTTCCAAAGTATGTTAAGTATGCAAACTCCAAAGTTTGCGTCATTGATGATACACTTCTCGCTGCCATTCTCTAAGCAGAAAAGAAGCTGGGCCTTTGGATCTAAGTCATAGATTATTTGCATTTAGGGAGTTGCTCTTTCAGTGAGAAGGAATCAGACAAGATCAGTTATGAATAAAAGTCCTGTCCTATACAAAAGGTTTTAAAGATGATCAAACAGTCCAAAGTTAATATTATTCAAGTCACTTGAATAGAATTGTTAGGGAAAGTCATTGTTGTAGTCTGGAGTTCAAAAAACCCGGAAGTGCACTTTCTCTACCATAACACCTGCCCTCTGAAATGAGGTCCTGCTGAGATCCGGATGGCCCCACCCTGTTGTTAGAAGCTCCTTGAAGACCTGGCTCTTTGCCCAGCTCTTTGGTGCAGAGAACAAAGACCCTTTGCTTCATCTTTGTCCAGTCGGTGTTCTTGCCATCTTTATTTTTTTTACTGGATAGTATTTCTCTTGTTTTATTTGTTGTGAGCCATCCAAAGTTGTTGGGTGGCATACAAATTTGATAAACAACGTTATTTAAAAATGATGTACTGCCAATTAAGGGTTGTAGTGGGAATTCTGGGAGTTCAAGTCCACACATCTTAAAGTTGCCAAGGTTGGAAAACACTGGGTTATATGTTGGCCCTTCCAGGCAATCCAGGCAGGAAAGCAAAACCGTGAGTACTAATACTACCTTTATTATAAGGTTACTGTAACAGAATCTTGCAAGTCTAAAAGAACTTCCCCCCTCCCCTGCCTTTATTTTCCAGAGAACTCTGAGACGCTTCCCACATCCCTTTTTCTTTTGTGGGCTGAGATACCTTTTACATGACAGTTGTCTAGGCTGCGAATCTTCCTCCTGTCTTCCAAGGTTATTCTCACAGCCCATTACATATAGGATACAGCAGTAAGGTGAAATGAGATTCAAGCAAAAGTCAAGGTTTCCAGAGAATCAGGGAAGGCTGGATCCAAGGCATAAATAATATACTTTCTTGGAAGTTGTTTCAGAACTTTCTTGTTCTCAGGTTGAAACTTCATCCTGAAAGCTTCCAGATTCCCCACTGCCCCCACAAGCACAGCTGGTTTATTAATTGCAGAAACTGGTTTATTTGGCTATAATATATTTCTGAGTAGGCTGCCGCTCCCAGGATATTCTTTGTAGCTCTCATCTGCCTCTTTGCCATTTATCTCTAAACCCAGAATGGTCACCGCTCTTATTGATGGGGTAATCAGTCTGAGTCAGGAGCTGTGGGATTTGGTTTTGCCGTGGCTCTGGTCCTCATCCCCAGGACTGGACTTGCTTACCAATGCCTCATCCAGGACATGGATGAAGATCTATCTAAGAAAGTTACGACAGTTAAAATTTGTATGCTAAGATAACTTTGGACCAGAACAAATCAGAACTTCCCTTGTGGGATTGCTGATAGGCTTCCATAGATTTCTTGCTGTCTACTGTGGAAGACAATGCTGGGCTAAATAGGCCTCTGGTTGTTGTATTCTCCAGCTACTCAGTATAGCCCATACTTTGGATGGCAGTGAGAGCATACCTCTTTTCGTTATGCCAACCATGTCTCCACTGTTTCCATCTCTGTGCAAATTTGGCATGATTATTACTTTCATGGGTAATTCTACTGTCCATAGGCCAGAACCAACTAGACAGTTTTACCTATATGTGTTGGACTATATATGTCTAAGTACTATTTAGATGTGCCCATAGCCATCTAATCCCATGTGACATCACATAAGTCATCACACAACTCATGTGAATGATGTAATTTGTGCCTATCATTTCATGATACAAATACAACACACAGGGTTAATTCATGTTGTTTGTGCAATGATGTCATGACAAACATGACATCTCATGTCCTCCACCTCCCGGATCCCCATAGATGCACCACTATTGTGGATGCCTGGGACTGCTGGAGAAAAGGCAAATGCATTTGGTAGGTGTCAAGGGCAGAGGCCTGTTCTCATAGAATGGGCTGAATTGTGGTGAAGGAAAGATAACCCAGCCCCATGTTCCCGCAGCTTCAAAAATTAAAAGAGACCAAATTTCCAGGCAATTAGTTAATGCATCTTTAATCAAACTGAGTTTGAGAATAGGTTTTGAGTGTGCCCACAAATGAGGATTAATTTTACTGCCTGTTAAGGATAGATTAATGAAAGTAGTAAAGTTGCATAATTGCCTTCTTGAATTCTCTACCGCAACATGCTGGGATCATGGCTACTAGCTCAGATTCATCCATCAGGAATGGTCAGTTTTATAGAGAATGTTCCTAAACAGATATAATTTACTCAGTGATAAAGTATCCCCTTTGCAAGTAAGACCCCAAATTAGGTCCCAGCTGATAGGGAAAAAAGACTGAGGCTAGATTCCTGGCTCCTGCAAACACTGCATGCCCATGGAATAGAATAGGCATGTTGGTAGCCTTTCAGAATCTGAGTTAACAACCATTCATTCAGCGACCATTTGAAGTTACAGCAGCGCTGATTGAATGGTACTTATGCCGCGGTCCCTGAGGTTATGGCATTGCAGTGCCCCCACAGTCATGTGATCAAAATTCAGGCACTTGGCACCCTGTCCACACGACCACAAGGGCACCTCAACTCTTCCCCCACCTGCCTGTCTCCCCCCCCCATCTCTGCCCTTTTGGCTGCCCTGCACTCCACCACCTTTGCCGGCCCCACCACCCTGTGCTCTGCCAGCCCTGCCACCCCCAGCCGACCTTTGCTGACTTCCTTCTGTTGCTGACGAGGTGCACTCGGCCCGGCCCTTCATGAGGCAACTGCTGGCTGCCTGAGGCCTTCTCCAAGTCACACATAGCCTTCTTGGGAGGCTTCCTTACTGCCTCGCAAAGGGCTAGGCTGGCCGTGCCTCATCAGCAGCAGAAGGAAGAAGATGGCTAAGGTCAGCTGGGGGTGTCAGGGCTGGCGGAGCGCAGGGCCACGAGGGTGCAGAGCTGGGGTGGCTGGCTGTGGCAGAGGGCTCGAGGTGACACTCCTGTTTTGTTTTGTTTTGTTTTATTATTTTATTTTATTTTATTTTATTTTATTTTATTTTATTTTATTTTATTTTATTTTATTATCATATTTGTATGGCCACCATCTCACAAAAGCATGTCTCTGGGTGGTGTACAACACTCAGTTAAAAAGAAAACCAATAAACACAGATGAAACAATCATTATTGAAATATAAAAACTATATAAAAGCACATGGAACAAGAGAGGATGATGTTAGCTACAGAAAGGAAGCCACTGCAAAATCTCCCTGGTCCCCTGAGACCCCCAGGCCTGATCACATAGCCAGGCCTTGAGGGACTTGTGGAATATTAAAGGGATGGAGCTGACCTCACTTCCGGGGGGAGAAGATTCCACAAGGCAGGCGCCATGGCAGAGAAGGCCCTCCTCCTGGGACCCCCAGATGTAATTCCCTGACACATGGGACCCACAGCATGCCTTCTCTGCCAGACCTGATGGGATGGGCAGATGTAACTGGGGAGAGACGGTCCCTCAAATAACCCGGCCCCATGCCATGAAGGGCTTTAAAGGTCAAAACCAGCACCTTGAATTGGACCCAGAAGCAAACTGAATCCTGTGGCACCCAACATAGTAGCGGCCAAGAGCGGAATCTCTCCTCCCCAACTACCACTGACTGGAACTGGCCCTGGAGGAAGGAGGTGAATTAGGAAAGCAGTGGTTGATGGTATTGAAAGCTGCAGAGAGGTCAAGTAGGGCAAGGATCCTGCCCTTGCCAGAGATCATCCAAAAGCATGACCAATGCTGTTTCCATCCCATACCCAGGCCCGAATCCCGACTGAAAGGGATCCAGATAATCCACTTCATCCAAGGTCCTCTGAAGCTGCTGTGCAACCACCTTCTCAATTACCTTCGCCAAAAAGGGGAGGTTAGATACTGGATGAAAATTGTCCAATATACTGGGGTCCAGTGATGGCTTCTTGAGGAGGGGGGCGTACCATCCAGTGACCTGTGGTGCAGCGCCCCTGAAGGCTGTAAGAGATTTCCGGATGACAATTGCCACACCTCCACCCCTGCCCCGGGATCTCGGCTGATGCCACACCTGAAATCCAGCTAGGCCTATTTCCGAAAGGGCTACCCCCCTTCCGGACCCAGCCAGGTCTCCGTGATATGTGCCAAGTTGGCCCTCTCGTCAATTATTAAAATCAGTGATGAGGGAGGCCTCATTACAGACCAACTTGGCATTCAGAAGCAGCAGCCGAAAGCCAGAACCTCTGCAGGTCTGCCGACAGGGTACCAGGGCTGAGACTGAGGAACTGGAACGCGAAATTGGTATAAAACAATGGCCCGCTCCCTGTCTCCCACCATATCACCCCATGCCCATCACCACCATAATACTTTGGCCTGCCCCCATCCCCCCAATGGCAGCCCCATCCCCATATCTAGCCCCTCAGTTACCAAGACCAGGAACCACCACCTCTCTTCACCATCCATCCCTGGGAGGGGAGCAGAGCACCCCAAGGCCCTTTAGCTTTACCAGCTCTCAGCGCCATCAGGGTACCCAGCAACCAACTCCCCACTTCACTGTAACACACACTAGCATACACAGGCGCTTCTCCCCTGTTGCTCCCACCAGCAGGTAGAGAGCTCCCTTCCCATTCATCCTTGTCAATTCCTCCTCCGACTCTCACCCAGAGGAAGGAATTAACACACTCGCACTCACTCACACCCATAGCATCCAAGAGATCGGGGTGGGTCCTCGCCTAGCGACTGGGTGGGATTTGCTGAATGATGTCAATGGGGACTGCCAGATTGCTGTCACTAAGCAGTGTGGTCACGTGATGTTGCGCTCTACAACCACATTGCTGAGCAACAGAAATTCCGGTCCCAACTGCTGTTGTTAACCACCTGTAGATTTAAATGCTTGATGGTGGGTGCAAATAATGGAGGGAGGGAATTGGCCTTTGGACCTCATTTAGGCATTTCTGAGAGGCCCCAGGTTGGTCAGTGTTGTAAATGAAACAAAAGGCAAAGTAATTGGGCTCCAGTTTTGAACATGCTCTATGAGAATTTGGGGAGAATTCTTTTGATACTGCAGAGCACCAGTAGAAGATGAGAGAATCTGCACTGAGGAAGATATTTTTAAATTTGTTTGACCTGATTGCGGTATCTTGTTTACAGACAAAACTAGCCTGCTGTCAAGAAAGATGCTTCCTCTTACGTCAAAGCAAGATATGTCCTAGAAAACATGGATGTGTAGCACAGGAAGTCATGGGGACCAGGAGAAGGGAATAATGTAGGGGCTAGGTTAAAATAAACGAGAAGCCTGCACAATTCATGATATTTTGTGCCATTCCATGTGCTTGCTATGTGTCGGTTTCAGTGCTACCTTAGGCTGATACATTAGGGAAAGAGAGTTTTAGCATTTGTAGGCATTCATAAATGGCTCATAGGCTGTTTATTCCAAATTATAGTGGGAAGAAGTGTTGAGAACTTCCTCACAAAAGCCCAAATCAATGCGCTGGAAGTGCGGACAAAGGAACCTTGATTCACATGGCATCAAAAAGGATCAAAACACAAAAGCAGACTAAACTGTCCTGCAAGATGGAAATTAAATTTAGAAAAAAAGGAAACCAATGGGTACGGTGTTAGATTTAACATCTGTGGTAACAAAGGGAATAAAAGTTCTGACACTCAAGGAGGGTGCAAGATACATGCTGGTGGCTGATGGTGAAATCCTAGATGGAAGGGCTCTGTTGATCCTGGGTTGATTTAGATTGAAAGGACAAGGACGAAAGAGGATACAATACCAGTCAGTCTTACGAATGATGGATGTATTAAGATGGATGATAAATGTATATAATAGTCAACTAATTTCATCAATTAAGCTTTGATTAAATTTAATAAACGTTATTAAATTTAAAGTATTAAGCATTATTATCGACTTTCCTGAAATTAACTTTCCGAGTGGAGATTATCTCTGCCATACCAGGAAAGTGGACCCCTCTCATGAATTAGACCAGCTACATTGCACACCTCCTTCTACCTTTCCTTCTGAAGTGATCTCATTCATTGCATTCAGATGTAAACTAGGCCATTTTTTAAAAGCCATACTGGCCGGTTCACCCATAATTCAGAGTCAAACTGGGTAGGTTTGCTTTGTATCACTTTATGACAAATAAACTGCAGTCTCATTGTGATGTGCAAGGCTGCTCACTGAGTTAAGTAGGGCTGGCTCATGTATAAAATGAAGTACAATCTAATCCTTTTCCATGTAGTATTTTAGCTCTGGCAACCTGCTAAGTATAGGACCATCCCTGAAGAATTCTTTGAACAGTCTCAAGAACACCCAACTACATCTTGTTCTGTTCTGTCTGTGGCCCACTAAGCCTGCAGGACTGATCAATTTTATCTTGTCCCTTGCAGTCCTATCAAATTTACCAAAGTGAGGAAGGAGGTGTGATGGTTGGGGCTGTCAAATATTAATAATAAATAAAGATTCCATGCCTAATTGTGACCTTCTCCTACCTGGAGCCCTCCTGATATGTTTAGGACTATAACTCCCAGAATTCCCAACCAGTATTGACTATGCTGACTGGGAATTTTGGGAACTGTGGTTCCCAGGTTGGACAGGCTGGTATAATAGGGCTACCATACATGGGCTACAAAAATCTGATGTAAAAATCCCATTTAGTAGTTCTGTGGATTTTTGCAGCCCCAAATGGGAGCCCAAGATGTAAGAACATTAACTGTTGAAGCAATATATCCCTTTTTATGTATATGCTTACAAAATATTAATAATCTGACTTATTTATACAACAATTACAAATATATTTAGTTCTAGATATGAAAGTACAAGACATGGTGGTCTACATCTTTAAATACATCTTGATTTTACCATTTGGAGAAATCAGGAGGGTAGAGAGAAAGTTTAAAATAGAAATAATGTAGGAAACTCTGGAAAGGGTTTTTGTTTTTCTGCCTTCTGTTTACATTCTTCCACATTATGTAGAAAAGGGAGGAACTTCTATTTTTATAGGAAAAGCTCAGAGTATAAACATGCCTATAATGTAATTAAAGAGTAATGATTAAGAAGTGGTTGTTAAGGATTTTAATACCGCTGACCTTTCTGGCAGTATGTCCTTGTCATCATCTGGAAGGATGAGCATTTGCAGCTTTATAAATTATGGAATGGAACAGTGGGAGGGCAAGAAGAAGAAATGCTGATGGCAAGAATTGGGCAGAAAACTAAGCTGATGAGACAGTTTTTGATTATCAGTAATATACAGTAGTTGCCTTCAAAGAATAAGATCATCCCTTGGTTTGCCCATTGATGACTCCAGCAATGTCATCCATGCCATGTGTATGCTTGTTTGGGGGCAGGTAGCCACCTACTCTAGTGTCAAGTCATCACCAGACCAGGCAACTAATTCTGAGGTGGGGGCTACCAGACATTAAGAGAAGCGGGTCAGTTGCAAAAGAGGAAAACAGAAATCCAGCAGGCTGCTCAGAGAAGTCTTATGCTTTCAGTGAGCAAGTGGTGTGCATGGACCACATTTTGGACACGAATCTCCACATCACAAGGGCTAAAATGTACATTTCTGGAAAGCGGGGAAGAGCCTGACTGGCAAAAGGTACACACAACATGCTTAACCAGGTCAGAGAAAGACTTACATATGCATTTGCATAGCTTAATGTTAACCTTGGATAGATTTTTCTGGCCTGGTATGTGATAGCTCTTTTGATTAGTTTAGAGTTCAGTATATTGTATGTAACTCAGACAATGATTTAATACAGTAACCAAGTTAAGTGTGTTGTGCAAACACAGCTGCAAAATTATTAGCACTTTACCCCAATAAGTGCATTTGTTGAATACCTATTTGAAGCCACAGCATTATAGCTAGTGTAACCTTTGCTTCAGCCTTGTTTTAATAAGCACATTCCATTCCATAGAGGAGCGCATGACTAAAACAACATTTGAGGAAGATGAAGACAGTTGACAGCCAATGTGGATGCATATGTCCTTATGTGCATGTATGTTTTTGCTCCTCTGCATATTCCTGTTGCTGTGGACTGTTGCATTCACTTAGTTTTTCACTTAGTTGCTCTCTGTACCATATTCATTATCAGGGCAAGCTTTGAACTTCTGAATTTCCATAAGGTGGAGCATAAAATAGATGCAAACAGGGCAGAAACTTCACTCATTTGATTACAGGATTGCATAGTTAGCATCTAAAAATATTTCCTGTTTACATTCTGATGGGAGAGAGGCTTTCTTATCTTGCTGAATATTCATTAACCAAGAGTGTTCTGTGCAACGAAGAATGTCAATTTAATGTTTTTCTGGCATCACTGTCAAGTTTTTGGGGTTATCACTGTCTGTTGCTGAACACTTCTGCTGTTGCTGGATTTAAACATCCTACTCTGAAAAATAATAACTGTTGTTATTCAGCAGGTTGATTTCCAGCATACTGCTAGAAATGTTGGGTTTACATTCGACCAGCTGTGGCTGGTTATAAAATGACAGTTAACAGATCCAGCAATAAGTAACTGCTATTTCCTTTGGGAAATCATGTAAGGGTATAAACCCAAGTTCCAGGATTAAATTCTTTGGTGGTGAAACCCTATCTGCATTCTTAGACTAATATGGTAAATGTTATGTTAAGATGTTTTTGCACCTGAGAATGTCTGCCCCAAATGCAGGTATAACTTTCTCAGAAAAGTACCTTTGGTCTCTGATTGACTTTACCCACCTAGTTTGTCCAGCTTCCTGTTTTAATTGATTCTTGGTTGAACAATAAGGTCTGCTTGAGATTTATGGATACCCTTGGTATCTAAATATGCATTCTCTGATTTCTGAACTGAAAATAGTGAAAGCTATGCTGATCCATGTAATGATGAGCATTTGATAGATTCCCCCCCCCCAAAAAAAATCTGTGATGAATTAATTCTGTGTCTCTAATACAGATCAGTGTCTGGCTGAGTGGCAGCACATAAAAGATCTTGGCCGATCTTGGAAACTGAGCAGGGTTGATCCTGATAAATATCTGCCTGAGAGACCTCCAAAAAATACCAGGATTGTATTTGAGCTAGGGCATGCCACAAAGGAAGTAATAATAAACCACTTCACACTGTTGCTAAGAAAACTTTATGAACAATATGTGCCCATGAAGTCATTAAGGCAGTGTTTCTCAACCTTGACAACTTTAAGATGTATGGACTTCAACTCCCAGAATTCCCCAGCCAGCATGGCTGGCTGGGGAATTCTGGGAGTTGAAGTCCATACATCTTAAAGTTGCCAAGGTTGAGAAACACTGCACTAGGGGGTTGAGCTTAACTCAAAGGAACTTTTCTTGAATATATACCATTAGAAAATAGTGCAAATAAATCCTGGGTTGGCTGTGGACACATTTTCTTTTCATAGACAGCATTTTTACACTTGAGTTACTTGGTGCAAGAACAGGGGTGATTATTGCTTTTCCTTCTCAGAGTAGTAGCAAGGCAAAGCAATGGTTTCATCTCCTTGGGGAGTAAGTATGAGTGGGTTCTACAGTTCTGTTCTCAGTAAGGTTATCAGCAAGAAGCATGGCTGGGAATCTGTGAAGCCATCTCAATGCTACCATGTTTTTCCCATGTGGCTGTGTTAGTCCTTATGGTCTTTAACCATCCCAGTGCTGTTGGCACAGAGAGAGGTGGCACAGCCATTTCAAACACAGCCCGATTTACCCTTTTATGAAGGGCAGTGATTGTCCCTGTCAGCTGCAGTTTCTGATGACCATTCAAACTGAACTCCTGAATCTACGTAGGATGGATATTGTATTTTACTCCTACATTGACTATTGCATTATTTTGATCTTATCCACTCTTGCTGATCTCATAAATTTAAAAAAGTTTATTTAGATACTGTTCTGATACTATTTACTAATTCATAGTCTGATATTTACTTTGGGCTTTCTGGTGATACCGTTTATTTTAGTGATAGATCGGCTTGGTCAATACTTTTTTTTTTAATTGATTATGTGCCATCAAGTCGGTGTTGATTGTTAGCAACCACATGGATAGATTTTCTCTGGAAGGATCTGTGCCCAACCTGGTCCCTCAGGTCTTCCAACAGGGTATCCATCACCACTGTAATTGAGTTCATCCACCTTGTTGTAGGTTGCCCTCTTCCTCTCTTTTCTTCCATACTAAATACTAGTGTAGCAAAAGTGGAAAACTCGTTTAGCATTACAGAGACAAGCCAAAGCCATTGCCGCTCCCTCATTTGGATTCTCATATGTCTCCTTCTACAACGGCAAGAATTTGTAAATGTTTGTTTCAATTTTAGATCAGCCATATCTTGGCATGTTGTCTGAGCTTGGGCAAAGGTGGTTAATCCTAATTACAGTAAGTTAAAAGAAGCCAACATCAGCTGAATGGTTTCAACTAAATATAGTTAAGATAAATCACAATTTACAGGTTGGAGAATAACATGCTGAGCTTGGGTTGGTCCAGAAATGGAATCAGTTTCAGATTTCCTCATGGCTGCCTCAGAAAGAAGGGAGATTTCACTTCTAGCCTTGTTCTTACGATATTAAATTAGGAGTGGACAGTTACGGCTGTAGGGATACATATGGCATTTGTCTTAATTTCGAAAGTTCACTGTTGAAATTTTAGCAAGAACAATCTCTTCTTCTTCTGGTATACCCATGTGCTAATTCTGGTTATATAGTTACTTAGAAAAAATGGTGGAACATTTTTAACTGCCCTGAGTTGCTGAGCGTTAGGTGGCATATACATTTTAACAACAACAAGTACCTTGGGTGCAATTCCAAAACATCTGGAGCACCACTTGAACACCACTGGCATTGACAAAATCACTACCAGTCAATTGCAAAAGGCAGCTTTACTTGGAACAGTTCATGTTCTGCGACGATACCTTTAACACCATCAAACAACAACATCTGCCTATCCCAGGTCCTTGGGAAAGACTCGATAGGTAGATAAAAATGCCAAATCCAGTCTAAGCATTTGGCTGACTATGTGACCAACCGTAATAATAATGGTAATGTCTCCAAGGCAGTTCTTACGAGTAGGCTCTTTGTGCAAGATTGCATGTTGCTGTCCCATGAACTCTGGCTATAGAAGGAAGCACTGTATGTCTAACCTACTTTTATTTATATAATTATATAATATTTAAGAATATAACAACAATATACTTGTCTGTATTTAAAATTAAAATATAAATAAAGTATTACAGTATATGAAAAATGTAAAAGGGATCAAGGAAGTTACCTGCTTGGGTCAAGCAAGACTCAGTCCTTATGCAGACTAATAAAACAAAGTCAATAACAGGGCAAGTGAGGAAAAGGATTATATTGTACAGTGAGCATGCTCCTGGAGGAAGCCAGGATCAAGGTATGACACAGCAGGGAGCCAAGGAACAAGCAAGGATGATATACTGGGGTAAGGTTGTGGATTAGGTGCAGGAAAAGCCATGTTCAAATCCATTTGCAGCTATGGAAGCTCATGGGGATCCTGGACCAATCACCATTGCTCAGTCCAACCTACCTCAGAGGATGAAATGCAGTGTATGACACCTTTGAACTCCTGGAGAAGAGGCAGGTTATACATTTAATGAATAGAAAAATTGTTTGTTCCATTAAACAGAGGCAGATAATCTAGGCAGGGTGACATCTGTGGGCTAAAACCATTCTGACAACCACTGGAGAACATCAAGAGAGTTAGATTTTCTTTAGATCTTTGCTGCCTTCTAGTAGTTGTCTTGATTTTTGGAGCCCAGGTGTACAGTATATGGTAGCTGTCATCTAGTGTACTCAGTCTTTTAAGGTGGTGGGCACATCTGCAATGTCCCTGGTATTGTGGCATGCCAATTTTAAAACAAAAAAAGTGAAGCAGGATACCCAGTAGGCACTACAACAGGGACTCTAGAACTGAACTACAAGAACTTGAGAATGGAAATAGGTTTTGATTCATTTGCTGCCAGACCATAACTAAGGAACCTGCCCTGATCTTGCTGCAAGTGATTAGGTCTGTGCTTAAGGAATCCATGGTTCATAAATTACATTGAGCTCTTAAAGTGTTTACTGCTTTGCCAGAAGGCTGGAAAATGGTTTGGCCTCCCCTTTGACTTGGAACTCATCCCAAGGGTTCCTCCAGGACATCTTCTGGAGGCAGGCCTGGAGACCTTACATCCTTAGGTCTTTTGGGTCAGTTCCAAAATCAAGGAGCTCAGTCTCTTGAATTGGGGAAGAATGGATCTTCTAGAGCATTTATTCTGATATGTTGGCTGCAACTCCATGCCCACTTTCCATGGACTAACTCTGGAGAAAATATGTAAAATTTTGCTTGTTAGTTTTCTATGGAGGTTTGGTTTGGTCTGTTTCCATGATATGGAACAGGACCCAACCATATGCAATCAGTCATATAATTTTAGGTACAGTCTCTTTCTCCCACTTCATTGGGCATTAATATCTCCTGCCCTGTGTCTAGACTAAATCGTCTACAGGTGTTTATTTTTCTCTCCCTTTCCCTGTACTTCTCAACTCTGTTTGCATTTTTTAAAAATGTCTGCTGTGCTCATGCCAAATAATAGTTGGAAACAAATGTCTTCTCTTGTAGCCCAGCCAAAGCAATAGATAATTCTCTTAAGGACTCCATTTAGCTGGAAGCATTTTGAAATGAAAATACACAGAGTGGATTGGGTGGGGCCCACTTGTGCCCAAGGAGGTGAAGTAGAAGGTGGAGAGCAGAGAGGCGGAATCAAATGTGGGGCATGTTTGGAACACGGTCCATCAGCAGGAAGTCTAAGGCAGGGCTTTAGGGTGCTTTGCGTTCTCCAGAGTAAGCAATCCTGTGAAACGGCAGGTGGAACAATAAGGAAAAGGGAAGACAAGTTCATTTCTTTCTGAACCAGCTGGATTTCACATTGTAGAAGTTGACAGGGCAGGTAGGATTTTGCAGGTAAGGGGAGGAGGGATCTACGCTCGCCATGCTAAGTTTCAGGTGTGTTACAACTTGTAGAAGGGTTCCCGTGATTTTTACAAAGCATGTGCTCAAAAAGCTCCTTCTTAGAGTTTAATTTATGGAAAGCCTGAAAATTGTACTCTGTGCATTAAGAAGAGAATTCATTTCTACCAAAGTTAGATTGTAGCTGGCTTGTTGCTTCTGAAAATAACATGTACAGGAGAGGGACTGGGAGGGGTGGAATTCTCTCTGCATCTTGTTTTCATTCTTCATTTTTTTAAAGAAAGTGTTCCTTTTGTCATTGTTGCATGTGAAATATATACTTTGGAGACAACAAAAGGGGATGCCTGAAAACCGTACAACTTTGTACAGAGAAAATACCTTCTTTCTCCAACAAGGTGCCCTTCAGATATGTTGCAGTTCCAAAACATCTGGAAGGAGGCAGAGAGGGAACGTTTGAAACAGTAGTTTTTACTGGTACGGTATACTAGATACTGAGGGAGATTGCAGCCATCCCGTGCATTATGGTAATTCGGGGGACACTAGCCCATTATTTGGTAGGGAGGAAGACTTTAGGTGCCTGGGTTATAAATCAGAGGATGTATGATTCATCCACTAAGAGCTTACTGTGGAAAATGGTGAGGCTGTGTAATTTAATTTGAAGTTGGGTAATGAGTGCATGATTGACTCACGTTCACTGTTCAACAAAACTGCCTGCTAATGCTGAGTAGCAATCAAGTGATTGTGAAAATAAGGCCTGCAAAAAAATTGTTGATTTCATGTCTTTGTAGCTTTACTTGTTTGGTGTAGTACAGTGTTCTATGTAATAACAGCATATTCGGTTAAGGTTACTGAATGAAGTAGAATTGCCATGTGGATTCCTTGCAATGCTCTATTTCTCTGATACTAACAATTGTGCAGAAAAAAAATCACTGCGTAATAAATCTACTAATGTATGTGCTGGATTTTGCAAGCATGCTCTCATTTGCAAGTTGCTGTCGTTAGAAGGTTGACAGTAATATATGTTGCAAGCTGTGTTACGAGCATAACCTTCTTCCCTTCCCATACTGAATTGTGGGCCACATAGCAGGGTAACGCATAAGACATAGATATGGATTATAGGCTTTATTCAGAGCCATAGCCAAATCAGTGGAAGGCAATGCACATTATGCACACGTACACATGCACAAATCCTTCTCTAGCTTGCAAATAAGGAGAAATTCTGCACCGCCAATCTGCTATTGGATGCAGAAGTCATGAGTCTCCAAGATACATATTCTAGGGGTGCCTTTTTTTCTTTTCTGAGGTTGCAGAAAAGAAGCAAGACCCACTTGGTGGGTCTTTTTTCTACATCTAGGAGCAGGCTGGCTCTCCTTCAAGTCTGAACAAAAAGCTGTGAAAATGTTGACCTCATGCTTAGTGAAAGCTGCAAACAACTGTTCTTGCCTTTGTTTGGTTGAATTGTTTAATTAACCGCTGTGAGCTCCCAGGAACTCCTGGGGTTTTAATTGTTTCTGACATACTTTTCAAGGTGGAGCTGTCTTTAAAGGGAGTGGGGGTGCTGAAGCAAGTTTAAAGCTCAGCTCAGAAGAAAAGGTTGATGCACTAAGGCTACCTGGATCGCAGATCACGTGTATGGCTTCTTGTAGGGAGACTCTAAAGTTTTTTCCCCATGGCTCTGCATATTATACATGCTGAAACAGAGTCAGCAGCATGGTAATATCTAGAACTGTAGAACCATCCCCAGGCCCTGCGATGACCAATTTCCAAGGGATGAATATAGAAAGGGGTAAGGTTTCAGCAAAAAAAAAAAAAAAAACTTGACAGCTCTGATTAGCCTATAAATGCATTGGAGATGATATAGCTGTTACATTGCAGCATGAATGACATTCTTGCACCACCAGGCCGCCCTGCTTGTTTCAGAATGTGGGAGCATTTCCCCATACGAGAGAAGAAGGATCGAACGGCTTTGCTGTCTCCATGGAAAACAGCGGGAGTGAAACTGCAGAGGAAGCAGCTGTACGCACACACACACAGACACACACTTTGCTGTACCCAAGAACAATCTCTGAAATATTCCATGGGTAACACTTCTGTCTATTATAGAATTGTAGCACTGGAAGGCAGCTGTCGGCCTTGCCAGATAAACCAGACAGGAAACACAACCAGATGAGCTACTTCTATTTTATTGAGAGGCTACATTAACAGAATCTTGCAAATCTGAAAACACAAATCTCTTGCCTTCCCTGTTTATCACCTGGTCAGTTGGGGCACGTCCTTTCTGAGTTTCTTTCTCTGCCTGTTACTCAGCTGGGGCTTCCCCCCCTTTTATCTGATTTTTCCCTAGGCAGCATCTCTTCCCCCCCCCCCCATCTTCCAAGGTCATTCTCACATTCCATTATAGGAACATGGAGGACATCATGTCTAACCTCCTCCCAATGCAAGAATCCAAATCAAAGTATCTGTTCGTCCAGCTTCTGCTTAAACTCCTTCATCTTATTAATTGATGGAGTTGGTTTTTATATGTCCAGCAAAAGGGAGCACGTCACCTCTTGTTGATCTCCTCTTCTATTGTGCTCATTCTAATAACCAATTGTTACCTTGACAACCTTGTGGAGGTTTTTTGTGGTGTACTGTGTTGTATGAACATAGCTGTTGACACTATTACTTATGTTGACTTTCTTGTGCTTTTAGCTCCCAGTCGTTACCATCAGCTAGCTGTTATACCAGTCTTCTCCAGTCTGGTTTTCCCCTTCCCAGACATGTTGGAATGCAGCTCTCATACAGGTAGTCCTCGAGTTATGACCATTCATTCAGTGACCGTTCAAAATTACGACAGTGCTGAACGAAGAGACTTACAACCGGTCTTCGAAGCACCCCCAAGATCACGCAAACAAAATTTGGGTGCCTGGCAACCAGCTAGCCCTTATGACCAGTTGCAGCAGCCTGTAGTCACAGGATTGCCATTTGCAACCTTCTCTGCTGGCTTCCCCCAAGCAAAGTCAATGGGAAGCCAGCAAGGACGGTTGCAAATCACTGGGGTAAGTCTCTCCCCCCCAGCCTTTCTTCACTCACTCACATGCATCATACCCTCCTCTCCCCCTTTACTTGCACACACCCTGCACCCTCTTTCCATGGCCTCCCTGCGATTGCATGCACCCTGCGTCCTCTTTCCCTGCCTCCCTGCAATTGCATACAACCCACACCCTCATTTCCTGGCCTTTCTGAGTTCATGCCACACCAAGTACCCCCTTGCTCGACTCAAGCTAGGCCTTGCAGGGCCTCCCCCGCCCCTCTGCGTCTCCCCTGTGCTCCTTACCTGGGACTCCCTCTGCTTCCCGCTTAATGACCCACGTATCTTGGGTTATGACGACAATCAGGACTGCCTGGATTGTTGTCACTAAGTGATGCAGTCATGTGACATTGCGCTTTATGAACACATTGCTTAGCAGTGGCAATCCTGGTCCCAACTGCAGTCGTAATTTGAGGATTACCTGTACTGTACTCCCAATCTGTCAGGAGATCATGGCATGCCTGTATGTCTACAGCAACCACCTCCTTATGTTCAGAAATGTTTTTCTCATTTGAGATCAACCTATGTATGTACTTCTGCTCTTGGTTTGGTGCTTGGACACCAAATTAGATATGAGAAAACCAAACTTCTCATTACAATAAGAGTGTTAGTCCTTCGTTTGATTTTGATGCCTTCAACTTTTGTTCCTATCAGCCAATATTTTGCAGTCGTTGTAGAAGCCCTTTTGGAGAAGAAGGGGGAGTAGCCCAGCTGAATAAAGACCAATTTAGATGCTCAGCTGTCAAGAACTATTAGATATGCATGTTGATTTTAGTATGTGCCTTGAAGACACCCCTCCCCCCAATGTATTTGTGTCCTCGTGATCTTTCCATTTCTGAAATGGATTAACATTCATACGTTCACAAACACCGAAGGCATAAAGCCCTAGCACCCATCTGCAGGAATCTAACTTGTAGAGAAATACACACCTTTGAGGATAATCTCCTCAATGGATTCTGTAAACCAGCAAAACTCGTAAGAAATACCTGATGCTCCCTATTGCTTTTCAGTTGATAAGTGGACCTGCTTTCATTTGGCAAAAGTTGGAGGATGTCCATTAGCACATTAATAGCTTGTGAAATTCGGGTCCCTTTAGTGTTGCCTGTTAACATTTAGCCTTAGTGATAAGTACGTAAAGTAACCAAGATGAAACTTTAGTCTTGCTGAGCTAACTGTTATGTCATAGTACTGGCTAATTCAGTGATACAGATTTCTCTTTTCTCCTCTCCTCCCTCCCATTCTCAAACGTTGGTATGCATACTCTAAACAAGAAAAAGGATGCTTTTGTGCTGGAGTGCCTTTGAATAAACTGGGTACATGTTCTACCAGGTCATCTGCTTCAGAAAAAAAATGTTTTAAACGTAAGCCGCCCAGACTCATTGTTGAATTGGGTGGCTTCTAAATCCAGTCCAATCAATCAGTCAGTTAGATGCCCTTTGAGGCCAATTTATCCATGAATAAAATGGATTTTTTAAAATATATATCAGAGTTTGTGTGTGTGTTTTACTGCCTGGCTTTTGCAGGGTTAAATGTTTACCTGCTTCAGTTTTTGGTTCACAAGTTGTGCTTTTAAAGAACATGTGTGGGAGGGAAGAAGAAATATTTCCCGCAAGGGAAAACCATCAATTTCTGTGTGATCATTGACTCTGGCACCCCAAGCTGTTTACGGCCATTGTGGGCCTTGCTTTGCCTTTCTTCCCCCATCAGGGCTCCTTTCGCCTGTCATCTAGGATTGCTTAGCAAATATGATGACCTCACTGAGGACAAGCAGCCAGTCAGGGCAGGACTCTCTCACCATGCAGTTTGATCCCCTTTGCAGCAGGAAAAATGGATATTTATTCACCTTTAGATGCTGATCTTTCTTCCTTCTTTAAGATCTGCTTAACCTGCCATTTTCTATAAGCAAATTTCTACTTCTGTGTTGGAATTTCCAGCAATTCCTCATGTTAGACACATGTCATTTTAGGGATTACCACATTATGTGTTGTAGCATTTGTTCCTGCATGGCTCCCAGACACTCCCGTATGAATAGTCCAGCCGATTTCCCATCCTCTCTGTGAGTCAGATCATTTTGTCCTGGGCTTGAGAGTTGGCTCCCTGCACAGGCCTCTAGTAAGGCAGGTGCATTCAAGTAGGGAGAAAATGCTGTGGTTTAAGAAAGGTATGAGGCGTCCCAGGTAGAAGCCTGTTCCGTAAGCAGCATCTGATGAAAGCAGCTGAGGTTGATTTCAGGGAATTCAGGATCTCGTAGGACTTCCTTAAAAGCTCTGGCGGTTCATATGACACTAATCACTGACTTTCTGGTGCTTTCCATCTCTATGTTCAAATTACCCTTCTTTTATTCCCTCTCATGGGTGAATGGTGGTTGAAACCTCCTTCCTGGCATTCTTACATTCCTTCTCATTCTTTGTAGAGTAGGCTTGTGGTAGCAGGTATATAATCCAGAAATGGAGAAGAAGGCCATCCAGATTGAAAAGAAACCAGGCGTGGCTTACCCAAGATATCATTACATCTAGCAACCTCTTTCTGATATTGGCCAGCCCAGTGCCTCCAGAAAGACCATAAATTAACTTGAAGGTCCTAGAAACCCCAGTGGTCTGGCATGGCCCATTTGGCAGGAAAAGGAAGGGCTGAAGATTCCTACATTTCGTTACCTCTTGCCTTCCTTGTTTCTTCCCATGAAAGGGGCTGATTGCAGAAATGAAGATGTTTTAATTTCTTTCCTGAGAGGAAAAGGGAAGCCTCATGGAGTCTCTTATCCTCTAATAAAAAGAACAGTGTGTGTGTGTAGAAACGGTATGTACATGTTTGTTTGTTTATTTATTAGAAAAAAATTATATGGCTACCCAATAGCTCTACATAGCTAACAGATATACATATAATAAAATACAAGATTAAAAAAAAACAACTCTTACACACCACCAAACACCATAATGCTCTGCTCTCAACAACACCCATACTAGGCTCATCTCCCATCCCAACACCTGCAGGAACAGCCAAGTCATAATGGCCTTCTGGAAGGCAGGGAGGGTAGGAGTGTTGTATAAGTGAATGAGGAGTTTGGGGTTGGCATGTACAAAATCTTGGTCAGCATCTAGTGTAGGCTTCTCAGCCCAAAAGACTGACCTGTGTTGCTATAAAAAGAACATGTTCTCTTCCCTTTTCTGAGGGTTGAGGCAGGAACTAACAGATAACCATTACATAAACATATATTAAGTGCTTGAGTTCAAGGCCATCAAGCACCACACCAAATATCCATTATTGCAATGGCAGGAGAAAGAAGCAGCCATGAATTTAAACCCCTGAGGTCATAAATGTCATTTATATCTTTTCATCCATTGTAGGCAATCAATTGTTGTAGGTGGCTTCATTCTTTTCTAAAGCTTGTAATCTAGCAAAGCCATGTCTGCGAATCCTCTAGTTGAGGAGTCCAGCTAAACCGTGACGTCTCAAGGAGATTGATGGTTTGCTACTGAATGCAGGTCAAGAAGCCTTACATCTCTTTTTTTTGTCTCCCCCATCTGATTTTTGGAGGTAGACTCTCTCTGGACCCTGATTTTACGTGATCTTCATGAACATGATTGAAAACCTGGCTGAGCTGGAACAGCAAATAATGGAGCCCACTGTATCCAAGACATACTATCTCAAACCAACCTCAGCAGCCATTTTGCAAGTCAACCCAAAACGTGTTCCACAAATCGTGCCCACCATCTCAGCAAAGTTAGGGACTTCTGGCATAGAAATGAAAAGTTTCTTCAGCTGAGGCCAGCGTTCCATATACAGTGGAGGGACTTAAGCTACCACATTCCTGCTGCTTAAAAAATGTAAACGAATTTAAATTTTTAACAATGCACAAGGGCCCTTCTGTGCTGCTTTTGCCAAGATCTTGGCTGTTTCGGTTTCAAGGGCTTGAAGAGCCGACTTGAGTGTTACCTTCAAAGATTATAGTTGCCAGGACCCACAGTTTTTCAAATAGGAATATTGACTTACTGATGTCTGCTGTCAGACTGCTTTAAGAAGCTGATGAAGGACACAGAAAGATGAAAGGGGTGCTTTAAAACTGCTGGCAGTCTGAAAAAGTCACTGCTGTCTTAAAAACTGGCTTGTTCTGGGGACAAGCACTTGATGGGAAGAGATGGATTTCAGCCCAGCTATCTCTTGTGCTTGTAGCAAAGATAATATCCATCTACTTTGGGTGTGTTCAGTTTGTCTAGCAATGGAGCTTGGATTGAGTTGCACTGAGCCTAGGGTGACGTACCAAAGGTTACTTTCAAAAAATAGGTCAGTCCAGGAAAATAAAGGTGGGGCTAAAAGAAGAAAATGGGTAGTTCTGGAGAAAAAAAAGGACAGGCTATATATATATTTAATACATTAAATACATAAGTAATCTAAGAGTAGGGGCCAGGCAGTTATTTTCCCGCAGAATGGCATGAAAACTTTAGCAGGCAGGAAGCACATTCTTTTCATGTCTACACACACACACACGTGTGTGTGTGTGTGGTGTGTGTATGCATGTATTTGCTAGCAGTGCTCAATTTTTTTCACTTCAAATTACAGATCACTTGTTTTTGATTTGCACACACACATGCACACACACAAACAAAACTGTTTCATCCATTTGGTCATCAAGTAGGGCTTTCAAAAAAGAAAAATACAGTTTAGAAGGCGAACATATCAAGTCCAAAAGATTTAGGAAGTTTAACTTTATTCCTAAGATGTCTGCCTGTATAGTTTTCATTCATCAAAAACTGTTCATAATCCTGAGCCTGTCTGACATTCAGATAACTAAAAATTGTTTTCAGGAGATTTGCCATGTTGGTGACAAAGGAGAAAGGAACTCCAGAAACTGCATAGAAGCTTCAGGGAGTGTGTATGTGGCTGGTTGCTTTGATTAGTTTGGATGTAGTGCAGAGTTATTTGGAACAGAGGCGCTGTTGTTAATGAACAGATAAATAACAGTATTCACAACGTGTGCTGTAGGTGCTTATCCCAGAAATATTCTAAAATTCCATTGTTTTCAAGCATGTGTTTCTCTCTGTTCAGCTGAAGACAGTAGAACTGAGGCTCTCAATCATATCTGCATTTCCTAGGGACTAAGCTTCACTGAATTCAGAAGAACTTAAATGCTGGATTAACGTTAGGATTGCACTGTTTAAACTAAGTTCTCTAATATATTGGGACTACAACTTCCAAAATCCCAGGCGTGTTAGGATTGAATATCCAGCATATCAAGTTTCTGCTCAACTATGGTTCGATTATGTCTTTGCTTGGTTTCTATCTAGATAGAGGCAGTATAATGCACTCAATTAATCAAAGTAGAGCTTGTCCCAACTCATAACAAGGCACGATTCAGCACGTTAGAAATGAAAGGTTCATTCATTGGCTTTGGCGGTATTCTAGTTTCATTGATCCTGGTTATGCTGTCAAGTTATTAAGCAACTGGCGCATTCACTCTTTCTGTGAATTATATCACTTAATACGTTTTTTAAAAATGAATGGATTACCCCCCCCCCCCCCCAAATATCCTTTACAAAACCAGAGCAAAGAAAGTGAAAGGAATTGCAGGCTTGAATTGCATGAGGGAACTCATAATGGGATAATAGACTGATCAAATCCAAACAAAAATAAAGAGACAGACAATATTTCAGTGGCTGTTTGATGTTGCTCTAGCGGAAATAAGATGGGGCTTTCTTCCTTAGTGCAGAAACATGTTTTATGAAAGCCACTTTTGGTCTGGCAGAATTACTCATGAAAATCCTTGATGAAAGAGGCCATGAGAACCAGAGGATGCGATTCATAAATATTTGAATAAGAAGAAATTACCATGGAGCTCAGGAAATTCTATACTGCTGTCATGAATTTCAAATCCGCTTACACTTTTTGAATGGAGCATGAGTATTCTTCCAGTTTATATTGCAAAATCAGCAGTGTCATGTATACGGTTGTGGATGTGAAGAAAAACTAAGTCACGTGTACTGTTGCTTTTGTGAATTGCTTTAGGTCTGCCCTAAAGACCCCTGTGGTCTTGCATGGGTCTGCTTCTGAAGATCTGTTCAAACTTCTCAGTTTTATCCATTTGTTTTGTATTTTCTTTAACTGATTTGTTAGATTTATATCCTGCCTATTCTCATATGGCTAACAAGGGGATCTTCCTTCATGTTATCCCCACGACAACAACCACAGGGTGTAGTTGGGCTGTGAGAGAGTGGCTGATTCAAAGTCACTCAGTGAGTTTCTGGGGCTGAGAAAGGACTTGAACCTGGATCTCCTCAGTCTTGGCCAGTGCTTTCACCGCTACAGTACAAGTGGGGGATCTTCAAGTGGGGGATCTTCCGTGGGGGAATCCTGAGAGTTACTGTCTCAACACACCTGGAGGCATCAGCTTTCAGAAGGCAGTCGCAGATGTTGAAAGGCATCTGTCAGCTTGGCCAAACAGGAATGGTATTTGTGTTTGGCTCTGTAGCGTGACTCACTCTTTAAAAGTAATTATTGTGGCACTTCAAGTACTAGGTGCTGGTTTGTCTTTTGGAGCATGTTCATATTATCTTTCCAAACAAGTGTTGCCGGCTTGCCCAGTTCTTGCAAGCCTGAAAAACAGAAATTGACAGAACGAATTAATTGCTGAAGTGTCTTAAAAGAAGATATCTCTCTGTTCTAACTTAGTAATCCAAAAGGGGTTGGATTGCCAATTGATGGCCAGTGACAATGACTATTTGGCCAGTGGGTTAGAAACAAGATGGTGTGATGCTTAAAAGTACTTGTAATGGTTTGTCCTTCCATTGTGTCTGTCCTCTAACATCAGTTGGGAGAGGTAAAATGTGCATCCTCCTTTTTTCTTGCAACTCAATGCAGAGTTAAACCTTCAGGCCAATCTGATACAGAAAGGTGGCAATTTTGAGTGACTTGTCCAGCATGTTTTGGTCTAGATTATTCTTATCTTGGTCTTTTTACATCAGAACTATATATTTTAGGAGATGCTGGGGCTGCTGCCAATTTGCATTATTGGCAGGATTCTCAGCACAGACTTACAAAGGGCCCAATGCTTGGGCTGATGTCTTGATGTCCAGTATTCATTCTTACAAATTATTTTAGTCAACCTGCATTGACTTTATTCTCCCCTTTGGGTTGAGCAGAGCTGGCCCTGTCACTGAATGGAGTCAAGTGGCAATGCTAAGAGGGTTTTTTTTTTTTTTTGATCCACACTCAATCGTGGCCGATTTTGTGGTGACTGCCTGGACAAGTCCCTGCAGTTTTCAAGGCAAGGTGTTTCGGAAGTGGTTTGCCATTGCCTGCTTCCTAGAGCAGAGCCCAGCTGGCGAGCTCAGGAGGCAGAGTTTCCATTGCTTCGTGCCTTTTTCGGGCGTGCACGGCTTCCGTGTTACCGGCAACTGGTCCCGTCTCCCGTGCAAGCGGTGCCAGCGTTTTTCCTCCCACCAGGGTGAGTTGTTGTTGTTGTTCAGTTGTTAAGTCGTGTCTGACTCTTCGTGATCCCATGAACCATATCGCGCCAGGCCTGCCTGTCCTTCACTGCCTCCCTGAGTTTGCTCAGTTTCATGCTCATTGCTTCAGTGATGCTATCTAACCATCTCATCCTCTGCCGTCCTCTTCTCCTTTTGCCTTCAATCTTTCCCAGCATCAGGGCCTTTTCCGAAGAGTCCTCTCTTCGCATTAGGTGACCAAAGTATCTAAGCTTGAGCTTCATTATCAATCCTTCCAATGAGCAATCAAGGTTGATTTCCTTTAAGATTGACTGGTTTGACCTCCTAGCAGTCCAGGGGTCTCTTAAGAGTCTTCTCCAGCACCACAGTTCAAAGGCAATCTCTCCGGGGTGAGAGTCCCCATTTATCTACTTGCAGATGCTTTCGAGCTGCTGGGTTGGCAGTAGCTGGGGATGAGACAGGAGCTCACTCTGCCGCACGGAGCTGGGCTCGAACCGCTGAAGTGTCAACCATTTCTGGCCGGCAACTTTCAGCATCATTAAGCCGCTGCGCCACCGTGTCCCCTATATGCTAAGAGGTAACAAGTGTTAAAAGAGGGCTGGGTTTGACCCATCCCCTAAGCTAGTTTGTTGTCTTGGGTTGCCCCAGAGGATACTGCTTCATCCCCAATCTTGAAGAAAGATTGAACTATCAGTGTGGTTGGCTTTATATGCTGAATGGCAGGCAATATCATCTTATCTTCTGTCTTACACTGGTATGCAGGGTGAGTTTCTAACAGTCCATTTGTTTCTTGGCATGCATAGTTCAGCCTTCACACAATCAACTTCTGTGTCATCAGATGTTGATTAAAATCTCTGGTTATCTCAAGGAGTAACACAAACCATCCTCTATAAAATTCCTCCCATAATGTAGACTTGGAGGGTCTTCTTATGTAGAATCAAGTTCTATTTTGCTGAGATCAGTATAGTATGAAATGGAAATTTGTACCTGATGTTCTCTACTGTTCTTCTCAAAGGAAATTAGCCATTGGGAGGAAAAAACATGGCAATGAAGAAATGGGCTCTATGGATATTTAAACTGGGGGAAGCTTCAGGATTAACATACTTCATGGCAATTTAAATTTCTGTAGAGCCCATTTCTTTGTTTCTTTGTTTCATCTGATGAAATGTGCTAGGGGTTGCCTATGTAAGTTTATGGCACAATAAAAAGGAACATTCCTTTTAAGCTGAACTTATCTTTTGGTGGCTTCATGGACACATCCATCCAATTTTCTTGGCCACAGTGTGGTTGGCACTGTCTTCCTTCAGAATGTTTTTTGCTTCCCAGTCTCCATACAGTTACTAACCCCAAGGAGTCAAGGGGACTCTTGGTGGTATTTGAATAGGCAAGGTTCACCTCTGCAGTAAAAGCCTTGCTTTGAGGAAACAAAGAGAATTTGGGGAAAGAGAAATGACAGTGGATTTGTTAGGGCTCTCTAAATTCTCCAGCTGCCAACACAGATGTTGTCCACATGGAGTGTTATGATGTTTGTTCAGTCTTCTACCATTCTTTACCTTCCAGATGTGTTAAATAATAAATCTCACCCACCCACCCCCCAGCCAGCATGCCAGTGATGGGGCTGTAATCCAATACATCTGGAAAGCAGAGGAAGTCTGTGCTTGGCTACCACACACCATTGCAGCTTCCTTTACTACAGTGTTATTGGTCTGTGTAAAATACTCACCTTCTGAGTTTGTTTGGTTAAATGAAAAGATGTGTGCTGTTGGTATGCATTTTGGGTACACAACAGTAGTTGGTGATGTAATATAGCTTTCACCAGACTGATGTTCTCCAAATGTGTTGGACTTTTTCTGGAGAATTGTGGAATTGAAATCCAATGAAATGTATTTGAAGGACCTAGGCTGGACAAAGGTGATATACAACAAGCTGGTTGCCTAGAAATATGGACATTTCTGAGAAGGATGCATATTTCTGAGAAGGATGCATGTTATACCATGCATATAGTGTAACATGGTAGAGGAGAAGGAAGAAAGATGTTCCTTTACAGTTTTAAAGTGCAACCCAGGTAAAATGAAAATCTACAATAAAGAATATTTTTGTTTGTTTACAAGGAGGCCCCATCTTTTTTTCTTCCACAGGAATAGTTGCAAGAAAGTTCCTCTCTGCTTGCTTGCTTGCTTGCTTGAAGGATTTGAGGCAATTTAGACTGGGATTATGGCAGGGAAAGAAAGTGAACCAGATTCTTTCCTTAAGGACATTTTTCCAATTTTGCATCTGTCTGTCTATCCATCCAATTTATATTCAGCCTTCGCTCTGAGACCTCAAAATCTTTACAGTGGTGCTATAAGATACGTTTGGCTGAAAGAGAGTTAATCCAAAGTCACCCAGTGAACTTCCATGCCTGAGCGTGGACATGAACCTGGATCTCACCTGGACCAGTCCAGGACTTTCACCACTATGCCAAGTGGTGTAATTGTAATTACATGTCTCCCGTTTGCTATATTTTTAAACATATATTTTATTAAGAAGATGGGTATGGAAATTATAATTCTCTGAAGGAAGGCTAACAGTTTTCAGAGAAAATCTTTGATTAAATTTTTGCAAGTTTTCATGTATGCCAGGGGAGCTTTCAGATCAGAACTTTGTCAAGTAGATGCATCTTTCTGGAGGCAATGTAGATACTCCACATCAGCCTTCCCCAACTAAGTTCCTTCTAGAGGCATCATGGTCCACACTGGCTGAGAATTCTGGGAGATGTAGTCCCAATGCATCTGGAAGATACCAGGTTTAGGAAGGCTGCTCCAAGGTGCAGTGGTGCTATTTATGTTATCTGTCTTGTTTGAGACCAGTTGACAGCTAAACGAGAAGGCAGGAGTATTTCACAGTAAATGACTAATTAAATCACTTAGCCACCTTCCAAGTAAAGCTACAATATGAAAAAACCAGAATAACTTCAGTTAAATGAGGACAGTGACAATTGCATGCGTTCTATTGTTCTACTTGATTAATTCCCTCGATTGATGTTCCTGTTGTGTCACATAACTCTAAATATGAGCTTACTATAACTTTTTTTGCCTTCTAAATAAATCCCACTTTGTCTGAAGAGAACTTCCTTTTAGGATTTGATTGTCCAAAGGCCTGTGCTAACAATGGTGTCATAAATAGGGTTCAAGTATCTTCTTACATTAATTAAATGGACATGATCATAACTGATCCTACAGTTAAGAGTTAAGCTAAAGGTGCCAAAAGATGCAGTTTAGCTAGGAGTCAAAAATCTTCCTTTTGTAGGTTGCCTTTCTGTATATAATGATTTTGGATGGTTAAAACACCTGTGGATATATGTTATCTGTACCTAGCTACTTCTTACACTTGACTATAGAGAGTGAATTTCCAGCTTGGTGTGTGTTTCAAGCCTGCCTGGTTTATGACTGAAGCCAGGACTGAGGTCCTAGAATAAGGCGGACACATTCAAATTGCAGGGTTGGGTGGTTTAATGTTTCCCTACATAAAGATGACATCAGTCAATCCCTTCCTTTCTAAAAACCTAGTTGCCTACTTCCTTTTACGCTGCTGTTTGACTTAGAATTGTTAGTGATGGTGACTTTGAGCTTTATTTTAACTAAATTATATTTTTATGCTGAAATGGTTCAAAAATGTAATCAGCATCAGCAATTGGGAGTTGCATAGTTTCTTTTGTCATCTCAGAACTTTCTCCCCACACTTCCCACTTCTTCTTGCTGCATAGGAAGACTGATATTGTCTGGCACGATGTCTCCCCCCAACACCATCTCCACTCTCTTTTCTTCCATTGCAAAATTTCCACAGGAAAAAAGATGGGTTTATTAGGACAGCATTCCCAACCTAGGGTTTTCTGCTCTTGTTAGAGAACAATTCTCACCATTATTAGTCAGGATAATCCATAGTGAAGAATGTTGGGAGGGAAGTCCAACAGCATCTGAGAATGGGGTGGTGGTGATGACTCCTCTAAAATTATTCTTGTTTGACCACCACTAACAATGGAAGAGTCAATTGATACTTTCAGCCCATGGGTAGTACATGTATATAGGGATAACTTCTGTTGGAGGGGGAACTGGGGTCAGGGTCCTGCTTTCCCTTCTCTCCTCTTTTCAACACAATGCATCTCAGCACAAAGAGCCTTTAGATACCACATTTAATTTGTGCTCCCAGCCAGTTCTGTATATGGCTAATGAGAACTTTGTGCTACCCTGGGCCAGATGCTTCTTGCATCATAAATTAAATAGCTTTCAAGACTTTCTTAGGATACCCCAGTACAGAAACCTTGTGGATGGTAGACCCTCCAGCAGGATAATAGTATCTGCTTAAATCCCATCATGTGCAAGTCAACTCTGTTTTTAGACACATTTGTGGATTTTGGTGTGTTTTGGAGATATGGAGGGATAGGCATGGAAGAAAAGGGGATACTACCCAAGCAGATTATCTAGTAAAACTTAAAATATAATGTGCTGTTAGGACAGGGCAGGGACTAGTCCAGGCAGTTGCCAGGAATCAAAAACTGACTCAAAGGCACAAAAAATAAATAATAGGAAAGAGGGTGACTCTTTATCATGCTAGTTGCAGGAGCAAAAACATAAAAGGAATCTGGAATACTGGGTTGAAATCTGCAGGACTGCTAACAACATTTTAGTTTTTTGCCATTTGAAAGCAGAAAACGTGTGAAATTGACTTAACACAGTAAAAGAAAGAAAGAAAAATCCAACTCCCCCCCCCCTCAAATGATGCTGTCCATATTTATAGCATAACCCACCTACTTTGCTTCATCTCCCCTCTATACTGGGCCCTTGTTCCATGGTCAAAGCCCCATTCTTCAGCTGGATAAATCTTCTACACAGCTTCACTCCATCCATCTTATTCAGCTGACTGCCCTATCACATCTTGAACTGCTTCCCAGATACCTATCTCAGTTTCTGCACTTCCGCAGAATATTTATCATTCTGACTTGTACCCACACAACTTGATCTTCAGGCTCAAAACCTTCGGCCCAGAGCAATCAAGGACTTATTCTAATCCAGCCATTACTAAAATTGTGATCCACATTTTGTTGCAAATGCCAATGACAGCTGAAGTTAATACTGTGTATGGGTCCTCAAGAAGTGTTAGGACCTCTCTTGACAGCTCCCCAGTTGACCTCTGCTCCCCAGGAGACCTTCTCACTACTAGTAAAGAAATTCAGTACTGATGGCTTTGTGTTAATGAGAGGAGCTGCAGACATATTCAAGCTCTGTGGTAAAATAATTTATCATAGAGATTAGAAGTACTGTGAATGAGTTAGTTAAGTGGAATCTGTTACCAGCTTCTTAATGTGAAGGGTTTTAATTGAATCCACCTTCATCCAGTTGAATCCTCCCTTTGCCAGAGTGAACATTCCAGTTACACAACAGCGATTGCAGTTTCTGTTTTCAATATCACAGCTCAACTGAAATCTGGTTAGCAATATATTCTTACTTTACTTTTTTTTTTTTTAAGAATAGCTTAAAATATGAAAGCAGCACTGAGAAATAAATAAAGAGCCTAGGGCTTCCAACTTAATAATGAGAGGAACACAAGCAGCGTTAGCATTGTGTGACAAATTTGAATATAAACTGGACTGAAATCCTTAAGGCATATGGAGTTTAAATACTGAAAATAAAGTATAAAACCTCCTGAATACTCTGAGGTCAGATTTATTGAAAGCTTGGCTGGTTTCAAGCACTCTGTAAGCTGCCAAAAGTGGGGTTTGGGGTCCTGTTTATCCTGCTGGCTGCCAGAATGGAACAGAGGTTTTATAGACTCCAGCCCTTATTGGCAGAAAGCTGTAGCATATCGTCTCTGTTTTTGCCCTAAGCAGGGGGCATGGTGATCTGTGTCCACATCTGAGAAGAAGTCCACAAGATAGGAGAGGGATCCAGAAAGTGGTAATAGATCTTAACAGCAGTAACAGTGTGCTCCACAAGATTGTGCAGACAGTCTCAAAGAAGGTTGGTGTGGATTCAGCAATTGCAGAGAAGGCATATTGATATAGACATATAGGCATCATTCAGAAATAATGCTAGGTCAATTTTTTAAAATTATGGTTGGTTAAGCAAGCCATAGTGGTCTAGTTCAGCCATCACACTAAGCATAGAGAGTAAATCATGTTTTGATTTGGCCATAGGGTTCTGCAGTGCAGAGAAGGAACCAGACTAGCCAGGATTCACCGTAGCATGGAGGAACTCTACCTGCATGTGTGGTATTTATGAGAAAGGGAACCTTCTCGATCTTCTTGTATCTCACACTTGGCCACAATGGCTCAGCCATGGAGTAGGGGCAAGGATACCTTGTGAAGTGTTGCAATCTTCTCTATACTTTTAACATTTGAAGAAGTTCCATTGAAGCCCCCCTCTCAAAACCTGAACCTTATCTGAGACCTCTTATTCTTTTTCAGCCAAATCATATTTCTCCTCCTGGAAACCTTTTGGTTCTTGGTTGTCATGCAGTGCATTCCCTGGTAGTGTTCAAAGTTAAAACTACTTTAAGTACACTGAAATAAAAATTCAGCACATTGAATATAATATTGGAACAAGTACTCCCGAGTAGGCTAGATGGGGCAAAGGCCTGACACAGGATAGCATAGCTTCAGATATTGGTAAACCTGGAACGGCTTTCCAGAAGATCCACCACCTATTTTCTCTCTGCAGCTTTACCTCTTAAGATCTGTCAAGATCATCATCCCCTGAAACCAAAAAACTTCTGCCCTGTGTTTATTTGTTCAAGGTTTCCTCCTTGGTGTAAACACGTTTAAATCTTTAATCAAGATCAGTTGCAGGCATAGACACATCCCTGAAGTTATTCATAGAGCCCTTTAAACCTATAGGCCTAGTGAATAGAATGCAGATTTTATCTTCTATGGGTAGGCTGAGAGCTGATTCCACATAAGTCTTAAATTCTCTAAGGAAATAATCGAAATGGTTTCCTCATGAGAAATTTCAAACTAATAACCATTCCAATTTTCCTTAGAACCACTGCATTTCAAATTCATTTTTTTTGCTTACAAATTAAATTTACATTTTTACTCTACTGCTCTTAAATTTCACTTATATTAGCTCAGCAGACCTTATAAACCTTTACCATATCTTATTGTAGAGTAGCACCTTATTATAAATGGGAGTGGCTGAAGCTGAAAGTAGTGTTATGGAAAATGGGGATTATAAAGTCAAGCATCAAGAGGACTTCAAGTGGCCTATTCCTGTATGAAAGGCATTTCTTTGTTCTTTCTTGACCAGCTGTTTCAGGGAGTAAATGAAACATTAGTATCCAACTACCTAGATCTTAGTCTGAATCCTGTGAAGTTTCTCTGATTCATTCAGTAAGCAGTTGGAATGTTTATGAACATTCCATAACAACCCAAAATCTTAGACTATTGTAAATCCTATGTGTACAAGATTCAGATTTAAGGGTCTGTGTGGAGGCAATCCATTCCTACATTCATTGCAGTTGTTGGTCTTCTGCTTATCTTGGGGGGGGGGGGGGGTTTGGCAACTTTTCAAGGGGAATTTGGAAGGGCTTCATGTCAGTGCCCCTTACAACCAGGAGAGATATTCCATTCCAAATGGGACAGACTGTACGGCTTGTTCTTTTCCAAACTTGTGTGCAAATTATGTGGAATCCAGAACTGGACTTTGCAGAGCTGATTCTATATAAAAGACAAGAAGGTCATGGGAAATGCTTGACATAATCCAAATGAAACTTCCAAGCTCTGGGGATTCTAACATGAATGTGGGATTCAATATGCTTATTGATTTATGTCCCATGTCCACCTTTCCCAAGCAAATATGCAAAACTTTGCATTTTGTTCTTTTCTTGCAGCTACCTGGCTGATCAGTGCTGGAATGGCGGCTTCATCTACTTGATCATGTTGCGCCGGATCAAGCGCAAGGCCCCGCTTCCTCCATCAAATGGCAACAATAGTAAGAGCACCGAACCCAAAGCCAGGCCTACCTCTGAGCCCAGTGGGAAAACCACTCAAAATGGCAAAAGGACGAGAAAGTTTGGGGTCATTACCAGAACTTTCCCTGGTGGTAAGGACAGCAAGAGCACCTCCAGAACAGATCATGAGAATGGACGTTGCACCCTTCTGGAAATGGATGGGTTGCATCCAGAGGCATCCAAGACAGAGAATCGAGCAGAAGATCAGCTTCTAACAGCAGATTTTCCTTTTCCTGGAGAGCAGTACCGTTCCCGTCTTTCAGATGGAGGGATTCTAGACCTAAACTCCAGTGAATTATCCTTACAGGTAAAGAGTTTGAGAACGTTCAGTACTTTGATACCAGAAAGATTTTTTAAAAAAAACAAGAGGTAGTGTTCCTTCAATATTTCAACCTTCCTTGAATCTTTAGTGTACTGGAAAAGGTTAAAAAAATGGCAACCAAAATGATTAGTGGACAACAGCATCTTCTAGTGGGCTAGGAGGAAAATCTGTAGACTAGAACTGTTCAGTTTGGAGCAAAGGCGGGGAAAGGTAGATATGATATATAAAATCATGCCTAGTATAGAAAATATGGGCACAGAGAAGCTTATGAACCTCTTTTATGGTTTCAGCATTTTGGTTATCCATGGAAACTGAAAGCAGAGAGATTCAGAACTGATGAAGGAAGTACTTATTTATACAGTGCCTAGTTAACTATGGAATATGTTGGTGGACTGCCAGTCTAAAAGAGAAGTGGACAAATGCGCTGGCAATCAGGCTCCAAACTAGATCTGAAGACCAGCTGGTAGAGATCAGCATGGAGAAAGGTTGTTGATCTCCTGTTCATGATTATAACCTTCCTGAATGAGAAGAATCCTGAACTAGATGGAGCATTGGCCTGATCCAGGAGAGTTCTTATTTCCTGAATCTTCTGCAGGGGCCCTTGTGATCTTCATTCCTTCAAAATCTCCGGCACAAACTAGGTCCTCCAGCAGGGTTGAGGAACTGCATTTAGGCTGATAGTTGCACTTGGCCTTTCAATGACATGTTGGAAGCCACAGATTCCGCAAAGCAGGTGGGGCCAAGACAAAAGGGTTAGTCCTCCCTCCCTCCCTCCCTCCCTCTCCCATTATGCAGAGTGATAGTAAAATAAACTTAAATGTTTCTCAAGCAATTGAAATATTGCTGCCAAATTCTGAAGGGGACTTTGACAGGCACTGTAAGTAAGTATAAGTAAGAATAGATTGCGGCTGTTGACTTGTTTGTCTTTGGTAACATTTTAGTGAAATGCAATAGTGTGACATGATGTCAGTCTGCTTAAAGTTTCTCCACCTAATTCCATTTAATTGACTGGGCACAAGGCAATTCTGAACGGCTTGTGGTATACTGATTGTCACTGGGCAGGTGCAGATAAGTTCTAATAAATCAGATCAAGAGCAGGATGCTTGAACTACCATGCCAATCAAATGACAATTATCCTGAAAGAACTGTAGCAATCAGATCATTCCACAAACACTGGTGCAATTTGTTTATCCAGTAATGGTTTTTTATATTTATCAGGAAAAGCATTTCTGAGAGTTTTCGTGGCATATGGCGAAGACCGATTACCATTGTGTTTTAGTCTGTAGGTATGAGTGCGTGAGACTGAGACTATAAAATTGTTCATTTTCTAATGTACATAATGGGGAAAAAAAAAGGAAGTAATCCTGTGATTTAGGGGTTGGATGAATTTGGTACATTTCTAAATTTCTGTAAATCTTTGACTGGATGGAAACTGGGCTTTCATAGGACCATTTCAGATTAAAAATTACAAATCAACAGCAATGTTTGAAGATCCGGATTGCCAGTGGCCTTGGGTCTCAGATCATGTACCTCTGATGTATTTCAAGAAGATGTGCAGCTATGGCTTTTACATAAAAGCCTCCTTGCCTAGTCCAAATTTTGGGACCAGACTGCTTTGATTGGCAGACTTTAAAGAAAAGCAGCTATATATGGTATGTTTGTGATCTGGATTGGGTCCTTAAACAGTTTCTGACTGATCCCCCCACTCAGAGATGCTGATTACTGTACACTGCACTTTCAGGAGCAATCTGGGTGGGGAACACTCTCAGCAGCAAGCCACCGCAGGGCCCAGTGAAGACTGAAGAAATATGCTTCTAGCATTTGAAAGGGCTTTTTGCAAAACACATAGGTACAAGCAGAGCATCCTTCTTCCAAGTGTTAAAGTAGTCAGTTCTTCTCAATAAGGCGGTTTCGAATACCTGTCTCTGTTGTTTCTGCATGTATGCATACACAGGTATTACACATTGCTGACGGTCCCAGTAGAAATGTGCTCTGTGCATCTTGTACATATGGAGACAAGCAGGGAAGTGCTTTAAAGTAGCTGGGTGGAACCTTCCGGAGGACATGGCTGCTTTGATGCTTTAAGATTAGGGGCTTTGCTTGCACTAGGGCACTTCACAAAGTGCAGATACTGTGCACAGCCCTACTGTATTTTGGGCTGGAGCCTCTACTGCTTTCTACCCCTTCCGAAGTACGCACTGAAAATTCAAGCCTGCTGTTTTAAAAACAACTTTTAGTAGAATGAGCAAGGCAGGAGGGCATCTCCCTAGACTTAATAATTTTTATAAACTAGGTGCATTTAATGTACATCCTTAGTGCCAACTTGGTGGCAGTAAGAGGCAAGCTGGTGAGCTAAGCACTGAAGTGTTGAACGTTTGAGGCAAAATATTGAATATTGAAATATTGAATGATGAATATGAAGCATTCAGCTCAGCTAATGCTCAGGGCAGAACTGAACTGAGAGCATGGGAAGAACTCCTGCCATGGTTCTGTGGCTGTTTACAGATAAGTGAAAGACCAGCTGCATTTTCACAGTATGTTGAGTTTAGCTTTAATTGTTTTTTGTGGCTTAACCTGATATGTAAACACTCACGGATTCATTGTATCATGTGAATCCAGAAAATAGGCTAAGCACATAGTGCAATTCCAGCCAATCAGAAGGTAGCTAGATGTGCCACTCCACGGCCCGTTCTGCAAGCCTCCAGTGCAGGGGCTGGAAGCCCTGATAGAGCAATTCAGTTAGATATTTCTGAACATTTTCAGATCTTTCCTGGAATACTGGCTTCATACTGCAATTCTCATTAGTTTCCTTAACAAAAGCAAGTGGAGTTTATTTGTTTTCCATGCATAGAAAGGTGGAGGGATATATGTTGGGACCACAAAACCTGGTGAATCTCCATGATTAAAGGGGAAGTCTTGCAAATAAAGAGTTGAAAATGTTGGCATAGCTGCTTGCAAACCGAATGAGCTCCAGGGAATACTCTTATATCAGCACTGAAGCTGCTGACATAATTTCCTTGGCAAGACCCTTAAACTTTCTACTGCACCTGAACTAATATAATCACCCTTTGTTTTTAAAGTTATTTAGAAACACTATCGGCTGGACTGATTTTTTTTTTCAAAACTGGTTCTCTTCACTTGCTCATACCTTCTTGTTGCCTTCATCTAAGCCAAACTTCATCTCAAGCCTGTGATCTTTGTTAATGCATAAGTACTCAACCCTAGATACTCTATGGAGCAGACAGACAAGAAACAGCATATCTGAGTGTTTAAAGAGTGCCTTTTCCTGTGCCAAAAAGCACCTCCAGAGGTATTTGTTTATCCAGGGATGCGAATCGGTAGAAGCAAATATAGGTTTACTGTTTTATTGTTCAACTTCTGAACTAAAGCTTTACTCACTCACATGTTCATATCTATTCCACTTAGTTTGGTCAACCAGGCTGGGTTTGAGTTCCAGAAGAATCAAAGTGGGATGCCCACCATGTCTGATACCTTGTTCAATGTGATGACTGCAAAAGACTACAATTCCCATACATTTTTATAGTCTCCAACGAGGCTTGATTGGTCCCTCAAACATTTGTCCAGTCTCACGTTGGCACTTTTCTTCCATCTCCTGCTTCTTTCCACTAGAACCCCATTACCTTATCCAATTTATGAGGGGGCTATCAGTTGTTTTGAAGCCATGTTTTAATGTGAAAACCTTTTTGTGTCTTCTTCAAAGTCATAATTCTCTAGATGGTATGTAAGCTGAAATCTTTCTTTCTGCCTTTTGGCCTACTTTGAAAGGGCTTATATACCCTATATTTTATACGTGTCCATTCCTATATATGCACAGCAGAAAACTGCATATTTATTTTATTTATTCATTTAAAACATTTATATGGCCGCCCAACTCAACCAAGGTGGCTCTGGGTGGCTTACAAAAAATTCAACAAAACCCACCAAAAAAGAATGCAAAGCCACAATTCTACAAACAATAATGAAACAATGAAACAATAAAATGGCGATCCCAACCGAAATAACACCATCATCCAGTTAGGGCTCCAACACATCGCAACAGAAGGCCCAGGGAAAGAGCTAAGTCTTGACAACCTTCCTGAAGGCCAAGAGGGTCGGGTCCAATTGCATGTCAGGAAGAAAGTTGTTCCATAAGATAGGGGCCACCACCAAAAGGCATACCTCCTGGCCCCCACCAGATTAGGATTGCCAGATATCTGAACAGGCGAAGGAGGACATGGACTATTAGAAAGAAGGGCAAATGTCGGGGAAAGGATGAGATATTTTAACTATCTTGGCATCCATGACAAAAATTACAGTGAAAATTTACTGCCAAAAAAAAAAAAAAGTACTTAGGCCTACATGTATATGAAATTACTTTTTCTGGCATCAGAAAAACTGGTTTTTCAATCACAGGAATGTGCTAAAGCTGGTTAGGAGGCAAAAGCCTTCAGTGTGTAACTGATTAAGGTCTTGTCAATTCCAGGCAGCAGCCCAAGTGGGTGGGAGGGTAGTAATCAAGATCACAGAGCAGAGATTGTTAACTTGTGGTTAGCACTTATGAGGGAAGCTCTCTACCACAGAGAAAAGCTGCTCAGGAAGAGATAGATTGTAGATACCCAAAAAGTCAGACAGTGCTTGATTTTAAGATTGTGACTGCCGGAGGGAGGACATGAGGACAAAAAGGAGGACATTTTGCCCTATACCAGATGGCATTGATTCAACGAAGGGATCCGGAGTGTGCCTTCCCTCTCATAGCATGTGGGGCAGGGAGATTTAGGGCTTTAAAGGTGATAACCAGCACTTTGAATTGCACCTGGAAGCTGGCTGGGAACCACAGTAGCTCACAGGGGTAGTGGTGCCATATGGGCATAATGAGAAGCACCCACAGCTACCCGCACTGCTGCAATTCTGGACCAATTGTACATTCCAGATGGTCTTTAAGGGCCGCCCCATGCAGAATGCTGTGTAGCAATCCTACTGGGCTGCAATGAAGGTTCTGAGTGAATATGAACAGGGCCTCCTGATCCAGGAAAGGGTGCAGTTGGCCCACAAGGCAAAGCTGTGCAAAGACCCTCCTGGTCACAACTGCCATCTGTGCCTCAAGCAGGAGCTGTGAGTCCAGGGAGGCCCCAGATCTAAGCAGGGCGAGTCAAAGATGGAAACTGTCCGATTCTGCGACCCCAGGGGTCCCAAACCCACAGCCACCCAGTCTTGGCAGGGTTGAGCTAAAGCCTGTTCATCCCCATCTGGGCAGCCACAGCCTCCAGGCATTGGGAAAGAACCTTGACAGCTTCATCAAGATGGCCAGAGGCAGAGATGTACAATTGACAACCACCTAGGAGTAATGATTTCACTGCCTAGCACCTCTTTGCTCTCTAGTCTTTTTTCTCTGAAACTTTGATCAGGATTCAGATTGGTTTGGCCAGTGTTTCTCAACCTTGGCAACTTTAAGACGTGTGGACTTCCACTCCCAGAATTCCCCAGCCAGCCATGAGAGGCTGGGGAATTCTGGGAGTGGAAGTCCACACATCTTAAAATTGCCATGGCTGAGAAACATTGGGTTTGGCTTTTGACTTCTAGACCAACTCACTGACTGTTCCTCTGTGTCTGTCTTTGGCTGTGAATAACTCTTTGGGATTTAGCTTTGGACTCTATAGTGGCGGTTTTGCTGATCCCCAATCCTGCACAGGAAGGATAATAGAGTCCAGCGCTCAGTTTGCAATCCCATAGTAGTAAAGTTAACTTCCTTTAGGAATGATGTTTCATTCTTCTGATATGAAAAGAAATGTGAATCATGGTTCACCTTCAGATGGACTTTCATTCAACTTTAGTTCCTCTATTGTAAGCCACAATAGATTTATTTTCTTATTGGAAATGAATATATATTGGAATGAATAACAGATTGTTTGATTCACTTAAAGCAGTGTTTCTCAACCTCAGCGTGGACTTCAATTCCCAGAATTCCCCCAGGCACCATTGCATTATTTGAACTCACACTAATTGCATCCTACTGTACCTGTAGTTTAAATACAAGATATAAAGCAATCTCTTTAGGTTGTTCCAGCAACCAGCATTATGATGGCACTGAATGAATGGTATTTATGATGGTCCTCATAGTTCCAACCATCACAGCGTCCCCATGGTCATGTGATCACGATTTCTGACATTCCCTGCTGGCTTCCCACAAGCAAAGTGAACAAGGCGGCAGGGAACGTCGGAATTTGCAGTCCCATGAGATCCTCACTTAACGACCCGCATGGTCCTTGCTTAATGATGGCAACTGGGACTGATGGTCACGTGATGCTGTGCTTTAAAACTGTGCCGCTTAGTGATGGCAATTCTGGTCTCAATTGCTGTCATAAGCTAATGGCTACCTGAATCTTGCTTTTCCTCTGCAAAAGGGATCACATCTGGTTCACAGATGATCTCTCTTCCATGTCATTTACAAGGCCATACCTGCTTCAGCAGAGGAAAAGCCTCATCTCTGTGTTACATGTTTGTAAGCTGTAGAGAGCGCCTGGCAACTAGCTTGTCAGCAGAAATATTGGGCTGAATATTCTAGCAGTCTGACTCAATTCATACATTACTCTAAGCATGGTTTATTTAATTGTGGTTTACTGAATAAACTACACTTGACTAGATTCACACCGTACACTAAGCCATAAAAACTTCATTTATGATTGGTTTTACATAATATACTAAGCCCAAATGAAACAGAGTATAGTTTATAGCAATGTATTAATCCATCCTTGATTGGGATTAGATTTCATGGTAAACCAAGATTTGCTGAACAAGTTATAATTGGCTTCATGCAACACATTATTCCATAAACCACAGTCTAGTAACCACGAGTGCTGGATTAACACAGTACTAAATGACAGGAAGCACATGATATTTACACAGTATGCCAATCCAGTCTCTGTAAAGAGTTCCAGTTCCAGAGTTAGCACTATTTTCCAGCCATTTCTTTCTGTTTTATTGATTTATATAATTTTTATAATATTTTAAACTGCTGTAATCGTACCAACTGTAAGTAGTGTACAACAAAGCAAGAAACATCACGTGCTATGTAAATAACTAATTACAAACATGGTTGCCTTTAATCTTCCCAAATTACAGGCATTACTGACTAGTATGGTCTCCAATGCCTTGTGAAATGCAGGGAGGGTCAGGGGACAAATGTATCTCCAGATGAGAGTTTTCTGAAAAGACCAGCCATTTATCCTGCACCCCATGGACCTCTTGAGGGAGTGAGATCTTCACCAGGCCCTCTTGCAATATTTGGACTGAACAAGAAGTGTCATATTTGGCAAGATGGTTGCTGATATATTTCTTAAGGTTCTCCTTACCAGATAGTTATTAGCAGTTGTCCAATGTGGGTGGGCAGGAAGGGACCCTGGTCAAGCAGGCTTCTAGAGTGGTCTTTGCCTGCATTCTTCCTTCCAAGAAAAAAAAAAAACATGGTCAGGATGGGGATCAGCTTAATCTTCCCCAAACAGGTCCCCTTACCTTCTGACATGGCCAGAATAAGAAATTAGAAGCTTTCATTTCTATTTTGGTTAACTATAGTTTATGTTATAGCTGTGCCCTAAACTGTGATTCAATCTTGACTAAGGGTTATTGCAGTAAGTCAGTCTCATAAACCATAATTAAGATTAGCTACAGTTAATGCAGAGCTCCTAGCAAAAGCTCCATAGATAAGGCACAGTTTATGTAAATTCTTGATGTGACATTGGGCATCTCTTCACTTTCATCAGAAATTCTTATTCATTCATTCATTCATTCATTCATTCATTCATTCATTCATTCATTCATTCATAGGTAACCCATTTTACAGGTTAAAAAATGTTCAGACCTGACTTACACAATACCCACAAAAACATTGCAAAAAAGGTTAATGAAGGCTGCCTACGTAAATAAACTTTACACACTGTGAATTTTATGTTGGCAAGGATTTCTTCAAATAAATTCCCATTGCTTCTGTACAGTTTTTTTTAGATCTTATTGAATTGCAAATAGGCTCTGTTTTTGCTTGTGGAAACAAGCAAACAACCTTCCTTTTTGATTTATTAATGATGGAGCTGGGATGTGTATGAAAGCAAAGAATTTAAGCATCCTGTCTGATCCAAGTTACAACCCAAGCTTTTCGATACAGTCCTGATCCGCCTCTCGAAAGCTGTGTCACATACTTGCAGTTCAAGGTATAGATCGCTCCCAGTGTAAATGCATCTCTTTAATGGCCAAAGCTTTCCTGACGCAGGCAGATAACTCCTAGAAGCAACATGAAATTAAAAAAATTCTATTCTCATTTGGGGCCTGTTGTATAAGATAGATAACCCATTTTTCACACATAATGAGACAGAAAATTACATTCCTGCCCTAGCCTAATTGTCTTTGTAGCATATGCATAGAGACATTTATGCCCCTTTTAAATGCAAATTTCATCTAGATCTCTTTCAGTGATGCAAACAGAAGGCAAGTTCAGAAACAAGTGGGGGGATCCGTCCAAAGTTAAGCACTTTGTGAAATTAGGAATCAGTCCTAGACTGAATTGGGCTATTGATTCAGATAGTTCAATACTGCCTTCATTGAGGTTCAGCAATCACTCAGGATATTATATGAAACTCAGTCTATGGCTTCGTATCCTGGCTTGTTCCATGCTAGTAGCAATTTCAGCCAAAGCAGGAAACTGATTAATTTTCATATTTGCGCAAAGGAGCTATGAATCTCTGCAAAATGCTCATTTATAGTTTATCCAAACCCAGTGTCAAGGCAATGAAATAGAGAAGGTACGCAAGCCTTTGTTAACAGTGGCTGTAGGATACACCAAGTATAATGAAATAACTGAATGCATCTGTGTGTGTGTGTGTTTCTGCTCTCCTCTCATGTATCTGTGTTGCTTGTGTGTATGTGTTGAATGTGAAGCTCAGAATGGGCTGCAGATACTCTGCTTGGTCACATGACCAGGTAGGGAACTTAAGATAGAGTAATTGGCAACATCTGAGCAACTGCCCACCTGGGCCTCCCATAGAGATGCATTTATTTATTTAATCCCATTTTGAGGCCGTCTGACTCTGCAATACATATAAGAAGAAATACAACTGACCGGAGGAGCAGAACACCAAATGTAAACCACCCACAGCCAAAGGGGACTCTATGATCATCCCATCCCCAAGGCCTGGGTAGAACAGCCAGGTCTTCAACAGTTTCTGAAACAATATCAGGGTGGGAGCCACACAGATTTCTGGGGGGATATTCCAGAGGGCAGGTGCTGCTGCAGAGTAGGCATATTTCCTGTGTCCCACAAGATGACATTGCTTAATAGATGGGACCCAGAGCTTACCTACCCTGCTTCACCCTGCCAGACAGGTAGAGACAACTGGAGATGCACAGTATTTCAGATAGCCAGGACCTAAGCCACAAAGAGCTTTAAAGGTGATAACCAGCACTTTGCATGCCAACTGGTAACCAGTGCAGCTCACAAAGCACTGAGGTCACATGCACATAACACAGTGCCCTCATCACTGCCCATGCCATTGCATTCTGGACCAGATGTAGCTTCTGGATGGTCTTCAAGGTAGCCCCATATAGAATGCATTGCAGTAATTCAATTGTGAGATGATCAGAGCATGAGTGACTGTCTAAAGTGTCTCTTGAAGGGTGTAACTGGCACACTAGATGTATTGTGCAAAGGCCCGTTTGACCACAGCAGCCACCTGCTCTTCAAGCAGTTGCTGAGAGTCTGGAAGGGTCCCTAGATCACACACAAATCTCAAACGGAGAAATGCAACATCACTGAGAGTCTACAGTGGAATGTCTCCAGATTCAGGGGACTCTTAATAGACACTGTCAGGATTAAGCCTGAGTCTTCCTCCCCATGCAGATCTGCACAGCCTCCAGACAGCGGATTAGTACTTCAACCACACTGCCTGGCTAGCCTGGGGTCAAGATGTATAGCTGGGTATCATCGGTATATTGATGATACCTGATCCCAAACCAGTGGATGACGTCACCCAGCAGTTTCCTGTAGATATGAAACAGGAATAAGAGCGTCAAATTCTGCAGCAGTGCCCCACAAATGAGGGGCTGCAGGTGCAATCTCTCCTCACTTGTCAGCACTGATTGAAACCAGCCACAGGGAAAGGGGGAGGGAATCTATAAACCTGTGCCTCCCTTCCCCAACTACCAAAGCCAGTTTAAAAGGATACCATGGTTGGTGGTACTGAAAGCTGCTGAGAGATCAAGGAGCAATAGGAAAGACATACCATGCTCATCCCAGCTCCCTCCAGCCGCCCAGCTTGATCCATCCCATTTGTAACACAATGTTTATTTTCCCTGTTTCTCTTACTGTGTCAAATTTGGTCCTGTTCTGTCCAGTTTGGGACAAGTTATCCTGCCAGTGGATGGATAGACTTCTGAGCAACTTTGTAGAATTTCTTTCAAACTTTCCGCTGAGCTGGAAAGGATAAAAAGGGTAGTTTCTTCATCCTCTGTTTTTCTCTGTCCTCATTCCACCAACTGAAGAAGTGGAAGGGGAATGGAAAAACCTGTTTTATTTCACTACCAAAGCCACCATGATTTACACAATAATGTGTTCTATGAACCAGATGTGATCTAGAAACAGGGTGATGTGTGATTAGTTGCAATTATCATTAATGGCAATTATGTTACTTTGTTTGGTTCAGTACAGTGTATGAATATCAGTGGGAGGGGTAAATGGAGCTAGAATGCAGTGTAATAAGCATCAGGGTTTTGATTAATTTGCCTTGAATAGTGGAAAACCTTTGAAACAGGAAAAACGTGCTTTCTAGCACTGGAATGACATCTTTATCCTCTGCAAGTTGATCTGCTCTGTTACTGCAAAGGTACCTCTCTTTCTCCTGTATGGCACCTTTTATTTCCCAAGTCTCAATAAAGCAATATTAGGCCAAGTCCTTGGGGCCTGTGGTCTGCAAAATATTGCTAATAAGGAAGCTGTGACTCAACCATTGGGCCCTTACTGAGAGTCTTACCTTTGCAGAAAAGCCTCTGCCAGGTGTAGGAAAAACAAGCTCTTCCCAGCAATAACCACCCTCTTTGTTCTAAACAAATTATAGTCTCCTTTTGAGCACAGTGGAAATACCAAGAAACTTGACATCTGGAATCAAGGTGTGCTTCTTTTCACCAGAGAACGTTGGGCTTAGAGCCAGATAATTTGTGTGGGTTTCTAAGGGGTAAAGTGGATCACTTCAGAATATCCAGGGTGTAATACAGATTTCCTGCTGTATTTAAGTTTGGAAAGTTTGCACAGATATTTTGTAGTAAGTCTCTTATGTATGTGTGTGTGTGTGGTGGTGGTGGGGGTTATTTGTGTATATATGACTGCATCACTGTGGGGGGTTTTTTCCTTAGCAATTAGGAAAAATCTGGCCTCCATGCCGTTGCTTATATCTTTGTGAGTAAAGAATGTTGTTTAAAATAGAAAAAATTCCCATTCAAGGAGGATGCTATGCTGTATTATCCCTGACTGTGGCTACGGCCCCAGCTAGTATCAATCACTTTTGAATGAAGATGGCAGAGAGACAGAGAAACGAAATACTGATGTTGTGAACTGGGAAACCATCACATCAGATGCTACCTTCATCTGGAATTCCCTAGGTTGCTTTAAGCCAAAGACACACAGCTTTGACCTAAAATGTTAGCTACAGCCTCCAGAGAAAACAAGTTACTGCTGCTTTGCAGTTTTTTTAGGTGACAGCCATTGAACAGGTGTCATCAGATTTATTGGCCTTAATGGTGCCAGCACGTGGCTTTCCTTGGCTGACAACAGGGAAGTTAAAGTTTCTGCATCTTCATGCCTTTTCTCGTTGCACATGCTAGATCTCAAGTAGAAGGAGAAAATAGATGCAGTTAGAAGGATCTCTCTTCTCCCCGACTCCCCCAGTAACACTGCAGGGGCTCTCTTCCATTTCTCCTCCCAGAGAGAAGGCTGTCGGATATGGAAGATGACCATGATGAAGGGAACAGACGGGCTGGGAATCCAGATCACTGGAGGCCGTGGATCAAAGCGTTCCCCTCATGCCATCATAATTGCCCGGGTGGAAGAAGGTGGATCGGCTCACAGGTAGCCTTTTTTGTGTGGTCTTTTAACGCAAGTCTGTCTCTCCCACCTTTCAGTCAGATAGGAATCCAAAGCTCAAGGACAACAAAACCAGATATCATGTGCTACATTATTTGATTGATACCTGCTTGTTGGGGTGGGATTGGTTCTCAAAGAAACCTTCAGTATTAAAATCCAACATACAACAACAACAATCAATAAAGAAACTGAGAGACTGAGTTCTGGTCTGGCCTTAGGGACCAAAGCTAGCTGGGTGACCTTGGGCCTGTCATTTTCTCTCAGCCCAAGGAAGGAGGCAATGGCAAACCACTTCCAAAATCTTGCCAAGAAAAATGCAGGCAATTGCCAGGAGTCCACACTGACCTGAAGGCAACCCCCCTCCAAAAATAAAATAAAATAAAAGGTAACCAGTTATTATTATCATTTTATTGTCATTACATTTTACTGACAAGGAAGTCCCCTCCCCCTTGCTGCCAAAAAAGCTTGACAATCTTGGTTACTATGCACCTGATGTGGCTGGGGCAGTGGGACCTCTTTGCAATGGGACCTTTTGGGTTTATCATGTTGCATTTGTTTCTTTTCACACTCCCATAAGAATTCCCACTAAAAAATTTTTTCCAAGCTTTTCCTCTCAGAAATACTTTTTCCAAGGTGTCCCACTAATCCTGAGTAGCTTATTGGTAGAAATAAGCATGATTGTTGTTGTTATAACCCTCAGATAAATAGATCTCTGCATCTAGAGATTTAGTAGGAATACTAAATTTAAGACTTGAAAAATAAGCAAGTAAAAATAGGCACTTGCTTTGCCCTCAAAACAAAATCTGCTAAGGCAGGGTTCCTCAACCTCAGCCTCTTGAAGATGGGTGGACTTCAACTCCCAGAATTCCCCAGCCAGCTGTGGCTGGCTGGGGAATTCTGGGAGTTGAAGTCCACCCATCTTCAAGTGGCTGAGGTTGAGGAACCCTGTGCTAAGGGATAGCTCCATTTGATGAGGTGTCCTTCTGCCTGTGGTAGATCAATGTAAATAATGCTTCTGCCCCCCACCCCATGCCTGCGATGGGTCCTTGAATCCTCTACATGGATTGTTTTGCCAATTTAGAGGTACAGGAAAACTGAACAGTTTTTAATTGGCTTGATTTGGAAAATTTAAACCTTCAAATATATTAAGAAGACAATAGTTACTGGTACATATTCATTTTTTTAACCTGCCACAAACAGTAATGTATACACATTTGTTTTTAAATCTATATATTCTATATATTCTTGAATATGGGTGCAACCAAGGTATCTGCAGGTAATTGGATCCCTTTATTTCTCAGCAGAATTACTTTGATCAGATGAATGAAAGAAAAAGCTATTTTGGAGATCTCTCTGTCAACTTGAATGAAGGACAGAGGCGTCTTATTTCATAGAAAAATGCCTCTGTTGTAAATGCAGGACTTAGATACAGTGGTACCTCGGGTCATGAACGCTTCTGTTCACGACCAATTCGGGTCACGAACAGCTCCGTTCGCAAAATTTTGCTTCTGTTCGCGAACACCGAATCGGGTGACGAACAGGATCCGCAGCCATTTTCCCTGCCATGACACGTGGTCGTGACTTCCTGTAGCGAGGGGGACTCTCCCTCCAAGCAATAACTGCCTCCCCACCTGCCTTCCTGTCCTCCACGCCAGTCGCCTCGATCAAGGTTAGCGTTCTCTCTCTTCGTACTGTACTTTGTGTTATATTTTTGTGGTTTTAAAAAAAGAAAAAAAATATGGTTCAGAACGGATTAACCGTAATTACATTGAACCTTATGGGAAAATTTGATTCGGGTCGCAACCAAAATCAGTTGGCGACCAAATTCGGAGGGGTCAGAACAGATTAACCGTATTTACATTGAACCTTATGGGAAAATTTGATTCGAGATCCAGAGTCGCGGAACAAATTAAGTTCGTGAACCGAGGTACCACTGTATCTCACTGGTGTTTTTCACCAACTAAGTCTGCCTTCACCAATCTTTTATCCTCCCATTGCGCTGGATTACAACTCCCATTGTTCCAAGCCAGGTTGGGAAAGGCAGCACTAGGCATCTGAAGTCTAGAATCTTCTGCAAATCCATAGCCAAAATACTACTACTACTACTACTACTACTACTACTACTACTACTACTACAATAATAATAATAATAATAATAATAATAATAATAATAATAGCAGCAGTGTTTCCTTCTTCAGCTCCATTTGTCCTGTGGCAAATAGAATCCCACTTCCAGCATTAAGAATCCAAGGCTGTCCCTTCCTGCAGAATGGAAGAATTTGTAAGATTAAAAAAAAGAAAGCCAATCCTTTATAGCACATTTTACTGCATGTAATCTGCTTGGCCTGAGATAAAACTTTCATTACCACTGGAAAAGGAATATGGATCACCAGGGAGTATTGTACGTGTTATCTGTATGAGCACCAGTAGGTCTAATATAAAGTGGATAGTATGTAGAGGAGCTATGAAGATTTTTCCAGATTGATAGGGCCTAACTTAGACTTCAAGGTCATTAACGTGGCTCTTCATCCAACCCCAAGAAGCACTCCTGGCATGCAAGAAAGAAAGAAAGAAAAATGCAGAAATTTCATAAGATTGTATTTTTTAGGAGATGTAGAATGCCCAGGACCAGGAAAAATCTCTTGGCTTTGGCCAACCTAGGTGAGAATTATTGTTTGATCAAAGGTGCATTTCCAGTGTTGAAAATGCAGTCTAAGATGGGTGAGGTGTAATTTGACTTTAGTCTTACACCTTAAGGGCGAATTAATTCTTGGAAGAAAAGTGAGATTTGAGAATTCTTATATTTGAGAACTCTCTTTCTTGGGAAGAAAAAGTGTTTGTTTTAGGGCTTTTTTTTTTTTTTTTAATGAGAAATTAGATCAGATTCTCAGACTAGGAGCCTTAACATGGGATTAGTCCACTGACTCAAAAAAAAAAAAATGCTTAAAGGGACTTGACCAAAAAGGGTCCTATTCCTTTCTGTGAAGGATAGGAAAGAGTGCTAGGACCAGAATGAGTCCGTGCAGAGTTAACTGCTCCAGAACAAATGAGTGAAAATTCAGTGGTGAAGCTGACCTACTTACTGTTGGAGTTGATAAAGCATTCTGAGACTCTCCAGGGAAAGTGTTAAGTAAACATGGAGTTGAATATTCATTATTAACAAAATGCAGATGGAGCTTCTGATGTTCACCTTGAAATTTCCCTTTGAAGAGGATGGATGGAGTCATGTTTTCCAGATCAAGCATGGCCGCTTATTTGCACATTTCTTAATCTTGGGGTGGAGGCAAACGTTTACTAAGACATATTTTAGCTGCAGCTACCCAGCATTGTCTTTGACCCCTGATATCAGCATGAGTTTTCCAGCTTGTTATGTCCTCTTTTAAGGCTGAAGGAGATAAACACATGAGGGGTTTTTTTTGGTGGTATGAAGCGGTTTTGTTCTTTTTGTTTTCTTAGAGACGGCAGGCTGAAGGTGGGCGATGAGCTTCTAATGATCAATGGCCAGTCTTTGGTTGGTCTGTCCCATCAAGATGCTGTTGCTCTACTTCGGTCAGCTGAAGGCCTTGTGTACCTGGTAGTGGCAAGCAGGGTAAGTAATTTTGTGTATATGATTTCATATGTTGAAGAAAACACAGAAGATTAGAAGATCCTTTTTTATAAGACGTGGTCATAACCTTTAGTGTTGAAAATGCAAAGCTGACTAAGAAAGAAAGAAAGAATGGACATCAGCTTTATGGACCTGCCTTATGTTTGATGAGAGGATTTGATCAGTTAGCCTGGGACTTGGAAAAGTTTTTTTTTCCTATGAAGGGCCATTAAACCATGGAGGAAATCAACAGGGGATTGGAGTGGACAGTGGGTGGAATAAGACCACTTTTTAAAATAAGGGTGATAAAGAGTAAAATGGATGCCTTAAACCTTGCAGATGCTTAAAGCATCCATTTTACTTCTTAAAATTTCTGAAACTTCCAAACAATTTCTGGGATCACCATTTTTGCAGTGGTTCAGTCTTCATCCAGGCAGAAGCTCAATTTCCCTGTTCTGTGGGCATGTAATTGACCACAGAATACCATATATAAGATAGTAAGGGCCTTACTGTGACTCTCGGAGAAGATGCTTACTGTCTTGTGATGAGATAGCTCAGGGACTGGGAAACCAGTAGACAGCTATTGTTGACTCCTCCCATCAGCTTGGCTAATTGTCAGGAGTGATGGGAACTGTAGTCCAGTAACAGCTGGAGGGCCAAAGATTCCCCATCCCTGGAGTGGACAGTAAAATAACTTAAATCGCTGGAGTACATTTTCAGAACTTATGCGTACTGTAGGTGGCCGTGTATAAATTTAAAGTCTAGTCCTATAATTTAAAAAGTCATCACATTGCACTCAAGTTCCCTAGAACAAGTCTCAAGGTGTGCAGACTTATAGTGATTTCTGCAACAGTTGGAGTTATTAACTATCCAACAGATTTGGCAACAGTTTGCCTTTTTTTTTTTTAATTGTGTTGTGTCAGTTAAAACTATTTAGAATAGCTGTCAGTAAGTTTGTTCTTAGTTGATGGAGTTGGGCTGGGTTCCAAATTGCCCCAAACTTTTCCATAAATTCTTCCTGCACTTACATTTTCCGTGGAACTGACTTAAACTCTCGGAGGAAGTAGCCCTGCCAATATATGTTTTACATGAACTAAAAGCATACATTTATTTCATTATTGCACTTGTGGGGTATAACAATATGCGTTTTATTGGGTATATGTCAGTTACGCAATAAGAGCACAAACCTATGTAACTAAAAGCAGTGTGGCAACCATTTTTACAAGCAAAACTAAAGGGAATTTTGCCCAAGCATGTTTGGTTCTTGCTCTCCCATCACTTGGAGAGTCAACTGTTCACTCTCAATGGAATTTGTCAACTGGAGTCCATGAAAAAGGCAATCCCATGACTGAATGAATCATATATATGTATGAATGAATGAATCCTATGTATGAATCCTTGATCATACCGGCTCATTTCCAAATGTAAGTCACCCCTAAATGCTACAAGAAACAAGTAATGAATCAGTCTCATGAACACCGTTTTGCTTGATCATGTGGGACAAGGGAATGTGTAACGTATAACCCATTGCATGTGTCATAGTGCCTTTCTCTGTTTAAAGCTATGGCCTTTGTTCTCATGACATGTTTAACTGGGTCAGCATTTGGGTGTGGGTGTTTGTCAGCCATGGAAGCTCACTGTGGGACTTTGAGCCAGTCTCTCAGCCCAGGCTATCTCACAGGTGGTTGTAAGGAAAAATAGGAGGGAGCACTTTTGAGCTCTCTAAGAAAAGGCAGAGAATAATGCTGATAAGTAAATAAATAAAATTGACCTAACCTGCTAACCCTGAGAGGGTTATATTTGTCACAGAATAGCCTCCATAGAATTTAGCATGCTCCCTTGAGCCTACTGTGTCATGGGAACTGTTGGCTATTGGGTTAGCTAACCCTTACCTGAGATTAAGTTAAAGTCTTAGAAAGACTCTGTGAAAATGGGGGCTTTTCAGGGACTCATTCTTTAGGGATGGTTCATAAGGAGAAATGGGGGAAGGTGAGCAAGCCTTTCCCAAATCTGTCTGCAATGGTGCCATGTCTTGTTGTACCACCATGGATTTTTTTTTTTTTGCTCCAGCTTTGGAGGGTGGAGAGGAAAGTGGGGCAGGGAGTGAGAGCTTCTCAGCTATTTTATGAAGGGAGACCTGTAAATATGGCTACCATTACGCAATGTAGCTATTCATCTCTAGGAAGATTTGCTGATTGGAAAAGGGAACAGCTGGACTGTTTGGCTAGTAATGCTGGAGAAAGTGGTTTCTCTCTAGTCAAGATATCCAGTCCTACAGATGCAGTTTTTCAGTTCCCTGATATTGAACTCGCTCTCCAAAAAACTAGGCAAAAAAATAGCTGAAAATACTTTAGAAATAGCAACGTTATTTGGGTTATCTGAGGGAGTGCCTCTCCCCAATTACATCAGCCCATCCCATTAGATCCGGCAGAGAAGCCATGCTGCAGGTACCATCTGTGAGGGACTTACCTTTGGTGGGACCCAGGAGGTGGGACTTCTCTGCTGTGGTGTCTGCCTTATGAAACATTTCCCCCCCCAAAGTTAGGTTAGCTTCATCCTTCTTTATGTTCTGGAAGTCCCTCAAGATCTGGTTATGTCACCAGGCTTGGGGGCCCCCAGGGAACTGGTAACATTTTAAGATGGCTCCTCTATTGTGGTTGATATAGTCACTGTCTCCATGCCTTGTGGTTTGTATATTTTAATTTTTAATATTATTTTAATTTTTAATAATGATTGTTTTATACTTTTATAATGATTATTTTATATATTTGCTGTTTTATTTGATTATTGTACGCCACCCAGAGTCACTTCTTGTGAGATGGACAGCCATATAAATTTGATAGATACAGACAGACAGAGTAGAGTAGAGTAGAGTAGAGTAGAGTAGAGTAGAATAGAGTAGACTGGAAACCTGATACATGACAAATGAAAGGTAATTATTTTGGTAGGAAAACATTGTTAAAACATGTTGGGATCATGGAAATAGATTGCATACAGGTATGGAGGGACTACAGGTAGTCCTTGCTTAGCGAACCCAATTGAGACCAGCATCTCGGTTGTTAAACGAAGTGGTTGCTAAGTGAAACCATGACTGTGTTTATGATCTTGCTTCAGCTTTCCTTCACTGTATAGACCTGCAAAGGTCATAAATGCGAGGACTGGTCGCAAAGTTACTTTTTCAGCACCATCGTAACTGCAAATGGTCACTAAACAAGGCAGTTGCTAAACAAGAACTTCCTGTATGTAGTTTGAATAAGCTGATTCGTTCTCCAACACATCCAATGATCAATTGATCCACAGAAGCATCGGACATGGAAATGAACTTTTTAAAATAATATACCCTGGCTTCTGGCATTACCAGCCAAGAGAAATCTTGGCAACTGCTCATCATCTATAATGTGATACTAATACAGGCTTACTTTATAGGGTTGTTGTGCCAATTATTAAATGGATGTATTCATATATGTAACAGCAAGTATTGTTCTTTCTTTCTTGCAGGAAGGAGCAGAAGAAGATGTTCTTCATTATCCATCTACAAGTTTGCCAGACTTAATTAGTACTTGTTCTGCTCAGGATACGGTCCCCTGGATTGACAATAAGGAGAATGAAGCGCCGGAAGAGGAGGATGTCAAAGGAAAAGCCCTGGAGTCAGGAGTCCTGGACCCTGTAAGTATGACCTTGCACAGGAAGCCATACTGGGCTACTTCCTGCCCAGCTCAGCTTTGCATAGCTAAAAAATCTGACTTGGGCTGGTCTCAAAAAGCAAAAAGTTGAAAACAGTTAGTACTTGGCTGTTTGTACCACCCAGGGTTCTAGGCTAAACTGGGAAGTTGAAAAACACTCTGGAAGAAGACAGTGACAAATCATTTTTGTAGTGTTGCCAACAAAGCTACATAGATGCGTTCTTGACATCAGAAGGAGGAGGATGCTTTTCTTTTCAAGTCAGTTCCTCTCTTTTTAAAAGAACAGGCAAATTTTATTTATGTACATATACGTGTTCTTGAATATATGCATTTTGTCTGCATTTATGGAGCCTTCTATCACAAAATAGAGATAAATTTGCATATTAATTCAGGAAATGTGAATGAAGTCAGTTTGCTTAAAAATGCAACTCAAATGACATTTGCCACTTCCCTGGGATACTGTTTTGAACAAATATTGATTAACAAGTTGGTCATCTCCTTTAGCAGTTGTAGCTGCTTTAGAGGTGTGTCAGAGAATCATGTTTCTTCAGTAAGACTATCATTGCAACTTACTAAAAAACCAATTCAGACATAGTGCTCTTTGTTAAATAAACCATAATGGCTTATTGGATCAAGATTGAGAGTGGTGCCCATGTGCTCTCATTTGTGCACCATAATGAAAAATGGCCAGCATCAACCACAGTTTTCTCTTACAAAAGAAACTGATTTAATTTGACCAGGAAGAGGGAGGGAGCAGATAAACACAATTCCATCTCAGTCCACTTAGATGAACTTTTATTGATTTGCAGCGATTGGACTTAAATGTATCACTCTGTTACTTTCATATTTCATATTATTTTAGCCACACTCCCAACAGACTCCTTGTGGTCTCTATGGAAGATGATATTGTACTTTATATAAATAAGTCATTTCCTTTCTCAGCTTCTTTGTACCTCATTCTTTGTGCAATATATTGATTCTGGATCTGATGGTGATGGCTATTTTAATGATTTATTTATCAATCACCATTTGGGGCTTTCCAGTTTGAGATAAATATTGTAGAAATCCCTGCTCCAAAAAATTAAAATGGACCTAGGAAGGTATGGAAGTCCCCACTTGATCAGATTGGAAGCCTGTCTGGTCCAACGTCCTCTTTCAACTCTTTCAAGTTACTACTGCAATTGGGACCAGGATTGCCGTTACTAAGTGATGTGACTGTAAAATGTGATGCCACATAGACCAAATAGCTTAGTGATGGCAATCCAGGCAGTCCCGGTTGTTGTCGTAACCCAAGATGCGTGGGTTGTTAAGTGGGAAGCAGAGGGAGTTTCAGGTAAGGAGCACGGGGGTGCCACAGGGGGGTGGGGAGACACTGGAAGGCCTGGCGCAGGCCGTGTGTGAGTCGGGAAGGGGTGCTTAGTGCGGTGCAAGCTCAGAAAGGCCAGGGAATGAGGGCACAGGGTCCATGTGATTCCAGGGTGGCCATGGAAAGAGGGCACAGGGTGTGTACATTCGATCAGAGGGAGGCTGTGGAAAGAGCATGCGGGGTGCTTGCTTGCATGTGTGTGATCACAGGGAGAATGTAGAAAGAGGACGTGGGTTGCGTGTGTGTGTGTGCAAGTGCAGGGGGGCTGGGGATAGAGGGCACAGTTGTGTGCAAGCGAAGGGGGGAAGGAGGACACTGTGTGTGCAGGTAGAGAAAGGCATTTGAGTGGGAGACTTACCCCAGCAACTTGTGACTTTCCTTGCTGGCTTCCCATTAACTTTGCTTGGGGGAAGCCGGCAGGAAATGTTGTAAATAACGATCATGTGATTGTGGGGTGCTTAGCAACCGGTCATAAGTGTGAATGGGTTGCCAAGCCCCCAGATCACGATCATGGGTGCTTGGATCAGGGGTGCTTGGATGGCCACAACTTTGAGGACCAGTTGTAAGTCTCCTTTTTCAGCACCATCATAACTTCAAACGGTTGCTGAATGAATGGTCATAACTCAAGGACTACCTGTAATATTTAATTGCCTATGGGTATTCCAAGTTCCAAGCAAGGGAGTATGGGCAGAATCACATAAGGGAGCAGGACATCTTTGGGCAACTGAAGAGGTTAGAACTGGAGGACAAAAAATATCTAACAAGAGAGGAATAAATTAGGACAAGGAATCTAGCTTTATTTATATTAACCATATTGGCCATCTATTTGTAGGGTTGAGCATGCTTGGAAAATGATCAGAAGAGGTGCTTGGTACTTGTGCAATCATGTTTCTGCTACCCATTAAACAGACGCATCTTTTTTCAGGCTTCTTTAAGAGTCACATTAAAAACACAGATCAACACCTTAAAGGAGCTGCATCATTTTTCACACTTGTACAGAAACCTGAAAAAAAAGGTAGCTGCTTTAATGAGCAGTTGAGAGTTGCTGGGCTTGCACAAGTTTCAAAGCTTTTCCTCCTAATCATTTTTTCAGTGTACAGAGTGCTGGCTCTGGTGCAGAATATAGAAGGTTTTAAAGGTTAGCATGTGTTAGATTTCAGAGAGGTCAGGTGACTAGTATAAGAATTTAAGGATAGGAGACATGGTTTGAACAATAAGGTAAGTGAATTAATTTACTATGCAGCATCCACCTATCTCCCCGCATCTCTGACCTTTTGGCTACCTGCCTACCCACTGCCTGGCCCTGCCCACCACACCACATGCCACTACTGTACCAGCTGGGTCCTTCTTTCACAAAAGAAGGCCCTAGCCACTGCACGAAAGGAAGCCCTGGCCAGTGTGCAAAAGGAGCCCCTGGCTGGTACACAACAGGAGGCCCCAGCTGCACCAGCATGAAAGAAGGGAGCATGAAAGAAGGCCCTGGCCAGTACAGTAGTGGCGCATGGTGTGGCAGGTGTGGTGGCAATGGGCAGGGCCAGACAGTTGGGACAGCTGATAGCAGCAGGTAGGAGGGTGGCCAACAGGTGATCATAAATGTGGGCAGGCCTGAATTTTTTTCATGTGATCACAGGGGCACTGCAATGGCCAGAACTTTGAGGACCGGTCATAAGTCCCTTTGTTCAGTGCCATCGTAACTTCAAATGGTTGCAGAATGAATGGATGTTAAACTAGGACTACCTGTATAGCAATAACAGCAAAATGTTCTGTTTGCATTTATGTTATGTTTCCTCCACTGTTATTCTTTCTCACATGAAAATTTCTGTTGCATATCATTCTTTTCTTAGCTCTGCTTGTCTAATAAGTTTTTGTCAGAGACATGAAAGATCTCTCTGTGATGGTATGAAGGGTAAATGACAGAAGCCTTCATGTTGAAAAGCAGTTTACTCCAGAATGTCTTATGCTAGTGATAAACAGCAGGAGATATTGTTGTGTACCTGTTTGGTTGATTTATTCTCCAAGAGCTCCTTCACTTTTCCTACATAAACAACTCTGTGGAGCAGGTTGAACTGAGGAGTGACGACTGACCCAAAATCACTAGTGAACCTCCATGGCAAGGGTCATGTTGGACCTGAGACTTCCAAGAACTTCTTATGAGCTTCCTAGATATATTTGTTTAGTTACTGTTGGAGATACAGTGCTGAATTAGCTGGATCTTTTATCTAATGCCCTAAGTTTCCTATCACTTGATGATGCTATTTAAAATATTTTTCTTCACATTAATTCCAATGTGTAATGACTTATGTTTCAGTCAGACAATGGAATTATGATGCTAAATTATGATTTAGGAATTCAACAAGTGAAGCAAGGGGACATTTGTGATCACTGCTGTTTATATGGAATCTGAAGATATGAAAAATGTCTTATACTACATAGGCAGTGTAAGATCTGATTTAAAGTGGCTGAATGAACTGTGTGAGAAAGAGTGCCTGTCAATTTAAAGGTGGGACAGGCATGCTAGAAAGGGGGCAAGAAAGTCAAGGTTGTCACACCCAGAAATTCAACACTGGGGCAAGAAGAAATTATGGATGTTGGAGAACTAAGAATTGGGCTAAACTCGGGCATCCCCTAGGCCAGCAACTACTTTCTGTGTTTTAGTAGAACCCAATACATGGCAATATCCAGTCCAAGTTTTCCCCAATTTTTGTTTCAGGAGCCTGATTTAAATAACTAAGACACATTGCCAATTTACTGCAGATTATCATAATGTTATCTCCACCATTAGGCAACAAATTTTGGATGCCTTTAAAAATCAGTAAATCTTACTTATTAATGTGTATTTTGAAGCATCAGTTGTTTGTGGGATTTTCTAATTTGGTTCTCCCAGGCTAGCTTGACCCTGTGACTTGAGGTTCTCCTATCCTCCAAATGTTTTGGATTTCAGTTACTGAAACTCTTAACCAACATGGCATTTGACCATCTAGTATAACTTTGCAAACCATGGGGGCATATTTTCAAAACGAATCATATGAATAATCAGTCCTGGAGCTCTAATCTACTGATGGAAAGCTCTGATCACAAAACGATCATATGAAAACCACATTTTCCTCCCATGTGAGAGCTGCAAAAAGTACAGTAAGATGTGAAAATTCTGAGATATACATCTGTAATCTAACACTGTCTTAAAATAGCAAGCATTCATTTATACAAAAGGGAAAGAGTTTTGCTGGGTAGTTTACATTCTACAGGAATCAGTTGTATTATATGTTAACCTTCCCCAAACCCCTTTCACTGAACAGACTGGATTTTTAAAATTATTTCTAATTCTCTGTGTTTGTCTCTCTCTTTGTATATTCAGCACTGTAAAAAATCCAGTATGGAATTAATTATGTGGGGTGATGCTTAGTACAAGCTTTTAGTAAGTAAGATTTCTGTACTTTGAATGAAGCTGCCCAACGGGGATTTTCTTGTGTAATTTACGGAGGTTAGGGTCTTCATGAAATGCAACCAATTATATAGTGATCTCTCATAGTTTGCCATTTTGGAGGGGGAATGTTATGATGGGCTCAGCCAGGCTTTTCATCTGAGAATCTCAATAAATACAAGAAGTTGTCATTTTCATTGTATGGGTCTAAATACTGCTTTGATTATGAATGCAAAGAAAATTCTTATTGCAATTGATTGGACTTACTGAGAACACCTAACAAATTCTCCTTCTGATGTCACATGAGTATACAAAATAATGTAAACTTTTATTAGAAAACAAGAGGAGGAGCACTTTGAAAGAAGCTTGCCCACAGTTGATTTTAAGAGCCAGCTCTGTTCCCTCTGCTATTTTTAGGAAATTAACCTTCCCTTTACAGTCTTTCCTATTCCAGTGGAAATTTGAGAGGCCCTGTGTGGGATCTATATACAGCAGAGATGGCCTCCATGCCTTGGTTCAGCTGGATGTTAAGCTCCCTCTTATATGGGTCCCAATTTATCATATCAATTCTAGTATGATGAAGAGTGATTAATACATGTTTCAAAATTAATTCATTCATTAAACAGCAGGCCCCAACCATGTATTCGTAGCTGGATAAAAGACCACAAACAGTTCTGTAAATGTAGCCTCCCACCTTCATCTTCTTTACTATATAAATAGGGCAATGCACGGTAAGGATTGATTCTACTTTTGTATGTCAATCAATAAAGCGTGAATCAGCCTTTCTGCATATACTGTAGATGTAGTCAGGATTTTTAATGCATGACCTGACCTAGCCTAGTGAGTTGGGTGTGCTGGATCTCTGGTACTCTCTTACAGGTGCAGAATGGGATAAGTTGATGCATTTGCAATTGTACAAATCTGTAGAACTTTGGAATTGGCCCAGGTAGAAATAATGTGAACCCAGACTTCTGCTAGTCAAAAGAGCAACTTACAGTTCAAAGCCCTGGTCAATAATTCACTTTGAATGTTCATAGTCCTATACTGTACACCAGAGGTTCCCCATCTGAGGAGTCAATTGGCACATTTGACATTTAGAGAGCAGGTTGTGGTTATTCAGTGGGAATGATATTGTGTTTGTTCATAAAATAGTTGTCAGAATAAATACAGCCCGTCACTAAATAACAATTTACCAGAAGGCAAACTGGTAAGTTTCACTCCCTGGAACTCTTGTCCTTAGGTGCAGGGTTTATCTATTTTTCTAGGCTTATTTATTTATTTGTTGCCTTTTATGACATTTCAATCATAGAGTGATTCTTGGTGGCTTACAGCTTAGTGTTAAAAACATCAGATCAATAACACCTAAAAACCAACGGGACCAGAAGACTTAATGGTGTGCGCTGGGGAGGAGAAAATTCAAACATACCACCCACCAGCAACTACCCCTCCATCCCACTCCGGGTTTTTATAGCTTTGTGGAAGCTCCACACTGGGAAGGTACATCTCCTAAGTCCTAAAGTGACAATGACTTTACAGCAGAAACAACAGGAGAAAGGCAGTCCTGTAGGACCAAGCCATGAAGAGCTTTATAGATTACAATCAAAACCTTGAACTGACCGTGGAAACCTGGTACCAATGCAGCTCAGGAGCAAAAGTCTCATTACAGTAGTCCAAATAGAATGTGTAGGAGACATCTAGGACATTAATGATTGTGAGGTGAGAAGGGTCTTCTGATCCAGGAGAAGATATGCCCAAAATTGGTCTGTACAAAGGTCCTCCTGGCCATGGCTGCCACTCCTCATTGACCAGGAGCCAAGAGTCCAGGAGGACCCCCAAATTATGTACTAGTTCTGCTTGGGGTGGTGCCACCCATTGAGGGCTAAAGATGGCAAATTACTGTGGCTGGCAAACATGTATCCTTCAAGTCAGTCTTGACTCCTGGTGACTGATGGCAATGTTCGATATTAATCTAAAAGAACATGCAGTTTTCCTGCAGAATTTTCAGAAATAGTTTGCCATTTATTTCTTCCTAGGGCTGAGGGATAATGACTGGACCAAGGACACCCAACTGGCTTCAAGACAAGACTAGAACTGACAGTGTTCCAGTTTCTAGCCCAGTGCCCAGTACACTACACCAGACTGGCTCTCATAAACAATATAATAATCCAACAATCCATAGAAAAAGTAAGGTGTAAAGATGGAGCATACAACAATTAATGACCCAGATTAAAACATCTCTGGCAGGAAAAAATTGTCCTTGTTTAGAAAGGAAAATATGAGAGCCTTTTATTCCTAAGTCTGTTAAAAGAAAAAAAAATCAGGAAGTGAGATAAATATTCAATCATCAGAAGTCCCTTGTAATTTGAATAGCTGGAAGTGCTAAATAAATACACCAACATCTTTGAAAGCCTTTCTTAAAAGTTATTAGAGGTTATTTGACTCCTTTATTTCTCCACTGCATCATATAAAATATAGCAGTGTTTCTCAACCTTGGCAAGCTTAAGATGTCTGAACTTCAACTCCCAGAATTCCCCAGCCAGCCATGCTGGCTGGGGAATTCTGGAAGTTGAAGTCCACACATCCTAAACTTGTCAAGGTTGAGAAATACTGCAGTATAGCCACGAAAATTGGAGTATGCAAGAAAGTTGGCTTTCAGGAGACCTATTCTGCTTACTGATATAATCAGAACTGGGGGAAAGTGGCTTCCAGTCAAGGGATGAGCAGTGTTTTGTACCCGAGGGACTACCCAACAGGATCTCTTGTAATGACATCTCCAAAAGAGGCAGGGATGGAAATGTTTGTTTGTTTTTTTCCTGTTGGATTTAACAAGGCTTCCAGAGTCTGTTCTCTAAATATGCCACATTTATCTTTTGTATTCTCTGTGCCCCAACTCTTCAGTAGCAGATTTCTTGCCAGGTTAAATAAGCAATACTGCAACTGAGATGCTTAAATGCCCCTTCAGAATGTCTTGCTTCAAATTGCCCTAACCATGATAGTTATTTAGCAGTGCAGCTTTCCCGTCCAACCCTCTCCAGCAACTGATCTTGCAACGTTTACAGAAGTTACTACCTAGCCATCAGATAGCTGGATGCAGAACCCTATTTGCGAAACTGGGCGGTAGGGAGCAGATGGGATTGCCGCTTGTGAAACAACCTCCCTGCTATGCAGCCTTTTCCCTGGTTGAGTTTCTTGACTCCTTGGCCAGGTTGGCAGTGGAATTCCCTAGGCTTATGGTCCTAGATCATGGTTGGCCAAACTGCCCTTATTTGGTCTGAAGTCTGAGGTGGCTTTGGGAGATCAAGCCAACCTGATCTAGGCTATTGATGTCCTGACTCACACACTGGATCTGTTTTTTTTATGCTGGAGCAGTGGCGACATGATCTGGAGCTGGAAGACATTGTCATCTGTCCCTTGTCATTGCCTGTTAGCCTTGGAGTCCTCTGCAGCTGCTCCCACCTCAGGAAGGAAAGACCTATTTAATTGGTCTGCTTCAGGTGACTGATGGACTGGTGGGTTTCCAGAGGGAGCTTGGGGAAGTCCTGAATCTTTGGTGCACGGTTCAGCTATGTTGCTGCTTGGAAAGAACTGGCGATGCTTTACTTTTTCTTCCCTGCCGAAATGGGTGGCTTATACATTTGGTTAATGCATTTATAAATAAATTATAACTAACAATTGTCCTTCTTTCCATAGTTTCTGTAACTCCTTTTTAAGCCATCCAAGTTTGTGGTTATCCCCACATCATTTTAGAGTAAATTCCAGAGTTTAACTATGCTTTGGATTAAGATGCAGCTCTCCAGTCTGAATCTGTGAACGTTCAGCTTCTTCGGGTGACCTCAGAGTATAATATCATGGGAAAATTATAACATGCTTTTCCCTATCCGTTTCCTATGCATCAGATATAATATGATACAAATCTGTCATATCCTTACAGTAACCATACATCCTTTACATAAAGGACAGTCCTTTGTTTCAGAAAGCTGGCCTTTAGATTTATTTAATTTAATTGTTTATTGGTTTTGCTCTTGAATTTTCTTTTGTAAAGCAAAGTTATAAACATAAACAATCTTTTTTATCTTTATGAACCTCTTCCAGATTTGCCCCTTTTCAGGTTTGTCCTTTGTTTTTTCTAAGAAAATATGGTCAATGTACATATTCTATATCAATTTCATTGCACAAGGATAAATGGGTAAACTCTTCAGCTCACGGTCTCATTCCTCCCCTTACATAGCAGAACTACTGGAGAGATGTGGAATAAAGTCACCACAGCAAATGCCTTTCAAATCTCACAGAGACAGTGTGTGTGTGTTTCTGTGTTTGTGTGAGGAGTTGAGATCAGACAAAAGAGAAGTATTCTAGCATCCATATCAAGCTACTGTAGGTACCAGGCTAAACCTTTTGGACTTCCCTTTGTGAGCAGAAAACGTGTTTGGAAACTCTTGCCTACAGAGTAAAATCAGCCAAGTTTCCTGATTTTTTTTTTAAATCATGTTTTTAATTAGCAATATGCATTCAGAACTGAATAAGCATCATTTCCTGGAAAGTCAGTTAGCTGCAATGGCACGGTTAGTGTCTTGGCAGAAGGGCAATTTGTTAAAAAGACTATGGTCACTTATGGCTAGGCGAAAAAAACATGTATTTTCAGTGGACTGTGGCAGCCAAAAATTACAAACTGGGGCCCATGAGAAACTTGTAGAAGCTTAATGGGTAGAATTTCTGTTTATTTTCAGAACAGAATGGTATCTCGGATTTTGGGGAAAGTAAAAAAGCTGCAGCGTATACAATATACTATACATTCTTGGCATAAGTGGGGGAAATTGAGAAAACCTTCTCCCTGAGCCTTTGTTGTTGTTTTTCACTAGCAAAACTATGTGTTCAGTTCTTGGTGTACATTTTTTTTCTTTATAGAGCTCTGAAATGAGCAAATAATCGGTGTACCAGTTAAAAGATCATAATATGCCTGTAATCTGATGCCTAATGTGTCTTTTGTTAATACCACTACTATTAATATGTATGTTTAGGTTACACTTCAGACTGTCCAAAATATAATTTTGTCAGTAAATCTCATCATACTTCATATGATGACCTTGCATTGTTTCCCCCTATAAGATAAGGTTCTGAATATATTTCAAGAGATCTGTGGGTTGATTTCCCAGGGTCTTTTTTAAAAGAAAAAAATAGAAGCAAAGAAAGTTTGGCTTGAGAGACAGATGCTGAATAAGGGAGCCTTTGCATCCAGAGCTACTATTTGGCTGGGTTCCCACAACACACTTAACTGGGTCAGTTAAGGATTAGAGTGGCATGGGAATGCCAGAAAGGGTTAACTGACCCAGTCCACTAGCTCCTATTTAACCCAAAACATTTAACCCCAAACAGACCCAGTCATGTAGAAAGTTACACTTGCTCTCTCCCCAATGAATTGTGTGATGAAGCACTTCAGCTGCAACCCATTTAATTTTTTCATAGTTAGTCCTTCAAGAAAAAAAACTGGAGAGAACATCTTAGCTGAACAGGATCCTGAGAACTTGGCAGTACTGATTGGCTGACCCGACTAGGCTATTTCTACTGGTGCCTGTCTGGCCAATAACAGGAAACCAATGATGTCAGGAAGGGTTGCCAGTACGCCCCGGGTATATGATCAGTTGCACGAGCTCCTAGGTAGTTCCTGGAAAAAGGAATGTGGGGTGGGATTTATAGTCCCCAGATGTGATTTGAGGCAGGTAGAACAATTTGTGTTGCCAAACCCATTGCACTAACCATCATTGAGGAGATCTGACTAGGTTAAGTATGTTCTTGTCTGACAGTGGGGAAAAATAGGCACTTATTTTAACACCCCCCCCCCCAATATTTCTAATATTATTCTGGTCCCTCTAGTTCAGTTAGAGAGTAATGAACAAATCATTTATGATTCTGCCTAATTTCTCATTTCTCCAAGGCAAGCCAGGGTCTGCATCATTTTGGTCTTCTGCAATCCTGAAAAAATGAATATGAATTTCTGTTAAAACTTGCTTTTATGTATGCATTTTTTCCACCAATTTCCCCTGATATATTTTTGTAAATTGTTTCCACCATTTAGGCATAAGTTCTTTCCATATGTGCTTTTTTAAACAGGCAAATGGCATTCCCAAAATCAGAAAAATATTGATTTCTAGGGACAACTGTGTTTCAGTTTTATACATTGATTCAAGACGTGTACATTAAATAAAATGGCAATTAAAGATGAGCTGAATGAATTTTTCCACATCTGTACTGCCAACACTATGTTGTTTACAAAGTAGATCAATGGTCTTTTCTGGCAAGGGCAACTTTCCTTCAAGAGTAGCTTTCTAAGCTTTTCTCCCATATCTGGGCTGCAAAAAACTAGGCAACTATTAAAGTAGTAATAGGTAGTAAAGATTTAACCATCTAGTGGTTGTCTGAATTTTGCAGCCATAATAAGGTAGCCGTACTATTGCAGAAGGCAAGTGTTCAGTGGGGGCCAGAGTCCAAGGTGGATGGAGCCACTCACACCCCCTATTTTATGCTCTCTTTTTATTTCTGAGAGCTTCCTTTCTTTTTCTCTTCCTTCTCCCCCAGAAATTGCTTAGGAAGGGACGGATCTCTCTTGCCAGTAGTCTGTGTTAATCATTTGCTGAGGACTTTTAAAATTAGGAAGCTGTAGGGCTTCAGGCTGCCAAGCTGTGGTCACTATAGCTACTCATCAGGTTTTCTTTTTTTCCTTAGTCTAGTTTGGTGTAGTGGTTAAGGCACCAGGCTAGAAGCCAGGAGACCGTGAGTTCTAGTCCCGCCTTAGGCACAAAGCCAGCTGGGTGACCTTGGGCCAGTCCCTCTCTCTCAGCATTGGGAAAGAAGCAAGGACAAACCACTTCCAAAAATCTTGCCAAGAAAACTGCAAGTTACCAGGAACCAACAGTGACTCAAAGGCGTGCGTGCATACACACACACACACACACGCACACACAAAAGCTGGAAATGCCAGGAATGAAAAGTCTAATTGCTTGTATGTGAGGGATGTATTTTGCTGCTGACCTGCAACTCTTCATACAACACAGGCATTTCTCCCTTGCTGCTACCATGTTATCAGCATCTTCCTGGGAATGGGAGTGATTTCAATCAGAAAATTGGCATATATTTGAGAAAAAAACAAAAAGGACCTATCTTCTCCAGTTCCAGTGTCCTATGCCAAGATTTGGTTCTTTACACTGGGAAAAAATGCTTTCTAATGTATAGAGCATAGTTTATTTTCTGCCATAGGCTCTCAATTTTTATCTTTCCATCCATTCTATGCTGTAGATCCTCCTAATACCAAACTTAATGTTCTACAAGTAATTTATTGTAAAGGAAAATGCAGACTTCATTTCTTTCTTCCCTCTGAAAAATTGAGAGAAATTATACCTTTTTACTTTATATTACAGGATCAGTTTTTCATCTTAGGATCCTTTTGGCAAAATGAATAGAATGAACATAAAAAGTATGCTTTCACCAAGCTATTGAAACCATACATTGACTTTAACAACAAACTGCACACCTCTGGCAGTTTACTGTTCCATCTCCTAGAGGTGTCATCCAGTGTGTTGAGGAAAGAAAATTAAGCCCTCGGGGGTGGGAATGAAATCAAGATTTAGCAATGAATGGAAGTTGAGGGGTATGTTCTGTCTTGGGGAGAAAGCCAGTTTTGATAGTATTTGCCTTGATTTCATTCATTCATTCAGTTTTGATCTGCAATGTTCAAAACAGCTTACAATAATAATCAATTTATGTGTGTGTGTAAGGAATATAAATAATTTTCCATGCCTCTTTGTTAAAACAGAATGATAGAAAGTAAGCAGGAAAGATATAGAGTATCATAATAATTTAAAGTTCAGAAAAATGGATCGTTCTTTGTGTTGATGAAGTTCTCACTATGAAGTTTTCCCATCAGAGAAAATAAGAAGCTTCTGTGTCTTTCAGTTGATTCCTGTGTCCTAAAATGCAGGGCACGGAGAAGAAGCTGGCAGATGTTTTCCCTGATTACAAATCTCAGTGAAAATAAGCTGCAGCAAGAGGTCCTATTCTGCTTGAGAGCCTCGTCATTTGTAGCTTCCTTGGGATAATAATTCAGTTATGGAAAGGATGACACAACCTAGCAAACGTGGCTGGATTTTTTACAATATCCCTTTTCCTTCTCCTTCAGATGGCACATATGACTGATACAGACAGGTCCTCAGATCCTACAGGTGAAGAGATCTCCAAAGAGAACTGCCAGAGCCCAACTCTTGGAGGTGGTATTTTGAAGTACAGGAGCCGATCTCAAGGTATAGTTACTCTTTTTCATTGGATGAAGAAATGTAGAAAGATTTGGAAGACTGTTGAGATTAGGTTTACCAGCATATCTCCTTAAGAGTTCAGAGGAAGAAGAAAGGAAAAGTAGCAATGGGAAATACCTCTGCTGAAGTTCTTAAAAGCTTCTGGTAATTAGAGCTAGATCATACTGAGATAGGTGTATCATTTTGTTTCCTGTAAAGAGCAACTTCCTCTACTTTATCTTTGAGGCTAGATTTTAAAGTTAAAGTAAAGCTGGACCGAAATAGTTACTTTTGTCCTAGTTACTACTGTGGTTTGTCCTTGCCTAGCCATGTTTCCATCTCCTTTAGTTATTTGAGGTATTATGGTCTCTGGATTTGTAATTTTTTACCAGTTCAGAAGAAGTATCTCAAATAAGGTCTTAATAAAATGATTATAATGAGAAGGATCAAAGCCTTTAAAAAGATGAAACACAAAGATAGTTATGGCAGCAGTGTAAAATGAGCCATCAGGAAAACAGACCTTGCTGGGGATGGAATAACCAATCAATGTTGGCAGAGCTTAAAGACTGCATCAGGTGAACCTCTTCAAAGCAGATGTTCAACAATCTTAGGACTGTGATTAAGAAAGTCTCTGATCTTCACACCATCCTCCGGTTGTTAGGGGGATTTAGAATTGGATTATTAGGTGCTGATTGAAGTGTGCAGGATGGAAAGTGTAGGAGAAAGTAATTCATAAAGTTTCTCACTGTCCATCCTTTTGGGGCCTTAAAAGTATGAACCTGCATTTGATTGGTTTGGATGCATAAACTATTTTTCGTTTTTTACCTGGAACTCAGATACAAAATAAGAGTTCTGCTTTTTTAAATTGGCCAACCGCATTATTTCTTTGTGATTAAATAAGTATTTTGATATAAAGCGTGACCTGTCATTTCCTTAATAAATTACCCCTACCCACATATCCACATGCATGCATGTGCACACACACAAAGATAAAATGTATTATAGTTGTTTAGACATTTTAAGAAATGCATCCATCCATCATTTCTCAATGGACATACAAAATTCCATTAGAACTGACAATCTTAAAAGAGGCTTTGATGTATGTATAATAAATCGTATCTCTGGGTTATTCTTTAGGGGCAGCAACTCGCTTAGAATCTGTGGGAGAAGATGATGAGTTGACAGTAGAAAATGGAGATGTGAATTATGAAATACCAATGAAATATTCCCGGGGAGGCAGAAAACATTCCTTACCACAGCATTTGGACACAGGAACCAGACAGGTGAGGAAGAGAAAAAACATATGGCTTCATTTGAGATATTACAGCCGAATAATTCTTATTTTAGCTATTGGGCTTCGTGGAGGGAGCAAAAATTAAAAAAACATAATCATGAATCAAAAAGGAAATGGTGTGATGCATATGCAAGGAAGGCTATCATGGTGCCTTATTTGTATATAGTAGAAAGTTTATTTCATTTGAATGAAAAAATACCTTGATTGCAGAAAATGTTAGAAGGTGCTACCTTATGTACTCTGGTCCTTATTTTGGTTTATTTTCTACTCTGCTTTCTTTGGTCCTTCTATATTGGTTTATTTAAGCACTTAACATGTAAAACAAGTAACTATTTACTAACCGGAAATCATGGTTAGGCAGCCTGTAACTGAGATAGATGCATTTTCGTTCCTTTGCAATTATGATGATTGTTTTATTTCTGTAGGAATACCACATTGTTAAGAAATCCACCCGTTCGTTGAGTGCAGCTCAGGTTGAATATCCCTGGCGACTTACCCAGCCATCTATTATTTCCAATATTGTTCTGATGAAGGGGCAGGGCAAGGTAAGAATAGTTTAGAAAGGACTTTAAAATGTGTGTGTCTATGTAGGAAGTCTGGGAATGTAAGCCAAGACCTCTTCTGGGGACCCAGGTTGGATAGGGCTGTTCTAAAACCTATTACAGCAAAATAAATGCTATTCCAGAATTGAGAACCACATAATAGTTGGTATGGTGTAGGATAAAAAAGTGATATCCACAATTCTTGAGAATATGCGATTACTGATGATAGAACATTTTTGGGTCTGTGTAAGTGTTGTTCAACCCATTTAGGATTCTTTTACATTGCAGGGCCCACTTTGTGATTAGAAATTAAGGAGCCTCAGTAGTACAAAATGCCTCACATCTGTTTTGTCTGGTTGGCCAGACGCGACCATTCCTGGATAGGGATCATTTGACCAAGGTGGCTCACGCTGTGTAGCTGCCTTGTTCGATTACTGGGAATGTTATACATGGGCTAACTTTGAAGAAGTGTCAGAAACTTCAGTGCAGAATTTGGCTGCCAGCATTTTATCAGATTCCGTGGAGTTTGCCTACATCACTGTAATTTTAATTGGACCTGTTGCCTATTCATTTCAGGTCTCCTTTCAAGGTGCTGACATTTATCTTTAAAGCAGCTCTTCCCCTAGCACCTGCCCACATCTTAAGATATTTTGCCAAGGCTGCATTTCAAACTCTTAGATGAAATAATACAGCATGCAGATACATTTGTTTGTTCTAGAACGCAGCATTGCTCTGAGATAGTATATTCTCCCTTCCTTTTAAAAAAAATTTTCTTACTCTTTAAGACAAAGATGAATAAACCAGATCCAGAGTCTGGGGATGCAAAAGCACTGCTGAATAATGACAGTTAGGTCTTGTCTTTGTCACTTGCCCATCTTTTTACTAGACAAAGTCAAAGGAACAGACACGTCCAGCAGTATTCCAGATAGGACATGGATAATTGTGCCTCGAAGTTTTAAGCATGAATGCTGATTCAAACAAGACACCTTAAAGGCTACTGTTTTTTTTTTTTTTTACTTTGAGATTAGGTTAAAAAATAAGAAGCAGTGAACTATTTCAGAGCCATGCTTTTATGTAGTTTAAGTTTACTTGATCAGATGCTTGTTGTTTGTGATTTGGGAATTTATTGGGTATGTATTTCTCTCCCTCTGCTCTGATTTGTACTTATGCCACAGGGTCTTGGATTCAGCATCGTCGGGGGACAAGATTCTGCCCGGGGTCGTATGGGCATTTTTGTAAAGACAATATTTCCAAATGGGGCTGCGGCTGCTGATGGCAGGTTGAAGGAAGGTATGTTTGCAAAGGACAGATTTCTGTTAGCCTAGGACCCTGCCTAACCCCACCATTTTCCAAGCCCATATTTACCTATCTACCTATTTACCTGCATGCAAGTGGGAGAAAAGAAACTCATGGCCAAGCTGTGTAGTGAGTTGGCAGAACCTGGTCATCAAGGTGCTACTCCTTCCATTCTTGCCAGGAGCAAAAGAAGGAGCAGTGATGAATGGAAGCTGCTTTGTTTGGAGCCATGCCTTCCTTTGTTCCAGATACTTCCTTCCAGTATTTCAGATGTTTCAGAGGAGAGAATCCGAAATACTGCTGTTTTTATGCAATATAAATCAGAATTTTTCTTGCCAACGGAGAGTGGGGGATAGCTCTTTGCATAATTTGTGTAATGTAATGGGATTGCCTTGCAACAAACCACAATCAGAAGCCATAGCTTGTGCTATACCACATTTGGTGAGGAACAAGTCTTTGCCCAAAGTCTAGATAGGAGTGGGAACCTTAACTCAGCCTCCCATTCCCACCCTTAAATCATTCTGAATCCTGAAATTGGATGAGACTTCATCCAACAAAATTCAGCTGTTTTGCTTGCGGCCCATGTATTGTGGCTTGTCCATCCCTGCACATTCTCTTTTCGTTACCGTTAATGGAGAAAAATGACTGCTAAGCATTTTTCCTTGTTAGGCTTCCAAAGTTCCAAACATTTTTCCAAATGTACAAAATCAACTAAACTACAAAAATGCTTCCAATTTTGAATGTTCTAACAAAAATTCCAGGTCAAAGTAACACTTGTGGCACTTTTTCAATTTAATAGATTTGAGCATAAACAGAGATAAAATATCTTGTACTATAATAATATGAGAACAACTAGAATTCCTTCTACTTCTAAAAACAGCATTTCATCCCATCTAAATGCTGATAATGGATTTTGTTTTCGGTTTCCAGGAGATGAACTTCTAGAAGTTAATGGAGAATCATTACAAGGGCTGACCCACCAGGAGGCTATACAGACATTCAAGGTAGGTAACAGAATTGCAGACTAGACTGCCCAAGGGGTTTAGTAAGACTGCAAAACCTATAGTCCACTCATAATGCAAACATATCTGCCACGTGGTCAGTATAGCATTCCCTATATCCAATTTCCCTAGATTGGTGTCCTTCAGAACTCTCAAAGTTCAGAACCAGCCTGATCTTGTTGGCTGGGAAAAAATGAAAGTCATAGTACAACACCTCTGGATGGCATCCAGTTGGGGAAAGCTGTTGTATGTATTCACTTCTTTTTTATATTGTTCTATCTTAAAAACAAATTGCCATGTGACTGAGTGATGGGGAAAGTTGGGTTCAGAAAGGTCGTTTCTCCAGCATCTTTTTGGAGTTGGTCTCTTCGGGTCCTGAACAAAGCAATATCAATGCAAGGGAAAATAATTTGCTTTGGCATCTACATGTTTCTATGAGCATAGTGCATATCTTAGGCGTGAGTAAAGGAATATGTTCATAATATAGTATACACATAGGCAACAGGACTTCTAGATCAAATTGTACAGAATGACCCCATATAATGATCAGCTCCCAAAAGACTATCCTTTTTATTCAAGAGAAGATGTGCCACTTAATGATTCCAGGCAAGCTCCAAGTTCTAGATGTGTGATTCATGTCTTAGTTTTTGAGCTGAAGGAAAAGCAGTGATACCGTAAACCTAACAATCTTGTTGCTTCTCTAGCAACTCAAAAAAGGTGTGGTGACTCTCACAGTACGAACCAGACTCCGCAGCCCGAGCCTTACACCATGCCCGACCCCTACATTACTGAGCCGATCCAGTTCCCCAAGCTCCAATGCCAGCGGAGGAGCCTCACTCCCCAATGGTGAAGATGGAGATACTTCTTCTTCTAGTCGTAAAGGACCTGGACCAAAGGACAGAATCGTCATGGAAGTGACTCTAAATAAAGGTTGGAGGAAATGTGACTGTTACTACTCTGGCGAAAATAACCATGGCCTGAAGTGTTGTGGCAAGTCAGAGAAACCTCCTAAGCAAGATCTTAGAAGGGGGAAAATAGAAACAATAATAAGGTTTTAATAAATGTTGGACTGTAACTCCTGTAAATCTGAGCTGGGGGTGGTTAGTGATAAAAAATTTTGTTTAACATGTCTAGAAGGAACCAAGATGGGAAAAAATGCTTTGGGAGTACGGGAAACTGTCTACAAGAGCAAGTTGGTTTTGCTGAAATTCCAATGAAATTTTTTATTCCTGTTTGTGGATGGGAAATTTCCAACATTATATGTTTTAAAAAAAATCATGTACTGTCTCCTGGCTGCCCCATGCAAAACATTAAAATAGTCATATACAAGCTGATAATATGACAAAAACTCCGCATGAGTAGACTTAGCACACCACTGGAAGTATTTGTCTAACCACACTGAGAATGAAGCACATGGGATTTCTTCCTGTTGGATAGGATAGACGCCAATTCAAGAAATATTGTGACACCAGGAGGAACTGTGGTAGCCAGTTCATTCAGTATGCAATTATTTCTAACTCTGAAGGTCCTTTGCAAGACCTGTGATAGCTTTCCTGAGATGGGAACCCTAAAAATGTAAAATCTCCTTCAAGTTGAACTGGACCCTTTGTGATTTTATGGATGTATCCATGCAGTTGTCTTGGCAGTGTTATGAATGTGGCTTGCCTTTGCCTCTTGCAGTGTTTTTTCAATTTCCCTGGGATTTCTTGATGGCTCTCATCCAAGGGTTAACCAGGTCCAACCCAGTTTAGTTTTTTGAAATCAGCTAGTCATGGAATAAATTGCCACTGAAGTTGAAACAAGCTTCCCCATCATTACAGTTTAAAAGGAGGCTCAGAGCATATTTATTTAAAAAGGCACAGATGTCCTCAAGTTTTCCTGGCAGTGTTCCAGGAGTGGTTTGCTTTCTGGGATTTGGGTTTTATTTATTTATTTATTTTACTTCCCAGCCTAGCCCAGAAAAGATGAACCATGGCTGAAGCCATATTTATTTTCCTAGGGGTTTTGATGGTTTTTATTTTAACTGGGTGTTTTTATTTCTGCTTGTAAATCTGGAGTCATTAGGGGAATGGGGGGAGGCATATAAATTTTAAAATTTTGATAAATAAAAAGCACCAGGGATATAATGGGGAGTTGGAGGATGGGGACAGGAAAGACATCCTCTTACAGCTACTTTCCTGGATCAGCTGGATTTCAACCCTCTTCCACCACTGGAAGCCCTAAAGGCCAATATTTTCTTCATTTTTCATTACAAATAAGCTCAAAGTGGATCATGATGGGGTAACTGAGAGAGGCAAAAAAGGAGCCTCCCTGTCTCCACTGAAATGAGGTGCCTGCTCCTTAAAATCACTTCAGAATGGCTTCCATATCCTTTTCAGATTTAAAAGAATTTAATGTATTTATCTCGGTTTGCTATCTTATCATTGTTTTTCAACCTGTTCCCTTCTTCTTTTCCCCTCTGAGTTCTTCCCATGGGTTCCACTGTCCTTTCAAGTCTTTCAAACTGTATTAACCAAATTGTTATATTTTATTAACATTGTGACTGGAAGAGGGGAAGGTGCTCTGATTAAAAACAACAGAAAGAACAAATCAGACTAATCAACAAGTGTTGAGTAGAAAAACAGGTTAAATCTGGTTTAAATTTATAATACATATCCATATAATCCTAGCCAGCTTTTGCAAAGAATTTTCACTGGAAGAATTTACAGTTTGACCCTGGAAAGATATTTCATCATTATTTCAAGTCCGAGAATAAGAATAGTACATTTCATATAGGGAATAAACAAGCGAAGTGTTTGTAATGGCTTCTTTTATTACATTTAGCCTTTGGGCATAACTACATTTGGGGTGGGCTGACAACAGGAATCACCACAAAATCAAATGTTTTTTGTGAATTTGTTTCACTTCCCATCAGCTTCCATCAAGCTGTCTTGATTTGAGGGATGAGTGAGATGAGGGGGAGGAGGCAAAGCCAAATGAAGAAATACAGCAACAGAGAGGAACATAGTCTTCTCAGTGCTTGAAGTCATTCTTCAAAGCCTTTGTGGAAGGAAAGAACCTCTCTTGATCCAGGAGTGCAGTGGGTGACCAAGATCTGGTTCAAAGGCTCTTAGTGGCCAATTCAAGATCTATGCATGCTATGGAAGTCCCGTCTTTCAGATACTTTTATAGGTTCCTACAAAGAACAATTCTCAAGAAGTACTTTTATCCCTTGTGGCTATTCCAGTGAACAATGTGTTAAACTACTCTCAACTTTGTTTTCATTTCATCACAGAACCTGGGGTTGGCCTGGGCATTGGGGCTTGCTGCCTCACCTTGGAGAACAGCCTTCCAGGTATATATATTCACAGCTTGGCTCCAGGATCCGTTGCTAAGATGGATGGAAGGTTAAGGTTAGTCCTGAACTGTTTTTTAAAGGTTTTCTCCCACCATATCATTCATTCATTCAATTTAGAGGTCACCCAGCTCCACAAGACTCTGGGTAGCTTATGACGTGAAAAGCAGAGAACAGTAGAACAGCGGGAACAAAGGTCCTGTGTGTCCAGAAGAAAGAAGATACTTAATTAGATAAAGTTCTATCTGTACCTGCACTGTTGTTTTCAGTGCAATGGGCATGCCCATTCATTGTAAGGGCAATTGGGGCACTTGACACACCTTGGATTTCTCCCCCCTCTCCCCCCACTGCCTCACCTGCACTGCCATGGCACCAATGGCAGATACTAGAGCAATAGCCAGTAGGGTAGAACTTCCATAGCAATTTTTCTGGGTGAAAGCCCCCACCCCTCCTGCTTCTGCTGAACATAGGATTAATAGGTAGGGTACCTCCTCCTATGCCTTGGAGCACAACATGATCTAGAGGCTTCTCCAAACCTATTTGCTGCCACTTTCTCTTTTCAACCCTTATCTGGCAGGGTGTAGAGACTAAGGAAGATGATCTTGAGGAGATATGCAAGAACCGGTACCTAGGAAAAGGGGCTGAAACGTATTTTAAGTTCAGAACTACAAGGTAACATTTGGAAGCAGCTCCAGCAGATGCCTCTCTGATTCACTGAACTATAAGAAGGAGGAGGAGATACAGCACAATTAGACTTGCAAGATTCTGTTATTAGAGTCAGTCTCAATAAAAGTAGCTGTAGCCTTCCTGTGGAGTTGATTTCCTGGTCTGGTCTACCTTGTGGGGCTGACACAATGGTAGGAAGAACTTGCAGTGAGATTCCTATTATGTTCAAAACGCCGCAGCAAATCCAGACCATATTTCTGAACCCTTAAGAAATGCGCTTCCTATAGTTTGTGGCAGTCCAAGACGCTGTATGCTTGGCCGTAACTATGGTCATGGCAGTTCTGGATGTCTCTAGGCACTTCATACTTTTGTCTTTTTGTTTCTTTTTGTGTCATATTAAGACACAATACAGCAACAACTTGTCGCTGGGAGCTGGGTGGCACATAAATTTAATAAATTATTATTACAGATAGTCCTCGCTTAACAACGCTAACTGGGACCAGAAACTCTGTTGTAAAACCACATGACTGTGCCACTTAGCAATAGCAGTTCTGGCAGTCCCAGTTGCTGTCATTAAGCAAGGACCATGTGGGTCATTAAGCAAGGACTTCACATGACTGCAGCTTGTGACTTCCTGCCAGCTTCCCCATTGACTTTGCTTGTGGGAAGTCGGCAGGGAAAGTTGTAAATCATGATCATGTGACCACGGGATGCTGTGCCGGCTGTAAGCATGAGGACCAGTTGTAACTACCATTTGTTCAGCACCGTCATAAGTTCAAACAGTCACTGAATAAGTGATTGTTAAATGAGGACCACCTGTATTATTAACTTGGGAGGGACATTGGGTGCTACATCCAAAGTTTTATAGACCTCTTTCTGGCCTTGGGGCCACAGTTTCTGCACCCTTAAGTTAAACATCACAGTCCTACAAAATAAACAGGCTACTTAACTGCTGAACGATTTTAGACCAGATATACATCACTTCTGTGAGTCCTGGAAAACTCAGGTCAGATTCATTTATTTTATTTTTTGGATAGATAGATAATATCAGAATCTTTAGAACCTGAGTTTTGGCAGCTATGGAAAAAGTTTTAGTGATCATCTAAGGTAGTGGTCCTGAACCTGAATGTTTCCAGATGTCTGTATAATGCAAAACTATAAAGAGGTAAAGAAACTGATTTTAATATTTTACAGACTGTTCCCTTAAAACATATTGATGCTGCTGGGATTTCTAGTCCTTGTATCAAGGAGGAAATGGACATGGCTTCTCCTCATTTCTTTTCTCTTGGTAAATCTCCAAGATGGATCTCTGAGCTTAGAATCTTAAGCATCAATAAACTCACTGAAGGAAAAAAGGAGAACCCAAATTATTGATACAGTTTGTTGTTATTAAACTCACTTCCAGGCTTTCATCAGAAGAAACACTGAGATGCCTTACTATAATAATAATTGAATTAAAAAGTGACCATAAGAGACTACAATGGAAATATCAAAAACCCAGCAACAAAAATGCAAATCATCAATTGTACAACCCCAAACCCCTTTTGAAAGGACTACAGTGATGGAATCCCAAAGGAGCATTTGCATAGTTACGGTGCCATAACTATTCCCACCAACTTGAGTTGGGATGATGGTGTTTGGAAGGAATAGGAAGCAGGTTTCATGTTAAACTGAAGGCTTGGATATTCATTTGTGTTTTATTAAATTACATCTATATCCAGTTTTCTTCAACAATCTCAAGGCATTTTACTCTCATAGCCTTCCTGTGAGAAGGTAGGCAGAGAAGTAGCGATTGGACTAGGCTTCTATAGTAAACTTTATGGCTGATTGAGATATGAATCTGACTATTTGCAATCCTTGGTCAACATTCAATATTATCCCTAATTAATGACTTAATGTTTTTAGTCCATATTTCTTCATCTGTATTTCCCATATGAATGGAATACAGATTGGAGTGGAAATACCGTCCTATGTTTTTATGATACAGTTTGGAGGTTGTACCAAAATACATTAAAAAATTACAGATTTTACTATATAATATGTGTAGAACATTCATTTAAATAATTACAAAAACAGGTTGGGAGGAAATAAAAAGTGATAATATATGGAACTGCCACAGTCAGAATATAGTTTGATCTATCCATACTGGTCTCATGCTAAATTGCAAAGAAAACGTCTGTGTGTGTGTTTGGGAAATGCCTGCTTAAAATTGTAGAGCTGCAGACTAATCAAGATCAGCTGTTTTGTGCTACATGACCTTTACTACTTTAGATTAAAGCAGCATTTTCTAAACTTGGTTGTAACATGTGTTCTTCTCCGTATAAAAATCCTAATGATCCCTTGCATTAGTTGCAACATGGATGTGGTAGGTTGGCCCCTATGGCTCCTTTGAGCAGAGGACCCTAAGCTTCCCCCCCCACCCCCAAATCTCTACTGCAGTTTCCCACACTCCTGAGGAGATGCTACTCAGTATGCTCCTACCATCTACTTTAATGTGGGGGAGGGGGGGAGTAGAATCTAGTTCTTTCCTGGCTTACTCACAAGGAGGAAAGTGGCAAATGTTTTCTGCCTCTCTTAGTAATGTAGCCAAGCAGGAAGAGTGCACTAAAGGTAGAATGCTTTGGAAATGAAGATGAGATAGATAGATAGATAGATAGATAGATAGATAGATAGATAGATAGATAGATAGATAGATAGATAGATAGAGGAGCTAAACAGAGTTGAGGAGCTAAACAGAGTCAAAAGAGAACTAAAAGAGAAAGCGAAGCAAAGAAGAACAGAACATCTAATTTGGATGAGGGAGCTGGTTGTTCCCTTAGCCAGGATCACACAGACACAACTCCAGATCCCAACAGCTCAGATCAGCCTATGAAGCAAAGTTATTCACAAGTATTGTGAAGTTGTAAACAAGTATTTATTCACAAGTTTTTGCATTTTCACAGCTCCAATGATTCCTAGCTAGTTATGCAAGTTTGAGGGTTCCAACCCAGATCTCAAAGGATTGGGGCTTGCCCCATGCTGAGAAGAGCCCACCTGAAAGGGGATTCTCCTGCTCCTGATTGGATCTTCAGAGCTTGGTTTCTTTTTCCTCCAGGCTCTTATGTTCAAGAGGTTAAACTGGGGTTTATAGTTAATTTGTAACTGTCTTCTTTGTGTACAATTTGTCTACATATTGTAAAAATTTGTCTACATATTGTAATAATTTGTCTACAAATTATAGTTAATTTGGAATTGTTTGTTTTGTGATGAGGTGTCTCTCTCTTCCCTGCATCCTGCCTGCACAGTAACACCATTAAAGTAGATGTCCTCCTTTCTTTAGCCGTGGTGATCAGATCCTGGAAGCAGATTCGGTCAGTTTGCGTCATGCAGCACTGAGTGAAGCTTATGCCATCTTGAGTGAATGTGGTCCAGGCCCAGTTAGCCTTATTGTTAGCCGTCATCCTAACCCAAAGGTATGGCACAGAGTGGAATGTATTGAGTTCTTTCTGCAGCTTTTTCCCCGTACAATGGTTTTACATGGAAAAAAGTGTATTAGTACAGAAGGACGCCTATGCATCTTTAGCTGAATTCTTCACAGTTCCAGTTCACAGGCTAGTTTCTGAGCAAGGGGCTTGATGACCCCAGTTTAAAAAATGGCAGTGTTGGTGTTACAGATTCGGGCAGGACTCCCCAATCTGGAATACGCCTGAATGGATCAACTCCATTGACACCCCGCTAGTATGGCCAAAACCCACAATGACTGGAGTTGTGATAACTGACATTCAAGACATCTAGAAAAACTGGGTTACCATATTTTAATTTGTTCCTCACAATCTAGAAATAAAAGTATTCGTTTTTTTCAGGCCCTAAGCAGACTGATCACTGTAAAATCTCAAGGAGTAACCACTCTGTTTTATACTTTTTACCATTTTTGCACTTCTTTGTTGGGTAAATAGTCTACACCACTTATTTTATGATTTAGTCTGGGCCCGTAGGGCAGAAGCAAGCAACCTATATGTCCTCCATATGCCTCGGACTAAAACTTCCACAGTCCATTGCTATTGACCAGGCTGGTGAGAGTTTATGAAAACAGATGTTTAAAACAGCTGGAGGACACCAGTTGTCTATCCCGTGTTAGGATATAGCAAAGGGCCTTTTCTATATTTGCGTTTCTTGTTTATGTTGGGGGGAAAAAAGCAAAAACAAGCAGAGGTAGTTATTTCTTGTGTATAATTTATGTTTATCTTCTTATATAAAGTCTGACTCATAAGTTTTCTCTGTGTCAAAGGTCATAGATTCTGCAGGCTGGTTCACACAAAAAGCCATAATGTATTTGAGGTTTTCACAAAATAATGTATGAACCTGCCTATCATGATTATTTACTGATTTGCTGATATTCATGTTCATTTTATGTTCTTTTTCTAAAGATTCCAGAAAACATCTGTGGTTTGTTCAGGTTCAGCAAAACTTGGTTTTAAAAAAATCTGGTTTAGCATTATGTGTGAATTCAGTTGTAAAGCATCTAGTTTGTCTATTTACTCAGTATAAGGGGGGGGAAAAACCCATTCTCCACCCCTCTATTATTTATATGGCTCATTCTTTTCAAGGATTTGTATTCTTTGATATCCTAGAGTAGAAGATGAAGGTGCTTTGTTTCTACAGAAGATCATAGGAAAAATAGGTCTTGTCCTGTGCTTAGATATAAGCACATATAAAAAACCTACAACTAAATACTAAGATCACACATTGGTTAGGGGGTGGGTGGGCTCTTTTTCCTACCTATAAAGAAATTTTCAAAGGAAATTAATGTCAGGTTGATTTCCAAAGTATATTCTGCTAGTAAGTAAAGATTTGAATGTTTTAGATTGTCCATTTTTTTAGAGATTACTTTCACTATTTTGCACTTACTTATTGTTCTAGTTTGTATATATAAAATTCTATCTCTTCGTTGTAAATCTCTATAAATTTGGGATGTTGTTCTTACCCTTTAAGTCACTTTCTATTTAGTTCTACAGACAGTTTCACGGATACAAACTACCCTCCTTTAAATATACATATTTTTATAGCTAATCTACATTCCATCAGATAGAATGTTTTGGTTCCTGAATTACCTGGTTTTCTTTTTTAAGTATTCCCAAAACCAGTGCCACAGAATATATTTTTCTTTCTTCTTTGTGTTTTGAGTGAATGTGACTCTGAAAGCTGATTTAAACTACTAAGTTTGCTTTGGAATGTATACAGTTCCTTTCAGTTAAAGGAGTGTGCCTGGCGTTTTGAGTTACGCTGGGTCAAACAAAAAGGATTGGTTTTACGTATACAACCCTTTCCTTTGCAGTTGCCACCTTTAAATCCAAATGCCGCTGGTGGTTTCTTGGAGGCTAAAGTAACCCACACCCATTTTCTTAAATAGCTGGGCAAGGAAAAGGAAACTCCAGTCACGAAGTTTCTTTGCAGATCAATTCAATTAGAACCATAGAATTGGGATTCCGGGAGTTGAAGTCCACACATCTTAAAGTTCCCAAGGTTGAGAAACGCTGCATTAGATTATCTTGGACAGTGGACCATCCAGACTCCATCTGAAGACTTCCAGCAAAGGAGAACTCACCACTTCACGGGCCAGCCTATTCTATTGACAGCTCATAGGACCAGAAAATTCCTCCTGACATATACCCTGAACTTCTTTCCTTATAATTTTAACCCATTGGTTTTGGTCCTGCCCTCTGGGGAAACCGACACCAAATCCATTCTTTCTTCCCTGTGAAAACTTTCAGATATTTGAAGACTAGAGGGGTGGGGGGCAAATGATGAAAGCAGTATTGCACCATTGTGATGCAAGCTCCTCCCTTTTTGTACATGCATTGTGATGTCATATTCACATAGAGCAAAACATCAGATCCTGTGATTCCATGTGTTGAAGACTGCTATTGTATCTGCCCTCAATCATCTTTTCTGTGGGTTATATACTCCCAGATTCTTTAGCTGTTGTTCATAGTCTTTCTTTTTTAAGAATACATGAATTCTATTTGTTTTACAAAATTCCATATTATGCAAATGTGCTTATGCTCATCTAGTGGGAATTTACTTCCTTTCCTTCCCCCTCAAGACCCCAGATCTAGGGAGGGAGAGGGCAAAGGGGCTGCAGGAGGAAGATCCATCAGCAGCATATGTTTCAGTGGCAACCTTTGGGCATCTGGGAGACACATAAAAGAAAAATCAGACCCGTGATGGTTTCTGGGAGATTGTTGGAGGAGTTGCATGGAGTGATATTTTAATGTTGGGGGAGATAAGGCTAAATAAGTGCATTATATCTAGGAGAGGTTCAACACGCTATATTTAAATTTGTACACATAAAAAGATGTAAATACTGTACTGCTAAAACTTGGAGTTTTGCTGCAACCTCAGCGGTGGAAATTTAGAAAACGGCAGAGGGGTGAAAGGACTTAATTGGAACCACAGATCGTCCATCGCTACTCTTGTGGATGCCATAATTAGATCCAACCCTCTGAAAATGTAGAAAATAACAACAAAGGCCATTGATTAATTTGATTATGTGCCATCAAGTTGGTGTCTACTCTTAACAACCACATAGAGACGTTCTTTAGGTCTACCAGTGGTACATCCATCGCCGCTGTAATTGAAAAACAAAGCCCATACAATTAAAACATCAAATGTGTAAATGGTTTACAAAACGAATTGTTCTCAGAGCTGCTATGCATTTGAAGGAGCCCAAGCCAAGACGTTCTTTGGTGGATTCCATTTTTGTCATCTAGTTCAGAGGGGGTTTTTTGGCTCCTGATGCCACTCCATGTGGTGCTAGATGGACCCCTTTTAATTTGCTGCATGGCCACAAAGAAAACCTAGATCAGGGCACTGAAAAAACAAAAAAAAGTGGCTGAAATCAGCCTTTTGGTTACTGCTTGGATTGACAGGTCAGAAAAAAGACTCGAGAACAGTGACAGCCTGGCAGATGCCTAAAAATGCCAAGTATCTCAAACAATCTTTTTGTTATCTGATATTTAGATATCTGAATAAAGATAACATAGCTTTATGTTATTTTGCAATTCATCTACTTCCTTTAAGATCTGATAAAGCCACTTACTTACTGAGATATTGGATAATAGACTTTTGTGTATGTGCCTTTTGAGTCAGTGTTGACTCCTGATGATTGCCTTGACAAATCCCTGCAGTTTTCTTAGCAAGATTTCAGAAGTGATTTGCCATTGCCTCCTTCCTAGGGCTCTGAGAGAGTGACTGGCCCAAGGTCAGTCAGCTGGCTTTGTGCCCAAGGTGGGACAAGAACTCATGATCTCCCGGCTTCTAGCTTGGCACCTTATCCACTACACCAAATTAGCTCTCTTATATCAATGATATACAGTGGTACCTCGGTTCACGAACGCTTCTGTTCACGAACAATTCAGTTCACGAACAGCTCCGGTTGCAAAATTTTGCCTCCATTCGCGAACGCCGGATCGGGTGACGAACAGGATCCACGGCCATTTTCCCTGCCGTGACACGTGGTCGCGGCTTCCTGTAGGGAGGGGGACTCTCCCTCCAAGCAATAACCGCCTCCCCAACCGCCTTCCTGTCCTCCACGCCAGAAGTCGCGTCGAGCAAGGTTAGTGTTCTCTCCCTTCATACTGTATTTTGTTTCATATTTTTGCAGTTTTAAAAAAATATATATATGGTTCAGAACGGATTAACCGTAATTACATTGAACCTTATGGGGAAATTTGATTCGGGTCACGACCAATTTGGGTTGCGACCAGAGTCGCGGAACGAATTAAGTTCGTGAACCGAGGTACCACTGTAATTATTGTTATATATAATCACACAATTGTTGTAGAGGCCAATTATTGATTAATTACCTTGTATTTCTGTAACAATTGTACTGTTCACACGAGAAGGATCTGTGAAAATTTTATATATCCAGGTTCGTCTGCAAGGTGGGGTCAAAAAAGTCAAGAGGGCAGGTGCGATCATGTGATCAAAGCTCTGCCTGTTTTTTATGGGCCTCGTACATGGTCACCATCTTGACTTTTGGAACCACACCCTTTACCAGCGTCCCTGAATGCGATCTTCCCTGGAGCGTTTGGCTGGCTTCTATTAGTAGTCTCATAGGATCCTGAACAAAATGAACATTTGTAACTGTGATGGAATGGAATTATGAAGGCCAAGCTCAGGGAGATAAACATTTTCTTAGCTCACCAGAACCACGTGGGAGGAACAAGAGGATGAGACTGGCACCTCCCTGAGGAATTCACACTGTTGTGGCTGGAGGACTTTGGGAACTGGGGTTTTAGTCTGGGAAGATTCTTGCTAGAGGTTGTAGCTAATAAACATAGCTGGACTGAATTGGCATTGTCTCTTGGAGTTCCTTGGGCTAGGCCTGACAATAACAGTCCTGTGTTCTTTTACAAAATGTAGTCATGGGAGGCTTTACTTCAAAATCACACACACACACACACACACTATAACTATATATATATATATAATCTGTGTTACACAGCCTACATCAGCATCTTCAAGATTTCTGCTGTCCATATAAAAACAACGCACGTGAACTTTCAGGGGCTGTGTTTTGTTGTTTACTGCATACAGCTTAGGATCCTTTTTTTCAATTTAATAATAGGTTTCTGAACAGGAGATGGATGAAGCCATAACGCGAACCACCCACAGAGAAAACAGGGACGTCTCTTCTCCTCATACCTCAGGTATTCATCTATTTCTAAAACTGCATCAGATCTGACTCTTTATTTACAGTACAGATACATTCTTAGAAAGTTTGTTCTGTGCATATTTTGTGCAAAGGAATGTTACATTCTATTTCTAGAATTAATTAGACAAATAAATGGGTATTTGCTGGGGGAACAAAGAAAGCAAGGTGGTGACCACAACTGCATAATCAGAGCTGTTCCTTTTTTACTTCACATACACACACACACACCCCAACTGTAAAAAAGAAAATTGTTAGGGATCAGTTGTAGCTGGCCCACTGCAGCTTCTGGATCTGTTAAGTTCCACCTCAGCCCGGTAGCTTGTAAGATTGGCTCTTATTTACTCTTAATGTCTTGGTTAGGCAGGAGGTTGTTTTAGAGACTGAATCTTTACCATATGCTATTATCTTTGTTGTTGTTGTTGTTTAGTCATGAAGTCGTGTCCGACTCTTCGTGACCCCATGAACCATATTGCGCCAGGCCTTCCTGTCCTTCACTGCCTCCCCGAGTTTGCTCAGTTTCATGCTCATTGCTTCAGTGATGCTATCTAACCATCTCATCCTCTGCCGTCCTCTTCTCCTTTTGCCTTCAATCTTTCCCAGCATCAGGGTCTTCTCCAAAGAGATCTCTCTTCGCATTAGGTGACCAAAGTATCTGAGCTTGAGCTTCATTATCGATCCTTCCAATGAGCAATCAGGGTTGATTTCCTTTAAGATTGACTGGTTTGACCTCCTAGCAGTCCAGGGGACTCTCAAGAGTCTTCTCCAGCACCACAGTTCAAAGGCATCAATTCTTCGGCGCTCAGCCTTCTTTATGGTCCAGCTCTCACAGCCATACATTACTACTGGATATTATCATTACCATATGCTATTGATAACATTTAATATTATATTACAGCTAACTTCTTCTTTTCTGAAAAGGTAAACTGAGTCATTAGTCCATACATGTTTAGTGCCAACCTTTTTCATCAAAATGCAGTAGAATAAAAGGAAGTAAAAAAAATATTAAATAATATTGAATACATTGAATATAAAACAATTCACATCTCAGTATTCAGCAAGGGATGATGAACTAAGTAAGAGGCATAACTTTTTCCAGGCTGAGCGGCAAACTTGTCCTTTAACAGATGAGAAACTGAATGGGGACAGAACTAAATTCAATTTAATTGACATTTGAAGTTCATTGAAATTACATTACTTAAATACATTTAAGTAAAGTTGTTATAGTCACTCTACTGTTGGAGAAGTAACTCAAGAGTTGAAACATTAACTAATATGGTTTGGTCTTATCCTTTTATTACTGGGTTGACTGACATCAACAGCATTATTAATAAGATTCTGGATCATTGTTAAAGACATGTATATTACATTCTTGGCTATTTCTCCAGTATATGGAATCTTTCAACATTTCAAGAATTGTGGATTTTTCAACCATTATTGCTATGCTTATCAGTTCTGAAGTTTGTGGATTCTTTATTTCTCTTGCATGTATTTGAACTTTTCTTTTGTTGTTTAGTATAGCATAATAAAATAAAAATAAATAGATTCAGTTAATGCGATAATTCCACATGTATTCAGTAGCTTCCCCTTTTAGTTAAGTTAAAAATTACAATTTGTTGTCACTCAGAGATGAATGATTGCTTTTGGAGATAGCGTGTAACCCTGAGACTTTGGATTGAGCATCCCTGAACCAGGGATGTTATGCTAATATGAGAATCCAGTCATGGTGGTCAAAGTCTCCTAAAACTAGATTGACTCAAAGTGACTCACCCTGCATTCTTCTGCTGCTGCTGAGTATAGAGCAAAGGGGGATCTTCCTCCAAACATAACAGAAAAGACACGCTGGGCTGACCTTTTATGCTGCACTGAAAAGCAGAGGCCTGCTCAGTTTATGCTAGTCAAAGAGCGGTGGGCTGGTGTAGCAACCGAGCTGGTTGGCTGAAAGGAGCTGGAGTATTCCAGCTTTTCAGGCCAATATTGTCTCTTTCTGTACTTGCTGCCAAGAGGGGAAAAATGTGGTCAGTGCAGCAATAGGAAATGGGGGAAAGGAATGCCGCATCTGTCTTTAGCCCTTGCTCCCCTTTGTTCTGCACTGTTGGCTCTGTTGATGCTGGCTGTCCTGGAGGAGAAAGCCTTTCTTGGCTCGCCAGCATCATCAGACTCTAGACTCTTTGGAGGAACTCATCTAACACTGAAATCCTCTTGGGTAGAGTTAGAATTCAAGGGGCCTAATTTTCTTTTGGTTTCAAGCAGCCACAGGCTCATACCTTGCTAGCTGGGATCTGCGTGCTACTCTCTGCTAGTCAGTGAGCAATGCAAATTGTGCAGTCATTTCTAAAAAGATGTGAGAGGCCAGCCTTCTGTCCCAGTAAAGTCAGACGGCTTGGGGGTTGAGCCTGTGTGCGTATTATTTCACAAGCTAGTCTTCTCTGCTGAACCCAATTGTTTTTAACAGGAAATCTGCCCAAAAGTCCATCTCCAAGCGTGAAGTCTAAACAGACAGAAGCCTCTTCACCCTTGAGCTGGACAATGAAGCGTTTCTTGGAGCCAGCAAGTCGGGTAAAACTATTGAAATGTCACCACAAGATTTTAAAGGAGGGGGTTCTGCTGCTTAGAAAAAGTTGGGGCTTTCTTACAGACACGTATCTACTGGTCTCCTCCAAGCCAAAGAAGGTGCTGGTGCTTCTTCTGTTTCTTACCTTGTAGATAGAGTCAGGAGGGGAGAAGCAGTGGGACACATGGGGAGGAGGCTGGATTTTCTCATTTTGTTGTATTGTTCCACCAGGGATCCCTTTGGTCAAAAAACTGTTCCAGAGATTGCACTCTCACAAGAGGAAAGTGCACACACAAGACCTGCCACAAAGTTCCCGTGCATGATAGAGCTGAGTCCCCTTTCCCATTCCTAGCTTCACTACTTCAAATAGTAAAGCCCATGGTTATCCTAGCCTGCCCAAAGGTTTCTGTGCACATTCAAGCAAATGCAAAAGGTCCTTTTCTGCAAAACATGTCAGGGTCAGAAACAGAGATTGTAGAGCCTGCATTCCCATCCTTGCTCCCCACCCTCATTTTTTTTTTTTTTTAAGCTTTCATGTGTTCAGGGAGAAGGCTGACAAAGAGTTACATTCAGTTTAAAAGCCAGACTTTTCCACATTAAGGAGCAATCGCTAATTTGTTTTCCACTTTGGTTTCCAGTCTTTTCTTTGTTTCATGCTGCTAATTAGAATGAGTCTCCTATTTTGGTTTGCTCTAAGCAGCATTCATTTGTATGTTAAAGGCAACTGAATAATTTGGGAAATGAATCAAAAGGTGATAAAAAGAGTGGTGGAATCTAGATCAGTGTTTCCTAGCCATGGTAACTTGAAGATGTGTGGACTTCCACTCCCAGAATTCCCCAGCCAGCCATGGAATCTAGATCAGTGTTTCTCAACCTTTGCAACTTGAAGATGTGTGGACTTCCACTCCCAGAATTCCCCAGCCAGCCATGCTGGCTGGGGAATTCTGGGAGTTGAAGTCCACACTTCTTAAAATCCCCAAGGTTGAGAAACACTGATCTAAAGGAATGAACCACATCCCCATTTGAGCAAGAGAAACAGTAGGAAAGATAGCAAGAACTTTAGTATGGATGATCTTTAGGTCTTGGGGCTTTATTGCTACAACATCCTATTTTCTCTTTCTGTATTTATATCAGCAGGGGTCCATCAATTCTGAAATGGAGCTTTCACAATACTTCTTACAAGATGGGACAAGCCAGTTGTCTCTCTCGGAGACTACAGTGACTGGATCCAGTGATGAAGAGCAGTTTCGACCCAAGAGTAGGAGCAGTTCCCTAGAAGAGAGTTTTCCTTCTCCTGGCATTCCACGTAAGCTGCAGGGATACTGTAGTGAAATACAAAGAGGCATGGTCGTCCTTCCAACATGATTGTCCTTCTCGATGGCATAGAAGGCAATCACGCTCTATAACATACTGTCCTTAATCTGCCCAATAATCAGAGTTCACTGAGTAGATTGCAGAACTATTTAAAAGACTAAAAAAACAGCAGAAGGGTAAAACATATGCATGGAAATAAAAATGAGTAAAAACTATATACATATATGTATGTGTGTGTGTGTATGTATGTTAGAGCCAGTTTGGTGTAGTGGTTAAGGCACTGGGCTAGAAACTGGGAGACTGTGAGTTCTAACCCTGCCTTGAGCATGAAGCCAGCTGGGTGACCTTGGGCCAGTCCCTCTCTCTCAGCCCTGGGAAGGAGGAGGCAAGGGCAAACCACTTCCAAAAATCTTGCCACAAAAACTTCAGAAACTAATCCAGGAAGTCACCCAGAGTCAACACTGACTTGAAGGCACACCCACATAAATAGGGGCATAAAATCAAAATCAAAATTATAATTATAAATTATAATTATAAATTGTTGCACAAATTATAACATGTGTTTTAGCCTGGTCCCTAAGAGTGTCTGCCTGGGAAGAACATTCCATAAGTGGAACCCCACAATTGAATGGGCTCATTTCTTTTGAGGCCCTGAGTACAGTGGCTACCACTGAAAAGATGCCTTTCTCACCTTGGGTGTTTGTTTGTTTGTTTTTTTTACAAGATCATTTTCACTGCTGCCTAGGGAGAGAATTGTAAGAATAGGGAGGAATCTGGAAAATGGTGATGGGTCAGGTCATTACATTCTAAGACAATATTGCCCAATTGTATTCCTTGTGTTTATTCTTAGCTACCAAAGAATCTAGTCTGTGCAGTTCACCAGGTACTGGCAGTAGCTCACCCGGTCTTCTCAGCAAGCCAAGAGAGATGGCTGTTCGGCACGTTAGTTTCAGCGACAGCCCCAAAGGGGCCCAGATTGCTTTCCAAAGGCAGAGAAGGATTGCTTTTTATGATGGAGATGCAAGTGATGAGGATGACTATGCCAAACAAGATGGAGCTTGCTTCCAAAGAGGACCGAGGTCAAAAGGTCAAAGGAAGGGTGACAATGACTGTGAGGCTCCCGCTGCAGCTCCTTCAGTGCAAAATGAAGATACCAGTCAAGAGAGAGAATCTGCAACAAATACCTACAGTGACTCAGCTGCCAGTAACTGTAGGAATCTGGCAGAGAGCACTGGGGAGCATACACCAGACACCCCTTCTCTTCCAGCTAAAGCATTTGATTATTCAGATGCTCCAGACCTTCATCCAGGCTACTTGAATTTGAAGGACTTTCGAGAGGAACAGCTAGAATCTAAGAGGTCTCCTAAACTGGAACATAAAGCAGTCACCCGAGTGAAGAGCCTGATGAGTACTGAGTACCACGGAGTCCCAAGGGTCAAGAATGAGGAGCATGGTGCCTGCAGCAGAGCTGGCGGGAAGGTCCTTCCACCCATCCAGAAGAACGAAGCTCAGGAGAGTCCACTGGAGCAAAGTCATGTGGAATCAATTACTTTATCTCGGAATGAAAATGAGTCATTTGGCCTGGATCTTGAAATTCATGCCAACCCCTTACACATTGTGATAACAGGCTTGCAACCAGCTGGAGCAGCTGAAAGGGTACAACATTTCTTTCTCTTTATTTTCCCTAATAGAATTTCAATTCAGAGGGAAGTTGAGATCATGCAAGAAATGGACGTAGTAGCCTCAGGGGAAAGTGAGTCTTGTGAGTGTTGCCTCATCTCCCCACTGCCCCTTGCCAAATAGACAGTTAATGTGTTGATTGAGCCCTGCCTCCCCACCCTACTAACTTAAAACTCTCAGTGCAAGGAGGTTACACTGTTCTGAAAGGAACCATATTGTTCATTTCATTAGTAAATATTGCTCACTTTACAAAAACATAACTCATTTAGAAGCAGAAGATATTACATTTTAAAAGATAAGCAGTTTCTTGACAAGAAAGAACAACTATACTGCCATTCAGGGATTTTCAAGTTATTTCAAAATGACCACATGTTGGGAAGCCAAGGTTAATTTGTTAAGTCAAGATATTGGTATGAGTGATAGCATAGATGGTGTTGAAGTATCTGTGATGGCTTGAGAAAGGAATTTCTGCATTGGGAACAAATAGGAAGATCCCATTGCTTCGTACTTGGCTTCTGAGTGTCTTGGAGACATCCCTTTGGCTGTAATCTCATTCAGCAAGGCAGTTACTAACTGCATTTGGATTATACTACTGGTAGTCCTCACTTAACAACCCTTCGTTTAGTGACCGTTCAAAGTTACAATGGTGCTGAACAAAGGGACTTGCAACCGGTCCTCACACATCCAACTGTCGCAGCACCCCTGCAGTCATGTGATCGCGATCCAGGTGCTTGGCAAATGGCTCACACTTACAACAGTTGCAGCATCCTGGGGTCACATGATCACCATTTCTGACCTTCCCAGCCAGCTTCTGGCAAGCAAAATCAGCGGGGAACCATGTGATTTGCTTAACAACTGTGATTCGCTTAATGACCCCTGCAAAAAAGGTTGTAAAATCAGGCACGACTCACTTAACAACCGCCCCGCTTAACAATGAATTTTCTGGTCCCTATTGCGGTCATTAAGCAAGGACTACCTGTATACCATGGCTTAGCAATGCAGTGCTTAAATACTACACTGCACAAAGTCCAACAATTGTATTTGGATGTAATGCCAACTCATAGTTTTGCATTACAAGAATGAATTTTATTCCATGGGTAAAATGTGAATCCTTAGTGAACGCTTGAGAAGACCTGACAAAATGCTGCAGGGAGTAGTCTGCGTATCCTCTAACTCCTAAGAGGGTATCCCAGCCATCGAGGTGTCTCACCATTTGCACACTTCACTGTTGCAATATTTCTAGGACTTTATACATGTTGCAGTCATTCTGTCCCATATACTGTGTCCCTGAGGCACATAATGGAAGCCAGTGGCATTGTAACTGATTGAAATCCAATCAAGATAGCTTAGTGGTCCAAGTAGATAAGATAGGCAAATCAGGTGTGGCAAACAAAGTTGGCTTGTAGGGAGGCAGAAACAGGTTCATGAAGAGCTTTGAGTGAATCCTGATGGCTAAATCTCTCCCTAAGAGACAGCAGCAGACTAAAGCCAATTGAACTCTCATACAGGGCAGTGAATTTCATCCCACATACAGAGGTTGCCTCCGCTTGATTTTGCCATCTTAGACTTTTGCCAGGTTAAGGAGTTGGTGGTTCCTCTGGTCCAGAGGTTGACAGAAAGGCTCTGTCTTCTCTCCAGGAGGACCCTGAATCTGGAATTCATTCCCCTTTCCCAGTGAAGCAATCTGAGCTTCATCTTCATGTTATTCTGCATCCTAAACAGTCTGAGAGCTATGATAGGTACTGTATTAATAGATGCGCTCTTAACAGGCATCCATGGGAAAGCTGGTTCCAGGAGATGAGATCCTTTCTATCAATGGTATCCCCATCCATGGATTCTCTTATGAGGAAGCTTGCCAATATGTAAGATGTCTTCCCACATCTATTACACTGGACGTCCAGAAAGCTGTTTTGCGTAAGATTTTGTCTTTCTTTTTTGTTCTGTGGTCAGTGGGCAGGTGCTATAACGTAGGTATCCCTGAACTAAGTCAAGAGGTTTTTTGAGAAATCACAAAACTGGACAAGAACCAAAGCATTCCATATTTCACTATCATTCATCCTGTTGTGCCCAAAACCTGGCTTGCTTAAAACACCCAAATCACTTTGAAGATACAACATAAATTTATTAGCATGCAAACAATAAAACAGTGTACATCGGGCTCCCAGCAACAGATTGGCAACTTGCTGAGGATCCCTGAGCAAAAGCAGAACCACAGCTTATATACCTTTGGACTTCTACATTTGAAAGACAAGACAAAGGAAAAGGCAGACACAGTGTAAATTACAGCATGACATTGGAATATTTTTCATAAATCCAGTTGAATGGCCTTCTCATTATCTATCCCTACCTACTAGGTCAGCAAGCTAGCTATACTATCTTTGAGATATGGTTGGAGAATATAAACAATGTAGTTTACTGGGCCACCACCACAATCCCAAAGCATTCCAGTGGGTCCAGGTGATGCATCGACAGAGTCAGGAGGCATACAAGTTTGTTTGATGATGATGATGATGATGATGATGATGATGATCACATCATCATCATCATCATCATCATCATCATCATCATCATCATCATCATCATCTGTGATTTGGTAGATGCATATAGCCAGAGTCAATTTTATTTATTTATTTAGTAATCAAATTTATATGGCTGCCCATCTCATGAAATATGATTCTGTGCAGTATATAACAATCAGATAAAATAACACTTATATAAAACAGTAATTATAAAAATATAAAAATCAGTATTAAAAGATAAATATTACTAAAAACAAATAGATAAGCTATTTTTCATGCAAGAGTGTAGTAACTTAGTAAATAATAGCTGGGGTGGGGGCTTTGTCTCACTGTAGTCCCCATTCTATAAGCTGCCTTTGCCACTTCAGCTGCTGTTTACGTTAGGAAGAGTATTTCCATGATCACTAATGGGAAGTATTGGGGTCAGAGATCACCAGATAACCTTAAGACTGTAGGCTACACTTGGAGGTCAAGAAAACATTCCAGAAAAAGGCAGTGGTAAAGCACTTCAATACTGTTGCTAAGCAAACTACATGGATCTGTAGTTTTTGTTCATAAGCAAATAATTATGATTTCTGCCTTAGTCCCCTCTGATTAAGTTTCTTTTTCTTTTTTCTTTCTCCTGCCTCTTTTTTTTGGGGGGGGGCGCAAATCTCTAATGTCATATATATAATCTTAAATATGGTTTAAGTTTAAGAGTTGTTTCGTTCATTGTGCTGCGAGTGATAGAAACATCTGGATCCATGTTATAGTCACCATTTCATGAAATTAGGCTTAAAAAGACTTCATCATTTGTTTGTTTGTTAATATATTGATGTAGTTCTCTGCTGTCCTTCAGGAGCAGTTAGCAGGAGTGGCTAATGGAAATGAAATGATAAAAGGTGGTAAATAAAATATAAAATATGAAATGCACAATGAAAATGTAAACCAAAATTTAAAAGTAAAACAAAATTTAAAAGCAGCACAAAAGGTAGTTGTTGTTTTCAAATTACACCTGGAAATTTGAAATTTGACTCCAAAAGTGATCATTTGTAATCCATCAAGATAGAATTAACAATCCCTTTTTAAATAGTAGCATTAACATAAATATAACATCTGTTTAATATCAATATGTAATTTAAAACCATGCTAAATCAAATTATTTCAAAACAAACGTGAAAATTGCTTTTCTGCAAACAGGAACAGTGGTTTGCACTGTTCAAAAGTAAGCTTAGATAGTAAATTGGGTTAGATACTTAGCCAAGGTGCTGGCTGGGGCTTAGGAAAAAGCTGACCTAGGTCTTTCTGATTTTTGAGAATTCATGTTTTGTGACCATACAGAACATACAGATTTGTATGAATGAAAGAGGAGGCAGACTCAGTAGCTGAATGCTTTTTATTTTTGGCTTTCACTGGTGAGTTATTACCGTGATAAAATAGGAGTTTTTTAAGAAGTAAGAATGAAGTAGGCTATGTAGGCTGCCTAAGTGAATGGAATCTTTCAGTGACGAGTCTGAAACTCTGCATGCAGCTGGCTCACTTACATTTCTGAAGTGTCTCTCAGTTCTCATATTGGATCAAAGTTTGCTAACATACTCATCAAGATGGTACCCGGGCGTAAAAAACAAATGGTGGTTAATTAGTTAGGCCGAATCACATCAGGTTCAACTTCAGGGGACTAGCTAGCTTTGCCATTTTGACCTGCCTTTAGTAATAATTTGTTTTATTCTGAAAGTACATTGTAAGTCAAACTGGCTGACACCCTTGAAGGATCAAACCTACAGTCTTACCTCTATGGATATGAATGGTTTACAGACTGTGGTAGATGTTTAGTTAAGAAGAAGAGAAACTTTATAATGCCAAAGAGATGAATCGCGTGCATGAAGACACTTCCTGAAAAACATAAAATCTGAAAAGGAAGAAAGATGAAGTTAATTAACGAAATAAATGAAAAGGATTCACTTGCAGATTAGATAGCCACAGTCTTAACTTTTTGGCCAGGTGCTCATTTTTCGTCCTGCGCTCCAATCTGTAATGTGATAATATCAGCTGCTTACAAGGAAATTGTACAGATTACCAGATAGGGCCTTTGGAGAATTCCTTTCAACTTTTTAAAATATAATTAAGTTTGATCCTGCCAGTGGGAGCCCTCCCTGAGTGAAAGTTTGCTCAGGATGTTCCATCAGCAGGAATGGAGGAGAGGCAATTTTTCTCATCAGGCCCTGAGAGCAACCTCTAGTGCCGCCTCCTTTGTCTCCATTTCAAGTCTACAGTGGAAAGGTTCATCTGTGAGTCACCAAGGGCTTTCAGAGGCTCTGCTTTTCAGATAACTCAGTGTTTCTCAAACTTGGCCATGTTAAGATGAGTGGACTTCAACTCCCAGAATTCCTCAGCCAGTGATGCTGGTTGGGGAATTCTGGGAGTTGAAGTCCACCCATCTTAAAGTGACCAAGTTTGAGAAACACTGAGATAACTGAATGTGAGGCCTTCTGGTTGAATCTGGGCTGTCGGGAACAGTTAGGTTTGTTGCTGTTATACCACCCTCCCTGCTGCACATCATCTTCCCTGCCCGAGCTACTAGATTCCACGGCCAGATTGGATTTCAGTGGCATGAACAAAAGGTATTTAGTGGATGGAAGAAGCACTTCCTTTTGTAGACAGTAAAATCTAGATGCAGCCAAAATGTACGCTCACTGCTAGCAGAATTAATATCATTGAAATCTGGGAGGGATTTGTTGTATTTGACATACGTTTATCTTGCTTCTTTCCTTAGAAATAATTGAAAACCAAGAGAAAGAGTCAATATATTCAAAGAAAAGATGAACTGAAACTTTAAAATCTTCCAAATGTTAAAAACCATGACCATAAAAGCGCAGTTCTTCATTTTATGCCCAACTGAGAAAATTAGGGCCTATGAGTCTCAAGTGAAAAAGAAGTAGGGAATAGTTTCTGAGAGAGTTTGTGTATAGATATTAAGATGCTTCAGGGGAAGAAGAATTCATAATGAAGACTCTCTTGCTGCTCTTACTGGTTGAATATATTCAGACCAAAACATGAAAGTTTTAAAGGTCCTAGCCAGCATTTAGTAAGTATGAAAGTTTATCCATACAACTCCTTAGCCATCACTGACTCTAGGCTGGACCTCTAAAATTAAAAGCTGGACAGTTGCGTAAAGTTTTATTTATTGTGTAGTTAAGAGGTTGGAATTATTTCATTGATTCCTTCTTTACTCAGCCTTTAACAGCCTTCAAATCTCTCTGTGTCTTCAGAAGCAGATGAGGCTGTTCAGAAAGATCCAGGCAGTGTTGTTATGACTGAAGAAGAAAACGGCTTTGCATATGAGAAAGAATCTTTACATCGGGAACCTCTGGATTATAAGGCAGAAAAGACAGGATTGCCATCTGATGCTGATACTAAGGAGATACCAGCAGATCCCTCAGAAATTCTCCCTATTCAGGACAGGGCTGTGGTGCTGTTAGAAGAGATTAATGACTTCCCTGGCAAGAGGAATTCCCCAGAAGAAAAAAATGATAACTGTTTATTAATCAAGGACAAACATACCAAGGAAAATACCTTTGCGCTGGCAGAAGAAGCTCAGCATAATTCTATATCAAGTATAATTAAAAATGACCTTGCAGAAAGAGCTGCGAATTCTGTAACTAACACACAAGAAACTTTGGGTTTTTCTGTCCTGGATTCCATTAATGCAAGCAAAATTTTAACTGTAAACCAAAGCCGCCTGAGTACCTATTCCAGGAATTTTAGCAGCTTTAGTGATGACCATTTGCCTGAAATTGAAACTAAAAGTAACACTATTCCAAAATCTATGTATGCTGCTGCAGAGGACTCCAGTTCAGACACGGAATCCATAGCTGAGACTCCTGAATTTTCAGACAGTTCATCACTCTTAGTATCTGGTTGTGACAATTCCTTGGCAACCCATAAGGCAATTGAGTCAGAGGAGGAGCAAATAGAAATTTGCAGTCTGAATTATGATCAACATTGTCTTCAAAAACAGCTGGTCACATCTCCCATAAAATCATCTCATCATCCACCAACTTACCATTCTTTGAACAACTCTTTGCAGGCAGAAAGCAAAACAGAAATAGATTCACTGGAAATACCCAATGGAAAATTTTCATTAGAAGACTCACACTTATCGAAAAACTCCAGTGCAGAACATGTGGTTCCATCAACAACTTTTCAATCTTCTCCAGATGTTTCTTTGCAAGGGGTAGACAGTTTGGATCAAGACAAGCCAGTCTGCCCTTCCATTGAGAATGGTTCTTCAAAGAGTGGAGAAGGGAAATGCCTGGAGAACCAAGAAGATCTAATGGAAACATGTAAAATGTCTAGACATCATGCCCCAGAAATACATTCCTGTCTGGCAAAAAATATCAATAGCTGGGATGGCCACAGGCTAGGCCAAGATGAACAGAAAAAACCCCAACAATTGCAGGTGGAAAATGATTTAGTAATAGATTATGGAAGTCATGTGATTGATAGTCATTCTGCTTTGATAGGGAAAGGAGTCAGTGATTCATCCCAGTTAAGTAAAGCAGACAGCTGTGCTATGAGGAGTGCAATGCAAAAAATAATAAACAGTCCCAAATCTCCCCTTTTGACCAAACCAAAACATTTGGGCAAGGTCTCTTTGGCTCACAATTTACCAGGAAAAAATGAAAAAGCAAACACTGTTCTTATCTCAAAACCGTCAAATACAAAAACTCTGAATTCTGGTCAATGCCAGGGCCTTACTATTCCATACAGTCCCTCTTCTTCCCCCAAATTACATCATGAAACTAAAGGCACTCCACAAAAGAGTATTGTAGAAACTCTTTCAAATAATCAACAAAACAAAGCAGGGCTTAAATTAAAGGGTCTTGGTATTAAAAGTAAGTCCAAAGCTCATTCTGATGCTCTTGGTGCTGCGAAAACTGAGGGTGCTGATCAAAAAAAGATCCCCCTCCCTGCCCAATGTTCACCCAGACTCCTTTCAAAGAAAGGTTCCTCACTCCATAACTTAGCCACACATCTGGAACCACCCAGCAGGAGCCTCTCTGTGGGTTCTAAGATATTTCAACAGCAAGGGGGAGATCAATCCTCTTTACTGGAGCCTCAGACACCCACTTTGCCTGTGTTGAATGGTGACAGCAGCGTTGTGAAAAATAAAGATAAATCCATCATCAAATCAAAATTTGGCAGGGTTGGAATAGCAGGGTCTCCTAAAGTAGAAAAAGAACCACAGGTCACTAAATGGGAGGTTATGAACAGTGAAAAAAGAGGGAAAGCTGGCATGGATAATTATCAAACAAGAGACATCCCTTCTCAGTCAAATATATCTTCTGAAGTCACACCCAAGACTTGCCGTCTGAATGATAGAACCGAAAACAGTGGGATAAGTATGAGTTTAAATCATGATGGATTGGAAATGAAGCCATTAAAATCTGACAATGCAGGGCTTTTTAAAAAAGAGTCCTCTTGCCTTATTTATCCCCCTGCTCGGCAAGAACAGCCTGGTCAGGAAATTCAGCGCACTTTCATTGAAGTAAGGCTATCTTCCTCCTCCTCTTCCTCATTAATTCCAGACATGCCCCTGGAGAGGAAGGAAGGTGACAATAAGATCAGTCATCTAAAAAGCAAGGCACTGGATTATCGGCAGAGTGCTTTCGAGAAGGAAGATGTCCTGAGTGCATTAAAGCCTGTGACAAGGACCTATTCAATGCCAGCACAATTATCCAGTCATTTAAGGGAAGAGAGCAGTGTTAGGGATCAACCAGATCATCATGTCCAGGGTATCCTAGGCAATGTTTCAAGTGCAAACCCTTCTCATTCAGAGTTGAGCATGTTGAAAATTGTCCATCTCAGTCTGCTGAATAGCCAGAGCAATCAGGATACAAAAGCAACATCTCCTGGTATCCTGAGATCAAACAGCCAAGCATTGCCTTTGTCCAATGACAATGGCAGTCGCATTGCAGAAAAACTGAAAACATGCAGAAGGAATTTTTACTACTATGAACTCAATTGGCCACATGATCCCATTTCTTCTTTTTCTGTAAAGCAGAGAATCAAATCGTTTGAGAACCTGGCTAATTTTGACAGGCCTATGGTCAAAGCCATAGACCTCCATTCCACCTCTCTGAGCTCTAAACTGCCCATTGGCCGAAGATTGTCCAGTGGCATTTCTGCAGTTTCAGCTACCAGCGTAAATGATGCGGTCCAGGCCTTGAGACGGAGCTTGAGTTCATACTGCGGAAGTGAAGTCCCAACGTCCCCAAGAGTGACCAGATCTTTAACCAGCTCGACATTAACAAATGTGCAACAGAATTTCCCCAAGAGCAGCAAAGATGATGCTCACTTGGAGAAGAGTGAAAGGCATGCTTTGGAAGAACCAGTTAGTTTACCACCATCTTCCACCAATGTCCGAAGAAGCAGAGCCTCGGGTGCACATGTTAGACACATGCCCTTATCACGTTCCAAACTCCGGGAGCTGAGAGCTCTGAGCATGCCAGATCTTGATAAACTCTGCAGTGAGGACTTTTCTATGGAGTCTCAACCTTCCCATATCAAAACTGAGCTGGATTGTCCACCTGTTATGAGATGCCTTGATGCTCCTATTGAAAATGTTTCCAGGCTGAATGAATGCTCAGGACTGTCCACTCTTGGGATGACAAGCAGGCAACATTCAAAAGAAAGCAGTCCTTGGAACAGTGGCTCTGGAACTCCTGGATCAACTTCTGATGAGGAAGGGCTACAGCATGATGGCAGTCTGAATAAGATGAACTCGGGAAAAAGCTGGTCAATCAGGTTAGTTTTAATATTTTCTTAATAGTAGCTCTATCCCAGAAGTAGGCAAAGCTTTAAAACCTGAAAGCAAACATTTCATGGGAGTAGGGTGGAGGAAAGAATCAGAAAAATTATACCCTGGGTTGTGTACTTTGCATTAAAATACACAAATTCTGCACCCAACCTATCTGAGTTTTGCACCAAGAAAAACTGAATATTGCAACAGTTGGCAAATAGGCAAAGTTGTATGCTTTCTTTTCATTTGTGTAGTTATGTTCTTAATTTCAAAACTCTGTGAAAGCCAACGGCTTGATCAAAGTATTGAATGCTCACCCCAGCTCCCAGTGATCTGAGTCAACAAATTCTCAGCTTCTGATATTTTACCAGGAGCTGCCCAGACATTTCAAAGCTCTAAGAATTACAAACTTAGATACTTAAAGAAACTAAAAGCAGAGGTTCCTGAAGCCATATTCTGCACCCAGTACCCAATTATACTTTTTTTTCACTCTTGTAGAATCAGTTGGCATAGTCCCTCCTGATGGACATCCATTATTTTTTCCTTTCAAAAAGTGCCCTTACAATTTCTGTACTTTTCTCTTTGTTCTTCTGCCTCTTTTGTCCTTTCCCTTCCTCGATTTCTCAGTCCCATTTCCTGTAAATCTAACTGTAACAGACTCCACAATGACCCTTGCTTGAACAGCTCCGGTTTGTGACTTCTTATTTTAATTGTCTATTAATTCAAATTCTTTAAAGTTCAAAAACATATTTTCGCCATCATTCCTTTAGATGCATATCTCAACAGGAAAAAGAGAGTGGAATGGAAATGGAAGGGAAAGAAAAGAGATTCTGGTTTCAGTTTTCTACCCAATTCCCCAAAGGATTGTCTTTTATTCTTAATTGCAACCTTGAAATTAGCAGAGGTAAAAAGGAGAATCATTTCCATACCTGTTTGGTCAGGAATATTTCAGGAGACTCCTTGCTTTTTAAGAAAAGAGTAGATGAAGGGAATAAAGGCTTAATATGCCTGTACTGCTTGGTGCAAATGCCTTATCTGAAATAGGATTCCAGTGGCTCTTTCTCTATCAAACTAGATTTTGTTGGGTGTTACAAATTACTTAGACCTCCTGGTCTTTTTCACATTAGGGATAGCCATTGAAGATGATATCTGCTAATATTAAACCATGCATTATCTTTCTTCAGTCTCATCCAACACCATTTTGCACATGTTGTGTTTTAGCTTGGATGAACTCTTGGTGTCCACCCTGGATCAGCAGAAATTGCAGTCTGTTTTGTCTTCAGTGACAACAAAAAGTGATGTTTCTTCTTTACTTCAGGAAATCAAAGCACAAGCAGAGGTAAGCCTAGATATACAGCTGCACACATGGGTGTATGTGTGTGGGTGTGGGTGCGTAGACACACATTCCCGATCCCTTGCAAAGCAGTTGGAAACCAGCTTGAGGTCACCTTCAGGTCTTCTAACCTCAAAGCATAGAGAACATGCAGAGAACGTGATGAGTCAATTAATGCTCATCCTCTTTCTCTTCATCCGACCAAGAGGAGAGAGTAAAGATTGTAATTCAATCCGTGGCCTGTCTCCAAGCTATCAGCCATAGTGTAATAACAGAAATACCTTCCCCTACTGGCACAGAAATAAAATAAAATTCTCTTCCCCTCATCCATGTTTTCAGTACTTATATTTCTCTGTGTTTTATAGTTTGGGGGGGGGGGGAAATCAGAGCAGTTGCTATGTTTGGGAAGCTATGTTTGTGAACAATACCAACGAAAGCACTTATCAGCCTCCTAAAGGTTTCCCAGTCCTTTTGCTACCATCCCATTATTGCATTTAAACCCCCCTGTGAGCTGTGAAGGTGAAATGAAAGCAATCTTGAAACCAGTAGCAATGATTTTGTTTAAATGTTGTTATGATGAGTGAATTGGGGGAGGCAGTAAGATGAATTTGAAGCCATTTATGCAGAAAGAGACAAGGTTTAGGAATAGGCCACAGAACTACTGTGGAGTAAGTGAGGTGGGACACCCCTGTGAAGGTTTGAGGCTAGGGATCAGGAAGTGGGTGAAGAAAGAATTCCCACCAAGGGAAAGATGAACCTGTTCGCAAGGGCTGCAGAGCTGCAACCACCCCAAGAAAAACAGCAGCTTCGTTGGGGTTTTCAGCAAACCAGAACAAGGTCAGAAATCAATGGATTCTGATCTCCAGTTAGACTTGCACAAAACCATTGGCGCAGAAAGACCACCTGTTACCCATCTAACTTTAAAAGTTTATAAAATGTTTTTTTTAAGTCTTTGATGCGTTTAAAATGCTTAATAAGGAACAAAAAGAAGTTGCTTATTCATGTTTCAATTAGATAGATTTTGGATGATTTTTTAACAGGAGTTTTGGGGTATGCCAATAACCAACCTGGAGCAGTATGTCCTCTTTAGGGACACTGCCAGTATATTGTGCGGGGGATCAGCCAAATCTCTCGTTATGTGGATTGTACACGTCCACAGGTCCATAATGAGGACTGCAGATTTCTGATTCCCACCAGCAGCTCAGCTTCCTTACCTGGTCCTTACACTATTGTTGTCTGCCTCCCAAATGTATATATTATTCTCAAAGAAGCAGGATCTGTCTTCTAAGAATTTCTGCCTACCTTCATGCAGACATAGACTTAGGATCCTATTATAGGCTAGAAATACCCAGAAAAAAGGCCCAGAGTCATGGAGAGTTGAGGGGGGGAGGAATATGCATTTAATCAATTATTATTATTAAATGCTTAGGCAAGCTTTATTGGCTTTAATTGGGCACTTGGCCCAAGAGTAATGGATGCTTACGTTTACTGAAGGTCCAATCTGCAAAAGAGAGTTTGCAGAAAAGGCCTCTGTGTAAGCAAGACTTCTTGGTGGATCAGGAATCGTAATCACAAAGAAGTTGTGCTTCTAATTGAGTTTTAGAATGCATATTCAATTTAGAGGTACACCCCCCCCCCCAATTCTTTTGTAGCAAGTCTTTTGCAAATTCATTTTTAAAAAATATAGGAAGAGTTGCACTGGGAGACATTTATTTTAAACCTGGGTGACAAAATTAAGAAATGAATCAAGAGCACTCAGGAACTGGTTAGCTGAGTAGGACTGTCCTGTTTTGCAGCTCCACTCTGGAAAAGTATGTTAAATCCTTTATCCTAAGCAGAAATGGCAGGACTGCATGGGGATTTAATGAGAAAGACAGTAAAACTCCAATATATTTAACTAAGCAAGACATTTATCTCTTCAAGTCAGATATGAAACTTACAGAAAACCCGTATTTGCTATTTACCATTTTAAAAAATACTCTGAGCCTGTTTCCAAGGAATTTGATTTAATCCAGGAAGGCAAAGTGAAGTCACGAAAGCATGTTGTGATCCTTAGACAAACCTGCAGAAAAAATACTGCATATAATTGCTGGGAGCACTGAGAAGGGTCTAATGTCATGCAGAAGTGAAGTCTAAACTGACCCAAAGAAGAGGCTTATGTATTTTACAAAATCAGCTCCTAGATTTTAGTATCATGACCATTTCTGACTTCCTCCAGGTAGGAAGTACTTATGCAGCTCCCCTTTAGATAATCTAGTGCACAATATTTATTTGATTTGAAGAGAAACCAGAGTATCTAGTGCAGTGTTTCTCAACCTTGGCAACTTTAAGATGTGCGGACTTCAACTCCCAGAATTCCCCAGCCAGCATGGCTGGCTGGGGAATTCTGGGAGTTGAAGTCCGCACATCTTAAAGTTGCCAAGGTTGAGAAACACTGATCTAGGGCTTCATCCAACCATTCCCAACCTGATGCCCTCCAGATGTGCTGGGAATTTGGGGAGTTGCAGTTCCAACTTATTTAGACTGTTCCAGGTTGGACAACACTAGAGTAGGTTTTGCTGAAAATTGGAGCCACGCTTTCTTCTTTTACTTCTGGATTAAAAGAAGCTAGGGAGTCCTGTTGCATTGTCTTAATATCTGAATGCAAATTTTAGTGAAAAGCATGGAAATATGAAAAACAGTTACTGGAATGGACATTAGACTCACCTAACCACATAGGGCCGTAGCTAAAATGTGAAGCCACAGTTAGCTGCAGGGGGAAATTTGATAACCAAGAAATTCCCTTCTTTGGGACTGGAACAAGAAACTGGTTTGTCATGTCCTCTGAGGCCAGGTTTTTCAAATATTTTTTTATTATTCTGAGCATGAAATAGGGTTCTAAGTCCTTTCAGAAGCAGAAATATAGCCTCAGCCATCATCTCTGTTGTCAGTGCACACCTGAAGGATCTTTTTGAATATATAATTGTAAAAGTCAGATGTGCCTACCATAAAATGTTGCAGCTTGGAGGACTTCGTCTGCAAATTCTAATCTGTTGGTCATTCCGCCCTTCCTCTTCCTACTTGGCTCTTGTTGCCATTAATCTGTGCATCAATGCTTAATTTAGAATTTGTGGGACAGTTAACAAACAACAAGTATGCTAAGGGAGACACCAGGACAGTAATAAGCCTTGAAAAAGTTTATTAAGAAACTGCCCCTGAACATACTTAACAGCATCAGAAGGATATGACCCCAAACAACCGGGTGAGCCCAAATGGCAGGGAAGGGTTGCCGAACACAACTCATGAGGAAGCTGGGAAAAAGAGTAAATCTTATAGCCCTTTTTCCCCACTCTCCCACCCCTTGGAATCCTCACCTGGGTTCTGGGACAACTAGCAAGGGGAAATTAATGTTTGTATTTACACTCATTGGAGAGGAAGAGATTACAAGAGAGCAAGCAGGCACACAATGAGGAATACACCTTGAAAGGAATGCCTTAGCAAGGGCATGCTGGAGCCACCAGGTGCTTAGGAGGCAAAAGAAAGCCTTTAGGGTGAAACTGATTAAGGTCTAGCCAGTTTCAGGCAGCAGCAGTGGAGAGTGCTAATTAGCTAATTAAGGCCACAGAGCTGAGCTTGTTAACCTGCAGTTAGCACTTTTTAGGGGCTAGCTAAGCTGGGAAGAAAAGCAGTTCAGGGAAGAAATAGCTTGTTTAAGCAATCCCTCCTTTCTGCAAGGGGAGAAATTCTGCAGAGGGGAAAAGGAAAAACAAAAATACAGGTCAAGCACAGGACAGCTCTTTATTCCACTGAGTGTGCTTAGTTTTCACTGGGCTGTTCAAAGAATTTTCCCACCTCTGTTTTTTATCCGAAATTATTATTATTTTAATTCTACAAACTTGTTGCTTTCCACAAGCCTACTGATAACTCCTGTTTTGACATTGTGTGACAAGGCCCTGCAGTTTTCTTGGCAAGGTTTTGGAAGTGGCTTGCCCTTGCCTCCTCCTGAGGGCTGAGAGAGAGTGACTGGCTCAAGGTCACCCAGCTGGCTTTGTGCCTAAGAGGGGACTACAACTGATAGGCTTCCGGTTTCTACATCCACCCTAACTCTTGGAAATAAATGAAAGAATAATTTCCTCAAATGTTCTGTTCTTGCCAATAATCTGTCATGAAGAACTCCATAGCGACTGCAAAGGCTGACGAATGTAAAACTCTGCTTTGGTCTGCTTGAAGAGCATTTTGTGGTCAGCACTGTTCTGGGTTTATTATTGTTTTTTTCCTCCATTGTGGAATATATACAAGTAGTCTTTGCTTAACGACCGTATTTGGAGCTCAGAATTTCTATCACTGTGTGAAACAGCTGTTAGGCGAAACATCACGTGACCATACCAGTTAGCGACGGCAGTTCTGACCTTTGTCATCTTCTTCCTCCTGCTGCTGGCAGGGTACGCCCAGTCTGGCCCTTCACAAGGCAGTTGTTGACTGTGTGCCTTCCTGAGATAGCAAAGGTCAGCTGGGGGCGGCAGAGGATAGGGCAGGGGCAATGGAGTGCAGGGTGGCCAAAAGGACAGAGATGGGGGGGACATAGGCAGGTGGGGGGAGTTGAAGCGCACCCTGCAGTCATAAATGCGGGCAGGCTGCCAAGTGCCCAAATTTTGATCATGTGACTGTGGGGGGCACTGCAATGGCTGTAAATTCGAGGACCAGTCATTAATAGCATTAGTTCAGTGCCATTGTTAACTTCAAATGGTCGCTGAACAAATGGTCATTAAGCAAGGACTACCTGTAATGGTCCCATAACTCAATGAGTTGCTGTAGGAATCCATGCAAAAGATATTATTGGAGTCTCCATTATAAGTGGAAATACACAGACAATGTTTCCATTATAATATATAAATTAACAAAAATAAAATATAAATTAATAATTTTATAAAAATAAATATAATGTCTCCATTATAAGTGGAAATACGCATTGGAAATATTGTGAATTCTTTACCAGCTGCTGTTGGGTTGTATGTTTATGATGTATTAACAGCCTTCTGGCTTTATGTGGTCTTTCAGAAATGTTTAGAGGGAGTAGAGAATCAATTTAAGGACAAGTATTAAAAAGGAGTCTTGATGCTTTACTGAAGCACGATGTTTGTAGACTTTTCAACAGAGAAGAGGAAAAGTCATAGGTGCAAGTGATAAGTCTGGCTAAAAGAAGATTTCTTGGTAGATTCTCAAGCTGCCATATGATGAAAACCATTGGCCAGAAAGCAGTTTTCAGGGCCTAGTAAACTGCAGAGTAGAATTTCACAGTGCTACCAGGTAAACCCAAGAAGCTACTCTACTGGTGCTATTACTAAATAACTCATATGGAAACTATATCTTCCAAGAGGAATAATGTATTCTCAAGAAGAATACATTGAGTTGTGAAAGCAACTGAACCACAGTCTGCCCATTCTGGACCCACTGAGTTTGTATCTCTGTGCAAATTCAGTGAATCTGAGAATTCAGAGGATGCATTTAGGTCATTGTGTACACCAGTGTTGTCCAAACTTGGCCACTTTAAGATGAGTGGACTTCAACTCCCAGAATTCCCCAGCCAGCATGTTGAAGTCCACTCATCTTAAAGTGGCCAAGTTTGGACAACACTGGTGTACGATGATGCCGAATGCAAGAATCTGTTGGAGGTCTCCACTTGATGACCTCTGACAAAGGAGAGCCCACTCCTCTTGCATCATTGGTTGTCCTATCAAACTGCTCTTAACTTCTAGGAAGTTTTTCTCTGACCTTCAATCCCCATATATCTTCCTGTCACATAAGTCCAGTCCTCTGTGTCCTGCCGTCTGGAACAAGAGAGAGTAGGTTTTAACCTTCGTGTGACATTTTTCAAAAGTTTTTCTGAAATAGTATTTCTCCGCAGTCTTTTCTGTCAAGGCTAACCATCTCCAGCTCCTTCAGTCTCTCTTCATAGGAGAATACATGCTCAAGCTGTTTGATGGCCTTTCTGCAGACCATAACTTGTAGGCTCATACATGAGTAATTCTTTGAGCAGGAGACCCACACCCCCTTGGCTTTATTCCAGGACCTGGTTAAAGCAAGTTTGATTGAGCCAGGTGCGCTTGGCATATTTTGCCAAAATACCAAGACTGGATTGTGTTCCCAGTCAAGAATAATCAAAAATCATGTTAAGTATTTTCACATGGGTCTCAAGAGAGATTGTTTATTCATGCCAGTTTATAAAGTCCAAGAACTCAAATATTTATGAAACTCAATGCTTTTTGGAATATGGTCCACGTCTGCATATTTTCTCACATCTGCTGTTAGGTCCAAAGTGGCATGGGAGCTGGAAAATATTATGCAATTCAGAGCTTGTCCTTTTAGTCCACAGCAAGATGATTCTCAGAAGTTTTTTAATTCTCATCTCTCTAGATTGATTCAGTCAAGTTGTAGTAATTATAAGGAGAGCGCCGTGTTGCAGGTCTACCTGTCAGATGCTGCAGGGTGTAACCCAGGAAATCTCCAGATTCAAATCTACAGCAACAGACTAGACAATGCAAGAATAACTACAGACGCTTCCACTTAGGAGACAGAAACTTTTGCCTGCTAGATAAAGAAGCTGGTGTTGAGATCAAAGCAATTATCCTCTCCTTAAGCAAGGTCAGCTCTATCTACGAACAGAGCAAGTTATCTCAGATGATGGAAGCTTTGCGGTTAAACACTTCTCCTGAGCCAGTCATACCTCCATTATTCCCGTCTTCCTGAGTTGATGTGCCAGTGTCGGTGACTATCGTTGCTGAACTGAATTGGGCTACTTACCTTCACCCAGTGCATCATGAGCAGAGGTGTTGGAAAAGTTTTCAACTGAGTAAATGGGATACACAGTGATTGTGTGTTGCTCTGCCAAGATACATATGGGTTTCAGTGTTGTCACGTTGCACATTTGAGAAATGTTGCCTGGAAGGGCAGGGAGGAAGAGCAAGAAGGTAGTGTGTAGTCAGCCCTACACCTCCTAGACTTAGGTGGAGTGGAGGGCACTGCCACAATCAAATATTAAGCCTCCAGTCCAGATAGTAAGAAAGTGTAGAAAGACAAGTCATCTTGTTTTTCATCTCTGAAGCAAAACATCTTGGGCCAGTTTTGTCCTCTTGGTTCCATGTTTAGCTCATCCTCTGCTTTTAAAAAATTCAAAATGGAACATCTGGTTTAGAATGTATCAAAATCTGTACCTAAAAAGGATGGAAAGACTCATGGTTTTTTTTGTTTGCAAGGAATATGGCAAAACCTGGAACTGATCAATTTGTCCATTCAAGGTTCATTGGCTTTTCTTCTTTTGCTCCCTCAAAATATTGTGTCACTGAAATTTACCAACAAGCAACAGGTTTCCACCAGTTTTTATTTGTGCAACTTATTTATTTGTACAATTGGTCTAACATCTCAGTCCTCATGGATTCTGGGTGGTTTATGGATATTAAAACAGCAACATTTTGAACAAGAAACAAAATAAAGAAATTATATGAGCCAATAGATTAGCTTAACATACCTTTAAAGTTTTTTTTTTTTTTTAATGAAAGTCCAAAAGGCAGGCTACACACCTGAAAATCCCAGCCCTGCCTACTGTCTCCCATGTTCTTGAACTACCAAAAAAAAACCCCTACAAAAAAACAAAATATGCAAAACAGAACATGGCTGCTTGGCCACAAAAGTTTGCCTACTTTTTACTGAGCAGATTCAGCCACGTTTCTGGCAACTAGGGTTCAAGTTAAATCCCATCTGGTCTCTCTGAGCTGCTTCTGTAATAAAAGTGTTTATATTGAGCTATGGTAAAGCTAGAACATGAATTTTAGTAGCATTTTTATACCCGCCTCCCCTCCCCATGTGAATATAACTATTCCAGATTGGACTTAAAGTAACAAATAAATAGTAATAAATAAAAAAGAAAGGTGTCATTTTATCAAGTCATGACATCCAGTTTTCATTGTTCTTGTCCCCTTTTGCATTCTTTGCAAATCACAGGTTTAGAAGTTAGGAGCTGTATGCCAGCAGAAATGTTTTCCACAAAGATGAAACTCCTCTTGGGTACTGCCCATCATTCTCTACAACAGTAAAACTTCCAGCAAATAGTACGGAAAGTGGTCAAGTGTTGGCATAATGTTAACAATTAAAGGTCTGGGAGAAGTCATAGGTCTTCATCTGGAGTTAGAAACTGGTGAATTTCCCCGGGCAGAAGCTTCCATAAATAGGGTGCTATCACTGAAAAGGCCGTAGTCACCACTAATTCGCCTTGCCTTTCATAGCCTGAAAGAAGTCCTCTGTTGATCATCTCGCTTCACCAGTGGACAGTGAAGATAGGAATCCCTTCAAATACTCTGATTTCTGCTGTCAAGAGCTTTGAATTGCTTAGAGTTGTGCTTGGAGGTAGCTCAGTTCACACATGCGAGTTCCCACCATCAGCTCCGAAAAAGACTTTCAGTTTTGGGCACAGGGTGAAGTTGCACAATGAGAGGCAACTCCACAACTCAAAACGAATGGCTGGGCACATGTTTTGCTCATGTGCTTTATGTAGTCCACATGTGTCTCTCGGTCCATTTCTACTTTTTTTGCTTGGTGAGATTAGGAGTTGGCTAGCTGTGCAGATGACACTTTTCATTTTATTATTAATTTGATGGGCACTGAAAATTAATTCCAGGCCTGAACTTTGGAAAAGGCAGCTTAAACTAAGCTGTGGTTTGCTTGGCTCCTTATGTTGTTTTGGTGACATTAAGTACACTCAAATCTCTTCTTCAGCCTTTCCAGGTTAAAAAACTTTAATTTCTGAAATTGTAGCTATTTTAAGTAAAGATTTAGACTCTCTCTTTTTTTAAAATGCTCAACTCATCTTCCAGGCATTTTGTATGAATTGTGGGGTGTGTTTTTTTCAAGCGTTTTTAATCTTTGGGTATTTCGTCTCCCTCCCCTCCCCTTTTTTTGGGTCAGAGCAAAGAAGATGTTTACTTTGTAGTCTTGAATAAAGAGGAAGGTTCTGGCCTGGGATTTAGCGTCGCTGGAGGAATAGACCTGGAACAAAAATCAATCATCGTAAGTGGTGACTGCATCTTTCTTATAAGTGGGTTGCAAAGCCAGCTGGAAATCAGATCAAGATCTCATTTATCAAGTCATTTGTTAGCTGTAAAATCCTATTGTGAAAGCCTGCTTGCTTCATTTTGTATCCCATCTGTTGATGCTATCAGAGAGGCAAGGGGGCCTGGATGCCAGATAAACTCTGATGCACACGAGATTGCCAAGATAAGCATCCGTGATAGGCTCACACACACATTTTGGGGACTGGAAATCCTAACATTAGCTGTATCCTTGCCTTAATAATTCCAGTCATTCGCCTTGTGTTCCAGGATTCCCAGAGTGTACTTGGACCTGCCACTGGGACATGAGAAAACGTTTTAAAGGGCTGCAAGAAATACATTAATTAAACATTTGAGGTTTCTATAAACTGCACCTACTTAACCTACAGCAATGTTTTAGAATCACCGGATTTGTGGCAATATCAAATAGAATATCACTTATGGAATCCAAATTTAAGTTTTATTTGGAGAACTTGCTTGGTTTATCTATACACCTAGTTTTGATTTTTGTTTTGCTCAGCTACAACCTTTTGACCCAGCTTAGTTTTGGGTGATAGTGAACAGAGAGGAAGGATGTGCGGAGGGAAGCTCAAAGCATTGGGGGTTTAAAAGGCCCGTGGGAACAAGACGTCTTCATGCAGTGTTCTTCCCAAAGATATTCTGGGATGGAACAGTGGAGAAGTTGCGTCACATCCATGGATGAAACTGGAATTCACTAAATAATTGTTTTAGTTTTTCAGGGAGTTCTGATTTCTCCCCCCTTTTTGCAGTGTTCCCCTTATTTTAGGCTTATACTACAGTTTTTGTGCTTTTTCTAAATGGTGAGGAAACCAACATCAAAAATACAGTCAGGAGAAGCTCTGGGAGTCACAGAAAACAGATTTAGTTGTTCAGTCCTGGGAGTGCAGGTTATCCTCTATTGTAAGTAGAGGGGAAAGTCCTCCATCTATGGGGGATAGTAAAAAAAAAAAAAAAGGACAACGCTCTCAACTTGAATTCTACTCTTTAATTTTGTGTAGAGTTGGCAAAAGTATGGAAGTGGTTTGCCGTTGCCTTCTAGGGTTTTTTTTTCAACTTGCCAGGCTAGCCTACAGACTCAGATTTCCTTGGGGATTTTCTACCCAAGTGCTAAGCAGGCCTGCAGGGCTGAGCTTTGTGGTGGAGAATATGAGCCAAGGGTGGCCATGCCCTACCTGGGCCATATTTTGCATAAACTCCACTCAATTTTATCAGAATTTCCCAGCTAAGCATTCCCTTACGCACTATGCAGGTTGAAGAAGGGGGACTTTACTTTTAATTAGTTCCTGGTTCCTTTCACAAAGCACCATCAGATGGCTTGCTCTTATTCTTACACAGTGGCTGATCCACTATTCTTCCTTTGTGTGTGTGTGTGTGCATGTGCCATTGAGTCAGTGTTGACTCCTGGCGACTGCTGGACAAGTCCCTGCAGTTTTCCTGGCAAGATTTCGGAAGTGGTTTGCCGTTGCCTCCTTCCTAGGGCTGAGAGAGAGTGACTGGCCCAAGGTCACCCACTTGGCTTCATGCCCAAGGCAGAACTAGAACTCACCGTCTCCTGGTTTCTAGCCTGGTACCTTAACCATACACCAAACTGGCTCTTGTTCTTACATTACCTCCTCTCTAATATGTGCAGAGAATTCTACTGTGCCTTTGCTCCAAGAAAGAGAAGCAATGTGACTTCTGAAGCAGAGGCCCAATAGCACTGCCCGCCCTCAGAGAAGAATTGCCTAGCGGATCCCTGCATGAATTAATGCTACAGGGAGAAGCTTACATCTGTATCAGAAATCAATGAGTGAGGAATAGCTACTCTTAAACACTTGCATGTTCAGGCCTCTGACTTTATTTAAAACAAATATATATATATATATATATATATACACACACTCACACATACATACATACACACACACACACATACACATACACATACACATACACATACACACACTGCATCTATCAGAAACCTGGGAGATTTTTAGTCTACCTTCTCTCCAGGTTTTACAGGAAGTAGTTGACCCTTCTATGTGTCTTACATGATTATACCAGTCCTATTTGAATTGTAACTTAAATTTATTTTGTTTTTTTTAAAATTCCATTCAGGAGTTCAGTGCAACTTGCATAGTATTTCTAGGAATTATTTTCTGAATGATTCCATGCATTTTACAGAAATAGATTGGCTTCTTCAGAGTGGTAGAGATGAATACCTTGAGACTGAAGGAAAAGCCTTTGTTGAGTTCAGTTCAGCTCCTGATGACAGTATTATGGTTTGCCACTGTCTCCTTTTGGGTGTTTTTCAAGTTCCCCATCTAGGCCACAGCCTTGGGACTTCAAGGTGTCTCCCATCCAAATACTACACAAGTCCAACCCTCCTTAGCGTCTCAAAGTCAGCCAAGGTCAGCTAAATGCTGCCCCCTGCTGGGACCCTGTGAGACTCGGACTGTGTCCAAGAGAAGTTCGGCTTCAGTGAAGCTTCAGGTGAAGTTCTTCTTTGAGGCTGTGAACAAAATGAAGCTGCCATGTTGGTTTGCTTCACATTGTTTTGAGATTTCCTCTGGTACTTCCATTTGCTAGAAGTAGCTGGAGAAATTCTCCAAAGCAGCCTGAAGGCAAATTGCATAATTCCTGCCCTTGAACGAAGCAAAGAGCATCGTCTTTGTGGAACAAAGAATCTTGTTAACGCAAAGTGCAGCTCCCTTGCCTAGGTGCACTCAAAATCAGCTTCCAAAAAGAGTGTACCTGTCTTGGGAATTTGGCTCAAAATATTACAAGAACCATGTGTTTTAAACATTAGAAGCATTTGTTTCTGAGTTTGGCTGACATTCCAAATGTCGTGCTGTATTATCTTTCCATCAACTTCCACAGAGACTCGGCTCACATGATCAAATTCAACCACATTCTGTAGCTATTTGGAAAGTGGGCAGGTGGTTGGTCTGTTTCACTATAATTGGCACTCTCTGGGCAAGAGGACACATTCCTTTACAGGGGCCGAATCATTTGAAGGATAAAAATGCCCCAGATATGTATATCTATGAGATTTGTGCACACTTTGAGAATTATTTAGGAGATGTGTTTTGGATGTCAGGCAAGCACAGCACCTCCTCGGTTCTCCATTAAAAGCAGCCTGGCTTTTTTTTCCAGGCTTCCACATGAGACTGAGAAAAGGGGCCACTCGTTAAAGGTAAAGTGACTTTTACCACAACCCCAATGTGGTCCATACGATTGTGCATAGCTCCCTCCCTGAAAGTCGGACTGCTTTAATGAACAACAAAGGAGGTACTATGCTTGAATTCCTTTGAGGCCTCATATGAGTGCATTTCATACTTCATTCAAATAATTTCTGGAGTGGGCATGGGGGGAAGATGTTGAAAAAGCCAAGATGGTGGCTGCAGCTGCACAGTTGAAGACCCACCCTTTTTATGCACCTAAAACAGGGTGGGGCTCCAACTGCGCGGTTGGGTCTGTTTTTGACCCGCAGACACCACCCTAATGCACGCATGGACTACATTCAACAACACACTTATGTAAATCCCTACAAATCATGTAGGGACCCAGAAGATGCACTCCCACATAATGCTTAATCAGGATAGTTCTAACCTTCATTAGGGTTGTTGTTTCGGCACAGTCCATAAACTTATCCACTTGGTTATCTTTTGGCTCAGGGTTTTGGGCAGAGTTAATTTTCTGGCATAGATTAAACCTGCTGGTGAATGCAGCTATTCACAGGATGTTGTGATAGCCCATAATGCAGTCTCCCCCAACTTAGTGCCTTCTAGAAGGAATTCCCGGAATTCCCATGCTGATCGGCAATTCTGGAAATCCCTGTCCCCAACATCTGGAGGACAGCTGGGAAGACTGCTGTGTTATGTGCTATTCCCGTCTTTCTTTGGGGATAAAAGATTGATCAGTAACTAGAAGTTATTATAGCCAATAATCCAACTGTTCTCTACTTAGAGTACAAGTACACCAGATTACATGATTTAAAGAAGCTGCCGGCATATAAGGGCTATCTGATAAGGCTATGCAAAATTAAAACTTGATTCAGAAGAAGCACTTTCAACTTTGCCCAAGAGCAGCATTTCTGCATGAGTCTCTAAGAAAGGCGCTGCTGCTTAAGTGTCATCTTAACTTTAATAAAAAAAAAATTAATACAACAGGGACAACTTTTTTTTCATGCTCTCACAGAAGCCTGAAAAAGGACAGACTTCCTTAATGAACAGCAGACAGGTGCTGGGCTTGCATGAGGTCCAAAGCATTTTTTCCAAATAATTTATGAAACTTGCCGAGCCCCATTAGACAGCCCTTTGGTGATCACAAACTTTGTAATTCTGTGACTACAATATCCTTGTATAGGTTTGATAGGAGACTGGCTAGCTCTGTTATGCCTGGCTTGAGAGCTTCCCCAGGGACAGAGTGCTAGCCTAGAATGGCCTCTACGTAGTTGCAGTGATTTAGTCCATTCCTTCTTAATCTTCTGAAAAGCATCATAGTTTGCTTCCAAAAAAAAACATGTCTCTAATTAACAGTATCAGGGAAGTATTCCATAATAAATTGGAATAAATTGAGCTGCCAATCTACATATTCAGTAGATTCATTGGGCTTCATTTTTAATCAGTTCAGCTGATAATTCAACATGTCTTTGTTTCTTTAACATTTTAATACTTTGCTTTAGGTTTGTTGTTTTACATTTCATAGTAAACGACAAATAAAATGCTACAGCTAGTATTGTTAATAACAGGAGCCAGATTCTGTTAAATTGGATATTGTCTCACATTTCTTCCAATGGTTCAAAAGACACCATTACTGAAGTTCTGTTTGTGTGAAGACTAGAAACTGGGAGACTGTGAGTTCTAGTCCTGCCTTAGGCATGAAGCCAGCTGGGTGACCTTGGGCCAGTCACTCTCTGTCAGCCCTAGGAAGGAGGCACTGGCAAGCCACTTCCAAAAATCTTGCCAAGAAAACTGCAGGGACTAGTCCAGGCAGTCACCAGGAGTCAACACTGACTGAAAGCATTCCCCCCCGCCCCAAAATCATAAATCAGTTAGTTAACTGGAAAAAAGAGAACCTTTTAAGCTAACAATTTTTTGATCCATTGACAATCTTCATCATAATGTGTCTTCTTGAAGGTCCATCGGGTGTTTTCAAAAGGGGTGGCCTCCCAGGAGGGGAAAATTCACCGTGGTGACCTCATTCTTTCTATCAATGGCACTTGTTTGGCGGGGTCTGTCCACGGGGATGTACTCAACGCGCTCCACCAGGCCAGGCTCCATAAATATGCCATCGTGGTCATCAAGAAGGAGAGAGACAGAGGAAAGATGCCTCCTCCAAGCTCTGAAAGGCCTACTTCTGATAGGCCAACTTTGGTGGCTGCAGCCATGGGAAGTGAAGCAGGTACTGTACAGTATGAGTTCAGTAGCATTTGAAATGAATTCACCCTCCCCTCTACTCTACCAAGAAATCATAGCAGATGATGGGAAGAATTGCCCCCATATGACTCATACTCTAATTGTAAATTTTTGGATGGATCAAGTGAAAATATGAAAATACTTTCAAGTTGTCAGTTGGACTCCTTTAGAATCCAAATAACCCTTTGAAAAGTAGGAAGATACTTAATTATCCCAGGCCCAAACAGAACTGAACTGCTAGATTTTCATTCAGAACAGTTGGAAATCTGACAGTGGCTCTCAGCTTTTGGTTTATGAATTAGGCAATAAATATGAATGTTTTATTTCCAGAGACATTTAGATTTATATGCATTTGTATAATCCAAGTTCAAGTATTCCAACAGCATAGCTGAAGCCCTGTTCCCACAGCTAAAAAAAAAAGTCTCAAATTGTCTGTTTTCCATTCCAAAGAATGGAAATAACATGAGGAAGGAAAGACTGCAAATTATGATTTATACTTTCCAAAGAGTTGGGGAACCAGAGATGTCTCTGATGCATTGTCAAGGGCTGTTTTGTGTTCCTTTTGGTATGACCTCTTAGTTCTGGTGATTAACCTACATTTGATCATTAGAAGATCATTGAGTGAGTTTTCTGAATTTTTTCTCCCCAAAGTTCCAAGTGGAGAGTTGAACGGTGCCATTTGTGTTGAACTTTTGAAGACTTCTGCTGGCTTGGGTTTCAGCCTGGACGGAGGAAAAGCTTCAGTATCTGGAGACAGACCTTTGTTTATCAAAAGAATTTTTAAAGGTAACTTGGACAATTTTCTGAAGATCCTGTTTTTTCCTTTGCTGAAGACAGTCTGAAATCTCACTGCCCCCTTTTGCACATGTGAATGGCCCCCATTCAATGGGATTTTCTGCACAAGTTTTGCAAAAACAGAACAGAGACCCATCTCCCCTGAAGAAAAGATTCATGTCAAGTTAACAAAATGGTTAACAAATAACAGGAAGTGAACAGTCCAGTTCACTTCCTGATATTTGTATTGTTCAAAATTCCAGCTTGCTAGACTTCATCCAACCAGCCAGCCGATTCCTAATCTGTTTTCTCTATAACACTATTTTCACCCTGCTTACCAAAAATGTTCAGTGCATCTTTCAAGCAAAGTAACCTACAGCAGTTTCGTACCGTGAACTATAATATAGTTCTTAATGCTAGAAATCAGGACATTTTTTGCGCGCCCTTCTTCAGTCTTTCTACCAATCTTCACTTTGATATCTCTGCCAACAGGTGGTGCTGCTGAACAAGCTGGAAAACTGGAAGCTGGTGATGAAATTCTTGCGATTGGAGGGAAATCCCTGGTTGGGCTGATGCACTACGATGCATGGAACATAATCAAGTCTGTCCCAGAGGGGCCCATCCACTTGCTCATCAGGAAGCATCGGCCACCAGAATGATGGATCCAAACCACTGAGTTTGACTTAGCTTTTGAGCACAACCTTACAGTTTTGTTTGCCAGCACCATTCCATACATTGCAGGAGGTGGAATGGTGGCTTCTGGGATGTTATTCTACTAGGTCGGAAAGGTTTAATCAGCCGAGAAGCATCGAGCTACACATGCAGGACTGGTGTCAAGCGCTGGCATGGTCAGGCAGCTACCTGGTGCTCAGACCTCATTAGAGGGCCTGTGCGCATAGTCTGGTTCTCTTAATTGAAGTCAGCTTGTTCACTGAAGAAGAAAACAAGCAACTTAGCAGCAGCAGAAGCAGGAACAGGAACAGGAGTCATCATAGTGGTTACTGCCTACACTGGTTCTCTGGGTAGCAGCAGCAGCAACTAATAAAAACTGAGATATCTTCAAGAGATCCCCTAAACCCTGGAGCGGACCTAAACGAGGAACTGTTTTAGCATGCGTTCTTGTTTTGCAAATGGTATCCTGCTTCCCACCCCTAGGTGACATAATTTCCCCACAGATTTCCATCCAACCAAATCTCGTTTCTCCCTTCTTGCTGATTTCTCAGTCAACCTTTATTGCAGCCACTCAGAAGCAACGCTTTGTGTCTATGCTCTGCTCTCTCTTTTCAGTACGCCCAGGGGCTGGGGGAACATCGGATATGAAAAGACCATGAAGGAGCGGGTGCAAAGTGCATCTCCATCTAGTCTGAACAGCTGATACCAAACTCACAGATCCAGAGCAATAGGGGAAAAAATCCCTGCATTTTATAAATCAATTGATGGTTGTCTGTGTCCTTTGCTTTTAATGCCAAAGATGGCACAATAAAGTGTTTTGCATTGGTTGTATGGAAAGCTCAGTAGCATACCTGGGGGTGGAGGGGGGAGATTGCATCTGGTTTTTTCTTACTATAATCCAAGGAGTTTCCATATCTTCCTTTCCATCACACGGAATGGTCGTTCCCAGCATTTTTAGCTCACTGAGTGTGAAGCTCCCAGATTCAGTTCTGGGCATCTCCAGTTCAGTGGTCTTGGATATCAGAACCTGCAGAACTGGAAAAGGGTTCTGCCAAAGATCCAGAAGAGCTGCCAGCTAGAACAACCAGTGCTTGGCTTAGAAAGACCAGTGGCCTGATTTGGTGAAAGACATGTTGATATGGAAGCCACTGCCCCACAAAGGACACCTCAGGTTTAGCCATGAACTCATTCTCGTGGCCCTTATTAAACTCTTAGCTCTCAAAGAGAAGTATCTGCCGTAACTTTTGTAACTGATAACTATTTATTGGGAAACGTACTATGTATTAGGAAACTTGAGTGTCTTTCAAAAAGTCTGATTTGAATGTGTCTGATATTTTTACACTTTGCAACTCAAACTGGGTGATGAAATGTGTCTAACGTGGATGACTGCAAGGGCTTTCTAGATATACCATGTAGTTTTGACTTCAGCTGCTTTGTGGGTCCAGCATGCTTTTAGTTTAAAAAATGAGAATGTCTGGAAAAATATATGTTTTCTATTGTGGAGGTGAGAATTTTTTGAGGACTTGGGGAATGCTAATGAAAATGTCTCAGCTGTCAACGTTAAATCACCAAACTTGGCTATGACACTATGTGCACATTGGAGATAGATACAGGGAGAAAATATAGTTACAGACAATTGGTGTTTTTCCAGGACGGTTTAGTAGGGATATAACGTTCAGAGTTTATAATCCAAAATCACAGTTGGTGGCCTCTAGAATTTAAATTAGAAGAATGGAACTTATACTGTCTTCCTAATGTCATGGGAAGTTTACTTTATTAAAATGAAGCAGTAAACCAGGATCACATTTTTAAAGAAATATACTTTTCGTTTGCCTAAAATGGCATTCAATACTTTTGAGATGGAATGGAAGGAACAGTTGGCAAAGACAGTTTCAGACATGAAGGTAAAGATTTCTTTGAGTTGTGCTCAACTCCTCATAACTACATGGATGTATCCATTTTTTTTAGCAATGGTATGAAGTGGGTTGCCATCCCCCTCTTCATTATTATATGTAATAAATATATTACTTCCTAGTGTAACGTACAGCCTTGGTATTTCCTGTTTACTCATCCAAGTACTAGCCAGGTCTGACCCGCTTAGCATTTCTGAGATCAGCTAAGGTTGGCTAGGCGTCTGTTGCTGCAGAGAGAGTAAAATTTCCTTTGAGCTCAGCTCAGCTCCTGATGCCTACTTGGTCACATCCATGTAGTTCTCTTGACAATTGTATGAGGTGGCTTACCACTGCCTTCTTCAAGGAAACTTTTTTTTTTGCCTTGACTTTTCATTCCAGTCTACAGCCCAGATTTCCTGGTCGTTCCCCATCTAAGAGCTAACCAGGTCTCATCTGCACAGCTTTCTCAAGAACAGCCGTGTGCTGCCACCTGCTGTGGCTTTCGAAACAAAGAGAAAACAGACTACGAGACCAAGCCTGAAAGTGTGGATTTTTCTGGATTTCAATTCTATGTGGCCATAACGTTCAATATCCTGTTTTAAAATGTTGGGTTTAGCAGCTTTTTGTGCATCTGTGGTAGCAGTTTCTTAAATAGGCTGTTAGCGATTCTGTGGGATTGCATATGCTCCCTCTAGATTGTGGAAAATGTGTATGTAGTTCACAATCTCAAAATGAACAGAAAATTATGGTTGTCTTCGCACTTCGCCACAGCATCACATACACGAATTCTGAATAGTTCACACGTAGTCAAAGCACATGCCTGACAAATCCTTTTAATGGGTAAATTATTTTAGGCAGAGAGCTAAACGTAAGGGAGGCTGGCCTGGTTTTGTTTTGCCTTGTTTTTAAATAAACCAGGATGATCGGAGGAGGGGGGAAGCATGCATCAGCACAACGCGGTATGATAATCCTAAATAAATGAATGGGGGAATTAGTTTTCAAGGAAATGATAAATACCAGAAATTAATTGAGTATATATCTTGTTCCTGTTGCCTTAAATTCCTGTGTGAGTTTCAGGGACATACCCTCAATTCCAGATTTTGAAAACCAAATGAGGTTTATATTTATGATGAACCTGTCTACACCATGCCATTCCATCCTTGTTGTGAGTGGATTTATTTTGTATATTTGTCTGAATCCATGTATCCACAGGGAGGGGTTTAAAAAAGTCAAGATGGCAACTGTTACCAATGTGATTCAAGCCCAACCCCATTTTTATGTGCATCACGATGCATGTAAAAAGAGGCTTTGTTTGCACAATCACGGTCTCCTGCATGACTTTTTGGAAACCCCCTGCAGATGACCCCCCAATCCATATGTGCATTTGCAAGGAGTGCTTTTGGAAAAAATAAATGCATCTAATGGAGATCTTTAAATCTGACTAATTGATTGCAATCCACTTTCCTGCCCTTGCTGGCAAAATGTATTTAATCTGGTTAGCCCTAACTCAAGTCAGATATCTGGTCCAGCACCTCGGACAGCACACCTTCATGCTAACTCTATCAAAATTCACCATTTCCACCAGTTAGCAGGATTGCATTGCACAGCCCTGTTCACTTTCTCCAGGAGGGACTTGGTATACCACCAACCCCTATAATCAGACTGGCAAGGCAAGGCCTCATTATACCCTCTGTCCCTTCTCTATTGGCTAGGCAGGCAGCAGAAGGTGGGGCTTGGGGCCCTGCATCCAATCAGTGGTTGGGAGGGGTGTTCTGCAAGGGAGAAGTTTGCTTTTCAGGGTCTCTGTGTTGGATTGGGACAGTTTGAAAACTGAGGCTGAAGGGAGCTTAAACGACCATTGTCTGCCCCACGTTAATGTTTGCATAAAATACTTAACCTCCCTTCCCTGCCTCAACCCCATTTATATAGAAATGCTACATTGAAATCCTGATTCTGTATCACCATCTGCAAAAGTCTTCCTCAGCCTGCTATTTCCTTCTCTTTCTTGTTAACAGCAGACTATCTCAAGCTGGTGCCATCCAGAGGCATGGGAACTACAAGCCCCAGAATTCTGTAGCCAGTGTGGCCAAAGGGATTCTGGGAGTTGTAGTGCTGATATGACGTGAAATTAGAAAAGGGGTTAAATTAGAGCAATCTGCCTCAGAGAGGGGGCAGCAAAGGTGAAACCTGAGGGCGGGCTGATACATTGTCCACCATTGCACTGTTGGCACGGTTCTGTTTCTTCCCTTCCACAATTGCTGGGATAAAGATACATTTAAAACCTAGTTGCTTCATGTGCGAATTCACCATCAGCCACTTGATGTATACCTGAAAAGTGAACTTAATGTGTTGTAATTTTATAGATATTAATTTGGAACCGTTACAAGGGTATTATTCAGAAAGTATTCAGACTGTGTATGTCTCTGTTCACCAGACACAAGAGTTAATTATGTGATAAAATGATGGATATCGCTTAAAAGTTATGATTAATTTTATTTTTATGCTGTCTTCTACCTTGCTCTAGACATCAATTATCTGTCCCTATTACGGATGAGCTGTCAGCCTGATAATAATCATTTTGGATTAGTGGATTTGAAATTAGCATATCGCAGAAGCTGGGTGGAATATATATTCCTCATGTCACAGAAAGTGGCACCTTGTCGGAAACCAATGGAGCAAGGAAGTAGTACAAAGACATAATGAAAGTTGGGAGAACTCAGAATCCCACCACAATAGAAGCGATAGTAAACATCTTGTGAATTATAGAGTACAAACTATCATGCTAATTTCTACCTTTGTAACATTCATGTGATTCCCATAAATGTTACAAAGCCACCCAGACATAGGTTTGCTACCCCTCTCTTACCCAGAGAGCGTGGGGTGGGTGTCAAAACAGTCAAGATGGCTTCTGCAACCATGCGATCCAAGCATCTGATTCGTGTAAAAAGGGGGCGGGGCTTTGCATCGGTTCAGCCGCCATCTTGACTTCTTTTACCTCCCTTGCGGACACCACTGCCTCCTTTTGCCCTTTTGTATGAGACAGGCCACAATTCTCCATACACTTTAGGCGTAGTTTTTAACTGCAACCCATTACTTCCAGTACGATATTGCATATTAACACTACAGTTTATATAAATATGTCCTTCGTGTTCAGATTATTTTTAAATGCCTTGTTGTAAAAAGAGAAGTGCAATAATAGGAAGGAAACTGTGTACCTTTCCAAATGTGCTTTACTCCCATTGTGTGAATGAACATCTCTTAAAAAAAAAAAACTTTCACTGCAGTTTTTTTTTTTTTAGTGACTTCGGAAAATAAATAATAATGTTACTTTATTGGTTTATTATTGTGTTGAAATGCAGGAATCTTAACGTAATTTTTATTTTCCAATATGTCGCTCGTCTTACAGTCTTGACACTTTGCTCAGTGAACACATTGTGCTAACCTCTCATTTGCTCAATCGTGGTTTGTTTAAATCATAGTGGCCTAGGTTTGAAAAACATACTACTTCATCAAGCATGGGCTACAAAATATAATGGCTTGATTCAAACAAGATGCGAAGCCGTGGTTGAAAAGCCCACATTATACCTAAATATGTTGGCAAGGGCATCCTCACAAGGGTGTCAAAAACTCAAAATGGAATCTTTATTTACAAAAATGGCCCTTTTTTCCCCATGGAGGGCATATCCACTGAAACACAGTATTTTACCAGAAAATTAACCCCACCCCACCCCCATGATATTTCTATTATCTTAGTGGGGCTTTTGTGGGACCCAAGGTTATTGCAAAGCAGTGAATTATATTTGTTTTGAATCATGTTAGCTTCCTATTTGTTTATCCTTTATTAAAATAAGTTGTGGTTGTTGTTTTTTTAAGTCAGGCGGTACAGGAAATCTAGTGACTAGCAAGCAAGGGCTGAGAGCCCCCAATAACACATTCAAAATTCTCAATTTGTTTGCAACCTAGCACCAAATGAATAAATAAATCCTACCCTACCCCCTGTTTGCCCATTAGGTGGCAGTGGGTGCAGCAATATAGGAATGACAGCCAGCAGTTTTACTCTTCTGGCTTAACCCTTGAAAGGAAACACTCTCTCTCAACCTTACAGCAGCTTTGCAACCGTTTCCTAACGTATTGTACACTGTTGGAGATTTGCATTCATCTGGGGCCTTTGTTAGGGAAGATGTTCGTGAACAGAAGCAGTGCTGATAATCAAATGTTAATAATTCTGCTAATCGATTATGTGCCATTGAGTCATTTTGGACTCCTAGAAACCACACAAATAGATTATTTCCATGAAGATCTGTCCCTAACCAAGTCCTTCAGGGCCTTCCAAAAGTGCAATTCTGCTAATAATTATTGTTAATACTAATGAAGTCTTAACTGCTTGTTGCTTCTTTAAATTTTCTCATATTTTGCGGGGACTCTATTATTTTACATTTTGGAGTGGTTTGAGGTTTGGGGTTTTACAATAGTTTTGGTTATTTCTCTAAACAGTGTATCCTAGAGCAGGGCGTGCATATTGTGTATTGCTGCACGCCCACAAACACAGACACATTCACATAAACAGATGAAGCATTATGAAAGGCTGGGCGCAGGAAAGAGGAAAAAAGGCCAGCAATTGGGCAATACTTGGTGTTTACAAGCACCGGAGGGTGGCATTGTTCTGTTTCTTGCTGCCAAAGTTGGCATATTTCACTAAGTATAAAATCACAAAGTGAGATTCCCTTTGGTTTCTGACACAGCATTCTCTGGGGGGCAAAATCACAATAGCTTCTGACACATTTTAAAAATGCCTACAAAACTAGATGCATGCAAGGGTTTAAAGTTAACTGCAGTTCATTACACAATAACATTAGAACCTATGACAGTGTTTCTCAACCTTGGCAGCTTTAAGATGGGTGGACTTCAACTCCCAGAATTCCTCAGCCAGCCTTGCCAAGTATTCCCCCTCCACCCAGCTTAAAGTTGCCAAGGTTGAAAAACCTTAACGTAAGGTGTGAGAGAGAGGTGGCTGGATTTAGATAGTGACACATTATCTCCTTTCCCCCACAACTCTGGGCCTAGGCAAAAATTATAGGAAGCATCTTCAGTAACAGACAACCTATGCATGTCCTGTTTTAATTTCAATTTCTTTTTCTAAATACAGAAGGAAACAGGAACATCTAAGTACCATTGCATCATTCATGTTGTGGTCACAGTGCATTCGACCTGTTCACGTGGCCTCCGAGTCACTTTTTATGGCTCACAAGAATACCAGGGAAGAGTCAGAGCTGCAGGACACATGTTTCTCAGTTTGTGAGGCTGTCTAAAAAAGATTGCCCCAAAGCTCCCTGCCCATTTCAAGGAAACTGAAAGCAAAGGCGGGGTGTTGGTATTGTCTCACTGGCAAGGTAAAATGATAAGCACACAACTCACAAACAGTGGGAGCATAACTGCTGAAGATGGGCATTTGCCCATCTGGCTACCAGGGGCTAAGGATCCTTCCTTGGGGCACCAAGAGGCAGTTGACCTTCCCCACTTGCTTGCTAAAGCTTTAGGTTTAGCAGAAAGTGGGGCTCATGGCCTATCTAGGGTAACCTTACTCCCTTGCCCTTCCAGGGTACCTCAGGGAGAGAGACCCACTGATCATGGCCAATAATGGGGCCCAGAAAACCAGGCAGGGTGATGACCTGGGGCTGGCTGGGGTGGGAATTGGGAGGGAGGCCCCTCTGCCTGGAGTTTTCATGCCACCGCATTACCACTGGGTTCCCGGGAGTCTGCTCTGCAGATCCAACGGCTTCATTCAGAACAGTGTTTCTCAACCTTGGCAGCTTCAAGACATGGACTTCAACTTCCAGAATCCTGGAAGTTGAAGTCCACGCATCTCACAATTGCTGAGGTTGAGAAACACTGATTTAGAACTTTTATACGGCTGCCATCTCAAACAACGGTTCTTACCAGTGCGTAAAAAGGCTTCCGTGTTGCAGCTCTTGTAATCAGGCAGTTCTGGTGCTGCAAATAATTTTCCAGTTTGAGTTTGAGATCCCAGCTCTAAAAGTTGCTACAAAACTCTTTGCTGTTGTAGCATGTTAACATGGTTCTCCCCCAGAATAGGGATCTAAATTAAAACCTTTACTTTTAGATTACTTTTCCTTATTCATTTCCATTTCTGAAACCACACTTAAAAAGTTTCAAAAGCTCTGGAGCAGAACAGAACTTTACTGAAGGTACTTTTTAATTGTGTTTATATGTTACCTTTTCTTTGGGAGCTCAAGACATACAGGGCATCGCCCCTCATTTTATCTCCAGCAACATTATCCTTGTATGGTAAGATCCACTGAGAGAGAATGACTGATCTGAAATCACTCAGAGACCTCAAGGGTAGAGATCTGAAGCTGCGACTCCATAATCCAAGACCAGAAAATTAGCCTCTACATTGCAAGTGGTGTATGTGTGGCTCTCCGGAGGCTGGAGAACAATTCCTGGCAGCCTAAGCCAGCATTGCCAATAGCAAGCCACATTATGGGGCTGAGTGTCTCCAAGATGGCGGTCATAAAGTGAAGATTATGGTTGCAATTGTGTGATCAGTGCCCTGCACCTTTTAAAGTCCATTGCATGCGTGTCACATGTAAAAAAAGGGATATGGTTTTGAATGCACACACACCATTTTTACTTTTTTGACCACCCACCCCTGTGTAGATGCTCCAGATGTTCAGTGCCCTCTGGAAGGCCAAAACTACTTATGGTGCAGAGTTTACATCACTGGATTTTGACCAGGGAGATCTGAATGGCAGATGGAATTCCATCTTGCATTCACATATATAAGCAAGATGGATTACAGTTGGAACAAATAAAGGTAGAGTCACCTAGGCAAGTCAGTTAATAGCCAGCAAAAATAAAATCCACCCTTCCTTATCTCTATTTGCTTGGCTTTGGAAATCAGGACATCGCCACCTGGGGAAAAAGTCCTTGTATTTGATCTCGACACAATGAAGCCTTGAAAAACTGCAATCCAGGACACTTTATCTGGAAATAAACCAGTGGGGGTTCCTTCTGGATAGATGCTCATAAGAGCCATCGCTATCCCAGAGATCGTTATAAGCACAGGTTAACCCTCGCTTTAAAATAGAACTTCAAGCATTAAGAGGCTGCTGTTAACAGCCCTGCAGGCTTTGGATCTGGACAAAAGGATTTGTGCTGGTGGCAGTTTCACTCAGAAATTCAAAATTCAGTTCCGTAAGTCTATGTAGCTACTGTTTCTCGGTCAGCTGTTTGTCACTACCAGCTGAGACATAATTTTTCTCCCCCTGAGTAATTTTTTACCCCTCCAGGAACAAAGGATAGATGTAGGTAATAAAACTAACTTTATCATCTAGGCTCTCTGAGTCACAGTTCACAGCAATTACACTCATGTGCCGGGAAGGGTAGCAATCAATCATGATGACACACCCGCCATCTTGAAGATTTTTACACATACCCCTGTGGTGTTCCTCATCCTCTTTCGTAGGCCCATGGCAGAGTTCTGCACTGCTTACGATTCAATTCCAAAAAACCACACCTGCTAAAAGCTTGCAGACAAGAGCTCTATTTGCATGTCCCACCACCCTGGAAAACTTTTGGGGAACTGATTCCAATGCACTGCATAAGATGCATTGGTTTCACCCAACACTATCAACTTAATCTGCCTCCATCCCTGAGTCCATGACTCCACTATAAATGCAGCAGTTTATTTCAGGAGCACCCATGCTTTTTGGAGGCTGGAGAGGGGCGAAGACAGTTGAGGAGCAGCATCTGCACGAGGTGGTTGAGAAAGTCAAGTGTGCAATTGAATACAACAGGGTAAAGGCCTGGCTACTTTTTATGGGCATCGTGGAGCTTCCTTTGCATCTTTATGGCTGCCATCTTGATTTTTTGATCATACCCTGCAGATGCCCTTGCACTGGAGGAAAAATTAAAAGTTGGTCATCCCAAAGGTTCTGGAAGGTGCCGTGTTGAGAGGAGGCTGATGTAGGTTGGTGAGGGACCCTTCGTCCCGTCTACAGCGTAAGACAGCCAGTAGAAATGTCCACGGGCCATGGTTAAAAAAAGTCAAGAAGGCAGTTGTGATGGCACAGTTGAAGTTCTACGTGGCTTTGATGTACATTGCACGCACAAGACACATAAAAACCAAGTGCAGGTTCAGTTACGCCATCATGGCCATCGTTTTGACTCTTTTGATCACAGACACCTCTGCCAGCCAGACCCTGTTCTGCCTGGGGACCTGCTGGGCTGAAACTGCTGAGAATTGCAAATCTGGAACCTCCTTCCCGTAGGGGGAAGGTGGGCTGATAAGAAAAACCAGTATTGCAAGCAGTTGTGCCTCTGCCCCAGGTGAAAATCTTATTTCCGGAATTAGCTAGGCTGATGTGTCATTATTTTCCATATGGTTTTGTTACTCTGGTCTCGTTTTTTTAGGCGTACAAAGACCGTTCAAAAAATCAATTAAGAAAAAAAACCTCCCAGGCTATAAATAGTGTTTTGCTTTTTTTTGAAGGAAGCAATGGCATGCAAAGCTAATCATAATTACCTCCCAGGAAGAGGCAAATGTTTGCTATGCGTTTATCTGCAGCTCAGTAGGGCAGAGAAGAAAAGGACCATGCAAAATGGCATCCAGAATGCTGCCATTCTCTTTTTCCTGGGCACTATACCCCCTCAGCCCAAATTTCACCGTGCTGTTTCCATTCTTCCCAGGAAGACCACACAGTGATGGCTCCAGGTATTTCCTTCCCACTCCCCCAGTTACTTAGAACCAGCAAGTTGTCCCAGTTAGTCCCCACATTCAAGTCCAAGAAAAAAACCAGATGATTTTCGAACCGTGGAGTCCTTGGGGTTCTCTGAGCTTGGTTCTTTTCTTGCAAATGTTTCATGACCCGGCTCGGTAAATGAATGGTCATGAAACGTTTGCAAGAAAAGAACCAAGCTCAGAGAACCCCAAGGACTCCACGGTTCAACCCTGAGCTACATATATTCATCTCTATTGATTTTCGAACCGTCATTCCCAGACCAGGCTGTCTCTTCATTTACGTCAATCCCTGTAAATCTAGCAAATGGTTGTTGTTATCATCACTGTCACCGCTGCTACGTAAATCTTGTTGTTTCAACCCACTGGCGATTCCAGTGGGGTGTGCAGGCGATGGGCGGGGTGTGAAAATCTGTAGAATATACCAGGTGATACGACAGCATCCTCTTTTTCTGAAGGTAGGAGAATAGATAGTCAGTTGGTTGCTTTATATCAGTTTTTTCAAACTTGACCACTTTAAGATGTGTGGGCTTCAACTCCCAGAATTCCCCAGCCAGCCATGCTGGGAGTTGGAGCCCACACATCTTAAAGTGGCCAAGTTTGAAAAACACTGCTTTATATCCTGCCTTTTTTTCAGGAGCCAAAACAGCCTTCCCACCTTCAGTTTTTCCCCACAACAACAACCCTGTGGGGTAGGCTGGGTCGGGAGAGACAGTATCTACCCAAACTCCCCCAGCGGGTTTCCACTCTTGCTGTCTATGTTGCACTAGTTCAACACACCAACTCCCACACCACCTTTCCTCTCTCCAGACAGGGAATGGGGCCAGGCGGCAGGAGACACAGGCTGCTGACTCTCTCTGCCACGCAAAGGCTGAGAAGTGGACTAGCAGGTTATCCACTGAGTCATATCTAAGGCTCCGAGGCTCTTTATTTAGTGCACATCTCCCGGACTGTGAGAAGCATGACGCGGTGTGGCTATTAAAGTAACAGGGAATATTTATACCCTTTTCGGAGCAAGGCGTGGCTGCCCGAAGGGCCACCTATAAGTTAATTCCTGTTTATTCAGTAGTGGGGGGGAGCGTCCCAGAGAAACACCCTCCTCAGCTGTTTCCAAATCACCAATCGCTGGGGAGGGCCATTCCCCAGGCAGAAGCCAGCAAGCCAGCGTGCCAAGGCAGGAAGTGAGAATGGCCTGAATTTGGTGCACTTTGAACCGATACCGGAAAACAGGAAGCTCGAGAGCGGAACAGCTGTCCCAGAGTCACAAGAGGTCAATGAACTCCCTTGAAAACAATGGCAGGTAGATGATGGAAGGACCGTCCCTTCAGCTGCTCTGGTGCTGACAGACCAGACTAGTAACACAGGTGGCCCTTTGGGGAGGAGGGGCAAATCAGGATTTCAGTGGCCCAAAGTCACGGAGAAGGTTGGGTTTTCTGTACAGCACTTTAAGAACGAGTAGACTAGATAGATAGATGGATGGATGGATGGATGGATGGATGGATGGATGGATGGATGGATGGATGATAGAGATAGAGAGACAGAGAGAGCTGATAGATAGATAGATAGATAGATAGATAGATAGATAGATAGATAGATAGATAGATAGGGGATAGAGAGACAGAGATGATAGATATAGATAGATGATAGAGATAGAGATAGAGAGACAGAGACAGAGACAGAGAGAGCTGATAGATAGATAGATAGATAGATAGATAGATAGATAGATAGATAGATAGATAGATAGATAGATAGATAGATGATAGATAGGGGATAGAGAGACAGAGATGATAGAGAGAGAGAGAGAGAGAGATGATAGATAGATAGATAGATAGATAGATAGATAGATAGATAGATAGATAGATAGATAGATAGATAGATAGATAGATAGATGATAGTGATAGATGTTAGAGAGATAGAGATAGATGATAGATAGGTAATAGTGTTGATTAGTCAACACATAAATACAGGGCTTGCCCAACTGGGCATCTCCACCTGTGCTGGAGCTGGCACCCCAGGCTTCTTACCCAGACAGGGATCCCCAGCTTGAGTTGAGGGGATTGCGAGAACAGGTTCTAGGTGCTCTGACAAAATGGCAACCCAGCAACCCATCCCTTCGAAAAACAGCTGCCAAGGGGAAGATGACCAGCCACAAAGCACTGCTTGATATGATTGGTCATTCATGTGGAACCTTCTGTCCTGAAGGTCTTCCCTTCTATCCCTGCCAGGTGTTTGTGGGGAGGGGGTCAAAAAGTCAATATGGCTGCTGCTCCATGTGACCAAAGCCCCATCCCTTTTTGACACATGCTGTGTCCCGATGGGCAAGAGACTGAATGAGGCTGTGTTGGGTGAGGGAGGGAGAAAGAGAAAGTACCGGGGCGGGAAGCTGGACACTGGGGGATGGCATAGCCAGGACTGGGCTTCCAAGGGTCTCCCTGGAAGACGTCTGGCCCGGGAGGCCCTTCAGCTCTTGCTCTGTCACCAAGCTGCCTTCTTCTTCTGGCTTTTGGACTCCAACTGCAAGCGTTGAAACTGAGCATTTCCTGGCTGCGCTGTTTCGATGGCAGCACAGCCAGGAAATGCTCAGCGGTCAGGATGTGCCAGATATGACTCATCTCCCTTGATTTTGGATCTCTTACTTTGTTACCCACTTGTCTGGAACTAACGAAAGTGCCAAGGGAGGGGGTATCAGGAGGAAACTGGAGCCATTTCACAAGGAATAGGTGTGGCAAAACCTTTCTCCTTGGACCCAGAAGGTGAGAACTTCTGTTGGAGAGCCAATGGGGCCAGTTCAGTGGCCATGGACCTAATGGGGATAAGAGCTCCTGAGATCTCCTCACAGGCCTCACTGATTTTTTTTTTTTTAATCTCATGCTTAAATGGGAGCTGGCCCTGCCCTGCAAGAATAGCAGCAATGTCTGCCAAACCTTTGCAGCCTCATAGATCTGCTAGGCAAGGGGGGCTGAAGGGGTGGGGAGATTTCTCCTCAGTCCCCACAGAAGACACAAAGCGATGAGACAATGGCTGTCAGGCTGTTCTGGTTTGATCCACCCAGCCTGATAAAGCAGGCCGTTGCCAAAGACACTGCTGCCTCCTCTTCCTCCTGCACTACTGGGTGAAGCAGGATGCACAACTGAGGCCCCAGAGGATTGAGGGCAGCCCCCAACACCTCTCCAAAAGTTACCTGAAATTGTCATTTTTAACATGACTGAGTAGAAAAATGATGACATCCATTGGAAGTAATCATAATAGTTTGATCAGTTAATTCAACTTCAGTTATGTCAAATCTAGATACCTCCTGGCCTCAACCACCATTGTGGGGAGGGTGCCCCCCTAAAGATAGTAATCAAAAGCCTATTGTGGCAAACTCCTGGGTTCAAGGAAAGGCTCTTCTTGGAGTGACAAAAGTCCTGCATTTCCACCATCTGTACACAGTGCCCCCCCCCCCAACAATTGGCACTCTGGGGCTGCTGTCATCAGTTTCTGCAGGGTGTGTGTATGTCATCCCTCAGGTTGAGTTCAAGTCTACTGACTACATGAAGACATCCATGTAGTTTTCTTGGCAACAATATTGAGAGCGGCCTTCAGAATTGACAAGACAGAGCGTCATGATGTAAGCTTTACCCCTTTGAACATATATACCATCCCAGTGCACACACAGAGTTGCATCATGGCCCTCTTCTGCCATCTTGCTGATTTTGATCCTCTCCCAGATGCTGTTGAATAATTAAATGGTTGGCAACTGCCTTCCCTGCGATTGTTTTTTTTTTCCAACTTGCTGATCTAGCCTTCCAGCTTTGGACCTCCTGGTGGTTTCCCATACAAGCACCAGCCAAGTCTAACCCTCTCAGCCTTTAAGATCAACCAAGGTCAGCTAGCTGCAGTCACCTGCTTTGAATTACAATAGGAAGGTTGGTCTGGTGGGAATTAAGATTTATTGTCTTCTCCAAACAATAACAACACAATTTTCTTCCCGCGCTTGTTATCTCCCCTCTGATAAATGTTCTGTTCTGGGAAGAGGATTATGAGGTTCTAGCCTGAATTAACGTTTGCCCGGATGGATAAGGCAAACTCTTCCCAAGGGAGTCTGCCATGTATGGTTTCGCGTTCCTGCGAGTAGTTTAAGTGTGAGAGCTGCTGTGAGGCTACAACGGTGTTAGAAGAACAACTACGCTCTTTGGGAGCCACACCCAACCTGCACATTCCAGATCTGCTGAGACTACAGCTTTGATCGCTGGGAACATCAGAGGCAGCCCAACAGCTCCAGATTGCTCTGGTTTGAAGAAGACTGTCCAAAAGGCAGATACCATGTGTTGTCTTGGGTTGAACCTCCCTGTCCTTACTTGCAATGGGAAACTGGCAGCTGGCTTTTATAGCTGGTAGGAGGAGGATTAAAAAAGGCAAGACAGTGGCCACGTTTACGCAAATAAAGCCATCCTCTTGACTTTTTCTTGACACCCTAATCCCTGCAGATGCGCCAGCAAGCAGAACTCTCTAAAAATCTTGTATAATAGGGTACTATCGGCAATCACAGAAAGGTGGAAGGCATATGACTGCATGTTCAAATTCCATGGAAATTATATTCTGGAGCACTTTTTTTTTTTGAACTAACAAATAAAGTTTATTAACTTAACAGCTGCCACACAGAAGGAATAATTTTTAAGACATGGACAAAAACAATGATTCTTCTGAAAAGCTATGTCATGTATGACATTTGCAAGAAAGCTGCCACATGAACATAACCCTCTATGGATGTGTTGTAAATCCACCTTCCCCAATAGATGTGTTGTAAACCTTCTATGTCTGTTGCTGTAAACCCATCTTCGCCAACTTGACAACCTCCAGTTGTATTAACTTCCATGCGGAGACTTCACAGGCAGCATGACCAGCGAACAAGAATTCTAGCATTAAACACCTAAGCTTAGCAAAACAATATATTGTGCAATACTCCCATATAAAAACATGCAAAGAAAAAAATGTTGCCATCAGGAGGTCAAAAAAGTCAAGATAACAGATCCATGTAAAGATTGGATAAGGCTTTGACCAGCTGTCATAGCTGCAATCTTGACTTTTTTGACTCCTCCCATGGACAACCCTGGTTATCGTCAACAAGGAATACAAGGATCATATATTGAAAGACCGTATTCTTCAAATGATACTTCATAATGCTACAATCAAAGTAATGCTAGGAAGTCAGTTTTTAAAAATGAACAGTCAAAGAGATTTACAAAAAAGAATACCAACTTTGAGGTGATATTCAACAATTCTAGTATGCACTTTTATTCAAATCAGTCTGCAACTGGGGTGGGGTAGGGATTAGGGAAAATAGCCTGATTTTGATGTAGGTTAGTGTAACAAAAACCAGACTTCTGAGTTACTTATGAATTCAGTTGAAATACCTTTAGAGGATATGTTAAGAATGTTGCAGAATAAATACTGAGATTTGAATGCCAGCTCAGATATTTGCTTGGAACTTAGCAAATCTGCTGAAAACCTTTGGGCTTGATTTCAGAAGTAGCACTTGAATTGTACACGGAAAAGAATATCTACAAGGATCAACTTCTTATACAGTAATTAGTGTATGAAAACAGATCCATATCGAGATCTGATCTCATGTGAATTTGTAGACTGGACTGACTCTTGCCTGTTTCAAAAGTGTCTGGCGCACTTCATCCAGCTGACATATATTGAATAATGCAATTTGTTTCCTTAGTGAAAAACAAGCACATAATTTCACCCCAAAGTTGCTATCTTAATGTAATTTTTGATCTGTATTTTCTTTGCTAAAGCTTATATTACTTATGTAGTTCTAACACTGTTAGGAAATCTATCACTTTTAACATACAAAGAGAACTGTATTTTCTTAACTCATAACTAAACTTGTTCCAATTCATTCTGTAAAGCTAAGAATACTGTTACTTTTACTGAAGAACATTTGACTACATGTTAAAATCTACTCTGATGCAGATTGTTTTGAACATTCATATTGAATATTTAGTTACGTTTAATAACCTGAAAATAAGTTCCCACAAAAATAAATATACCAAAAACATCTTACCCATAGGGCATGTAGTGTAAAGTTGGTATTTCAGCGGTACCAGCTTCACTCTTATAATTTAATCCCATTGCAATATAATTAATTATAAAACCAATGAACATCTAACAAAGTACATTCATTTCAACAAACAAATGTGAATATCTGTAGCTCAGGGTTGAACTGTGGAGTCCTTGGAGTTCTCTGAGCTTGGTTGTTTTCCTGCAAATGTAAGCTAACCACTGAAGATGTTACCTAGCCAGGTAACAAAACGTTTGCAAGAAAACAACCAAGCTCAGAGAACCCCAAGGACTCCACAAAACAAATGCATACATAACATAATTCTCCCACATGTAGGTTTCCAAACTCTAGAAAATAAGAACAGAGCGCAAGGACTCCACAAAACAAATGCATACATAACATAATTCTCCCACATGTAGGTTTCCAAACTCTAGAAAATAAGAACAGAGCGGAGAAACTGATTTGTATTTTCTAAGGAAATCCACACAAAAAATTCATTTTCACTATGCATGAAAGTGCTTAACAGCCAGCACTGCATAGGTTTCCAGATCAGATGGCTGTTTTCAGATTCCTTCATTTCCCAGGGCCATTCAACGTTGTCAGTAAACAGTAAAATCCAGTTTTTTTCCTCTCTCATTAGCTCCATTTGCATTCACCAACAAACTTCCTGAAATGGTGGCTGAAAACATCATATAGGAGCTTTGTTGTTGTTGATGTTGATGGAAACAAGCAACAAAATGCTTTAAAGATTTCATCTCTTCCACCTTATGGAGATTCTCTCTTATAATTCCGAGTACATAAAGTTTGCATCTTCCCAAAGATTATTCCTCCTCTGGTGTTGTTCTTGTTGTTTTTTCAGTTTCCTTTTCTCTTCTTCAAGACCCTCTCAAGTTCCAGGGCAGAAGAGCTTTGAGATCAGGTTCAGAATCCTTTGTTGGAGATTCCATTTGTCCCCAATCCTGCGTAGCTGCAAAGCACACTCCGAAACTGTAAAATACAGAAGCACATTATTGCCAGTTTGCACTGAATATGCTGATGTAATTTTAAGTGTTTATTTCAGCCTCCCTGTTGCAAAGACAGCCCTCCTGACTTAGAATGTTCTGTTGTGCATTGACAGAATTCCTGTGGGATTCCCCATTCAGTTAAATGGAGGGGGATCAATGGATGATGCGTAGCCTCCATTGGTTAAATTAAGAAAGAGAGCCTTCAGGCAGGTGTGCCTAGGACTCAGGCTATAGTAGAGTTTCTCAACCTGGGCATCTTTAAGATGTGTGGACTTCAACTCCCAGAATTTCCCAGCCAGCCAAACACTGCACTAGATACTCTGGCCCACACATCTTAAAGTTGTCAGTGTTGAGAAACATGGGTCTATAGGGTCCTTCACCTTGAGTGTGCATATGAAATGAATCACTGCTATTGATATGTTTCTGCTGAACGTACCTTTTAAAAATTTTTACAAAGTAGAAGACAGTCATCAAAATGACACCCCATACACTTCCTTATGTTGGATTAGAGATCACTTTAACAAAAAAAAGGGGGGGGCAGGCTAGAAGTTGGAGACAGACAGGAAACAGCCCTGAAACAGTAAGAGAAACAGTGACAGGGCTGAGCAGAAATTATGCTAATATCAACTAAGAGGGGGCAGAGTTGGGTTCTACATGCAGAAGATCCCATGTTTTATCCTGGCATCTCCTGTTCAAGAGATGAAACAGGAGAAGATCAGGAAGAGCTCCACAAAAAATCCTTGAGGGCTACTGGCAGAGCAGACATCACTGGGTTGGGAACAATCTCTCTAAGGAACTTCCTATGCCCTGAAAATCCTGCAAGTTTCCACAGAGATAGAATTTCCCATTCCCTTCAGTGGAAGCTGCAGTTCTTTCTCTCCCCCTGCAAGAAACAATAAAGCCTTTGCAAGCAGACTTGAGATCGTCCCTACTCTCAGGCTGTTGGGTCTTGAAAACTGGCCACTACAGACACAAGCTGATGGGGGGAAACCACCCCTTAGAATAACGTCTCTACAGACCATCAAATGTCCTATGCAGTGTTCCTCTAAAATGGTGTGCTGCAAGTGTATGGGGCTACCATGAGTGCTACAATGGGAATTGACCTCTAAGATGTTCTCAGAACACACGGGAGACCTGCTCTAATGTCCTTCTACCATGTTGAACTTTATCCCTTTCTGAATTTTTCTTTCTAGAGTTTTCCTGCAGGTGCAAGGTCCGCTTTTCAGATCATCAAATGCTGATCCATTGGTTGAAACATGAATTGACTGACCGGCTTGTTGGCCGAGCCGGAGCCTGAGCCCCAAGCCACCCAGCCAGCTTTCATGCCTAAGGCAGGACTAGAACTCACAGCCTCCTGCTTTCTAGCCTGGAGCCTTCACCACTAATAAAATGGTCTTCACATCTCTGCTAAATCCCCCTTCCTGAGAGGCTCAGGGCCCCAGCTCCCAGTGAGCCCAGCAGCTCTAAAAGCCTGAATCTTGAGCCAGCAGGTGATCCATAGCAACCGGCTGGGCTATCACCTGTTTCTCCAGGCCTTGGTGATCTTGGGAGAGAAGACGACAGGGAAAGAGGAAAAGGAGAAGAGACCCACTGGGTGAGAATTCTACACTATGCAGTTGAGTTGACAGATTCGAAGATTAGGTTTGGATCGCAGACTCAGACATGTCCTGGGAACGTTCAGGCACCGTCCTCACGCAGAGGGGCGAATTCAAGAATCACGAGCAGATCCTTCAGAGGAGAAGAAACTGCCTGGCTCGGGGTGGGAGGAACCGGGTCGGGGCGATGCCCATCCACGATCGATCCACTTCGCTAAGAAGGGCTGCCTCTCGGCCAGTTAACCCACCCGCTCAGCCTGAGATCGCCCGACGCTCTGGGGCCCCATCTGGAGCGCAGGGACACGAACCCAAGAGGCGCCTCGCCGGGCCAGGCCCGCCCGGCTAGAAGCCATCGGAGGCGGATCGCGCCCGGCTACTACCTGAGGGCGCGGAGTTCTGCAGCGCGGGCTTGCGCGGCGTTTTGGTCGGCATCATTTCGGGGGAGGGGAGGCGCTCGTTCAGCTTTCCTCAACTCGTCGCTTCGAGAGCCCAGTTCCGACAGGGACAGGCGCTGGCCGGCTCCGCTCGCTGCTGGCTCTCCCGCGTAGTGCTGCGTCTGGCGCGGACGCCCGGGGGTAAGGCGAGGGCCGGGGGTTTCCCCATGACGTCAGCGTGGAGTCCTCGCCTCTTTCCCGGGCGAGACTTTCTCCCGTCAGCCAATCAGAGCCGAGTGCCGGGCAAGCGGGGACAAGTCGCTGGCCGGCCTGAGCAGAGGCGAGAGGAGCTGGGCAGGTGGCGGCGCGTCCCAGGCAGCGGAACCGGGCCGGGCAGTGGAGGCGGCCGGCCTCCGACGCCCGTGAGCCTGACTTCGGAGGCCCAGGGGGAAGTCCGTTTCGGGCCCGGAGCGGGAAGAAAAGAAAGCCCACCGGCCCCTGTTCGTGAACGCTGTTCCCCTCCAGGGCAGCCACTGCCAGGGACGCCCCAGGAGCGGCTCGCAGCCCGAGAGGGCCCACAGTGGGAGGAATGGGGAGAGGAACCCCGAAAGGTTGTGTTCACACAACCCTGAGCAGCCCAGGAAACAGCTTAGCGGATGCATTCTAGTAACTGGCCAGGCGAGGTTCGTGTTGCCCTTCCGTTCCCTGTTGCCTCCCATCTGGTGAGTTTAGGGTTCGATGTGCTTATTATGCACATCCGGAAAACAGGCTGCTTCATTTCCCACTCGGTTAAGTCCCCCCCCCCCTCTCCCTTTCCACAGGAGAGGAAAGGGAGCAGAGAGGGGGCCCAGGAAGAGGAAGATAGCAGGGTGAGAAGAGAAACTGAGGGATGTTCCCAGAAGTTTGGGCTTAGGGTCCCCAGAAAGCATTTTGCACAGAGCCCCTCAACTCTGGCGGCTCCAATATTGTCTGAGTGGGAGAAGTCAGGGACGGCAAGTCATTTGCTGTCCGAGGGGAAGAAACCCCCCCCCCCTTTCCATGGGCTGAAACTGTTCCCCAGCAGTGGCCGCCTCATTTGGACACTGGCAGTGGGATTCTGTAGAGGAAAGAGGAGAAGGGCAGGAGGAAGAGCCACTACCAAGATAATTGGCAATAATAAGATGGTCTTGAGCCCGGGCCCAAGAAAATAGCTTGAGAAAATATCTCAAAGAAGCCCCTCCCTAGTTCTCATGAAGATAAAGGCGGGGAGGGGAGAAGCGCATTCAGATTGCAAGATTCTGCTACTATAGCTTTATAATAAAGATAATATTGGCCTGCGTGACTTTGATTTCCTAGTCTGCTCTACCTTGAAGGGCTGACAGAAACTGTCCTCCACTACAGCAGGCTAGATTAAGGGAACTGGGACAGGCTTCTGTGCCTCCAACGCTTCATTGTCATTCTCTGTCTAATTGTATGGCTGGCCCTGTCAGTCTCCATAAAGTCAGTTTTCCTACCATGGATCTTTGGTAGGGTCTTAGTGTTTTTTTTTTTTTTTTAACGTGTATTGGAAGCAGGGGTGTCTGCAAGGTGTGATCAAAGAAGTCAAAATAGTGGCTGCAACGGTGTGATTGAAACTCTTTCTGTTTCTTTATGTGCAATGCACATAAAAACCAGAAAGAGCTTCAGTCACAGCACTGCGGTGCCCACTTTGACTTTTTTGACCACACCCCACAGACACCTCTGACTGGAAACTCATTTCTGTTTTTATTTGCATGTGGAATTGATTGATAAATAAATAAATAAAATAAAAACACCCTGCTCACTGGAAAGAGAACCTTTCCATTCAAGGTTTGATTATGCTTCTAGCTTAAGCTGCTTACAAACAACCCTGGCTTGACCATGGAAGATAGCATGACACTCTTATCTCCCTCAAGCAAAGGGGAGGGTGTGTTGGTGTAGGGCAGTGTTGTCCAAACTTGGCCACTTTAAGATGAGTGGACTTCAATTCCCAGAATTCCCCAGCCAGCCATGCTGGCTGGGGAATTCTGGGAGTTGAAGTCCACTCATCTTAAAGTGGCCAAGTTTGGACAACACTGGTGCAGGGGAAATGGATCCAAAATGCCATTTGTACGTTCAGCCATTGAAAGCATTCCTCCAATTCCTGTTTGCAGGGTTCCTCGTTTAACTAGGTGGCTTTAAAATATGTACTACATTGCAAGTTCAGTTGTGTGAAAGTACTTTTCACCGCCATCAAGGCTCAACCTCATACCCATAAAATAACAAGATACAACATAATATGCAAAGGTCTTTCTCAGCCAAAGCAATTATCAGTGAAAAGCAAGTATCCTGCAAGGGAGTCAGCTGATCCTTCCCAAGTCTGCGTTCTGACACCTTGGAGGTTGATGATGGTTAAGTTTGAACCACCTGGCCTCCCTGAGCTCAAGATAGCTTATGTGTGTTTGAACAACCCTTCTGTGAGGTAGGCAAGAACTCATTGTGACATTGGGCCTGTGAATCTTGGTCTCCCCCAGCCCAGACTGACCCTTTCACCCCTTCACTTCTGTAGAACTGCGTTTTCACCCCTGGGCAGTTCTTAATTACAATAACCTAATGTTTCTTATCTGATTGCAAACATCCTGGCCTGAAACAATTTCCTCATCAATTGCTTTAAGCTTTAGATTTTTTTTAACCATGGTTTTCCTTTAGGAGTTCATGGCAGCGCACCCAGCACTCTCTCCTCCAACTTTCCCCACCACGACCACTCTGTGAGACTGGTTGGTTGGAGAGAGAGTGACTGGCCCAACGTCGCCCACTGAGATCCACCACGGAGAAAGGGAAAGGGAGAAGGAAAACTGAGTCTTCTCCAACCCTTAACCATCGCCCCAACTTGACTGTAAAAATGGGAGCAGGGGCCTCGGTGTTAGAGGAGTTCACAACTGATTCTCAGCAGGGCCTGGACAAAGGGTAAAAATGCTATGTAAATACTTTAAAATATTATGGAGCAAATTATTAGATGCAAGATTGCAGGTATTGTCTCTTTTAGGTAATAATTTTCACATACAGTATGATACATTGCAACTCTTCCTTCCTTCCTTCCTTCCTTCCTTCCTTCCTTCCTTCCTTCCTTCCTTCCTTCCTTTTGGGTCAATCCCAGTTATGTCCTGGAATCCAGTGTGGTAGCACTGGACTCAAGCAAGCTGTTTGTACCACAATGTGGCCATGTCACGCCTGGGCCCAGGGCTGTTCCCTGCCACAAGTCACAAAGACAATTTCATTTGGCAAGTTAGTTTTGGAGTTATAGGTCTTAAAGAAACAGCGGCTGCCAGAGCTTAAACCCCTCAGCAACTTGCGAGTTCTTTTAAAACAATGTTGTCAGTTGTTATTCATGTTTCTTGCTAGTTGTTGTTTTCTTGTTTTTAAACTCTCCTGATTAGAAAGAGAATGCATGCCGGTGCAAAATGACATTCAACAAATACCAGCTAATGTAATTAAAATTCTTCCACCAAACGATGGAGTATGTAAGAGCAAAAATTGACAACATGTATAAAGTATGGAAACGAAGGATTTCTTGCTTATGTTTTGTCATTTTTGTCTGATATACTTTGCATATTTAAGTGGTTTACATAAGTCATGCTAATTATGCCATTTGAGAAGCTTAAAAGTTGTGCTGCTTGTCTCAGTCACTTTCTCTCTCCCTCAGACATACATCCGCCTAGACTTTTAAGAGCCTTCCAAGCCTTCTCAGCTTTAGATGCATTTTCATAGTCATTGCAGACTAGAAACATGTTAGAAAGCTGAGAATGCAACGGTGCTGTCCTTGGAGAGAGAATTCCAGGGCCCCCAAAAAGTTGCAAAGCCTTTGCATAGAAGGAAGGAAGTAAAAAGAGGAATTGCCATCCCATGAGTTAGATTTCATTTTGCAATCCCTCTAAAACCATGTGGTCAGTTTCATCCTCTTCCCTCTACAGCAGTGTTTCTCAACCTTAGCAACTTTAAGATTTGTGGACTTCAACTCCCAGAATTCCCCAGCCAGCCTTGCTGGCTGGGGAATTCTGGGAGTTGAAGTCCACAAATCTTAAAGCTGCTAAGGTTGAGAAGCACTGCTCTACAGTGTCAGAGCTCTGGTGTTGATAAAGGCCTAAAAAAGAGCCAACAATGGAAGGGCAATTGTGATTTATTTTTTAAATGAGAGAAAAAGGGGATTCATTTCTTCAGTCCCTTCTCTCCTCTTTGTGTTTGCTCAGAAGGTTTGAGATAGAGTGATCCTTCCACCCTCTCCTCCTTGTACTGACAGAATTGCTCGACTTAACTGGCCGAATTGTGAGTTACATGAACCATATTTGGGGGCTTTTCAGAGCACTCTCAGAAGAAGGGTGTCACTGGATAGGTTTGTGCAGAGGCCATTTCTGAACCTTTGTTTTGGCCACTTTGCACACATTCTTCCCACAATCAGTTTGTCTCATTGCTCTCACCTTTGACAGCATGGGTCACTGAGGATGAAATGCAAAGAAAGGAGCTGTCTTGAGGGATTGCACACATACAACCCTTTCTACCGAGGATGATCAGCCCTCTGGATTCAGAATGAAACACAGAAGCTGATGTTACATTTCAGCTTTTCTTTAGCAGCATATAGAATGCATTAGGCAATCTATTGACATATGCAGAGATGGCCTTATAAGGGAAAGACAGAAAGTAAGGAAGCCAACCCCTGAATTCTGCACCATGGGACTTCCCAGCTGCATCATGCAAGAGCTGGCCAAAAGTTCAAATTTCACCAAACGTGAGGCTGAAAAATACTACTGAAGCAATTCCAAAAAGAAATGCCCTCTGTGTGTCTTGGGTTTTCCTTTGATCCTTCTGCTGGCTGGGAATTAGGAGAATTGCAGTCCAACCTGGCTGGGAGGCTTCCTGTTTGTTTGTTTGTTTATTAATTTAATTCAACCTATGTGTCACTGACTCCAAACTGATTCCGGGCACCTTACAATATACAGTGATACCTCGGGATACGAACGCCTCTGCTTGCGAATTTTTCGGGTTACGACCAGCTCTGGCCCCAAAATTTTACCTCGGTTTGCGAACTCCGCCTCGGGGTACGAGCCATTTTCCGCCCATGCCACGTGGTCCGCGGCCATTTTCTGCCCGTGCCACGTGGTCCGCGGCCATTTTTCCGCCCGTGCCACGTGGTCCGCGGCTGTTTTTCCGGCCCTGCCGCGTGGTCCGCGGCCGTTTTCGCGCCGTGCCGGGCTGTTTTCGCGCCGCGCCGGGCCGTTTTCGCGCCGGGCTGCGCCGCGCCGGGCCGTTTTCGCGCCGCGCCGCGCCGTTTTCACGCCGCGCCACGCTGCACCCGGCCATTTTCGCGCCGCACCACGCCGCGCCCGGCCGCTTTCCGTGTGGTCCGTGGACGCCAGAACGGATTAACGGTAATTACATTGAACCTTATGGGAAATTGCCTCGGGTTGCGACCAAATTCGGGCGGAGGGCGGAACGGATTAACCGGATTTACATTGAACCCTATGGGGAAATTTGCCTCGGGGTGCGACCAAATTCAGAGGGCGGAACGGATTAACCGGATTTACATTGAACCCTATGGGGAAATTTCCTTCGGGTTACGACCAACTCGGGATACGCCCAGAGTCACGGAACGGATTAAGTTCGTATCCCGAGGTACCACTGTAATAAACTATAAAATACGATACAAAGCAAAACAAGATGAGATCCGGTTGCTCTCTGCAAAAACAGAGACAAAACACATGTAACAAAGGGCCTCATCCAGCACAACCCAAGGTCTAGGAGAACAATCAGATCTTCAGAACCTTACAGAATGTCAACAAGATGGGAGCCACACAGATTTCCAGAGGGCAGGTACCGCAACAGAGAAGGCATGCTTCCTGGGTCCTGAGAGATGGCACGGTTTGATCGAAGGGACCTGGAGCTTGCCAACTCTATTGGCTGGGCAGAAGATGTGGGACATAGATGGTTCCTCAAATAACTTGGTCCTGTGCCATGAGGGCTTTATAGGTGATGACCAGCACTTTGAATCGCACCTTGAACAATACTGGCAACCAGTACAGCTCATGAAGCAGGGATGTCACATTGCTGCATTCTGGACTAGTTGAAGCTTCCAGGTGGTTTCCAAGGGCATAGTCAGGCCTTGAGGTGATTTAGGTCATGAGTGATTGTTTGAAGGGCCTCCTGATCAAGGAAATAGCATAACTGGCACATCAGATGGAGCTGTGCAAAGGCCCCCTTGGTTACAACTGCTACCTGCTCTTTGGGCAGGATCTGTGAGTCCTGAGGGCGTGCCACTCTTGAATGGGGAAATGCTATCTCATCTGAGAATATAGGTGGAAAATCCTCAGGTCCAGGAGGCTCTTATATCCACAGCCACTTGGTCTTGGTAGGATTGAATTGGAGTTGGTTCCTCCCCATCAACCCTGCACAGCCGCCAGGCACTGGGGCAGGACCTCAACAGCTTCAGTTGACCAGTCAAAAGATATAATTGGGTATCATCAGCATATTAAGAATATTGAACCCCAAACTGGCAAATGACCCACCTAGCAGCTTCATGTAGATGTTAAACAGGAGGGGAGAGAGTGTCCAACCCTGAGGTATCCCACATAAGAGAGGCCTAGGGGATGACCTCTCCTTCCCTGCTAACACTAACTGGAACTGGCCATGAAGAAAGGAAGAGAACCACCTTAAAACATGCCTCCAATTCCTAACCCTGCAGCCAGTCCAGAAGAATACCATGCTTGAGGCTGCTGAGGAATCAAGGAGCACAACCACTTCCATCCCAGCTCCACCGCACATCATCAGCAAGTGCAATTACTGTACTGAATCCTGGCCTGAAACCAGGCTGAAAGGGGGCTAGATTATCTGCTTCTTCCAGGGCTCTCTGCAACTGCAGGCTGACCCCTTCTCAACAATATTAATATCTGGTGATGTTTTTGAAAGTACATTTGCTTGTTATATAGGGTTGTGGTACTATTTCTGCCTATTGATTGCTTGTTGGAAAAATGGTAGTTGTCCTATAACTATTGTTATATACAGCTAAGAAATCAAATAAATAAATAAGAACACAGGTGACCACAGTGCCACCAAGAAAAGGGATAATGGTAAGGAATTAGTATTGGGTCATTGGCAGCATCCCAGCTATGCCATCTAGTGCCACTAGGCATGGTCAGAAAGACTGCTAATCCTGGATTGAGTTGCAGCCTATTTTGACTGGCATTGCATTTCCTCTGTACATGCAGGGACATAGTCTGGCAATGTTCTGAAAAGTGGATTGGCATTTGAAAAATCAAGAAGTGGTTATGACTAAGAGTTCTTCTAAATTGCTTTAGCTAATGATCACTCTGTCCTGCAGAAAGATCTTCTAGCTAGCCTCACACTTAGCTTAATTCAGCCTTTCCTCCATATATGTTGGGTTGTATTTCTCATAGTTCCTAATATCATGGGGATTCATGTATTTTTTTTAGTCCCCATACATCTAAAGGGCACAGTTTGACTACTTCAACATATTCTAGATAGTGCTGCCCTTGAAGTTGCCTGGAAGCTTCAGTTAGTGCAAAACTGGTATGGCTTGGCTTCTAACCATTCAGATTATGTCACAGTGTTAAGCAAACATATAGCAACCCAAAACCAATTTTTAAAAGTTTTATGTATTTATTTATAAGATTTGTATGGCTGCCTATATTGTATAAAATAACTCTGTGCAGATAACAAATAACAATATACAAAATTAAAAACTATCCCATATTTTCAAGTGCCATAGCAGTCCCTTCACAGAACTACAAATGCTAGATTCCTGTCAGGCCTAGCCCAAGAACAACAGGGAAACAATCCAGCCAAGTTTGGTTCTTTATTGCTTAGACCATATAGACAGAATCTTGCCAGACTAAATCTGTACTATGCTAGCCTAATGGATATACCCTGGGAGAATCTAGGGAGTGGCTGTCTTAAGTCTCTTCCCATGCTCCTGCTCTGGACTGTCTCCTTTCCCTCCTGGCATGCGCTCCCTCCTTCCTGAGAACCTGGATCTCTACTGCATTTCATCACAGCTCCCCTCCCTTCTTGACCCAGCACCTGGGGGGAAAGCCAAGTCTTAACAGCCTTCCAGAAGGCAAGAAGGGTTGGGATCCTCCTCATCTCAGAGGGGAGTCTGTTCCACAAGGTAGACGTGTCTACATAAAAGGTTGCTTCCTAGGTCCCACCAGATGACAACATTTAAGGGCCAAAGGAGCATGACAGTGACATAATATTGTTGTTCAGGGAGACCTGGGAATTTTACCTGTTGGGGTGTGTGGGAGGGTTAATAACTTATTTTAGCATTTTCCAAAAATTAGCAAAACTTCCACACCACTAAATTTTATTGCTGAATTTTTGGGAGCCACAAATATGTAGCTGGGGATGAACCGACTTTGGCTCAACCCTGGCAAGACAGAGTGGCTGTGGGTTTTTGTCCGCCCTCCTCCCCCTCCCCCCCCGGCCAGACTCTGGTGATTTGTCATCTTTGAGTCTGGATGGGGTTGCACTCCCCCAGACCGAGCTCAAGCACAATTTGGGAGTCCCTCTGGACTCACGGCTCCTGCTTGATGGGCAGAGTCAGCTGTGGCTAGGGGGCCTTTGCACAGATCTGTCTTGCGTGCCAATAGCGGCCTTTCCTGGACCGGTAGGCCTTGCTCACAGTCACTCACGCCATAGTCACTTCCCATTTGAATTACTGCAATGCGCTTTACACAGAGCTGCCCTTGAAGACACTTGGAAGTTACAACTGGTCCAGAATGCAGCGGCCCACCCAGTAGTGGGTGTTTATAGGTTTGCCCATGTTACACCTCTATTGCGCGAGCTGTACTGGCTCCCAGTTTCCATCCAGATGTGATTCAAGGTGCTGGTTATCACCTTTAAAGCTCTACATGGCACGGGACCTGGTTATTTGTGGGACCGCCTCTCCCTAAGAATATCTGCCCATCCCACTAGATCAGATAGGGTGGGCTTGCTCCAGATCCCTTCCCTGTCACCTAGTGGGACCTTGGAAGCGTGCTTTTTCCGTGTCTGTCCCTACCTTATGGAACACCCTCCACCTGGAGATTCAGCAGGCCCCCATCCTTTCAGCCTTTTGGATGGCCATCAAGATCTGGCTTTTTATGGAGGGACTGGGATAGGTAAAATAGAATAGATAGAATGGAATGAGGGTGGAGTTTGCTGTAGGGCATCCCAAGGGGATGATTAAGGCACCAGGTCTTTGTTTTTGTTTGATTGTTTTACTGCTTGATTGTTTTATGGTTGTTTTATAGTTACTGGTTTTACTGTTGGTGTGAGCTGCCCAGAGTTGTTTAAGATAGGCGGCCATATAAACCTTTTTAAATAAAATAAATCAATAGGTAAGTGTTGTTCCAATGAACTCATGGGCTTAGCTGAGCTTCTCCTTAAATAGCACGATCTAGTTTTTCAATGGCTATGGGTGCACAGGCCTACATGGTGATTTTTCAGATTATAGTTTCCGTAGATCATGTTCTTGACTCTAAATTGTCTGGTGTGTTACTGTATGTGAGGGAAAGGCAAGATGGAAATGCTTTAATTGATTAAATGATTGCACATATGAATAATGCCTTGCTTAGTAGCAGCACCTAGCCAATTTAGGCTGATCTTGAAAAGTAAAGCAGAGACAGATCTTATGGTAGTTGAATGGAGACTTTCCCAACCTTGCCAACTTTAAGATGTGTGGACTTCAACTCCCAGAATTCCCTAGCCAACATGCATCCAATGCTGCAGCGTGCATCTAACGCATCCCATGCTGCCTGGGGGATTCTGGGAGTTGAAGTCCACACATCTTAAAGTTGGCAAGGTTGGGAAACACTGATCTAGAAATCCCAAGGTTGAAAGTTAAATTGGGAAGATTAAAAAAAAAATCCTCAAAGAAGGTGATGGCAAATCTCTTTTGTACTGTTGCCAAGAAAACTGCCTGCCTATGTCCATGAAGTCCCCAGGACCTCGACTCAATCACATCTGCCTCCACTTTTATTTATTTATTTATTTATTTATTTATTTATTTATTTATTTATTTATTTTTATTTATTTATTTATTTATTTATTTATTTATTTGTCAAACTTATCCCCGCCCATCTCCCCCCAATGGGGGACTCTTTGCATATCAGTTACTCTACCCATTACAATGGATAGCACAGATATGTTTATATACAGTGAAATAATTACTTGGCTGGGTTGCTGCAGCTGAAATGAAAGAATATCCTTTAGTTCAATGCAAGCAGTGTTTTATATTTTTATGCTAGCTGGGAGCTGCTGACTGAATACATCTGAAGGGCAGGCCTAGAGAGGCCAAATTTAAGGGGGTCCCCAAATTGAAAAGACTCTCAAAAACACAATAAAAAAGTGAAAAGCAGTAATAGCGCGTTCTTAGCATGCCCGCTGAGGGGGTAAATATAATTTTGTAGTGTAAATAGGGTGAAAATATCTGAGAAAAGAAAAAAAATGTCCAGGGCTGAAAATCCTAAGTGTAAACCTCAAAAACTCAGATTAAAAAAGAAAGAAGAGGGTGCCTTTTTGAAATGTCTAACAAAATCGGAAGATCAGCCAAACCATAGGCGGTGCCAGAATATGACTGTTGAGGGTGCCAGTATGTCTAGACCTGGCCCTGCTGAAGGACACAGTTTTGGGGAAGGAGAGGAAAAGGAAAAGAAAGGAGGAGGAGGCACAGAAGGGGAAGGAGAATGGGACGGGGAAGAAAAAGAGGAGGAGAAGGAAGGGAAAGCAAAAAGGAAGAAGTGTTATTTTGCTTAAAATGTTACCATCTAGGAATGACTATTGTTTCATTATTTCATATCACCAGTTCAAATCTCGAAGGTTCAGTGCTTGATCTAGTGTAGGTCCATCTAGGAGCAAAAGGAAGCCTTGGAAATGAAAAGAAAGATGATCTCTCCCTCTCCTTCTCTCTCTGAAGAAAAGGGAGAGATCATGTTAGTATTTTCTTAGAATGCCGAGGTCCTGCTCCAGCCTCATAGAAGCTGTCTTCCAGGCTGCGGTTGCAATCTGCCCCACTATCTCAAACTATCCAACTATACATTGGATGTTTTCCAATCTTTTGTCTGGTCCTTCTAGAACAGCGTTTGTCAACCTTGGGGATTTTAAGATGTGTGGACTTCAACTCCCAGAATTCCCCAGCCAGCATGGCTGGCTGGGGAATTCTGGGAGTTGAAGTCCACACATCTTAAAGTTCCCAAGGTTGACAAACACTGGATTACATTTAAGTCCATTTCAACTCACATTAGAAAGAGCAAGGAAGCAAATGTGATTCATCTCATCCCTTCTAGAGCAGCTTCTCCAGCCTGGTGTCTTCCAGATGAGTTTGGACCCACAACTCTTACATGCACTGGGTATTCCGGGAGTTGTCCCTACACATCTGGAGGACACCAGGTTGGGGAAAGAGGCCATAGATTTCTAGAAAAGGAACGAGGAGGAAAAACATAGACTAAACCAACTGGGGGGAAAAAACAGGAGGAAAGATGTCAGGTGGGGTCAGGAGGGCAACTTAGCCCTTGCAGAAGGGATTTATTATTGGAAAAAGACAGAAAAGAGAAGGGGAAAGCCAAACTCAGCTCAGCAAAGTAAATAGCCTCAGGGGAGAAAAATGCAGCAACATTTACACCTGCCTGGCGAAGAGGAGGACTCGCTCTTGATGAGGTAATTGTTAGTTTGAAGAGGCTGCAGGAAGGAGGCACCAGTTCAGAAGCTGCAGAATGACTCATTCTAGTCTAAATATAAATATGGGGTTGTGATGAAAGTAAGCTTTAGAAATGCAGCCCTCACTCACACACACGCCCCCTGCCCACATCCACACTGACACATGGCCCCTGAGAAGAAAGGGGCATGTATCATAATGAGAGGAGGAATCTCAACGTTTCCAGAAGGGCTTGTGTGTGTGTGTTTCGTACATTCACACACACATGAAATCTGGGTAGGGGAACAACTAGCACAAGCAGGTTTCTTCACCCTGGGGTTAGCTGGGAATTCTAAGTAGGGTTTGTTTGTATTGTTTGTTTTTGGTGCCTTTGAGTCAGTGTTGACTCCTGGCGACTGCCTGGACTAGACCCTGCAGTTTTCTTTGCAAGAATTCAGATTTGCTGTTGCCTCCTCCTGAGAGAGAGGGACTGGCCCAAGGTCACCCAGCTGGCTTTGTGCCTCAGGCAGGACTAGAACTCACAGTCTCCTGATTTCTAGCCTGATGCCTTAACTACACCACCAAACTGGCTCTCTAAGTAGGTAATCTCAGCATATGAAGCTACCAGTTTATAGGATTGTTGGCCTGCTGGGACCCTGCTAGAAAAAGGTAGACAATTTGCAGTTTTAGGATTCAAGTGCCCCCCCCCCCGCCCCTTCCAACCTTCCTTTTTGCAGCTCCCAAAGATCCCTCTGGCCATTCCTGCTGAAAATGGACTACCTCATTTCCCACCATTAGTGGAATGAGAAACAAATGGAAGTTGTAATGTAAGACCTTAAGTAAGCATAACGCAATTAAAACATACGTACACATAGTCCTTTGCTCCAGATCCAAGAAAGAACATGAATCTTCAATCATGCATGATGGAGTCCTGCCCACTTGGCATCATCATCCCCCTCTCCCTTCCAAAATGACATGCAGTCCTCAATAACTCCAAGGTTGCCCATCCTGTTCTTGGAAGATGCTATTCCTTTGCTGCAAGTCCTACACACAGATTACTGGGATTTGTTCTACATCTGGGTCCTCTTGAAAACAACCTGAAAGTTGCAGGTGACATAGGACACTGCTACCTACTTGCTTTCTGCTGGGATCCAGTTTAGCAGAGTAACACCTAAGTTGCAGTGGAGGCACTGGCTGCCAGTACGCTTCTGGGCCTAGTTCGGGATGCTGGTTATTACCTTTAAAGCCCTTTATGGCTTAGGTCCTCATTACCTGTGGATCCTTGGTCCTCATTGCATTAAGTCCAGGTGTGCCAATCAGGAACAGGCTCTGAGGGTTCCAACCGCCCAAGAGGTTGGGGGTTGGGGCCAGAGGGCAACCTTGATAGTAGTCTTCTCTCTCTGGAAAAGATTGCCCCTCTGAGGTCAGGATGGCCCCCACAATGTTTAGGGAGGCAGTGAAAACTGTTCTTCCACAGGGCTCTGGGTGAGGAGAACCCCAGTTAGGTGTACAGCAGTATGAGGGTTTTTTGAGGAATTCTGGTTTAGTTTTTGTAATTGTTAAGCCACCAAGTCCAGAGAGTATCTATGTACAAATGGTTGTATCAATCAATCAATCAATCTGACCTCAGTCTGTCTGTCTGTGTCTCCAAAAGTCTTTCACTGCTATTTCATACCTAAACTGTTGCCAAATTTAATACAAGTAGGGAGTTGTTGTTGTTTAAATACAATGTTTAATATAATATTTATTACTGTTTAAATTCTTTGTTAATATATTCAAACAAGTAGGAACTTATGACTGGGACACTACACATGGGTTCCATGGGCCTAATGTATGGGATGATGAAACACTTCACAATGTTGCATTGCTGGCTCTTCTTCTTGTACTTGTACTACAGTGTCACTTGCAAATACATATGGGGAGATCACGTGATATCATGACACGTTTCATCTTTTTTTGCCCAAACCCATGATACTGTAGAAGAACAGAAAATAGACAATTGTATTGTAAGATGCTCTCTTTTACCTGGAAGGAAATCTCATTTGAGAAGACAGTTCACTCTTACATGGAAAGCAATCTCACTTTTACTTGAGAGAATCTTACTCTTTCTTAGGAGGAAGTCTCCTTACTTGAAAGGAAACTTCATCTTTACTCAAGAGGAAATCTCACTGAAATCAGCAGGACTTCTTTCTGAGTTGACCTGCATGCTTTCTTCATCCATCTCATCATCTGGAGAAACTTTCTCTGCTTGCTCTGAGCCTATTGAGTTTCTGTAAAAACCATAAGGTCTGAGCCATTAAAAATAACCAATCTTGCATCTGACAGAGTTAAAAATCAACTGAAGTCAATTGTTTATTTGTTCCCAAGTAGTTCAATCATCAGATGATCACCAGAGTGGTCTTCCATAGCATGGTGCCCCTTCAGAATTCTGTCTGAAAACTCAACCACTTAGTTGAGTGTTGTGAACATTGACTCCAGGGAATGATTAAAGCAGGTCCAAAGTTGTACAAGACACGATCACAGACACAGGATAAATGGGATTCCATGAAGCACTTAAAGAAAAATACTTAATATCAAAGTTTGCTTGGTAGTTAAATAGGTCAAAAATTGACATCAAGCGTTGTATATCTGTAACTGTATAGCCAATGAAGGCTTTGCATGGGTCAATTATGCAAACATAGTTCAATATAACTATATGCTTATATTGGCAATAATATAATTGAGGTATGTAGAATAAACATGAGATAAAACAAAAGTTACACAGTTAACAAATCTGGTCCTGCAACAAATTTTGCTATACATTTAGCAAGACATTCAACAGGACTAGCCCTCTAGCTGATTAAATGGCAAGGCTTCTCTCCAACCCTTGGGGCCTTCTCTGCAACTGGAGTCACATAACACATTTCAGTTGGTGATTCAATAAACACAGTTTTTGAGCTCTTCAGAAGTCATCCAGACAACCTGGGTTTGCATGATATGCATAAAACTTTAGAAAGATTCACATTCAATACACTTAGCATGCAGTGCAAATACAATTAATAAGTCTTTATTTGTCCTAGAAAAAAACAGACATAAATCCTTTCTTCAGGGACTTTTTTTTCCTACTTCTCTATCTAGCCTACAGGCCTACGATATCTGGTGGTCTTCCATCCAAGTCATAACCAGGCCCAATCCTATTTAGCTTCCCAGCCCAGGCAAAGTCAGCCACTCAGGAACAAATATTATTTTCAGTCCAGTGATATGTAGTTTCTTATTTGTACTTACTGAAAATCAGTCAATACATCCATTTGATATTGTGGTTAGGAACTGCCTACATCAGTGTTTCTCAACCTTGGCAACTTGAAGATGTGTGGACAGCATGCTGGCTGGGGAATTCTGGGAGTTGAAGTCCACACATCTTCAAGTTGCCAAAGTTGAGAAATACTGGCATCTTTTCTTTAGAAGAGCCTTCCCTAATCTGGTAATTTCCAGATCTGTTGTGATTGCAACTTTCTGAATACTTCAGACACCAGAAATTCTGGGGACTGAATCCCAACATTTCTGGAACAGAAAAGAAAGATTGAGGAAGGCTGTTTTATAAATGAATCAGTTGGCTATTGGGAACAAGGGATCCAGTAATGGGACACGTGTTTTGTTTTCTTCCTTTGCAAAGTCCACCTAATGACAACTTTGCTTATCTGACTTTTTCCAAAAAAATTCAAACTTTTATTTGGGTATTAAATGATAGTAAGGATTAACCTGTAGAGTTTTATTGTGGCTACCTCTGGTTTCACCCTGCTTTCCACTATTTTCTCATTGTTTTGCTCTTTATTAACTTGGAATGTGTTCATCAGTTCAGAGGTGGAGAAGTTCATTATGGCTCCTCCCTTAATCACAATGCAGACACTGTCGATAAAATAAAAATAAAACATTGATATTTCTGTGGATGACCTGATGTACCTTCTCCCATTCTGGCATCTTCCAGATATCTTGCGACTAAAAATTCCAGGACATCAACTTTGGGAATTGCAATCCCTGCACATATGGAAAATCCAGAAGTCTGCAGTAATAAATTGGGAATTTACAGTGAATTATCACAGGGAGAGGAAGATAGCTAGTGTTTGCTATGACTAAATGAATGCCACTGACCACATGCATTTTGCAATGTAAGAGAACAGTGCCTTTGCTGGTTTACACCAAGGTCCTTTCATATAGCCCAGCTTTCTGTTTTATGTAAAACTAACCATATGCCTGTGGCAGGACACAATGACCAGCCTAGAGTCATTTATCTTCCAAACATCTGTTAATTTGAAATACACTTCTTCTAATCACTGTTGCTCAGTTTAATTAGCACCATCTCCAAAGAACTCCTCAGTGCCTGATTGATGAGACACTATTCTGAACAGATTTGGCTTCAAGAAAATTGGGGAATGATTATGAGAAGGTTCCCTTCTCCTTAATGGTGGGAAAGGCTTTTTTGAACAAGTGTTCAGGTTTGTTTTCAGTTCAGCTTCCTGGTTTGAGGGAAGATGGGGCCCCTCCAGTAGGAAACAAGAAAAAACAAATACATATTTCTTGTGCAACAGAACAGTTTCATGTTTGCATTGAACACAACATTATGTTTTAGCTTAGAACTCTTTGGAAATTGAACCACTAAATGGTGGTATGTAGCTCACCTTGGTGGTCCTTGGAAAGCTAAGAAGGGTTGTACTTGGTTAGTACTTGGATGGAGACCACTACAAAATATCAGGGCTGTAGACTAGAGTGGAAGTTGAAAACACATGCCAGAAAAAAGCAATGTATGTGGTCATGAAAGCAACATGTCTGTCACCAAATAACTGAGTTCAGCTCAAAGGAGACTACCTTTACTACCTCACTAATTACTTCTCCAACTTGATACCCTCCAAATATGTTGGACAGCAAGTCCTATCATTTCCCAGTCAATACAGCCATTAGCCATGCTCACTGGGAAATAATGGAAGTGGTAATCTCACACTTTTGGAAGTCACCAGATTGAGAAAGTCTACAGGTAGTCTTCAGTTAATGATCACTCGTTCAGCGACTGTTTGAAGGTGTTTTGTTTTTTTTTCCAATTGTGTCTGAATCTCAGAGACTGCCTGGACAAGTCCCTGCAGTTTTCTTGGCAAGGTTTTTCAGAAGTGGTTTGCCATGGCCTCCTTCCTAGGGCTGAGTGAGAGGGACTGGCCCATAGTCATCCAGCTGGCTTTGTGCGTGGGCAGGACTAGAATTTACAGTCTCCTGGTTTCTACCCTGATGCCTTAACCACTGCACCAAATTGACTGAAGTTACCACAGTCCTGAACAAGGAAACCTATAACTAGTCTTTGAAGTTGTGGCTATCACAGCATCTCTGCAGTCACATGATTCATGATTTGAGCACTTGGCAACTGGCTTGCAGTTACAAAGGTCACAGTGTCTCGCAGTCATTTGTGACCTTCACTGCCAGCTTCTGACAAGCAAAGTCAGTGGGGAAGCTGTCAGGAGGTCACAAATGGCAATCATGTGATGTCACATTTAGCGACCACATGGGATTTGCTTAATGAAAACAACCGAAAGTGCCAGAACTGCCATCATAAGTCAATGCGGTCACATGATGTCACGCTTTATGACCATGTTGTTTAGCGATGGTGTTGCCAGTCCCAGTTACTGTCGTTAACCAAAACTACCTGTATTGTTACATTAAAAGACCATGCAGATTAGGGAACATGGTTGCATGTGCTGATGCCATCATCAGATCACTCTCCAGCTACCCACAGATTGCATGGAAGATATAAAGCCACGATGAGCAGTTCTAACCATGCAAGGACTGCCGCTGTGTGATGGGGTCATCCCTCATTCATTCTGACCTTCCACTCAACAGGTACAGCTTTGGGTAGGGATACGACCAGCAAGAACAGACTTGTTGGGATCAAGCCTCTTCACACAGTTCTGTACTCTTTCCATAGATGGAACCAATGGTTTAAAATGGGAAGAGCCCTTATAACATGTGAAGCCCACAGGTAAAAGGGAAGATATACTGTATGTAAGTAGGATAACCACTGGAAGAATGCTGATGACTTTTTAAAGTACAAAGTGCCCTCAAGTCAGATAAGTGTTACATCATTAGGAATGCATGCGACTCCAGTTTTTGTAGCCCTTTCTGACTATACAGCTACATTTAATCGCATAGTTTTCCTGCTGCTTGTCTAATGATAGGGTTGGTCTTGAACATGGCAGAATCATCTGGAGAATTACACAGCTGCAGCTTTCATTTCATGAATAAGCTTTGACATGAGAGTATGCTGTGACCAGCTTATGTTCCTTTGATACTGCTCTTATCTTTATTATTAAATCATGGAGTTGGAAGTGATCTTGAAGTTCATCTAATGGAGTGTTTCTCAGCTCAGCAACTTTAAGATGTATGGACTTCAACTCCCAGAGTTCCCCAGCCAGCATGAGGTTGGAAAACACCGATCTAATTGCTGAGGTTGAGAAACACTGATCTAATCCAGCCCCTCCTCAGTGAAGGAGCCACTGAAGTATCTCTGATAGACAACCATCCAGCTCCTGTTTGAGGATTTTCAGTGAAGGAGAATTCACCACTTCAAGGCTGAACCTACTTCCTTATAGTTTTAAGCCACTAGTTCTGGTCCTGTCCTATTGAGCATCATGGAAAGAGTCCATTCTGCTCCATGACAACCCTCTGTTATTTGAAGACTGCTATCATATCTCCCCTCAATCATCTATTTGTTTCCAGATCCTTCACCATCTTGGTAGCCCTCCTTTGAATTCTATGCTCCTGTTCACAGACTTAGCATCTGCCTTTTTAGCAGTGCATCACACTGCTGACTCACGTTCAACTTGTGGTCAGCAAGGACACTCAGATTCTTTCACCTATACAGGACTAGCGCCAAGACAGATCTCTCCCGTCCTATTCATAGGCCTTCCTTTTGTCCTACTGACATGCTCAAGCCTGTCTAGATATTTTTCTCTCCTCCCAGGTAATAGTCACCCCTCCCAAGTTCATGTCATCTGCACACTTGAGAAGCACATATTCCTACAATAAACTGAAGAATGGCCCTGGTACTTGGGAAGGAAGATGTATAGGACATCTTCCTTCCCAACTGATGTGTCCACTGGGATACTGGTAGAAGCCAAGACAAAGAATAAGAAAAACGCTACATTTTTGCCAATTTCACTGCCACTTGGGCTAGAAGAGGAAAGCAGCAGAACTTTTGTTAATTTTACCTGGTTCAAAACATCAAAGAAAGCTCCAGCATTTCATGGCCGCAGGAAAGGCCATGGTTTTAACATTCTGCCTGTCACTTGGGTGAGAAAGTAAACGTTGGCAGAACTTTTGTCAATTTCACCTGGTTAAAAAAAAAAGAGTGGGTCCACCACAAGTTTGCTGTTTCGATATGCTTGTTCATGTTATGCTCTGGCAAGCTGTTTATGTTTGTGAGTACGCCTGAAACTGTCATTTGGAAACAGGATGTTGCAGTAATCAGAAATGACTAAGAGACGCACAGCAGAAGCCATTCAGAAGTTTTTAACAGGTTCTCAAGTTTTTGAAAAGATACGTTGCATTTATGTATGTATGTATGTAGATATGTCTCCCTGGGGAAAAATACACATTTGTTTTTTTTCCATTCCTCTTTCAGGCAGCCTTTTGATATAGATATTTTTACAAATACCTCATAAATGTTCATAACTTGTCAATCAGTTGGTGTTCAGAAATACCAAGAAGGAAGAAAGAAGAAAGGGAAAGGGAAAGGGGAAGAGAAAGAGAGAAAGAAAGAGAGAGAGCGAGAAAGACAGGCAGACATCCTTTGCATTCAGAAAATAAACACATGGAGGGAATATATTTTTATGTCTAATTTTGTCTATTATAGACATTTTCCAGACATTTTCTCTGATGTAACATAGTTTACTATATTATTATCATGAATACACTCATATATGTTCAGACTTTCTTTCTGTTTTAGGAAGGGGAGAGGAGGGCAGTGTGGTGACACCAGCCCTGGATTAACCATTAAGTAAAACAAGTACGTGCTTAGGGCACCAAGGAAAGGGGGGGCACCACAGAGTTTCTTTCCCAAGCTATCATGCCCTTAACTCTTTCACTGCCACACTCAGCGTCAGTTGATTTTTTTGTAATTGTCCTTATCTGCCGTGTTTGACTTTAATCTGCATTGTAAAAAAAAAAAAATGTTTGGCATGGTGACTAGAGTTTCAGAGTTTGATCTGAAGGTGCCAGATTTGTTTCTGTCTTATGGCATGAGAGTTTTGCTTCTGTTGAGAGGCACCATTTTTAGGCTGTGCTTAGGGCCTCAGTTGGCCTTAATCAGCTCCTGAGGGATACATGGTGAAATTTATAGAAGTTTGAATTTCAGACATTATTTAAATTTTTATTCAGTTATTGCCTCAAAAATGCAAAATTAAGTTTACATTCAAAGATGAACTAGCTAAGCTGCCCATAGAGAAAAATTCTGCTAAACATCTCTTTATTATCTCTAAGGATCATGGAAAAAAATAATAATAAAGTAACAACTTTGGAGGGATCGCAATAATCCAGACTGGATTCAGGCTAGTTTCTGAGATAATGGTTTTCTGAAATGGTTGAAAATGTGTGCCTAAAAAGAATTTCAGAAAATCTGAAGGCACCTATCTTTCAGGATGTATGCAAATATCCCCTGCATGTATAGGAAGACAGGTGGGCCTTCACTTGAGTTATGACCAACTCCAATTTCTGGTCTCTTTCATTCTTCATCTTTGCACTTTCAGATATTATTTAAATTTTTATTCAGTTATTGCCTCAAAAATGCAAAATTAAGTTTACATTCAAAGATGAACTAGCTAAGCTGCCCATAGAGAAAAATTCTGCTAAACATGACCTCTTAGAATCCATGCAATGTGTGTGATTTTGGAGGAAGACACCGATCAGGACACATAGCTCTGTGCACAGAAATCTCTTCTTAGCACACTTCTTAGTCAAGAATGATAGGCCAGTGCAAGCTGGTACATTCCCTGCTTTTTCTTCCACCCACATAGCCCTTATCAACCGCTCCTTTGTCCTTCTAGGAGACCAAACTACGAGACATTCTTAAAATACTAGGTAGACAAGAGAATCATTTGCACCTGCCAGAGACAAGCTGTCCCTTATCTTGTGCTCTCCAGGTGTGGCCACACTGGCTGGGGCCAAAGGGAAGCTGTAATCCAATCTGGAGGGCTTGTCCTAGGGAGACATTTGTCTTCTGCCATGCTTTTAGCATCATCAAGACCACAGCAGGGACAGGTAACAACAGAAGGAATCAGATAGCAGAGACTCAGCCGCTTGCCATGGGACTTGACTCCCCTCTGTATTGAGTTTTTTCTTATAAACTTCCCTTAACAGGGATGACCAAGATTTCCTAGCAGCCAAGCACCTTAGTCACTTGTTGATCCCTTGTGATTTTCTTGAATCTTAGGGAAGGGAAGGAAAGAAATGCAGAAAAAGAATGAGGAAGCATTCCCTAACTCTTCCCTTTCCAAAAAATCATGGGTGTCAACCCCTTAAAGAAAAGTAATTGTTATTGTTACTCAACTGCTGGGCAATGTCCATCAGTTTTTCCTGCAGGAAGTGAAATGTTGGCTAGCTGTTATATCCCTGCAATGAGAGGTGGTGGACCGTTTGCTTCTATAGCCAAGAACTGGCTTGTGTACTTGTTATGGATGGTGTTGCTTTCCTCTGCAAGAACAGGCACAGTTTTAAGATGTTTGCATAGGCACCTTTTTCCCTGGAGACCATGTACACCTCAGGGGTCAACAGCAGTGTTTCTCAACCTCAGCAACTTTAAGCTGTGTGGACTTCAACTCCCAGAATTCCTGGCTGCAAAATTCTGGCAGTTGAAGTCCACACCATCTAATGTTGCTGAGGTTAAGAAACACTGGTCAAGAGTACATATTACCAGCTTTGCCTTGTAGGGTTTTTACAATTTTTTCTGGATGCCATAGCAGTTGAATAATTCAATATTGGATTAATCTCACCTGTTCTGTGCTGGCTCCTTTGGAGGGGAGTTTAGAGAATGCAGCTAGTGGAGAAAGATGTGATTCAGCAAGTTTACTCAGTTTCTTGCTCAGTACTTACTATACCTACGCTTAAGGATCTGAACTGGCTGTTAGTCAGCTACCAAGACATTATCAGAGTGATTAAAAAAAACCTAACAAACTGTATAAGGCCCTAAATAGCTCAAGACCAATTTATCTAAGGGTTTTTCTGCATGGCAAGCCATTTGTCACTGCCATTACTGGAAATCAATCCAGCTTAAGAAATCTTTTTCTGGATTTTGATGCCTCCTCCACTTTGGCCATGATGGTGATGGTGGCTTGATGTTGTGTCCGGATGGCATTTACCATGGGCCCTAACTGATGGATTCTTATGCTTCTTTACCCCCCCCCCCGCCCGCAATCTGTGCCAAGAATGCAAGCACCAATCACTTTCTTTTTTTGTGTGTGTGTGGGTCTTTGAGGAACATTAATAGGCCTTTGGTATGACCCCACTCTGCTGACTCCTCCTTGTATAGGACATCTTCCTTCCCAACTGATGTGTCCACTGGGGAACCCATAAAAGCCAAGACAAAGAATAAGAAAAACACTACCTTTTTGCCAATTTCACTGCCACTTGGGCTAGAAGAGGAAAGCAGCAGAACTTTTGTTGATTTTACCTGGTTCAAAACATCAAAGAAAGATCCAGCATTTCATGGCTGCAGGAAAGGCCATGGTTTTAACATTCTGCCTGTCACTTGGGCGAGAAAGTAAACGTTGGCAGAACTTTTGTCAATTTCACCTGGTTAAAAAAAAAGAGGGGGTCCACCATTGTATGGCTCCATCAGAGAGAGGGAAGGGGAGGGGAGGGGAGGGGAGGGGAGAAAAGGAAAGAAAAGAGAAGAGAAGAGAAGAGAAGAGAAGAGAAGAGAAGAGAAGAGAAGAGAAGAGAAGAGAAGAGAAAAGAAGAGAAAAGAAGAGAAAAGAAAAGAAAAGAAAAGAAAAGAAAAGAAAAGAAAAGAAAAGAAAAGAAAAGAAAAGAAAAAAGAAAAGAAAAGAGAAAAGAAGTTAGGTTCACTGTTTCACTATTCTGTCAGTGAACTTATAAAGAACAAAAATAAAAACAAATGCCCAGGTGAACTTGTTTTTTTTAAAATGGCAGCAACCAGTGACTAGAGGGGAGATGGGGTTCCTGCCACAGCATCCAGTAGCTGACAGTAGTGGAGGTATTTGCTTACAATGAAACGAAGCACAGCAAGCAAACCACAACACTGGTTGCATCAGCAGAAATCACAAAATCTTATGCTTGATATATGACAGGAAAAGATAGGTAGAGATTGCCTTCCGGGTGGGTTGGGGTTGGGTAGAGGACGATGTCATGTGTTCCTGCTGCGAGAAAAGGTCAGTAGCCTGTTCTCATATGGGGGCAAGTTGGTTGTAAGGATCAGCCTTTTAGGCTTGAAAGGGAAGTTAAATATAACAACAACAACAAAAAGGGGTGTGTGTGGCTGTGTCAGTAGTAAAAGGAAAAGAAATGGGTGGACCTGTTTGGAGAAGAGGGTAGAAGAGTGGCAGGTGATGAGGAGAAGGCAGAGCTCCTCAACTCCTACTTGAGAGCCACTCTGGTGTAGTGGTTAAGGCATCACCTAGAAACACGGAGATCATGAATTCTACTTCCACCTTAGGCACAAAGCCAGCTGAGTAAGTGACCTTGGGCCAGTCGTTCTCTCTCAGCTCTAGGAAGGAGGCCATGGCAAACCATATCTGAAAATCTTGCCAAGAAAACTGGGATTTGTTCATGTAGTCAATCAAGATACATTCAAAAGCATAAATATATATTTGCCTGTAGAATGCTGTGAATATGGGGGTGTTGCTTACATCATAGCAGAATTCTGAGTCTTTGAAGGACACCAATTTTCTTCAGTTGGATGCTCTCCAGCAGGATCCACCACCTCACTCAGCATAAGTCTGGGGGGTGGGGTGGGGTAGTTCAAAACAGATGCAAGGAACCCAGTTGGAGTAGGTTAGGTTAACTAGCTGCATACCCTAACTGAGTTTGGTGGGTATGTGTGCTGTTTGCCTTTGGCAACCAGGTGGAGGATCACCTCTTTCACTGGAGAGAGGGGCTGAAGGTCAGAAGGAGAGGCTGCTTTAGGAATAATTAAGTATGGAGCTGGCTGGCAACTGAGCTACAGAAAGGTTGCAGAAACCTTTCTCTGCCCTGCAGTCTTTCCATATAAGGACTAGCATTGGAAGCAAGTCTCTGAAGCCTCTTTGATTTGTGTCTTGGGCTAGACCTGTGAATATCAGGTGGAAGAATGAGTCATGGGTGTTTGGTCAGCAGTGTTTACAGAAGGAGGGGTGCTCTCTCCATTATCTTTGCTCAGGTGAGGTGGGAAGATGATCATATGGCTGGGAGGCCCTTTTGTAGTCAACAGCCTCCTCTCTCTGTATCCTGCCGGTGTAAGACATGATCTTGCCATCTTTGAAGTAAAGGAGGTTTATATTAGTCTCTCTACCATGTCCCTGCCACACAACCTCATGTCGTACAATCTGCTTAACACAGTTGCTAGCTAATCCACTTTTCTGAGTCCATATGACACACTTAGCCCCACAAAGTTAGCCAAGGCTGACATTAACCCAGCTAAGCATGTTGTGTGAATGAGCTTCTTTAACTGCTCAGGTTCAGCGTGCGATTTGCAAATCCAGCCGCAGCATTTTCTTGTATCCATTGCCCACACTAAATCTTTAACCTGATTAGTAAAACACAGTTGACATTTGGTGGCCTAGTTCACACAACCTGTGGAGACAACGGCTGGGTTCCCATGGTGTGAAGGATTTTAATCTCCCATTCACCAATCCCATTCTAGCCTAGTATGGCAGGTTATGCAAACTCAGGGTGTGGGCATGCGTTTGCATATGCAGAGAAATACCAGTGGAGGTACATTAGATAGGTTTAGTTGCAAAAATTGTCCAGAGTGTTGCATATCCTCAATGGTGAGGATACTTTTAAGGGCATCATATTGGGGCATAAAAAGGAAGAGTGCCATGCCCTAAGCGAGGAACCACTTTCTTCCTGTGGCCATGCCATCTAGCTGTCCCTTGCAGTTATGGTGCATTGAAAAGACAGTGCCTAGGGCTGGCATTAGCTCCTGCAAGGGAGTCAAGAGTTGTGGATGGAATATTATGTCCCTCTGCTAGTCCCTTGGCCTGGGGGAGGAGTGATCATGGCTCAATGGCAGAGAACCCTTGCTGAGAAAATCTCAGGCTTAATCCCTGGCATTTCCTGGCATGGCTGAAGACTCTCCTGCCTAAAACATGGAGAACCATTGCTGTATCTAAGCCCTAGCTAAGAGAAAAAGCCAGCTGGATTGATAGTCTGGCTCTGCCTTCATAAACAACAGCTTCTTATATACTGCAGGAAGATTCCCCCCCCCCTTTTTTTTCTTTTAAAGCTTGCCACATAAAAGGTTTACAGTAATCACTTTTAATTGGGGGATTAAGTCATAGGTAATTGGAGCCTTCTCTTGGATCCATGCTATCTGCGCTGTAAAATGTAAATTTCACATGTAATTTTACATGTAAATGTAAATTCAGGATTTATTTATGAGATTTGATAAGACCACCCAACTCCAAAAAGACTTATGGCACGTCCAATACATTAAGTTAAAAAACACAACTAACAAAACATGACTGCCTGGACTACAGTAGCATTCCCCCAACATTCAGGAGAAAAAACTCAACAGGGACTGCGCAGATACCCTAAGCAGGTCTTAAGGAACTTCTGGAACACTTGGAGAGTGAGTGCCATAGGTATCTTGGGGGGATGCTATTCTAGAGGGCTGGAGCTGTGACAGACAACGCATGGTTCCTTGGCCCCATGGGCATAATGAGAAGTGCCCATTACTGCTTGCACTGGTGCATTTTGAACCAGTTATAGCATCTGGATGGTCTTCAAGGGCAGTCCCATGTAGAGTGCATTCCAGTACTCCAGTTGTGAGGTGACCAAGGAATGAGTGACTGTCTCAAGAGCTTCCCAGCCCAGGAATGCGTACAACTGGCACACCCATGCAAAGGCCCGCTTGGCCACAGCTGCCACCTGCTCTTCAAGCAGTAACTGCAAATGTAGGAGGACACTCAAGTTGGGCACCAGACTCAATGGGGAAGTGCTACCCCATCCAAGACTAATGATGAAAATGTCCCCAATCTGGGGAGGCCAAAATGTCCCCAATCTGGGGAGGCCTTCAGTTTTGTCAACATTGTGCTGAAGTCTGTTCCTCCCCATCCAGACCTGAACAGCCTCCAGACACTGACATTGAGTCAATACATTGACAGCCGAACCCTGATTTTAAAGGTAAGATCTCCAGGTCACATTTGACTCCTGGTGACTTCTTGGAGATGCCCATGTATTTTTCTTGGCAACAGTATAGAAGTAGTTGCCTCCAGGATGCTTTGACTTCCCAATCCAGCTACATGTTCTGTCCAAGTTTAGCTCTGCTAAGTCTTTTAGGCTGAGCCAACTTCAGCTACAGGCTGCCACCTGGCTTGGTCAATCATAACTTTGTATTCTGATTATGAGGACAACTTTCAGCAAGCTTTGCATGTTCTTCTATCATAAGATTGTAAGAAGAAGTGAGTATCTTCAACTATAGATCTACCTAATCAGTGTTGTTTGTACACAATGGCCAGCCAAATGACCAACAGTTTAGGGCCCCGGCACCTTCTCACTTGTATTCCCCAACACCTGCTTCTCAGAAACTCCAGATCAATACATCCATCCAGATAGGAACTTTTGACAGCATTATGCTCATTGATTTGTCTGAACTCCTCCCAAGACCAAGTTGATGTCCCTCACCACAACACCGGGAAGCATATTCCATTGCTTAAGTGTGCAAGACATTCTTTCCTTTGTCTGTCCTGAATCTCCTACCATTCATCTTCTCCAGCTGACCCTAGAGTGCTTGCATTACATGAAGAAAAGAAAATCCCCCTACCCACCTTTTTCATCTTATAGAGAATTTTAAGGCACCTCTATCGTATCCTTGTAATTTGCCATTAACTGGCTTTTTCTCCATGCTAAAAGGCTCCAGACATGGGAATCTTTTCTTAGAGATAGGTGGCTCATAGCCTCCCAGACTTTTTATTTTTAATATGGTTGCAAACCTAACTTGTTTTTCCCCCCCTTTTCATTATACAGTATTGTCATAAATCTTGATACATCATATTGTTTCAATACACAGATATTTGTACCATCTTAATGAAAGTTATTAACATTCTGTTGTGGAGTCCTTGGGGTTCTCTGAGCTCAGTTGTTTTCTTGCAGAGGTTACCTGACTAGGTAACGTGTATACATCTATACACTATTCAAAAGAGACAATAAAAAGGAAACAAAAAGACCAGAACACCTCCTCACCAGCAATCAACATCCAGATAAGCAGAGATGAACACCAGGATTAACACCAGACAAACAATCAAGCAGTAAACAAACTGCCAAGGAGAAAACCATACCCCCACCAACACTGACAGAGCAAGCTGCTGAATAAACAGAGAGCAAACCCCACTCCCTTCTGGCACTGAAGATGTTACCTAGCTGGGTAACGAAATGCCTGCAAGAAAACAACCGAGCTCAGAGAACCCCAAGGACGCCATAGCTCAACACTGAACTACATATTCTTTTCTATTGATAACATTCTATTGTTTAGATAACCTGGAGTATTGGAAATAGAGGGGAAAAAGATATATTCTATCAGTATTAGTTACAATTTAGAATATCAATTTTACAAGCATGAAATTATTTGACTTTTTCCTATAAAGTTGAATATAACATTAGAAAGAAGAGACTGCTGCAGATTACTTCAAATTGTGTGTTATACAATGTAGGTTTTGGGGGCTTAAATGTCCACCATAAGGCAAATTGGCAGATGTACAAAAAGGGGGAAGTTAGAAACCCAATAGTTCTTTTTCTTTTTTCCTTTTCCTTTTTCTTCTTTTTAAACTATTTTTGGTATTTTAATTTTTGTTAAATATGACCCGCTTGTACAGTAATGTAATGTAATGTAATTTTCAATATTGTCCTCCACTCTTTTGGATGCCCTTTTCTGTAACTTATCTGGCTATAAAATATATATTTTTTCAGCTGCAGCAAGCAAAACAAAGCATGATTCTATGCACATGCACTTTGTTGATTTATAGAAAGACATACCAGCAGTCTTGTTTTCCACTCCTTTCTTAGTGATTCTCTTACAAGAAATCTATTGTTTTGTCACTGCAGCCATAGAGTGGGGCCACCATTTTCATGATGGTATCCCACCCCAAGCTCAGAATCTCATTCCTCATCGGAGGAAACTCTAGTAGCTGGAAGATTTCCTGCCCTGTTTGTTTGTTAGTGTGAAGGGCCAAGCCAATTCAATCATGAGCTTGTTCATATATTATTTTAGTAAGTGGCTGAAATTCACTTGAAAGCTGTGGTTTGGCAGTATCCTGAGTGTGCTTTTAGCAAACTGCTGTGCTTGAAGTCTCCACCCCCTTCACTTTAATTCATGACTTTCTTGGGGTAGATTCCTAGAAGCGTTACTAATAACTATTTAGTAAGTACACATTTACATGTTTTCTTACTTTTAATTCCCTCCCATCCAAGGCCAGAGGTTGTGAGCATGTGAGCTTAATGGAATCACCATCTTAATTCTGGGCTCTGTCACTTCAGTGGACATTTTAAATTCACATTCTTCGTCCTTTGATCCATTTCTCGGATCTCTTTCAAATCTTGATACTTGGCTTCTGAGGGAATTATATGTTCTGTATCATGTTGGATATCTCTACTTCCTTTTTGTAACAGTACAAACACTTGAGATTTTGAGATACAATGCTGCCTTCTGAAATAGTTGCCTTGGAGGTTTGGGGATCCTCCTGGATTCATTACTCTTGCTAAAGCAGAAAGTGATGTCCAAGGCCATGGGTCCCCTTTGCACAGTGGAGTCCTCTGAGCTTGGTTGTTTGCTTGCAGACATTTCATTACCTGACTAGGTAACATCATCAGTGCTAGTGAGGGTGGGGCTTGCTCCCTGTTTATATACTGTATCTAAACCGTATAGTGTGCATGTATGTGTGTGTGCGCATACTGTATACTGTTTATATATACACTGTATACTGCATATAAGCTACTGGATATAAACAGGGAGGAAACCCACACTCACTAGCAATGAGGGTGTTACATAGTTGGGTAAAGAAATGTCTGCAAGCAAACAACCAAGCTCAGAGAGCATCAAGGACTCCGCAGTTCAACCCTGAGCTACAGATATTCTCTTCTGTTGCATCCTTTGCATAGCTTCGGCTGGTTTGCCAGTTACAATCCTACCTGGTATGGGAGAACATGCCATAGCAGCTTATGCCCTCATCACTACCTGGCTGAATTACCACCGTCTGCTCTACATGGGCTGCCTTGAAAGTCCCCTCAAAAGCTGTACTTGGTCCAGAATGCAGCAGCATATGTATGCTAATTGACACACATTGTCAGGATCATTTTATTTATTTATTTATTTATTTATTTATTTATTTATTTATTTATTTATTAAATTTGTCCATGTCCACCCACCACCACCCCTTATATCCATCCTATAGATCCTGCATTGGCTTCCAGGATGCTTCCAGGCATAATTTAAAGGGCAGATTGTGCCCTATAATGCTTGACACACCTCCAGCTTCACATATTCCACTTATGTGCCAAAAAGGCCATCTTGGGAAAAACAGCTAATAGTGCCTTATTTCCCAGATATGAGTGAGCAGAAGGTAAGAGGTACTGATGTTTAGTGGAACAAACTCCCGACTGGAATCCAACTTTACTCCCTTGCTGATGTCCTTCAGGAAGTGACTTGAAAACAAACTTTTTTATGGAGCATTTAAGAAGATACCTTCTGGCTGGATTTGCTATTGGTTGAATGATGGGGTTGATCAAGTGGGAATGCGTTGTTAGTTGATTTATTTTTATTATCACTCATTAAAGGACTGGGGATTTTTACGTTTATGTAATTTACCAGCATCGTTTTAATTGCACTTCGTTCACTTCTAGAAGTCTTGATAGAATTATGGTGGTATATAAATGGACAAAATAGATATTCATTTTGATATGAACAAAATACATCCCCCCCCCCGCCCCACTTTGGGAGGGTTGTGATTTTAAAATACAAAGAACAGTACCTCTCTGGTCCAGCACTTTGTGTTACTCCAATCACCTGGATGTGAGAAGCTTAGAAGCTGTAGAAGGATGATAACTTTCATTCATTTTTCCTCCCTAGCAATTTGTAATTAAGGTTTGCTGCCTGTGATGTAGGCAGTAGCACATACAGTCAACAAAACTAATAACCATGGATAATCTCTTTTAAGACCATCTTAATTGGTGGCCTTTGCCACATCTGATCAGTTAAGTGTCCTATTTTCCTTCGAAGTATTTCCACCTACTTTACGCGTCTTAATTAAAATGGGTTAAAAATGAACGTTGGTGTGTGTGTGTACATGTGTGTGTTTTCAGAGGTGCATATGAAAAGAGGCAAGGCTTGATTGCATGGGTGACACTACCATGTTGACTTTTTTTTACCCCCATGGATCTTTCTGTGTATGTGTGTGTGTAGAGAAAGAGAAAGAGTAAGACTAAGGAAGATGACCTTGATGGAGCTATGCAAGCTCTACTGCCAGGGCAATGAGTCATAACACATATTTTAAGTCCACAACAGACAGATAAATTCAGAAGAGGCTCAGACAGACACTTCCCTAATCCACTGAACTATAAGGAGGAGGAGGAGGTACAACATACTCAGACTTGCAAGATTCTGTTCTGATAGCTAATCTCAATAAGAGAAGGTTTACCGTTCCCGCAGAGTTGATTTCTTCGTCTAGTCTACCTTGTGGGGCTGACGGCATGTGTGTGTGTGAGAGAGAGATGCATTTGCATGTGTGTGTGTGTGTATTTGTGTGTGAATCTCAGTGTGTGTATTTGTGTTTGTGTATCTCATAGTGTTTTTGGATCACCTGCTGCACAGATAGGTACTGCACAAACATTACTATTCTGCTATGCCCCACTCACCCAGAGCCCTGGCTCCTTCTTTAACTGCCCATTCTTACAAACTGAGCAGCCCTTAGAGACCGCCAGTCCACAACACAGTGATAAATAGTAACCCATTATTGACTTGTGGTTGCTGTTGATCGGGCTGTTTAGCATTAACAGGAAAGAGGGCTAGGATTCTTGGTGTGAGGGTGTCACCCTGTAAATGCCAAGGAATGCAGATATTATTTCCAAAAGTGGCATTTCCTTGTCTCGTGTCATTGAGAGCAAGCCAATACTGATCTGTATGTGGAATCTTGCGCAGTCCTCACAAGACTGCATCATCTCAGGTCATGACTTCGCTGGAAGAATGTGAGAATGTAACGAATTTGTCATCGTGGATCTGACTGAGGCCCGAGAAATGCTGTGAGTTGTACTCACAATGCATCTGGAAAGTGCTGGGGAACGCAGACTGAGCAATCTGATACCGCCTTTCCATCAATGCATTCAAGAAGTCAGACCAAAACAAAAATGCATTAAGTGTTTTAATAATGATAATATGACATTTAGATTTTAAAAGGCTACTAGAAACCATTACTAATCCAAGAAACTATGAGGTTCACCTGGAGGCCCTGGGTGAGTTATATTTATGCAGAAATATTCTGAAACAAACACGGAACTGACAGTAAGTGTCTATTTTGGATATTATTATGTTGATATATCTACTGGCTATCTGCAGGACTGCCTCTCCCACAGTGAACCTGCCTGTTTATTCATCTCTGAGGGAAAGACTCTTCTGAAGATCTCCCTCTCCTCCACTGTCAGAGGCTTGACGATGGGGTATACAGGAATGGGCCTTCTCTTGTGTGGCTCCCAGGGTCTTGAATCCATTCCCTAAGCACACATTTTGGGGTCTGTTGCATTTCAGCATAGAGGTAGCTCAAGTATAGTGGGGCTGAGCAGTTTACAGCTCTATTTCTGGTTTCATTTGGCCCTTGGCCTAAAAGGGATGAATTCAGACAGAGTTTTCAGCTTCTTCTCTGCAGACTGCTGCTGGGGAGAAAGAAAAGGAGGGGCATCAGAAGGTGAATAAGTGTTCCTATTCCAGAATTGTTGGTTCTGCCCTTATTCTCTTCTTGCTTCACCCCTGCCCATCACTTCTTGTCCCCTTCAAGTAACCCCTAAAAGAATGCAGCTCTCAGCCAAAAAGAAAAGGGTGGGTGAATCTTGCATCAGAATGAGAACAGGACCAATGACTCACCTACAACTGTTTCCATGCAGGACACCCTGGGAAATGTGAACACTTGACCTTGAAAAGCTAAGCAGGGTTAGATTTAATTAATACTCGGATGGGAGAGCACCAAGAAAGGTGCTAGAAAGACTTAGGGTAGAATGTTGAAAAACGTTATGGAAAAAGACTATCAAACCACTTCCTTATGGGAAGAAACTCAATGGCCATGTCAAACTTAACCCAAAGAAAAAGCCTGAGCACAAATAAAAAGTTAATCAAAGGACAGGATTGACTCTTTTCCATAGCTCTGAAATTCTATCTTCTGACTTAGGCTCCTTGTGTACGTTTTAGTTCAGCCCCAACAGAGCAGAGCAAGGGGGAGCATTGGAATCCAAAAACTCTTCTTGGCACATGGGACCTCTTGATAATATAGGTCAGTCAACTTTCTCCTAACAGGTGTCAAACACAACTGGGCCATTCTCCAGCTGAGACAAAACAACCCAGGCTGTTGGGGTGAAGCCTAGGGCAGCTATGCTTGGCACGTAATATTACTCTGGGGTGTGTAGGCAATCTGATCTTCAGAAACCTCTGCCCACTGACACATGTGGAGAATGCCGGTTCAGATGTCATTTAAGCTGCTGTTCCTCCAGTCTTCTTTTCTTGGGCAATGGTATGTTTTTAAGGGGGTGGAAAGGAAGCCTGCCACTTGGCCTCTTGAACATGTGAAGCGTTGATAGAGATTATGGGCATATTCTCCTTGCAAGCCATGCCCTTCAAATTCCAGGGCCATAAGAAAGGACGCTGGCCATAAAGTCCAGAAAAGTGTGCCCAGGACGGATGCCGGTGGCATTTCAAGGCAGCATTATTGAGCCCAGCAAAAAGAGGGCCTGGAAATGTCCTTCAGACCTTCAGCTGGAAAATAATGCTCTGCATGAATTCATGTAAAGAAAAAATCTCCTTTAAGTCAAGTTTGATTCCTGGTGGCTTCATGGGCATGTATACCCAGTTTTCTTGAAGTTGTTTTCCATTCTTTTCTGAGATGTTTTTCAAATTCCCAGTCTAATCTACTGCCCTATTATTTCCGGGATAAAACCTATCCAAGTGCTATCCAGACCTGATCCTGCTTAGCTTATCCTGCTGACCCACATAAGGTCACCCAAAAGCTATCATCTGCTGAAGCATGGGTTAGTGTCAGGATCCTCTAATGGGGATGGAGATACTGTCTGGTTATTTTCTGATTGGGTTCTGTAGTATGTGAGCAATGTAAGAAGCAGCTTTGCATCATAGGTTGGATGATAGTAGCCCATCTAATCTTATATTGGCTACTCTGCCTGGAAATGTCTCTCTGAAATTTTGGACAGGTGACTTTTATATCACCGGCAGCCCTCACAAAAAAGCTCCTCTTCTGATGTCAGTTTAAAAGATCCTGAGGTTGGAGACATATAGCAGATTGAACTTCATAATTCAGAATCGAAGACGAAGACCCCACACTCAGGTTGAAGTCTTACCTGCGCACAATCCAGAAGATGCCCTGATAGGACTCTCAGGGGAGGTGAGTCATTGCTCAGTCCCAGAGGTATGCTGGGACTGGCAACAATCTGGAGAAAAGAATGCTTTTCCAAGCATAATTCTCTTTATGAATAAAACACCAAACTTTCATTTGAGAGTTAGTGTCTTTCAACAACATTCTTTAGATACAGGTATCTGGTGAAGCTCTGCCAATCTCTCTTAACTAACAACTGAATCCCTCTAGCTACTGATTTCTAGATTCCTCTTTGTGCACTATAGTTTGATTTGTCCATGGACTTTGATTTTATTTATGATCTCGCTCTTTGGAGTGGTGGCATACTTTGTTACCTGCAGTGTATTGCAGGTACATTGAACAGTCTTCAGCAAGACCAACCAGTCCACAAACTAGGTGTGTTCTTTCCTAAACGGATTGGTTTCTAAAACTAAAGAGTTTCTGCGCTACTCACTATTCAGGGTGTTCCTCTATAATTCAGTTGTGGACTACGTTCAGTTTTTAAAAATTTTGTTTCTCTGGGGTTTTTAAGCAGACTCTTGGAAATATATTTTGCTGGTTTGGCAAAGTTTTTGATTGCTTTACATTGTGGAAGCTGTTTTGAAAAGTATATTGTACAATGACATTGAGTGGCAAATTATAGCTTGGCATCTACATTTCTAATGAACTGGTAATTAATGTACATACTTTAAATAGATGAAATGCAAGTGAAGATAACAGTAAAGTACGCAAAGAGAGCATTTTTGGGCCAATGTATTCCTTGCTGTTAAACGTGAGCAGCAAGCAAGAACTACAAATGTTGGGCAACAGTGACGCCTATTGGCATATTAAAGATTTATCACTACTGGAATCTTACATGTTCTTCCTTTACTCCCATGCCTTTCCTTTGAAATTTTTCTCTAGTTTCTTGGGTTAATTGGAGCAAAATTACACCTTAGGCAGGGTTGGGAACCTATGGCCTTCCAGATGTTGCTGAACCCATCTGCTGGCTATTGCTGGCTATGCTGGCTGAGACTACTGGAAGCTGTACTTCAGAACAAGTGAACAGCTGTAAGTTCTCCATCCCTAGACATTTATTTGCCAGTTGTTTTGGCTTGGCTGGGACAGGAATAGTTTGAGGGGAGGTTATCATGGCCAAAAATCTGTCTCGGGAAAATCCTGGGAAGCTCTCCCTTTGCTGCTGTACAGCCATTGCGGCCACCACCGCTTCAGAGCCACAGGGAAGGACATGATTTCTTCACCGCGAGTGGTTGGTGGGAAAAGAATGATTCTCTCTCTCTCTCTCTCTCATTCTCTCTCTCTCTCTCACACACACACACAAACACACACACACACACACACACACACACACACCTATTGGCCCTGAAGATTGGGCATCTGCTTTGTGGAGTATAGACACAAAATACATTTTATTCCTAAATCCAGTCATATTGCCCTAAAGTAGGGTTTCTCATTCATAAAACTGAGTTTTATTTTCAGAATCTTATTGTTGCATTATATCTAAGTGGAAATCTAAGCAAAAGTACTAAGACATTTCATTCAGTTCCTCATATTCTGCGGAGGGCAGAGTCCTAGGTTTGTCAAGCCATCCAGAAAAGAAACACAGGTGAGTTTTGTGGAACAGTCTTTGTGTTTTCTCAGTATCACACAATGGTATTTGTGATACATGATATATGAAAATAAACCTTAGAGGCTACAGTTAAGAGAGAGAGACAACTGGCCCTCTTCTCATGACATGGGACTCTGTCATCTCTTCTCCCAGACAACTGAGTCACATTTTTGTGCTGGCAGCACAGTCTTGAATGCCATAATCAGTCACCTGGCAACCATGATTTTAGTACTTATGGTTGCCACAAAGGTAAAGGTAAGTCAGGCTGAAGTCAGGCTTGAGGACTAGCCCCCTGTTCCCCACATGATGTAGTGGCACCAGCAAAGCCACACACATTTTAGGCAGTATATTGACTCCAATCATTTCTGACCTTGTGCCTCTCAAACTTGTACACACTGAAACTACCACTGAGATAGAATGCCTAGAGGTTTTACAAGACCTCTCTAGGACTTTACCTCACAGACTTTGGAGGAGATAATTAATTCCCCAGTAAATAATCTGCATGATGTGGGATAGTTCACTGAGTGGAGTTTGTTTAATTCCAAACAAGACTGGGCCTGTTTTGCACTAACTCCAGTCTATGTTAACCAGCTGGATCAATTAATTCAATTTTGGAGTACACATGATAGGCTAATGTCTCTTACCTTTTTAACCCATTTAAGCAAATCTATGGATTTTGAGGGCTTAGCTGCTTCCCTTTTTTCTCCCTGCTCACTAAGAATCACTCCTCCAGTCTGTCTTCACAACTGCTTTAGCAGGCTTTCCTTTTGCCTTCGCCTAATTTCAACATCTCTTTAAAGATTCATTCAGATCTCTGCTAAGCATGCTTGGTCCCTTCCCTGCTAGAGAGCTAGAGAAGAGGTATTAGAGAAAGAAGGAGAATGAAGAAAAGAAAAAGAGGGTGTTGGAGAAAAGATGGAATGTCCTGAAATGTATGCCCACATCTAGCCTGCTTGCTTTCGCTCTGCCTCCCATGAAGATCTCAAGAGAAAAAAGGTCCTTGGAGGTCCTTGGAGCATTCTGTCAGGGTTAGTTGATTATGTAGATAGGTAAGTACGTATTTACATATTGGGTTTATATCCCACTTTTTCTCCAGAGGTTCAAGGCAGGTTAGAAGGAGGTCTCCCTTCATTCCATTCCTAAAATAACAAGTCTGTGTGGGAAGCTGGACTAAGACAGAGGAACTGGCTCAAAACCACCAAGTAAGCTTCAGTGACTAAAGGGGGACTCTAAGATCTGAGTTGCCCCTAGTCCAGCCCCTCAACCACTACACCAACACTTGCTTAGAGCCTAAAAGGCTTAAGAAGAATCATTTTATTCCATGTGTTCCTCTCCACCTGCTTTACTCCTTATTGGAGGCTCTGCTTTCCTTCTGTTGCTAGGTGAGCAACATATTGGCGGTGGCACCAACCCAATGGAACCCTTTTCCAGTTGAGATTCACCAAATTTCATATAATTTTAGACATCTGACTAAAAGCATTTCCCCAACTTATCCGAATTGGCCCCATTTGGTTTGGAATTTGGCTGGATTCATTATTATTAGTAACTAATAATGAATTCAGAAGCTTGGGTTAGGGTAAACCTTTTGCTAAACATTCCTAAAAGTTGCTCCTGATTGCCAAACTCAGTCTGAATTCACATTTTGGTCTCATCCATCCATTCATTCTTTAAATATGTTTCTATAATTTATTGAGGAAGAGAATCATTTTAGAAATCAGCCCCTACCATGTTGTTAAAAAGTCAAGTGCAACCCAGAAAAAGTTGTGACACAGACCTTGCTATAAAGGAAATCCAGCCCTAATAGTGCATTTGCTCTTTGCATTGTGCCATTAAAGGGTTAATGTTTACATTAAAGGGTTAATGTTAACATTAAACATTAAAACATTAAAGGGTTAACGTTTAACATAAATTAACACATTATGTTTTTGCCAATGTAATCAAATCCCTGTCTGCTCCTTATTTAAATTAGTTCAGTTAAGAAAACATATCCTTTCCCGTTTATAATTTCGCAAAGAAAGCATCAGCTTTGATTTACATCTCCAATCCCCTTTGACATAATTATTTCTTATACTGTTATTTTATTACCATATTTATATTTAGCTTTCATGGGAGCTGAAGGATGACACAGAGCCAAATGAACTTCCATATGTAAAACATCATCCTGCTATATGGTGAAGCATAACAAGCTGGCTTGATGGTCTTCGGTGAAGGGTCATGAGGGCCTCTCCCATCTCTCGCCATGTGCTACGTCTCACCATTGTGTTAATTGCAATATGGAATCCTATGATCTGTGTTCTATTTCATTTCAATGGCAACAGCAATTATGTGTCACTGGGCCCAGCGGGTCAGAGGTCAAGATGGAAATTTCTGCTATATCTTCCACTGGTCCATAATTGCATTTTTATCCCCACACAGCTTTGATTCTCGCTACCCTTCTTTCATCCATGCGAGAAGAACTGTGTGGTGCATCCAGATGGTAACTGTCTCCAGATCGGAGTGAGATTCGTGAGCCAGGAAGGGTTTGAACTTTATCTCCGCCAATTCCTTCTCCATCAATTACACCAAAGGAGCTCCTGTGAAAGAAATGAAATAAGTTGCAGGATTTTGATGCACCAAATCTCTGTTCTAGTTAAGGATAGCCATTCTCAAAATTAAATAGGTATTGTTACAACCAAAAGATGGTGCTGTTTGAATAGTACAGCATTAACTTTTGCTTTTTCCCCCCTCTTCACCTATAACATAGATGGAAGGAAAAAGTTCCTCAAATAAAACAATTGCCTATCAGTAATGGATTTTTATGCTATTTTATCTTATTCCTTTCTTTTCTTTTATATACAAAAGGAAAGAAAAAGAGAAAAAAGTTATAAACACTTAAAACTCTCATATGTTAATCAAAAGTTGCCCTATGTATATATTCATATGTTATAAAAAGAAACTATTAACATTTAAATCAGTTTACTTAAAAATCAGAGAATAATGGAAACCAGAGATATAATTTAATATAAGCAGTCAAAATTTCCAAACAATTCTGTAATCAAGAGGTAAAATGTTCACTGAAATCTAGAAAGAGGCGTACACTCTTCAGACTGCAGCGCAACAGATGGAAAATGAGCGTGAGTATCCTTCCAAACTTGCAATATGCATTTTTCCCACTGTGATTACCTATATTTTTTTTATCCAGTAGTATTATTTCTTATTAACTTCAACTTATTCATGTAATGGGATCTTGGAAAATGTTTATTTCTAGTAGCAAGCTGTGTAACTGTTTACTCGGAAGCAGATCCCACTGGGTTTCATGGCACTTGATCTGAAATCATGTGGGTAGAATTGGAGCCTAAGGATCCAAATATCCATATTTTTTATTACTATTTCTGAAATCTATAAATAAAAAATGAAAACTAAAAAAATGTTTCATAGCTACATTCTAAGCTAGAGTTGTGTTTGGAGTAATATGTAGATATTAATATTCTCGTAGTTATTTATTCACCATCTCTCCATTCCAGAAGTGTCCATATGGGAAAAATATGGATTGTGGGTTATGCTCATGATTTAAAAAATGGCGTGTTTGGGTTATTGTTCTCCTTACTTTTCTGCAGGTGAACGGACATGGGGCCAAGTCCCTTGAAATATTTATTTTGAAGATTGATGCCCTTTTGACCTTAAGCAAGTGATTGATCACTACTTGGCAGGAATATTGGATTTCTTCCATCAACAGGAGAAAGGACAAAGTGACCTCTGAGTTTTTTTCCTCAGTTCCTTTCTTTGTTCCTTTCTCCTTTTCTTCAACACAGAAAAGCGAATATAGTCAGAAAAGTGTATTAGCTCTGCTTAAAAGACTGATTTTTAAAAAGTGACAAAAATGTACTCACTGCCCAGAAAATACTGAGTGATGCTAGTAAGTCAGCACTCTCATCAAGACCATTTTTGGATGGAAGATCTGCACCAAAGGCATTGGCAGCTGTAGAAAATGTGCTGTTCTCTGTAATTCTCAAAAAAGTTAGACATTTTCTCTGATCATGGTAAAAAAGAAGTCCTGGGGGAACATGGTAGAATCAAAAATAGATTATATTAGTATATGGATCTTTTAAAAAATATTTGTGAAGAAGCCATAATAGTTCTTCATCTAGAAGCTCAAGAGTGGCCAGCCAAATAGTAATAGTAATATCTTTCACTTGTTCTATAAGTGACTGGGCTATGATAACTGTTGGAAAATGGAAAATGATTGCTTGCATAACATGTCTGACAGATGAACATTTTATTTCACAGATCAATCTCTTGAATGATGTGGTATTACATTTGATTACCGCAAGAAGATGCTGGTCTTTTCACTCCTTGGTTCATTCTGTTCTTATACCAAGATTTTCTGACAATGACAACATCAGAAGCAAGTCCTTGGGATCAAACAGGGCTAAGTGTGATGGAATGGTGTTATGAAGGCCACACTCAGGGAGATAAGCATTTCCTTAGCCCCAACAGGAGCGTGGGAAGTTTAAGAAGATGAGACTGGCACCACCCTAAGGAATTCACAGTGTTGTGGCTTGCTGGCTTGGGAACTTAGGTTCAGTCTGGAGAGATTTCTGTCTTGAGGTGGAAGCTAATAAACGCAACAGAACTGTATTTGCACTGTCTCGTGGAGTTCTTTGGGCTGAACCTGACACTAAGGAAACAAAGCTGATTTCAAGAAAGAGTCCTTTATTTGATCTTTATTTGTGAAACTTATATCTGCCAAAGGATGTAGACCATGGTTTAAATTTGATCTGCTTCATCCTCCACTTTACAGGGCAGATTTCACCTCCAAATATTCACTAGTTTGTAGGTAGAGGGGAAGATATATTTCTGATCGTGTAGAGTTGGACCAAGGCTTTTAGCTTTTTCTTTCTGTATGCAACAAAAACAGCCTGTGTGGTAAGTGATGTGGAACGCTCCCCAGAAGCTGCTTCTCCTTTGCAGCACTTCTGGAATGACTAGGTGATTGTCCAAAATTGCATAATCACCATGTCATTCTAAGAAGTGCTGTAAAGATCAATCAACATCTGAGGGTACCCTCTTCAAATGATGAGGAATGCTTGCTCTGAAAAGAATGAAAAAGTCATACACTTTGGCCCCAAACACCAGCAAGTTTAATTTGTGCTTGACTTCATCCTCCCTTTTAATCCCTAGAAGAAAACAACAGGTGAGTGGCAAATGGGTGTGTCCTTCCTTGATGATTCAATCTCTGAAGTTGAGGTGACTCCTTGTTTGCCGAAGCCAATTTTAACAGGCCAAGCACCACGGAGGTGCATCTGAAGAGGGATGCTGTGGTGCTACTCCACATTTCTTCGAGGGGTTGCCTTGCTCAAAGCCTCATCAAGGTGAAACAACCCCTCAGACCCCCATAGTCAGATTTGCTCCCAGCAAGATGCATGGCAAAATTCTTCTATAGATTTATTTATTTATTTATTTATTTATTTATTTATTATATGTAAAATTTGTCACTGCCCATCTCGTTGAAACAACTCTGGGAGGTTTACCAAACAATTAAAGTCAATTAAAATTACAATATACAATAATCTTAATAAATAGAAAATAAATAGATCCAAGAATAGATATAACATTGGCAGTCACTCAGGGAGCGCCATCAAGGTACCAGCCACCCCCAGGATTGGGTAAGATTGTTGTCACCCCATGCAAGCTGCAGAGTCAGGTCTTTAATCCTTTCTGAAAAAAGCTGGGAGGGTAGGGGCCTGCCGCACCTTGGGCGGGGGGGGGGGGAGAATATTCCAAAGGGCGGGATATATATATATATTATATATCCTTATAATGTGCCTGGTCCCTGTGAATGCCATCTCCACACATCTATGCTTCTTATCTAAGATGGGCGTTGGACAAGAGGAAACATGCTAGATGTGTACTTTTGTGTTTCAGACTTGAGCGTTGTCCTCTGCGGTTCAACTTGTTATTTTAGATTATTTTTCCAGGTCTGCTTGAATTTCTTTTCCATTTCATAATCCACCTCCTCAAGCTGTTTTTAAACATTATTTCCTGACAAAAGGAAAGGGACTTGCTACACCAGAGACATAAACATTTATACCATAATAAAGGAGGGTGACATACTTTTTGTACCAGTAATAAATCTATGTCAAAAATCACAACATAAACAGAACAATAAATATTGTATTTTAAATCTAGTTGTATCATTTCCTTCATATCTGAAAGATAAATTATCCCCCCAATGTCTTTGTCTTATATCATTAGATTAAATTACTTGAAATCTTAGCCGTATATTTGCATAAACTGAACCATTTTGCAGAACAAAACGATGTCTAATTTTCTATTAATGTGTTTCACTTTTGTTTCCCTAAACTGTTTTTTAAAATGTAAAAATATATTTCCTTGACAAATTAGAGAACAGCATTTTCAAGTATAATAGACCATTGCAGGATTCTTATGTACTGCCACCATAAACAGCTTATGGCTTTAAAAAAATGTAGAAGCAAGACAATTCCTTAATGGACTCTTTATGCTGCAAAAAGTTTCTTTGCATTTTATTTTTCTCATATTATAATGATGATGTAGATGTTGAAATTTTCAGCTGAAAGTCTATTTAGTGAATCATTACTAAACATCATGAAATAATAGCACAATTAAAGGGATAACTAAAATATAGATATAGGGAATGTTTATAGGAGAGTCATGTAGGTCTACAGTGGCAAAAAAATCACTGGGTCTGGTACTACCTTTTCTGACTAACAAATTTTATGAAAAGGCATAAACTATCAGACTCCTGATTTTTTTAAGAAAAGCATTTATAACTATCATTTCTTACCAGCACATAACAAAAGAAGAATTGTATGAGTAATAACTTTTCAGATAGTAAGAATGGGAGAAGATTCAAAGAGCTACATAGAGATCAATAACATCCCTACATTCTTTGTGTCTTCTATTGCTACACAACATGATGACACCACCAGTACTAACCCATAACTATTGCCTGATTCTAATACTTTGAGGTTTTAGACTTTACATGTCTAAGAAACACAGAACTTGAATTAACAGGTAGGATTGTTGAGTTTTGCAGGTTCTAGAGATAATATGTGGATTCTTGCACATAGGCCCGAATGCTTGTGAAACCTATTCTTTAAGTGCTTGGTCTAATGAGGATCCTTCCTCAAGAAATACCTTTCTGTTTGTCCTATGACAGTCTCACTTGTGCTGGGTTACTCCAGCTCCTTGTCCTTCAGTTTGTTTGTTGAACCTTGGCCAGTTTCTTCTGGTTTAATGACTCTTCTATTGCATGTTTTCATTCCTGACTTCAGGGAGGATTCAGTGTTTTCCATCCCTTCTCTCTAACAAGGTTGATCTTAGGTCATTGACTGAATTGCCAAAGGAGTGATTAAGTTGTTTGCAGTAAGTGTTTGTGTGTGTGTGTGGATGTGCGTGTGTGTACCACTGGCTGCAGTCACCAACATCATTTATTATTATTTTGCTCTCAGGGACAATTGCCAGAAATGTTTGGCAGCCAGTTATTCTGTATATGTTTGCATGTGTGTTAGTATAACTGGGAGTTTCAGTGTAAAATCCAGCAGCAGTAGCATTTTAGCTTTGCACCCTTGATCTATACAACCCATCCGGGCACGCTCAATTCCAAATGGTTAAGCTGAACCATTTTTCCCACGCTGCTGTCGACAGATGAAAACTATTTCAATTTATTTTTTCTGTGGTGGCTTCACATCACCACAAGTGCTGCTGTTCTGGGAAAAGAGTGGTCAGGGAGAGAACAATAACAGCTGTAGAAGACACGGCGCAGCCAAAGATTTTCTCCCCTAAATTCTCCATTGGGCTTTTTTATTGTTCTGTAGCAGAAACATCACCCTGGTAGATCAGCGCCTGTGGACCTTTGTGACAGAAATGCTGTCCCATCGTGAGGATCATTTCCATCTTTAGAATTAGAACTGGAAGGTTGTGTTTGCCAGTGGTTTGCATATGCACAGTTGCTGGAAAGATTTAAATTAGACAAGAAAAGTTATGAATTGACCACTGAGAAAACTGAGTTTGAATGTGCCTTGTGTATTCATGATGAGCATCTTATAGTTAAAATGCATAAATGTTGAAGATGAATTTGGAAGATGAATACATTAAAGATTGTACGGTCAAATGGGCCAAAAAAATTGGATGTAACATAATGCTGGACCAGTGGGAAAATATGTGGAATAAAGGGTTAAAGTTCACTCTTAATTACATGTTAAAAGAAAATTTTTATAAAATGATGCACCCTTGGTATCTGACACCAAATAAATTGTGAAAGATGTATAAAGGAATTTTAAATGTTTGTTGGAAATGTAATCAATGTGAAGGTACATTTCATCATTTACGGTGGACTTGTGAAAAAGCTAAGAAATACTGGAATATGATACGTACTTGGATTCAAAAGATTTTGAAAATAGATTTGCAACTGAAACCAGAGACTTTCCTTTTAGGTATGATGGATAAACAAATGGAAAGACAACATGGACATTTATTTCTTTATATGATAACTGTGGCGAGACTCTTATATGTACAAAAAATATGTACATACCCATAGCTGAAGAATGGATATTGAAATTAATGGAATTGGCGGAGATGGTGAAACTGAGTACTTTGCTCAAACAGAAGGTGCTGTCTAGCTTTGATTCTAATTGGAAACTACTCTTGGACTTTTTGCTTGACGCTCAAAAAAATGCAATTTTGATTTTGGGATTTGAGGACTGATGTTATTATACCTATAGCAATATCTTGTGCAAATCATATGTATTATTGAAATAGATTGACTTTAGGAATTTTTCTGAATATTAGATTAAAAGCTATGTTTTATTATGTAAACTTTTAGATGCTAGAGTAAGAGACGAATATATTTTATATTTATACCTGTACCAAGGAAAGTCGGAAGCTACTCTTTTTCTTTCTATGCCTTTGTTTTTCTTTCCTTCTCTCTTTCTTCCTTTTTTTTAAAAAATATTTTTCTGTATTTTTAACCTTTTGCAAAATTAATAAAATTTATTTTAAAAAAATGAGGAGCATTTCTATCTTTGACCTAATTTCCACTGCTGGGCTCCAGAAGGATTCTGCATTGCTCTGTGAAGCATTAGAGATGCATGGGGGATGTTGATCCATGGCAACAAAACAGGCATGGAGTCTGGTAAGGCCTTCCAGACTAACCAACTTGGTTTGTGCAAAGCCTTTCTTAAGTGGCAGATTACTTCATCAGATGTATAGAATGTGTTTGCTGCTGCAAGATTTCAAATGTAGAGAGTTAAAAGGGGGAAGAAGGTAGGAAGCTAATGGGATTACCTAATAGCAGAGATGGAGAGGGAAGATCTTCTGGAGAAGGTTGGGGGCTGAGAGTTCTCTTATCAGTTAGTAAGCTAAGAATCCATTGTTCTTGTTCAAGCTTTTTGTATGGGTCTGGAAATTTTCTAAGTTTTGCGATTTGGTGGCTCTCATGCTGTTATCTATATCACTGTTTCTCAGCCTTGGCAGCTTGAAGAAGTGTGGACTTCAACTCCCAGAATTCCCCAGCCAGCATGCTGGCTGGGGAATTCTGGGAGTTGAAGTCCACACTTCTTCAAGTTGCCAAGGCTGAGAAACACTGATCTATATTCAAAGTCCTGTAATAGCCAGCCTACTCTGCATCTGATGAAGTGAGCTGCTGGTTATAAAACATTGTGCCCCAATAACACTGGTTAATCTTGAAGACCCCAAACCAGCAGAATCCATATTCCTGTAGCTCCATGTAAAAGCCTGTTGTACTCACCAGATGGCTTTTGCTCTTGAGAAAGATTATCCCCCATCTTCCCATATTAAATTGATACAGACGGACATATATATACATGTTTCAAGTGCATCAACTAAAAGATGTATTTATTTATGGATTTTTAAAAGCTCTGCCACAATGTAACAGACACTCATCAGCTTACAGGTACAAAGAAGCAAAAATACAAAAACAGAAAATTAAAAACCATAAATATACAATACCAAAGAGGTGTCACCAAATGTCTTCTGGAAGAACTTGGTCTTCAACATCTTCCAGAAGGAGGTCAAGGTAAGAGTAGAATGGCCTTAAGAAGGAGGTCATTCCAGAAGACCAGTGCTGCCACTGAGAAACAATGCTTCCATGAGTTGTCCCCCCCCCCCAAAAGTAGGGAACAACTGGCTGCTTCTCCCAGACAATCAATTACTGCTCTTGGTTAGTAATTAGCAGTTACCAGCAGAGAACAAGCCAGTTGGGTTGGGTGGCCTGTTTTTGGTCAATAAGCAAGGAACAAGAGGTGTTTTTCCGGTATCTGAGCATGCGCAATGGTGTCACTATCCACCCCACCCCACAGCAGCAGCACAATGAGGGTAAGGGGGGGGGGTTGCACCCTGAAGTCACTGCACAGCAGGGTCTACCATAACTTGTCTTGATCTGTTGTGGATACCTTGCCAGGAATCTCCATGGCCATTATTGCTGGTTCTGTTCTTTGACCAGCAGTTTCAAATGCAAAGATCAGTAGGTCATACAGTGCAGAACTTGGAGAGCTAAATATCACCCACCTGCTCATTCTGCAGATCAGGACAGGATCTGTATTAAAGTCCTTTTTGTATGTCAGGCATTAAAGTGGCAGCAATAGCAAAGGGCATTTGCTGCTCAGTAGGTACATGGCTAATATGATATTTACTGGAATATGAGCAGGAGGCACACATCTTGAAACCATGAAAGAAACAGGAAGTACTAGAAAAGGCATGTATTTTTGGTATCTCACAGCATTGCAATTGCTGCATCTGTTTTTTTAGTTCAATTTTCTGTCTACAAATGTGCACAGGTTCAATCTATTGTTCTTTCTTTCTGGAAAAAGTTATACGTATTCAAATTTAGTTTACTGAAAATGCCATAATGACTTAGCTAGATCCAGTTCTCCAATGAAATCAAGTTGGAAACTTGACTAGAGAATGAGCAACGTATCAGAGGGATTAGAGAACGTACAGGGCCCAGCCCTGGATCTCTGATTCTCCAAGACATTAGTAGGGAGGAAAATTTAATATTTCCATATGCCTCTGACTCTATATCTATTTTTTCATCCAAGTCTTAGTAGAGATATTTAAGAATAAAGGGCACAGAGCTTAACCTTGTGACATCCTATTCAATGCCTTATTCAAGCTTGATGAGGAACAATTGATGAGGACTCTTGATATGATTTTTGAGGCTGGTATGCATTTAATTGTCAGAACATTCAATCTCCTCTAAGCTTGCTGATCTGAGTGTCACTGGGCCACTTTGTGCTATGTGGAAATCAAGATATAACTTAGAAAAAAAAATTCCATGATCTACTAAGAAAGATACTCAACCAAAACCTGAGATAAGTGAAATCTTCACAAATTGATACCCAGTAATTATTGCATAATCTTCAATGTATTTACCAAGCTGTTTATGATCTGCTCTAGATTCCACCCAGGTATCAGTGTCAGATCAGTTGTTCTATACTTTTTTATTTATTTACTTGGTGAATTTACATAGCTGCCCATCTCATATATGTGGTTCTGTAGATCCTTGGATACTTTTTCCCCCTTTTGTAAAGATAGAAATGAATGAATGAATGAATGAATGAATGAATGAATGAATGAATGAATGAATTGCCTCAAGTTAATACATAAAGGTTCAGCCAGAACATCAACAGGTTTCTTCAGTAGCCTAGCAGGCAATTCAGCTGGATCTGGAGATTTAAATACATTCAAAATAAAGAGACATTCTTGACCATTCTTCTGTCTGTCTCAAGTATCAATCTATCCTCTTCATTTTTCTCTCTACAATTGTTTGATGGAAAACATCCTCTCTTATGGAGGACAGAAAAAAATAGGAATTGAGTAGAACTGTGTGTTTCTTTGTTACCAGTTTTAGGACTTCACCGAGCAGCTGTAAATGAATGTAGACAGCTCCCCTTAGGGATAGAAAAGGGAATGAGCCATCAAGGGGAGACTTGCAGAACAATTTACAGAATTTTGAGAAAAAGGGAAGCATGAGAAAGACTCAAAATAACCCTGCCTTGATTTTGTTTAGAACAGTGCTTCTCAACTTTGGCAACTTGAAGATGGGTGGACTTCAACTCCCAGAATTCCTCTGCCAGCCATGCTGGCTGGGGAATTCTGGGAGTTGAAGTCCACACATCTTCAAGCTACCAAGGTTGAGAAACACTGGTTTGGAATAAGATGGGACACAAATTCAGACAGGCTTTCAAGATTCTGTGGGTCTACTTTACTAGAATAAAGAGCATTACTGGGATCCCTGCCATGCCTGTTTCTTGATCTGAACTCCCTCTTTGCTGTTTGATTCATTCAGAACAAGCTGTTGCCCTCCTCCATGGCTTCTTCCTCTTCCCTTGTTATTAATATTCTTCACCAATCTCACTTCATTCTGAGTTTTAGCTCTCCTGATATTACCCATTCCAGACTATTTTCTCAGCATCCCTCTTTCTGTTTTTTGTTTTCCTTTTTCACTAAACTTTTTATGGAGCTACACTGTTTTCTTCTGAAACCTTCTATCTTCTCCCTCATTTCAATTTTTTGAATTAGAACATTTTTAAAGGAACCCTTATACATTTTGGGTTCCTTTTCCCATGAGTTTCTCCTGCCATGAAATGCTACTTACTCCTGTTGTTGTTGTTTAGTCGTTAAGTCGTGTCTGACTCTTCGTGACCCCATGAACCATATTGCGCCAGGCCTTCCTGTCCTTCACTGCCTCCCTGAGTTTGCTCAGTTTCATGCTCATTGCTTCAGTGATGCTATCTAACCATCTCATCCTCTGCCGTCCTCTTCTCCTTTTGCCTTCAAACTTTCCCAGCATCAGGGTCTTTTCCAAAGAGTCCTCTCTTTGCATTAGGTGACCAAAGTATCTGAGCTTGAGCTTCATTATCAACCCTTCCAATGAGCAATCAGGGTTGATTTCCTTTAAGATTGACTGGTTTGACCTCCTAGCAGTCCATTTAGTTAAGTAAATAGAATTAGCAGGAACATTGAAGATATGCAGTTGTGTAAGGTTGGAGTTCTTGATTTTAAGGGAAAGTAGAGCTGAGCACAGTCAGATATCTTGGACTGCAAAAATGCAAATTTCAGTAAACACAAAGTACAAAATCAAGAACTCCAACCTTACACGATTGCATATCTTCAATGTTCCTGCTAATTCTATTTACTTGACTAAATCTTTCCCATTGGTAAGTGTTGAGTTAAGGCTAATTGATCCTCTTGTGTCTTTCTCTACCTTCTGAAAGAAAATGTTGTCAGCAAGTCAAGTCAGGAATTTCCAAAAAGGACCATATTGGTAGAGTTTGTCTCCCCAAAAATGTTGGGTAATTACTAGCTCATGAATCTTTAAAAGATGTGCAATTTGCTTTTGGAAAGTATAATTCACATTTTCTTCTTAATTGTGCAATGACAATAGACAGCAATAGCAGTATTGTTTGTATTCATTTATTTATTATAACCAAGATCCTGCTCTACCATGTTGCCAAATTCACTTGGATTTCTGAGCAGGAATTTAAAATTTTTAACATACAGTACAACTCCTACTCCCTTTCTATTGCTTCTGTTCTTTTTGAATCATATTTCAGTCATGAGAATCATCCCATTAGGTCTCCTTGTATTTATTAAACCATATTTGCTTTTCTGAGCTTATTTTATTTATCATAGTTTGAGCATTAGTGTATAGACAATGAAAGTCGTGAACTTTATATGATGAAGTTCTTCCTGATTTTCCATTGAATGGTTAAATAACCCATCTTATTTGGGTCTTTTGACTTTAAATCATCATCATCATCATCATCATCATCATCATCGTCATCATCATCTCAGTATACTTTATGTGAGATCCTTACTTCAGGGATTTCTTTTCTTACTTCAGGGATCTGTACTCTCAAGGATTAATTTTAAAGCCCTCCTGATTAAGCTTGCTATGCTTTGCACAAACACATTTTACCAGTCCATGTGAGGTGCAACCCATCTTGTGCCAGCAGTTCAACATACTGTTGACCCAGTCCATGGTTTCAGAAACCAGATTTCTCTAATGGATGCTATTCATTCACTTCCACTATGAACTGGAAGCATGGACTGGAAGGATGAATGAGACCAGTTGAGCCTATAAGGTCTTGAGCTTCTTTTATAGCTCTTCAAAGCCCATGGTCTTATGATTATGGCTATTTTGAAAGTATCATTTGTCCCCACATGGATCATCAAGAAGAGATAACGTTCAGTGGCTTTGTTAAGTCCTGAGGTTGCTCTGCCACATCCTTGTTCATGGGAAAGAGCACGCTTCATGAGATTAAGGGTCTGGTCAGTACAGTTTACTTTTGGTCCATATTAATAGGGAGCTATTAATTATTATGACCTGTTTGTCTAATTTCTACTGCCTGTTAAGAACCCATTATCCTGTGACTCTTTTTCTCTCCCTGAAGCTCAGAACTGACTTCTTTCTCAAAGCCCTGGAAGTTGCTCTGGATTCCAGTGGTGTGGAAAAAGAATGTACTGTCTGAATGAAACATTTGGATTTAATTTAGGGAGTCTTAGGGCTTTCACATTCAGCATGTGGTTATACTTTAAATTTAATCAATGTTAAATGTTTTCAGTGAACCCCATCAAAATGCTGCAGTGGCTTTATCCACTTGCATAATCTGAACTTAATGCAGTTTTAAAAAATTAAAATATTTTTTTCAAGATTGGGCAGCCCTGAATCAAATTCTGGTGTTTCTTTTTCTTCCCCTTTATTGGAATAAGCAATGGTGAAATTAGAGAAGCCTTCAAATTACTGATCTTTAAAAACCTTCTGATTCCCAACTGCTTTTTTTTAATGTTTTTTGTTCAACAACTTCAGTAAAGCCTAGAATACAATATATGCGTGACATGGACTTATTTGTATGTACAGAACGCAATTGCTTATTGCTTACCTGATAACATGTTGAATAAATATAAAACACTGAATAAATGAAACAAGATCTTCATTTTTAGACTAATCCGTTTTTAAAAAGCAGGATTAAAAAGTTTGAATGATGATCTGTGGATTTTGATATTGAAGAGTTTATTTGTTGGACTCGGACACTATAAAAACAAATAGGTTCTACCACAAAATGTTGCAATACCTTTTCTACATTGCAGCCACTCCATTCTAATTCTGCTTCTCCCATAGTTTTCCACCCTCCCCAATAGTCAGAAGCAGGGGGCTGACATTTAGTTTTGGGGTTCTGACACTTAGATTAAAAAAAAAACCCTGTAAGTCTACTGGTAGCTCCCTTTTAAGCATGGATGCACTTATAAAAGCAATGGTCTTCACAGCTTAAACATTTGAAATGATGGGAATGGTTTGCCATCTAATACATCTTTTCAGTACTTGATTATTGCCAGTATTTGAGAGCTGATATGCAAAGGGTCTTCAAAGCTCTCTCTTTTCTCTCTGTTACTGCTACCACATCATCATAAGAGGGCAAACTCTGAAACAGAAAACATACCCTGAGTGCAGAGAAAGCCACTGTAACCCTGAATGGACAAACCAAGGAAGGAATTGTGGTTTAGGATCTCTTCTGATAATCCTACAAAGCAAGATAAACTGAGGGTTTCAATCTTGTTTTGTAATCAGATGCAACATGAAACAGATTCTGTATTGCATTGAAGTTTGTCAGAGAAAAGGAAAAGGAATGGGGAGAGAGAAAGAGCATGTCTATTAATAAACCATGGCTAATTATGGCTAAAATAGAACTATGCTCCACGTTCTAAGAAAGAGGCTAAACTCACTTCTAAAGCTTTGGCCTGGCTGCTTGAGAGGGTTAGAGGCAGTCAGCTTGGGGAATAGGATAGCCGTTAACGCTGAAATGAATTTGACTCAAAATGTTTTGAAGAAATTCAAATGCTTGATGTCTTAATTGGCATTCCTCACTATGGATTCTTTGGTGGGGAGAGGGGAAATCTACTCCAATCCAATCCAGCCAGTCTGCTTATGTTAAAGATGTGATGTCTGTGAAATGTGGGCCTTTGGACAGATCCATCACGCACGGTTCTCACAAACTTTGCCAGGAAGGCCCATCAAGACTGCACTATGAGAACCAAAGCTATGATTCCCCAAAGATATATTGGAAGCCTTAGGAATGAGAAAAGAGCAGACCATGTATCTTTTCATTTCCTGTCTTCCATTTCTAATATCTGACCACCTCTTTGCTTGAAATATGTGTTTAGACACGATTCACTTGCTGTCGTTTATCTTATTTCCTCATCTCCCTCCGTCCCTCTTCCCCCTGAACTCTGCTCCATGCATGATGAGCAAGATGTGCAGTTTCCAAAAAGTGCAGGAGAAGAGTCAAGCAAAGAAGGAGTTCCAGATGAGTCGGAAAATGTATCCTGCCTTTCACCCTTGTGCAAAATACATTGTGGAGCCGCAGAAAGGATTCTGGTATTTATCAAGGAAAGGAAACCTGGATCATGACCCATTGAGGAGAAGAGATTTCAGCACCAGGCAATGCGCTATATTTTGTAGAACCAGGATGAATTGATTCACTTATTTATTATATTCTAAGGGGCAGAAGGAGGAAATAGCTAGCAGTTTCCAGAACAGAATAACTCACAGGTGCAGCTCAAACATTACGTGCAAGGAACAGCAAATAATCTGAACTGATTGGATGAGCCACACTTTTTGTGTGGAAGAAGGTGGCATCAGAACTCCTGGGAGCCCACTCTTTCAAGTCTTGGTTTGACATGCTCCTATATCCCCACCACTATCCCCATATTTACACCACCACCACCATCATAGGCCTCAATGATGTCACCCACAATATTAGGGACACCTGGATATCCTCTGATGTGATATATGCCATCATCTGCCAGAAAAGCACCTCTGTATTCTATGTAGAACAAACTAGCCAGACTCCAGACTCTGTGCAAGAGACTAAATGACATAAAGCAGACATCAGAGCTTAAAACAGAAATCAGACAGTTACGCAACTCAAGGTAGCTGTGGTGGAACAGAAAAAATTCACTGCCACTATACAAGAGGCTACCACCAACTTAAAGTCCATTAAAACGTCCAGGGCATTACAGAAGGCTTGAGCAGAGGCAACAGGTTCTTAGGCTACTACATATGCTGAGTGATTCATGAGGTAATATTCTCTTCTTCTTAATCTCCCCTTTGTATAGATCTATTTGCTTCCCACCCTGTTTTACTCTCTCCATTTCCCCTCTGCCAATCTCTGTGTGTAAAGTTGTGTAACAGCAATCTCACTCTATGCATCTGATGAACTGAGCGGCGCTCAGAGGCTTATGCCCTAATACAGTTGGGAAGTCCTGAAGATCCTACCAAATTCTGGGTCAATTTAGAGTAACATAAGCTCGGTAAAGGACAGACAATTGTCTGCCAGTCCTAGGGGATCTCAGTCAAATGCCCCTTACTCTGGACTATTTAGCAGGCTACATTTTAAATTTTTTCTGCACGGATGCTCCCTTGGAGATTATGGAAAATTTAAAATGATGGTCCCAAACTATCTGTTATTGTCAGCCTTGCGAGGTAGTTCAGACAAGAAGCACACCCAGAAATATTAGCTTTATTTTTATTGTAAGGTTACATTAACATAATCTTGCAAGCCTGAAAGTACCTCTCTCTCTGCTTGTCTTTACAGTCCAAGAAACTAGGGAAGGTCCCTTCTGAGATACTTGCCATACCCCCATTCTTTCTGTGGGCTCAGCTGCCTCTTATCTGACTTGCGTAATCTGTGGCTCTTCCTCCTGTCCCCCAAGGTCATTCCCACATACCATTACAGCCATCCAGCACGGTAGACCTGTCAGATGATTACTAATGACATCCTCTACATTACGCAGGCTAGAAGAAATGGCAGCTGAATGGATTGAGGGTCCTCTTGTGGGTGGTGGCATGTTGGAGAATGCATCACCTCTTCACACCTATGAGCTGCTTGAGAGACCACTAGAGCAAATACTGGGAGGTGGATGAGGGGAAGGATCTTCTCCTGTGTTGGGGGTGGTGAGGGTGTTCTAAAGCCTTTCTGCCCCCTCACTTACTTTCCAGGGTGAAGAAAACCCCATGGGCATGTCCCTTGGGATTTCAGGGAAGGGTGGGGAGCCATGGAGGCTGCCAACAGCTAGAGAGATGCTTGTATCAGTGAAAGACAAGGCATTCACACAGACTCCTTGACTATCTTCTAACTGAGTAATTCCAAGAACCCCCATCCCACTTATAAGAATTCCAGCAACGTTCCTTCTCTTTTGAAAGAAATTTTGGAAATATGCTTTCTCCCATCAAAGAAAATGAAAACTGGTAGAAAAACAGAAGAGTTCCTTTCCACTGCTTTAGTGCCACTTCCTAAGACAGGCAATGCTGCCAAGTCTTGACGGGTCATGCTGGGCAAAAGTGAACTAGATTGGAAGAAGGAAAGTAGGCAAAAAACGGGAGAGGGAAACAGCAGTAAGACAGGGGGTACCCACAGCAAGGCCCGGGTATCACAAGCCCACCAGAACCTCTCCTGCTACAGTTGCTTCACTGATATAATCCTGAAACTTCTATTTGGAACACACCTGACACACGTGCCAGGCCTGCCTTTAGTTTCTTGCACTGCACTCACAGACCCCACAGTAGTGCAATCCATTGAAGGATTCTGCCCCTACTCTGTAGTTCAGGTTAGAAGAAACAGATGTGACACAATTGAAGGGCTTCCATCACTGTCTGTATTATGTTCATCTTTGGCATATTTTCCCAATGGCTACATTTGCACAATGCTGAATTACCTATTTTCTAGATTTCTGAAACCCAGTGAACCCTAACTTCACTGAACAGATTGGGTTAACATACGTGGAACCATAAAACACAAATCAGCTTCAAACATAACCAAGCTTCACATGATGTATGAGTGTATCTCCTAAGTTTTTATTTGACTTGGTTGAGTGATTTCTATGAACAGACACTGAGGTGTCGTTCTGGGGAATGATTCACTATCATATAAGGCAAACAGGTGAATGAGCGTCTTACCCTATGTCCAGGGTCCTGCCCTACTGAGAACAAAGAACATGTACTATGAACATGGCCTTCATGAACATGGCCAGCAATGACTTTGCACCAATCTAAACTGGAAGGAAATGGAAGTAATGAAGAAGAGGCAGTTATGAAAAAGATTAGGAAGGCTAATTATAATGATATGGAATTGATCATTGATTTGTTGCAAGCCATAAGAGGTATCTAGGGTTATAAGTGGGCCCTACCTTCTCATCACAGAATCATAGAGTTGGAAGAGATCTCAGAGGGCATCTAGTCCAATCTTTTGCTCAGTGCAGGATCTGCCAAAGCATTGCAGACAGATGGCTATCCAGCCTCTGCTTGAAGAGCTCCAGTGAAGGGGAACATACAGGTTCATGAACAGAGGAATCTGAAGAACATAACAGTTTCATCAGAATGAGGAAATGAGCATCACAGTGTTGGGATGCAAGCTTTACTTCTTACATTCATGTGGGCAATGTCATGGTGCACACAAAAAAGGGGCAGAGATTGTGTTGCAATGCCACAATCATTTCATCATTTGCCTCTTCCCTTCCCCACTTCCTATAGATGCTTATGTTCAAGCAGTAACCTATTCCACTGGTTGACAGGTTCTACTGCTAGGGAATTCCCCACACTATCTACCCTGAATCGACTTCCTTTGGTTTCAGCTCTGTGGTTCTGGTCCTGGACTGGGGTGACAGAGAACAATTGTTTCCCCTGTATGACAACCCTTTAGATTCTGAAAATTGCTACCACATCACCCCCCTGTCATCTGTTCTGTAGGCCAAACATACCCAGTGCCTTTAATGATTCCTGATAGGGCTTGGTATCCTGTCCCTTCACCCTTGGTAGCCACCCTCTGAACTCGCCTCAATTTGTTGGTGTCGTTTTTAGAGTGCAATGCCCACAAGTGGGCCTAATCAGTGCAGAAGAGACGGGGATAATTACTTTCCATAATCTGGGCTCTACGTTTCCATTAATACATCGCCACATTTGCCTTTTTAAGCAGCTGCATCAAACTCTTCTTTGCCCCTTGAAACCAGTCACACTTGCCCTATTAGAGCCATTTGGAGCTTTCCTCTCAGTAGGCATAAACCTGTTGGTCGCTATTACTTAGAGAAATATTTGTGGGGCTCCCAGGAGGTTTCTCATCCAGGTCCCCTCCAAGCCCATTCTCATCTTCCAAGAATATTACATTTTTAATGCACAAAACACTTCAGATCTTTCAGCCTGCCAAATAGCTATTCTGATCCTTGTCCAGTGCAGGTTGTTGGCTGTAGCATTATAAAACTCTCATTTCTGCTGGCACTACACTGAATCTTCTGCACTCACAAGAGCAATTCAAGTGTTTCTTGTTTATCCTTATTTTGCAACCCTTGAATTGCTCTCTAATCCTTTCCTATATTACTTGCTTTCTTCTCCACAATCAAGAACAGTTTTTGTCTAAACAATCAAAACAGTAATACATATACAGCATATTGACTACCCTGAGTTATAGTTCCAAGACTAGCTCCAAAAACTTCTGTATGGTTGCCAGTCTTGTGTGCTTCTATTTTTTAAAGCCACAAACACACCTGTTTCTTGCCTATGTATCACTGCAGGCAATAGATGGGAACAATGTGGTTGCTTCACAGATATATAGAGATTTTCTCTCTCTCTCTCTCTCTCTCTCTCTCTCTCTCTCTCTGTGTGTGTGTGTGTGTGTGTGTGTGTGTGTGACAAAAGGATACAACAGAAAGACTAATATTTATTTTCTGCTGGACATTCTAGGTTTACCACATACCTCAGGACCCAAAACATCTTCAATCTCCCTCCCAATCACAGGACAAGGAGTAGGCAGAAGTGACCTTGGAGCTGCAGCAGTTATGTACCCTCTTTTGAAACCCCAGATTTAGGAGGAAATCTGATGTTCATCACTGAAGGGTGTAGCAGCCTTTAAGTGTATAACCTGCGTATCACCTTGATACTTTACTCATACCATTGTCTATGCCCATCTACATTAGACTCCTTCAAGTTGAGCTAAGCTCCTGGTAACTACATTGACATATGTAGTTATCTTGGCACCAATTCAGAAGTGATTTGCCATTTTCTTCTTTCACCCCCATCTCCTTGTTCCTCTCCATGTATATGTAGATGTCAGATTTCTCACTCCACTTCCTAAGTGCCCACAAGCTGGCCACAAACTGCAGAAACAGAAAGGAAAGGTTCTGAGCTGAAATACCATAATCAGAAGTCTCCTTCGTTCCTAGTAAAAACATTTCACCCTCCCATTCAGATGATCATGTGAATGGCCTGTTCTGTCTTAGCATTCCATAGGCCAACCAAAATTTCAACAAGATCACTGGCTACAGCCTCTGGGAATGCCCCCAGAACATTTAGGAATCTATCAGATTCCATAAATCTCTGGGAATGGATAGTACTAATAGCCTACCCATCCTTGTTAGAGAGGCATGCTGACATGAGACCCATCTTCATCAGATGATGGTATGACCAGGACAACACAATATTTTTAACTCTTTTCTTTGCAGTCCATTCCCCTCTTGTTCAAAACAAAAACTGATGATGAGTACTGTTCTATGAGACAGCCATTTGACAGACCATGAAGTCCCAAGCTGGAAATTTCAGATACATGTTAAAATCCTCCAAGATGATAGCCACAGGTTCTCCGGCATCATACTAAAAACCACCTTAGTCAGTTGGTCAGAAATGCAGTGCTATTATGAAGCAATCCCACTTTGTCTTATTGTCCCACCACCAGATAAAGGCTCTCATGGGTCACCTTGCTTTTTTGGTGAATAAGATGGCATTTCTATGGATTGCAGCAATTTTCCCACTCTGATTTCATAATGCAGATTAGTGCTGCACTGAGAAAGTGGATGGGAAGATCTGGATCAAATCTGTTCTTAACTTACCTCCCCCATAAGCCATAGTGACCTACTCCAAGTTGTAAAAGAACGTGGTTTTATTAAATTCCAACCTGGCTTTTAGCAAGGTGGTGAGGATCAAAAGACATGCATTCCCCCAGAGGGCCCCAACCCTGTAGGCCTTTCACAAGGTCTTAAGGGCCTTGATGTTCCTGCAAGCATTTCAACTGGGAGGTCGCACAAGCCCTGGTGGTTGTTTATTTCGTTGTTGACCCTATGATTGAAGAGAACCTTTTTTTCCAGCTCCTACCTTGTGGTATATCATGGTTTTTGTATATTGTTTATATGTTTTGTTCTTTTGGTTTTAATTTTTTGTAAGCTAGCAAGAGTTACTATGGTGAGATAAGCAGCTACATAAATTGTAGAATGAATGAATGAATGAATGAATGAATGAATGAATGAATGAATGAATGAATGAATGAATCTGTGAATGAATGAATGCCACTAGGTGCCTATGGGAAGAAAACTAGAGACTCAAGTTAATCTAAATCCTCTGTTTTTCTGGTATCTTCTCCTCCTGCCCTCATGTCACTCTATATGGAAATGCAAGTGCTCTTCTCTCTTCTGCCTCTCTGTTCCAGGCATATTCACACACACACACACACATACCACTCCTCATACACAGAGAAAAGTTTTTTTTTTTTAAATTAAAAAGTGTGGGTGGGGGGAGGAAATTTAAATTCCAGAGTCTATACGCACAGACCCATGAGAGAAAAAAAAAGTCCTACCTGCCAGAAAAGTTTATATTTAGGGACAGGGGCAAGCTCAGATTTCACAGAAGATAGGTAGATGCTAATACACCTTAATGATTGGAAAACTCAAGTCGCCCAACGCCCACCCTTTAAAGTCCCAAAGGACCTTAAGGGGTTGAACACAGAGCTAGTTTATGAATCTAGGACCAGCCAACCTATACATCTCTAATTATTCACTGCTAAGTTAAAACTGAAAAGTTTGTCAGAGCATGCACAAAGTTCTTTTACTCAAATGACAATGAATTGCAACAGCAATTTTGTTTATTTGTTTAGCTTTGTTCTCTATAGTTCTGAGAACATGAAAAACGCTTTTCTCAGTTCTTAGCACACCTGTGAATCATAAAGATGTTTTATTCAAGTCAAATCACATCAGATCACTTTATTACAGCCATAAGGCCACAAAACAACGATATAAAACCTAAAAAGTAAGTTAATATAAATATATATCAATTGACAAGTAGCATGTATAGATATATAACAAGGAATAAGAATGAAATATGGAATAGAAAAGTACAGGGATAAAAGTACAATAATAATATAATACAATAAAATAACAAAATACAAGTGAGTAAATGAATCAGAATCTTCAGCTACAAGTAAGGCATTTTACTCAAAGATCACACTTTTTTTTCTTATTTAAATTCAAGGTATTAAAACCACAAAATGCAGATTGAGTCCCACCATTGTTCTCATTATTCCAATTCAGAGCTGTAGAGAAAACTGTACCTCCACTGTTCAAATTAACTTCCAACATAGTCAGAATATGTTAATCATATAAAAACAATATTAATTAATGAAGCATGGATCATGTAATGCTAAACATCTTATAATGCCATGACATTGTGACATACAGTTTTAGGTTATAATGTTAGGCTATAAATACGTCAAGGGGTGTGTATTTTCATGAAATATGTGTGAGCATTCAAAGGAAGTTAAAAAAAAAAGGCACAGCGGTTTGCTTGGGAAGTTTTCAGCTTATGAAGCATGTGGGAAAGGACCAGAAACACAGGTTATTGCTCCTCAAACAACAGATTGTTTCCATGTGAACTGGATGAGCTAATGTCACTCTGCAGGAAAAGTACTGAGAGATATGAGAAAGCACCAAGGTCACATTGCCCAAGTTTTGATAGGCTGGTTGAGATGTTGGAAGATAAAAAGTATATGGGAACTGTAGTACTGGAGAGTCCTCACATACAAGGGTGTCTGCAGGGTGTGGTCAAAAAAGTCATTATAGCACCTGCAACAGTGCCATGGCAGCTCCACCTGGTTTTCATGCACAGAAAAACCATCTTGATTTTCTTGACCATACCCTGTGGACAACTGTGCTCACACAGGATGAGTGAAATGTGAGTGACCTTCCTTGGTTGTTCTCAAGTTCAAGCCTAGCCTAGCCAGCGACACCAGCTGGGAATGGGTGCATGAATGTGTGAATGAATAGTAACAAGTGAAAATAGTGAACAGTTAACACCATAAATTTACATTTGTTTCTACACATCTGTCTCAGAATTAAAAAGAACAAATTAACACTAGAGGGGCTTTCTGGCCCTTGTTGTGTCAACAGTGACTACACCTTACAAGAAGGAAAGTAGTATGATGAACATATTCAACACGAATCATCTATTAAAAGTATTTCATTACCAACTCTTTTCTGTTGCAGCTGTTGTATAATGTTCTTAGTGTTCAGTCAAAAGAAGACTGGAACTCCTAAGAAAAGGTCCTTTTGAAGATTGGAGGAAGACTGATGGATTCCATCAGATTTCCTGCTCCTGATCTTTATGATTTGATGCCCCAATATAGGGGTACTCTCCAAATCATGTCTAGACCAATAGACTGATAATATTGGTATATAGATAAATCTGATCCACCAATTGTGTCTTCTATTTTATAAAATATGGGGAGTAAACGTTAACTTCAAAGAACTAGGAACTATTCCAAGTTATGTATGTGGTTTTTTTTAAAAAAAAGATAATAATTTAGGATGCCACTTTGTATTCCTCCCCCAATTTAAAGGAATAAAGATTTCAGATGACTTCACTTGACTCTAAAGTTCAGACTAATATTCATTTGCACATATGGAAAATGATTGCTTGTCTACAGCATGCCAGTGGAGAACAAGATTGATTTCTCCCATACTCTCTTGTGCATTTTTTTAAGTCTTTAATGCTGCCATTTCATTTTGGAATGAACTTTGTATGAACATGACCATAGAGAAGGAAATGAAGACTGGGTTTTCTATTTTCAGGGAAATCTGGTCTATAAATATTCCTTTTTCCTAAGGGAGTTCATTTTAGCAAGATTTCCCACATAAAATAGCTGAAGGCTCTAGTGTCCCAATGGGTCAATGTACCAGGCCTTCCTCAGTCAATCTGTGATTGATGACATCCAGATTACAGATGAAGCAAAAATGGTAGCCTCTTCTTGGGTCCCTTGAAATAACCATATCCATTTGGCCTTCAAATGAGATACAATGGGATTTTGAACTGGGGAAATCAGAATATCAAATTTTCAAGAAATAAGACTTGTCAAAGTGGGGCCAAATGGGCACATACATACAGATTCTATTTTTAAATCTATTTATTCCACATTATTTTAGACTGTGTCTTCTTCTGTTTAAAAATGCTGGGGTTCCCAGTGGTTTGGGTGAGAGATTTCTTTTCTATTCAATACACACCAAGCTTTGTCAGGCCCTGGCAGACGCTAAATATGACTCTTGGCTAATAACCTGCCAGTGTCACAAGTTACCAGTTCAGAGTCTGGGAATCCAAATCACTGGGGTTTGTTCAGAACACATTAGCTCACTGCAGCAAGGTTGATCATGTGTCCTGCTGTGCTAGGAACCATTCTCAGTTTCAATCAATCCCCACCTGGCAACGCTAGCTGAGGAATTTTCCAACTTGAAATCCGCACATCTGCAGAGCACATCTGAAAGAAACGGAAAGGATGTTCTTTTTGAAATGTTGTCCAGTCTACATCTGTCTGAACAATTAGGAACTGTAAGAAGATAAAGAACAGCAGTGCTTGAAGGTGACTATCAGCTGTGGGAGACAGATGTACCTCATTCCCAAATGTATGCGGGCCCGAAGCTACTCTAGAGGATCTTGAACGGCATACAGTAGCCTTATTTACTGTTGGCTTTGCTTCCTTGAGGAAGGTATTTTTGATAGATAGATAGATAAGTAGGGGCCGTTAGTTCAAATGTGCACACAAAGCTTGTAAAAGATGGAGAATTATTTACTAAATTAGGATTTATACTTACAAAGAGCGGTGTCCGCAGAGTGGGTCAAAAAAAAAAAAAAAAGGCAAGATGTCATCCATGGCTACATGAACTAGGCAAGATGCCATCCATGGCCCCATTCTTTTTTAACACGTGTTGCAGGCACGATGCACATAGAAAGGGGTGGGCTTTGTTGATGGGATTGACGCAGTCAATTTTATTTTTTATGCCACTGTTGTTCTAAACAAGCCGAAAGGGAGTGTAAACACGACAATATGGGGATGAGCTCTCTAGTGGTGGATTCTCCCAGCCTTTTCCAAGAGAAATGAACCTCTCCGGTGGTTAAACAGAAACCCAGTCAGCTGCTGTTGTTTTCACTACTGGGCTCCGCAGCCAATCTGTTTATTGTTATGACAGATGTTTCTGCTTTGGGCAATCTTTCTGAACCTGATTGAAATTTTTCCCCACTTCCTCTTATAGGATACATCCCAATAAAGATGATTAAAAAAAAAGAGTGATCTCAACACAATGTTGTTACTGGAAAAAAAGGAGGCTGGATACCAACAGATCCTTTGCATGTGGCAAACTGAAGCTCCTGGCTTCTTGCTTTGATTTTTAATAGGTTTTTGGTTGCTTCCTTTCTTTATTTATGGATGGTTGTTTGAGAAATAAATTAAACAGATTTATCAAATCCTGTGTTGTCGGGGTACGTACAGCACAGTAAGAAGAACTCATTCAGCCTTAACATAGTGGCTGTGCTCACAAGATGTAGTTAATGAGATTAAAGAGAGTGAATAGATTATGCAAATCTGCTAACCCAGTCTGAAGCGGGGTTAGAGAGGCTTAGTTTTTAATTCAAACAAGCCGCGGGATTATTTGGGTAGGCATTCAGTCTTTTTTTTTAGCTGAAGAGGCTTGTTCCAAATCCCACAGTTTTCTATGACTTTCAGGTTTCATTCCACTGAAAGATGAAACAGGGAAATCATCTGAGTTTTTGCTTTTACTGCTCTGCCACTATGTGGGCACGTGCCAATGAACTCCAAGCCCTGAACGTGGTGAAGGTATATAAATACAAACCCTCACACCCCCCATGATGAAAGTGCCCAAATAAATAAGTTACACACAAAGTAGTTCATAAGCAAAGGAGGGCCTAATCAAAACACAATGTTATAAGTAAATAAAAAATGGATGTGCACATAGCAAAGGAGGGGAGTGGATTGAAGCCAAACGTTTAGGAGTGTTTTGGACTTCGGGGGAGTTTTAGGGAATTTGAAGGAACAAAATGGATACCTTAAGCCTTGCAGTTGCTTAAGGCAACACATTCATGTTTAGCATTCCTGAGGCATATCAGAACCTGGCCTACCCTCTTTTAGAAGTGCAGTCCCCAGGATAATATGCAAAATCTAGTGTGGTCCTCAAGTCAACAGAAGCTGCATATCTTTGCTTTATATCATACCCATTTTTGAATTCTTCCACCTCTTTGGGGTGTATTTTTAGATCCTGATTGGGTTGTTTTACAATTACTGGGCTCGTATGCTAAACTAAGCTAATTAGACTGGGGTCAGGCTTCCCTTATCTGTCCAGCAAAAACTTCCAGTATAGATTTCTAAGGACACGTATGCTCAGCTAAGTAGGTTTATAGTAGAAAAAGAATGAAGACACTACCGAACAATAAACTCCAACATTTGCTATGTATCAAATGCAAACTCTGTTTGAAGTGAAATTAAGATTCCGATTCTTTTTTGGGGGTGTGTGTATGTATGTGTATGTGTTATAATTTATTTATTAAAACATTTAAAGGAACAGAAAAAATTGCTACCTAAAAGAAAAAAAGTAAAAAAAAAAAAGAAGATTGAAAGAGACATAATGGATAACAAAGAGGTTACAATGATCATAAAATTGAAAAACCATTATTTCATCAATTGATTCATTAATTAAATGTATGCAACTAAGTTCATTATGTCATCTTAAGAAATAACTAGAAATCTCTATAAAACTGTATGCATGAAATTGATATATGATGATATATATCACATATTTGTCATTGTTCTAAAGATAAATGTACATAATTATGTGAAGGGAAAAGGAAAAGGACCCCTTCATGGATCACTGCCTTGTCGTGGCGAAGGGGCTTGCGTAACTCAGTGAAGCCATGAGCTATACCGTGTAGGGCCACCCAAGACGGACAGGTCATGACAGAGAGTTCTGACAAAATGTGGTCCACTGGAGAAGGAAATGGCAACCCACTCCAGTATCCTTGCCAAGAAAACCCCATGGACAATGTTAGAAGGCTAAAAGATATGACGCCGGAAGATGAGCCCCTCAGGTCGGAAGGTGTCCAATATGCTACTGGGGAAGAGCGGAGGGCAATTCCAAGTAGCTCCAGAAAGAGTGAAGCGGCTGGGCCAAAGCCGAAAGGACGTTCAGCTGTGGATGTATCTGGAAGCGAAAAGAAGGTCCGATGCTGTAAAGAACAATATTGTATAGGTACCTGGAATGTAAGATCTATGAACCAAGGCAAGCTGGATGTGGTCAAACATGAGATGACAAGACTGAACGTTGACATCTTGGGAATCAGCGAATTGAAATGGACGGGAATGGGTGAATTTAATTCAGGTGACCATTATATCTACTACTGTGGCCAAGAAACCCTTAGAAGAAATGGAGTTGCACTCATAGTCAATAAGAGAGTGGGAAAGGCAGTAATGGGGTACAACCTCAAAAACGACAGAATGATCTCAGTGCGTATCCAAGGCAAACCATTCAACATCACAGTCATCCAAGTCTATGCCCCAACCACTGATGCTGAAGAAGCTGAAGTTGACCGCTTCTATGAAGACCTACAACACCTTCTAGAACTAGCACCAAAAAAAGATGTCCTTTTCATCATAGGGGATTGGAATGCTAAAGTAGGAAGTCAAGGAGTAATCGGAATAACAGGCAAGTTTGGCCTTGGAGCACAAAATGAAGCAGGGCAAAGGCTAATAGAGTTCTGTCAAGAGAACAAGCTAGTCATAGCAAACACTCTTTTCCAACAACACAAGAGACGACTCTACACATGGACATCACCAGATGGTCAATACCGAAACCAGATTGATTACATACTTTGCAGTCAAAGATGGAGAAGCTCTATACAGACAGCAAAAACAAGACCAGGAGCTGACTGTGGCTCAGATCATGAGCTTCTTACTGCAAAATTTAGGCTTAAATTGAAGAATGTAGGGAAAACCACTAGACCACTCAGGTATGACTTAGATCATATTCCTTGTGAGTACACAGTGAAGGTGATGAATAGATTTAGAGGATTAGATTTGGTAGACAGAGTGCCTGAAGAACTATGGACGGAGGTCTGTAACATTGTACAGGAGGCAGCAACTAAAACCATCCCAAGGAAAAAGAAATGCAAGAAAGCAAAATGGCTGTCTGATGAGGCATTACAAATAGCTGTGGAAAGAAGGAATGTGAAAAGCAAGGGTGAAAGGAAAGATATGAGCAACTGAATGCAGATTTCCAGAGAATAGCAAGGAGAGATAAGAAGGCCTTCTTAAATGAACAATGCAAAGAAATTGAGGAAAACAATAGAACGGGGAAGACTAGAGATCTCTTCAAGAAAATTGGAGATATCAAAGCAACATTTAGTGCAAAGATGGGCATGATAAAGTACAAAAAAGGCAGGGACATAACAGAAGCAGAAGAGATGAAGAAGAGGTGGCAAGAATACACAGAAAAACTATACAAGAAAGATCTTAATGTCCCGGATGTCCATGCTGGTGTGGTCACTGACCTTGAGCCAGACATCCTAGAGAGTGAAGTCAAGTGGGCCTTAGGAAGCATTGCTAACAACAAAGCTAGTGGAGATGACAGTATTCCAGCTGAGTTATTTAAAATACTAAAAGATGATGCTGTTAAAGTGCTGTACTCAATATGCCAGCAAGTTTGGAAAACGCAACAGTGGCCACGGGATTGGAAAAGGTCAGTTTACGTTCCAATTCCAAAGAAGGGGAATGCCAAAGAATGCTCAAACTATCGCACAATTGCACTCATTTCACATGCTAGCAAGGTTATGCTCAAAATCCTACAAGCTAGGCTTCAGCAGTACGTGAACCGAGAACTACAGGATGTACAAGCTGGGTTTCGAAGAGGCAGAGGAACTAGAGATCAAATTGCCAACATTCGCTGGATCATGGAGAAAGCACGAGAGTTCCAGAAAAACATCTACTTCTGCTTCATCGACTATGCAAAAGCCTTTGATTGTGTGGATCACAACAAACTGTGGCAAATTCTTAAAGAGATGGGGGTACCAAACCACCTTACTTGTCTCCTGAGAAATCTGTATGCGGGCCAAGAAGCAACAGTTAGAACCAGTCACAGAACAACCGATTGGTTCAAAATAGGGAAAGGAGTACGACAAGGCTGTATACTGTCACCCTGCTTATTTAACCTATATGCAGAGTACATCATGAGAAATGCCAGGTTGGAAGAATCACAAGCCGGAATTAAGATTGCAGGGAGAATCATCAATAACCTCAGATATGCAGATGATACCACCCTAATGGCAGAAAGTGAAGAAGAACTAAAGAGCCTCTTGATGAGGGTGAAAGAGGAGACTGTGAAAGCTGGCTTGAAACTCAACATTAAAAAAAACTAAGATCATGGCATCTGGACCCATCAATTCCTGGCAAATAGAAGGGGTAGAAATGGAAGCAGTAACAGACTTCATTTATTTGGGCTCCAAGATCACCGCAGACGGAGACTGCAGCCATGAAATTAAAAGACGCTTGCTCCTTGGGAGGAAAGCTATGGCAAACCTAGATAGCATATTAAAAAGCAGAGACGTCACCTTGCCGACAAAGATCCACATAGTCAAAGCTATGGTTTTTCCAGTAGTAATGTATGGCTGTGAGAGCTGGACCATAAAGAAGGCTGAGCGCCGAAGAATTGATGCCTTTGAACTGTGGTGCTGGAGAAGACTCTTAAGAGTCCCCTGGACTGCTAGGAGGTCAAACCAGTCAATCTTAAAGGAAATCAACCCTGATTGCTCATTGGAAGGACTGATAATGAAGCTCAAGCTCAGATACTTTGGTCACCTAATGCGAAGAGAGGACTCTTTGGAAAAGACCCTGATGCTGGGAAAGATTGAAGGCAAAAGGAGAAGAGGACGGCAGAGGATGAGATGGTTAGATAGCATCACTGAAGCAATGAGCATGAAACTGAGCAAACTCAGGGAGGCAGTGAAGGACAGGAAGGCCTGGCGCAATATGGTTCATGGGGTCACGAAGAGTCGGACACGACTTAACGACTGAACAACAACAAAAGGAAAAGGAAAAGGAAAAGGAAAAGGAAAAGGAAAAGGAAAAGGAAAAGGAAAAGGAAAAGGAAAAGGAAAAGGAAAAGGAAAAGGAAAAGGAAAAGGAAAACAAAGCAAGAAAAAAAAAAGTGAAAACAGTATTGGGAAACAATATGGTTTTAAATTTCCTCCCATTGTATCCAACGGACAATTACATCAATAGATTAAAATTCTTTTGCCTCTTTCTCCTGTGTAGGAAGTTTGGCTTCCATTTATCTCTTTTTCTGGTAACAGACAGATCTGGCATCAGGCTGTTTACCTTTTGGCCACAGGAGAACTAGTTCCTACCATCAGGTAGTTTGTAGTCCAGAGCGCAGGAGGAACCCAGCCAATGTCTTAGGTTCTTGTGTGAACCAGGCCACCATATTAAGCTGCAATGGTGGCTTAATTATGTGAACACTGCAATTAGGGCTTAATTGTCTCTAGTCCAACCCTTTAACCACTACTCCGCATTGGCTGTTGGGCTGAGAGAGAGGAACTGGGTCAGTCACCCAATGAATTTTTGTAGTTGGATGAACTAGAACCTGGCCCTGCCTCCTTCTGCTCCAACTTCTTTACTACTAGCATCGCACTGACTCACTATTGTATGCCCTTGCTTACAGCAAGAGTACATACCGCCACATGTATTACGTAGTATCATAATTGTGGAAGCAGAGGGAAGGTGTTTCAGGTTCCTTTTTAAGATTCACAGCTGCATGTCTGTTTGGGGTATATTTGAACACATACACTAAAAACAGCTGACTAACCATCATTTTCACTAAACAAGAGGAGAAACAAAGATTCTTGCTGGCAAAGCTCTGTTTTTTGTTTTGGTTTTAAAGCAGGAGGGTTTGTTAGTGAAACCTATACAATGAAATGCAAATTACACCCACCTCATGATGAATTTGCCTTTAGGAGAAGCATCAGTTGACAGGAGCAGTGATCTTGGAGCTAAGTCAAAGCAAGACTTTTAAAAATACATTTTTGTGGTACATGTGGTGTTTGTCTAGATACGCATGTCCTTCCTTCCTCCCTCCCTCCCTCCCTCCCTTCCTTCCTTCCTTCCTTCCTTCCTTCCTTCCTTCCTTCCTTCCTTCCTTCCTTCCTTCCATTTTCTACTCTCAGCATAAGCCACCCAAAGTCACTCTGGAGTCAGGCACCTTCTAAACTAACTAGCTAACTAATTAACTACAACATCACAATTAGTTGTGTCAAGTCTGATAAGCTCACACCCATGTTCATGGTTGTATTTACCCAAAAGAAAAATAGACGTTTGGAAAAAATAGAAAAATAAGGTGCAAGAATCTGGAGCATCCATTTGACATTATTTTTAGAATCTTTCCCTTTCACAGGCTGAAGACTATCCAGTTGGAAAAAAAAAAAGATTCAGGATGCTTTGAATTTAAGAAAAGAAACAGGATACTCTGGGTCACAAATATGAGCTGCCAGATTATATTACTACTTAGTTTCAAGATTTAGCTTGCCCAGAGCAGCGTGAGCTCAACACCATGTGTTTATCAGTGGTAAAGTACAGCGGAAATGACTAATTATCACCTGTTACTATGTTTCATTAATAGCTTGGAAATTCTTTCATGACAAGGAAATTAAATTTTTGAAGTGTTCTGTGCTGGAGTGTTTCGAATGTCTGTTTTATTGTTGGTATTATTTTATTGTTGCTATTTTTGATATTATTGTATGTCTACTTTATGCTGGCTGGGAAAGTCTGGCTGTTGAATCCACACATCTTAAAGTTGCCAAGTTTGAAAAATACCCATCTAAAATTAACAACCCAGTAAATTAATACTGTAATTAATGCTATAATCAGGAATATCTTGGCCGGACCCTAACATCCTCCTCCTTTAAAGACTGAATGAAAGAAACAGATCTTAATGGATTTGCAACAAGTTAACAGGGTTGGGGCCAATCTGATATCAGGAGGGCAGCTGCTCCAGAGAAGACCCAACCCCAGGACCCCAGTGATCCTTCTCTTCCAGATATCAAAACAGGGTGCAAAGCACTGGGAAAAGATGGCCTTATAGATATCCACCATAGCTTTGGTGGCCAGAGCTGCAAATAATGGAGCAACAATATTATGGGGTCATAAAGCAGGAGTAATTTCCCCCCTTTCTCCTTTTCCTCTCTATTTGGGATTGGGAGGGTTACGTGCTTTGGATACACTAATACTACCAGAAGGCTTAACATGCTTAATTCTGCTTTTTTCTCATCAGAAATCAGCAGAAACTGGGGCCTTCAGTGTTTAGCAACCCTAGAAAGTATAGAGGGCCACCAGAAGAACCTTCATCCCATGATTCCAGTTATCAGACCTTAGCATAAGATATAGAAACTCCACAGCCTTTGTATTTTAATAGTTCCATTTGGAGAGTTTCAAAGACAGAGATGTGATTCTGGGGCACGAACTGACCTATAACCCTGAACTCCTTTTCCATTCCTGAAAGTCTTAAAGGTGCCTTCAGTTTTTAATGTTACTCTGAGCACCTTGATCTTTCAGGACAAGCCCTATTGAAAGTATTAGATGATCATAGTTCAATCCAGTTCTGCCAAAAGCTGCTAGCTGCCATGGGGGCATTGAATGGCAGGGGCACCACCCAGGGGGTGGTGGTCAAAAAGGGCAAGACGGTGGCTGTTATTGCAATGCATGTAAAAAAGAAGCAGGGCTTCACTGGTGTGATCATAGCTGCCTTTTTTTGACCCCCTGATGGACACCCCTTCTGAATAGTATAAAACTATATCCATAATGTATTACTTATTACTTAATAATAATAATAATACATGATAATAATAATAAATAATAGTAATAAGTAATAACTTATAATAGTAAGTAATAAGTAATAATAATAACTATATCCAGGAGGAAGCCAGCCTGACCAGAGCACCTGGCTAGGGAGGTGTAGAGAGTAAGGAAGATGATGTTGATGAAGATATGCGAGCTTTGTTACCAAAGTGACAAGGGGAAAACCTAACTCCACAACAAGCAGATAGCGTTCATTAGTGGTTCATTAATTCACTGGATCTGATGGAATGGACTTATTAGGCCATGCTCAGGGAGATAAGCGTGTTCTTAGCCCCCAACAGGAGCGTGGGTGACATTTGTAGAACCAAGGCCTTCACATCTCCGTATCCCCTTACAAAGATCCTATACAGCGGATCAGAATTATTAAGGTGTAGATGCGGGGAAGACAACTAATAACACGTGTGGCTGAAAACCAAATAAATACTATAGACACTGTATGTGTATATTCAGAAAAAGCTCTGGTTATCACCTTTACAGCCCTAAACCATTTTGGCCTTGGTTTACTGAGAGAATGCCTTTTACTGCATGAACCCCATTGTTCATAATAACCTGGATAATCTGGAGAGGTTGGTCCTGGAAGGCCACCAACTTGTCTAATGGCAACACGGCACTAGTCCTTACTGCTAGGAACAGAATGTGTTCCCTATACATTCCAGGGGTCTCCTTTCTTTAGAGCAGGGTTTCTCAACCTCAGAAACTTTAAGATGTGTGGACTTCAACTCCCAGAATTCCCCAGCCAGCATGCTGGCTGGGGAATTCTGGGAGTTGAAGTCCACACATCTGAGGTTGAGAAACCCTGCTTTAGAGATATTCCAGAGATCCTCAAGCGGCCATCTTTTCAGCCTGGCTTTGAATAATACTTAGTACTTTGCAGTTTTATTATGAGCCCTATGTTGGCTGTAGTATTATTTCTGTTCTAATGTACTCATATCATTGAACTTTTAACATAAACTGCACTGAGCCATTTAAGAAGAGTGTGGTGTAGAAATGGACATAGTAATAACAGTAATAAGGATGATCCACAGTGTACTTCAGTGTTTCTCAACCTTGGCAGCTTGAAGATGTGTGGACTTCAACCCCCAGAATTCCCCAACCAGGGTGCGTGCTGGCTGGGGCATTCTGGGGGTTGAAGTCCACACATCTTCAAGCTGCCAAGGTTGAGAAGTCTCGCCAGTACTATGCACATTTGGGACTAGCAAGAGCATTTGTAATGCATTGTGGTGATTATGCTGGGGCACAGGGTCTCTGCAGGGGGGGGGGGTAAAAAAAATCAAGATGGCAGCTACAACCTTTTTTTTTTTTTTAACGTGCGCAGACTCTCTCCCATTCCACCCTTTGCAGGAGGCTCTCTAAAATCTAGCCCTTTTCCTGGGCGAATGGCACACTTCCAAGCAAAGCGTGGGGCTGCCGTGGCTCTGCGGTTTTGTGTTCTGAGGAAATGTATGGGGCCCATTTGGACCCAGAGGCATTCTGGGAAAAGAGAGGATGTTGGAGGTTGCTATTTTGCTTTGAAGTAGGCCAATTTGCCATTTTTTAACACTTGTTTTTTAAATATTAAAAAAATCAGGTAGGCAGAGAGCCTGGCAAGCTGGAAGGGAAAAGCCCATAAGGACATCAGTGCTTGCTGGTGCTACGGGGAATCTAATCCCATCGTTTAATCACCCTCTGGGATTGGAGTTGTGGGGGGAGGCTTTGGGACTCCTGTACTGTACTCTAGAGTCAATTATCAATCAGTAGTTTAGGGAATACTGCCACCTAGTGGATCTTGCTAGTGGAAAAGTAGAAGGCAAGATTTACGCTTGACTACTGTACAACTAGGGTTGCCCTATTCCAGGCCCCCGAATCCAGACAGCTTAATTTGCATTTTTAATGGAAAAAAAATCTCAGGGTAATCCACAGTACAATAACAAATCAACCCATGCCTATTACTAACCACAGAAACAGATAAAAATCTCTAAGAAATGCAAACAACATTCTGGGAAATGAACTACTTGCAAGTTCCAGCTTAGAATATATTTTCATGTAATTACTCTAGACAACTAATAGTTCCAAAATAAAAAGTACAGTATTATTCTACCTTTCTGGACTATCCTTTCATGAACTTTGTCTTTCTTGTGGCTGCAGTCATGCCTGGGTGAGGTTGATAGGCATTTAATACTGTTGGCCCTTTCATGATGTAGTAATAAAATTAGAGCAATTGAAGTCCAGAAATTGATATCACAGTAGTTGAGATAGTATTGCTGGCACTTGGAACCTCTTTCATTCATCTGATCTTGTGCACTTGTAAGAGAAAAAAGTCATTCAATGAAAGGAAAAAAATCATTCAGCCTTAGAAATAAGAAGAAGAAGAAAAGAATTAGGAATTCACTAGATTGTTCAGAACTAACACAAGCGTTAAACACAGAACCCATTGTTCATGTGATGCTAAATCATGATTTTCATTTTCAAGGTTGGCTCCTAGGGGATCTTAAAAAACATGTTAGTTAATTAAAACAGTCCTATCCGTAGCTATGGGATCAACTCCTCAGAAATAAAAACACAAATGAAGGATGAACAGCAGGGGTGTCTGCAGGGTGTGGTAAAAAAAGTCAAAATGACAACCGTAACAACTGAGCTCTGTTCCATGTCCATGACCACCCTTTCAGGTTATTTCTGAATACACATCAAGCACTGTTTTATGTTCTTGTATATGTTTTATAATCAAGCTCAAAAATAGCCTGCTGACAAGGTGGTCCCTCCCGCTTTGCCCAGCACACCATGGTGACTAGTGCCACCAAAGGTGAAGTGCTGGTTGGTGGTCAGCAACTAAGGTTCTGCTCTACAAGTTCTGACCTCATGGCTGGCAGGATCTGGAGGTTGCCCATGGAGCATACAAAACAGTGTATCAGTAGACAGTGGGGCTGCCTCCTCCAAAGCAATAAGAACAGTGAAAGTGTAGTCATGTAGCCCCTCTCTGCTCCGTTCCCAAAAGCAGCAGAGAGCTGCGATGGATCCATTTAAGACAGAGCCAGTAATACCCAGCTGGCAGAGCCCATCTCTCTTGCCCAGTTCAATCAACCTCTTGTGCAATGCAGTACTAGTGTTCTCTCCAGACCAGTTTTCAAAAAAGCGCTAAATCTGCACACCTACGGAGCTCACATAAGATGTATGATGAGCACTTTGTGAAAGGTTGCTCAGGGATGACACAGGCAGTTGCCTCTGCAAAGCCGGAAGTCTCATCTCTCCTGCAATCCAAGCCAAAATGGTCCTGGAGGGCAGAGACCAGTGACCCAGAGCAGGCTGAAGTGGCCAATAGGAGCTGGGCAGATCCTGACTGCCCCATCAATCACATTGTGTCCATGGCCAAAACAGTTTGCTAACCATCCCATACAGTCCTGCTTGCTCTCATCGTGTTCTTCTCCTCCTGAAACTTCCGAAGGTGTAGCCGTTTCTCCTGCACTTTCCTCCACAATATGCTGCATCAGGCATCGTCAAGATAAAAGCAGGCAAGGGACAAATCTCAGCCTCATCCCGCCGTTTCGGTCACGTGGCAACTCTACCTCCAGTGCCTTAGAGAACAAATAGGAAAAAGGCCTATTTTAAAATGCAGTTGGTTACAAAGGCCAAATTTATCAGGCTCAGGTTATTCCCATCCTGCCAAACAAATGCTCCTGGTTACTTTATGTTGGAGGTCCAAATCCAACAGCACTGATTCTTTAGTACTTCATGATATACTGAGCCCAAGGGGTCAGTAAGGTGTAGATACAGTGTTATGGATTTAGTCTGTGCCCCTCTTTGTCTATCACCCTACTTGCTCTTTGTCTACGAGAGTGCTAAACTGAGGTCACTTCCTTCTGCCTTTCTTCTGCAGCACCCATGCACAGACCGTGTGCTCTTTGATCCTTTTCCTGGAAGGATGCTGTCTCTTTAATGCGTTTCCTGTAAATATACCTCCTTTCTGTTTATAGTTATAAAACTCGCTTTAGTAATTTTTGCTCAAGTTCTTAAGAACACCTATACTGACACACCAAATGCTTCAACCTCCAACACATCATATGTCTCAGCAACTGAATATTTTATTTTGAATCCCAGGCCTGAATTCATTTAGGAGCTCTGAAGGTGTGGAAAGGGGCTAAGTGCTGAGGAATGTTTTATATAAACAGGTGACACACAGATGATTCTCCTACTGCGTGTAGAACAATTTCACAAAACTGAATTAGCAAAGGGTATCTGTTTCTTTCTCTCTCTTTCCCAGACAGTTGTTTTTCTTTTTTTAAATGTTATGCCTGTGAAATCCTGGGTCACAGACTTACAATATGGTTGCCAAAGTTTCAGTTGATGATAAGACAGACCACATCTTCCAAATTAAATCCAAATGAAAATTTCACATTGCCCCAAACCCTATGAGATTACTAAACCACAGAAACTTCTGGGTTCTCACCACAGGGATCCCATAAGATTTAGCCTTTTGGGGATTATCATGTAAGATCATACATTAATGCCTAGTGCCTAGAAGGCTGCTGATAATTGTTCTGCTGCTTGAGGATGACCTATGACTGTTTCCCTAAACTAGGGTCACAGTTTCAGTGGGTTGCAGCCTTCTCCATCCTGTTGCCCAGGTTGACTGGGATGTCTGGGAGTTCCCATCTCAGGTGAAACCATCCGGAAGGAGCCAAACTTAATGTCCTTCAATCCATTCAGATCCAAGCTCCATTTTTAACACAATCCCACAATTGTTTATTTACTACATCTATACAGATTGTTCTCCTTTTTTCTTTTCTTATTGGGAGGCTCCAGAAAGCTAGACGTGTGAATCTTCTGCTCTGGCCTCCGCTGCCCCACAAGACAGGGCCACACAAGAATCAGAAGTGACCATTCTTGTTCAAGATGCTCTACAGCTGTGAGCTGACCTTACTCATTCAGCTGAGCTACTGATCCCTCTTAGGCAGGAAGTGCTGGGGCTGCAATTGTGCTAAGACAACCACTGTTCTCCTGGAGATGTCCTTTGGCTTGCCTTTTACTTTTGACTTGTCCTTTTGTGTTTCGTCTGCAGCTCCTGGCTTGTCATCTCTTCTCTCACTCTCTCCCATTCCCTCTCTCATTTTTTGATTGCTTTTTTATTTTTAATTTGAAAGGAGGAACAGAAAAAAGAATTTACTGTATATACTCGCATATAAGCCCATCCGCGGATAAGCCAACCCTCAAAATTTTTAACCAGAATACCATGAAAAATGTACCACCTGCTAAGCTGACCCTCAAAAATTCTGTAGGTTTTAATTTTCATAATTGGCTTATCTGTGGATAATCATCAGGGTACTTTGGTTAAAAATGTGAGGGTGAGCTTATCCGCAACCCATATATACGGGATATATGGGTACTTTAAAAAAGTATTACTGTATATAGTCATGGATAAACCCATCTACAGATAAGCCAAACCCAATTTGGGGGTTATATCTTGGCACCTAAAATTCTTGTGCTTATTTTGCAAGTATGCAGGTAGTCCTCAGGTTATGATGGCAGTTGGGGCTTGGAACTCCATCACTAAGTAATGTAGTCATAAAGCACAATATCACATGACCGTGTCACTTAGCAACAGCAATTCTGGCAGTCCTGGTTGCACGGGTCATTAGGCAAGGACCTCACATGATTGAGACTTCCAACTTCCTGCTGGCTTCCCCACTGACTTTGCTTTGGGAAGCCAGCAGGGAACACTGGAAATCATAATCACATGACCGTGGGATGCTGTGACATTGTAATCGCAAGCCAGTTGCCAAGCACCCAGATCATGACCATGTGATGTGGGGATGCTGCAACAGCCAGAACTCCAATGTCAGGTTCAGCCCAAAGAACTCCACGAGACAGTACAGATACAGTTCTGTTGTGCCAGTCTCATCTTCTTAACCTTCCCACGCTCCTGCTGGGGGCGAAGGGAATGCTTATCTCCCCGAGCGCAGCCTTCATCAAACCATTCCATCACATCCAAGGACCCATCATAAGTTTCCCTTGTTCAGTGGGAAAACTCCTCTAGTTAAGACTCACAACAATAGAACGCATGTTCAGATATAGAAAGAAGGGCTGGTAGCTACTGCCCATCCTTATAAAGTCAACTTTTTGCAATCATAAGAGCACACAATATCCATTTCCTTTGATCTCTTGTTGGTATCTACACTACTGATGAGTAATTCAAAAGAACATAACCATTCACAAAACCCAGTGAGTTGATATGTGGGATAATGTCTAGACCAGTGTTTCTCAGCCTTGGCAACTTGAAGATGTGTGGACTTCAACTCCCACAAAACCCAGTGAGTTGATATGTGGGATAATGTCTAGACCAGTGTTTCTCAGCCTTGGCAACTTGAAGATGTGTGGACTTCAACTCCCACAAAACCCAGTGAGTTGATATGTGGGATAATGTCTAGACCAGTGTTTCTCAACCTTGGCAACTTGAAGATGTGTGGACTTCAACTCCCACAAAACCCAGTGAGTTGATATGTGGGATAATGTCTAGACCAGTGTTTCTTGCTGGCTGGGGGATTGTGGGAGTTGAAGTCCACACATCTTCAAGTTGCCAAGGTTGAGAAACACTGGTCTAGACAAAAGGAAGATGCTATAATACAAGACCACACCCTCTGAACCAGAGTGGCATTTCCTGAGCAGATTTCCAAAAATTAGCTAATCCCTCAAGTACAAGCATCTAGCGTACAGTATTTTTGATGCCTCCTCTCTTTCTCCTTCTTTTAACTAGACCTCCTAGCTTGGAAATAAAAATAACAATTAAAATGAAAATGCCATCCAAATGCTCTATGAGAACATTTGGTGCAATCCAAAGTGGAGAGGACTCCTTCTTTAGCGTATCTTTTCCTGCTGAGAATTTGATATATACATTTCTTCCAAAACACCAAGACTGGAAGAGCTTTACACAAACCTGAACTGAAAGAGTGCATGTCAGAATTAAATGAGACAAAGAACAGGGTAGCCATATGAGTGGTTTTAGAAATACACTTTAAAAAAGCTTGGTCATTTATCATAACAAACCACTTCCACTCTCCAAAGACTCATAAAACTCCATTTTAATATGATGCCTGTTGAAATATTAGATTGTCGTTTTGTTCTAAGGTTTTGATTTGCTCCCTTGAGCATTGAACAGACTTGCATTTTCCATATATATAAACGAAATCGATTAAATCATGATCTGACATGAAAATAATTGAGGCACAGTCTTTTCAAGCAGAGGAAAAAAGAAATAGCAGACCTGATATCTAGTGTACTATGATACTTTTGCTAGTAATAGCATTGAGTCCCCATAATGGATGGGGGAAATTGTTCCCCCCCCCAGCTTTTAAAGTATGGTTAACTGCTCGTGTTGAAGACACTAAAGCTTGAGTCAGGAAGATCAACTTGAAACTTCTAGAGTCATATTTAGCTCTTAAGAATTATATGTGAAAAATAGCCAAAGGTAAAATAGATGTGGGGAGGGTCCTTTGCGCTATTTTTAATTCTTTTTTTTTTGGAGGGTCATATATAAAGAGTACAAAATGCTACCCACTATATGGGAGAAGAAGCAAACCCATCTTACGGTTATAAGCAGGCAATCCATCCTCTCCATTTTCCAATGCTGCATAATATGAGTACTGTAAAAAGTAGTGGATACAACCCAGTTGCATTGGTGCAAGGAAATAGGATCCCACTATCTCTGCAACAACAACACCGTTATTGGCCTAAAATTACAGCTGTATATAGTTGGTTGCCTGAAAGCAAAATGGCTGTCTGATGAGGCTTTACAAATAGCTGTGGAAAGAAGGAATGAGAAAAACAAGGATGAAAGGGAAAGATATAAGCAACTGAATGCAGATTTCCAGAGAATAGCAAGGAGAGATAAGAAGGCCTTCTTAAATGAACAGTGCAAAGAAATTGAGGAAAACAATAGAATGGGGAAGACTAGAGATCTCTTCAAGAAAATTGGAGATATCAAAGGAACGTTTAGTGCAAAGATGGGCATGATAAAGGACAAAAAAGGCAGGGACATAACAGAAGCAGAAGAGATGAAGAAGAGGTGGCAAGAATACACAGAAGAACTATACAAGAAAGATCTTAATGTCCTGGATGTCCATACTGGTGTGGTCACTGACCTTGAGCCGGACATCCTAGACAGCGAAGTCAAGTGGGCCTTAGGAAGTATAACTAACAACAAAGCTAGTGGAGATGACAGTATTCCAGCTGAGTTATTTAAAATACTAAAAGATGATGCTGTTAAAGTGCTGCACTCAATATGCCAGCAAGTTTGGAAAACGCAACAGTGGCCACGGGATTGGAAAAGGTCAGTTTATGTTCCAATTCCAAAGAAGGGCAATGCCAAAGAATGCTCAAACTATTGCACAATTGCACTCATTTCACATGCTAGCAAGGTTATGCTCAAAATCTTACAAGCTAGGCTTCAGCAGTATGTGAACCGAGAACTGGTTTTATAATCTTTTAATTATGTATTGCCGATTTTAGTCTGTTGTAAGCCGCCCAGAGTCCCCCGTTGTGGGGAGATGGGCGGGGACAAGTCAAATAAATAAATAAATAAAAATAAATAAACCACCAGATGTACAAGCTGGGTTTCGAAGAGGCAGAGGAACTAGACATCAAATTGCTAACATTCGCTGGATCATGGAGAAAGCATGAGAGTTCCAGAAAAACATCTACTTCTGCTTCATTGACTATGCAAAAGCCTTCAATTGTGTGGATCACAACAAACTGTGGCAAATTCTTAAAGAGATGGGGGTACCAAACCACCTTACTTGTCTCCTGAGAAATCTGTATGCGGGCCAAGAAGCAACAGTTAGAACCAGTCACAGAACAACCGATTGGTTCAAAATAGGGAAAGGAGTACGACAAGGCTGTATACTGTCACCCTGCTTATTTAACCTATATGCAGAGTACATCATGAGAAATGCCAGGCTGGAAGAATCACAAGCCAGAATTAAGATTGCAGGGAGAAACATCAATAACCTCAGATATGCAGACGATTCCACCCTAATGGCAGAAAGTGAAGAAGAACTAAAGAGCCTCTTGATGAGGGTGGAAAAGGAGACTGCGAAAGCTGGCTTGAAACTCAACATTAAAAAAAACTAAGGTCATGGCATCTGGACCCATCAATTCCTGGCAAATAGAAGGGGTAGAAATGGAAGCAGTAACAGACTTCATTTATTTGGGCTCCAAGATCACCGCAGACGGAGACTGCAGCCATGAAATTAAAAGACGCTTGCTCCTTGGGAGGTAAGCTATGCAAACCTAGATAGCATATTAAAAAGCAGAGACGTCACCTTGCCGACAAAGATCCACATAGTCAAAGCTATGGTTTTTCCAGTAGTAATGTATGGCTGTGAGAGCTGGACCATAAAGAAGGCTGAGCGCCGAAGAATTGATGCCTTTGAACTGTGGTGCTGGAGAAGACTCTTAAGAGTCCCCTGGACTGCTAGGAGGTCAAACCAGTCAATCTTAAAGGAAATCAACCCTGATTGCTCATTGGAAGGACTGATAATGAAGCTCAAGCTCAGATACTTTGGTCACCTAATGCGAAGAGAGGACTCTTTGGAAAAGACCCTGATGCTGGGAAAGATTGAAGGCAAAAGGAGAAGAGGACGGCAGAGGATGAGATGGTTAGATAGCATCACTGAAGCAATGAGCATGAAACTGAGCAAACTCAGGGAGGCAGTGAAGGACAGGAAGGCCTGGCGCGATATGGTTCATGGGGTCATGAAGAGTCGGAGGCGACTTAACTGAACAACAGCAACAACAACATAATTGGTTGGTTGGTTATCTAGCATTGTGCATTGTGTTGTTAAGATCCACGATTCTGTTGGGAATAACAGAAAATGAAACCAGAGTAAGAACAAAGAGCAACCATAAGGTAGTTGAGAATAGGTACAAAACCTGAAAAAAGGATATAGTGTCTTTGGGGGAAATGTCCATTCCCCCAAATTTTGTGGATGACTATGAAGGGTAGCCTTAATTTCATAGGGTCAAGTATCTCTTTGAGAGCCAGTTTGGTGTACTGATTAAGGCATCAGGCTAGAGACTTGGCAAGAAACTTAGGAGACCATGAGTTCTAGTCCCTTCTTAGGCATGAAGCCAGCTGGGTGACCTTAGGCCAGTCACTCTTTCTCAGCCCTAGAAAGGAGGCAATGGCAAACCATTTCTGAAAAACCTTGCCAAGGAAACTGCAGGGACTTTTCCAGGTAGTTGCCAGAAGTGAACACCGACCTGAAGGCACACCTTCCCCCCCAAAAAAGAATCTCTTTATGTGCTAAAAGGGAAAGGAGGCTGCAAGCTATAGTGTGGCTCTGTGCCCTACTTTACAGAATCTACCCCTTTATTTGGATGGCCATCCTCTCTTTGAAGGACAGTTCATCCCAGGCCTGGTTTAAGGATAAAAAACAAACAAAACTGAAATAAAGCCTTGAATTGCCTTAGAACACTTGGCATGCAAACCAGGCAGCCACACAGTTCATCTGATCACATTTAATCACTGCAAAGTGATTGTGAAAATGGCTTCAGAATCTGCATCGACCATATCCATGGCTGCCTGCACATTTTTTGCAGCTCTATTTTCTCCTGTTCTGGAGTGAGCAGTCCCTTCTTGTGGAAACGCTTATGTGGCTCTTACAGTTGGCTGGTAGCACGCAGCGTTTTGTTTCCAAGTACCCTTTCATCTTGGATAGTTCGAAAGTAATACCGCTGATGAGAGCTCCAATCCGAAATTCTTGCTCATAGATCCCGAATTGCAGAGTAACCCATCTGGGTTTGCGTTTATGTGTTGAGAGGATTTTTGTTTCCAACTGGGGGGGGGGATGTTTTGCCTCTTGCTAGATCAACGTGGACAAATTCATTCCCAGAAGCCCTGCAGCTGCCAAGACAACAGAACCAAATAGCTGTGTTACGCAATACGCTAACCCAGCGCTAACCGAGTGATTCTTTATTGAATTAACCCAATTACCTGAATTCACAGAACACATTGAACCAAAAATTAAGCAATACTGGCTGGGTTCTCACAGCATCCTCATCCAAAAACCACACTATAACATAGCATGCGGTAATAAGTCAGCTATTGTCTCTCGCAGAAATAATTAAATGATTGTTCTTATGTTTTTATTGGAGGTTATCACACATCAGTTTAAAATCAGTGACATAAGAAATTATGATGACGGCCAGTACAAAGACTTCTTTGATCTCCTGATCAGAGATTATTGAGAACACAACAATGGAATATATATATATATATATATATATATATATAGAGAGAGAGAGAGAGAGAGAGAGAGAGAGAGAGAGAGAGAGACAAAGTCAGGCCCTGCAGACAATAGATTATTATTAAATATTCAAATTGCTTGACATTTTCTTCTAAATTCTTCCTTATTTGTTTGATGCATGACTTTTAAACAATCATAATAACACATTTTCTTTTTAAAAAGTTAACTAATAAAACATATCATGATTGGCCTATGGGGCCTGACTTTTGGTACATCTTGTGTCTGTCTACCCCCTCTCTCTCTCCCCGGCCCTTCATCAACCATCAACCCTATTTCAGTTTATTAAAGCTACCTGGAAATTTTGAGAAGGATAAAGGGAAAATCATTTGTGTCATTTTGCCATTTGTTTTTTGCCCAAACGCCAGTGAGGTGGCAGCATTGGCTGGCTTCATCCTGGCCCAATAAGTCAGCAGGATGGTTGCACTGTGAAACGAAACAGTTTGCACCTCAGTGGGAAACGTCCAGGGAAGACCAGCCTTGTAGACTAGGCTGGGAAATCAGACATAAGAAAAAGGTAAAAGCAAACCATTTCCATGTTGCTAAAAACTCCATGGATGTGTGCCTGAAATCATCAGAAGACAAACTGCACTGGCAGAAAACTTCACCTTATTTTGAATACGAATCAGCAACTCCAGTCAGGGGAATAATCAAACGGATTGTTTGCAGAGATATTATCAGTTCTGGGCTGTCTGCAGAGTATAGTTAAAAAAAAAGTCAGCATGTTGGCCATGACAGTGTGATCAAGCACTGCCTATTTTTTATGCGCAACATACCTTTTCCACTACACCCTGTAGATACCTCTGTATCAGTTCAACGTTAAAATATTTCAGGAGGTTATTTGTTTTCTAGGCAGGGAATGATGCCTTTGAATTAAAAAGGAAGTAATCTATGCTTGTTCTTGAAAGGCTTGGCTTGAAATCCTTCTGGAGATGACTGTTAGTAGGTTCAGTGCAACAGTAATCCATAATTACTGAGAAATCAGTGAGAATTAAGGATAATGGTCTGTGTTGATTAATGTCTTATTATTGTGACATGACCCCTAAGCCTGATTTGTTTCAGTGGAAAAGTTAAATGAATGCCATATTTGGCCAGGTATGTACTGTATCAACTCACTTGTTTTTAGGTTTTCTTTTTTTTTAAGGCCTTGGGATTTTTTTTTTTTTAATACACCAATAGTTATAAATAGCAGCACCAAAGATGCTCTGATCTGGTACATTTTTATAATGGCATATACAGTCCACTTTCTTTTTCTTAAGTTGTCAAAGAAATATAGTTGTTATATTATATTTTACAGGATTTTACACAACTTTTTTACATGGCCTTATAAAATGAGGACATGACATGATCAACCTCCATATATCTCTGAGAGCTTAAGAGAAGGAAGGTGGACTGTATACACCATTCTAAAAGTAGACTGTGTATCTCTTCCTGCAAGATTGCTAAGTACCAGTGCTTGGATAACTCCTAAAACTTGATTGATTGATTGATTGATTGATTGATTGATTGATTGATTATGTGCCATCAAGTTGTTTTTTGACCCCTAGTGATCACATAGATAGATTTTATCCATGATTATCTATCCCTTTCCTGTTCTTTCAAGTCTCCCAACGGTGCACTCAATGCCATTGTATTATCCATTCACCATGCTGCTGATCGTCTTCTTCTTCTCTTTCTTTCCACCTTTCCCAGCATTAGAGCTTTCTCCAGAGAGCTGGGTCTTCACATAATGTGTCTGAAGTAGGATAATTTGAGCCTGATCATCTGTGTCTCATGAGAATTCTGGGCTGATTTGTTCAATGATCCATCAGTTTGCTTTCTTGGCTATCCACAGTATTCTCAGGAGTCTTTCCCAACCCCAAAGTTCAAAGGCGTCAATACTCTTCCTATCCTAAAAGTCCAACTTTCGCTTCCATAGAGTATCACAGGGAATACCATGGCTTGCAGGATTCTGATCTTTGTAGGAGACCCTACAAAGGGTCTCTTATAGACACCTCACAGCATTTGAATATCTTTTCCAAGGCCTTCACGGCTGTTCTACCAAGTGCTAGTCTGCAGAGTATTTCTTGACTGCAGCTCCTAAAACTAATGCACTATATATAGTCATCTGAAATGCGATGGTCCATGATTTCAATTCATGGTAGAGGATTTGAACCATATAATCATATAACCCCATATATTTAGTATAATAAATGTACTTATTTTGTGGCACTTTCAGCAGTCATCTATCTCTTATATTGCAAAACACAGCAGGGAATTTTCCACAAAGCCATATCAATTCACAAGAAAGAATTTCACATTCTAAAGTCTGAATCCAAACTACTCATTCCTGACTTTCTTGCAGCTGATTTCTTTCTGAGCCTCTATTCATTTTTCCAGTCTAATCATGTGCTTGTATGGATCTGAGTGCTGCCACTGTGCATTGTGTGACATTGTCCTGTTGATTTTATACAGAGATACTTAAAAGTGGAAGCAGCTTTTGCATCATACAAGCATATGAACCAGGGCAGGGATTAGGGCTAGGGTGCTCACAATGCTCCCAGAAAGTATCCTCAAAATTAAATAACCAAATATTTTTAATTTTAAACATGATAGATATTGTAATAAAAAACTCACAAGAGCTGGTGTAAGAACCCTGAGGGCTTATAAGAGTGGGAATGGTGAAATCTCATAAAATTGGGGACGGTGAGTAACAATGGGTTAGATTTCACTGATTCCTGTGCGATGGAACAAAATGTCAGAAGTGAGATTGCCAAAATCTCATCAAATGTGATGATCCCAAGATGCGAGAATGGTTAGTTCTTCTTTTCTTCTTTTTAATTGACTGTAATGAAAGACTGACTTCCCTAAAATGCAACTATTTGGAATCTGTCACTCAAAATGTATTTCTTTTACGTTTCTGAAGGTATCCCACTGCTGCTCAGACATCCTGCTGAGTAAAGAGTGACCTAGTCAAAGAGTCAAATTCACTTTGCTGGGGTCCCTAAGGAAAAAGTTTGCCACTGGCCATGTCAAAAGCAAAGTGCATACTACCCAGCAGCCACCTTACAACTTTCGTGGTGGCTTTCTCTGGGAGTTCTTCAGAAAGGTCTTCCATGCAATGGCTTTAGATGAGATCACAGGAGACTAAAGGCACCCACCGTGATCTTGCTTGACAAACACTTAAATAATTGAAGTTAGAGCTGTTCCCATGTAGAGCTTTGCTGCATGTGTCCAATGAAGCAAAGGAGAACAAGAGTAGAGTATATAGGAACATAGTTTTTTTTATTTATTAGTGAAGCATAACAAACAAAAAGTATAATATATTAGTGATAATACAATAAAGATAATTACAGGGATAAGAAAACTAAACTTAAGGGGCGGGGGAGAAATGAAGATAAAAAGAAAAAAGGATGCATAACATATTAATACAAAATCAATTCAATCCTTCAGTGTATTAAATCTAGACCATATAGGAACATGCTGCTCCATCTTCTCAGTTTTAGCCTTACAAAGTCATTTCAAAAATAACACGTAGGCTTATCGTAATCCTGCCTAAAAGAGGCTTTGTTATCATTTCCTTTTTGCTGATAGAATAACAGAATTCCCTCAGTTGCCAAAATGCAGCATCTCCAGCCCTAGATGTCTACCTCTGTCACCATCTCTCTTTGTTGTGTTGTCTCTGTCTTTTAGCTTTCTATCTCTGTCTGTCTGTCTATCCTTATCTCTCTATCCCCATCTCTGTCTGTAGCTCTTTAGTTCTAGTTCAACATTTAGCTCTAGCTTGATCTTTCTTTCTCTAGCTCTGTGTGTGTATGTGTGTATTTCTCTCTCTCTCTCTCTCTCTCTCCACACACATACAAATACACACGTACACACACACACACACATCTTAGATCCCCTCCTCCAAATGTCAGCAGATTCTATTTTTTAATGTGACAAAGAGGGAGGACCCGAAAGACTAATTGCATTCATTTTAACTTCCAATGGGATGGGCTACAAATATTTATAAACGAAGTTTATGTTGAATTAATGTATATTGAAATCAATTTTAGCTTTTGTCTAACCTTACCCTTTTCTTTGTCCTGAGCCTGCCGACTTTTTGAAGTGTGGCCCCTGTCTGAAAGCCTGCCTACCTGTTACGTCTTTAAGAACGGGATGGTCCTAACCCTGCTGACCTTTCCTAATGTGCTGAGGACCCAGTTTCCCCTCAGGCATTGGGCCAGGATGGAAGGTGAGCCTATTTCTAGGGAAGTTATTTATGTAAATATATGAGCTGTGTCATCATGTTCCAGGCATGATGTGTTTTAATTTTTGTGGCAATCTTGTGGTTGTTTTACCTGGATATTAGCTGTCCAGAGTTGTGTGGTGAGTTGGCAGTCATATGCATGCATGCATGCATGCATGCATGAATGAATGAATGAATAAGAGTGAAGTTCTTGACCAGCCCCCCTCCCATCCCTGAAAGTCTGCACACTCCTTTGGAAGGAGTTGAAGGGTTTAGGGAAGGAGGCCACAATGGACAATAATGAAGTAACCCTTCAAAGTGCTCCCTGTCTTTCTCCCATGTCAACACACCAATTCTTTCCTTTGCACTTGGCTGATTATAGGTCCCTTGCTTAAGTATTGCAAAATCCCAGCTATAGTTCCTCCTCTGGGAACATAAGAGAGCTGAAGCCAGGCACTATAGATCACTTGATCAGCTTCTCTTTCTATTTAGAAGAAAACAGCTGTTAGTTACTATAGAAACTCATCCTACGGCATGTAGATTTAGAATCAGAGAAAAGAACAGTTCTGTACAATTGGTCCTAGGAGAGTAGGGAAAGCCATATCATATATTTAATCACTGTAAACTAAAAGCCCCGTAGAAAAGCTCTGTTTTGAGTGACATCTGGAATACTATTTCTACTACTACCATTATGATATCTACAGCTAAACTGTTCTGCAGTAATGGGGAATTCCTAGAAAAACATCATGGCCTAGCTCTCCCCCACCCCTCAAACTCACTGTGGGACCTCTTACCATCCTTCTTCAGAACAATTTGCTTTGAAATAAATATAAATGTCTTAAAAGAGTTAACTAGCTCTTAATCAATGTATTCCTATTCCATTCATTTCCTCAAAGTCAGTCTACATGACTTCCCACCTCCATTTTATTCTTTCAGCAGTCCTATCAAGTTATTTGGTGGAGAATATGATGTCCTCAAATAATTCCATGAGCTTCTTTCTCTGTGTAGGACCTGATCTTGAGCCTCCTCATCTAAAGCCCAATACTGTAATCATTACATTACCCAGCCTAACAGGAAAGGAGTCCAACAACAGGCAACACGACTGCATCTTCTAAGGTGAATGAGTGGGAAACAAAGACCCTTCATTTCCCCATGAAGGCATTCACAGCAGAGAATATGTTGCAAAGATCCCTTGAGAAGATGTGTCTCAATCCTTTCACATTGGGAGACTCGGGCCTTGCTTTGTGGAAGGATACAATTTGTCAAGTGCAATATTTTTGGGTAGTCTCTCCAGTGTGTTTGCTCTTGTGGCAAATGGCCACTTTGATGAGATATGTCTTAAGTTATGCTTTTTCAAATTATTAATAGGTTCTCTGCTGAGCGTGAATGTGTTCCAGGAAAACAATGTGGAAATATTGCTATGAAAGGAAAGAGAATGAGTCTAGGCAATTGAGGCCAACTGTGTTGCTCTGCCAAGACATGCACCATTAGATTTTATTTGAAAGTTTCCTCTATTATTTGGTAAAATTAAAGTTTACTAATCACTTCTGCAGGGTTCCCCACTGTTCATGCAGCACCAGGGGCCACAAATAGGGATTGTACAGGGAGTCAATGTGGGAAAGCCTGTCATGTTCCCACTCTATTACATGTATTTTGGAATTTTAAAAAAGGCTGGCCCAGTCCTACCATTAAGCTGAATGAGTTGTGTCACTCCTCAATGTAGATGGCATTCTGCATTGAGGACAGAACCAGGAGACCCCAACCAAGCTTACTTAATCCATTCCCCCTCTGGTTGAGAACAGAGATTTATGTGCCACAAGATCTGTCCCCTGATGTCCTTGGATGTGGGAGAATGTGGGATGTGGCTCATCATCCATGCTGAAATAAGTTTCAAATGCCAATCCGCTGCATGTGGAATGGAGGGGAAAACCACGTTGTCCTTCTTGTCAGGTAGAAAAAGTGTCTTGGGCTGACCCTGATTTGGGTTACCGCTCCAAGGTTAAGGAGCAGCAGGCATTACAAAAATATACTGATTGATTGATTGATCATGTTCTGTTAAGTCAGTGTCAACTTTTAGTGATCACAAAGATAGACCTTCTCCAGGATTGTGTGTGTGTGTGTGTGTGTGTGTGTGTCTGTCTGTCTGTCTGTCTATCTAGGGTGGATTAACTATAATTCTGTTCCCAAAGAATGCTGGGAATTGTGGTTCTGGTATGGATGGCGGGAAAATGATAGGAATCCTTTTCTTGTATATTGTACTTCAGTGTTAAGGCTATCAATCTGAGCAGCAAAAATCCTGCCATCTCGTCCAGATTTTGGTACCTGAGATCTTTTAGTCATACCCTGTATTCTCATTTTCTGGCTTCTTTAAGAAACTATTCTCTCTAAGGTCCTGAAGAAAATCCTTCTCAGATTGGGTGAGTTCCTTCAAAGGAGGCTTTAAAAAAAATCCAGAGATAACTTTCTGTGCATTGCATCTTGTATGGATGGATATCTGTCTGAGTTGTTTTGACACTAGGAACATGTGTATTTCTGTCAATTTGCCTATATTGGAGGCAATGGAGGAGACAGTTGAACTAGATGACTTCTTGGTTCTTTCCAGCTTTACTATTAAATGAGTAAATCCATGGCCAGGAAGGAAATCATGTCACAGTGAGTAATCTAATTCAGAATTATTTTTTCTTTTTTTGAAATTCAGACCCAGTCTGCTCCAATTTGGGAACTGCTTTAGGTCACATAAGCCAGATGTGCTTACAAACCGCACATGGTAACTGAAACTGATGAGTGGATCTGGGGTAAAGCTATGCTGAAATCTGATTTGCATTTCTCAGGATTTTTTTTTCTCCTGTGAAAGGAGTTTTCTTCTCTCAGGGTGCTTGAACGTTTCTTTACAATTTCCCTTGGTGGTGTCCTTGAGCTTATTTACTGCTGGATGTGAGAGAAGAATGGTGCTACTGTATTCACCCATCACTCAGAAGCCTTCTGGATATCCACACTTACCAGTCCAAGAAGGCTCTATCTATGCCAGGAGTGCCCTCATGATATTTTTCCTTGGAGTTTAATACAGTAGAAGCAAAGAAGGCAGTAGACCATTGGAAAGATGATTGTGAAGTAAAAGAAAAGACATTGGCCGATGATCATCTTGGTGAGGCAGTATTGCCTGATGGGGCCCTGGAAGTGTATCTTCTCTGTCATGGCACCTGCATAATGTAACAGACTCCCGATCCCAGAGGTACTGATGGCCCCAACCCTGTTGGTCTTCAGGAAAGCAGTGAAGACCTAGCTTTTCCCTCAGGCATTGGGGCCAGGATGTTAATGGAGCTGGCATGGTATGGTTGATTGATGGATGTGAATTTTTATCAGGGCCTCAACATTGTTTTAAATTGTTGTTTTAATGTATTGTATTTTGTTGTTGTTCACAGTCCAGAGTTCCTTTTGGTAGATGGTTGGCTATATAAATTTGTTTAATAAATAAATAAATAAATAGGTACATCACACTCCACCTCTGAAAATTTCAATGAAGTTTTCTCTTCTGAAATATAATTCACAAGCAATTTCTCTTCCATCTGGTTAGGGAAAAAAAAGGAGAATTTTTATGCAATGACTAAATCTTGGATATGATGCGTAGATATGATTAGTTGAAAATACCTTAGGGTAAATTAAATATTTCTTAACCATATATTAGACAACAATGGGAATAGGGATAATTGAAGTTGCTGTGGAAGATGAAATCCATCAATGAACCCTGCATGTTCAAACTTGGTATACTTTTGAATAGTCGTTTCTAGGGACAGAACACAGGGACCATGATTGTGAGCTTCTAGGAACATCTGCTGTTAGAAATTGAACACTGGGCTTTTCTTCAGCCAGGATCTGAGATATATTCCCAAGTGCTGCTAAAACAATGAGTCTTGTGGCGCCTATTTCTCAAGATGCATAATAAGAACCATCTGAAATGAGCACTAGTCCGTGAAAGCCTGTGCCATAATAAATCTGTGGGCTTTTAAGCTTCCACAAGATTCTTTGTGTGTTTCGTTTCGGTTTTTTGTTTTTTGCAAATCATTAACACAACTACCTCTCTGGAAATAGGGAGCTATTGATTAAATCTGATCACAGTTAATGCATGGGCTGAAAACTTCTTCCCTGTGTTTAAGGAGAAGGACTTGCTGCGAGGATGAAAAGCTTGGAGTTTGCATTTTTCATTGCTGTCCACGTGTATTAGTTTAAAGCTCAATCGCCCTCAAGTTAAGCTCAACTCCTGGCGATGTACACACACATATCAACAAAGTTTTCTTGGCAACAACATGGAAGTGGTTTACCATTGGCTTCTTTTGGGATGTTTTTTTAACCTTCCCAGTCTAGTCTCCCACCCAAATACTAATCAGCCAAGGTCAGCTAGATGCTGCTACACGCTGTGCTCTACTTAACAGAAGTTTTCCCAGTAAAAATGTGGAGATTTATTGTCTTCTTAAAAAACAACAACAACACAAAACTCACCCAATGTTTCTTAGGTCTATCCAGCCTTAGCTTTAACTTTCTTAGGTTGAGCCTAACTGGAGGGCTATAGCTTCTTCAGCTTTGGCATAAAACATAAAACTTATGAGAAGTATTCAGAAGCCAGAGAAGAGCTTGAGGCAAAAGAGATTTTTTACAAAGAGATTTGCATTTAAAAATGGATTTAAAATGCATTTGCATTTAAAAATGGCTCTGTCATCAGGCCTGGGGGGCCCACGAGACCGGTGGGATCTTGAGATGGCTCCTTTGCTAATCTCATTTCTTGCCTGCCTTATGCTTTCTTCACTTTTTAATAATGACTGGGTTTTTTTGACATGTTTATTGTTTCATATCTTTGTTGTATGCCACCCAGAGTCACTTCTTGTGAGATGGGCAGCAATATAAATGTGATAAATAAATAAAAACTCACCCAGTCACCAGAGATCATCAGGAATTCCAAGGAGGAGAATAAATGGGAGAAGAGCAAAGAGGCAAAGCAATTATTGTCAGTGTGCGTGGTAGAAGTCTATGTTTTAGCAGCCTGCTAGCAAACTAATGGCTTATATTACTATGCCAGTTGAAGAACTGGGAAACTAGTTGGCTATCAGCTTCTCAGTCATTGTTTTGTGCTACTCACGTCTGTCTTTTTTTTTAAAGGCTGATGTTCTGGTGTGTGTAATGGTTAGCAGATACTCAGGCATGGTCCTTGGTGTGAAACAAGAGCGTTATAAGTGCACAGGAACCTCCCTGTTTGGTCCTTGAATTGTTGGGGAATGATAATTACACCATCTGAATGGACTTGGATCACAGCGAGTTCAGTTAACTAGATTCCAGGTCACTGGAGTTTCTCTTAACTCCCAGGTCTTCCTGTAGATGGTTTAATGAAGAGAGCTGTATGTCTACTGGCTGGCAATGAGACATGAGAAAGTAAGGGCTGCTCACAGTTTTATATGGCACCATCAGTGAAGGAGCAGCCCTTTGGCACAAATGGTGCTCCAAACCTGCCAAGTTCTTAAAAAGTACAAAGCAGTTATTCAATCAGTATCCCATAGGCTCCAGTGCTCTCTTCCAAGAAATGAGCAAGAAGAAAGGTCCAGGTTGTACCAGGCTGGGAAAACAGTGGATGGAAGGCCTTTCTGGGAATTAGAATGCCCCAGACTTTTGTGACCATTGTCAATTAAGATGCAAGAGAGAAAAAGGGATTGCCAAGGATTGCCAGCCTTGTTCTGTCTTTTCTGCCCAAGATCCTATTGAATCAATTGGCAGAAAATGATCAGCTGAAGTTTCACTGTGCCTCCATGCCAGGTGCTGCTGCACCTGTTAAACATTTCTGAAACACCTGCTTAAACATCTACAGGGAAGGTTGTAGTCAATTGCAAACATTGTAAAAAGTGTTCATGTCAAGCTTATGAAAAGTGTATAATCACATTATAACAGAAGAGAAAGGTGTTTTCTTTTTCTTTTTGCAAAACTCCAAGTCATTGGTGTTACATTGGACTACAAGTGGTATTAGCTTCATACCAGGGAACCTTAATAATAAAAAAAAAAGGTTTATTCCAAGGCTTTATATAGTTTATTTAAAAAGACATCCTGAAGCTCAAGTTATCTAGTTACAAAATGCACACTGAACTGCCAAAGTAATTATCCATTGCAGCCAATTTTCAGATAAGTGAGCATGGGAGAGCAAACTGAGAAAGACAGCCTTAGGGAGTTAATTAGACAAGAGTGGGTGATGCTGAAGAATTTGCACATATATAAGCACAATAGGATGAGTTTGAAAATCCTAGCTTCTCTGCTTCTCTCTCTCTCTCTCTCTCTCTCTCTTTTGTGAAACAGATACTGTACTGTAATTTTACTTTCTCCTTGCTTCTAATTTTTCCATTCATAAATTTGGTTTGCCCCATTCTCAAGCTAAAGTGATCATTTTTAAAAGTACACACCAAATTAGCGTTGTATTTTTGTGCATGTTTCTTCAAACTAACATATTTTTGTTTGCAAACATTTCCCCCTTCACTGAAAGCACTTACCTTACTTTATAGTTTTGTGCAGACTATTCTCTGCTATACATAACACTTGTCTATTGGCAAACTGGGCTGCAAACTTTGGAGAGGTGCAAAATTTAAAAGAATAATGAATTTTTGGTTTGTGTGTTAATATGAAAATGCAAAAATAAACAAACTTTCATTCAGATCCAATTGAAATCGATCTCTCCTCTTTATCTAGTGCTCAGAGGTACCTCTCCTACACCATTCAGGCTACATTATCAACACGATACACAACAAAATCCAAAATCTAATTTGGATGCCCCGCAGAATTTCCTGGCCAGCATTACCACTGCTGCAAGATCTGGGAGTTGAAGTACATAGGTGTGGAGGGCCCAAGTTTAGAAAGGCAGAAATGTTGTCACTGCTAGCACCAGACATTATTTAGACAAAATTAAACTATTTTTAAGTCCAAATGTTTATTTTTAAAAAGATATGCTGTTAATCCTTTCATCAAGATGAATGGAAAGAGTTGAAATAGTTTAATTTGGGGTTGATCATATTTTTATGCTCCCCTTTTTCCAAATGGAAGGAAGATCAGGGTGGCCTTCACCATATTCCCTCTTCTTTTGATGAGAGAGCATTGGAAGAGCTTGGAGAATTTGTAATAAGCTGTTTATTTATCAACACTTACATGAAAAAAACAATTCAGGTGTGAAGAAGAACCTTCTCCACCTACAATTTCTACTTTCTGCCAGATGTTTCATCCTCCTTCCACTCTGCAGGATTAGCTGTCAAAGGACAAGATACTGATAGGAGAAAAAGAGATATTCCCAGGGTTAATATACAGCATGGCGTGGTCACCTGAAATAGCAAATTTGAGAAGCAATTCAATTATGGTCCAATTCAATTATGGTCCAATTATATTATGTTTTGCTTGCTTGGTTGCTTATTAATTAGCTAGTGCCATGTGAAAACCAGGAGGATGCAAGAAAGATAAGGCATCTGTTAACACAATCTAGAAACCTACTGGATTGTCCTTCTCCAATCTCGTACCCTTCAGTTGTTTTGTGTTGATAACCTGATGGCTGGATGTTCTATAGACCCAACACATCTGATTGGGGAAGGCTGTATAATTAATTGCACTGCTCTAGGAACGTGTGAACATTGGTTTAGTCTTTCTTCCCCCATGAAGAGCTCTGGAAAAATCTGAGAACTTTATCTGCTCACATCTAAAATGAGAACACTATATAGCCTGCCAGCTATTACAGATGGTATACTGAAATCCCCATATCAGTAGCAGTGGTAGCATCAGTAGTTGTTGATAGAGATGATGATGATGATGATATAACAAAATTATTGTTGGTCGCACAGTCAGCCAGTTGTTTAGACTGGATTTGGCATTTTTATCCACCTATCGAGTCCTTCCCAAGGCCCTGGGAGAGGCAGATGTTGTTTGATGGTGTCAAAGGTATAGTTGCGGGATTATTATTATTGTTGTTGGTTGCACAGTATTATTATTAACCTGCTCTTCCACAGCAGAGACCCATCTTGCGTGTGCATATTGATAAAAACATATTTTTCTGTGTGCCTATGGCTGTTTACATGCTGCTTTATTTACTTAGGAACGAGACAATGTACCGTATACGTGCATGAGGTAGACATTTCCTCCACAAAAACATGCTACCAGAGTTCAGCTCTGATTTAACAGATGTTTTGGTGCTCTTCTAAAAATAAAGGCAACATTCAGCAATAAAAAATAAAAAAAGAAACCAAGACAAATTATACAAGTTCCCATTACATGTACCCACCATACCTGCGATCATTATAAATCCAGTCAAGATGTTTTCAAGAGCTAACACTTCCTCACATGATTTCAAATATTTTGCTCATGAGTTGAGTGTCAAGGAAACACAAGAACCTAGAAGCCAGTCCAAGTAGCTGAGGCAAAGTTAAATTTAAATATCTTATTTTTCTGTTGCTACTGTAGAGTACACAAAGTCTGTTACAGTCATTAGCTCAATTTGCAGTATTTATTTCACGAAGAAATAGTCCAGACAGGACAAGCTTCTTTTAACTTTGAAAAGCAACTTGATTGGGTTACTATGAGCAGCATTACAGTTATAAAAGACTAATGTTTGATACATTTTTTTTTGGTTACCTACTGGGTGTTGGGAAATGCAAACGGCATCCCATTTATGCTAGTTAGTTTGAGGGTTTTATTACAATAGTACTGTGAAACTTGCTTCCATCACATGGCTATTTATGATATTTTCTCTACAGATTTGCAAAAGCATTCTAGAATTTCCTGACCTGATGCTCTCCAGATGTTTGTGGTCTATAATACCCAGAATTCCCAGCCAGCACCCAGCATTTCCAGCCAGCATGGCTAAGGGAAATTCTGTCCATCATATCTAGAGGACACTCTAGAGGGTTAGGGAAACTTGTTCCAGAATTTCTGCCCTGTGCTCTAAGATGTTTTCTAATGGTGTTCCTTTCCTTTCCTTTCCTTTCCTTTCCTTTCCTTTCCTTTCCTTTCCTTTCCTTTCCTTTCCTTTCCTTTCCTTTCCTTTCCTTTCCTATCCTTTCCTTTCCTCTCTTCTTCTCATCTCATCTCTTCTCTTCTCTTCTCTTCTCTTCTCTTCTCTTCTCTTCTCTTCTCTTTTTTTCTTTTCCCTTTCTCACATTTTGTTTGCTTTAATCCCTGCAGGCTGTCCAGAGGATTTTGGTGAAAGGTTAAGTAATATAAATAATAATAATTTTAAAAAATTTACATTTAAGCTATGCCTGACCATCACACTTAAGGACAGAGAAGCTCAGGTATTAGTTCCTGGAGTGTTCTTGGGAAGTGTGCTTTTGAGGGGGGAGTGGGAAAAGAAATAATCTGTTTTTACACCCTCCAGGGACTGTTTATCTTCCTGCTCTAATGCTTAAAAGGATGACCTGAGTCTTGTCATGGAGGTCAAGAGTGATGAAGCACAAACATTTCAGATCTTTCGGGTGACTGACAGACAGGATGTTGAGAAAGGGATCACATTCTTTGTTTAGAACCTCTTGTAACTGAACAGGATCCAGGACTAACTCCAAAGGAAATAAAACATCTCTATCTAATGTTATAGCTCTCCCTCTGACTTTATCTGCAATCATTTGCAGTATGTGGAAGCTAGAGTCTCAACTAGTTCCCCACAGGAATGTTGGACCAGAGTTTCCATAACACCTAGTTGGCACCCCATCTGGGAACGATGAGGGTTGCAGTCACACATTTGGGAAGCTGCAAAACTGAGGAAGGCTGTGCTAGAAAACATATTGCTTAAAGATCCCCCAATTCTTTAAGGGAATTCAAAACTAAACTCTTTGAATCTGTGGTGTGGAGGAAAAAGGAGTGGAAATATATGCTAGATGTTGTCTTTCTAAGGTTTGACCTAATGTGAGGAAGAGTGGTTGGCCTAGCTCTTAAAGTTATAATGTATTATATATTTAGTTTACTCATTTTTATATCATCTTTCAAAAATACTCTTCAGACTTTAGTGTGTGACAGAACATTCGGGTGAATGATTCTGGAGAAAATTCCACAACTGGGGCTCCCTAACCTAAATGTCTGCCGGTATGATTACCACTCACCCCACTTCAGATTGATTGATTGATCATGGGCCATCAAGTTGACTCCTAGCAACCGCATACATAGATTTTCTCCAAGAAGATCTGTCACTTCAGGTCTTCCAGTGGCACATCCATTGCTGCTGTAACTGACTCCATCCCCCTTGCACCTGGTCGTCCTCTTCTTCTCTTTCTTTCTGCCCACTTCAGATACCTGAACATAACTAAACAGAAGGATTAAGGGATTTTCACCACTATTGAGTTGATGTAGAGCAGTATTTTTTCAAACTTAGGAACTTTTGTGTGGACTTCAACTCCCAGAATTCCCCAGCCAGCAGTTGAAGTCCACACATCCTAAAGTTGCCAAGTTTGAAAAACAATGATGTAGAGAGGAAAGAGGATGACCTTGATGGGGAGAGGGAAGATCCATTATCAAGGCAATGAGTAGATAAGCATTGCAGAAGCCCACATAAGAGGGGAAGGGAATGACAGCATCTTAGACAGACACCCTCCAAATTAACATGAACATAAAAGAGAGAGGAGGAGAATCACATTCAGACTTGCAAGATTCCATTACTTAATAAAAGTTTTCAGCACACATAGCGACTGTTTCTTGGTCTGGTCTACCTTGTAGAGCTGACAGGTATTGACCCATTCTTGTGCTGGCAAGAAACACACAGTAATACCTCGGTTCACGAATGCTTCTGTCCACGAACAATTCGGTTCGCGAACAGCAGCGTTCGCAAAATTTTGCTTCCATTCGCAAACTCTGCATCGGGTGATGAACACGACCCGCGGCCATCTTCCCTGCTCTGACACGTGGTCGTGGCTTCCTCTAGGCGAGATCACTTGCTGTGAAGATTTTTGGTGTCACCTCAAGCAAGGTTAGTGTTCTCTCTCTTCATACTGTACTGTACTTTGTTTCATATTTTTGTGGTTAAAAAAAAATACATATGGTTCAGAACGGATTAACCTTATTTATATTGAACCTTATGGGAAAATTTGATTCGGTTGGCGACCAATTCGGTTGGCGACCACGTTTGTAGGGGCCAGAATGGATTAACCTTATTTACATTGAACCTTATGGGGAAATTTGATTTGGTTGGTGACCAATTTGGTTCGCAACCAGAATCGTGGAACGAATTAAGTTCGTGAACCAAGGTACCACTGTATACCATTATGGAAGGAGCTGTCCGCATTGTTGATCTCTATCTGGCCTGTATGATTTCTGCTTCAAGTCTCTCCAGTCATCTGATTTCACTCCAGACTGATGGGTGGCAAAACAGATTTCCACACATTGAGGCTCTCCTTACATAGTGTCAGAATAAGGGTGGAAAGTCTATTTTAATACTAATGTAATTAAGAATCATATCATCCTTTCTGATTCATGGGTTGGGGATGAGGTGGAAAGAACATCCCAGGGATGTGGAGATAAAATAGGTTGTCAGAGAAAAATTATGGTATTGTTAGAAGGTGGCCTAAGATGTTCAATTTGACCTAAGCTGGAGGTACAGAAAGTTGGCACACACATATTAAAAAATATGGTTCATAGAGTTACTATCCAGCCCTGGGTAGGAAGAATGGAAATGGTTGATTTGGAAAATTCAGCCGGACGTGTCTTTAACTGCTTCTGTCTATAGTTTTATTTTGGAATTATCCACTGTTAATTCTGAAGCCATCCATTCTCTGCAGAGAAATTCAGTCTTGGCGCTTTTTTGCAAAGCAGCTCTTATTCAGAACCACCTGTTATGCAAAGCCCAGTTCACATGCCAGATTAAATGTTTTCCTTACCAATATAAACAAAGTCTGCATTTTGGATTATTTGTAGTCGGATGCAGTGAGCTTAATCCTTCCTGTGCCTGCTGATAACTGCACAGCTGTGACTTGTGACACAGAAGAAACTGACACGTGCACAAGCACTGCCAGTTGTATATACTGGACCCCTGACTGAACTATATGGTTTCCAGGGAAATTGGCAACTGAACCCTTGTCTATATGATCTTTCTATTATAATGTTTTCCCCCCTTTGGGCTGACAAGGAAAAATGCTTGAAGGAGATTGTGGGCTAAGAACAGTTCCTCACAAATTGATTACTGTAATGCGCTATGCATGGGGCTGACCTTAAACATCACTCAGAAGCTGCAGCTGGTCCAGAATAGCAATACAGGTACTGAAGGGCATGCCTTGTTACGTCCATGTGACCCCACTGCTCCATGAGCTGCACTGGTTACTAGTTGGCTTCCAGGTGCAATTCAAGGTGCTGATTATCACTTATAAAGCCCCTGTGACTTGGAACCTGGTTATCCTGTCCAGTGAGATTGGGCAGACCCTTTGGGTCCTGTTGGTCAAGTAGTGTCATCTTGTGGATCCAGGAAGTGTGCCTTCACTGTCATAGCACCTACTCTCTGGAATAATAACCCTCAGAGATCCAGATGGCTCCCACCCTAATGATGTTCAGGAATCTATTAAAAACCTGGCTATTCTCCCAGGCTTTGGGGGCAGAGTGAAGGTTGAGATCCTGCTGGATGATGGGGTTTGGTTTTTTTGAGTAATCAGTCCATTGTTAGCTGTCTAAGCAAGATCCATTGTATTGTTCTGATAGATAGAGCTGTACAGCAGGTGTAAGCAACAGGTGTATGTGCAGGAGGCATCTGTGTTCCTAAACTGAAAGAAATGGCTGTTGCTCTGCTGCAGGAAGGAAAAATTGTGTAAGGGACCAACACAACCTGAAAGAATTTATGTTCAACATTATATCTCATCTTTCAATCAAATGATGCTCAAGACATCTTACGACTGATTGCAATAGTATGCATCCATGCCACCCTTCAGATTCACTCAGTGCAGCAGCTCTTAAGGTCCCCTGTCAAGTGTGTTTCCAGAATGCTTCTGCAATTTCACAACAATTGGATGTTCTTCCAGGCAGGAAGTGGGACAGCACGCTCCCTGCAGCTGCTCTTTCTCTGGCTGATAGAAGGAACCAAGCTGGACCTCTCCTTGTATGGAAACAGAGACTTCCAGCAGCCTTTGGTTCCCTGATCAATGGAACAGACTAGAAATGCTTCCTATCAGCTCTCCAGTCCATGTTTACAGTATGCCCTGGTGTGCACTTTAATTTATGCACATCAAATGAACCCCTTCAGAAATGCCCAGAAGATATAAGAAGTAATGTGGTGGCCAGCAGGCATTTATAGCCTCAGCCACCCATGTAACATTTTAATAGTGCATTTTTGTAGCCTAGCAGTGAGGTGATGTAGGCTGCCTCTCCTCTGGGGGTCTGGATCCAATGAAGGCGCCATTTGGTTGGGGTGGCAGCCAAAAGTTGAGGCTTAGAAACCCAAATGCAATTTTGCCCAGAGGACCTATCCAATGGTGGCATTTGATACACAGAAGTGTTTTTTCTCTAAGAGTCACATGGAGTGATTCTTAGTCTTACCTTACCTGCTGCACTCCAAAGGTTACTATTCAAACTGTCTAATGCTCACCTAACAATAATGAAGGTGTGAGTTCATTGTAAATGGAGAACCTCCAAATAGGGAAGTCTACTCTTGAAACTCAAAGCTCGGAAGGACAACAGTCTGCTCAGGGGAGGACACTTGGAGGCTACCAGAGTCAATGTGGTGTAGTGGTTAAGTTGCTGGACTAGGAGTGGGGAGACCCAGGTTCTAGTCTCCCCTTGGCCACAGAAGCTCACTGGGTGGCTTTGGGTCACTCACACTCTCTCAGCCCAACCTGTCTGAGAGGGTTGTTGCTGTGGGGGGAAAATAGGAGGAAGGAGCATTACATGCACTTTGAGCTTCTGTACAAAAGGGAGGAAATAAATCTAGAACTGTCTTTTTTAAAAGATGCTGAATTCCTTTGCAATGGGGATAAGCCTCCAGACATGTGGGAAATGTGCATTCAAATGCTGTTGCCAGATTTTCCCACTGCTCCTTGTATCTTTTCTTACCAGAAAAATATGGTTAGATGGATATTCCCCCAGAGAAAGGCTGAACTGTTGCTTCATACCTCCCAAGGACAAATAACTTGCAATCTTAAAACCACCAGCTGCTTTGTATCTCCCCCTCCTGCTCCTAACCAATCTTTGGACCCAGGAGACCAAAATTCTGCTAGGATTCATCTCATGCTTCTTACATAAATTAGCAGAAGATGTGAATTCCTTTGGTGGATAGAACCAAAAAGGAATTAAGCCCACTTTCTCCTCCTTAGCAGTAGCCAACCAGGTCCTTCTGGAAGCTCCCACAATTAGCTATCTTCCAGATGCTTGGCCTGGTAATTTGATATATTCAGCTTCATCCAGAGGTTGTGTTTAGCTCTTGTGGCTAGTGCTTCTGTTCAGACTTCCAGCCAGCCTTATCCTCTACTCTGTTCCATGTGCCTTTTCTTGGCCAGGCTGACCATTTTTCCCCTGGTCACAGTCAGCATTTTGTGCCTCCTATGGCAAGTCCTCGCTGGACTGTTTCAGGGATCCCTTCTCATTTTTGGAAGGAAGCATTTCTATATATTGCAAAGTTCTCCAGAGCTTCTTAGCCAGGGGCGGTGCCATGTCTTAGTAATGCAGGCCATATATTTGAGCCTGTCAGCAAAAATCATAACTGAAACTGCTGGTATCTAAAAACCCTCAATAACGTTAACATAAAGAACAGCCTGCACTGCCAAGTGAAAATAAATAAATGTTTTGTAACCTGAATAGTTTACAGTTACAGTGTGCGACACAATACCACATGAACTGTTAGGAAGGAAAATGTACAATACAGCTGTACTGTGTTCAGTTTCTGTTTAAACAATTCTGGGGAAAGTTGCTGACATGCCCTGCTAAATTCCTTGGCTCGTGTCTAAAACTGCTTCCAGATTTCATATGTAGCTTTTATCTACTTTATATCTGCTTGATTACTGAAGTCAAAGTTAAGAGATGATTGGCTCAGGGAAAATAGTATCCTCACCCCAGGAAGCCCTCAATTTAAACTGACTTTAGTAAAACCTGCACCAGATTATTCCATCTTGAGGGCACTAGACCTTCTAATATTTACTTGGCTATTATCACATCATAACATTTTTTAAGGATGTAATCTAAGTGGATTTGGCTGTTTGTCCATTGCGAAGAAGATAAAATAGGATCAGATCCACATGTAAATGATTATCAGTGACAAAGAAGAAAATCATTGTATTGTATCACAATGTAATAACTCTGTTGGGCTCATTTCTGGAGAAGCAGTTTTAATTTTGGAAAAGGTATTTGGAGAGAACACTGGAGACAAGCCAAACACTAATTGTGTGTTTAATTACTTACAACTTAACAGAGATCAGACTGTTGATAATTAACACAGAATGGTTGCTAAAGCAATAGCTCTATTTTAGGTATCTGTTAATTACTGTATATCTTTATTGCTATTCATTTCTAACATACGTTTATTTTTCCCCACTAATATACCAGTATTATAGTCTGATAAACAATGTGCTGAAGTTTTCCTATCTGCAGTCTCTTTCTCTAGTCAACATTTGCTTTAATCTCACATTTGCAAAACTGCTGTAAGCTAGAAATCTCATATTCTGTCAAAACAACAATGATATAAGACTCAGTAACTCTACATGTTACATGGTTGAAATGTAAGTAAAGATTCAGCCATACACCCTACAGCTCAGATGTACAGATCTCTTTAACAACATGTTCACATACACACAAATGTGTGCATGGGTGTGGATACATGTGATATATAAAACATAACAAACTTAACAAATATTTGCCTCACTGAACCCAATATAATTTATTCCTGTTAGTCAATTTATGATGGTCTATGGGGAAAAGATTTCAGAATTTGGATGTCATCACCAAGAAGGTTCTCTTCCTAGCCTTTTGTTCAACTAAAATACAGTGGTACCTCTAGTTACGAACACCCCTCCTTACGAATTTTTCGAGATATGACCAGCTCCGGCCCCAAAAATTTACCTCTACTTGCGAACTCCGCCTCAAGTTACGAACCGGATCCGTGGCCATTTTCCCTGCTGCCACGCGGTCGTGGCTTCCTGTGGGCGAGATCGTGGTAGCAAGGAGACGTTCGATGAGGCTTGTGGTGTGTTTTGTGGCATTTGGAAGGTTTTTGGTGTGCTTGTCAGCATGTCTCCAAAGAAAATGCAGAGCAGGCTGGCAACTGACTTTAGACAGGTTTTTCCCCAGAACTGAGCCTGCAGCTAAGAGGCAAAGAAGAGAGGAAACCCCTGAAGGAGATCTCCCCGATGTCCCTTTGGAGGGGGACTCTCCCTCCAAACAATAATTGCCTCCCCACCCCATTCTCCCTCTACATACTGTGCTGTACTGTACTTTTTTTTCATGTTTTTGAGGTTTAAAAATAAAATGCATGTGTTTCAGAACTGTTTAGCTGTATTTACATTGAACCTTATGGGGGAAATTTACCTCGGGGTGCGACCAAATTCGGAGGGCGGATTAGCCGTATTTACATTGAACCTTATGGGGAAATTTGCCTCGTGGTGCAACCAAATTCGGAGGGCGGAATGGATTAACCGTATTTACATTGAACCTTATGGGAAACTTTACCTCGACTTGAGACCAACTCGAGTTGCAACCAGAGTCACGGAACGGATTAAGTTCGTAACTAGAGGTACCACTGTACTTGGAAAAGATTATAAGATACTCTCCAAAATCTCATAAATATAGGAAGACTGGAATAGGAAGAGTTACTCTTGCTGATATTTGATCCTTCACTATTTAAAGATGTAAATCTTTAAATCACTATAAATAAGCAACCAGAGGTCCTTCAGAATCAGGGTAATTATGATTCTTCTTTCTTTACCACTGAACATGCTAAGAGTTGTATTGAGAACTTTGTAACATGCTAAGAGTTGTATTGAGACGAAGCTTTGCCACCTTACACGTCACTTTTGAGAACAATCCCATTTAGAATGTATTGCTGATTTTTATATACTGCAGTAAGAACCCTTGGATTCATCCTACAATCTTGATGGTGCATCAACAAATGGAATTTGACATGTTAGTGGTCCAAGTTCCCCTAGGAATTTGTTTAACTCCTCATCCTTACAAATATATGCAAATTACGTCATTTTAGTGATGAGAAATGAGTAGAGCCACTTGACATATTTGGAACATCTGTGCAAATTTCTGCTCAGAATAAGTTCAGGAGAAAAACCTTTGGGTTTCCCCCCCACCCCAATAGAAACCAGATTTTCAACTCTATTGGCCTTGACCCTTTTACTTTTTAGACAAGCTTAAAATCAGACAATTCACCTGAAATGTGGGAGGACTCACAAAAGCTGCACACATGTCTGTTGAGAAATGAAGGTGGAACTGAGCATAACTCATTCTTGAGCTGCAAAAATCCACACTCATGTTTCTAGGTAGGACTAGGGCAGCTGCTTTTAATTGGATATCACAAAAAGACACAAACAAAAAGTTACTTGAGCTAGCTTTATATGGGAAGTCAAAATGATCTCAGAGTAACTCAAACCCATTGAATCATTGTGCCCAGTGCTACCCACGCTGGCTCTCATCATTTCTCAAAGAGAAGCCTTCTGCAGGCCACTCTTCTGCTCTGCATCTTGCCCTGATGCCAGGAACTGAATCTTCCCAGTCCTTCTATAAAAATGAAATGAAACCAAGCACATCCTACATCTTGCAACGCACCTGAATAGAAAATATAAAATTGGATTTTCTTCTTATAACAACAACAACAACAACAACTTTGGTGCCTTGCAGCTAGAAAGCTCTTCAAATCCCTAACTAAACTGCTTGTAGGAACATTACAAACATTCAGATTCTCCAATGCCCTGCTTGTACAAGACACAGTTCCACTTCTTCACAGGGATGTTGGGTGCTTCCCTACTATTTTCTTCTCCACCCATGCTTTTGGCTTTCCTGATTCACAGATTTTTAAAGGGTAGGGATATTGCATTATACTCCATTTGTATCCTTCCCGGGTAATGCTTAACTGGAATTACCTTTTGCAAATGACATTCTTCACTTGTAGTTTATGGCAGCATCAGGCCCCTCCAGCAGCCCTTAGGGTCTTCCTAAACCAGACAACACTGGCCTTACCTTGTCCTCAGAATTTAAACGGTCTGATGTCAACTCTTGCTTTTTGTCAAAAACTACTTCTTCTTGCTTAAGCCAATCGACTTTGACCATGGGGTGTCTGTGTGTACTGTTTCATTCCCTTTTGATGAGAAATAAGGTCAAGGGGCAGTGTAACCAGAGGCATGGGGGAATTGGGAAAGGACAGCCAGCCCCTTTTTTGAGGTCATGGATTGGGGGGGCGGGGGGTATATCCATCATGTCAGTAACTGGACGTTGAGCAGTCATTGGCCGGAAAATATTACCACCAACCCTGGAGAACCAACTGATTAGCAATATGGTCTGAATGGAGGCCTCAGTCAGGGCTACCCAACTTAAGGCTGGGTGGTGCATTAAACCAGTGTTTCTCAAGCTGGCCAACTTCACGCTGTGTGGACTTCAACTCCCAGAATTCCCCAGCCAGCCATGCTGGCTGGGGAATTCTGGGAGTTGAAGTCCACACAGCGTGAAGTTGGCCAGCTTGAGAAACACTGCATTAAACAACTAGTGGGGACAGGGTCAAACGGGGGGGGGGGGGGAGACTGGATCTGGACAATATCTTAATAACTAAGAGAGAGTCCAGGTCGGTTTCTAACCTCACCGTTAGAAAGCTAACAACCGCCTTAACGCCGTCTGAACTTTCTCCAACTCCTTGTCTCCAGTAACTTTTCCCAGGGCCCTCCTCGCCAGCTGGGTCCCTCGTTCGCCCATCTGCAACCTCGGGCTCTCCCGTTCCCTTCCCGCAGCCTCCGGTCCATCCCCCGCCCCCCACGCCCTCCAACCTCTGGGCGCAGCTCCCGGCCACCGCAGAACGTGCGCCTCGCGCTGGATCTGGCTCCCCGCCCTTCTCCACCTCCAGGGTCTCGGTTCCTCGTGCCCGGCCTTCCTTCCCCTCCTCCGAAAACTCCTCCCCCGCATCCCTGGAAAGCGGCCGGTGTCCGCCTCTCCTGACCCGCAGGTTGCAGAAGCGGTCCCCTGCCACCCGGATCTGCCCTTCACACGGGCCCTCGCCCGCTCGCCTGACCCAGCCGTCGTTTTTTCCCAGGGCGGCTTGCCCGCCCGCCTGCCGCGACGGCTTGCAGCCTCTAGACTTGGAAATCCCCTCCGCCCTTTCTCCAGCACCTCAGGGGAAGCTGGCTGGCCCTCCTGTCTGGCCCGGCCCGGCCCCAGAGCTGGTTCCTGCCCGGATCCGCATCTGGAGCGGAGTCCTTTAATGGTGGGGGGACAACCTCCGCACCTCCAGAGGCCCCTTCCGAAAGCAGCGGGCGCCCTCCTCCCTCCCGCCGTCCCAGACACTAGCTGGTGACCCGCTCCTCTGCCCTCCACTTTCTCCTGCCCGGAGAGCTCCAGACAAGCCGCCCGCCGCCGCGGCCGTCTCTTCCTGCCGTCCGTCCGTCCGTCCGTCCGTCCGCCCGCCCTGCCTGCCTCCCTCCTTCCCCGGCATCTGGCTCCGTCCTCCCTCCTCCCTTGGTTGGCCAGGCAAGCCCGTTCTGCGCTCGCCCCGCCGCGGCGTCCGGTGGCCCCTTTCTCAGCCCTGCCCGCTCTCTTCCTCCCCGTCCGGCCGCAGGGGGCAGCGGCCTTTCCTCCTCCCTCGCTGCGGCGCGCCCGGCAGCGGCCAGAGCCCGGGCGGCGCGGACCGAGCGCGCCGAGGGACGCCCGATGGTGCTGCGCGGCGACGGCGGGGGAGGTGCCAAGCGCCTTCTGCTGCTCGCGCTGCGCTCGCCCTCGCGGAGCCTACGCCTCTGGCTGCTGCTGCTGCTGCTGCTGGCGGCGCTCGGGCACGCGTGGACCTACCGCGAGGAACCTGAGGAGAGCGACAGGTGGGTGGCGGGGAGGGGGTACCGCCACGCCCGCTTTGCCCCCCTCCCCCGGTGCCCCGTGCCTTGTTTTCTCACCCCGCTGGCCGCTCCTGCCGCGGCGCCCCCGCACGAGTTTCGCGACTTAGTGCGCGGTCTCCCCTTCTCTCCGCCTTGCAGGGAAGTGTGTTCCGAGAGCAAAGTCGCCACCACCAAGTACCCGTGCTTGAAGCCCGACGGGGAGCTCAGCACCTGCTTCAGGTGAGTGGGGCCGCGCGCTCGCGCCTCGGCTGGGCAGCGGCCGAGCAGACCCGGGATAGGCGGCAGGAACCGCAGCGTTCGCGCCACAGAGCTTTTGCCGCCCTCAGGGCTGGGAGAGGACACGAACACCTCAGCTGATTGGCAGTCAGGTGTTTCTGGACACACGCAGGTACTAATTTGAACCCAAGGCCTCCTGTTGCTCATCCTGACTTTAAATAGCTGTGAAGCCTGCAGTGAGCGGTTACTGATGGAAGCGTGGAGGAGTAAACTGCAAGAATCTTGACTGCCTGGGGTTTCTTCTCATTTGCCCGTGGCATGTTTGTGTATATAGATTTCCATGTAGCACTTGTGCGGTGCTCACTGTTTCCTTCGAAGTCAGTTCTGCCCTGAAGTTATAAATTGGACATAACAAAAGCAGCACTAGGACATTTCACAGAAAAGGTGGTTCATTTTAGCCTGAAGTGGAATCCCATGCAGTTACTGTCTTATAACCACCTTCCCTCTACCCCTCACAATAACTACATAAAAACACATGATATTCCCATGCTCAAAGTGAAAAATCTTCTTTTGATGTGTAAGAAAGAAGGCAGGCATTTAGACCGCTGTATATTTCTGATTATAGCTGATTCTCAGAAGCTCCCACAACCCTGGCCACTGATTACTCAATATAATTAAAACATAAAATCATAGAGCTGTTTTCTGCAGCTGTCATACAAACCCAGCAAAAGACATGTCTGCTTTAAAGAGTTGCAGATGGGTGGTATGTTCATGTTCCCATGTGCTCTGAATCACCATTTTTGAAATAGAATCTGAAGTCCTGCACAGTCCTAGTATGCGGATATGTCAGAGCTACAAATCCTGTCTCTTTTTGTCTGATAGTTTTGGTTTAAAAAATCACAGGAAAGGGTCTTAAAAGATACTTCCCTTCCTTTCTTCCTTTCTTTTTTCTTTTTTGGTTTAACTTTGAAAGATCAAGATATCCGGGGAACGCCGGAATGTCTGATCAGTTGTGTTCAGAACCCTGTAACCTGATGTGCCGTTGGTCTTTGGAATGTGTTAAATTCTGCTACTGATAGCCTTTTTGGTAATAATTTTTGTTTGTGACACCGAAGTGGTGCTCCTGCAGAAGTGATTATGGATGTAGTTTGACCCTAGTAACCACAGCTGAAAGAAAAGCTCTCCAATGACTGAAAACAGCTAAGTAACAGAAACCAAAACATTGTACTGTATTCCTGAATATTCACTAAGTCCCTCTGAAATCTGTTTCTTGAATGAACGTGACTATAGTCTGATTTAAATTTTAACTGATTTTGTTTCTACGTAAGTTCTGCACTCATTAAAATTTTAAGTATACAGTCAAGAGATTTTAATTTATATTTAAAATTCAAATGATGAATCACAGCAATGGATTTGTAAACAGATTCCTACCAACTTGCTAGCAAATCTTGATCTAGCACAATGTGTGCTAATTGTATTCAGAATTACAGCTTCAGAATGTGCTCATAACTAAAGATTAGGGCTGCTGCTTTACTGTTTACAAAATTTACTGATGATGTGTTGAAAATCTAGCTGCAATCGTTTATGGTTGTTTTCTCCTGGTATTGAGAGAACATCTGTCCTCTGGGAAAAAAGGAGGGCAGAGTGTCCTTTTCAAATGCTTTATCGCAGATTTTTTAATACAAGGGAACATAGCCAGTATTTCCCTTCAGCATAGAAGTTGTGTTTTAATTATAGCAGTGCCTAAGCCACTGATTAAACTCTGATAATCCACAGACCACTGATAATCCATGAAGGTCCACCACATGGGTCTTCAGCCTCCCTGCATTCACCACTGGTCAGCTGGCCTCTGCCTGCTTGCCACATCAGCCTCTGCCTTAATATGTTCACTACTGCTCAGCTGTCTTTTTGCTACCTTGCCTCCTGATGTTCACCACCAGTCAGTTCCTTTGATGTTGTAGAGCTCCTGATGTATGAATTCCATTTCCATAAAAAACATCACTCTAAGGAGCTTGTGGACTGATGATGCTCAACTGGACATTTTCCTTGTTTCTGTCTGGAGCCTGTGAGACAGCATTGCTTACAGGGAAGGATAATAGTAGAATAGTAGTTGTTTTCTTTATTATGTGCTGATAACTAAGTGTAGTACCAACTATAGAGTAAAACAACAATTGAGACAATAACATATTGGGGATCCCATGGAAATAGTGAGCCCCCGAGATGGTCATGCTCTGGGTAAGATACTGGTCCATTATACAGATAGTCTTCATTTAGCGACTGCCTCATTTAGTGACCGTTTGCAGTTACAATAGTGATAAAAAAATAACTTTACAACCAATCCTCAAATTTACAACCTTTGCAGGTCTGTAAAGCAAAGCAAAGCTGAAATAAGATCACAAGCACAGTCATGGTTTCACTTAGTGGCCACTTCACTTAATGACTGAGTTGCCAGTCCCAATTGTGGTCACTAAATGAGGACTATCTGTATTTGTGTTTAATTGTTGTTTTAGATTTGTTTTAACTGTTTGTTTTATTGTACACTGCCCAGAGTCACACTTGTGAAATGGGCCACTAGATAAATTTGATAAATAAATAAATAAATAAAATATTGCAATTGATTATAATATCATAATATAAAATAAAGATCTTCTAAATTAAAAGGTCCATGACATATGATATTATACAATAATATGAACCTCTATAATTTTAAAGTAACAAGTACTTATTTTAAAACAATTTTGTGACAGCCCGTGACATTATCATATTGAAAGTATTACAAGAAATAACACGGAGAACTCTACTACGTAGCAACAATTCATTATTTGCAATCACTCTTTTATTCCCAACCTGTCTGCCTTGTACAAATCAAGGATCATTTGCAGTTTATACTTTATACACAACTTTCCTTTAGTTCATTGCATTCGTGCTAGGTTTGAATTACTCATTCGTGAAAATGTATCAGTGGTGGAAAAGTTCACTGAAGTACACTAGTAATACTAAAATTGAGAATACAACTCAAGGGTAGTTCCTGACTTTACTATGCTAAGCAGAATTGTGATCTTACACAAGCAACCCAAAAAAAGCACAAATAAGGAATATGACAGTGAATATCTAAACATGGCCTTTCAGTGCTCTTTGTACTCTTTTATGTTATGAAACTTTATTCTCAAGCAGGTATTTCATAGGCATTAGCCTTAACAAGGAAATGCTACACTAAAATGATGCAATGTGTAATCATAAAATCTATAAGCACTGCTTTCTTACATTACAGGATACCACTTGGCTAACTGTTATAAAATAGAAGACAAAATGCACTGGAAAATGACTATGCTATCTTTATATGGCAACTCTTTCTGCAGTGCCAGAAAGCTTTCATATTATTTCAGTATTCATATATCAATTCTATCTTGCAAACACTTGAGTCATATTCAGTTTAAAAAAACAACAACACCAATTTGCTTTCACAATAACTTCTACAGTAGTTGCCTAGGCCAGTATTTCCACAATCATGGACCACAAAATAAATGTTGGGAAAATGTGCAGCTTACCCAGTCAAACAACCTCCTCTCCCTTAAAGAATAAAAATAAATAAAATAAAATAATTATTATGATTGCACTTGTGCATGCTTTGCTATCCTGTCCATTTTAAAGGCCCTTTTAAACTAAATTTTGTAACCCAAAAAGTAATCCAAATGCAAAATGGTCCTTGTTCCGTATGGATTCAGCTGGTCTGGGTCAAAACGGAAACATTTGTGCTCTGGGCAGAAGCGTTCTGGAAGAGGAATAGGGAAAAGCAAGGACACTGACTGTAGCAAATGGTGACTAAGGGAGGCAGGGAAAGATCAGTGAGATGCACTAACTTTGTTGAACTAGACCCCTACGGCACCTCTGAATTTTGTTTCAGCAGAAACCTAAAACGACCGAAGTGTTCTGGGCTTTGTTTCCATTTTGTTCACCCCCTAGATTATGATCTATTTATGATTTGTAAATGAAAAGTGTTCTCAGGAGGAAACAAGAACATCTTCCTTGTGAGAAAATTCACTGAAATTCATTTGGTAGGCATAATATGAGTTTTCTAGTGTTACTCACTGGAATTGTGCGATAATGCAAGATAATAGCATGTACTTCAAATGCTTGCAATAATGCAGCACAGTTCTATGTCTGTTTGCCTAGTCAGAAACATGCTTATCTTTATTAAAGATAAAGACTTCTCTGAGTTGAGCTTGACTGCGATTGATACCACGTGCGCTTCCATGAGGTTTTCTTGGCCACTGGACAAAACTGGTTTGACATTGTCTTCTTCCAGTATGTTCTTCCACTTTCCAAATTTGCATTCAGATAATGCCATTCAAATAATAAGATTCAACACTACTTAATGTTTTGAGCTCAATCAAGATCAGGTAGCTGCTATCATGTGCTATGACCCACATTTGTTTGTAGAATTCAAGTCTTAACATCTAAATATTTCTAAAGGTTAATAACAATTGGAAATTTATTTTGAAGTGAAAATCTAAATATTAGCAGCATAAAAGAATAATACTGCATGGCAACATAATAAGGCCAAGTTAGGGCAAAAGGAGGAAAATGATCAGGCTGATTATACTCCTTAATATACCATGGGTGGGCTTCAAGGCAGACCAAAAACAATTTGAGAAGGAGCATGCTAGCTATTAGAAGAGTTTGGATCTGCAAATTATGTAGCTGGATCGTTATCAGAAAAATATGCGTGTGTTTTTAACTGGAATACAATTGTACGCTTGAAGGGCTTCCATAAAAAAGATAAGCATAATGCATTTGAAACATAGTGCATTTGCTGCGTAAAAGTGTGAAATTGTTGAGACATTTCTGCTGTGATTATACTATTGCTGTATCAAAAGTACATATTTGGTATGTCTGCTAGGGCCTGCTTTATGTTGTTATGACACCAGAAGACTTGTGAGATGTGCAAGTATTGTGGTTTGTATGAAGTGGCTTTCAAGAGAAATATTCTCTTGGTGCTGAAGTCAGAGGATAATGCGTGTCTTTGAGACACAGTGTGTGTCAAAAGCAGCTGATTACACTACATGTGTAAACATTTGCTGTAAGCTGCAGGCTAGTCAGGAAGATGTATGGCTGGTTTAATGGTTCCAGGCTGTTTATAAAAATTGTTAACTAGATCCAGGCAGACAGCCGTGATTAACACTGGACGGGTCTGACATTTTCCTTAGTAGATACTTTGGCCCCTGTTGGCATTCAGAGCTGGATTGCTGCAGTCAAATGAAACTGATAATTGCTCTTGTGCGGCTGGGTGCACCGGATGAGAGCAGTTCTCTTTCAGCTTTGTGGTACCAAGCCACCCTTGTGGTTGGCTTATTCTCTGCAGAACCCCTGGTCTGCAGACCGTTCAGCCTCTGTGTAGGAGGGTAAACGGAGTGAAAGATTTCCAAACTGAAATTTGACTGTTACGTTTGACTTTGTGTACACACAATGCTGTATGTGCATATAGGAGAAAACAATGTACAGAACTCGGGAATCCTTAGAAGTTTCCTCCTCTATAATAATTTGCAAATTTTCCCGATTTGAACATTGAAATTGAAAAAAAATGGGGGCCTATAGAGCAAGCTTTGGTAAGAATCTCTGATCCTTGAGCATGATTCTGTTTTGTTCTGTTCTCAGAGTCCATTTGAAGGTTTGCCGGCAAGGGCTACGAGGAGTCAATTGTATGAGCAAATACATTTACATATCCATAAGCTCCATGGGCAGCTAAGGAGTTCAGTCAAGGCTGAATAGAAAAGATTTTCAACTGAAATTTGAAAATAGAGAGGGATGAATAGAGAGGGTAAGTGTCTTTAAAAGATAAGGGCCAGGAAAAGAGAAAAAGGGGTACCTTTGCTTTTGTAGAAATATTTGTAAAATACTGCATTCATGACTGTCATTCATGACGTGCTAGGATGGGTAAGATCTAGATCGTTCAATAGTTGCCAGGCATTTGTGCTAAGCTGTTTCCATTTTTCTGAACAAAGGCCCTGAAGTTGGCGATTGCCTAATCATCAACAATGAAATAAGATTTACATACTATTTTATCTCCGGCAGGTTCACAATTGCTGATGCAGATTCCTTTAGCTCAGTGCTCTTTGGATGTGCTGGGACATCAACCATGATGCTGGCTGGGATAATGAGAAATGTGTCCAATATATTTGAAGGACATTGTGTTGGGAAATGCTGTACTAATGCAATCAAATGGATTGGAATGGAATGGAATGGAATGGAATGGAATGGAAAGGTGTTCTTCTGTCGTGGTGAATCCATTTGGAATATAATGTGGGTGGGTCTTGCAAAATGATTACCATGGGGGAACAACCAATTACAAAAGACTTATGCTACCTGAATCTAGTTGCCTCAATGCAGAATGCCCCCTACACACACACGCACACACGCAGAGCCCCTTTCCTTTCCCTTTTCTGAGCGTGCGCATTTTCCAAAGAAAGCATTCTGCTGCAGACACCCATTCTTGTGGCCAGTTGGAGCCAAGAGGCATTCTTGGAAATAAGAAGGATGCTGGTCATTTGCTTTGTACTGCCTACCTATTTTTTTTTAATTAAAATAAGTTTTCAACAGGAGGAGCAACTGATGATCTTTCCAGAGTTCTGCATGAACAGCCGATATCATTTCATGCCAATGTTTTCAATATCAGTATGTCTTTTTTATCCAGTTCTGGAATCTGTAGTAAAACTCAGCTACAAGACCCATATAGAGTATAGATATTTTGATGGAAGCTTCCAAGGGCTATTATGATTATGAGTAAAAATTATCTTCTGATAATTAAGTATGGAATTGTTCCTTATTTATTTATTTATTTGTTTAAAAAATGATATAACTGCCCATCTACCCAAGTCAGTTTGATTTTAATAGAGTGGATTAATGGTTGGTTTTCTTTCATTTTTAAAAAATCTTTTTTATAGGGAAAGAGTACTTTTTCATTAAAAAAAGAGCATTTAAAAAATGAAGGGCAATTCATTATGGAATTGCTGTGCTGAAAAGGATTAATTTTTTTTTAAAAAGGAACCCCAAATACTAAGGAGGAAGCTACTAGTGAATATTGCAAGGGACCTCTGGTTTTTAGAGTTTTACTCCAATGGGATTAGCATTGATGTGTAACACAATGTTCAATTTAAGTGTCTCCTACATACTTTTGTAATTGAGAAGTTAGATTTGGGCTACAGACTGAGATTCCTATAGATCATTTTAAACTTTGCATTTAAAAATGCACAGGTAAAAGGCTGTGGAACCTGTGGCTCTCCAGATGTTGCAGAACTACAATTCACAGCCATCTCATTCAGTATCGCTCAATAACATCTGGAAAATTAAAAGTTCTTTACCCTTGGAACTAGTGCAAAAACATTAATCGTAATGCACAGCAGAAACTTCCACGTCTTTAAAATCCTCTTCATTGTGGCTTACAGTATCTTATATCAAGATGGACAGCTTTTTGTAGTTTGGGGTTGCACTTAATTTTTTTCAGCCTCCGTAGGAAACTTTGGGTACCTGTCTACTCAAAGACTGGATGCTTGCCCTGTTTGTTGAGGTTCTGCAGGTACTTCAGTGAGATGTTTCGATAACAAGGGCTTCTGGGTATACACAAGGATGCTAAGCAAACCCTTGTGCCAAACCTTCAAGTGGCTGCAGCTCCTTCACAGCTCAGTGGAGTGGATTCAGAGAAGAAAACTGCCGCATTGAATCATCTCCACAGACCCAATATTTTTCAGTGTTTCTTTATTTCCACCTTAAATAAAAAGAAAGAAAAATCATGCCTCTGATTTTTGCTGTTGAGTTTTGGCAGCTGCATGGCTGTTACTATCCCTAAAATTCCAATAAAATCTGATTGAGTTTCACCTCAGCAAACATCTGATTTGTCTTCTTTTCTGAACATTCTGGGCATTATCTTCTGTTTCCAGAAGATTTCAATTTTCTTGATTATTATTTTATATAATCCCGGAATATCTTTCTTAGCCAATGCCTATTATTTTTCTGACACTGGTTGTTAAACAAAATGTCACTGTTATTTGCTCTTAGTATTTCTGCAAAGGCTTGTTAGTCTTGCTTGCCAAACTATACTACTCTATTAATTTCTTTTGGATGACACAAACTGGCTGTAAAATATTAGGAAAGAGAACCCTTTTCTTCCCACCACGCCTGTTTCTTTTGGTTGGGTGCTGACAGAACTTCTGGTAGATGGAAGTCCTTCTCTGACAGGTAGATTCACAGCTGTTGTAGACACAACAGAAATCTTGTACTTTCTCTGCTTTACCAGTGAGCTAAATGATAAACAAGTTTGACAGAAACAAGCAGAGATGGGAGTTGTTGCTGGAGTTGCTGTGGACCACGTGCCTGGTGCAGGCCACAATTTTCTGTGGAAGGAAGACTTCCAGGAATATCAGGGAATTGAGAAGAAGATAAGTAGAGGCAGCTGCAAGTGGCTGGGAGGACTGTTTTGCAACAAAGAAAGGAACGAGTAAAGAAGTAGCAGTCCAGTAGCCAAGAAAGGAATCCACAGAGAGTGAAGCAGAGCAGTGGCAGAATGCTGGAGGAGAAAAGACTAGAGGAAAGAGGGTTTGAAAGAGAAAGTTAAGAGAGTGGTAGTTAAAGAGCCCATCACCAATTTTGGCAGAGACCATATAATATCTTGATTTATAGGGTGCTCTTTGTATGTCTCAAACAGTAAGCTGTGAAAGTAGCATACAAAACTCAGTACCCAAAGCTCGAAAAGAAGTACTGAAACACTCTGTAAATATGTCAGTAAGTGAACAGGAATTAGTCTGGAGATTGCGAAATGGGATATGATAGACACAGAATGGGAAATATTAAGATTTAGGACTTTTTGTTAATAAACTGAAGTACGACTTTTGTAACTGTTGACAAAAGTTGTACAAAAGTACAACTGTAAAACTGTATTTTACATCCTTAACTACCATTGCTTTTGCTGTCTAATCCTCTTTGTGGGCATTTGAGGAGGAATGTTCATCTCTGTGAGCAGCTTCCTCGAATGCTTATAAATCCTACCAGCTAGAGCTCTCTAACAAAAACCTAAATAAGGCACGTGCATAGGATTACATTATTTAAACAGGCTTGATAGGAAACTCCATCTGTCTATGCAAGATGATTTGAACAATGGTGCCCCATAAAATGTAATTTAGAAACCAACTCAATCTTTCATATTTGGGTTTCAGTTATCTCCATTTCACTGGGGCGAAGTCATTCCATTGACTCGAGTGGTTTGTGGATTGCAGCCAAAACAAAGCATATGGAAGGAAATTACTGGATGGTTACATCTACCAGTATCTCTGCAGTATTGTCTTATTTTAGCGTATTGTACAATATGATATTGTGATGTACCATGTAATCAAAAGATTTCCCATAATATCCATAAATTTTAAGCTGGGTGGTAGCATGGCCACATCCTATTCATCCATAGTAAGCTGGTGCTGTAATTCATTCAATAGTTAACAAATTAAAAGCTGAGGACAACATAGTGTGATTTTTCCAAGGCCACCCAGCAAAATCCTTGGCTAGGCTTTGATTTGAACTTGAGTCAAGAGCCAATAGAAACTTTTTTTTTTCATTTATTTAGGGATTGTTTTTGTAAACTGCCAAACCAGTGGTCTGATTCTTTGAATGGCAGTGGGCAAATTGTTTAGCTTGATTTTCTGCAGATTTACTTTGAAATAAGCACTGGGTTCAATGAGACTCTCTTCCATGAAAGAATGCTTGCAGCTCTACAGAACAAACCTATATGGGCCTATTTTAAAATAGGTTCCATTGTATTTCTGGAGCCTGGGCTCATGTGTGTTTGTATTTATACTTATTGGGGTAAGTGGGTCCTCTGAAATGGCAGCGTTTATTGAGCTGCATGCCTCTCAACCGTTGGGGCATGGCTTTCAGAAATCCTAAGGGGCCTGAGCATTTCCAGCTTTAGGGGCTCTTATAACTTTATAATAAAAATAAATTAATGACACATGAAAACTAAATGAGGCTATAGCAGAGTGAGCCCTATGCTTCCTAGCTTATTCCTTTTATTGGCTACCTGGCAAAGCCAGCTGTTTTCCATGTGCCACCCAAGAACTCTGAGGAATGAGGCTTAGAGTTGTGAGGGTCTGGATGGGGAAGAACAGGCTCCAGTTCAACCCTGGTAAGACTGAGTGGCTCTGGGTTTTGAGGCTCCCTGTATGCAGTGACTTTCCATCATTATCTCTGAATGGGGTAGCATTCTCCTGCAACAGTTGGTGCACAATTTGGAGGTCCTTCTGGACTCATGGCTCCTGCTTGAAGAGCAGGTGGCAGCTGTGGCTAGGAAGGACTTTGCACAGTTGGGTCAGTTTCTGGATTGGGAGGCCCTACTGACAATAACTCATGCCTTAGTCACCTCCCAGCTAGATTACTGTAATGCACTCAACGTGGGGCTGCCCTTGAAGAGCATTCAGAAGCTGCAATGTAGAATACAGGGGCAAAGGCGGTTTGGGGGATTTCGGGATATTCCCATGTAACATCTCTGCTCTGCAAGTGGCACTGGCTCCCAGTAGGCTTCAAGGTGCTGGTTGTCACCTATAAAGCCCCACATGGCATGGGACCAGGATACTTGCAGGACTGTCTGTCTCTGGGAGTTTCTGGTTGCCTATCAGAATTGGTAGGATTCAGGTCCCTTCCATTAGGAAATCTCATCTTGTGGGACCTAGAAATTGTGCTTTTTCTGTCACAATGCCTGCCTAATGGAACAACATCCCCACAGTGATCCAGATGGCCAAGTCTTCTGGCCTTTCATAAGGCATTATAGACCTGGATGTTCCCTGTACCTGGACTGGGAGGTTAAACTGGCCCTGTTGGTGGATTTGTTTGCTTGGTCTTGATGGATTAAAATTTGATTATTTTAGACTGAGGCATATGCTATGTATCTATGTATGTATTATTACTTTTTGGGTTCTCTCTGGTGTATTATGCTTTGGATTTAAACCTTTGTGCACCACCCAGATTCATTGCTGTGAGATGAAATGGCTGTATAAATTGTTTAAATAAATAACTAAGCCATCATCTGGCTGACCTTGTCTGGGATTAAAAGATTGGATTGGGCCTGGTTAGTATTTGGAAAGGAGACTACAAAGGAATTCCAGAGATGTAGGATAGACTCGGAATTTGGAAAAAAAAAAAAAAAGAAGGAGGAGGAGGAAATGACAAGCCACTTCCATACCATGGCTAAGAAAAGTGCATGGAAGTCAACCCAAAGGAGACTTTTCTACTACTGTTACAGCTATAGAGAAAAAAATGTATTGTTAGCCTAGCATACATATGTGCTGTAATTGGAATAACAATAAAGCATCTTAAAATCAAACAAATTGCTCTTGAGAGCTATCCTTTTGAAACAAGCTCTTCCTCTTTAAGACTATTTCTTCTTGGAAATAATTGCTGCAGCTTGCGATAATAACTTAATAGACATTGTGCATAACCTAAATAATGAAAATATTAAAAGAGAATATATGTAGCTCAGGGTTGAACTGTGGAGTCCTTGGAGCTCTCTGAGCTTAGTTGTTTTCTTGCAGACATCATTACATCACTAGGTAACATCATCAGTGCTAGTGAGTGTCGGGTTTGCACCCTGTTTATATACAGTAGCTTGCCCTGGCAGTGTTGGTGAGGGTGTGGTTTTCTCCTTGGTAGTTCCTTGATTAGGGTATTGCTTTCTGCTTGATTGTTTGTCTGGTTTTAATCTGGGTGGTGGTTGCTAGAGAGGAGTGTTCTTGTCTTTTTGGTTCTTTCTTAGCTTTTTTACTGTCTCTTTTGAGTGGTGCATAAATGTGGTTTATCTCTAGGTGTCTATTGATGGCTGATTTGTCTGAATGCCAAGCTTCCAGGAATTCCCTAGCTCAGAAAGCACCAAGGACCCCACAATGAGATTTAAATTTAACTTTCAACTACTTGGAATTGGCTTTCATGTTCTTGTGTTTCCTTGACACTGAAGTGGTAAGCAAAGATACTTGAAATTATGTGAGAAAGAACTAATTCTTGAAAACATCTTGATTGGATTTATAATGATTTTAGGTGTGGTGGGTATATATATGTGAAATGCGTATAATCTGGCTTGGTTTAGTCTTTCTTTTTTGTTGTTGAATAATGCTTTTATTCTTATAAGAGCATTAAAACATCTGTTGAATCATAGTTGAACTCTGGCAGCACCATTTTCTGGAGGAAGTCTCTATTTCATGGTGCACATTTAAGTTGTCTGGTTCTTAAGTAAATAAAGTAGCATATAAACAAGTCCTAAGCACATAAAAATGAATTTTTAATCAATGTGCATGTGCAAGACAAGTCTTTGCTATGTGTGAGCATAAAAATAATTTTATTATCATGTCCATCATCACTATCAACAACTACTGTGCTACAACAACTAGATGGGAAGATTCTAATCACAGGAGATAGTCCTGAAGTAATAGGAAACTGAGCCACGTAGGACCTTATAGGTCAACACCAGCACTTTGAATTGGATTCAGAAACCTATCTGCAGCCAATGCAGGGATCACAGCATTGATATTGGACTGCTAAAGTGGCTTTTCCCCACCAACTGCTAGTCTGCCCACTCTGAACCAACTGCAATTTCTGGATAGTCTTCAAAGGTATCCTTATGTATTCACAGGCTTGAATGGTCATTCTCAATAACTACTCACTAAAATGATGTCCTTTGGTACTGAATGCTGCTGAGAAGTCTAATGGGACCAGGAGGGGACCCTTTCTTCATCCAGCTCCTGATTTAGGTCATTCACATAACAACTAATCCAGTCTCAGTCCTATGTCTAGGTTTGAACCGTGACTGGAAGGGATTCAGATAATTTACTCCTTCTAGGACCCTCTGCAGCTGATGTCCCACTACCTTCTCCAGTTCTTCCCTAGAAAGGGAATGTTGTCTAATAAGACTGGGTAGAGAGACGATCTCCTTTTTAAATATGATTTTTATTAAGAATTTTTATTACAATAGTAAAAACTAATACAAATTAAACTTAGAGAAAGAGAAAAGAAGAGAAAAAAGAATTAAAAGTGCAGGAAACAAGAAACAGAAGAAAAAGAAAATATAATAAAAAAAGAAAAGAATATATAAAGAAATGACTTCCAACCTTCATCACAACAACAATTTAGTAACTTTTCACCCCCTATAAGGTTACAAACATATATCTCTTCATCCCATATCCCATTCCTTATCTATAAGAAATCCATAAAACATCAACCTTTCAAACCTGGTGTCAGCAAAGAGTCCATAAAGAGTTGCCAGAACTTTGCAAAAAATGTCTTATTTTAACTTTGATCAAATAAACCAACTTTATATTCCTTCCTTTTACTTTTAACAGTCTTAATCTTTAATTCAATCAAATACTATTGTAGGATTTGATTTCTCTTCAATTCTTTATTCCATTGCACAGATTTCTTCAAGGCTTTAACAAGCCTCTTTTGTAGATCCAATAAGAAAATATTTTCCAGGTTTATCAGTCGAATTTCCCTTTCAGTTTTTAAAACTTCAGCCAGTTTCTTTTGTATATCCAGTAAAGCGTCCTTTTCCAAATCATTCTCTTGGCCTCTCATTTGCAGTTCCACTTTTGATATCTTCTCTATCTTGTTGGATAAAATTTGTTCCACATCTGTCATTCTTTCGTTAACATCTTTTGGACATAGTCTGTCCATAGAAGCAGACATTGTTACTGACAGTGTTGATATTGTAGTTACTAATTTCTAGTTCCAGTCTTTAAAGATCTCCTATAATGTTTCTGATGTTTTAACTTTTTGTATCATTTTGTAAGTCCCAGTATTAACCAACATCAAGAGCAGGCTTGTATTTTTTTTCCCCTTCTGCTTGTCATCTTTAGTCCCCTCTAGTGTCCAGTTTCTAAAGTCATAAAGTAACTTAGCTTTATTGTGACTTACAATAGCCAAGATAGCCAAACTAAGTCTGTTTCCCTCAAGAAGCTATTTATTTTTTATAGTTAATTCCAAAATCTTATAGTAAAAGTCAATGTTCCAAATTTATCTGGATCCTAAATCCGTTTATAACCTTCTTAGATTGAAATCTTATTTAGCTTTTTGCTGTTTATTTCAAGTTCTTAAGCTTATAATTAATTTTTCTTTTGTTCAGAGTTGAAGATAAACTCATCCAATGACTTTTGAAATTTGTTGTTCTGAAGGTTAGAGAAGGTTATAGCTTTAAGATGTTTAATACACAATTTCCAAAAGTGAGGTTTGTAAACTTAGTGTCCTTTAAAAGGCTCTGCTGCTGTTGTGAGCAAGATGGCTGATCCCTTTGTCTCCCAGCATTCAAACTTGCAGAAAACTGCTGTCCTGCAGTTTCCTTGTGAGGAGCAGCCATCTGGAGCACATATGGGTCTACTCACCGGTTCCTCAGTCTTTGCCACAGCTGTTGGCTCCGCTTTTGTGGAGACATCTTCAGTTTGCCATACCTCCCCCAGAAGATGGTAGAGAGATGATCTCCTTGAAGGTGAATGGTACCACCACCTCTGTCAAAGAGTCATTGATCACCTTCTAAATCTAGCTGCTAATACCTCATTCCTGATTGCTGAAAAAAGCCAGGTAAGGCATGGACCCTATCCACAGGTGGGAGAGTTCTTGCTACAGAGAATCCTAACCAGTTCCTCAGACTCTGTAAGGTCAAGCAAATCCCAGATGGCTTCTCAGAATATCACCCCAGTCATCTTGCTAGACTATCCAAGAGGTATCCAGCGGAGAGCAAATGTGAATGATTTTATCTGCAAAGAATCTTGCAATGGCTGGCAGGAAGATCAAAGAATCATAGGGTTGGAAGGGATCTAATCCAACTTCCTGCCCAGTGCAGGAATCCTCAGACCATCTCAGACAAATGGCTGTCCAATCTTTTTTTGAAAAGCTCCAGTGATGGAGCACCTACAATTTCCGGAGGCAGGCTGTTCCATTGCTTAATGGCTCTCAGAGTCAGGAAATTCCTCCTTATTTCAAATTTAGATCTCTCACCGTAAAGCTTCCATTCACTGGTTCTTGTCTTACCCTGGGTGCTCTGCAGAATAAATCCACACCCCCTGCCCTGTGACATCTCTTTATATATTGGAAGACTGCCATCATATTTCCCTTAGCTTCCTCTTCTTTAGGCTAAACATATCAAGGTTCCTTTAACCACTCATCATAGGATTTGGTCTCCAACCCCATTACCATCTTTGTTGCCCTTCTCTACTTCATTTTCCCTGCTTCCCCAGAAGGGTGCAGGTAACCCTGGCAGAGCTGCTGGATGAAAATCTGGAGATGCAATGAGCACAGAGAAGTACATGGACAAATACTCACCTTCGTCTTCTTCACCATCACTCTAAGAGCCTGCTCTGTCACTTCATCTCCTTGTTGAACCAAGAAATCTTCCAGTTGCCTTAATCCAAGATACCAAACAATCCCCAGAACTAAGGAAAAGACTGTTGGGCTAGAAGTTGGGCTAGAATCTGCACTAAACTGCAGTTCTCAAGACACGTTGGGTTTTTTTTTTTTTAAGTGTTACCATTTATATATCATTGGAGGTCTCTTTCACTTTTACAGTTTTGTACTTAACAAGTGTAATTGTTGATAATTTCAAACTTATACCAAGGTCTCTTCAGTTAGTCTTTAGCTGATGTAGAACAACTTTTTATACTGTATCGTATAAAATGTACTTTCTTCCACTGTAATGGATAAGAAGTGGAATATATTGCTTTGATTTCTGGCAATCTGTTATCTGTTCCCATAAGAAAAGAAAAAATTATCAGAGACAGGACCTTTTAAAATTGTGAGGTAACTCCTTTGTGTTCCATGCATCCTCTTTATATACTTTGAAGACAAGTCACTTGAGCCTGTATTTAATTGAGCAATGGGATCAACATAATGCCCTGTTTACATTATGAATATGAGTGAAAAATAAATTAAGAAAGCAGACAAAACTTGACCTTCCTCTTAGTTATTTTGTGCATATTGCTTTTTAATGATCAAAGAAAAATATTATACTAATTTGGAATGATATGGGTTGGAGAAGGCTAATAGCAGATAAGTTATTTCATTGAAAGTGCTTATTAAAACCCAATAATAATGCTGTTATCTTCAATAAGAAGCAGTTTTTCAGCCAAACCTTATGATTACGTGGTGATATATATGGTATGAAAATAGCACACAACACATTTTTATAGTGACACATTTTGGCAGCTGATGAGAAAATGAAAGATCCCTTTTTATTTTTTTAAAGGCAACAGCAAAAGTGAGATTTGATGCAATCTTGTTACAGGCCCAGTCACAACAACAGTGTTTCCTTCAATCAGTTCTGCTCTTGTTCTTCAATCAGGGTTGTGTGTTTCTTGTTAAGGGGAATAATTTATCTGTGCAAACAATGGAATTGGCTCTTTCTGAGTAGGAACATGTATGGTTCAGAAACTTCATTTGTTAAGATACAAATTTCAGGACATAACTCATATTTTTCTGCTAATTGGCACACATGTAGTCAGATATTAGGAATGCTGTGGTATCATTTATCAAAAATTAGAGGCTTAACATTCAGTGACGAAGACTGAATATAACTTGAATTTGGAAGCCTACTTTAGAGTCAACATAGAACACTGACCTTGCTAGCTCAGACTCTGTTTTCCATGTAATTTTATGGAGTAGAGTCTAGATTTGGACTGCAAAAATCCAAATGACTCATAGTTGGGTGCAAAGAGTAAAGTATTCTGTATCTCTTTGCTGCCACTAGTGACTGTCTGGAATTTTGTAGCCTAAATCTGGTACCCCTAATCTTGTGCTATGGTAGGGAACTGTCGCTCTCCAAATATCACTAAGGTACAACTCCCAGCACTCACCTCTATTGACCATGCAGATGCAAACTGCTAGGAAATATGGTTGAGCAGTATCAGGAGAGTCATAGGTTCCTCACTGTTGACACAGTATTTTCTCAAAGTATGAAAGGGGGAAGTGCATGATGCTAGCGGAGAACCCAATTCCTGTTCTTGGTAAACATCTGGCAATAGCAGAATCAATTCATGTGGTCAATTTTCATGTTTCTTTTCCAGGTTTGAAGTCAGTGCCATTCCCAATAAATAACCAGGTTCTCATCCAGTATGTCCTGAAATGCCTTTGAAAAGAGTGTGTCAAACTGTGCAGTATAAGGAAACCCCAATGTAATCACACCCTTGGTGGTAGAAACAGAAGCTGTGCTTACACTGAATAGGCATGGTTGATAGGGTCTGGTTGTACATACTCACACATGCATTCTGAGCTCATCACTAACTGTTCCAGAATTTTGATTATACTTGTGGGGATGTTGGGTTATAACGGCTAAATAAGTTAAGTTAGTAAACTAGATTGTCTTAGGAACCTGGTTTCTTTTCATTCAATACTGTAAAATATAACTCAGTTTAGACATCATAGTCAAGTTCTGTTGCTTTAATTTGCTTACTTGCTCTCAGAGGGAGAAATGACTTTGAAACCAATAGGCTCTAGCATTTTAGTTGATTAATCTGGATTTTTAAAAATTTATCATTAAATGTAAACATGGCCATTTTGTTACATTCCACACATTAAATGACCGCCATTTCTTCATAAAATGCCATAAAATATCGATCATTTATTTTAAAAATGCATCTATCCATGCATTTTTATAAATTACCAAGGCAATTTTTATAATCCCTAAATGAAATGCTACGTTGAATTCTACATTAAAAAGTTGCCTTTTTCCTGGTCTAAATATTCAGCCTTGTGTTGTTCACTCTAACTACACAAGTTGCTTTAGTTTTGATGCATTGAAATCCATATGGTTTATGGCATCTTTGAAAACAGGATTTAATGTCTGTTTCTATGCAGGAAATTGTTTAGGTCTTTATCTTAATTGTTGGAACATTAGGGATTGCTACAGGGATACTCTGTTACATACTCTATTTGATTCTGACTATGAAAAAGAAAAATTAAACCAGATAAGATCACCATAAACCTACATACCCAGCAAAAACATACTGTTTCTTTTAGGGTTGCTAATTAAAAAGCACATTTTTGGAAATCTTTCTTTTCTTTTGCTGACTGCTGTTGCTACAGAACATAGTGAACTGAAAGCCCATTAGTGGGCCACATTAATCCTCTGTAAATTTATTTGCTTATTTATTAGATCTAAACCCTCTGAGATCACATGTATTCTTGACAGTTCACACAATAACACTAGCAACAGAAATAATGAATCATCCATGGTAAATAAAGTTAATAAATTATGGACAAAACCAGCAATTTAATACAATATTTTATACAATATGTGTAATATACAGCACTCACTGTGTATGTGTTATGTTATATAGAGCCATGCAATGTGTATGTGTAGAAATACTAAACAGATAAATAGACTAGTACAGAGTGGAACTGAGCTAATGAATTCAACTTACTGAAGTCATAAGTGCACCCTATGTCAGTATAATAGTGTGGAGTAAGTGGGCTTAACATTGCAGAAAATATGTATATTTTCACCTACTTCTCTAATTAGAAAATTCTGTTCTAGCTGAGGTAGACTGAGAAAGTTATTAAAGTAGTAGTAGTAGTAGTAAGAAGAAGTAGTAGTAGTAGTTTTTAAATATTGGAGTTGGAGAACCTTTGGGCATTTTGGATAAACGAAAGAGCTGGAGCAGCTGAGTGTCCTGAAATCTTGTCTTTGGGAAAATATCATTTAAAAGAGGGGAAAAGTTGCTGTGCTGGAGGAACTGGCTGATATTCTGAGAAATGCAGAAGGAAGGCATTATGGATTACATTTTATTTAACATTTAGTATAAGAAAGAGCTTTAATATTTCTGTTTCATTTGTGCCAAGATAGTGTCTTAAGTTCCTATAAATTTTAAGTTTGCATGATATTGAATTCATAGGATCTTTAAACTTTCTAGAAAAAAGATAGTATTATTTATACTTCTGTACTTGCTCACATACTGTGGATGTTACGATTACTGGGAGTGAGTGATGAATATAATTTTGGCAATTCCTTTGCAAGCTCAGCTGGTAGGAATTAAACAGGATAATTCATCTGTCAGCCACAACAGTGAACAAAACATGTACAAAGTTTTTTTTAACCCTACCTTCCCTTACACTAATAATACCAGTTTCTCAATTCATAAATTATGGGAAAAGAGCAGAGCTCTAGAACTATGTAGCCAATCAACAAAGGAAGGGGAAAAGGCAACTGGTTCAACTCTCGGCCAGGTGTTTCTGATTATCAACCTATAAGAATGATTGGCTATTGAACGTTGACCAGAAAAACTATTCGGCCTTTCCTTCTCAGATTTTTAAAAATTCCTCCTCCTGAGTTATCGAAGCAAGTAAGTAGGTAGGAGAACACATTGGACAAATTAAAAAAAAACTATAATGTTAATAACAGCACCTGCAACAGGAAATGTTTTTTGTTTAAAGTTATTCAGAGGCTTGTTGGGATATTTTATTCCTAAATCAACGACTTCCATGTGCAATTGGTTCAGATTTCTAGACTACTGTAGCATAGTTTTCAGTTTTGTTACATGGAAAATGAAATTATAATTTAAGTTACAAATAAGGATTATGAATTTCATCTGCCCGTCCCACCAGATCCAGGAGAGAGGGCATGGTGCAGGTTCCAACACCTAGAAGCTATATTTGGCGGGCCTTAGGCGGTGGGCCTTTTCTGCTGTGGCACCCACATTGTGGGACCTTCTTCCCCCTGAGGTGAGCTTGGCCTCATCACTGTTGAGCTTCTGGAAGTCCCTCAAGACCTGCTTGTGTCAGCAGGCCTGGGGACTGCAAGGGACAGTGATCTAGTGAGGTGGCTCCATTATTTTTAACATCCCTTTGTCTATTATTTTCTGTTTCACTTGGGTTTTTAAAATATTTTTAATACTTTTTAATGTATTTATTGATTGTTTTTTAACCTTGTTGTACACCGCCTCTAGTTGCTTGGATAAAGGAAGAAGGGCAGCTAATAAATTCAGTATATAAATAAATAAATGAATGAATACTGAGGGGGCTTCACTCAATCAGTGAGAATGTTTCTTAAAAAAAAAATGAGTTGTCTATTTCTGAAGAAATATTTATCTTTCTTTTGTGACCTGTTTCTTTATAGGAAACTCCCTCACAATAAGCCAGATCAGATTAACTAATAGCCTGCACTCTGTTTCTAAACCAGGTTTAGGGAATATTGAGATTCTGCAAATGAGGCCATTTGTTGAACAACTAAATTGTGATCCTCATCTGTTGTAAAGGAATACGGAAATGACCTTGAAGAAAATACATGGTGCCAGTTAGGAAAACAGTAACTTAGCTTTGAAAAACAGGAAGGGGTGAGAAAGAAACTCAGAATTCCTCAGCATTGACTTTCTTTGGTTTAAGAGGGAGGGGAGGAGAAATGAGATCAGGTTTTCATGATTCTGTTATTATAGCCTATATCAATACAGTAGACCTATAGTACTGTATTTCTTTGCCAGGACATGCCTCCTGGTATCTCTCTTTGAAAGAGCTTTGAATATAAGCAGTGTTATTGGCAAAGTTTGTTGCTTTTAGTCAGACTGACAGAAGCACTGGCAAGCTTCATCTCTTTCACACATGTGCAAAGTCATGATGTATCTACAAGTGGGCTGGGGATTACGTTGCAGTGCTGCATTTGCCATTCTACCCCCTTTTGCCCCCTGCCCCACCTGCAGATGCTGCTTAGAGCAAACTTGAGGAATGGCTAGATTGGGGAGTGAAAAAACAAAACAAAACATCCAGGAAGAAGGCAATGTCTTGACTGCAACTCTGTCAAGAAACCTGCTTGGAAAAAACTAAGTGACCCACGGGTATCTTTACTTCTATATCTTAAAGGCAAGAGATATTAATGCCCATCTATGGAAGGCTTAAGTTACATATAATTATCTTCAGGACCATCTTCTCCAGGTACATCCTGCCCATCCTACTGGTTTAGCAGGGAGAAGATGCTGCAGGTACCCACTGCACAAAAGATCAAGAGGGCTGGGACTCAGAAGATGGCCTCCTCTGTGGCAACCCCCTCACTGTGGAACAGTTTGTCCCTGGTCATATTAGCCCCCACTCCCTATTCTTTGGGAGTAAAAAAAGTTCTCTTTCACAGAGGTCTTGGAAAGAAAAATGATTAACTGGGGGATAGCAACCGAGGTCTGATTATATTTGTATCTTTTAGGTAGGTTTTGATGTTGTCGCCTAGTTAAAATAGGAGAATTAGGAAACAACAAATTACTACAATGAAAAAATATTCTGTTTTTATACATAGGCGAATATGTCTCTTGCTCTGAAAAAGAAACATAGTGAGAGGTGTCTGTGTGGGGCTTTTTTTCACGCCATTAATATTTTATATACCACTGCCTTGTCTCCCTTCTTTTCCCTGTCTTCTTTCAGAATAAAAACCAGGGAGAGGCAGCATAATCTTTCCTGGATATTCCCAAATTCTCACATAATTTTTCTACTGATTGGAATTTCAACTTCGTCCTACTCTTTTCTCCTTGATTTTTAAGGGAGGTTCCTGCCTTTGAGCACTCATGCATAGCTTCTGCATCCCCATGGATTAATTCTAAATAATTTCCAAAACTGAGCATTTGGGGGGCATTGATAATTCAGTGGAATACTAATGGTTTTAGGATCCTGTGAAATATATTATAAATTCTATCATTCAGATCATTAATTGGGATTATTATAACATAATTACTGAATTAGAAAATATAACCCACTTTCTTCAGCTTGAAAGAAAGAGGACAGTATTGTTTTATGAACAGCGTTTTGATGAAATAGCTGATTTAAAGACCATTGCCTTTGATAGAGAATGTATTAAAAGCCATTTGCTGTAAATTAAATAGAAAATGGCTGGGGAGCTGTTGTCTGTTTGAAACATGTCAACTGAACTTGGAAAGTATTCTGTAACCATTGGCATTCTGTCAAAGCAGCCCTGTGTTTGGGAAGAAGAAGCAGGGAGTGAAGGTGGTTCACTGAGCTTGACTTGAAAGGATGAATCCCTTCAGATTAGGGCAAACTGCTCCTGAAGGGTGGTCAGAGACGTAGAGAGAGATGGAAGGCAGAATTCCCAGGAAAGTAAAGAAACAAGAAGCCATGAAACTAATTTGCTCAAGAAAATATGTAGTATGAAAAGAAGAGAAACGGTAGAGCTGGGAAGGAAGAGGGGAAAAGTGGTAATGCCACAGTTGCATTAATATGACAAAAAACTGCTTTCTAATTCACTGCAGGAATTTATCATGTTGGGCCATAAGTAGCTATGAAGGGAAAGCCAGTGATCAACAGTCAAGAACAATAAATTGGCATAGTGTAAGCCTACCATATCTGAGCTCACTGCTGCCATGTTACACTGGTTGCCAGTTGGCTTTTGGGTGCAAATCAAGGTGCTGGTTTGTATCTCTAAAGCCTTTCAGACTTGGATATCTGTAAGATGGCCTACTTTCAATAGTAGGTACCCCTCCAACAAAATCTGGCAGAGGGGGCTTCCTCCAGGTTCCTTTACTCAGGGAATACCATCTCCAGGGACTTGGAAGCGTGCCTTCTCAATCACTGCCGCTCTTCTGTGGAACAGCATGTATGTCCCTTACATCCTGTTTTTTAGGAAGACCATTAAAACATGTTCCCTCTAATATTGGAATTAAAAAAAAAAATTTTGGTGAGGCTGGTGAAAGTTCCTGATGCTATCTGTAGATTATGCAATATTATTAATTTGCTTTTTTTTTACTTCATTATTTTAAACCCAATTTATGGAGGTTGGGATGTATGCTGTTCAGAAACCTTCACAACTGGAGTGTGAGCGATTATAGGATGGCTAGTATAGGTTGAGAGGCAAGTCAGTTAGAACATTATCTCATAAATGGCAACTCAGCCCAGGTGGGGAAAAAATCTGTCAAGAAACATTTCAAATCATTCAAAGATATTCCACCCTTAATTAACTCACTATAAATGAGGTTTCCAAGTTTCCAAGATTCTGTATTTACTGCAAGCTTGCATTAAATATATCTTACTGAAACCTGTGCATTTCTTGGTCTTGCCAGCTATGTAGAGCATGACATGGAGTGGTCATAAACCAAGTAAAAATAAATAAAATAGTGATCATCCGTGCTACCACAGCCTAGATCTCTGTTTTGTGGCATTACAGCGGTAATAAAAGTGAACCATAATCAAAAGCAGCCATTCCAAAGCAAAGCATCCACAGCAATTGCATTGAAATCACACTGATTTACACCAATTGTTACTTACGAAATCCCATCAATGATACCTGTATGCAACTGGAACAGGAGGAGAGGCAGTGTTTTGGATCTTTGTAATTGATCAGATCACAAACCCCTATTTTGTAACCCTTGTCTGCAGAAGCAGATAGGAGACTTTTGAAATCTGGGTCCAAATCATTGGGATATGACATGGAATTGAGCAAAAAGGAGTGGCAGAACTATGGATTTAAACAATGATTGCAGATTACGTGCAGGTTTGGCTTAATTGTGTATTATAGCTTTTACTTCAGATCACAGATAACCAAATTAATTAATGCAGGGTTGAATCATTATGCAGCATATGTTGATTTAGTTATGCAGCAATTGAGGCAATAGAGTCATTGCTTTTGTGTGCAGATTTGGTAATAACAGTAATGCTTTTGTTCAAGGCATTAATGCAACATCAGTAAGTATAATACAACTGGGAATCTTCAGGATTGCTGCCTTAGTACTTAACTGCATCATTCAAACAAAAAATACTACTAATATATTCTTTCTTTTTAGTCTCATGGAATGCCTGGAAGAGTATCATAAATGTCACAGAATCACTAGTTAAGGGTAAAATCAATGTCTTTGATTTTTTTTAAAAAACACACCCTTTTAAAGAAGTCAATACCTTTCCATTCAAGGTAGATTTTGTAAGCAGCATCAAACAGGTGCCTTTATTTTTCTAATCTTTCCCCACCATATGAACAACAAGCCAAAATTCCTTTTGCTTCAGTGGAGCCAAGCTGAGTGCCTTGATGTTTGGAATGATTCCCATTCTCCATCTCCTCAGTATTTTTGACTCTAGTACAAACAGATGTTTATGTGTGGTAATTCTATATATGTCTTACGCTTCTTAACTAATTGGAAAATATAGTTTCATTTTAAACTGGAAAACACTATATCATTTTAATTACATGAACACGAATGTTTTGGTCTATATTTTCTGATCACAAAAGGTCACTTCCTTCAGAGAAGACATGCATTTTTTATCCCACAGTTTTGTGGAAGGTATCTTGAGAAAATGCATTATGAATATGAAAGCTGACATAATAACTGGTGTTATTTTGGAATGGTTGCTTTAAGGATGCTATGATGATTGTTAAAAGTTATATTCAAGCTGGCCTTTAAGATTCATCATGCTGTTTGGACATGGGGGACCATTTTGGTGATTTTTTTCCTTGCGTGTAATCTGATTCCCTTCAGATATATTAGAACTTTCAACTCCCAGACTTTCTAGCCAGCATAATCAAAAATAGGTACTGAGTTCCGATGGTTACTTTTTCAATAACCAGCCTTAGTTGAGGATCAAATAAATATGGATACAACAGTTGACATTAAATGTAGAAAAGGTTGAAGCAGCCTTGATCAGCATGCCTTGCGATAATCACGAACATTTTAACAGCCTTAATCTCAGTTATGTTCCATTATTTTCCCTCCCCTCAAATACTTTTGAGCTGATCCTTAAAAAATTAACAGGCATTGTCTGTCTGTGTTGACTTACTGCCATTCAAATTCTGTGAGCCTCTATTTCCTGATATAGTAAAGAAAAATATTTGTTATAAATTTATAGTGTACTTCTCATATCCAGAGAGGCATGAAAGAAAAATTTGAAATGGTTTCTTATGTTGCAAACTGATCCAAACTATTTCCACAGGGAGAATATGTAAATGGTACAATGCTGCAGTCATTCCAGAAAAAAATAACTGTGCTTCAGCCGAAACAGCGAGAGTGAGATGGTGGGAAGTAAAACACGTTTATTGTATTGTAGAACTCTGTCTGGAATGGACAAAAACTAGGGAAAACATTTATCCGATTGACATTTGGCATCCTTCTGTTTAGCATCTAGCTTATTTTATGTCCTACTATCATTGGAAAAATAAAGAGACCCTGTTGAATTTGACCAGAATCCTGCTTTCCATGTGGCCAGCTATATATATTCATGAAGCTCATGTTAGTCACTGTCTTTTCTGCTGTTCTCCAGCAGATGGTCTTTCGTGGTATTCTATGTCTGGAGGTTTCAAGTAGCAGTCTCCCTCAACTTACTTACTTATTTTATTTATAGAACTGACGGGGCTGTCCATCTCAGTCTAGTGATGCTGGGTGGCTAACACCACACAAATCATAAAATAAAAAATTATTGTATATTGTAAAATAAAGCAATAATACAGTGCAACTGTGGTTTGTAATATATTACCTCACAGCTCATCGCAATATATACTGGGTTCAGCTAATATCTTGGCCTCAGTGCTTGAAAGAAAAGGCAGGTCTTCGAGGCCCTTTGAAAGGCTAACAGTGCTACGGCCATCCAAATATCGGGGGATGCTGTTCCACAGGGCAGGTGTTCCAACAGAGAAGTCATGTCCCCTACTAGATGACCTTGTTTCACAGAAGAGGTCCAGAGTGTGCCTACCTTGCATGGTGGGATGGGCAGAGACAATAGGAGACAGGCAGTCCCACAATCAACCTGGGCCTTTGCCATGCAATGTTTAAAGGTGATAACTAGCACCTTGAATTGAATCAAACAACATTTTGGGAGCTGATGCAGCTTGTGAAGCACTTGTATGCCCATGGTGGGCCATGGTGGGCCCAACACAGCACACGCCACTGCAATCTGAACCAGTTGTGGCTTCTGAATGCTCTTCAAGAGTAACCCCATGCTTGTTCATTGCCCATTCCAGTGAGGAAGTGACTAAAACATGAGTGACTTTGAGCAGATCCTCCAATCTAGGAATGGGTACAATTAGCACACAAGATGGATTTGTACAAAGGCTCTCCTAGCCATAGCTGCCAACTGTTCCTTGAGCAGGAGCCATGAGTCCAAAAAGGTCCTAAAGATTTGTATGCCCCCCTACAGCCCTATTTAAATGAGCCCCTAAAATCTGAGCCTATTCCCAGGTCCTGAATCAGAGTGGATGATAGAGCTCTTGTGTGATGTTTTGGTCTTTTAAATGATTGTTTATTTTTCCACACTTTCTTTTTGATGATGTCATTGTTTTTGTTTTTTATGTTATATTCTCTAAGCTGGAGGGAATTGTAAAAGATTGGGGTGGCCTATAAATCTCATAAATAAATAAATAGCATGCCTGTTCTATCTGGGGGAATGTTGTCCCGTCCAGAATTAGGGGAAATCTCCAGATCTGGGGGCAGGGGGTGCTAAAACCCACAGCCACTTGGTCTTGCTGGAATTAAGTTGAAGCCTATTCTTCCCCATCCAGACCTTCACAACTTCAGGGTGCTGGTAAGGAGCTTGATGACATAACTTGGATGGCATGGGCCAGAAATGTACCGTTGAATATCACCAGCATAAATAAATATTAAATAGAAGTGGGGAAAGAGTAGACCGTGAGGCACCCCATAGTGCAGAGGGTTAGTATTAGGGTTAACAAAAATGTAGGCTGACTAGAAATATACCAATCCAGATTAAGTATCATCTTGTTATACCACCACGTAAGAGTCTAGAATGTCCAAAGTATTTCATTAATGAGTCTTGTAAAAGACCAGTGGGCAATTGGAAAACCCAAAAGACATTATGGAGTCCATTGGAGTTGGGTGGCTATAATAAATTTAATAATAATAATAACAACAACATGTATTCAAATTTCCCATGACATATGTTAAAGTGTGTTAAGTATTCATGCACCTCCTCCTTGCAATCAAATTGTAAGCCCCTCTGAAATCCAATTTAGTACAAATAAATGCCTTTTGCACTCATTCTAGAAGATCAAGAATAAATGGAGGTGGCTAGTGTTTTCTATGACTGCTCATTGGAAGGATTGATAATGAAGCTCAAGCTCAGATACTTTGGCCACCTAATGCGAATAGAGGACTCTTTGGAAAAGACCCTGAAGTTGGGAAAGATTGAAGGCAAAAGGAGAAGGGGATGGCAGAGGATGAGATGGTTAGATAGCATCACTGAAGCAATGAGCATGAAACTGAGCTAACACAGGGAGGCCGTGAAGGACAGGAAGGCCTGGCGTGATATGGTTCATGGGGTCACGAAGAGTTGGACACAACTTAACGACTGAACAACAACAAGTGTTTTCTAATGGTTACATAGTATGAAAGTCTAAGTCATGAACCCCTCTCAGAAAGCCATTTTTTTCCTGGACAAATAACGTAGGTGAAGAGGCAGGAGATAAAAATAAACCCATTTTGCAGATTGATATCAATAACTTTCTTTAAACAGGTCAGCTCTATTGTAGATATGGGATATTGGTGTTTATCAGGAATCTGAGCTCCAAAAACCAAGGTGGTGTAGAATTATGGGAGTGACTATACATCAGTGAAGTCAGAGCATTATTATTTATGTCATGTCTGGAGATCCATTGTACTTGTCTACTGATGAGCCTGCAGACGTAGTCAATCTGCTAGAAGATGCTGCAGTTAATTGCTGCATTGGGTCAATTTACCGCATCAGCATTAGCCAACTGATTATCTTTGCATCTGCCTGGTTCTGTTGTTGAAATAAGATATTGGTGACCCATTCAGCAGTCACTGGTGTTCCCAGAGGGTTGGTTACCACGGCCTAGATAAAGAACACAAAATAAGGTAGACTCCTTTGCAAAGGAAGCAGTTAAATTGCTAAAATTAACGTCAAGCTCTTGATATTTGAATCAAGTAAAAGCAAGTTCCCCACAGAGTCTTCTTTAACAAGATGTATTGAAAAAGTAATAGATAAGGATAGATAAATTTCAGTGACTGGGTTATTTTTACATTAAAACCCAATTTATCTTTCAGTTCATAGGATTTTTTTAGTCTTTTCCTAATGGCTTTCTTGTGAATTGGCAAGCTGGCTGCCCTTTTTCCAGATAATTCAGAAAATGTGCAAGGGGTTGTTTTCCAAACATTTCCTGAATTTTTCTCAGATTCTGAACAGACCATTACAGAATCTGAATCACAAAATGACATACTTCTGTTGCTTATCAGTACACAATTTTAAAAATAGCACCATCGCTCTGTTCACTGAGGTTTCTCCATCCTGATGGGGCATGAATTTCTTTGCTCATATCAGTGTTGCTGTGGTGGTTTCTTGCCTTAAATCCACCTTTTTACCTTCCAGCACTTAATCCTTCTGAATGATATCTTATTCATTTATATACCATGCTTGGAACTCCTGTTGGGTTACAGATAGGTATTGACAATTAAAGCTTCTGCTGTAGGCTGTATTTTGCCCACCAAATGTTTTCTCTGAGAAAACCTTTTCTCATACATCTGTTAGATCAGCCAGCCTTACCTAAATCCAAGCATGTCGTCTGAACCTGGAAATTGGGTTTAAAATAGTGCCATTCACATTTACATTGATCTTTACATTTACATGTTCAGTGTGTCATCTGAACATGCTTTTAGAATACATTCCCATTAAACTCAGTGACTCTTATTTGTGAAGAAATATGTATAGAACCTGCCTGCTAATGAACTAATGGTAAATGGTATTAGCAGCCAGTGTCTAATACCCTGTTGACAAATCAGCTATACGTTTCTCTTTCAATTTCATACTAACAGTAAAGGTTATACATTATCCTGTGATTCAGATTCACGGATTACTGCTTTTGACAACAATTCAAGCTGCAAACAATTTGTTAGTCTCGGTGGATATTGTTTTTTTCTTGGCCTCTGATTTTGAAAGTCTTCACATTGGAATGTTGAACTATTAATGCAGGGACTTAGTACAAAAAATATTTGAATTCCAGCTTTTTCAAATGAAAGCTATATGCCTATGAAAGTTTGGAACTCCATTGAGAGATTCGGTCCTGAGCAGCCAAGATTTAAGACTAATTGAATTAACAGCAGTGCTCATAACTGAATTTGCATAGTTGCATGCCTATGATGAAAGACTCATCAAGTTTGGGATATTCATCAGACTGATTTTCCAGGAAATGTTGATGCATAGATTTCCTTAACCTCCCCCAGTTTAATGTTCTCTAATTTCTTGGTCTTTAACAATCTTTATTCCTGGCCAACATGGCCTTGTTGAAGTTCATCAGGTTAAGGGAGGATATCATGCTAGGGAATGCAGGCTAGACAGTTTCTATCCCTGATGACATTATCTTTATAATTATGGAAGAATAGCGCAGCCAACTTTTATTTCCATGAAGATTGGTATAAATGAAAAGTATTTTACAATATTAAAATTCAGTGTGGAATTGAAATGCAGAACATTCATAATTAATTCCTATGCAGTTCAAGCAAAACTCCCATCCATACTTGGTTTTAACTGGTTTCCACTTTCTATTTCAGTTGGTAGCAGTAGTTGTCTCATGCAAGTGCTTTCAGGGAGTTTGCATATATGTCCACCTGAAATATGTAGCTGGGAGTCACGACTGAAATATTTTGGCCCTAGCTGGCATTATATTCTATCATCCTGGATCATGAAGGATCCAGTCTCATGGGCTGAAAACAAGTGTGGTTAGGCATGTAGGGAGAATGGTAAGACCTGGTTCACCTATCATGCTAAGTCTTTAATGTGAGCTGTATAATTTTTGACATAGCATGTATGAACCCATCTATCTTATGAAGCATGCTTTAGGACTTAGTACTTGGAGTGAAAGCCTAATTTCCCACTAAGAAGAATGAGCCAGAGGGCCTCCAGATATATCAAATAATATAAATTACTATATAAAGAGCCCATCTCTTCAATTAAGATTATTATGTTTAGAATCTAAAATTATTTAACCACAGCATTGATTTAGAAAACTGTTAAAAGGTTATCTGTAATCTTGAAAATGTGATAATATCTGTAACCCTGAGCATTTATTTATCCTTGTAGCTTTTACAAAGAAATGGAACAGTGTCAGTGCTCTGATCATTGGGCATCACCATGTTTATTATTCCTCCATGATTATAACTAAGGCTCTGCATACTTCAAAAATGATTTGGAAGAAGTGCTTTGGAACTTTTATGAGCACAGTATTTCTTTGCTATTCATTAAAACGGCTATATCTTTTTTCAGGCTGCTGCCTGAGCCTAAAAAAACCCCACTTAGCTGTTGACTAATTTATCATTGCATCATCAGTGCAACTCCCAAAGCAGGAGCATCTCTTTTTTTCAGGCTTCCACAGAATTGGAGAGAGGTTCTGGGTTCATACTTGCATTTAATGCTGAAAAATTTCTTCCAAAGAATTTTTGAAGCATGAACACCCTTAATGCTACAGATTCTATGAAACAAATTTTTATGGGGCTAATAAAACACGTTCATTTGAACCATTATTTTTTTATGTCTTACCTCGTTGAACACTTCTGTAGGAACAACATCAGGAAGGTGGTGGTATACTGTGTAATAACAACAATAATAATTGTCAACGTAATCATGTAATCATGATTATATGTTTACTTGCTTTTGTGGAAGTGTTTATGCCTTAAGAAAAGGTCCACCTTTTGTCTTGTCTCACTTTTAGAATTGTGGAAGAAGGAAGAGGCAAAATTTGGTTGATCCATCTTTGGGAAAGCTGTCTCTTTGAAGCCTCCCATATAAATCAGAACATTTATACCCCACTGATAGGAGAAAATAAACAGCAACAAGGAGTTTGTAAGAGGTAGTTCACAAAGGAGGATTATCCTATTCATTTCTCTGGCTGTTCTCTGTCATAAACATGTTATCTGTATCTGCAACTACATCTTCTTTAACACAGAAGCTCAAACTGTGAAGAAAATGTTGAAGTTAATAGACAAACCTTAAGTTGCCTCCTATGATCAGATGTTAATTTGCTGCAGACCATGGCTGACTCAGCAAGTTATACGTAGCAGTTTTGTTGCTCTTGACTGCAAGACAATAACATACTTTTTAAAATTATTCTTTGCTTCATGTATACTCTGAGCATTTTACAAAGCATTTGAAACAGCTTATGCAGTTCCAAGCAGCCAACCTGACTGAAAGCGTAAGTCTGCTTAATTTCAGCTTGAGGCCTCGTCTCTGTCACATGCTTTTTGACCATTCTCTCTCCCTCGCTCTCTTTTTTCCCCAAAGAGTGCAGTCTGCTTCTTTAGACATCATTTTAGCCATCTGGATAAAATGTAGTTAACTTATAAGGGAAGTGATTGTGTTATCCATTGTTCTGAGAAACAACATACAGGTTTATCCTGTTTAACTCTTACTTACAGGGTAAGTGAGAGTGATAAGCTCAGAGCTATTGGGTGGCATACATATCAGGTGTACCTGCTCCAGGAGTTATGATGATTCAACTCGAAATCTGAATAAGAATTACTGATATGTTGGAAGGTGTTCTACTCTTTTATCAGCATTTTGCTGAAACCTAAGAAATGGATATTTAAGGACTGAAGGAGCTTTCTATTCTTGTAAACGCACAGCATTTGGGGCTGAATCAGTAGATACATCTGGTTTTTATCTCACTTAAAAAATGTGAATAAAATTGTGTAATCTTGGAATATTTTCTGTTGAGCATAGTTTTGCTGCTTGATGGGGAACTATCCCTGCTTACCTGCTTGCTTTTGACAGAGAAAGCTCGGGGGGTTATTTATATTTAAAACATAATAGATGAAGATGAATATTTTAGCTGTAATCTTGAAGCTTTGGCTTAATTTCAATTTAGATGTGTCTGGTCCATTCCAGAAGGAGATACCACAAACCAACAGTTCTTTCTTGACAAGCCCCTTCCCCTTTTCTTTGCTCCCCCTATTAATTCTGTCAATACAAACTACAACTCCCAGAATTCCCAGTCAGCATGGTCTTTTGCATTTGGTTCTGTACAAATAAAATGGAAAGATAGACAGAAAATACTCCAGATCGCCTGATTCACATTGTCAACAATATTTCTTGCATGAGTGGCAAAGGTCAGTAGAAGATAGAAGGCATCTGAGAAATGATTCATTTTCCCCAGTCTGTTTACCTTGTGCAAAAATAGAATCTTGATCTTACTGTTTCAATAAGGTTATGTTTGTGTTCCCAACGTAATTAAAATTAAAAGTTCTGCCTTTCAAGAAGGCACCAGAAATGCACAGAGGATGAGAAGCATAAGATTTTTGTAGTTTTAGGGGCTATATAACACATGAGATTTTGGCAGATGGGGTTTCCCATGCATTTGGATGTGGAAAGCTGCACCTGTTGAAATTCCCTTTCCTGTTTGCAACCATTCAAGGTACAAAATAGTACAAAAGAAAAAATAAAATCAGTGTCTTAATAACTAGCCCTTTTTTTTACATCATTGGCGCTTGCCTGTGAAAGCTTATGTCCTAATAAATTGGTAATCTTTAACAGGCAAAAGAAAAGCACAGCTGCTGACCTAGAGATTGTTCAAGGCACCAGAGTCGCTGGGAGCTGGGTGGCATATAAATTTAACAAGTCATTATTAATATTAATCACCAGCATCTAGCATGAAAGGAGATACCCTTCAGTAAATCCCTGTTCCAGCATCTGCGTCCCAGTCAGCATCACCTTGAAATCTTACCATTCCTTTTATAGCATAGAATACCGTATCCCACGAGAGCAACACTGCAAAGATACTAAAATTCCTTTTTAATCTAGGATTTGTCCATTGCAGTGGTCCTGCATGGTTAAGGGTGGGGTGAGGGAACTCAAGAAAGGGCCTTTCCAAGATAAGATACTTATCTATCCCCTTTTATTTGTTACTGTCTCCCTCTGACACCCGTCCCAAGGTCCTTATCCGTGTTTCTGAAAGACAGTGCCTGTTTTACACTTAGCTTACATTTTTTCCTTATTGGTTCATGGTCAAATTGTGCACTTAAGCAAATCAGACATCCAGATGTCCTATGCATACTTTAGAAGGGTTATTATGATCATGCAATTGATATACTGCACTTTTCTCCTCTTTGTTCTTGAAGCAGAAATTCTGGTTTGCCAACTGGCAGCACCCTTATGCAGGAAAAATCTTTTCCTCTCTTCCCCTGGGCAAACGCTTGCAAAATGTCCAGAGAAGAACTGATCAAGTAAAAGGCTGCACTCTTAATTGCTTTTTTTTAAATGACCTGGTATGTTGGAGACACACACTTGTTGGAAGAGAAATCATTTGTTCCCACTCCACTTCCTCTATTTATAAAAGTTTTGGTATGACTTTGTATGGTTCAGACTATACACTCAATCTGGAGTGTATCTTTCCTGATTAAATCAAGATTTTTAGAGTGCTATATGCTCTATTCTCATATTGCTCCTTCCTCCTTTCTTCTTGGTGTATCATAATTTAAGGAATCTGGATTTATTAACCATAGTTCCTATAATATCTGAGTTAGGGAATTATGATTCATAAGGATTGAAACAAACCAGTATATGAAATTAGGAAGTTGGTTCATATCCTAGTTTGTTCCAGTCTTGGTAATCATCATCTCCTGATTCAGCTGTAACTGGAAATTATAATTAATTAGGAATTCTGCAGGCAGAACACAACAAATTTCTTGGCCTAAAAAGCTGCAGTATGTAAATGTGGAGAAGACTAGATGTTTAGAGACTGATGCTGTATTGAGTTCATACTAGAGCTCAAATTCGTACTGGATTTAATGAATTTTCTTGGAATCTTTGTGACATGTACTGTATTTTTCCAACTATAAGACGATACTTTTTTCTAAAATCCTTATGCTCAAAACTGAAGGGCGTCTTATTCAAGGAAGTCAGCCAAAAAGAGAACCGCGCGGTGGCAAAACTGCCCATACCTTGCCTCTGCAAACAGGCTTCCTCCAATCACAAGCCTCCAACCACGAGTGAAACTGCCCATACTTTGTCTCTGCGAACGGCTTCCTCCAATCACAAGCCTCCAACCACGAGTGAAACTGCCCATACTTTGTCTCTGCGAACGGGCTTCCTCCAATCAGGAGCCTTATGTAACTGATGTCAGCTGATGCTGAACAAACCAATTGGAACGCATCCCATTGGAGGTGGAGAGCCTATAAAGATGTCAGAAAATAAAAATATAAATAAGAGAATGTCTTACTGTGCAAATTTAAACTGAATGTAATCAGTTTTGCAAAACAGCATGGAAACAGAGCTGCAGAGAGACAGTTTGGACCTCCTCCCACTGAGTGTATCAGGTAAATGTTACCTAATTACTAAATAAAAATGTGCTCTGCTTTATCTTTAAAATATTGATTTCTTAATTTTGGGTTGGAAAAATGGGGGGCGTCTTGTACATGGGGGCATCTTATAGTCGGAAAAATATGGTAATTCCTTGTAAATCAATTTCACCAAGCCATTGGATATTGAACATAAAGATAATCCATAGTTGCTTTATATGCCATTAACATTTCACATATTAATATGACAACTTTCTAGGTTGTTTCGGCAGAATTGAAAGCAAGTTAGCATACATTGTCATTGTTGGTGGCAATGCTGAGTTAGGTCCTTTTTTGGCTGAATGTTTTTGAAGAAAGCGCTAAAAGCATCAATCCTTCACAATGCATTCTGTTGTTGGCTTATTGTCTATTTTCCCAAACATACATATATTGTTGTAGCGAAACAAAAAACAAAAAACTATTCCTGTTCTTAGCTGCCAGAATACATTATTGCAAAATACTGGAAAAGTAAAATCCTCATCTTTCAGGGGATCAGTGGTATTTAAAAGGAAATGACTTTGACTGAAAAATGGACACAGTAAAAAGGAAAATAGAGTGATGGATAAATTGACACAAATTTGGTTAGCACTTATTGGATAAATAGTACTATTTATTGGATATATATCAGAACAAAGGTCATTCTGGACAGAAATATTAAATAGGGATCTTTAAAAAGTGCTTTAAAAATGTTTTTCTTTAATATCTCTCACCCACACTCTCACACACACTTCTGTATTCTAGAAGTCTCTTACTCTACAGCATCTGAGTTCTCTTCTTGGTTTCAGTTATGTTGACCTATCATAATGTTAGAATAATGTCAAAATAATGTTGACCTTGGTTTCAGTTATGTTGACCTATCTTGATTAGAGAATCCTGGGTATGTAAATGCTGTATATACTTCTTTTCTAAATGTGAATTGTAGCTTTTGCAAATGGATTATATATACCACCTGTTTTTAGAAAATCTTTTGGAAGGGAAGGAAAAATATTTGGCAATCTATCTCTTTAATGTTTTCCACTATATACTTTCTCTTGTTGTATCATTCAATATAAAGGGAATAATATGCTCCAAATGCAGTGCTTGATAATACAGTTTTAGCAGTGGAACTCCTCAACCAACACATTTCTGGGGTCTGTATATAATCTTTCTGCTAATTCTTAATTTTTTTAGTACTGAAACAGAATTGTTCATTTTTCTTTGCCAGAGAATTAATATTTTATCCAGAACCTTCATTTCATCCAGATGAAAATAAATAATTAAAAATAATTTTGAAAGAACCATTTTTTTAATTGCTGCAATTTAACCCAATGTATTTAAATATTTCTTACTCCAAGTTCTCGTACCTTTTTAAAAATTTTATTCCACATTAGAGGAAAATTATTATTAAACAATTTGTTAATTGTTTATTACATTAATTCCTAAATATTTGAAGGATTTACATTCTATCAGAATGTTTAAAATGTTATATATCTCTAATGTTTTATTTTAGAAAAGGTGTTTTTGGAAAGGTACCAAAGAATTTTAATTTTGATTTGATTTTTAAAAATGTACTGTTAATTCTGATATTTCTGCAAATTCTTCTGAGTCCACCTTAATGTATTTAACTGAATTATTAGAATTTGTAAAAGTTAATACTATATTACCTACACATACATTTAATGCTGTAGTTAATAGCAATACAAAATAAAATAAAAATAGGTGATAAAAATTAAGTGTTACCGCTAATGTATTTATAACAATATTAAATAATAAAGGGGATAATGAATAGCCCTGTTTGGTACTTCGTGAGATTAAAAATTGTTCTGAATCACAATGATTAATTCTTACCTGGGCATTGTGGATATAAATCTGATCTATATGTTAAAAATACAGTTACCAAATTTAAATCTTTTCAAAGTTTGTTTGAGAATAATATTTCCATGCAATCAAAAGATAAATTCAATTTATCCAAATTCATTTTTTTTCTATTTCTAGTCAGAGGTGTATAATTCTTTTAAAAAGCAACAAACATATTAATAGTTTTAGTATTCATAATGATGTGACCTTTGGTATCTTTTATTGCCTTTGTATATCTTCTTTTTTTTTTGCTTTTTAAAACTTATTTACCAATAGTCTTTGAGTTCTTATTAACAATTATGCCTACCTGAATATTATGTAAAGCCTTTTGTGGATAGATGCATAGTTCCCCAAATATCAAGAAGTTCACAATGGTCGCATCAAATGCTGCAATCTCTTAAAGGCTAAAGACTGTCTTCTCCTTTTCTAATGACTTGTTCCATCCCCAGATATATCTGCATCAATATTTATTCAAATTCTCCCAACCACATTTATTCATTGTTCTCATTGCTTTTTGTATAACCAAATTTGGTTTATAAAGAAGCCAATGTTATGGTTTTATTATCAAAACAAATATTAACAATTCAAAAGAGTTCAAAGACTTTTAAACACCACTGTATGTATTCATCACCCCTATTCCAAAAGATCAGACCTCCTTCACTCAGATCTGTACACCCTTCTCTATTCTCTTAGTTTTACGGATGCATATATATTTTAATTTCTTTACATCGTTAATTCATGTTCTTTCCCATTTACTTGTCTTACATTTGACATCACAATCTTCCATATGCTAAAGTTATCACCAGATAGGCTGATAAATACTGACACCCAGTATGGCTTTAATCAATCAAGATTTTCACATAATGGCTTTAAGTAAGATGAAGGTTTAGAATAAGTTACCAACCTATAGAAATATCTGAAATATTAAAAAGTGATTCCCTGCTTATGGAAAAAAAAAGATAATGATAAATAACTATCATATTATGCTTGCTTCTTTGATAAAATACTCCAGCAATCTTATACCTATGCAAAATATAAACACTTATTTATGGTGGAAGGAAGGAAGGAAGGAAGGAAGGGAGGGAGGGAGGGAGGGAGGAAGGAAGGAAGGAAGGAAGGAAGGAAGGAAGGAAGGAAGGAAGGAAGGAAGGAAGGAAGGAAGGAAGGAAGGAAGGAAGGAAGATTTCCAACGCTCCCTGCCAGCTTCTCGCAAGCAAAGTCAATGGGGAAGCCGGCAGGAAGTTGCAAGTCGCTCCTGCTCCCACTGCTTTTTTGCCTGCCCGCAGTCATTCTGTTTCTCTATTTAGGTAAGGAAATATCTCTAAAATGATGACCCAATGAGTCACAGGTTGTCTAGTATACCTGTTATTTGCTTGCTGTATTATTTCTTATATTACCTTTTGCATTTCAAACTGATGGAATTGGCACAAGAAAAAATCTTATAATTTACAATTAACCTGATTGTAAAACAGCTGAAAGAGATGTATTTATTTTCAACTTTTCTTTGAAATCTGCTTGCCTCAAATGTTTCACTGGACAATGTTGGACTACTTTTGCACACTTGTTCAAATAACAAGGATTCATAGGGGTCCATAGCTAGCCACCAGAGAAGATGGCATGCAGAGCCAATGGCTTTCCTCCTGACCCAGTTCTTCAGGTAGTTTTTACCACTTTTTACTAATATTTGTCTAACTCCCAAGACTAGTAATAAAATGGCTAAGGGAGCTGTGGAAATAAGGCATATGTCGATGATCCAAAAGGGACTTAAGAGCACCCCACTCTAGTAGCAAAGAAGAAATGGCAGAGCATTTTACGGTTAAAAATCAAGCACTGCCTGAGATACAGCTGTGAAATTGATTCGATCAGAAATGTAATTAAGCAACTCAAATGCAATTAAGCAACTCAAAGAGGAACTAAAGGCAAAATGGGGTAAGTCAGTCCTGAGCCGGCAGGACTTGGCAAGAACATTTGAGCAAGCTAATAAACAACTCAAAGAATTGTATTCTCAAGTTTCAGAGATTACCCAGACTGTTAGCAAAGCATATGAAGTTGCTATGAGAAAACAAGCCTGATGTTGGAAAACTTGAAAAGACAGTACGGTGCACACATTAGATTGGATTTGGCCAATATACAGGATCAGAATAGAATAAATAATATAAGGATTAGAGAAAACGCAGAAAAGCCTGATTTAATTGGTGATCTTATCTCAAAACTTAATGACAAGCTATCAGACTTAAAACTCAGATAAGGATGTGGAATGTGCCCATAGAGCATTTACTCCTGGATGCAGATGCAAAATCAAGGGACATAAAAATAAGATTTGTAAATGCTTAGGTGACAGACATATTTTTACAAAAGGCCTGTGGAGTGGAAAAGATAAATTAGGGTGAAGATAAAGTGTTATTTTTTTCAAGATATTAGTCCACCCACATTGCCAAAAAGAAAAGTCTTTTTGCTGAAGGGACTAATAAGTCAAGAAGAGTAGCTATCTTACTTAAAGCTAATATAGATTTTACAGTAAAAAGATTTAAAAAGAGAGGGATTATTTATTTTTAATTAAAAGGAAGTTTGAAAATAAACTTCTTTCGTACTTTTGTCACACACAAATATGTAGTTTTGGATCATTTTATTCAATGAATAAATGAACAAGTATAACAATGTTCTTGACTCATTTGTTTAATTGGGTTCTCTATCTAATTTTAGGACTTGGGTGGAAAACAGATCACGTTTCAGGTTGTATTTATGCAGAAATATTGGAAATTCAAAAGAGTTCACAAGCTTTTAAACCCCACTATACATGGAAGGTCCAGGTGTAATTATGAATGAATGGGCTAAAATGTATGTTGTAAGTGTGAATGGGTAACAACTAGATTGATGTGCAAATGAAAGTAGGAACCCACAGTCTGATGATAATGAAAGAACCAGAGATAAATTTTGGGAAAAAGCGTTGCAAGATTCTGAATGAACATGATCCAGGAAGAAGAATTATTTCATTAAATGCATTGAGTGGTTAGCTGGGAACAAGACATGAGAATAGAGAAAACATTTCTGAGCCATTTGGAAACCCAAATATGAATGAGGTTGGTGAGTGATAAGTATTTTTCTGAGAAAAAGTGTTTATTGATGATTGATTGATTACATTTGTACACTGTCAAATCAAGAAACAGATTCCTGGCGAGGGAGTCCTACACATAGCAAAGGAATGAATATAAATCTGATAACAAGCTTGATTTGATGGCTTACAATAAAAATTTGAGAGAATTAGTGAAAGATACAAGAAGATGAGAGGTTCTAAATGTGGGACAGACTAGTTCTTGGTAGTGCCTTGGTAGTCCCTTAGGAAAAAAGGGACATGGAGAAAAAGAAAGCTCAGCTTTAATAGGTTAGGGTTGGAAATCATGTCCATTACTATAGGAAAGAGGTTTTAAAACAGTGCATAAAATTAAACATCCCTTTCAAAGTATGCATTGAAGAGTGTATAAATTAAAGTGGACTTTCAAAATCACTTATGTATGTGTATTATAATAATAATAATTTATTAAATTTATATGCCACCCAACTCCCAGCAACTTCGATGCTTATGCCAGTAACTTGCAAGAGATCCTTACATTTCTTTGTATCTCATCCGTTATTAATTTTTCAACAAGCTTCATTATGAATCCATATAAAGCAGACTTATTTTTTTCTCTCTCACCTCACGTTACATATACAAGGTACAAGTAACCTGTTCAAAATATGCATTGAAAGAATAAAGTGAGTGTGAAAAGCTATAAATGATTGCCTTCAGTGGCAAATCTAGGTTTGTCTCCATAATGTGTGCAGTTTTCTGTTAATCTAAAATGTGGGAGAGACAGCATTTCATCAGCTCTAACTTTATTGTTACCCTTATCTTTTGCCGGACCTCCCCAAAAAAATCAAAGCAGGGAATATATGTGATGGCTGTCAGATGGCCTTTCCTCACAACAGTGGCTGATCCAAAACTCCTTAACTTGAACAATGGAAAGGACCAGTGCTCTTTCAGAAAACTGAATATGTACCTCAGTGAAAGAATCACATGTTTTGGAGAGAAGGCTCTGCTTCTGATTCCTGAGGTTTTCACTCTTGAAAGATCAAATAGTGGAAGACCTGAATTCCTGGAATCCTCCGAGTCCACCAGAGTCCTGGGCAAGATGGAATGGTTGCACTGAGATTAGGCATTTTCCTCCTCTTGTCTCCAACAAGGTTGAAAGTTAACCATTCTGTTCTTTCACAACAACTCTCTTTACCCTATTAGCTCTTACTAAAGTCCTATGGAACATTTTAAACAGCTTAATATCTGGAGAGGTGTCTCTTTCCATATCAACCCTGCTGTACATTAAGATCTACTGAGTCCCTCCTTGGTGCCTTCATCAAAGATACAGGACATGATGACAAAAGTATGGGATCCTTTTTTTGACTAGTTAAGGAATTCCCTTCACACAAATTTGTCTGCTTTTCCGTTTTTAGGGCATTAAACTAAAATGGTTGTCTTCACTGTCATTTGAATTTGTGCATGTTCTAAGTATTGAAGATTTAATATGTATTTTGTTTGTCTGTGTTCAAATGATAAATAGTATCTTGACTTAGGGATATCACTTCTGAGCTGCAAAATTCCAAACACTTGATAGCAATAAGAGGTACTGAACACTTGGATGGCCTGTTGCCATACTGTGGTCACTGGGTTATTTGTAGCCCAGGTGTAGTAGCCTGAATTGACTTGCAGCTCTAAATAAAATGAAAAGAGACACAAAACTGTGTCAAGATAATAACTGTAGTGAAATGTTTTCGAGCCATAACAGTGGTGTAAATTAGATCAGGCCAAAGAACACGTTGGGAGTAAGACTATCCCTAGCTGACGTTAGGGGACAACTGAGCTCATATACATTCCTTCTGGGTGTGTGCAACTTTAATTTGTGTGGAGATAAAAGTTGTTGGGAAATTTGGATTTCTGCCCCACTTTTTGTCTGACTGCTTAGTTTTCTGTCTCAGCATTTTTAGTTCTCTGCTTGGAATGTTAACGTTTTGCAAACATAAGCAGATTTAGCAAGTGACTGCTAAAAGGAATAAAAGCAGAGGGTTTTTTGAAAGTCTTTTGTTTGCTTGCTTTTTCTGCTAGACTTCAGAAATTTGGTTGATACCCCAAATGGTACTTCCTGATACTGTATTTACAGCATAAATCCAGGATAGTATTATCATGCATGTTACAATAAGTGTTTTCTGTTTAGGAGACTTGGTCTTCTGTTACTAATTAAACTCCAGGCCAGTTTATGCCATTGAACATTTTTTGTTCCACTCTAGCAGACTCACAGGATTAGTGAATTGTGTCATGACTTTCTAGTGATTTTCACACAGAGAACTGAAACAGCAATGAATCTGAAAATTGTTCTGCGCTGGTTCAGATACAGGCACTTGCCAATGTCCTAGAGATGCTGAGTTAATGACCTTCTTTCTGAAGCCTTGTGTTTTGCGAGAAGGGAGGGGTAATTCGTTCTTTATTGCTTTTTCTGCCATTGACCTGTTATTTATACTGTACTGGTTTCTACATGGGCTTTACAACTCTGAGGCAGGATTAAAGCTCTTTTATTACACACTGCATCTCTAATCCCCAAAGCATAACGTTGTTCATCTTCTTGTTTAGAATGTTTGACCCACCGTATTTTTCTACTCTTTCATTTGATTGACAGAGACCCATTCCTTTTTAAATGTATGGGGTACATTTTGCTTCTACAGTTGCTTGCCCTTCTCTTGCACCCCCAAACCATGCTCAGGTCTGCTCTGGCAGATTCTGTAGTCCTTTGGATCAGATTTGAAGGCACACCCAGAGAGGCTGTGGAGGAGACCTGTTCTACTATGGTACCTTTTCTGCTGACAGATAATCAACATTCATTGCAACCATGTGTATGAACAAACAAGACACATACCTATGCCCAATTTATTTGTAACATGTGAGTACTAGTTATCTTAAGGGTTATGTTGGTTACATTTTAAAATTCAGTTTAAATTTTGGTCTTTAATGTGTGTTTATTTTTTTTCTTTGATTTCTCTGTTTTCAAATGCACCCATCAATCCATTCCCGCAATACGTTTTTGCTTTTAAATCCCTGTATGTGCTCTCTTACTTCTTGCCCTTGTGCCTTTTCTTCTTTTACTTATTAACTGGGTGTTGTTATTTCTTGCTTGTCATCTGACTGATTATTTTCTAAAAAGCAGAGCCCTGTACACTTACAAACTCCTACATCCTTGTCTGGGAATAAATTATTGTGCACGTAGTGCACTTACTTCAGAGCAGAGAAGCATAGAATTGCACTGTAAAATTAAATTGTTTGAGCTCCCTGACTGAATGTTTAATTTGCTGACTTAATTTTATGTTTGAGCCTGTTTTGCCTGGAAAAATATTTGAAAATGGAATTTTCAGATGAGATGGAGTATTGAATGTTTAAATTGTGCAAAATTGGTCTAGTGTGCAAAGAGAAAATGTTCTAAATATTGGCACAGGCTGCAGAAAAATGTTTTTGAGAAAATTGTGTATGCATGCTAAATATATCTTGCAAAATGAAGATCAAGCCATTTTCTTATGGGCAGGTGTTTTCTGGGAAAGTAATTTGGCATAGTGAAGGGGAAGGAAGACAAAGCTTAACCCTGCCCTTGCTAATCCTCCCCCAATTTACATAAGAGAGCTGAACAAGTAAAGTCTCATATCCTAAAAGCAGGGTTCCTCAACCTTAGCAATTTTAAGATGGGTGGACTTCAACTCCCAGAATTCCCCAGCCAGCATGGCTGGCTGGGGAATTTTGGGAGTTGAAGTCCACCCATGTTAAAGTTGCTGAGATTGAGGAACCTTGTCCTAAAAAACAGGAAGCCCAAAAGAACTGGCTTTGGAAAGGACAGCTGGTAGATAAGAAATATTATGCATCTCTTTCTCCTGCAACTTCTATTCATCCACTCCAAAACCTGCTTTTTCTAAATGGAACTGGCCATGGGTTTTACTAATTTCTGATTTCATCAATTTCTTTAAGAACAAAAGGTTGGGGGGCAAACTGATCTTGGGTGGAATTTCAAGGCAGAGTAAGAGGACTGCAACTTAGAAGGTAGTCGTCCAGGTCCCAGTGCCCTGATCTCTCACAAGGTGAGCCCCTGGAACATCCTGTTCCAGCTAGACCATAGTGGGAGAGCAGAGTCTGTCTGGAGAAGACAGTCCCAGAGCTAACAAGGGGCCAAGCTTTATAGATAACCACCAGCACCTTTCATTGGGCCCAAAAGCCCAATGTACAGTAGGTATTTATTTATTTATAATGTTTATGTGGCTGCCAATCTAACAAACAAACTCTGGGTAGTGAACAACAATCTACAAAATCAATATGGTAAAACTTCTATAAGCCAAACAGAAAACAAAATGAAAATAATGACAGTACAATAAATAAGTGCTGTAACTACTGTATAGCAAACTCAGCCACACCAACCATACCTGTGTTGGGCTCATCTATCATCTTGGCCCAATGCCTGGGAGAAAAACCAGGTCTTCACAACTTTCACAGCTTTCTGGAAGGTCAAGAAGATTGGGGCCTTCCAGATCTCGGGCGGAGGCTTTTCCACAGGGTAGGTGCTACTACAGAGAAGGCACAGCTCTCTGTCCTTCAAGATGGCATTGTTTAATAGAGGGAATCTGGAGTGTTATTTTGTAGAATTGGGTAGCACTGGTCAACAAGCAGGCAGCTGCATTCTGAGTCATTTTCAAGAGCAGTCCCAACAAACTGTAGTACTCTAATTGAGAGATGACAAAGGTTTGAATCAATATCTTCTGCTACTCCTAGTCCAGAAAGGGATGCAGCTGGCTGATCCACCACAGCTGGCCAAAGTGTCTCCTAGCGATGGGTCCCACCAGCTGTTCTAGCAGGACTTGCAACTCTTGGAGCACCTCTGCACTGTGACCAACTCCTTCAGAGAAAGTGGAGCATAATTAAAAACAATAAATGGAAAGTCCATGAAACTACAAGGTTACCCAATTACCCAATCACTTCCCTTTTCCTTCTATCTCCAACCACCAGACCCCTCTGAAAATCTTCTCTTGGGGTCAAGGGACCTTTGAAATACTGAAGAAGATTTTTGGTAGAAGAGAAAGGAAAACTTTACCTCCATTTCGGATTCAAACTGTTAAGTTTTGTAGAGCATTTAGTATTTTGTAATGTGTTACCTAATAATTTGCTAATACCTCCTTGTTTTTTTCTTTAGCCATTGCTTTAATTCTAGTTTAATTCAGAATATCTGCATTCTTCTTTGACATTCATGCTGGCATATTAAAGGATTTTTCATGTGGTGCAACACTGGGAACTGATTCATGCATTCTATCAAAATTCAATTTTTTTTTCTCATGCAAGTTTAAGTTATTCAGTTTTGGAGAAAGAAGGCATATATGACTGGATATCATTTTTTTCCTATTAGGCAAAAATATTATTTTTCCATTTTTTTATTATGGAAAGATATCCTGAGTTTATTTATATCATCTCAGATATTCTACAATTCATGCAAACTTTTTTTTACAGATTAGAAGTTATGAACCATCTTGCAAAATACTTTGCTAAGTACTGAAGAAATATTTTCATACACAGACAGTTGGCCCCTTTTCTTAATTGCATGTTTTTTGTGTTTACTTTATTTATGCATTTATGTAAGGTGAGTCTTGAATTTCCAGTTGTGGGGAGACTGAAAAACAGTCATTTTGTGATAGTACCACAGCATATTCTCAAAATATCAAATGTACTCATTGGACCAAAAACATTTGGGAACTCCTGCCCTAGTTTACATTAAAGCAGTAATACAATCTAAAATAAATGACCATAAATGTGGAAAATAAAAATGTGACCCCTTTTCAGTAACTTCACATTTAAATTCATGATAAATGCTACATTATCATCTTTCATGTTTTGAGTTATATTTTACTACTGTGCAGAGACCCCAAGATTTTTTTTTTTAAGACCATTTTTATTGAGTGGAACCTCAAGTTGGAACAGACGTTGGTGCCAATTTGCTGACAGCGGTTGATTCTTTTTAATAGCAGAAAGGGAATTCCAGGTACCGCTCAAAGTGTAATTAAAGTCTCTTTAAAAGACTTAATTGAAGCTTTAGGGTTTACAGCATTAATCTCAAAGGTTAGCGTTCTGAAGAATTTCACAGTAAAAAGATTAAATAACTCCTGGCTTTGTTGTGACAAGCAGTTTGCTTTTCAGGAAGTCATATCATCCATAATCTCCAAAAAGCCTAATTGGGATTTTGTTCTGGTAAACTTTTTCCTTTTTATTTAATAGAATTAATTTTCATTGCATTAGATTTTGAGTTGCTGTGTTTTTGTATTCACTCCTTGGTGCCTAGTTCTCTATCAGACTAACATCACTTATTTAAAGTATTTTTTTTTCTCACTAAATCCTATTACATACATTCTTGGCTTTCAAAATATCCAGCATTGCGTGCAAAACAAAGCTAAACATGTAACACATTGTCAAATAAAACAATCCAGATAGATCAGCAGTCATAATAAAAACAGTAGCCAAGTCAGTGTTGTAAAATAAGCCTGATACAGTATAGAATAATACTTTAGCAAAGTTAAAAACATCATCGATTGAAAAACACTTCATAGTAACAATAGATGTGTTACCCGTTTTCTGGGTGTATTCATGGTGAAATGCATCCCAAACAATCAGCAGGTGCTGTTGTTTTTTTTAAGAGAATATTCAACCATTAGATGCCATCGCTGAAAAGACTCTGTCGAGCAGTACATAGTGCTCAGGTTTGGTGATCCTGCATGGTGCAGTGTTTCTAGGTCAGTGTTTCTTGACCTTAGCAATTTTAAGATGTATGGACTTCAACTCCCAGAATTCCCCAAGCCAGCATACTGGCTAGGGAATTCTGGGAATTGAAGTCCACACGTCTTAAAGTTGCTAAGGTTAAAAAACACTGTTCTAGGTCTTGTTTGTTTGCTTGTTTATTTCATTTACATAATCCCACAGTCTCTTGGCCGTTTCACAGGGGCACAGACTTTAGAACACCTGTGTTTAAAACCATAAGGCGTACAAAAAATAATATTGTGCAGATTCCCTTTGCAGGCAATGTTGCTGAAAATAACCCTTTAAAAAGTCACTATTCTACCAGACCCAGGCTTTTTCACCTATACACATTTAGGGCTTTTAAAATAATTATATGCTAAAATTCTGTTAATAAAATATCTTATTAGAATTTAATTCTGTTATTTGGACTTCTTTCCTTTCAAATTTGTGTTTTAATTGTGTATTCCCTTTTTTTAACAGTTCTTTTGTTTTGTATTATATTTTAATGCTATATTCAGTTTATGGGCCATCCATATAACATATATTGTGGGATGACAATATAAATACATTTTTTCTTATCTTGCACTAGTTTTTTTTTTCTTTTTAACGTGAATGGCATGTTAATGAGTTGCCTACTTAAAAGCTGGCAATGGCTGAATATTCTGGGAAGCCAACAATTCCATTGTATAAATGAGGATTGCTTTTTTTAATGAGTTCACACACATAAGCTGTAATGGAGTTTGATTTTGGTTTAGCATGTTTTGTGAATCCCGCTAATGCGGATTGTAAACCATAAGTTATGGTTTAGAACAGTGTTTCTCAACCTTGGCATCTTTAAGATGTGTAGACTTCAACTCCCAGAATTCTGCAGCCAGCCATGCTGGCTGGGGAATTCTGGGAGTTGAAGTCCATACATCTTAAAGTTGCCAAGGTTGAGGAACACTGGTTTAGAATGTATGGATCCAACCATTATGGCTTAGTAAGCATTAGGATTCAAAACGTGTTTTAGCATGCTGTGTAAAGTACAATCAGTGACCTGGTTCATAGACCATGTGAAGCCATAATATGGTACCTGAGTATGGATTAAACGTGCATGAACCTTGTGGTTGGACTGAGCTGTGGTGTCATGCACTTCAGATACTGTCGGACTGTTCCTTCCAGTACCCCTCACCATTGGCCATTCTTCCTAAGAATGCTGGGAGCATATTCTTCCTAAGAATATGGAGTGTCACAGGCTGTCTACCCCTGGCTTCATCCAATATGTGATCCCAGCAAGTCATAGCTTATTCAGTAAACCATGGTAAAATATAGTATGGTATAATGTGCGAATATAGCCAATGTCATTTGCTAGCTTTGCTGCAGTTGGGGGGGTAAATTTAGCACTGTGGCAATGTTTCTCTTGATATCCACCCATACTCACTGTAGTTATTTTTAGACAGGGCCGTCATCACAGCTGCCCATAAATCCATCTTGATTACTGCAGGATCAGGCGTGTTATTTCCGTTATCTGGATCTTGCCTATTTTTTTTTACCCCTTTCAGTTTTTAAACAAAGATTATAATGGTAAACAGACCTTGAAAGAATAAAAATATTGTCCAACGTTGTTGAAGGTTAAAATAATTAATGATTATGTTTTTAACAGTTCATGTCCTAGTTTCACTTTAATGATTATGAAAGTGTTTGATTAGTTATGATCAGGGTAATGAAGTCATTTTTAAAAGAATAAGCGCACACTTCTGGACTTTCCCCCAAATTCCCAACAGTCCCCTGAAGATTTGTATGGCCCTGACCCTGTTGGTCTTCTGTAAGGCTCTGAAAACCTGGCTCTTCCTCTGTCTAGAAATCAAAGAGCTTGAGTAGAATATGCAATGGTTGGCCTTGGTTATTCTGTTCTTTTCATGTTCAGGATGTTTGTTGGGTTTTGTTTTTTGTTGCTATGTTTTTATGCTTCTAACCAATTGTAAGTTGCAAGAGCTGCTTTTGCAAGTTGGGTGGCCAGATAGTTTAAATTAAATCAACCCATCCATCCATCAAATGGGGATTGACCTAGTTAGTGTAATTGTGAGATGTCTAATCCACCATTTAAGCACATTGACTTATGTTAGTGACTGACACTGGGTTAAACATGTTGTGGGAACATGGCCAGTGGGTGAGCTTGTCTTTTACTACTAGCTAGGTCCTTAAGTCTTTCTCCCTTTCAAGCTCTCGTACTATGCTCCATATTACATTCTCACTCTCCTTTCAGAAAATAATTAAAACCATGTGAGAATTCAAACTTGTACTGCAGTACGACCTCTTCAGAGACTTGAAAAAGAGAGAAAAAAAACGAACACAAAAGGAAACGATTATTGCTCATACGCTATCTGGGAAATAAAACATTAAAACTATGTTCTGCAATGCATTAAACCTAAACAATAAACAGATGATGTAGAGAATCGGATGATGGAAGCAGTGCATTGGGCAGTTTCTGGAGAGTGTTATTGTTGTTATATTTCATTATTTTTTAAAAGGCTATCATGTCAACATTTTTTGAAATATTGTGTTTTAGTTTTAATCAGGTGTCAACTGCACATTAAAAATGGTTCGTTTTCCAAGATGTTGTCTTTTTATCCTGCCTCTCTAAAGGATTAAGTAAATCATATAATACAAAGCAAAATGGTGAACTGAATTGAGTCTATCTGCCTGATGTGTGTCTGCAAAGAATATAGGTAGTTCTCATTTAGTTACTGCCTTGTACAGCAGCCATTCACAGTTACAGCAGTGATGAAAAAGTAACTTTACGATCAGTCCTCGCATTTACGACCTTCACAGGTCTGTAAAGCAAAGGAAAGCTGAAGTAAGATCATAAGCACTGTCACAGTTTCACTTAGTGACCACTTCACTTAATGATCAAATTGCTGGTCTCAGTTGTGATTGCTAAATGAGGACTACCTATACTTATCATGTTCACACCTGATATAGTAGTCAAACCATTCAAAACATTTTGCTGAGGCAGCTAATTTGAAGGATTCTCACATGTTCCAGAAGTAGAACCCATAGACCAGTGTTGTCCAAACTTGGCCACTTTAAGATGAGTGGACTTCAACTCCCAGAATTCCCCAGCCAGCTGGCTGGGGAATTCTGGGAGTTGAAGTCCACTCATCTTAAAGTGGCCAAGTTTGGACAACACTGCCATAGACTGAATTCAAGTAGCAAAGCTGACCAGCCAGTCAAAGATCTAGTGGCTACAATCACACAACATGCTAAGAACTGACTATTTGTGCACAACCAGTTCATTTGGTTAGCGATTGTAGTATTTCAGGTTACTCTGAAAACCCAGAAATAGGGTTATTTAGTAACCAATTTAAATGTGGTGTGAACACCACCCCCCTTAGTTTTCAGGCAGGGCCTTCTTTGTCATAGCCCTCACATGTGCTTCATAATGAGTGTGGGCTTCAAAGAAGTCTCACTCTACTTAGATTGACTTTTTAGAAGCAGCATGTGAAATGCAAAAACAGGATTATTTGAGAATTTTTTCTGGCAGAATGTTACATAAATTTATCTGGCAGGTTTATATTATTATTGATATTCATATTTGTTCATAGTTTTTATTGCTAGGTAGGCTACATTTTCTCTGTTTTGTGCCTTTGAGTTGGTCTTTACTTTTGCCAACTGCCTGGACAAGTCTCTGTACGGTAGTTTTCTTGGCAACGTTTTCGGAAGTGGCTGGACATGTCCTCCATCCTAGGGCTGAGAGAGAGTGACTGGCCCAAGGTCACCCAGCTGGCTCTGTGCCTAAGGTGGGACCAGAACTCCTGGATTTTAGCCTGCTGCCTAACCACTACACCACTCTCAGCCTTTATTTCACTGGCTGTTTTAAACTTTTGTTTTAGATTTTGAACTGCTAAAAGTAAGTAACTAAAACTGAAAGGAGAAACAAGCAGGGAGGGAGGGGAGAAAGGAAGGACCTATGCTTGTGGAAGGGAAAACACTGGAAGTCAGAAATACTTATGGGTCTTCATGTCATGGACGTTCATCAAATAAAATGCAGGCTTAGATATCAGGCATTAATGGGAATGTTGAATCTATAAAGGTTTGTTCTCAGTTTGTCTTTAACAAGTGAAGTGTCTTATAAATGGACCATAAAAGCTTAGCAGTTAGCCATTTTACTGATACTGCACTATAAATTGTCATTCTAAAAGTTTTCCTTGTAATTCTATCTTGCGGTATGTGGGAATGACTTTTGCAAACTCTTATCTGACCACAAAAAAAATGAATGATTGGACCAGCATATGGTACATATCACAAATGAGCAAAGAATATTTAGTGATTTTCTTGAAGACAGATTGTTATACAATGTCATAACAACCTTTTAAGCACAATTACAGTCATAAGAGTTCACAGAGAAGCACACAAAGAATTGTAACATGCATAGTTAAAGGTAAGCTTCTCTTTAAGCAGAAGGTAAGCTGATTCTAAAATAGCTTGGCTATACTAGTGTAAAATTACATTAAATTTGCTTTAATTTCCAAGAATTATAATAAGGAGTTAAGTTTGACATAGTTCCTATTAGGTTATCAGTCCAATCTCACAAACTCATCTGTTAGGTTCACTTTCTACCACTGTTCAGTAAGTCTTGATGTTCCTTTCAATTTCTGAGTGTGTCAACTTGTGCACTGAGTTTATCTGCACCGTACAATATTAGACTGTAGCACAGTGTTTCTCAACCTTAGCCATTGAAAGATGTGTGGCTGGCTGGGGAATTCTGGGAGTTGAAGGCTCAGAGGTTGAGAAACACTGCTGTAGAAATATAAAGGCAACTCCACAGTACCAATAACCCTAGTTTGGAGATTAAAAAAAATAAGGATATTCACTTCCTTAGCTTCTGAACTACTGAGCTAAAATTCTATCATTTGTCTTTGGACATCAGGCTTCCTCCTTTAATTAGTTCAGTTGGTAATTACCTAAAGCCAGAGAACTTGAGAATCATCATCATGAATGTAACCAGTCAGTTTTATGCCCTTGGGGCTTTGAAAACATGGAGTTACTTGTCTCAGAAAGTCTCTTTGCTTTGGTAAGTTATAATATAAAATGTTGGTTTTAATTGGCAATATTATAAGGCACCCAATTTAACAATATTTGGGTGTTAGGGAATGATAAAAATTACCTTAATATATTTAACAGTTCACATAAGCAACCTTGCATTTCTTCCAATGTCCTCAGAAAGGCACTTATATTTAGGAATTCATTATATGCATATACATATATTAAAAGTTAGTATGTGGCAAGCATTTATACAGGCAATTTGTTGACTGGTTGACATAAGAGAGGACGTTCTTGTTGGGGAGAAAGCCCAGGATAGGATTGATCAATGGATAGTCCTGTGCCATCTGGCAAGAAATAGTCCAGCTGCCCTTGAGGTGTTCTTAATCTTGCCTTCAATGACTTGAAGGTAGCATTTAATTCAGTACCAAGGGAAAGGCTATGGGCCAGGCTAACACTTTCCACAATAGACCATAGATTGCTGCAATAAATTATTATGATGCATGAAATCACCTACATGCAAATTAGCTATGTCACTCCCAGAGGCTCACATGACTTCTTAGCAGTACAAAAAGATTTTAAACAAGGGTGTGTTCTTGTTATTTAATTTCTATATTAATTCCACCATGTAAGCTTTATCCAAAAATGAATTCTATCCTTCATTCTTGGTAAGTAAACCCCTGTCTATCTTTTTATATGTCATGTACATGATTCTGTAGGGCAGGAATAACAATATCCCCTTTGGCGTCCATGAGGGAGGGGGTCAAAAAGGCAAGATGGCAGTTGTGGCAGTGTGATTGAAGCCCCCCCCCCACCGCAAGAACACCTCTGACCCTGTTTGAGGCAATCAACTGAATTAGTTTCACATGATTTGCTGCACTGACTCATGTATTAGTTGCTGGCAAAATACTCTTTTTGAAAGTTTCTCAATTCTGTTCCATAGCAGCTGCTATAAGGATGACTTTGACCTAATGTGGAAGTGTTAAACTGTGATTCATATTGCTACCTGGTTAATTAATTAATTAATTAATTCATTCATTCATTCATTCATTCATTCATTCATTCATTCAAATCATATAGCCGCCCATCTCAGACCAGTGACTCTGGGCAGCTAACAATAATAAAAACAGTCAACACTTAAAACAATACAGAAAACTAAATATAAATATAAATACAGCCAAGAGATCTTTAAAAAACATCAGTATCAGCACAGCGGTGAAAGGGGGCACTTCGCACACTTGGGGCCCCAGGTCCGGGCATAAAGCCAGTTCTTCAAGGCCTTCTGAAAAGCCAAAAGGGTTGGGGCCATCCTAATCTCAGGAGAGAGGATGTTCCAGAGGGCAGGTGCCACAGCAGAAAAGGCACGTCTTCTGGTCCCCGCCAACCGACATTCCTTGGCTGACGGGACCCAGAGCATGCCCATCCTGCCGGACCAGATTGGACAGGTAGAAACAACTGGGAAAAGACAGTTCCTAAGGTAACCTGATCCCAAGCCATGAAGGGCTTTAAAGGTGACAACCAGCACCTTGAATTGCACCCGGAAACACACCGGCAACCAGTGCAGCTCCCGAAGCAATGGTGTTACATGTGCCAAGTAGTCAACACTATTTACAACCCAGGCAGCTGCATTCTGTACCAGCTGAAGGTTCCAAATGCTCTTTAAGGGCAGCCCTATGTAGAGTGCATTGCAATAGTCCAAACGGGAGGTCACAAGGGCATGAGTGACAGTGAGTAGACCCTCCCAGTCCAGGAATGGGTGCAACTGGTGCACAACCCGAAGGTGTGCAAAGGCCCTCTTAGCCACACCTGCCACCTGCTCTTCCAAGAGGACCCCCAGATTGCACACCAGGCCAGTCTGGGGCAGTGCCACCCTATCCAGAACCAAAGATGGAAGAACCTTGGTACTGGGAGGCCCAAACACCCAAAGCCACTCAGTCTTGCTTGGGTTGAGCTGGAGCCCATTGTGCCCCATCCAGGCCTCTACAGCCTCCAGGCACTGAGATAAGACATCCATGGCATCACTCCATTACTTATACTCCATTGCTTAATTTATCTTTTAATTGTTAGTATTCTCTTAGGTTTATTTTTATCTTTTTGGTCTCTGACCTTAAATAAATTTAGTCAAATCAAATTAAATATTGATTAAATGATTTAATGGATTATGATAATTCAAGTTAAAAAAATAGTGGGCAGTCCAAATTATATTTAATTTTATTCTTATAATTTTGTTTCTAATTTCAAGAGTTAAAATCTTTCTTGGTGTTCTATGCATGCCTAGAAAGACAAAGTTCTATTTTAATATCTTCAGTTTTTAAAGATGTTTGAAATTATCTTGTGAACAGTAATAACAGGTTTGAAACATTGGCTTTTGCAACAGAAAAATTTGATTTGATTAACAACACAGTTTGCAGTTTGATTTACAACACATATATTGTGTCAGCTGTTTCATATTCTGTTTATTTGTTATTCTATAATGTTTGGCTTAAATTTTTAAAAAAGGAATGGTGTAGTATACATTATTTTATCAGTGAATAACATGATTCAGGAAAAGGAGATAAAGCTGTCTTTTTTTAGTGTCCTTCACTCATAATCTTCCAGTGTTTATTCTTGAATTCAGTTTCCTCCTGTTCTGAAAATGTAGAAGTCAAACTAAGTGCAAATAGGCAATGCAATGAGAATGTTTATTAAATTTCTAATTGTTAAAATATGATAGTAATGTTACTGAGGTTTAGATAAGTATTTTACCCCTGCCTCCTTCATCAGATACCTGATAGGACTCTGCAAATTTTATACAAAATTCATTACTTTGTCCCAAACAAACAACTTCTTGATATTCTAGTCACAATCAATAGGCAGAAGGGAAAGAGAACAGCTCTTCACCATTCTTGATGCTTGCATCCAGTGGTGTCTGCAAGAGAGGTCAAAGCAGGTAAGATGGCCATTGGGCTTTACAATCCAGGCCCCGCCTTTTGGTGCGTCAGCATTGCATACATGTACAAAGGGACAGAGCTTCAGTCACAGTACTACAACCACCATCTTGCACCCTCCGCAGATGTACCCTCTGCAGATGCCACTGCTTCCACCCACCCTTCAAAGTATTACATTGGTTTGCCCATGTGCTCCACTATGGAAGGAGTCACTAACTTTAAAGTCAGCCTCTACAGCTGCCGAAGAATATACAAAAATGTTTTTTTAGGAGAAGGCAGAATTCAAATGTGAGAGAAATCATCTATGTATTAGTTTCATCTATATCTAAGTTGCCATTAATTTCATTTCACTATTTCCTTTCTTGTTGCCAGTAGGCATGTGCAAATCTGTTAAATTCGATGACATTCAGTGTTTCAGTTTTTTAACTTTGTTCCACCTGATTCTATATCATGTGCATGTCTCATATCTTGATTTATTTGTATGCATCAAGATACTTTCCTATTTTACGCATTTTATGTGTAATTTCTGTCAATATATCAATTTTCTAACCATTTTTTAAAAATATATTATTTGGTAAGGAGGTATCTTTGGGCATTGGTGTCCTCAGGTGCTATGCTGGACACCCAAATTTTAGGGAACTGCTTTGTGTTAGAGTGATGATGAACATATAATTGGACCTAGTTTCTAAGAGATTGAATGGTAGGACAGGACCTCTCCTATCATTCTAAGAGTCATGAAATTCCAGCTATCCTTGCGAATAGGACCACATCTCTCCTTCTGCAGGCCACATAATTTCTAAAATTTGTTCCCTGACATATGGAACATCCAGATCTGATATTCAGTGTCAGAAAAAGCAGAGTACCACAAGACAATGAGAACTGCCTAAAGAAATAGTTTTACTTTAGGGTGCCTCTTTGCAGCCATCTACCAAATAATGTTGCCCTTAAATTGTTTTAACTTTTTTGAAGAAGATTGACGCTCTTGGCAAAGTCCGTGCAATTGCGTTGAGAAGATTTTAAGATTAGAGGTGGTAGAAAGAGAATGTCCAAAGCAACATTTTAAATTAGGAGCAGCAGTTTTCATTTGTTTTAAACTTGCTTCCTCTTCACTTTTTGTGGATCGGCCAGATGTGGTCTTTGATTCTCTGAGGATGGAGAAAGGATCTCTGCAATAACTACCACCTGCAGTGATTCCTTCAGCCTGAGACCCTGCTTTATTGGCCAAGGTGACAGCTGTCAAAATACCAGCTGGCAAATTACTGAGTAGAAATATTCCACAAATTCAGTGTGAAAACTGAATGTGCAGGGGAGATAATCGGGATGTGTAAAATTTTGTTTGTTTGATTGTTTGTTTGTTTGAAAGCTTGCCCCATAATAATCCCAGCTCAGGACTTTTGTTCTGTGTTGACTGGGTGAATTTCTAGGATTTGCCCTTTTAAAAGATTTAAATATTGTTACCCAGGTGATCCAAATCCAGTAGTAGTAATAGTTGCTGTTATTGTTGGTCACACAGTCAGCCAGATGTTTAGACTGGATTTGGCATTTTTATCCACCTATCGAGTCCTTCCCAAGGACCTCGGAGAGGCAGATGTTGTTGTTGGATGGTGTTAAAGGGATCGTCGCAGGATGGAAGCTGTTCCAAGTAAAGCTGCCGTTTGCACTTGACTGATGGTGATTCTGCCAATGCCGATGGTCTTCAAGTGGTGCTCCAGATGTTTTGGGATTGCACCCAAGGTGCCTTTTACTATTGGTACTACCTTTGCTTTCTTTCTTTTGCTATAGTGGTTCTACTTCTATTTGCAGGACTTTATATTTTGTAATTTTCTCCAGTTGTTTCTCTTCTCTTCGGCTGTCTCCAGACATTGCAATGTCCACTATACAGACTTTTTTGTCTTCCTTATCAACAATGGTTAAGTCTGGGGTGTTGGGTGGCAGGTGCTTGTCTGTTTGAATCGAATATTATTATTATTGTTGTTGTTGTTGTTCCGTTTAATCTATTTCTGTGATTATTTTGACTTCCTTTGTCCTGGGCAGGGAGCAAGCAGCATTAAGTTTTATCATTGGTAATCTTTTTTCACTTTCCTGACTTCTGACATTTTAAAAAGGTGCTATACCTGTGATGTTAGCAAACATACAGTACAAAGTCTATATTCTTAGCCATAAGAGTTAGGAGTGTGTCCCTTGGTAGAAAGAAATAATGAAATTAAATTGTGGTCTATGAAGAAACTGCCTTCATTATATTATAAAGATAAGTTATACACGCAGCTTGTTTTCTCTTCTAAATACATTCAGAAGAACTCAGGGCACTTGGTTACCTTAAAAAATATTTATTAGAAGGGATGGTTACTTGCTTTGAGCAATGGACCAGTTTAAAGATTGCCTTGTTGGAGATTCAGTGAGCTATAGAGAATAACCCAATGCTGTGTCAGCAGAAAATTCATTGGATAGCCTATAGCAGTGTTGTCCAAACTTGGCCACTTTAAGATGAGTGGACTTCAACTCCCAGAATTCCCCAGCCAGCATGGCTTGCTGGGGAATTTTGGGAGTTGAAGTCCACTCTTCTTAAAGTGGCCAAGTTTGGGCAACACTGGCCTATAGCCTCCAACTAACTTATTTTTCCAGATTTTAATGAAGAAGAATTTGAATAAGTTCCATAAACACAACACTCAGCTTTTTATGAGAGGAAGGATAGAAAGTAAATGCATTACGTCTATGAACAATACCATTTCCTTCATGATTAAGAATTGTCCGATATGAAAATAATGTCTAACCAGGAATTCTGCTGTTGGAAGATAAAGCCCCCCTGGAGAGTAGAAGGGCAGTGTGGTGTCTGTGCTTGGATTGCGGCAGGTAAAAACAAATTGTGGCTTCACATTCTGGTTTTGAGCTCAGTTCTTTTTGTTTATTCAAACATGGTGCTTAATGAAGTCTGTCTGCATTATTCAGCTTTCCTAATACCATTATCCCAGTAAAGTAAGATGAAGCAGAACTAAGGATTTTTGATCAGAACTGTTTACAACTTGTTTAAATAAACAAATAAATAAATAAATGTGCCATGAGCCCCAGATACCACTAGTACGTGTAGTGTTTTGTCTGCTTTCTTAAGCCAGAGAAGCTGAAGTTGAATTTTTCCGCTATCATAATATCAAAGCCAAAAAAATGGTTCTTCCAGCCCGCAGCCCTCACTTAATACATTTTTGGTTTGCCTTTTTTAAATTTGAGACGTTTTGAGTGTTATCCAGCAGCTGAAGAGTTTGGATGAACTTCAGATTCCAATACTGTATACCTTTTAAAGATATATTTATTAGAAACACACACACACACAAGCTAAATCAAATTAACAGATGCTTGTTACTTAGTAAGTGTTCTGTGCAATGTTGTTAGAGATACAGTTTGTGCAGAATTTGGCAAGAATTCAAGAGCTCCTCCATATGTCAACCCCACCATTCCATATTTTGTTAAATCCTTCATAAAGTCTCCAGTGTTTCTGCTTTTGATTTACCTAAAATAGGCTTTTGTTTTCTAGCTTGGCTCTGAAGGATAAAAACTGTCAGACAATAGGCAGTGTTATCAAACCTGCTGGACTCATTCAGTTGCCATATATCTGTCATTACTCTGAGGAACTTCTTGAATTGGTATGTGGAAGTCTCCATGCTCTAGATCACCTAACCTTACATATTTTCTTGGGTTTTGTTACTTTCCTTAAATTATCATTTTCTTTCCCAAAGAAGCCAAACGCTTTTACTTTTCTTCCTCTACTCTTGCATTTCTTTGACTGATGCTATTATAAACTGATAAGAGTTTCACTGAATGATCATTAAAGCATCGCTTCAGATGAATGATGGTTTATGTTGGCCTCTCATATTGACCTCTTGGAGCAGAAATAGAACACCATGGGTTTGAAGGTAGTATTTTTGGACCATTGTGAGAAGGTATCCAGATGTTGAGGACCTTTTATGTTTTATTATCAGGTCTTAATATACATTACTAGCAAATACCTTTTTCCAATAACCTTTTAAAATTTCTGTTATTGCTGCATCAGGAAAACATGATTCTGAAAATGTGCAATTTAATTGTTGAACATTTGTCATGGTTAGGAAAAGGAGGTATGAATTACAATACTCCAGGTTCAAGTCTCATTTCTCAAAAAACATATGGGGTGGCCTTGGACAAGTTATTATTTATCAGCTTCACCCTTTTCCCCATCCAATCTTATTAGTAATGGTCTAGCATAGTTGTAAGAATTATTGAGGTCATGCTTGTGAAGCAGTTTAAATGCTTGGAAAAAGAATATATATGTGGACTGCTTGTTTAGTACCATGCATTCGGGCACTTTGAATTGTACATTTAATTTGATTTCTAAAAATAGATGAGATAAATGACTAAATTGTTTAGGACAGTCTTCTACAACCTTTTATTTTCCAGTTGTAGTTCAAATATATCTTGAGAAAGACAAGTTTGGGGAAAGCAGTGCTAAACAACTGCTATATCATAATGGATTGGGAAGCCGTACACTAAACAATACACTAGGTTTAAAACTGAAAGCTGCAAAGAACTCCAGCCTCAATGTGTAGGTAAGATAGAGAGGAGATGGTCTGGTATGGAGAATGAAGATGAAAGATGGGACAAAAAGAATTTCCTCTTGAATATATGGAGGCTAATAGCTTTTCAAAGAAATTGGGTGAATATTTTTCCAGGGGAAGAAGATGATTTTCCAACAATTTCCCAGTGGCTGAACTCTCCCTTAGCAGTAACCACAGTGTTGCTACTTATGGGAAGAATTTTCTCCTGAGGTCTTCCCTTGGAATATTATGGAAATCTAGGAACTCAGGGAGGCTGCAGATAGTTGGAGATAACATTATGCAAGGAAAAATAGGTTATTCACATACATCCTTTGACCCTCTATTTCTCTTTTAGAAGAATTTCTACGGCAAATTTTCTTTTAACCAGTTGAATGAGAAGTGATTAAAAATTCTGGAGAATTTATCTGTTCATCACTAATTATATTTTTACCAAAATGATTTAAAATTAGAAAACAAAGATAGTGGGAAACACTGCAATAATGTCTTCATGTGTTTTCCACTATCTTTGTTTTCTAATTAGTATTTCTGCAAGTATTAATACGTTTTGTAGGGGAGAGACAAATCTCTTTAGAATGTCAAGAATTTCTTGTAAATCTCTTGCCACCCTGCTCTATTTTGTCCAGGTGAAAGGCAACAGAACTGGAAGAATTATGTATCAGTAGCTGCATTTCTATACAAAGCTGTCAGGAATCTCCACTTTGGAAAAGAGATTTATACACCCTGGCTTCCCAGTTTTGTGGTCTCTAATGTATCATCACAATGCCCTTGATTCTCCTCCTCCTCCTCCTCCTCCTCCTCCTCCTCCTCCTCCTCCTCCTCCTCCTCCTCCTCCTCCTCCTCCTTCCATGTATGTATGTATGTATGTATGTGTATATATAGGTATAGGTATAGACATAGACATAGACATAGACATAGACATAGACATATATATATATATATATATATAGAGAGAGAGAGAGAGAGAGAGAGAGGGAGGATGTTTGTCTCCTTACTGAACAATTTTGGAAACAAACAACTAAACCCAGAAAACCACAGAATATATTCCTGCCAAAGGTTACATTAATGTTGAGACTGGTAACCACAATAAGGTTCAGGGAGATTTTGAGTTATGACAACCAAAACTTGGCTGCATTGCATCCAGACAAAGGCAGTGAAATTAACACCACACACAACAAGGAAAGAATGTCAGATGTGTACAAAAGGTCTTGCATTGCAGTAGCGGTGGAAGCTCTTAGCTTAAGTATGTTTTCCTTTGTAGCATTTCAGATGTTCTACTGTAACTCAGTGCTATACTATATGTAAGTGCACTTGATACCCCTTCCTTTTCCATTTCTCAGTGTGAGTTTCTTCTGTTCTCTTTGGAGTAAGTGCATCAGTTGAAGATGCCACCAGAAGAATCTCACAAAGACAAGTTGAAAATGGAAAGGTTACTAGCTTTTTGTCTGTGACATAAAACTCCTCTGAATGACCATGAGTCAATGCTACAAATTAATATTAGAGTTTAAGGCCCCCTTCCTGTATGCTGTTATTGACTAACAGGGCTTTTCATTTTCCACCTGTCTGCTTAGCAGCTCCCAGCACTACAGGTCCATCACTTGCCCTGAACTAATAGGCAAGGCTAACTAATTGTGTTAGTTTCTACAGTGTGATTTCTCATGGGTCATTCCATGTATGGTGGTCTTGAATTAAACTGGCAAGTTTCTGCTGTTCTGCAGTCTCTTTGAGCTCTGAGAATTTCCACAGACAGTGCTTCTCGTGTCTTGATTTTCTTTAGATATTTGTAGCTTTTATGAAATACATGCTATATATTTCAGTGAGGTGGCAGCACCATGGGGATCTTGGTTGGTCTCCAAAAGCTAAGCAGGATTGAGCATGATTTGGTGGGAGACCAGAGTCAAAAAGGTCCCAGAGGATGATGACAAACCACTGCCATATTGCTGCCAAGAAATTGACATGGACATGTCCATGAAGTCACCCAGATGTGAGTTCTGTTTGCAGATTTTACTCTTACCTTTATCTTTACAAATATGTAACGATGCAGAGCATAAATGAAGGCAAGAAGGATGTGTATGCTTGCCAGGCAAAAGATCTGAAGGGTCTTTAGTTGGCTTGCAGTATTCTCTGTCTCTGCTTTTCATCATTCCCTCATTGTCCCAAACTTCTGCCCCCCCCCCCTTAAACACACACAATCTCTCTCTGTCAGGAAGGGAGTTATTCTCCCTCAACGTTCTAATAGTTTGCTTACTCAGAATACTTGAAATCTTGAAAAACTTACCCTAATTGCTTTGGTCCCATAAAATACTTCTAATAATCAGTCTTCCTTGGAAAAGAAATAATCACAGAGCTGCCTTGAAAATGATTAAGCAGACAAGAGCTCTGCTGTATCAGGGCAAGAGGGTGAATACCTTTAAGTCTAGGTGGACTCTCTGAGCCAGTCTTTTATATCAGCCTTGTAAGTACACGGAAGCTACTAGTTTGTGGAACACTTTACTTGATAAGATTTGTTTCTCCTGCCTCTGCAAAGTGGGTTCCCAAACAAAGTTGGCCTGTTTGATCTGAATGCTGAGCAGAGAGAAAAGATAAAATGCTCCATTTCAGTTCACTAGCCTGCTTAGTCACCTTAATTTATTTGTTGGGTGGAAGCTGCACTGAAAGTTTTACAAATATTTTTGAGTGGAGATCATATAAAATGGCGTAGTGATGTCGTGGGTTAGGTATGCAGGTATTAAGATGGAAATGATGCCTTTTACTTTGCTGAGGCTTAATGCACCCAGTTCCTCCCCTTATTTTTGAAAATGCAAGATCTGAAAATGGTACCTTCAAAAAGCATGTGTTTTGCTGTGGACCCTGAGTCTGGGAGTGCTTGTACTTCAGTGGCTGCAGAATGCTCATCCTCAGCTAAAATGCAAGGTTGCTTTCTGTATTTACTGTATTTTATTTCATAGGGCACTGTGCTGCAGGTTTGTACTTGCATAAATTACAGAAGAGATAAATGTAAGGGAATCTTGCTTTGGCAGATGTACCTAACTGGGATGCAAGCTCATGACTGTCTCATCAAAGATCCTGGAATTGTAAGTGGCAGATGTCATAAGGAGGGGAAATTGAATCCTTGGGCCTTGTTTCCTGATATGATTCCTAAAGAGGCCATGGGGAATAAGCGAGATTCCCTTCCTCTCACAATGAGATCAGCAGCTGCTGTTAATGTTGACACCTTCAGTTTACGAGCATGGTTTCCATCATCAGGGGACATATACTTCCAGAAACTGAACACTTATGTTCCAGGTGGTAAAACCTCCCAGTCGCCTTCTTCTCAAGGAAGATTTATATGTCTTCTGTTACTATTTTTGGCCATGGAAGTTACAGTTTTCTGTAAAAAATATTTCGCTCGCCAATCTTACTTCTGAGCCCTTTTCCTAATATATAACGGCTGTGTTAATAGTTTGGAATGGCTTGTAACAGCCAGATATGTGTGTAACTAAGAACATTCATTGAAAGGGAGAGAGGGGAACAAATGAAATATTCCCAGAATCGAATGAGGGAATTGACTTTTCAAAGAGTCTTAACACCGATCTTCCATCCTCCAAGGGCTCAAGATGCTCATTAAATAACAGTTTTTTAAAAATAATTTTCCAAATTTAAGCATCTAGAGAAACAAACACCATATTTAGAAAAATATGTGTCAATTGTAACAATGATTAGATTTAAAGGGATAATTATTTCTGGGAATGCTATAACCACCCTTGAACTTATATTAGTTTTTAGGAAGTTCAGATGTAATGAGGCATGCTTGTATTTGCATATATTCCCTGTTCCACCAAGCAGAATGAAATTCGAAGAAACAGCACCTGTCAAAGAGAGAGATGGAAAGTTACTTTTGAAAGAATCATGACAGAATTTGGGTTTATTTACAATACACACGTTCGGCATAGTGCATCTTACAAGCAGCAAGCACACAACTACATATCACACTTGTGGAGACAGACATCAACACCGCTCAATGCTTATGGCTTTCTGCCACAATTCTTAGTTCAGCTTACTCCCTCATTCTGATCTGAAAAATTTCCATTTGTTCCTGATGCACATACCTTTTTGTCCTTTCCCTTCCACTGGGTCCTTTCCTCTAAAGCAGTGTTTCTCAACCTTGGCAGCTTGAAGATGGGTGGACTTCAACTCTCAGAATTGCTGGCTGGGGAATTCTGGGAGTTGAAGTCGACCTATCTTCAAGCTGCCAAGGTTGAGAAACACTGCTCTGAGGGAAGATATGAGTTCATGTGGTTGGGTGGAAGGAGTGGCAGGTTCAAATGTTCAGAAGTGTCACCTGGGGTCTGTTCTTACTCCGTAAGATCACTAATTTGAACTGGGGAATGAAAAGAATGTATGTAAGTAAAATGAGAAAATCAGTTTGTTTTCTACTCTGAAAATTTTCTCAATAGAGTAAATTGTCATCCTATAAAACTTAAAGCGATATTGGTTTCTACTGTAGATGACTCTTCTGAGGTTTTGCTATTTCACTCAGATGGCCTATTCAGTAGAGAGGTTGCTTGGCCAATAGATTAATCCTGCAAGATGAAGAATCGTTGAATGAAAATTGGTGCCAATGATGAGGCTTAAAGTATACATTAGTGGTTTATGCTTTTGAACTTTGGTGTTGGAGAAGACTCTTGAGAATACCATGGACAGCCAGGAAAACAAACCCATGGGTCATCGAACAAATCAATCCAGAGTTCTCACTAGAGGCACAAATGACCAGGCTCAAATTATCATAGTTTGGGCACATTATGTGAAGACCCAGCTCTGTGAAGAAGGCTCTGATGCTGGGAAAGGTAGAAGGAAAGAGAAGAAGAGGACAACCAGCAGCAAGGTGGAAGGACTCAGTTACAGTGGTGCACCATTGGAAAACAAGGATCAGGTTACGACAGATTGTCATGGAGAAAATCTACCTATGTGGTTGCACGTCCAGTGTCCAGAGTTGACACTGACCTGATGGCACATATTCAGTCAATCACATTAGTGGTTTACTTCATTTCCATCTCTATGATGCTATGAGTCATGAGGGCTATGCCACTCCTTCAAAATAGGCATTCCACAATGTGTGAGAGTGTGTATGAAGCACTCCTTTTCAAATAAATGAAATGGTCATGTTTCTTTTCCAGGTTTGCATCGTGGTTTGTCTGCACATTAACTTTGCTTCAGAGACAGCTGGGAAGTTATATGGCATACTGTGACAAGGCTTTCTCTTGTTTGAAGCCAGATTTCTCTAGAACTGTCTGCTGGCATTCTAGCATTCTTAACCTAAGAAGGGCCCAACAGTGATATCTGACCTGGACGTAATATATCCAGCCTGATGCTCTGAGCAGCCCAGGCAGTAGCAATTAGCCTTTTAATAGATTACAGACAATGTCCTTGATGAAGTGTAATTTTGAGGCATCAAAAGGTAAAAACATATCCTTTTCTTGGCAACAGTAGAGAAGTGGTTTGTAATCGCATTCTTCCAGAGTATCTTTTCAACCTCCCAATCTAGTCTGGGATTTCTTTGTGCTCTCATCCAGATACTAAATAAGTCCAACACTTCTTAGCTTCTCAAGATAAGTCAAGGTCAGCCAGGTGCTGTTACCTAGCTTGAACGCTTATGAGAAATATCCAAAGCTGCTTCTGGATATCACAACTACACAAATCTCTCCCCTAAAATGTAGGCTTGTCCTTCAGAGCCCTTCCCCAAGTTGCTATTGTAATTTCTAATGTGACAGGGTGAGCTCATATATTAAATACATGGAAATTAATGTTAGCAGTATTTAATGAATGAACTCCTTGTCACTCTCTGTGTCTTGTAGCCTTGCCTCCTTTGGGGCTATTACTCTTGGTATGTGATTCAAAGGCCACATCTGGCTGACAGTCTCTCCAAAAGGGGCTGGGTTCCTCAAATGAAGAGAGCACATTTTTAATGTCAATCATACCAGGTTCAGTTCTCTTTAAAGGATTAGGCAACTGATGAAAGGAAACACCTTGCTTCTATCTGTACGTTGGCTTGTAGGGTTGAGCAGCACTTTGGACTCAAAAGCAGAATGATGCTTCAGATCAAAGGAGATGCTCACGTGGCCCCTTTCTGCATCTCCTTAAAGCCACTACATCTTTTCCTGGGATCGTATGGTGCCCTCCACCACTCCATACAATCCCTGGAAATGATGTATTTGGTTTAAGGAGTTTTATTTATCATGTATTTGATTTATTATTTCAATTTCAAGGTTGCCCAACTCCATAGTGACTCTGGGCAGCTTTCTAATAAACATTAAAAGAAAACAACATATATTAAGAGGAAAAAGAAGACAGCTAACCAGAACCAAAACCCCAAAGGCCAACCAGCAAAAAAGTAAACCAAAGGGGATCAACCACCATCCTAGCCCAGGCCTGGGAGAACAACCAGGTCTTAATTAGTTTGTGGAAAATCAAAAGGATGGGAGCAGTACAAACCTCCAGGGGGATATCATTCTACAAGGCACGAGCCATCATGGAGATGGCACGCTTTGTAGGTCCCATAAGATGATACTGCTTAATTGATGGGACCTGATATGTGCCCACTCTAGCCAATCCCACCAGATGGGCAGAAAAATATGGAGACAGGTGGTCCCTCGAGAATTCAGTCCGTATGCCATGCAGGGCTTTAGAAGTGATAACCAGCACCTTGAATGGCACCCAAAAGCCAGCTGGCAACCAGTGCAGCTTGTGAAGCAGTGGGGACTCATGTGCATACTATGACCCACCCATCACTGCCTACGCCACTGCATTCCGGGCCAGCTGTAGCTTCTTAGTAGTCTGCAGGGCAACCCCATGTAGAGCGCATTGTAGTAATCCAACTGAGAGGTGACCAAAGCAGGAGTGACTGAAGGTCTTCCCAGTCTTCAACTTCACATTTTTAGCCCAGGGCCTGGGAGAACAACCAGGTCTTAAGCAGTTTGCAGAAAGCCAAACTTTTTTGTGGGCACACTTTTTAGGTCCTATTTAAACTTGTATGCTGCCCCACTCTCAGTGACCCTAGGTGGCTCACAACAATCAAACAAGAAATTACAATAACATCAATAAAAAGTAAAGATAAAAGATGGCAGGCATGATTAAGTCTCACTCCCCTCGCCAAAGGCCTGGGTGAAGAGCCAGGTCTTCACAGCTCTTCTAAACAACAGCAGAGTGGAGGCCATCTGGATTTTGGGGGGAACCTTGTTCCAGAGAGCAGATGTTGCTACAAAGAAGGCACACTTCTGCAGTCCTGAGAGATGACATTGTTTAATAGATAACACTGTTTAATAAATGGGACCAGGAATGTGCCCACTCTAGCTGATGTGACTGGATGGGCAGAAATATATGGAGACAGGTGGTCCCTCAGGTAACTCAAGTTGCAGAGAGAGAGTTTGTGTACATTCCTGCATGCTATGAAGCACCTTTCTGCATTTGAATCCAAAGCATTGCACAGCCCTATTTGTTCATAAGGCATCAGGCTAGAAACCGGGAGATGGTAAGTTCTAATCCTGCCTTAGGCATGAAGCCAGCTGGGTGACCTTGGGCCAGTCGGTCTCTCTCAGCTCTAGGAAGGAAGCAATGGCAAACCACTTCTGGAATCTTGTCAAGAAAACTGTAGGGACTTGTCCAGGCAGTCATTGGGAGTCAACACTGACTCAAAGGCATTCCCTGCCCCCAATCTTGGGACAAAGGAAATAAAATTCTGTGTGCAATTATGAAGATAAGAATGACTTTCCCCAGGAAGGACCTCATGTCCTCTGACTTGAGGGGAAAAAGAAAGATGAGAAAACAAAGCCTTAAAAGTAAGGATTTTCCCTTTTAAAATCTACTCAAATTATGCCTCCAGTCTGGAACCTACTACTCAGCCCCTAACTAGCAGTTTTTGCTAAACATCCTGGTTTAACATAGACTTGTATGCAGATTTGGGATTAGGAAATTTATGGGACAGTGCAAATCTGAACTGGGTGCTTCACATCTGAGCTCCTTCATTTTCTTTATAAAGTTAGAACAACATTATGTAATGCAGTACTCTAAAAGCAAATGCTATTAGCAATATTGCTAGAGTGTTTAAAAAATTCATTATGTGAGCAGCTTCAGAAAATTATAAGGCTGGACATAAGGAGAATAATTTCTGGCAAACAGTCTTGAAAATCCATGCATAATACTGTCTGAGAGGAAATCTCCTACTTTGCAAAATGGTGATGGTGAACTTTGAAGCTGGAGTGTATGTTCATTCATTCTGGCACAGAAGGAAGCCCTGGGAAGAACAAGGGATATTGGGAATGGGTGATATGGGGTGGCAATAGAGTGGCCTAGTCAAGTTAAACATGAAATCTGGCTATGAAGGATTAATTATGAATTTCTCCAGGGCTAACAATAGAAAAGATATGTTATACTGCATTTCATAAGCAGCCAATAAGAAACATACCGAGGATCTATTCCCTAATTACATTTATCTGAAGTCTCTTTTTAACAATGGAGGACAATTTTCTGCAAACACTTCATAGAACTGATTGTTGTTTGAAGAGGTAGATAACATATTTGGCTACTTTTCATTAGCACTTTGTGCTTAAAAATGGATATATTGAACAGTTTTATTTATGCCCACTTTCATACCTTGAATGTTCTTCTTTAAAATGTTTAACTTCTGTTCTTGTTTTGCTTTCTGTGATCAATATCAGATGGTTCAATTGGTTTTCTGAATTGTAGCAGACTGGGGACATAGGCGCTGCAATAGAAATCGATATATCTGGGGACTGACAACTCTGGTTAGATATCTTCTCTTAAATATTCAGGGTATAATTCTGCCTTACATAGTTAGGCTGAATTACACTAATCACACTAATCCCTAATTGTGATTTGTATGGTTTTGGCTTAATACAATAGTGAATTTAGCTGTTATTTTCAAATCATGATTTCTGCCTTAGCATTTTATATCAACCTTACTGATATGGGATGTTCTACAGAGAATATTTAAAATAAGTCACACCGGTACAAATCCCTATTCCCACATAAATAACTGGTAAGTTGTGTTCAATTTGATGTGTCATGCAGACCTGCATTAAGATATCATTATTACATGATAGTACTGTTTAAATACTTGGACATGTTTGATATGGAAAAGATCAAGACCTGTCCTCTATCATTCCAGAGCATAGGATGTGGAACAAAGAATTTAAGTTACAGAAAGTTCCAAGTGAATGTTAGGCAAAAATTCTTAACGATAAGAGCTTTTTGACCAATTACTCAGAGGAGATGCTTTCATTTGGATTCAGAGCAGAGGTTAAACCTAAGGCCAAAATGGATCTTTCCAACTCTATAATTAGCTGCTGGAACTAGATTTTCACCCCAGTGTCAATTGCAGCATATTTGGAAATAATATTCTATGTACTGTATATGCTCCAATACTGTCACATTTGCATATTGCAAATTGCTAATGGTTCCATCCAAAGCAGTGACATTCTAGTCCTTTGCCATGCATTTTGTAATCATTTTTTATGAATCTGCTTTGCTTTTTCATTCCGTTTTTTGAACCCAGCAGAACTTACTTAGGATTTGGGTTATGAATTGGCTCATTTTTCACAAAATGTACTCATCAGCAATAAATTTGCCTTTAACCAGATGAAGTCGAACAAGATATAATTCAAAGAGTTACATATTTTGACACGTCTCGCATAATGTTTCTATAAAAGCAAATTGGTGTGATATGATATCATTGCAAGCACATGTCTTGGGGAATAGTGTCTGTTTATATTAATTGTCCTTGTGAGAAATAGCTCATTTGGAACTATTGTCCAAATAACCTTCAGCAAAAACATTCTGTCGGACTGGAAGGAATATGCCATTCACAGGTGATTAATTGCAAGAAGTGGGGGGATCCTGAAACAAACACTGAATGGCCAGTAACAAGAAATTATGTCCCACTTACATTTGGATTGTTCCTTTTATTACAATTAACAAATATTAATTCCAGTTTCCTAAAGACTAAGTTTATGACAAGTAGATAATATTTTTCTTGACGGGCTGTACTGAAATATGTATTAAGGGTTATTTTTTATCCATTCAATCATGTCCATTTCTCAGAGACTGCCTGGACAAGTCCCTGCAGTTTCCTTGGCAAGGTTTTCAGAAGTGGTTTGCCGTTGCCTCCTTCCTAGGGTTGAGAGGGAGCAACTGGCCCAAGGTCACCGATCTGGCTTCGTGCCTCAGGCAGGACTAGAACTCACAGTCTCCTTGTTTCTAGCCTGGTGCCTTCTCCACTACACCAAACTGGCTCTCATCTGGTTAAGTTACTAAAATATTATTACTTTGCAGGTAAACAACTAATATTTTATTATATTACCAGTGACAGGCTGGGAAATTCCTAGCCCTTCTTCCTTCGGCCCAGCTCTGTGGAGGCTAAAAAAGAAAGCTGCTTTACACCTTTGTGCCCAAACCCCAGAAATACCAGATTTAACAAACCTTGCACTAATGGAGGGATTGCTCATTGTGTAACAGTGCAGTTTTTACCAGTCTCTTTTTCTTTGACTTCATAGTCTAGCCTGTAACCTCATACACAAATACTAACTCACTTCTTGTTGAATTTATCCTGATTCCAGTGTAATAATTGATTAGAATCAGAACTACCTATGTGCTCCTTCTGCCTTCTCTTTCAATATTCCTAGTATTATTATTATTAAACTATGGCTTTCCATTATCTCTGAACATGAAATTTGGGACTAGAAATAGGATTGCAAATCACAGCTTAATCCTGTTTCACAAAGTCCTTAATCAGACATTATTAGAAGCTTTGATTTTGGAAACCCAGAGGTGCACAAGGGGAAGCCGAAAAAGAAACTGAACCGATGGAACACAAACTCGGCTGTTGTTCTTAGGCTGGTATAGTCAGAGAAACTCAAGAGTAACCCACTTTGAACATTTGTTTGTTGTCATTTATCTGACTTGATTAATCCTGCTCTAAAATACCCTGTTTGGAATATTAAGCAGAGAAATATTCTTAATAATCTACCTCTTTCAATAAACTGTCCTACTCTGCAGTACCCAACTCCAGCAGTGTTGGATTAGGGATTTTGGGAATTGAAATCCCAACAAATCAATTAGGATTCATTTATATTGCAAGGTTTAATTGTTAATAAGATGAAGATAAAATATTTTGAGACTCTTACTTCATTATGGTCTGAACTACTTGATTGGCTTCACTATGTTCAAATAGGTAATATTCTATTAAAATAAAATGCAGAAACAAGGGGGAATATTGAGAGACCTGACTGAAAATCTTATAATATGAAATTTGGAACATTTGCTGGGCCTTATCTATAAATTGCTGGTGAACTATGATTCAGAATCTGAACAAGTCAAAATTGCATGATTAAATGGATGCAGAATTTGAATGCAGTAATAGAGATGCTGTAGAGCAGTATTTCTCAACCTTGGCAACTTGAAGATGTGTGGGCTTCAACTCCCAGAATTGCTGGCTAGGGAATTCTGGGAGCTGAAGTCCACACATCTTCAAGTTGCCAAGGTTGAGAAACACTGCTGTAGAGAGTAAGGAAGATGACTTTGACAGAGATAAGCCAGATCCTTTATGAAAGTGACAAAGGGGAAAAAAGGCTTAAGTCCATAATGAGAAAAAGGTATGTGCAAGTGACTCAGGGAGACACCTCCCTAACTTACCTGAGTATAAGTAAAGCATAGTCATATTGGCAAAATTCTGTTACTTTAGCCAATATTAATAAAAGTAGTTGTAGTCCTCTTGTGAAGTTGATTTCTTAATTTGGTCTACATAGTGGGTCTAACAGATGCAACAAAGGGAATTTCAATGAAAGAACATTAAATTTACTTTAACTGTTACACTTAGAGAAAATTGGTAGGTTTTATCATTGGTATGTTACTCTAGTTCTGATTGCTATAATGGGCAATTCATTTTCTAAAAATGCTGGCATACTTTTTCATATGTGATGGCAATGCTGTAAAACTCAGCAGTTCAGAAAATGATCTATGCTACAAATGAAACAAATCTTGAAAACTGAATTTCCATTTCAACCTGCAGTATGCTTAGTAAACTGTATTAAACTACATATCCCTTCAAAGTATACAGAATTAGCTTTGTATAGGCTAACTGCTAAAAAAATATGAAATACTGGAAATAATTGTTTGATTCTCTCAGTAGAAGAATGGCTTACTAAGTTTGGGAGTATGCTTCAATGTCTAGAATAACTTCATATGTTAAAAGCAAATAGAATTCATAGACCGCAGTTTACTACATGGCTTTGTACCACATGCAAAATCTGGGTTTTTCTATGTACTGTATAGAGCCTATATTTTAATTTCACAGGATATAAAAAATCAGAGATTTTTACTGGATTGAATTTATTATAGCCTATAATTTTACTTGGTGATTTATACTAAGTATTTGACCATAATTCTTGATAGTCCTTCTAAGTTTAGAGTTTAACTATGATTTTTAATCTGAGGAAGCGATATAATATATTATATTTACACATATATATATAATATATTTACAACTATGTATATATATATATATATATATATATATATATATATATATTTACAACTATGTTATACTAGAAAATTATAACCTAACCTCCATGATATTTCTAAATTCCTGGTTTATTCATTTCCATTTTACTTTTTATTCTATTCTTGTCTTCTTTTTATGTTTGTTTATATATTTTCTTTAATGTTCAATAAAAATACAAAAAGTAAAAAAGGGGGACACTTAGGAATTTGCTGTCCTAATCATTAAACAACACTAGCTGCCCCGTTGAAATTCTCCAAAGAACTAGAACCAGATTCTTTTTGGAAATAGAAAGCTGGAATCTCATGTCCCACTGTGTGTGTGTGTGTGTGTGTGTGTGTTCGTGCAATCTACAGTAACTCAAGGGTATTTATTGGGTCTTTCCCTTCTTACTGGGTGTGAGTCTTCCAGAGCTGATATAAATCATATGGGTTTCCTATAACCCAGGAGACTATCCAGAAGCACATCTAAAAGGAAATCATTTTCTTGCAAAAAGTGTCAAAGTTGTCTTCTCCAAATCTTGTTTTTTATTTGCAAGAGTTCAGTTGTAACTTCCATATTTTAGTATTTCCATGGACAAGAAGTTAATATGAAACGAACAGTAAGAATAATATCTCTTTAAATATCCATTTCCTGGTGACTAAGACATAAGTATATTGATGAACATCTGCCTTTAACTTAGTAAACTTTTCTGGTTATTAAAAAAGAATTCCTCTTTTCTAATTGGCAGGTTGAGTGTGAGCTAAAAATTAACTTAAAAGGCAGAGGCTTACACAAGGATTAGGAATTCTTCAAAAGTAGCAAAGATATATATTAAAGTGTTCCACATACTTTTCTTAAATAAACACAATCACTTTTTTCCAGTGTCTTTTTCTAATTATAAATATTTAAAGTGCACACAGATTTATATTTAGAGAAAATAAACTTTGCAAATTCATGCAGCATTGTAGAAATATATATTGTAAACTAAAGTAAGATGCTTTTGATTTATTCTGTTCTTTGTTAAAAACCAAACCAAACCTAACCAGTGAACTTTGTATAAAGAATTGTCGTGGACTATTTACAATGTTGTTTTTACAGCTGTGGTATTTGCCACCACTACTTTGGATTGTAGACTAAACTGTATATGAATACTACTATTTGCACTGAATGTTTTCTGCTTTCTGAATCCTTGAAAATAAAATAGTGCAAAACTGCACTCTGTTAAGTTTTGCATTTTGTGGTTTCTTATATTTGTGGAGTTTCTAACATACGTACATAAATCACAGGCTGTCCCTGTGGCTTCAAAGGAAGAAACTCCATGCATGTAACATTCGATGCATGAAGTGAAGTCAGTGTAAAAAATGAACTTTCAAAAAAAAAATCACTGCATCTTACTTTTTGCTATTGAAATAATGAGACTTAAAAATCTGTCTATGAATTCTCTTCATTTGCCAATATTCTATAAGTTCCTGCAGCAAAAGTTCTGCTATTAGTGTCCGATAACCACTAACATGCGTGCAGGTAACCCTGTTATACATACTCATGGCAAATTAAAAGTGTTTTGCTCCCAGTGACTGGTTATTAACCTCAGTGGTCCTTGTAAAATCAGAATGAACACATTAGACCTCATGCCAGAAAGGAAAAATAAGAGTATGTGTAGTTCTTCAGGTTTGAAGAAGACACGTTGTTGTGCAGTTCATCTGTGAACACGGAGGTGGCTGTGCAGGCCCAGTCTGGAAGCGCAGAGTCTAGCACAATGGGGGCACTGGAAGTCCATTGTTGCAGTAACTGTGGGTGTTATTCTGTGACGCCGCTCATGGTTTTCTATCAGTTTTTGGTGGCGCCTGCCTTCAAAGCTTCATAGCACAGGGCTGGCCAGTATAAAACAGCAAAGCAATATTTCTGCTGGCTGTGTAGATGCCCTTTCCTACCTCTTGGAAGAAAGCATGAAAACCTTTTCCTCAGAGGAATGAAAGGTCAAGGTTGGCTTGCTCCAGAAAAATCTACATGGACTGATGTGGAAAATGCTCCATTTGCTGCTCTCTTTTTTGATAGAAATAGAGGAAATTGCAGGGCTTGTCTGTTTAGATTAATGATCTGGGGAAAATGAATGAATACACACGCACATACATGCACACAGGGCATAGAGTAAATATGGCTCATCAGTTCAATGAATGTGTGTAAGGGAAATAATATAGAATGATTCCAGGGATGAAACTTTTTTTTTTTTAAGTCCTATTCAGATTCTGCCATCATTTATTTCAATCAGTACAACTTATGAGAGCGTTCTGCAGAATTTTGGCGTTTATGGAAGTCCAATCACAAATTGAAAAATCATACTGGGTCCCTATAAAAAGACTTAAATTGGAGCCAGACCGCTGATCTGAAAACCCTGCATCCTAACAGGCTTTCAAAGGTATTTTCCAACTCTGCTACTCAAGATCCTTTTTAATGTGGGTTGAATGAAAAGTAATGCCTCCAGTGAAATAAATTGCCAACAGATGGCAGTACAGACATGCTAAAAGCTCTTCAGCCTCTTTCTTTCCCTTCAGTTGATGTGAAGTTATGTGAAAAAAGATTCTGATGTTATTATTCATGAAACGAAACCCTGCATTGAGTATTTGTCAGTGTGCTTTTAGCAATGGACAGTGATTGAATTTTAATTGCAGAAAGAGTCCCTCCAGATGAAATTCACTGCTAAATGCAGGTTGTTTATGTTGATGATTGTGTTGATATGAGTACTGTGTGTCGCTGGGCCAAAAATTGTAAAAATTGTAAATCAGGAACAGCTGATCTGTATGATCAAGGATGACATGTGTGATCTGTGACAGCAACCAATGAACTTTATATGAAAAATGTTGATGAACTGATTAAGGGCAATTGGCCAAACACTCAAAGGGAAATTGCTGTCAAACATAGCATTTTACAGGAATGTGTGGGTCATATTACTGATGTTGGAAGTTTTGTGCAAGATCGGTTCCTTGCATACCAGTGGCCGAGATAAAAGCTTCAAGAGTTGAAATCCAGCAAGTGTTGTCATGCTACGAGAAAGAAGGTGACGAATTTCTTCACAGCATCATGACAGCTGATGAAATATGGGATCATCATTATGACCCAAGAACAAAGCATCAGCCCGTGGAATATCATCACAAAACTTTCCCTGTGGGGGGAAAAAAAAGTTTAAAAGCCAGGGTTTGGCAGGAAAATGTATGGTTACAATTTTTGGGGACATTCATTCATTCATTCATTCATTCATTCATTCATTCATTCATTGTATTTATATAGCTGTCCATCTCACATAAAGTGACTCTGGGCAGCATACAACAATTAAAAACAATAAATACATAAAAACAATTACAAGTAAAAAACTATAAAAGCACACAAAACAGGAGGGGATAGTATTAATAAGGGAGCCATCACAAAATCTCCCTGGTCCCCTGGGAGCCCCAGGCCTGATCATATAGCCAGGTCTTGAGAGACTTGCGGAATGTTAAGAGGGATGCAGCTAATCTCACTTCCATGGGGAGAAGACTCCGCAAGGTGGGCTCCACAGCAGAGAAGGCCCACCTCCTGGGACCTGTCAAATGTAATTCCCTGGCAGATGGGACCCGCAGCATGCCTTCTCTGCCAGACCTGATGGGACGGGCAGATGTAATCAGGGAGAGGCATATGGTGCTATTCACAAGGACTTCCTTGAAAACCTGACACTGCTATCATCTCAGAGCACTACACTGAAACACTCAAAACTTTAAACTTTGAAACAACAATTAGGCAGACTGTGGAAGCCCAAGAAAGAAATTATGCTGCAGCATGATAATGCTAGGCCTCACAGTTGACAAGCCACCCAAAAGGCAATTGCAAGGTTGGATTTCACTGTCTTATCCCAGCTGCATACAGTTCAGACTTGGTATGACATGACTTCCACTTTTCCCAAAATAGAAGGAATAACTTCATGGCCTCTGTTGGACTCAAATGAAGAGGTGGAAAGGACTGTCAGGATATGGTTGAAGTGATAAAGTATGGGGCTTCTTCGCAACAGCTTTTAGAAGCTTGCCCGTCATTGGCAGAAGTGTATAGCAAAAGAGCACATTTCAAGGATTGTTTTCCTGTTTCATTTATTAAAATATCCCTATTTAAACTAAAGCTATGGAGGTGGAGGCATTACTTTTCATTTACCCCTCAAAAATACAAGAGATGCCAGGAATTAAACCTGAGACATGCACAGCATGTGCTCAACCTCTGAGTTACTCCCAATTTTGCAAGGCAGTAACATCAAACTCGCTATCGTCAGCAGCACAATTGGAATTGCCAGAAACTAACCTCACAGTCTGCCCGATTCCTTTCAAGAGCCCACTATCAGAAACCATATATCACACAGTCCTGTGCAGTAGCTGTGTACATTCCCCAGGCAGGAGAAGATAATACTAAGTAGATCTGGTCTGCTGCCTTACTGCTCAGTGATCTTAAAGAAGCCAGTGTGTTTGTTTTAGCATCAGAATCTGGCAGTCCTAGAACTTTCATGACTCATACACCCTGACGCCATTTTGGGTGGCAGAATGAATCCTTGATATTTTTGGTCTTTGGACAAAACCGGTCTTTAGATGAGGCCTTTGGATAAGATTAGTCTTTGGATAAGAGATGGGTGTCACCCCATCTTTCAGTGTAACCTTATGTATGGCCTTCTCCAGCTCCATTTATCTCTGTCCCCCCAACTCCCTTCTTTAGCTTCCTGTATCCTTTCTCTCGAATGCCTTCAGATCTTTCCTTGAATATCTTTATGGTTGCTTCTCTATGGATGTTACTACACAGCCACTGGTCATGTTCCCTGTACCTTCTGCCTCAGTTTTATGCTCGCCATACTTCTTAGAGACAAAAGCCATCCAACTGGCTATTGGGGAAATAGGAAAATGGCACTAAAGGAAATGCCTCCCCTTCATTATCACTTCATTGCTGTGTTCGTTTTGGCAATAATGACTGCGGATTGTGAGTCAAAGGAGGCTGAATCAAAGCCATCCCCCGATCACTCTGGGAAAGACATAGTTCCTATCAAAGGGCAACTAACTCTTTGCAGCTCCAGCAGAAACACTGCACAACATATCTCAGAAGCTGAAGCTGTGCTGAAGGTGAATTGTCTCGGCGGGCAAAGTCCTTCAGAAATCTCATGCTCTTGGGAGGATGTGGGCCTCTCTCTCATTTATCCGTCATCTTCATTGTATTCCCAAACCCAAGGAGATACCATTGACTTTGGTGACATTTATCCCTCACTATGGTGGATTTTCCCCATCAATCCACTCTCTATCTTTTCCATTGTAAAACAACTTAATGTTGCCAGTCTTTTAAGGGTATTTAAGAACAGCAACCTATTTTTGTTCTCTTTCTGCTTCCTCAGTGAAACTTATCCCTTTAGGATGCTTTTTCAATCAATCAATAAACAAACAAACAATACCTAACAACAACTTTCTCCAAACTATGGCCTTCAGTGTTTGACTATACTTTTCATCATTCTCGTCAGCATAGTTGATGCCCATGCTGGCAGTAGATGATGGGACAGCATAGACCAACACATATGGAGAGCCTAAAATTGGGAAGGTTGAGGGTATTCCATCAAAGGCTTTATGCTTTCATGTTCCTGTTTAAGTCTTTAGAGTTAACTAAGTGGTGTGGTTTACTTAAATGTTCTTTTGGTACTACACATGCTATTCTAATTCTGCAATATATACTCCTGGCCACTAATTTGCAAGATGTACCCAGGCACCGTATAATTGTTATGGAGTGGTGGTACTTGATATAACACATCTTCTACTGCCCAATGAGCATCTGATGATGAATTCAGCACAACATTCATGTAGCTTAGAACAAAAAGTAGAAATTTTACACTAATGTAGGGCGTTCTAAGTCCCTGAAAGTAGGTGGTATGTTAAAGACCACATATATTTTGCTATATATACTAATGTGGGGCCCCATAGATGCCCTTTTACTCATTCCTTCATCATGAATTGTATGTGTCTTACTACTTCAATGAATTAATATAGTTAAACACTAACTTTTCATTTGTCTGTAACTTCATAGCATTTTTGCTGTGCAATAGGAAATAGCAAATACGTACATAAGTGTTTGTACGTGTGTTCATTTTCAAAGTACCACTTTTCCTCTTTCCATAGCTTGGAGCAGAATTAGAATTAGAATGCCTCTTCTAAAAATTAACTTTTGCTGGTCCTGAGCATTCTGAACAAAGGGGTTTCTTTTTTCTTTTCTTTTTCCTGTTTCTTTCTCACTTGGATCGTGTTCGTCTATAGAACCCAAAGGAAGTAGGACTGGTCTTTTCCACTCATGAGGCAGGCTGTAGGATCTGCCCCTCTCCTGTTTTAAACAGCTAGATTCCACACATCCCCTACCAGTAAAGCTTGCAATACCACAACTTTGCAATGGATTGTACTTGGCAGTGCACTTAAGTTTCAATCAACCAAAAGGCCTCTTACAAAAGCAGAGAGGGGAAAAATGGCATTTTCAAAGGAAACTGTGTCAAGACTAGAGTTTGGAAAGTATGCTGTGTGTTTTGTTAGTGAGACAGATATCCTAGTAGCGTGTAATACACTCAAATAAATCTGCCCCTTGAGAATTCTTAACTATGCTTGAGAATCCTTGTTCATGTAATAATTAGGCTAAAGCTTGGTGCTATGTAAAATGCGTGACTGCATTTAATGTAGCTATACTTTTTGAACATGTAAATAGTACTGGGGTTGGAGAAGATAAGGATTATTTAAATGGGAATATAATTTTAAATGCTGTAGGTGTCAGTGGCGACAACTTCAGGGAGGTGTTGGTTTTCATCAGAACGATGGCCTGCTGGGGAGAACAGTTAAATGTCATGTCTTGATCTTGTTCCTTTGCCTCCAACAGGGCATTTAATGCTTTAAAAACCAATGCATGCAATATATTTTTGCAATTCCGGCATCATCAAAGTTGGCCCTTAACACAGTTCTTCATAATGCTACGTGAGCCGATACATTGCCCTGGTAGTGAAGAAGACATACTGGACTACAGATGTCATTATCAGCATTTCAGAGGAATGCAGGGGAGGAATGTGGAGTTTCATTTTTGCCATCCGCTCTCTCTTGTCCTTGCTGATATGAGGTATTTCCACATTCTGGTATGAAAACACATCTCCTATTTTATCATTGCACAAGACATGATGCAGCTGTGCCCTGTCACACAGAAAGCTCTTCTTTTTTCCTCTGCTGATAGCTTGTTTTCCTCTGTGGCAGCAGAGATGTGTATTGCAGGTGCTTTGGGAAGTACCTCATTTCACTGTGAGGATCACAGGCGTCCAAGCGGGCAAGGCTGCTGCTCAACGAAAGACCCTCCTTGATAGGTCAGCCTGATAGGTCAAGCTGGAAGTAACAGATGGGTTCAAGGAAACAGGAAATTCTAAAAAGCAGTGCTGGCGGATGAACCCTCTCTCCAAACAAGCAGGAACATATTGGAAGCATAGAAAGAATGTGCCTTTTCAAGGGCAGAGAGTGAGAATCTGTTATGGGAGAAGCCGAATCAAGATGGTTATAAATAAGTACTCTGAAGGAGGCTTGCAAACATCCCCCTCCCCTCCCCTCCCCCAGTTAGTAATATTGAGCAATTCGAAGCTTGCAGGACTTTGAGAAGGGAAAGTTTCTGTGTGGACACCTTTGCCAAAAATGGTTCTAGGGCTACCGTGTGTGTAATAGAAAGATTATAATTCCTTCACTTTAAATCTTATTTTTATCTCTTATCCTTTACGTGAAGAAACCTGAATCCTTTTTATTTTGCTCTTGATCACACTTGCTGCACATTGTGTTTCAGCATTCCCCTGAATTTTTTGGAGGTGGGTGAGAGTAATGTAGAAGAATCACTGCTTGCAGGAAAGTCTGCTGGAAATATAAGTTAACAAGTTAGCATTTCCATGCTCACTCAATGTGAAACTCACATCAAAGAAGTTAAAAGAAATGTTTCTTGTCAAACAGATATCAGAAGGAATAGCTTCTGTTGACGCTGCTTTTCTGCTCTCAAGTCTGTCCCCTTTCTCCAGGGATCTTTGCTAAAATCCCTTCCTTGAGAGTATTTTACTTCTTAATTACATTAAATACAGACAAAAAGTCAAAACTGCAGGAAATGGAAGGAATACATTTGGGGACTTGTGTTCTGATTATGCCAGGGAGTTTATTGCTGGTTTTAATTCCCTTCCCTCCCTCCCTCCCTCCCTTGTTTTATTCAGTAGCTCATAGAAATATCTATGAGCTACTGAATAAAACAAAAATACTTTTAACGGTATCAAGGCTAGTTTCAGACCACAGAAAGACTGGTTTCCCAGTCCACAGAAGTCACGGTCCCAGAAATCCCAGTCAGCCACAGAATTCCCAGTTCTTGAAGTCCAGGACACTGGAAGAGCAACCACTTAGATACTTATTACTTCCAAGTAAACATGGCTTAGACTGTGAGAGATCATCCAGTTATTTGTTCTGCATCCAGGTCTTATAACACTATCTGGCACAATTAGTACTGTTTGTTTGAGGAGGAAGATTCTTTTGTTTCTGTTCCATCGCTTTTCCTGCCAAGGGAACGGAATGATTTCTAACAGACGAGTCTACTCCAGTGCTTGATAGTACCCCTGTGTTGTTCACACTGAATGTTTTTAGCATTAATCCACCAAAAATGACAAAATAATTTACAATATCCATTTGTACCAGAAAGGGCGAGCCCAATTTAGATTTTTGTCCTTTCGTATAGTTGGCTTTTATACCTGAATTTCACAAAATTTGCCACTATCAGTGGAGTTGCTGTATATCACTTTGAAGGTTCTGGTAGGAAAAAAATGACCAGTGGTGACCTAGAAATAAAGCCATGTATTTCCTGGCCTCCTTGAATCTCCTAGAGGAAGAAAGCAGAGATATAACTTGAAATATTCATATTCATATGATACCAAGGTCTGAACATTATCTGATTTTCGGTAAGGATAGAAAGAAATTGTACTGAAGGTCTTGACCACTTCGGGCCTTTAAAGGATCCTGCCTTTGAAGGTGACATTTGTCCCAACAGAAAATACAAACTGCTGTGTATATCATCACAGAGGCTGCTACATCTGGGCAGTGTTTGTGTAAGAGGAGCAGTAGTACCACTGTACATTATATTTTGTACTCTATGTTGTATGGAGGCTTCAAACTGGGGAAGGTGCTCTTAGTAAATTAACATAATTGCAGGAAGTAAAACAAATAGCCAGGGAGTTTATGAAAAATAGGGAAAGAGTTGTATAGCTCATTGCCCATTAAAAAGGCCAGTATAAATATGAGAGCTTGATGTAGCCAAATGCTAACATCTGTCTTATAAAGACATTTTCAAAAATGGCCTCCATGTTTTGAAAAGCCACGATGGAAATAACCTCACATATAGTACATACACAGAAAAACAAACTTTGAATGCTAATTAAGAAGATGAATTGAATGGCCAATAAATTTACAAGGGCATCAACGCTGAATCTTCCAATATTTCCATTTATTCCAGGTAGGAAGATAACTTCATGCATTTCTTTCCTTAAAGCTTGAGGCACTGTTTCTTCCCTGAACAGAGAACTCCTATGATCTTCATTGTTAGTCTTTGATTTGTTCTGTATCAAAAACACTTGGGTTATTGTCCAAGCCTTTTCATTTCTGTGGCCAGGGTGTGCTGGCATGCTAATTGTTTCTCTACAACTAAATGTCTGGTTTTAATTTTTGCTCCCCTTTTCTTGTTTTCCAATTCAAGGGAAGGGAGGTTCGATGCTGCTGTTCTACTTTTTCATTACTCTTCTCCATTCTAAACCAAAATCTTTGCTAATCTAGATTGAGGGACAAATCCTTCAGATTTATCACATAAAAGCCCTTCCTAATGTGTAAGATATTGCACATTTGAAGTGCTTTCATCTGCAAATAATTATTCAGGTAGAAAATCAACCCACTCTAATCTTCAACTTGTGTCACTGGCAAGCTAGTTTTCCTAGGTCAGGGAATGTTTACTATGGGGGAAACATACAGGATGTAATTTCCCCTGCAGCCTAAAGTGCTGTGGACAGTAGTTCTGAATGGTAGTCCTGAATATAAATTGTGGCTGTAAACGAGCATTTTGTTTCTCTTCAAAAGAAAATGAGTACTTTTGTGTGTGTTTAACAGACTGCATATTGATCATTCAGCAGCTTATAGATTTAGAAACATCCATTTATCTATAACTCCAGTGAAAATGGGGAGAAGAAAATGGGGAGGGAATCCATGAAAACCCCAGGATGGGAATGGTGTATCCAACTGGCCCCTCTGGATCTCTTGGTAACATTCAATACGATCAACCATATCTTTGTAGACCAGCTCTGGGGCTTGAGGGGAGGGAGGCACTATTTTGCAATGGTTCTCCTTCCTGCATGGTCAGTTCCAGGTGTTGGTGGTGGGAAGGAGGGGGTGCCTCACCGCATGGGTCTTTCACGTCTCCTGTTTAATATCTACGTCAGTGTTGTCCAAACTTGGGAATTCTGGGAGTTGAAGTCCACTCATCTTAAAGTGGCCAAGTTCGGACAACACTGATCTACGTGAAGCTGCTGGGTGAGGTCATCCGGCAGCATGGGGTGTGGTATCATCAGTATGTGGATGATACTGATACATCTCCACCCTCGCTCTGTTATTATCTCATCGAGAGCACTGCTGTGGTTTTGTAAGTAAGCTGGGATGGTAAAGACGTTTCAAATGCACTCCAATTTTCTAAAGAAGCTAGACTGAAAAATAATAAACACCACCTGGAATTAGACAGTATGCTATAAGTCAAAAACCAGTTCTGCTCTTCACACGTACACTGGAAATCTCCCCTCCCAAAGCAAGTTTTGGCTTCATTTTGGCATGATATGGTTATGTTTCATGTCAGTATTCTCTCAAGGTTCACTTTTGTTTTTCATTTGTTTTTAAATTGCTCTCCAACCATTTATATTTGGATGTTGCTGGATTTACTCAGGGAAAGCAGAGAGTTACTCTGCTTTTTGAAAGCATTTTGAAGAAGTGATTATTTGAACTTTTTTTTCCTGCCAAGAAAGTTTATGGAAGATATTACAAAAATGCATTGGTTTGAATTCCACATTTCCTTCTGTAACAAACTATTTTTGCTAGTTGCTAAAAATATTCTTGCTTTGTGCACTGCTAAAACAGTGCTCAACGAAATAAATTGCAGATAGTTGGAATCATCTAGGAGGAATCTCTGGTCCAAAAATTATAAAGGAAGAACATTTAGGGAACCTCAGGATGCAAAAACAAATGGCATAAACAAGAGGAGGAATAAAATAACCTCTTTTTTTTTTTTTTTTAAGCAGCTCTGCTTATTACAGCTCATGAATAGGTCTTCTTCAGAGGCAATCTTTATTATCCCTCCTATAACATACCCCAAAATAGTTATCTCTAGCTATTTCTTTTTGGCATCCTTAGATTCTCTATTCCTCTCCTTCCAATAGAAGCCATCTGGTGGGGCTTTACAAAGCAGCTGAAAGAGGGGCTTTGGAAAGGATGTTATTAGAACAATATATCCCTCCTCAAAGTGTTATAGCTTGTGTCTGAGCAACCCATCTCAGAAGAAAGCCTGTGGTATCACCAGATCACTAGTCTGCCTCAATGTGCCTTTTCTTTCTTGACTTTTCTGTCACTTCTCACTGTTCCTCACTTCCTGAAAACCTCTGGAATAAGGACTCAGAACTGTACAAGTTATACAGCTATGTACATTGTGGTTTCAATACCCTATGTGGTAATACATCTGTGCAGGCAGGCAGTTTCAACTCAAACATTCAGACGTGGCAATGGAACTTGAAGAGCAAACACGTAAATGGAAGAGATTAAATGCTTGCCTGTAGAATAGCTTGCCCCAAATTAGTTCATTCCAAAAGTGTTAAGATTATGCAACTCCTGTCTAAATCAGACTTGTATCCCAAAATACAGGATGTCCTCACTTTATGCAAATTTGCTATTGTGCAATTGACCATTTTTGTCCAAGAATTTGTTTTATGTGAAAAACATCCTGCTATTATGTGATTTGTACCAACATAGTCAATTTGTGCCATAGGTTTGGAAACATGCCAAGACTTTTTCTCACCAAAGCCACTTGAACATTTTCCTGCCAAAACCCTTTCTGCCCTCACTCGTGCATTTATCATCCTGTTGTGTGGGTGTTCTAGTTGTGCGCCCTGTCTCCCAGTTACTCCCATACCTGCAATATAGCCTGTTGTTATTATGGTGTCCAAAGTATCTTGTCCATCAGTATCTTGTCCAACTTTCTTAACCAAAATGAAAAGGAAAAGGATCTCTCTAGCATTAGAAACAATGAGTCTGGTGAAGGATCCTTAGCCAAGTGAATCTAGTGGGTACCACATAATGAAGAATGTTCATAAAATTTATAGTGATGGAATCTACCCCTTCATCTGCAATGATAATCATGTGCATTAGAAATCCAACTATAGAAAAGATGGGGGAAATGTTTTCACTGTACATAGAACACAAGACAAGGAAGAAAACTTGAGTAACAGTGCTTAAGAATAAGGCTGTAAATATTTATGAGTATATTTGTCATTGTGTTTGTGTTGCCAAACTTGACACCATACCTCATAACCCTATTTTTTCCCCCACTGTTCCGATGTCTCACTTTATGCAGATTCACTTTATGCAAGGTTTTCAGGGAACATAGCACTAGCATAAAGTGAGGGAAACCTGTATCTGCGAAACCAAATTGAATAAGGCTGCAATGGAAGCAAAATGACCAGAAAAGTTTATACCGGTTGAAATAAAAGAAATGGCATGGATGAGGTGCCAATGTGAGGCCAGGAATGCAACTCAGAATAGTAGAGCTGTCAAAGAAGAACCGGTTTAAGTGTTTTAGATATTCTTTTAAGAAAAAGCAATTGCTGATAGATCTAGAAAAAATGAACACAGTTTTCAACACAGCTGATTACAATATTCCACCAGATGTCTGGGTAATTTGCAGAAGATCAGCAAATGATTTGACTCCCAGTTGATTAACTACAGCAGCAAGAAAATGACTCTCCTTCATGAACAAGTAAATGGCTAAAATGAAAAAGCTTAAGTAACCATGAATGCTGTTATCTGTAGAAGAACTATGAGCTTATGTATTTGCTTGAAAAGAGAATGAAAAAATCTCTTTAACATTTAGCCTTCCTTTAGGGCTATGAAGATGGCAGGTAACTGAAGATAATCTCTTCGAAGTGCTCCTGGTTGCCTAAAAATAATACAAAATAGAGCCCATCTTGGGTATAAATATGATATTTTGCACACTCAAGGGGAGATACCTTCACATGCATTCAGGGCCATGGGAACTATATTGCCCAACTAGAACATAAAGTTTCATAGTTACAGGCTATTTCATTAAAAGTTTGTTGAGGGTCATAGGAGCCACGTTGTTCACCTATAGCATGAGTTTTCATAATTACCAACTATTTCATCAGACGCAGTTGGATATGTCAAATACATTGCTACATCTTGGAAGTCAAATCCTATGCTGCTGTGCAGACCCTCTGTGGTTTATACAGTCTGACATTAGGCTTCCAGGGCCAGCTTCAGAAAAACTGTTTTTCCTCTTATTGTGCTACTTTCATAGAAAAGTTTACAACCTCTCATATCAAGCAGCAGGTTCAACTCTTCTTTTCCATCACATGCGCTCACTGATCAGCTGCCAGATTGGTCTCTAATGCATCCAGAGGGACTGCTTGTTTGCATGTGAGAATGTGGCCTAGAAATTGCATAGAAAACCCAGGGCTGGGGCCCCGAGTGTGTGAAGAGACCCATCTCCTGGTTGTGTTAGTGACTGCTATATTTTTCTCGGCTGCTGTGCATTTTAATGTTTGTAGTTATTGGTTGTAATGGTTTTTATTGTATTCATTTGATTTTAGATATTGTTTACCACCCAGAATCATTTGCTGAGATGGGTGGCTATATAAATTGGCTAGGGAGAAAGAGAGCGCGCGAGCGCGGGCCTAATGGGTAATAGTTTGGCCTTCCTTGGCTAGAAATAATTTGTGAATGCAGAAATAATGATGCACTCAGTTGAGTGACTGGGTGAAGAGCTGACCTAATAGACTTTAATACTACATAGACAGTGTGGGTAGGAGGAAATGTAAAGAGATGCTATAATACCTCCTGGCTAGATGTGCCTACGCTTCCAAAGACATGGGTGGATTGGACTGGAATATAGCTGTACAAATGATGTAATGGAATTTCTTAATAGTGCATTGCATTACAATACATCGCATAACACAGTTTACTTACAGCTCTAATCTGTGTTACTGCCCTCATTTTGACTTCCTGCTTAATAAGTTTATGGCCCCTCTTCTAGAATTCATATTATCAGTGATCTAAGGATTCATTTATAAAATGTTTATTCAAAGGGAGATGTCCTGAGGGGTAACAGCTTAATCAGTGACTTGTAGGAAGAAAAATTAAGAAGAGGAGGAGGACCTTGCGGTTCTTGTGTTTCTTGGCTGCAAATTATAAACATTTCTTCATGGACAAGAGCTGAGTACATTTTTTTGCTCACTTTTAATGAGGGAGAGCTCAAACATTTTACTGGCTCTTTATATCGCTTTCCAAATGCAACAACAAAAACGTGTTCATCAATTTCTTCTGTAGGTAGGTTTGTAAAATAATTTTTTGGATATTAGACCATCTCCATCTCCTCCTTCCTGCTGAAACTCCCTTCTCACGCAGAATTTCAGTATGGGTTTCATGTCCATACTTAATAGATTTAATTGCATAATAAAATTCGTTAAAACCAGTTAACTTCCTTGTCCTTGAAAACTGACATTGCTACCATTCAAGCCATCCTGTAAACAAAAGGAAAGTGTTTTGTTCGTTGATAGCTTATTCAGAACTCACATAAAACTGCCTATAGCAGTGTTTCTCAACCTTGGCAACTTTATGGTATGTGGACTTGAACTCCCAGAATTCCCATGCTGGCTGGAGAATTCTGGGAGTTGAAGTCCACATATCTTAAAGTTGCCAAGGTTGAGAAACACTGGTCTTTAGACTTTAAAAATGATTTAGAAAAAGTCCTCAGGTAAACCCAGCACCTCTGGGTTGTTCATTAAAGCAGGCCTGTCTCCTTTCAGGCTTCAGGGCGTCATTTCATTATAATTAATGCAACTCTTTATATAAATGCATTAAAGTTAATGTGTTTGTGAAGTATGCTTCAGGGGAAAAAAGAGATGTTTATGAAACCAGCAAAAATTCTTGACCAGAGGTTTCATGCATCTAGGCTAGCTTTTATTTTTGCAACAATATGCAGTACGTGCCTGGCCACTCCTGTGATTGAATGGTCAATTTTATGGATCCGGGATGGCTGTCGATGTTTCTGAGAGGTTCTAAACCAGCCTGTCAGACCTGCTATCTTCCATGAAGTTGGGATGACCTATCATTGCTAGCCAGTATAGTCAGGAATCATCTTGGCTGAGAATCATAAAATGAAATCTAGTTCATGCATCAAACAAGAAAAGAAAAGAAAAGAAAAGAAAAACTATTTTAAATTCTCTGCAAATATTTAAATTTATTTTCAGATTCCCATTCCAGTTGCAGCCACATCTTTAATATTTTTCTAATGCTGTGTGGGATCTGATGCGCTTTTTTGAAATTGTTTTAAAAGTATACACAAAAAATGGTATTACCAAAAAGAGGTATACATGTTAAAGAAACCTATTCATAGACAGCAAGGCTGAACTGCAGCAGAAATGGATATATTAAGTAAAATCCAAAAAAAAACAAAAACATAGAATATTTTAAAAATATTCATCCATACCCATCACACTATTCCCTTATGGTATGTTATACAGAGCTTAGAAAAGGAGTAAGAAATAGTAAGCCAAAGAAATTAAAGGCATGAGATAAGAAAAAGAAAGGGAAACATGGCTAAAATTAGTTTTCAACAGGACCATTCATAATACCTTCCTATCCTTGCAAGCCGTCTTTGCTTTTTCTACACCTATACCCTGTTTTATAAATGGCTTTTTGTTCTTTAAACTTGAAGTTCTCATTGGCTCCATCCAACCACAACTTTCTCAGTCTCATTCCTTGTAATCCATTCAGTCTTCCTTCGTATCAGGGCATTGTCAGAGAGGAGTCAAAAAAGTCAAAATGGTTGGCTGCCCATGTAGAAAAGGAGTGGGGCTTCAACTGTGTGGCCACAGCTATAATCCTGACTTTTTTGACCCTTCCCCTGTGCATGGCCCTGTTTCATATCTTTGTTTTGTAGCTTGATCTTCATTCCTTCTATCTCCATGGCCAGACCATTTCAATGCATTTTTTAAATTGTGGTCCCTTACTTTTGTTTTCAATCCACATTCATACAGCATTTATTAATTCTTGACCCTTTCATTTCTTGACCCTCTTCTTAAGTGTTCCATTCCCACTGCATTCATGCTCCCATCTCCATATAACAAACACGCTCTTACATGCAGCCATTTTTGCTTCTTTCAGCAAACACTTAATTCCTAACAATATGCTATCTGCTATCTTTCTACCAGCATTTGACATTTTAAAATTTCTCCATCCATTTTTTTGTTTTAGAAAACATTCTGCCAAGGTACATACATTTATCTACCTGCCCTAGTTTTTCACTATTAAGTATAGCTTGAATTAATCTAAGAACTGTCCTAATTCTTCTAAGAGTTACAATGATCTTGGCTAGAGGAGGCAGTTTTGTTGCCATAACTAACACACACGGGGAACTATTGTCTGTCAAACACAACTGGCTTGGTCTTTGATACATTAATTTTCAGATCTATACTCCTTTTATATGCAATCTGTATAAAATACTTTTCTTTAAAACCATGAACTGATCCAGAAATGGAATGTCACAAATGTGAAATGAGGATAATGAGAATGTTAAAGGAATCTGTTGTTGTTAAGTCGTGTCCGACTCTTCGTGACCCCATGAACCATATTGCGCCAGGCCTTCCTGTCCTTCACTGCCTCCCTGAGTTTGCTCAGTTTCATGCTCATTGCTTCAGTGATGCTATCTAACCATCTCATCCTCTGCCGTCCTCTTCTCCTTTTGCCTTCAATCTTTCCCAGCATCAGGGTCTTTTCCAAAGAGTCCTCTCTTTGCATTAGGTGACCAAAGTATCTGAGCTTGAGCTTCATTATCAATCCTTCCAATGAGCAATCAGGGTTGGTTTCCTTTAAGATTGACTGGTTTGACCTCCTAGCAGTTCAGGAGACTCTTAAGAGTCTTCTCCAGCACCACAGTTCAAAGGCATCAATTCTTCGGCGCTCAGCCTTCTTTATGGTCCAGCTCTCACAGCCATACATTACCACTGGAAAAACCATAGCTTTGATTATGCAGATCTTTGTCGGCAAGGTGACGTCTCTGCTTTTTAATATGCTATCTAGGTTTGCCATAGCTTACCTCCCAAGGAGCAAACGTCTTTTAATTTCATGGCTGCAGTCTCCGTCTGCGGTGATCTTGGAGCCCAAATAAATGAAGTCTGTTACTGCTTCCATTTCTACCCCTTCTATTTGCCAGGAATTGATGGGTCCAGATGCCATGATCTTAGTTTTTTTAATGTTGAGTTTCAAGCCAGCTTTCGCACTCTCCTCTTTCACCCTCATCAAGAGGCTCTTTAGTTCTTCTTCACTTTCTGCCATTAGGGTGGTATCATCTGCATATCTGAGGTTATTGACGTTTCTCCCTGCAATCTTAATTCTGGCTTGTGATTCTTCCAGCCTGGTATTTCTCATGATGTACTCTGCATATAGGTTAAATAAGCAGGGTGACAGTATACAGCCTTGTCGTACTCCTTTCCCTATTTTGAACCAATCGGTTGTTCCGTGACCGGTTCTAACTGTTGCTTCTTGGCCCGCATACAGATTTCTCAGGAGACAGGTAAGATGGTCTGGTACCCCCATCTCTTTAAGAATTTGCCACAGTTTGTTGTGATCCACACAATCAAAGGCTTTTGCATAGTCAATGAAGCAGAAGTAGATGTTTTTCTGGAACTCTTGTGCTTTCTCCATGATCCAGCAACTGTTGGCAATTTGATCTCTAGTTCCTCTGCCTCTTCGAAACCCAGCTTGTACATCCGGTAGTTCTCGGTTCACGTACTGCTGAAGCCTAGCTTGTAGGATTTTGAGCATAACCTTGCTAGCATGTGAAATGAGTGCAATTGTGCGATAGTTTGAGCATTCTTTGGGATTCCCCTTCTTTGGAATTGGAACGTAAACTGACCTTTTCCAATCCCGTGGTCACTGTTGCATTTTCCAGACTTGCTGGCATATTGAGTGCAGCACTTTAACAGCATCATCTTTTAGTATTTTAAATAACTCAGCTGGAATACTGTCATCTCCACTAGCTTTGTTGTAGTAATGCTTCCTAAGGCCCACTTGACTTCACTCTCTAGGATGTCTGGCTCAAGGTCAGTGACCACACCAGCGTGGACATCAGGGACATTAAGATCTTTCTTGTAGTAACAGATTAATCCATCCTTAGTTTAGGTTCAGGTTAATATATTTGAATGAAGCCAGCAACTTCCTTTTTGCTGTCTATTTTACTACAATTAAGTCTGAGCATACTCACAAAGAAATTATGTTTAGCACTGGCATAATATGGGTATTTCTTGATGCTTGGTTTCATTGTTGAAATCACTGGCTTCCAGCACTGACATAACTTCTACGTTACTTTTTAATGCTGAGTTAACAACCCTTTCTTTTTAAAACAAAAATGCATGAATTTATTCAGTGAACAAGTAGACAGTGCAGAACACATCTACATTAATCTAAGAACTGTGTTATGATAAACATGGCCAGAACAGGCATTTGCTTGTCAAATCTAACACACATGGGGAGTTGTCCATGTAAACAAAATTCCCCATGAGCTGATACCTTGTAATGTCTTGCATCTTATAGATGAACGTTTGCCATGCTTGACTTCTAATATTTAGTCAATTTAAATTGTCTTGCAGTAGGACTTTTGAGTATTTTAATGTGGATTTCATGTCAATCATTGAATAAATCCATTGATTTATTTTATGGATTTCACAAATTAAATGGTAAGCATAGAGATCTGAGGAAGAAAAAGAATGAAATTTTATAATAATTCTAAGGCCATTAGTAGAAATGTGAGAATCAGCTGAAAACCTATTCAGATTTGAGATTTGAAAGTGCCTTGATTTGATTCAAAGACAAGAAGTGAGTCACTTTTTAGTGAGATGGGCGGCCATATAAACTAGATAGATAGATAGATAGATAGATAGATAGATAGATAGATAGATAGATAGATAGATAGATAGATAGATAGATGGATGGATGGATGGATGGATGGATGGATGGATGGATGGATGGATGGATGGATGGATGGATGGGATGGAGGGATGGAGGATAGATTCAATAAAATATTTGCTTTATTTTTTTAAATGTAGATTTATAAACTTGTTGGACATTTGATGGGTATGTGATAGATAGACAGACAGACAGACAGACAGACTTTTTAAAAAATCAATAAAAGATTCAACAACAGGTCATTAGGGCTGTGTGGAAGTGTTAAAGGGTCCTTGCTTCAATGAGGTTTTCTTTATTTGTTTGATTGATTTATATCCCGCATTGAATTTGTACAACTCACGGCAGCATGCATAATGCTCCCATCTCCTATTTTGTTTTGATGCTAGTGCTCCATTTCAATGCCCAAAACAAAAAGTGGTTGTGCTGCTTTTCTTAGCAAAGTCTGTTCATTCATTCATTCATTCATTCATTCATTAATTCATTCATTCAGTATACTGCCAAATTAGGAAAACTCACATGCTCAGAAGCCCCTTTTGTTGAAGTAAAGTGGCCAGTTGCATGTCAAAATGGAGTGCCTTGCTGCCACATCACAAAGCATGTTCTTGAGACAGAACTTTTCCACTTTGTACGGGCCCATGGGCTATAATGGGTAAGCATTAAAATTCCTAAGTAGCTTGGCAGAATTGAATGAAAACCACAGGGACGGCAGACCCCCTGAGAGACATTAACCTTATAGAGTGTCTGCTGGGTAACATCAAGGTATTCACTGCAATACATTTCTGAAACATTTCCCTCTGTGCTATTTTTAAGGTAGATAGCAGGGACAGCACAGAAACTTCCAAATTATCCAGAAAAGAGAGATGCTCAATCCATGATAAAAACTTTCAAATGCTGTTTAAAAAGTAAGTTCTTCCTAAAGATTGAAGGTTTCTGTGCAGTAGCTGGTAGTTTCGTTGACATTGCTTCTAAGCAAGGTTGCTTTCCTCTAGGAATGATGCATTTGACTACTGGTAAAAAAAAAAAAAAAAACCTTTTTGAAAACCCTCTGTAATATATGTATATAGTACAGCACCATATAAAAAGTAAACCACTGAATACAATATATAGTCTAACAGCAAGGACACCATCTCAGACCCATTCACACACAAGGAGTTAATTTTTCCATGTTTCTCTCTCCAAGCAAACACACCTAAGCAAATTCTAGCAGAAGAGCAAGAAACACAACCAACAGAACACCATTCTTCCAAGCAGGGTCTCTGGAGGCTTGTTACTCTTGTCAGTATCAGAAAAATCATCATCCCATTCAGCTAATCCCGAACTGTGAGTATATACTTAAGGAAATCCACAACAGTGTCCAAGTCTTTGTAAAGTCAAAATCATCAGAATGGCCACTGAATCTCCAATTTACCCTTGAATCTCCTGAAAGTGATTTGAAGGCACTTAATTTGATTCAGTGCTTTGAATCAAGTTGGAAATACGATTCAGAAATTCAGTTTGAAAGACGGATTCAAAAATTCATTTCAAAGGGGATGATTGAATCGAATCACTTTCAAATTCCCCATTGGAAACTTTGGACTGCTCTAGCAACTATTGTACTATTGGAAAACAGGTAAAAATAATGGAAAACAACAATAGGCAGTACATATGTTTGTTTGTTGGTGGGTTTATTTATTCAATTTATATAGCTGCCCCATCTCAGATTCGTGACTCTGGGCGGCTTCCAATTAAAACATAAACAATGCCAAACACACACACACAATAAAACAGCTATGCAAACAATAAAAAAGCATTAAAATAATTAAAACAGTTAAAAACCATACAATTAAAAACAATTAAAAACCATACAATACAATCACCGGGAGAGCTGTACGATTAATGATATTGAAAAGCCAAGAACAATATCTAATGTTTTCCAAAAGAAACAATACTTCTTCCTGCAATGGGAAATTACTTTTTAAAATAGATTATAGATCTTTTCACTTTAGGAAATATGGCTGACAGCTGTGGAGCCAGTGGTAAACTAGAGAGCTGCTCCTCATTTTCCATTCCAGTCGCAATCATGGAATCCTGGCACGTGAAGCAAACTGCAAGGTGATCTAGTCCAATCTCCCGGTGTGATAGATCCACAGCATCCCTAATAAATGGCTAATAGGATAACGAAGCCTGGCAATGGGAAGAGGCACATTTCGGATTTGCTGTTTCAACAAGTGAAAGCTTTTGCCAACTCTGATGAAGGTTCATTAGATGATAGCGGTGTCCATGGGTCAAAACAGGCAAGGTGGTGATCATAGTGCCATGACTGAAGCCCTGCTTGTTTGCACGTGTGTGTAACATATGTATAAAAGGGGTCAGTCTCTGACTGCACTGCCGTGATCATCATCTTGCCCGTTTCGATTTCTCTTGAAGATGCCACTGTTAGATGACCAAAAAAAACCCCAAAACTTTAATTTCCTAAGGATGTAGTAGCCTCTCTTTTCATCACTCTACTATTTGTTCATGCTCATTGTAAACTGCTTTAAAGTAGCATAGTATTTTACATAAATGACTATCTTATTTTACCAGGACAAGTATTTCTTTTATAGACTAGTATAACCGATTTCATGGTAAGTTATCTTGGAAGAAAATGCAAGCAAGAGAGCTGTTTACATATATTTATATAGGGATCACTGTAAATATTTCCAATAAAAAGAGAAAAATTGAAAGAGGAAAGTGTGTTCCTAAGTAAACAAAAACAAAATTCAATTTGTTTCATTCTGTTGGTTGACTGGTAGATTTTCTGGCTAAGAATTGCAATCATGTTTGTTTGGTTGTTTATTAGATACAATTTTTCATGGTTAAAAGTAATCCAAAAGGGGGAATCTTTTTTGTTTTAAAGAACAATTTAACTAAATTAAAAATCACTTACAATTTACAAATACATAATTCAGAAGAAAACCCTCTGAAAAGAGCATATATATTTAATGCCATAAGCTCCTTAAAATGCTGTGGTACAAAATAATGAAACCAGATCATAAACTCTCGCTTAACAAACAAAGAGAAAAATTGAGTGAACGGATACCTCTTAAGTTCCCACCAAAAATGTACAAAGCTCAGCATCAACTTGTAACTAAATAGGGAGAGAATTCTAGAATCACGGGGCCTAGAAGACTAAGAATTTCAGGCTCTGGAACTACAGCCTGAAGACATTTCTTTATGGTGTTTAGCTGAAAGTCAGGTAAATAATCTAGGAGATGCTCTGTCAGAAATCCAGGTTTTAAGCTTATATCTGAATTTGCATATCATGGCAACTGCCTTGAACTTTGTTTGGTAGCCCGTTGGCAGCCAGTTGCAATGCCAAAACATTTGGCCAGCTTCAGGTGGGGGAAAATGGGGCAAAATTGTCTTGACAGCATCCCTACTGCTTCCATCAGAATTGTAACAAGAGATGGGGCTAAAAGTGGAATGTGGTTATTGGCTGCACTGTATTTTGAAGAGTTTGGAAAGCAGTTCCTGGCTTAGTCAGTGTCATAGGATATGCGCTTGGAGAGTCAGTATCTTTTTACAAATCAAACACTGTCTTCATTATGAATTCCCATATTGAAATCAATTACGAAGAACTCCAAAGAGGAAAAGATGGACCAAATGAACTTAGTAGTCATTAACTCTCCAAAGATGGACTCAGGGAGCAGTCATCGCTCTCACCAGAGCGCAGTTCTCAGGTTTCTTTGAAACACGTTACATTGGTTAAACTGATATGAAGCTAAGCTTGTAGTAATGATTGCCTGGAGAGAAGAATTTAAATAGTCATCTAAATGTATAGGAAGTAGGAGTCAAAAGATATTTTTGTCCAAGCATTCAGAAATCACAGCATGTTAAAACACAGTATCTTAAAGCACGTCTCTGACACGGCTTCTGACTTTATAGTTGTTCAGCAGATCAGGGATTAGCAACTCTAGTCTCAAGAAATCTCACAAAATCATGTTTTCACACGAGATTTTGTGAGGCCTTTGTAGTCGCATGAGATCTTGTGGCAGAATAAAGACTTAAAAGATTTTGTAATCTTGTGACATTTGGAAAAAATATTGAGGGGAGCAGCAGTACTTTTTGAAGTGAGTAGGCACACTGATACCACAATTACTCCATTAGCAATCCTGAAGCTGAGTGTTGTCTTTACAATTATAGTGGACATGGTAATGAAGTCACCTGGAGTTGAAAAAAAACTCTGCATATTTTCTTTGGCAGGGCTTTAGTCTTCTCCAACATGAGGCCCTCAAGATATGTTTGGATTGCCTCTGATAGCTTTCCAAGTCAGTAGAAATTCTGGGGATCAGTAGGAATTCTGAGGGTTCCAATCCTGGCTATCTCTGGAGGGTGCCAGGCTAGGAAAGGTCTGGATGACTCTTTCAAATCTTTATTTCTATTATTTGATTCAAATCCAAACCAGCCATTAAAAGTTAACTTAAATCTGTTAAAAATGAAAAGAAAACTCTGGACATACAGTGGTGCTTAAACGTTGGTGAACCCTTTTTGAATTTTCAATATTTCTGCATAAATATGACCTAAAACGTGATCTTTTCTGCATACAAAGTCCACTAGAGTGAATAATACATAATTTAAAAAAATTTTTTTTAATGTGATTTATATAAACTCTCTTTAAAGGACACCATGTGCTAAAATATCACGAAAAAAGATAAACTTCCATAAAGTTAATCCCCTTTGGAGTCTCATAAAAGACATTCCAAGGGATCAGAAGGCACTGATTTTATCTTACAGACTCACCTCAGTGACCTCTGGAATAACAACTATATGTATATATACCTCACTGATAATCTGGCTTCTCTTTCAAGTATATCTTTGCCCTTTAATTGGAATGACTGATGTTGATCCCTGACTAGTTGGCTTCATTTTCATGTTTTCTGTAGGATTTTTCTTAAAAACTGTCATTAAGTGTCACAACTTCTACTCTACTGAATGACATCCCATGATTTTCCTTCAGCTCTAGTTCATCTGGTATTCCATCCAGCTCTGTATATTTGCTTATTTATTGCCTGTTTATTTCACCACACCATCTGCAAACCTCCCTTTTATACTCACACAAATCCTGTAAGATTAGTCTGGCTATAGGCCAAAACAGAGGTAAGGTCAAATGTATATACTTCTTGTTCTTTGTTTTGCACTGAATCCATGCATTGTGAAAATAAAAAGTGGTAGCACAGGATTAGTATTTTGGTAGTACACAACTGCATGTGCTAAGTGTAAGTCTCTGGCATAAGAAGATATAATTTATACATTATATATTTAGCAGAGGACCTATTTGACTAATTTTCTACATCCAAAAATATCAGCCCGCAGCAAGCATAGCACACTGAGAGAATATTTAATGGAGGGTTTTTCCACACTTTGGTGAATCAGTTAATTATAAAATCACCCTGAATTCTGAAATGGTATCATATCCTTGAATGCTATCACATGTGCTTTTGCTGAATGTGAAATTTGGTCCTAAGAGACTAAATTGTGCTTTATTTTATTGCCATTTACAATTTGGATGTTGAGGTTCTCATTAAAGTTGCTTAACCTTTTGGGAGTAATAATTTTCCATGAATTAAAATCTATGTGTTTTGTTCATTTTAAGGAACTCCATGCTTTAGATGTAATTAAATGCTTAAAAATCAAGTCTTTCACTTTAATTTTTTGGACATATTTTGAAGGAACAGCATGCACTGGATTTATTGCCTAAAAATCAAGTACTTCTATAATTCCTTGGACAAATTATCTGATCATTTTTATTTATATGTTGTCCAATTGTTAAAAAATGCCTCATCCAGCCAAAAAGAAAGAGGTGTCCCTCCAACATACAATAGGTCCAAATTCTTATGTACTCATGAGTATGTGTAATTTAAATGCCAGCAAGTTCAAAATACCCTTGACATTCTCAAGTGTATAAATCCTAGTCCAAATTCTGTCATTGTGATTTGTATCATGAAAATATGCAAATTGGAGAGATAATCTTTTAAACATATGTGGTTGAGTTAAGTCATATAGCCAGCAGAGCTTGGAGCTTCTGAAGCATCACATGTCTGGGAAATTGTAAGAGCCTCATGAGATAAACTCTGAGTTCTCTCAAAGGAAGAGAAATATAATGACAACATCTTTTACTATTCTTCCTTATTTAGAAGCTTATCTCCTTGATGTCTGTCTACTCAGTGACAGAAAAGCAGATTTGCATACAGAAGACCTCACATTCAGTTTCTGATATCCGTAGTGGACAGGGTTAGGTAGAAGAGGCGAAAGATCTCTGGTTGAAAAGCCTGGAGATCGGGTACCATTTGGAGCAGACAGTGGTAGATGAATGACAGAGATAAGTCAACTTTTTATGCTTGTTATTGACCTTCTCAGTACCTTTTCTTTAACTGAGTTCCCATCTCTGAGCTAGAAGGAAGTGGCGAGATAGTGAGAATGTAAGTGATGCAGGCAAGAAAGATTGGAAAATTCTGATAGGCCTTTCCTCTTCAAGAAGAGTATTAACAGCAACAGCAAAGTCCAATACTAGCATATAATCTACACTACTTAGCAGTTTCTTAGACTTAATTACAAATGCTAGTTCTGAGCTTTAAATAATCTAGAACCATTCTACTACCCCTTACTAAATACGTATCTCTGATATTTGAGATCTACCTCTAGGGTTCTGTTCTTGCTGTCTGTTTGAATCATATTCAGGTTGGCATGAGGGGTAGGGTTTTTTGTAGTGATTAATGGCAAAAATGTGATGACTTACAGACATAAGTGGCTTCTAGTTAACAATGGCAAATGCTCCATCTCTGATTAGAGGCAGCATGTCTCTGAACCCCAGCTGCTGTAGACACACCAACCCATGGATGCTTCTGCACCCATGTCCTCCTTGTGGCTTCCCACAGAACCAACCTATTGGAAACTGGACTAGATATACCCAACATAGTTCTTGTTGCATCTCTATGAATACTATACTATTCTTCCTCTTCTTGTCCAGTTTAACTTTTCAATTTGTATATTCTGCCTTAATACTTTTATGTTAATATAAATATTTTATAACTAAATGATACAGACATGTCTGGATTGAATGAATATGCCATGTTCCTTTTCTATACCTCAACAACTTGAACATTCCTCTAATAAATTACTAATATGTTTACATATGATGATAGAGGTAGACCAGTAAAAATATTTTAAAAGTAAGTTGCATAACAAATAAGGTGGCTGAAGATTGTACTCCCAGATTACAGGGATATCACTAAGAAAAGCCAACAGTAACTGCATAACATATATACTCTAATGCATATGTATAAGTGCAAATTTAGAAATAATAACTATAAATAGAATTATAACACATTTCACTATTGTGGGAAAGACTGACTGGATGACCCCCGTGTCTACTTTGTCTTCTTATGTACAATGCTAACTGTTGATGGGCAACTTCAAGGCCTCTGCATTGCCCTCCTGTTCTTTCCTTGAAAATTAATTTGGAATAGACAATCTTTCAGATAAAGAACCCCTACAAACAGCTTGCTGTACAAACAGACATACGGGCACCTTGGCATCTTCATTAAATGTGATTTTGATAAAGCCTTAGGGCTAATCAATAAACTTAGGATTGAATTGAATTCATTAAATGCTAGGAATGGCAAAATTATCTGCATATAACACCTTTTTCTTGTTGTGAATACTTTCTCCTGATTGCTGGTTCTGAAAACAGATACTAATGCTGCTTATCTGTACTTTTTATCACATTCTGGGACAATATGAACAGGCTACTCAAAGGGAAGGGGGAAAGAAAACAGGTGTGGAAAGCTGAATTTGGACCAATACCAAATCTGGTCTGAAATGTTCTGCATGGTTTTGTAATCACTCTTAATGTAAATTCCTTATGCTAAGCTATTCAGCTACACGAAGTCTACACTTGATTTGCTTCAGATTGTTATCCCTTCCTCATGATTACCCAAGAGTTCAAAAATCAAACAAAAATAATAATGCCCCAATGCAACCTTTTGTGGGTCTCCCCATTACCTACCTGTCCCATAAAAAATATATTAACCATAAACCTGTTTTCCTAGATAATGTTTATTGCTAAGTGGTTTTATTGATACAGAGTATATTTTTAAGTGGGCTGGCTCATGATTTCTGTACTGTTGGAACTGACTGAATAATCTTTGCCAGTAAAAGGCAGTTAATGCTTTTAAAGTGTGTCAGATTGGCTTCTGTGAGGTGAATTAACATTGACTACACTCTTGAAAGATAATCTGAAAAAACAAACTTCTTGCATTAAAAATCACTCTTCCTCTTCAATTTCATAATTCTAAGAGATATTAACGTTGCTTGCCTTGTCTTCAGTGTAACCTTCTATTACTATAATCATTATCATCCTCATTCTTATTATGTAAAAGTATTTACAGTATATTCCATTTTATATTTTTAAAATCCTGAATCAATTTACAATAGTTGTAAAATATGGAAGGGGGATGAAACCAGAATAAACAGAGTAAAACAATCCATTAAAAGAAACAAAATAATAGGGGAAGCTTATGGCTAGGCAAGACTAATATACAAAGATAGCTTTCTAAGAGATTTCAGGGTTAGGGGGCCTTACAGGTCGCAGAAGGGTGGGTCATTCCACACAGCAGATGCTAAAAGGCCCATCTTCACATTGCCACCAACTAGCATTTTGCAAGTTACTGCACAGAGAGCAGGCCTGCCCTGGAAGCTTCAGGCTAATATAATAGACCAGTGTTTCTCAACCTTGGCAACTTGAAGATGGGTAGACTTCAACTCCCAGAGTCTCCCAGCCAGCTTGCTGGCTGGGGGATTCAGGGAGTTGAAGTCCACTTATCTTCAAGTTGCCAAGGCTGAGAAACACTATAATAGACAATCCTTTTTGGGAGAGTTTGATCTCAAGTTGTCTTGAATCCAATTCATTTAGCCCAGTGCCATCTACCCACACTGACAGCATTTCTGCCTAGTCTTAGACAGGAAGGGACTTTTTTTTTCCTACAGTTGCCTTCAACTCTTCCAGATAAAGATGCCAAAGTATATTTGGGGAAAAAAAATGCTTTCTGACTCCATGTCTTCCTCAACCTGGATCATGAAGTAGCTAACAATAAGTTGGGTCAGCATGAAATGGGGGGGGGGGGAAACCACTGTTAAAATTCTCAACTAATTAACCTTAGTTTCAAGTCTGGCTGAGATATGCTACTCATATGGACTGCTGGAAGCACAACTGTACTGGGGTGGTGGGAATGGGGGCCTGCTGCACAAGCCACATTTACAGGTATAGCCTAGACTGAAAGTGTATGTGCTGGGAGACAGGCATTTGAAGGTGAGGCTATTCTGCCCTCCGTGGCTCCGTTCATCTCAAGGGACATTTGCTAGATAACATTCCATTCATGACAAGATGGAGACCTTCTTTAAACCAGGTTGGTCTGTCTAGCCCAATATATTTTTCTTCTGATTGGCCACTGTTGGATCATAAGCAGAGAAGGATCTTGCTTAAGGATGGGGGTGGGCAATAAAATTGTAATTGTGAACTTACCTAATTGTTAAAACATAAATCCAATTATTCAAATGAAAGGCAGCTATTCTTGGATATTTTCAGATCGGTGCAGAAACAGAATGGAACGAACAAAACATTGGTAAAATTAGGAACTGTGATAGTTCTGTTCATCTATAGTGGTTTTTTTTTCCTTACATTTGCAACCTGTTCCTTTTAGCCTGAGAGAACAGTGTGTGGGAACCATGATCTTCTGCAAGCAATGAGCGATTGTCCTGGGTTATGTCCATGGCGCACATCTATCTCCTACTTTTCTCCTTATTGAAATACAGTGTTCACTAGCTGATATGACTTCCTCATGATCTCATTTAATAACGCAACTGCATATCTAACAAAAGTAAAGAGGGAGGAGTCAAATGTGGAATCCAAGATGTTTCAGCAAGTTGGGGTGTTTGCATCTAGTTACGAGTGCCAGATTCCAAAGCTTAGCACAGAGCAGAAAGGGGAAAACGTCTGTTATTCTCCTGATTGTTTGGTCGTTGTGCTGCTCTGCAATTTGTACGAGAGAATTTCTGGAGGATTGGGTCCTGTATTAATTGGTAGAAGGGGAGCATTTAACATTTTCCACCCCAGGCACCAAGATAGCTAGGGGTGTTCCTGTGTTTTATACTGCATTGGAACATAATCTCATTAAGAGCCTGTTTTCAGTTCAGATATCATACTCATTTTATTAAGATAATTGTACTCTCACCCACTCCTTTAGCAAGTCTTCACCATGTGTTCCCTGAGCTGCTTGCAACAAACAACCAAGAGTTGAACATACCTAAATATAAACTTGGCTTAGTCTCTACAGTGTAGCAACAGTCCATAATTCTTCATTGCATTATCTCCCTAAGATAGCATCTTCACGATATCATCAGTATTGGGAGTGTTCATAGGGGGGAAAAATCAGTCTTATATCTGCAGCATATGTTGCTGTCATCCCCATGAGTAATTAACATTTGTCTGGCTTGAGAATAAACATTTGTCCGCTCGCACAATTCTTGCTCATTTTTCTCCTTTTCGTTCCCTCCACCCCTCTCATTCTTATTAAATCAGCACTCTTCCAATTCATTTCAGAATTGTGTGCTTTAATAAATAGTGCCCTTCCTTAAAATAGTGAAGCAGAAATACAGAGAGAGAACAACTGATTTTCTATTGAACTTCTCTCTCTTCTCTTCCTCCTTTTCCAGCTGGGAGAAAGGGAAGGCAAAACAACAGCATCAACATCTGCAAGAACCACAAAAGAGCTTTTGAGAGACCTCTAATCACATGCTAGTGAAGACTTGTCACCTTTTCCTCACCTTGTTCATCAGTTCTGAATTATGACAAAGTTGCCATAGATTCTCAAGTCACTTTCAAAATACTGGAAAAAGTCTTATGGAAATCTTAAAGACTGATACATACATTACACTCTAAGTTTCTATGTATTGCAGCCTAAAATATTCATCATTATTTTCAATAACAAGGATTATTAAAATAAAAAGATTTTTATTTTTATTTTATTAAATAAAAAGGACTTTTCATCCTTTTTGTTTAACTCTTTCTCTGCTTTTCATCTCTTCCTTAATTGCGTCGATTACACTGTAGATTGTAAACTTGCCCTAGGCTTCATTGTAGCCATATATATAATAGTACCAGTACCACTATTACTAAAATAATAATAATTCTCAATAACTTTAGATACTGTCATTTGATTCTATTTTTTTCTGACTTTTTAACTTATTTGGGACATTGCCAAAATTATACTTCCTCTTGCACATTTATTAAATCCATGTGTTGTTTTTTTGCATGACCCTGTATCATGTTCATGTGTGTGCATGGACTGTGTGATTTGATTTTTATTGGTATTTATACAGCACTTTTGTGGTCTTGCTGATGAAAGGTGCTGTGTCTAGTTAGACTGGAATAGACTCAGTAAATCTGACAACCCATCAATGACTTGTTGCTATTGAATTCCGTTGACCTAGCAAAGAGCTGCTGCTGTCTAACTAGCTTTGAATTCCTCCTTTGGCACTCCATTTGTTAGCAAAATGGAATTTATAGTTTTCTATGTAGCATGCATTTTTTGTGAAATTAGAGTCCCCAAAAAAGAGTCATGGAAGTTTAAAAATTCCAGAGTCTGAGCAGATGTATAGTAATTAATTTGGATTCTGGCTCACCTTTATTTAGACAAATATCTGATAGTGTGCCAATGTCAAGACATTCGATTTACACTCTTGGAAAGAAAGTTGGCTTGGAGACTAATTGGGACTTGGAAGACAGTGGAAAGAACATTTGTTCCTTCTCTTTCCCTCACTCCCTCTTCCCTCCCCTCCCCCACCCTCTAATTCATATCTCTAAGAATTTCTGTTTTAGAACTGGTCATCTTAAATTATGCATGGACCTGCCTTTGAAAATGGTCTAGAAACATCATTTAGCTGAGAACAATATGATTGTGAGACTGACAGTTCAGTAAGAACATTATAAACATGTGACAATGCTTCACGATTGGACCCATACTCCAAGAGCTAGTTTTAAATTTGGACAGCCTTCACAGCATGAGCCAAAGCCTGAAGGACCACTTTTTTTCATATATATCTTCCTAAACAGATCCTACATAATTCTCAGAATTTCTTCTCCAGAGGATCCATTAATGGGTTGCAATGGGTGGGTTACAAAGGAAAGGATGTGACCCACCAGATATGAAATGTGCTGTACCAGGAAACTTGGCTAGCATATATTTTGGGGCCATTTCAGAGATGGGCAAAGACATATTTTCATTTTACATCCCTTTACATGTGCTTCAGACTCTTATTATGTTGAGTCATAGTATGATCATTTCTGCCCAGGATCCTTGTCTGAATGCTGAGTTAATGTTTCTGCCTTGCCACCTTGAAAATGTCTTGATATAGAAAATGTTAGAAGTCAACACTAAACAAAAGGGAAGTCAGTGAAACATTTAAAAAGTTCAGGTGAGATGAAAAACTTTAATAAGACATTGAAGAAGTAACCTCATTATTATTCCAAATTTGTATAATATTAGAATAAACATATATTTACTCTCTGTCTCAGCAGGTAGCAGCCGCTGGCTAACTTTGGGCTTGGAAACTAAGCAGATCAGATCTGGTTAGTACTTAGACCACAGACCTCTTGGGAACTCCAGACTAGACTGAGAATTTGAAAAAGCTTGCTGGAACTGGCAGACACTTCTAGACGCCAAGAAACATACGTGGATGTGTCAGTCAGTGTGAATGCTTTACCTTTATGCTTATAATATTTAGCACAGCATATATGTTTTATGGAAATGGTAGGTAGAGGACTGGTCATGTATGTAATATTAAACATTGTATGCTTCACACACTAATATGCAAAAAGGTATATTGAGAGAAGATGCATACACAGAGTTATCTGTTAAAGTAGAACCCTTCAGTGGACAGTACTACATTTTCCAGAATCCCAGGTGCCAGCAGGAAAGTCTATATTCTTAAAAGTGTATTGAAATAGAAGGACACAGCTCTGCTGTATGTGTGAAAAACAGGATCCATTTATGGCTTTGGTTGCTAATACTTGTATGGTACATCTGGTATTCTGATATCTCTGGAAGAAGCACTGCTAAAAGGGGGGGAAAATCAATTCATCAATTTTTACTGGCTAGATTGTGCTAAACATACAGCAGCTAATGTTTAACACTGTATTTAAATGGAAGCCATCTTTACTTACATATTCGTATAGCTAAGAATGGGAAATGTTTTTGATGGATAAGTTTACTCCATGGAATGTTCGTATTAAACGTTAAATATGATAACAGTTAGGAATGGGAAGGGATTCCTTTCTTATCCAAATCAACATCTATGATTTGGAAATACAAATTCCCAGTTGGGTTTCTGGCAGGGTATTAAGGCTTCTGAACTCAGTCCACTGAAGTGTGCTAGTGTGCTACTGAGCTATTTTATCATCCAAATCATTGTTGCCTCTTTGGTAGGCTTTTATCTGTTTAGTTATTTAATGTGTATAAATTTCCCTTGTGTTTATTTTGGAATTATAGAATCCTGAAGTTGAAGGGGTGATTTAGGCCATGACGACCAACCTTTGACTCAGTGCAGGAAATCAGATTAAAGCTTTCCAGACAAATGGATGTTTAGCCTCTGCTTGAAGACATCCAATGAAAAGGACCCCACCATCTCTCTGCATAATTGGTTCCACTGTCAAATTGCTCTTACTCTTAGGAAGATTTTTTCTAACATTCAGTTGAAATTTGCCTTCCTGTACTGTAACTTAAATCCATTGTTCCATGTTCTCTACACTGGGAAGAGAGAGAACAAGTCTAAGGGACCTCCTTTTTAAGTATTTGAAGAGTGCTGACCTATTGTCCTCTGGTCATTCTTTCTCATAGCTAAACATATCCAGTTTTTTCAGCCTCTCTTCATAGGCCCTTCATGGTCTCCTGATCATCTCTTTTGCCCTTCTTTGAATCTCTTCCAATTTCTCTGGGACCTTCTTAGAGTGTGTGGTGCCCAGTTCTTCATACCAAAGCAGGTGGCACACAGTTCTTCAGACCAAAGCAGAATACAGTGGAACGATTACTTTTTGTGATTTGGAAACTATGCTTCTGTTGACGCAGCCTAAAATAGCATTTGCCCTTTTTGCAGCCAGATCACGTAGTTGCCCTTATATTCACTTTGTAATTACTATTCTAACATCTTTTTCACAAGACTCTCCCTATACCTGTGCACTGAGTTCTGCTTCCTAAGTGAACAACTTTGCACGTGTCCCTGTTAATTTGCTTTTAAGGTATTTTCAGCCCATTTGTGTAACACATCAAGACTATTTTTAATTTTATTTTTGCCTTTTTGAGAATGAACAGAAGTACAGAATACTCAGCTTATGGTCATCCGTAAATCTTACCAGCATTCCCTTCATTTTGTCATCCACAGAAATTCTATCAGTTAATTATGATAGCCAGTGAAGGCATAGTTGATAGCATCACATAATTGAAAGGAGCCATTTAGAACATCAGATCCTACTTCCAGATCAGTGCTGGACTCAGAATTCAAGCATCACCTGACAGATGGCTGTCCAGCCTCTGCTTGAGGACATCCAGTGAAAGAGCGCCCATCACCATTCTGGTGGTTTGTTCCACAGCTGAACTACTCTTACTATTAAGTAGCTTTTTCTAACATCCAATTGGAATTGCCTTCCTTTAACTTAAACCCATTATTCCTGCTTTCGGAAATGAGACAGAGCAGGTCTTCTTCTATGAGACCTTTTTTCAGGTCTTTGAAGAGCACTTTTACGACTGCACATACCCAACTTCTTCAAGTCTCTCCTCAGTTTCAACTCTCCTGATCCTTGCCATTGTCCTCTGAATACTGTTGGCCACATTAAAAATTTTTCATGAGAATAAAGATTTTTTTTTTAAAAAGGGGGGGTGGGATTTATTGCCTGTTCAAGAACTGCAAAGGGAATAACCTTTCAGCCAAACACACCACCAGTCTTATATTGCAGGTTGCTAGAAGCTGGTTCAAAAATTTAAGGCTGCTTTCTTCAGTTAGTACACTCAAGAGATGTATTACTGCAACTGACTAGGAATTCTGGGACTTGTAGTCCAACACAACTTTAGTGCACCAGAATTGGGTTGTTTTATTAAAAATACACTATTATATATGACTGGAAGGAGAAAGTAGTCTTGATTTTATGTAGACCAAAATAATTTTATTATTTAATACAGAGATATTAGCTTTCTAACCCTGTCTTTCCGATATGCTAATGTATAGCAGTGGGTATGTGTTGCAAACTGCATTGTTAAGCTTAGAAATGTCTTCCTAACCTTGTCACCACTGATACTTGTTAATATACTTATTGTTTTAATGATTTTTGCAGAGGTGTTTAGTTTTTAGGGTAGGTAGGTAACTAGCATATTACTATGGTAAATGATGATGAAAAATAATATTAGATTGTGTCACATGTTATCCTTTCATTTATGGAATGCTCTTTGATCCAGTGGAAACTCACAAATGTAATGGAGATGGAGATGAGTTTGGCAAATTTCACTTGCAGCCTTTCACATATTCAGGAAGGTTCCCCGGTTGTCTGGACCAGATTTGGGAGCTATTGCAGTAAGTAAAAAAACAAACAAAACAAAACCTACTTCCCCATCTCTCTTTCTGCTAGATCAAAGACTTAGATTAATGGGGGGAAAACACTTTGGGATGCAACTTGCTGAATGTGTATGTCATACTATTATTTTGGAACTTTGGTTCAGTATTCAGATAGGCCACTTCAAAGAACATATTTTTTAACTCTTTTTTCCCTTTCCTTTCCTTTCCTTTCCTTTCCTTTCCTTTCCTTTCCTTTCCTTTCCTTTCCTTTCCTTTCCTTTCCTTCCCTTCCCTTCCCTTCCCTTCCCTTCCCTTCCCTTCCCTTCCCTTCCCTTCCTCCTTCCTCCCCTTCCCTTCCCTTCCCTTCCCTTCCCTATCTCCTTCCTTTCCTTTCCTTTCCTTTCCTTTCCTTTCCTTTCCTTTCCTTTCCTTTCCTTTCCTTCCCTTCCTTCCTTCCCTTCCCTTCCCTTCCCTTCCTCCTTCCTTTCTTTTCCTTTCTTTTCCTTTCTTTTCCTTTCTTTTCCTTCCCTTCCCTTCCCTTCCTATCTCTTCCCTTCCCTTCCCTTCCTCCTTCCTTCCTTTCTTTTCCTTTCTTTCCTTTCCTTTCCTTTCCTTTCCTTTCCTTTCCTTTCCTTTCCTTTCCTTTCCTTTCCTTCCCTTCCCTTCCCATCCCATCCCAACCCTTCCCTTCCCTTCCCTTCCCTTCCCTTCCTCCTTCCTCCCCTTCCCTTCCCTTCCCTTCCCTTCCCTTCCCTTCCCTTCCCTTCCCTTCCCTATCTCCTTCCTTTCCTTTCCTTTCCTTTCCTTTCCTTTCCTTTCCTTTCCTTTCCTTTCCTTTCCTTTCCTTTCCTTTCCTTTCCTTTCCTTTCCTTTCCTTTCCTTCCCTTCCCTTCCCTTCCCTTCCCTTCCCTTCCCTTCCTTCCCTTCCCTTCCTTCCCTTCCTCCTTCCTTTCTTTTCCTTTCTTTTCCTTTCTTTTCCTTTCTTTCCTTTCTTTTCCTTTCTTTTCCTTCCCTTCCCTTCCCTTCCCTTCCCTATCTCTTCCCTTCCCTTCCCTTCCCTTCCCTTCCCTTCCCTTCCCTTCCTCCTTCCTTCCTTTCTTTTCTTTTCCTTTCTTTCCTTTCCTTTCCTTTCCTTTCCTTTCCTTTCCTTTCCTTTCCTTTCCTTTCCTTTCCTTCCCTTCCCTTCCCTTCCCTTCCCTTCCCTTCCCTTCCCTTCCCTTCCCTTCCCTTCCCTTCCTTTCCTTTCCTTTCCTTTCCTTTCCTTTCCTTTCCTTTCCTTTCCTTTCCTTCCCTTCCTTTCTTTTCCTTTCTTTTCCTTTCTTTTCCTTTCTTTTCCTTTCTTTTCCTTTCTTTTCCTTCCCTTCCCTTCCTTTCCTTTCCTTTCCTTTCCTTTCCTTTCCTTTCCTTTCCTTTCCTTTCCTTTCCTTTCCTTTCCTTTCCTTTCCTTTCCTTTCCTTTCCTTTCCTTTCCTTCCTCCTTCCTTTCTTTTTCTTTCTTTTCTTTTCTTTTCTGTTCTTTTCTTTCCCTTCCCTTCCCTTCCCTTCCCTTCCCTTCCCTTCCCTTCCTCCTTCCTCCCCTTCCCTTCCCTTCCCTTCCCTTCCCTTCCCTTCCCTTCCCTTCCCTTCCCTTCCCTTCCTCCTTCTCCTTTCTTTTCCTTTCCTTTCTTTTCCTTTCTTTTCCTTTCTTTTCCTTTCCTTTCCTTTCCTTTCCTTTCCTTTCCTTTCCTTTCCTTTCCTTTCCTTTCCTTTCCTTTCCTTTCCTTTCCTTCCCTTCCCTTCCCTTCCCTTCCCTTCCTTCCTCCCTTCCCTTCCCTTCCCTTCCCTTCCCTTCCCTTCCCTTCCCTTCCCTTCCCTTCCCTTCCCTTCCCTTCCCTTCCTTCCTCCTTCCTTCCCTCCCTATCCCTTCCCTTCCGTTCCCTTCCCTTCCCTATCTCTTCCCTTCCCTTCCCTTCCCTTCCCTTCCCTTCCCTTCCCTATCTCCTTCCTTCCCTTCCCTTCCCTTCCCTTCCCTTCCCTTCCCTATCTCCTTCCTTCCCTATCTCCTCCCTCCCCTCCCCTCCCCTCCCCTCCCCTCTCCTCTCCTCTCCTCTCCTCTCCTCTCCTCTCCTTTTTTTTTTTTTTGGTGTGGGTGAATTATTACTGAACTCCACCAGCTTCTGGATTATTTGCAAATACAGATGGTTATTATTTGTCCTTATAAGGTTTTGGCAAAGAGACAAAGGCCTCAGTAAGAACTGTTGATGCTTGGATAAAATAAATAAGCATTTTTGTGACTTACTGGTTCACTGAATAATCATGAATTTACTCAAAAATATATTTATGCTTTTTAAGACACTGCAGCTAAAAATCAGCAAGATCAAAGCAATCACAAATGTCCAGATCTGAGAATCTATATGAACACATCTATTTATGTTGCTTGCTAATGATAGATTTGTCATTTAAGTTAGCAAAAGAGTGGACGGTGTAAGACAAAATATGAATTTCAGCTAGTAAGGACAATCACTGAGCTTTTCAGAGGAGCACCCAGCTAACTTTGTCTGGGTTCAGAAGCCAAACTGAGCTGAGTCTGGTTAAAGTTGGATCAGAGGCCTCCAGGGAACACTGGGTCTATAAGCTACACTGGGTGTAAAGGAACATAGAGATAACTTTGATGAAGGAACGGACAAGCTGTTAAGGGAGGAAAAATGACAGCTTAAGACTGATGTCAGCCCTTCCAGGTAGGTCAGGTCAGGAAACTGCACGGAGTCCATTAATGCCACATTATTGTTGTAGGGTATAATAATAGAATCATGAAAGCCTGCCAGAGTTTCTGGCCCAGCTTACATCATACAGAATCCAGGAGGAGTTAATTTGAGTTTATTTCTCACACTTCCCATTTTCCCATAACTGAGTTGTTGTTTTTCCTTCCTTAACAGCTCCTACTTTTCTTCATCAAAGTTATATCTACTTTCCTTTACACTGGAAAACTGGAAAATCACCCCAGAAGAACATTCTAAAATGGTGCTAAAAATCATACAGACGTGTCCACAGAGACACTAGGAGTCAAATTCAACTCTAAGACTAGTATTTACTCCAAGTCAGCCTCTTCTTGTCCCCAAAGCAAAATGGCCAGCCAGTTATTTGATTGTTTGCTGGTTGGTAAGTCCGTAGTCCATTAGCTACTCTTTTAAGTTCAATGTGCTGCCTATTATTTGAAGACTTACAATTCCAGAAATAGCAGGAGAAATTTCACCCTAATGTAGCAGCAGAACTGAATGCATGGCCCATGGGGAATGTTAGCTGTTTACATTTTCTTGATAAATGTGTCTGGGTGATATATATATGTTTTCCAACATGTCACTTGCCTATGTTAAATTTCTGTCGGGTATTTAAAACAACTTAGGAATATACTTAAAGACAAGATAACTTAAATTTACAGTTGCTTGAGACTACCCTCCCAAGGATGGATTGCTTGATGTTTGGAAGAATCAGTAACAGCCTGCTAGCCTGTCATTTTGAAAGCGTAACTGTATAATTTGGTGAAATAAAGCCCGTGCTGCTTGCCTCTGCTTGCCTGACAGCAAGTTTTGTCAGGAAAATATCACAGCAAATAATCCACTTCACCACCAGTCATTTTGATAAATTGCTTGTGGAAATGTAATTGGCAGTGGGAATGCCAGGGGTCATGTCAGACCTTGCAATTTAGAATTACGCCAGTTATTTAACTTCCAGGCACTCCTACATTATCTTCCTTATTGTTCTTGAAACATGACCTGTCTTGATGCAATTGAGGCAAGCCTGCATGAGGGGCTCAAGAACAAGGAAAACATCCCTGCCCTTGGGTTCAAACTGTAGGCTTCTTCTAACCAGAAGAATAACGAAAGCTATGTGCAATTTGCCCCTAAAAAAATAGTCATCAGTCACTTGTTCTCTAGTTCTGAGTTTTGTATGGAAATAGCCTCTTTTACAAATGTTTTCTGCTTGGGGTTCTGGAGGTTCACACCATTATTTGCAAATGTTTGGCTTAGCTTTAATGGTTGTTTTAAAACTCACAACCAGTGTTTATTTACTTGTTTTAAAAAATTTATAAGCTGCCTTTCGAAATGATGGTTTCCCAGTGCTGCTTCTAAAACATTTAAGAAAATGGAATTTAAAAATTTTGGCTTGAAAAAATCAAAGTACGTATAAACAGTCATAATTCTTGAATAGTAAAAGAACAGAAATAAAACAAATATTAAAAATTCCATTAGAGAATCATAGTGTTTGTTAAATATTAACTTGCTTAAATATTAAATGACCCAGGAGACTAGAAATATCTCTAGGTGTTGCAGTGACTTGCCAGGAACACAAAGGACAGCTCTTCCTGTATTTCAGGACTGGAGAAGCATCATGAGCAAAACCTTTAGGGTCTGGGTAAAAACATACAGCACTAGGCATTTCTTCAGATATTGCGGTCCTAAACCATGGTAGATTAATGCTTTAAGAGTTGGGTGAGGAACCCAGTTTAGGCAAATAGCTTTACCGTAATCTCTTACCTCTCCCAGCTAGGTATCCTCCAGATATGGTCACTTCAATTCCCATACTTCCTGGTCAGATGTGTTGAAGAAGGACGACACATCTACAGACATCCAATTGGGAAACCCTAGGAGGGGATCTTCCTGCTTCGTGTGGAGTTACGCAAAATAGGATTTCAGATTATATGAACAATTCTAGTGTTCATATACAGGTCACTGCACAGCAGCAGCTCAGATTTGCTTACATTCCAGACAGTAAGCGAGATGCTCTTCTGATAATGAAAAAATGCCTCCATTTTACACTACATTGTGTTCTCGAAGGTGGTGGGGGATGCAGGCGGCCTTCCTGAGTACCTTTGAACTATTTTCCCCCTTCCTTTGTTTTTCTAGAAGATAAAACTTTACAGATGCATTTAAAAGGCAGTCTAATGAGGACCAGTGTTTGCAAAACAAGGAAAACCTTTCTTCGACCCCTACCCCACCAGTTTCAGACAGCCTAACTTCATTAAGAAGGATTTGTACTCCAGCTTAATCTTTGAAACTGTAGAATATGCACGGCGGAGTGGTGGGTGTTTTACATAGTTCTGATCCTTTCTTGTCGGTTTCTAAAGGTCACATTGTACAGCTGAGCACTGTTAGTCTGCTGGCCTTTCATATAGCTTTACTGACTTTTTCTTCTGAATTGTTGGCCCTGGAAGAGAGTGGAATAGGGGAGGATTTTAATGGACTTTGAGACTTGTTCACAATTATACAGATGCTCTTAACTGGAGGCCATGCTGAAATGGAGTCCGTTGTAATCCATGTCGGGGTTCCAGCAAATTTGGCCCTTGGTGGGCGCTTTAAGGAACACAGGAAGCAAAGTAAGCTGTTTCCATACATAAATAACATTCCCAAATCCACAGTCAGGTAATATCTTTTGTTAGGATCAAACAATATGGGTAGTGTGGGAAAAAAAGAAGGGTACCCCAGATACAGCTCCTTTCCTGAATTGACGTTACGGGATTATTTCACACCATTTTAAGGAACAATTCTGGCCTGTTTGAAAGCACTTGGCAAGAACTTCACCTTTTAGTCTTTTTGGAAAGTCCTCTGTGTGTGCATGTTGGAGAATTAATAAAAACGAAATTGGACCAGCTGTACTTCCATTTTAAATATATTGCTTCAAAATCTCATAGAACATCCATTAATTTGTGGAAAGGCTTAAATCTCCTTTAAGTTGAGACCAGCTCCTGGTGACTTCACATCTGCGTAGTTTTCTTGGCAACAGTAAAGAAGCTTTTTGCCCCTGCCTTCTTCCAGTTCACTTGGTGAGAAAATTACAAATTATGACAGGGTCAGTTCATCTATCAGCAGTAGCCACACTCTTGGATCTACAGTATGTATGGATAAAAAATGTCAGAAGAATAGAGTCATGCTTTGCTTTCAACTAACAGGCCACACTGAGGCACGGCAAGGTTGGCCTAAAGGAGCAGATACTGACCACCTGAGCTGCAAAATTCAGGTCACCCCTAGGTGGCAACAAAGAACGCTTGCTGCCATCTAGAGGTTGTTCAGAGTTTTGCAGCCCCACCATGGCACTCCTAAGAGAGAAGAACCTTCAGGCATGTGAGCAGGGCACTTGATGTAGTGGGCTGTGAGAATAACCTTGAGGAGCAAGAGGAAGAGCCACAACCAGGGCAATAGTCAGACAAAAGAAATCTGGGTCCAAAGCAGAAATGTAATTTGAGTAAGTGTCTCAGACATGACCCTCTCTAGTTCTCTTGCGGGTAAAGGCAGGGAGAGGGGAGGCACTTTCAGACTTGCAAGTTTCTGTTACCATAACCCTACAATAAAAGTAGTTTTAGTATTTATTATTTGGTTTTCAAGTCTGGCCTACCTCGAAGTGCTGACACCTAGGCCTTAAAAACTTGGAAAGGGAATAACCCTGAGACATTTGTTTTAAAATGCAATTTGAGCAGAAGTTGAATTAAACTTCTTTTTGCTTTACATCTGTGGGCAGGAGACCATTATTACATGGATTTGGAGGTTCTGCTGAGAGGAAAAGGCATGAGGTTTACATATACACATGGCTGTATTTTGAAGGGGTGGAGAGGAGGAAGAGTGGTGGAAAGACTGAGCGAGTGGGACTGTGAAGGGAGACCTTTCCACACTCAGACTGGTGGACAGAAGAACCAGCTGAGACCCTTTCTTCTGTCTGCCCTCCATTGCCACAGCCTGGTGGACACTTAGCATCTGAGCTTTCTCACCAAGGGTGACCCTATCGGAGGGGTCTGCCTTGGTGCCCAGAGGATACTACTTACACCTCTGCCCCTAAACTTGCTTATCACCCTCAGGTATATTGGAAGATGCAGTCGAGTCACTTGAATTGAAGTACAATTTGCAACCAGGTTTTCTGCAAGAGAGGTAGGTGGGGCACCACCTTATCGTTTGTCTTAAGCAGGATGGCCCAGCACTGCAAGCTCTTCCAAGCTGTGTCAAAGCCACCTGTCATTCCCAGAGTAGTAAGCTTAAGAGGACTCATTCTTTCTCATTCCATGACTTTTCTCCTAGCTTGTGGTCTGTGCTGGTGGTCTAGCTAACAATTTTGCAAGAGTTGGTCTAACCTTTCTAAATTGTTTGTGGATGATCCATTATTGGTTTAAGATTTCTTTGCAGACTTGTTAGACCACTTTTCTTTTGTTGGTTTCTTATAACAAAACAATTCAAAATGGCTCTATAGTAATAATAAAAAACTACTTTTACTGGTAATCCTCGCTTAACCACCACAATAGGTACTGGAAAATTTGTTGTTAGGCAGGGCGGTTGTTAAGCGAGTCAACCTAATTTTACAACCTTTTTTGCAGCGGTCATTAAGTGAACCACTGCAGCTGTTAAGTGAATCATGTGATTATTAAGTGAATCATGCAGTTTCTCACTGATTTTGCTTGCTGGAAGCTGGCTGGGAAGATTGCAAATGGTGATCACGTGACCCCAAGAAGTAAGTGCAAGCTGGTTGCCAAATGCCTGGATCACAATCATGGGACTGCAGGGGTGCTGCGACAGTTGTAAGTGTGAGGACCGGTTGTAAATCCCTTTGTTCAGCACCATTGTAACTTTGAATGGTCACTAAACAAATGGTTGTTAAGTGAGGACTACCTGTACTGTTGAGTAAAACAGTAAAAATAAGCAATAATTAGGGCAGGTGGTAGAATCAGGGAAGTGAGTGAATATGCAAGGTTTTGGGGGCTTGTTTTTTTAGCAAAAGCCCTCCACAGTATGGGCTGCCTAATCTCTGTCAAAATTTCTTTCTGATCTGACTGGCCCTGCACAGCTTGGTCAGAGTCGAGGCTGTTGTCCAGTAGGAAAGTCATGATGCTTATGAACTAGAGAACTGGCCATTCTTATCTCTGGGAAATTCACAAGCAGGATTTGAAGACATATTAAACTCTTTGGTGGTACCTTTTCTCTAAACCCGAAAGTTAATTGTGATGGTGCTAATCATCATATTTAGCATCCATAGACAGACCCATTGCCCTCCTGGAATTCCCTTTCTTTTTTTAATAAGGGGGATAGTACCATTTACACTTTAATTATGTTCTGTGTGTAGTAATTCTTTTTGCATTTATTGACTCATTCAGCTTCACTGAAGGTCTTTCATTGCTAAGAGAGTAGAAGAAACAATTGTCCCAGTCATTTTTATGTTGGTTCTACATTTTATTGTTTATGAAGCAAAAGAGAGAAGGCCAGTCCGTATTTTAGCATCTGATTTTTCTAACCACATCTGCAAAACATTCTGGAAACCATACCTCCACAACTCTAAACCTTGCTTCTGGTTGTATAGGTTTGTATAGGAGTCAAGCCAAATTCTTGCCTATCTGTAGTGACAGACTTAAAGGCGTCCAGTCAGCTTCATGACTGAATAGAGACTTGAATGTGTATAGTTCTGTATCCTCTGCTCATCTTACCATGCTGATCCTACCCTGAATACTTTTGAACAGGTTTGCCCAGAATTGTGTGGTTATTTAATAACAGCTTCTCAGAGCTCTGGATCCTCTATATGATCCCTTGCTCTGTTTTAACTTCTACAGATCAGTCTGTGTTGGCCCAGGAATTCTGCCCCATTTTTGCTTGATGATCAGAATATTCTGCACTCCAAAGAAGAAATGGAGTAAAAGTCATGCTTTCACAGGCACATACAGTGTGCAATCTTGAGTCCATTTGTGAATTGTCTGCCTGCCCCTCTCTCTTAAATAAATCAATGATAAATTCATCTTTGCATGAGTGTCTGCTTTGGGCCTAATTCATTCTATTCAAGAAGCATGCCAGAATCAATAGTTAACAGAAATCCTCAACAACTAAGTAATAATGAATAGAGATCCTCAAAGATAATCCCTGGGCTCTGAGATCAGTTTATTTTTATCATCACTGTTCCCTTTGTTTCCAGACTTTGGGAATGTGGGTCCTTCCTGGAAAAAATGATAGCAAATCTGAGATTAGTATATCTATCTATCTATCTACCTATCTACCTACCTACCTACCTACCTATCAATCTATCTTGGTTGCTTCTTGAAGGGTCTGTATACAACTTAAAAAAACAGGGCAGGGTAATCTCAGATTTGCTGAAACAGAAAATATATGGGGCCATAAAAATCAGGGGAACCTCAAAATCAGCCAGTGACATCAAGACGAGCATAGTCAGTGACTGTATAATGCTAAAGGGGACTGGATATTGAGGAAGTCTGGGAAGGAAACTAAGTGGATGCTGTTTAGAGTCATACGGTTGAAGCAGTATATAAGTATTAACAATAAACAAACCTTTCTGCCTCACCATGTTTTCCTGCTCTTTCAACTTCTATATAGATTTAACAAAGCAAAGAGTATAGTGTGCTCTCAATTTTAATTCAGAAAAAAATGCATGCATGGCCTATCAGATGTTTTGAAATGGTGCATAAAAATATATAATTTCAAAGGTTGCTATGCCCTACAGCCTGCTTCTCAAAGATATGCCAGGCAAAATAGCAACTGGCAAATGAAACCACTTGCTTTGGACCGCAAATTATTAGAAACAGATGGACTCCCCCCACACTTCTGGAACACGCTCCTATCTTGAACTAGTTGAAAGCTCTCAGATCTTTTAGAATCTTGCTCAAGAAAAGCAAGATCACGTGTTACGTTAAATAATCCCTATGGGAGTTAGGATATGTGGTTAATCTCATCTGTTTTATGTTCTACTTTCTTTAAATGATGAACATTCAATGATAACATTGACTTTTCTGACACTTCTTATCCTTTTAGCCAGCTTTCTATTATCCTTCATCATGTTATTAGGCTTTCCTACAAAAAGGAGGTTTCGAACATCCCATCCTTATTGAAATGTAGAACTGTGTTTGTACATCGAAGCCCTGGGCAGCTGCCATTACAGAGTTCAGGGCTCTCTGACAATTTTATTTTGTGGCATGGCATTTTGGGCAGTGCTGGCATTAGGGTTTAGCTGTGCAGTTTGCCATGTAAATGCCCTTCATAGGGGGAGCAAGGCTTTATTTGGGGCATTTTGTAAAATTAAAAGGATGGGTGATCAAAGCACTGCTGTTTCCCAGACCTGCCTGTCTATTGCTGCCAACTAAGCCCCAGGAGACAAGGTGGCATCAGAGAAGCCCCATGGGGCATTTTAACTAAGGCCACCATAACCTTGGAACCAACAATGGCCATGCAAACTAGTCCTGTATGTTTTACTTAGTAGCATAAATAGTGTTCCTAAATAAAGGAACTTCTGCCCTGAATCTTAACAAGCTCATGCTTGAAATCTTGGCTACAAATAGGCTGACAGTTTCACTGATCTGTCTCAGTATATAATATAATATCCTAGGTCCGGCAGTTGGAGATGGATTATCCTCCTAGGCCTTTTGACAACTGCAGTTTCAGTATAACTGCCTGGCATATAAACTACATTTATATTGTAAATGTCATAAATCTAGCAGCTCACGGTTATTAGAGGTAATGTATGAATATTTTCAGGCATTCTTTCTTAGTACCAATGGTATGTATACCCTCGATGATTTAAGTCTACATCTCAAACTTTTTAAGCCAGGATTCATATTTTTAATGCTCTGCCTTAAGAAACATTTTTTTTCATGGGGTCAGAAAGTAATACGATAGTAGCAGGCGATTTCTAGAATCATTCATTCTATTAGCTCCAGCAGCACTCACAGGATCTTTCTGTTTTCCTCAGTCTGACCACACACTTCCTTAAACCCTCTTATGAATGGTGCTGCCCCCCCCCTCTTTTCATATTGTTGATTTGTTGACTTGCACTAGAGTTTTACCCCAGGGAGCATTCCATAATGGGCCATTGCTATTTACCTATGAAAAGATCCATGAATGTTAAATTACATTACTACTAGTTAAATCTGCAGTGGGCCAGAAAGTCCCATTCAAAGAATGCTCATCAATCATAACTCCTCATACAGGAGAAAGAGAATGAGCGGGAGGGAGAAGATTTGGTTTTGAGCCATGAGCTCCTCAGGATTTTTATTCATTTTTATTCTTTGAGGAAGGAGCAGGTGGGAAATGCTTACTGTATCGATAGAAGACAACGTTCGGTGGAAATAGTATGCTGTTGATGTTGTATCGTGTTTTATCTTTTTTTGTTTTACTGATCTTGCTGTGAGCTGCCCAGGGTTATTGTACATAAGTTGGGGGGCTATATAAGTCTTATCAATAAATAAATGCAAATGCCTTGGAAGACATAAATAATATTCAAAGTAATCTTGAATGTTTAAAAAACTGGGCAGGGAATGCCAGATTGAAATGAACAGAGATAAATGCAGTTATTCATTTAGGTAAAATAAATCAAATGTGCAGGTCTAAGATAAGTCATACCTAGCGCTTAACACAAGAGTACATCTGAAAGTGATTTTGGAGTTACAATTGATCACAAGCTATGAGTCAGCAGGACAATGTAACTGCAAAATGGGCAAATAAAATTTTAGGCTGGATCATAATTTCTCAGTAATGACAACCCTTCCAGTCTGTGTACAGTTCTGGTCATCACATTTTAAGAAGGATTCAGTTCAACTGGAAGTGATTCAAAGGAGAGTGAAGAGGATGAGGGAACTGAAGTTGAGGAGAATAGAAATTGAGGAGGGAGGGTATGATAATGCTCTTCAAGTATGTGAAAAGTGCTTATATACACGCAAAAGGACTATCATTTGTTCTTTGTGATCACAGATTGAAAGGCATAAAATAGTAGACTTAACTCCCTAATAGTAAGTTTGTATAATCCTTTGCCTAAGAAGATGATGAGCTTTCATTCTTCAAACAGGAACTAGACAGACACCAGGTGGAGATGGTTTGGACTCTTGAATTAGGGAGAGTGGATTTTGAGGAATTTAAATGAGTCCTTCCCGTTCTATAGTTCTATGTGAAGGATAGGACTCTTAATTTACTGATTTCATCATCAACATCATCTCTTTTTTGTTTTCCAGGAAAAAGTGCTGTAAAGGTTATAAGTTTGTTCTTGGGCAATGCATTCCTGAAGGTATGTAATGAAATGTTTCTTTACCGTGTTTATCACTTCCATGGCTCTGTGTTCCTGTGCTAAATTAATAAATATAAGATTGAGCATTTATTTAATATGCTGAGAATTTTCCAAGCTGAGTCCATTAATTATCAGCTCAGCTCCTCTTCAGAAGAGATGCTGCAAAGAGGATTATGCAGCACTGCCACTGGAGGTGCAGGGCAGATTGTTCCTATGGGTAGGAAAACTCATGGAACTGGGATTTTGCTTCTGAGATTTCTCCTTCCTGTAGCCAAACAGCTCTGGTGCCTTGCCACCATTTCCTTGGTAACTTCAAGAGGTGACATGGCTGTTCTCTTTGCACAGTGACCCGATGAGGGTTGTTTCAGAGAAGGGTTGCTTTTTCCCCCAAAAAATGCAGCAAGGGAAGAACAAAGGTGGGGCTGGGGTTCTAGCTGGCTGCTGTTTTAATATATTGGCTCTTTTTAACCAGCTGGCCAGCTACATCGAAGAATGCTACAGTGAGGGCACTAGTGCAGCATTGCAAAACTCAGGACGCCAGGGATGAGGCTGATGGCTTTGTAGCAGTGCCCTTATTGTAGAATTTAACACTCAATTCCCACGAAGCTAAACTCTATTTTCTAGGGTCATAAAATCAATTAGTAAACGTTTCTAATGGAGCAACTTCACTTCCTCGTAGCAATAATTGCACAGCAATAACACAGACTGCCTTCTGTTTACCCAGTGCTTCAGCAGTAGGGCCTTGGAACAGTAGTAATATTCTTCTGACCCAGGCTACCTCTCCTTATAGCAAAACCCCATCTATCCTTACCATACTGCTTCACCCTGGCCCTCTCATTCTGACAGAGATTTCAGCTCTGTTCTTTCCTTTTTCTTTTTGGGAAAAACGTGACTTTGGAAAGTTCTGTTTAAAAAACAAGTCAAACCAAATTTTACCTATCCACTGTGGCAGACTTAAAGTTTTCCCATCAGCTTCATGACTGAATAGATCTGAATGTGGGTTTCACTATATACTCTACTCGTTTTACCATGAGGAGACATGATGAAAAGAAATTGCTGAAATCTTGCATGAGTTCATTATGTCTTATGAAGTTCCCTCTTGTGGAGGGGGACTCTTTTGGGTGTCCTGGGGACACTGGCATCTGTGGACATTGTGTTGACTTCTGTGGCTCACTGTTGCCAGGTGCATGCTGATAAATGCTTCAGAGAGATGTACCACTCCTCTCCCAAAATCATTCTTGGAAGATTCAACTATGCTAAGGATAACTTCTTGTTTAAATGGAAATGTTTTAATATAATATGTATTTTAGCCTCTCTGGAGTATAATAACATTTTCATTTTTTAAAATTTATTAGATAAAGGAGTTCAACCTATGGTTCATTCTTTATTAAAGATTTACACACACTGAATGTAAGTGTAAGAGTGTGTTTTATAGGTCATGCATTCTCAACTCTGGCAGGCTTGCATTGTTATGAAAGTTGCTAAGACAGTGCATAAATTTGACACACCCTTCTTGTTGTGAACCAATGTAAAATCAATAAAAGGACTCACCTTATTTTTATGGTAGATATAGTATCAGCAGATGTTCTAGCTTAGTTGCTCAATGTTTTGGGAATTTTGGCAGCCAGTCACAAACTTGATCATGTATTGGGGCAAAACTGTGATAAAAAACTTAGTAGATGATCAAACCCATGAAGTGATTTCTCCCATCTTAGATCTGTTGTCAGCACTGAGAAAGCTCTTGGGGCCATATGTTCTGTACTGATTTTTGAAATGGCAAACACTCTGAATCAAATGAGAAAATCACATTATACATCAAATAGATTCAGTACATTACATCATCTGCTTACACACTTAGCACAAAGGTTGCCAGTTGGGAACCAAATGTACAGTTTCAAATTAGGTTTGAAGGTACATATCAAAATAAGCATTTGTGAGATAAATGAGAAAACGGGGTTACAGTCATCAATGGAAAAGGTTGTTAATTTCTCTGAATCTTACCAGTGCTTCTCTTCTGCAACTATTCCTGATGGCTGAGGAAAGAAAAATGCCCCAAATGTCAGTAAATTTTTGGTGTGAAGTAGACATTATTGGAAGTACTTGGTGGCATAACAATAATGATTTTTCCTCCTTTCCACTTAATTATGTGTTGCATGCGATGACAACAGTATGCTCTGATTCCCTGTCCCTGCAAGCAGCACTCAGTGAATTCATTTTGCTTCTGTACAAGAAGCTGTGCAAAAGTGCAGGAACATGACTGCTTTTAATAACTACTTCCTCTGTTTGGGATTAGTTCTGTTTTCAAGTTTATTCTTCTTGAAACTATAAAACTCCAATTTTGCTTCTGGATAGCACACTGTTGGAGGAAACTATGCATTCACTAACATGTAACAGCATCTCAACAATATGATGAGTTGCCTCACAACCATCAGTAGTTAATTGTCAGCCCACATTTTTACTTTAGTTATGTATCAGTTCATTCATTCATTCATTCATTCATTCATTCATTCATTCATTCATTCATTCACAGCCCAAATCAGCCCATTGCAGGATGAAGACCACTTCAGCTGCTTTCCAACTGTTGTGACATGCCACAAATCATTGCCAGTTAACACTTTTGATGAGTTATATGATTTGGACAGCATTTCTTTGGCTATTTTCTGGTTCTTTTAAGGTCATATTCTCCCTCTCTTTAGACTATGATGTGTGTGCAGATGCTCCTTGTGAACAGCAGTGCACGGATATCAGTGAGGATTGTTGTTGTCTGCATTGATCTACTGTCATGTGAAATATTCAGCCCATTACAACTTCTATGAGGCTACCCACTTCATTATGTCACATACTCCCATCTTTGGTGTATCCATATATGCCTTGCCATGCCATGCCTTGCCTTGCCTTGCCTTGCCATGCCATGCCATATTGAGCATTGGTCATTCCAAGTAACTTTCAACTTCTGTACTGCTTTCACACTTAATGGCCAATTTTCACAACAAATGTCAGCATAAGTAGTATATGCTGATTAAACAATTTCGTCTTTAAGCATATTGATAGATTGTTTTTGAATTGCTCCCCAATTTATTTTAGCCTGGTTCAAAATTTCTTCTATCATAACACCTTCTTTTGACCAAACTAGATGCAATTATTAACCTTCTCCAGTTCATAATTTTCCATTTTTACTTATGCATATAACTTTCATACAGGTATATTCTTCAGAGATAACTTCTTCAGAGAACTTCTTCAAAAAAGGGATGCAATTGAAAAATACCTTTGTCTTTTTCTGTTTATTTAGATAGTTCTTTATCAAGTATAGTTAGTCTAATGGTTTGCTACCCTTCCATGATGAGTAATTTTGAATAGAACTACTGTACATTAATACATAAAGATAGAACACATATTAATATTTCATTGCTCCTGCAGTATTGGACAGCAACTAACTTCAGTCATATTCTCCCTCTCTTTAGACTATGATGTGTGTGCAGATGCTCCTTGTGAACAGCAGTGCACGGATAACTTCGGTCGAGTCCTATGTACATGCTACCCTGGTTACCGGTATGATCGTGAAAGACACAGGAACCGAGAAAAACCCTATTGCTTAGGTGGGTGCAAAGGATTGCAGTCAAAATGCATCTAAAAATAACAACATTTAGATTTATAATAATTTAACTGATGAAATGCTGTTCTCATGCTTTTCCATACAGTACATGTGAGTGTGAATTTAGTTGCCTATAATTTATACATTTCTGAATAGAGATGGTTCTACCAAAATGTATATTGAGGCAACTGCTGCAGATATGTCCTGGGAAGTCTCTCTGAATTCCCTGTGTTGTAGGACAGAATGCTGTGGATTGTGTCCTGAACCCTGTAAGTGGGTCTGCTCCCCAGTGCAGAAAAGATGTTTATCACATCACAGCATTTAAAAAAAAAAATCAGCTGTCAGTCTAGTTTGGTTCTGTATGTGGAATTGGAGAGATACCATCTTGTCCTCTGGCCATTCAGTAAAAACATCCTGAGCTATCTCCATTCTTGAGATCAGTTGAAAATAGAAGGCTTGTGTGAAGAACATGATTGCTTCTGGAATTTCCTGTTCTTTTCCAAATGTTCTGGCATTTTGGATTGTGGTTTCACAGATACACATGCAAAATTGTGCAAGCATTTCCCTTCGTTATCTGCCCACTGAAGTTGAAATACTAAAGATTTTTCTGCTGTAGTCTGTCTGTCTTTGATCGAAACCTGTTGGGCCCACATATCAACAGAGAGTATGGTCAGAGCCACACATAGGGATTGTTTACAGATACAGTTTTTACTTTTGATTCAGCGCATACCAAATAAAAGTGGGGATTCTTCCTTTCAATCTTGGAATAGATGCCTAACCAGTTATGTTATGAATTGTATTTTATAAATAATGGAAGTATAAGAAGTGGGTAATTATGAGTTTGCAGAGCAGCTTTTAAGGTTATGATACCACACATACTGGAAATAAATTCCATTACCAGAATGCATGATATTCCTTCTCATCCAAAATTATTTTTATCCTTGCAATTATTTGAAGTTGATTGGTAGCTCACCCAAGGTTGTTTAGAAAGCTTTGTGGTTGAGTGGGAACTTCAGTCACTATCTCTCCAACATCTTGGACACAAGGAGAGGGAACCAGATCTGGCCTCAGACCAAATCTAACTTTCTGTTGTCCCAGCAGGCCAGGTAACCTCAGGGTGTGGGAATTAAGGATGAGAGCTCCATACTGTGGCATTGCCCAGTTCTCTGAACAGTAGGAAACAGGGAGACATTGCTCCCTCTGAACTGCAGCACCAAGAAAATTTCTCTGTGAAAGATGAACTGGGGATCCCTCATTCCCCTCTTGCCATACATTGAACAATTTCTCTAGTACCTGCCTTCCCTGATAGGGGATACCTTGTATTGTCCCTAATAGAAGAAGTATACGATGCTGGCTGGGGAATTCTGGGAATTGAAGTCCACCCATCTTCAAGCTGTCAAGGTTGAGAAACATTGCTCTAGGAGCAGTTTGTCTGCTGTATGCATTTGCAGAAAGTACAAGGTTGCGTCTGGATTCCTGACTGCAGGTGATTTCTTCAATCTATTCATGGGAAGCAAGGATTAGAGTTATGGGATGGAGCTTCACTTGAAGCCCCATGATCTAGGCTGTCTGGCCTGGAAAATTGGATTAAATCTACAGGCTAGAGATTTTCCATCTAATATTGAACCCAACATACTGGTAGTGCAAAGCAATTTAGACATAAGCCTTGTTCAGCTAATAGAACTTACTCCTAAGTCAATAGAATTGCATCTGAGGTCTCACAGAGTTTTAAAATAGGTGCATGTTTATACAAATAATGAAAAGAATTATTTGGGACAAGTGTTTATTTGTATTCAATTATACTTATTGTGCCTTTATAAAGATCAGGCCATTGGTGCTCCTGAGTCAATGCTATCCATTGGGCTTGCAAATAGTCTTCTCCAACAGAAATATATGTAATTCTTTACTGGCTACTGAACTGGAATTTTCTACATGCAGAGCACATCTACTACTATTATGAAAGACCTACCCGTGACTACATAATTTCTTTGCTGCGCTAATGATGTTGCCTTAATTTTATTGTTATTATTTCTGCTAATGCTTTAAAGCAAATAGGTTTTTTAACAATTATTATAGGTTGTTGGAAAGAACATTGCAAATAAAGTGCATGGGAATTTAATAAATAAAAGGATGGTACAGACTTGGTTTCTCTGCTTTCTTCCATAAAGCGAGAACTTTATTATTAAAGTGGTTCTTAAATGTGTCCTGTCCATGATTATAGAAAATGTCTTTTAGTAATTAGTCTATTTGTCCATCTAACTAAATGTTATTTAATCTGACTGACAGCACCTCTTCCACGTATCAGGCAGCATAATTCTAATTATCTACTAGGACTATGAATGTATGCAAAAAGAATCAGAAAGGGTACTTTGAGATGTGTTGGAGCACAAACATGATTGATGGATGGACTGATTATGTGCCACCAAGTTGGTGTAGACTCTTAGTAACCACATAAATAGATTTTTTCCTTGACAATCTGACCTAACCCTGGTCCTTCAGGTCTTCCAGTGGTGCATCCATTTGCCATTGTAGTTCAGTTGAGCCAGTTGGCCAGATGTCCTTCTTTTGTCTTTCCTTCCACCTTTCCCAGCATTATAAATTTCTTCTGAGAGGTAGGTCTTCACATAATGTGTCCATACTGGGATAATTTAAGCCTGATCATTTGTGTTTTGAGCCAAATTCTGGGTTGATTTGTTCATTGATCCTTTTTTACCCCTTGGGTATCCATTGTATTGTCAAGAGTCTTCTCCAACACCAATGTTCAAAAGCTTTAATATTCTTTCTATCCTGCTTCCACCTTTTGCCTCCATTGAGTGTCACAAGGAAAACTATTGTCTGCACAGTTCTGATCTTTGTAGGTACAGACACATCATACCATCAGAATATATTTTCCAAGACCTTCATGGCTACTCTACCGGTCTATGGTATATTTCTTGACTGTTCCTGTTCCTGATCCTTAAAGGCAGAAGCTATCCACCACTTCAATATTTTCATTGTCAGTTCTAAGGCTGGTTGCAGTATCTTTTCTCATTAGTTTGGTGTTCTTTATATTTAATCTTAGTCCCATTTTTTCACTGTGCTCTTTGATTTTCATTACTAGAGCTTGCACATCATTTACATTTTCAGCTAGCACAATTATAGCACCTCTTGAAAGCAGCTTTGCCATTTTTTTATGCTTGTGTATAAGCCTGATAAAATAAACCACTACATTAATATGTAAACTCATTACAGTACTGCATCTTTAATTGCCTTATTAACACAGCTGCATAATTTTTTTAAGCTTGCATAGAAGCGTGAAAAGATGCAACTGCTTTCAAGAGCCATTGTGCTTGTGCTCCTGTGCATTCCAAAGCACCTGTTTTCTATCATTTTCAAAAAATGAACACTCCTATGATATACTATAGTTTTCCCCAACCTGGTACCCTTCAGATGTGTTCAACAACTATATGTCTGCCCTTCCAGGTAGGCCAGGTCAAGAAACAGACACTGCAGGGATTCCAGGAATGCTGCTTTATTGTTGAAGAGTAGAATAATAGAATCTTGAAAGCCTGCCCAAGTTTCTCTCTGTCCCATCTTACAGTAAATAAAATCAAGATGAGGTTATTTTGAATTTCTTTCTCACACTTGTTTCAATGTCTTAACTGTGCAATCATTTATCCAAGTCTCTCCTTAATGGCTTGCTCTTTCCTTCCTCCCTTAATGGCTCACTCATACCTTCCCCAAGATCAGCTCTAAATTCATTTATACCATACTGGAAGGACATCTGATTAGATAAGCCTGTAGTGGAAAATAACTTGGGACTTTCCTATACAATGCATATGTTCTACTCCTGAGCTATGGTCTCACTCCAAATCCGGTGCAAAGAACACAAAGATTATAGGTTATATTTACTTTTGATCATTTCATTTCCTTAATGCTCACATATGTTTCCTTTCAGATATTGATGAGTGTGCCACAAGCAGTGAGCCTCTCTGCCCTCACATCTGTGTAAATACTCTTGGTAGCTATCGGTGTGAATGTCATGAAGGATACATACGTGAAGATGATGGGAAAGTATGCACCAAAGGAGATAAAGGTATATCAAGTCATCTAAATTGTACTAGACCAGTTCTATGTGGACATAGAAGTTATTCAGATAAATTTCATGTAAGCTTCAGACCAGATGACCATGCTCAAAAGAATGTTTTGTTAAGATCACCCTGAATATTCCTCACCAACATGCCTGTGCAAATGATGTTGGGAGAGGTAGTTCAGCAAGTCTTACAGGGCTACAGTTCTGTACCCCTGTTCTAGAGGGTTTAAAACTGTTTAACTATAAAGTATCAGTACCTGCCTTCTACAACTTGATTCTCTCCAGATGTGTTGAACTTAAGTTATTAATCACTGGTCATCAAGAGTCATCCCCAGCTACCATGGATTATAGGAATAGAAGATAACACATCTGGAGGGCATCCAGTTAGAAAAGTATACACAAAGAGAGGAAAAAAAAACACCTTTAACTCTCCTGCCATCTAGTACTCATCCAATTTTTTTCCATGTCAAATATTGTAGCGCTATCAACACTTCACTTAGCAAGTCACATGAACATAGAGAAACAGATTCTTGCTGACATTTTGGAGATGAACTTTTGACAGTCTGAAGTCTCATACTGAGATTGTCCAGTTCTGAAAATTGCTTATTATTTTCATAAAGAGAGAATTTGCTCTCTCCTTGCTATTTCTTCTACAACCCTTCTATTAAAATAGGAGAAATAATGCAAAGCCTTAAAGTCATAAATTATGCAAATGTGCAGATAATATTGGCCCATACAAAGTTCGAGCAGGTGGCCTTTCTCATTCATCATTCTCCATTCTTGCTGGTAGCAATTCAGATGTTATAGTCCTTTTAACTAGACATCCTAGGACTTCTACACGCAAAGCACACTCTCCTGCCACTGAATTATTGTCCCTCCAATTTGTTTGCCTTTTATACTTCACTCTGATTCTGCAGTCATAATAAGGAGGAGTAACTATGATGAATAAAGAATTCTGTTGGTCTGCTTAGATCCTCTGACTTTAGGGATTCATTTATTGATTGATAGCCCCCCCACCCCTCACCCTCCCAGTATTTTAGACTGATAAGCAATTGAGGTGGCCAACAAAACAATATAAAAAAGTTAAAAACACAGATTATAAATAACAATAAAAGAGGTACTGAACAATTAAAAGTCTAGCAAAAGAGATGCATCTTTGCGTATTTGCCAAGCATTGAGGAAGTGGAGACCAAGCACAGCTCCTGAGGGACAGCATTTCATAGCTTGTGTGCAATGCAGGTAATCCTTTTACCCTGTGCCTGAAAGACAGGGCTCTTAACAGCTTGACAGATTCAAAACAGGAGAAATAGTCCTTAGTCATACCTTTTAGAACCTTAAAAATAAAAAACAATACCATAAATTGTACCCAGTAAACAACTGGCAGCCAGTGCAAATCTTTCAGCACACACACCTCATGATCCTGATACTTTGCACTGGTTAACAGCCTGACCATTGTGTGGTGTAACAATTGAAATTTCTGGAGGTAGCCCCAGATAGAGTATGTCTGCAGAGATCTCAACCACCTAGCCTCCAACCCTTGAAGAGTAAGTAGTTCTAAGGAGAAGCGAGTGGGCTAACTATGGCCACTGATGACACAGCGAGAAGCACAGTTTCTCAAAAAAGCAGCTACAGGAAGACACTTCTACTGGAACAAAGTCCATCAGGTCCAAAGTTGGAAGCAACTGAACCAGTGAACAAAACCTACAATGAGGGGCATTGATCCACTCCTGGTTTGGGGCTCTACTTTAAACTGAAACAGCTCTGGAATTTTGCTATGCAGCTCTCCTTGAAGGAAAGACTTCAAATACACTATGATCAGATTCCTCATGGTGGTGAGCTTTGCCTGTGGTTTTCAGCACAGTGCATCTTTTCTTCCTTGATGGAGCTTATTTGATGGAAAGAGAAAAGTTGAGGGAGGTGGACAAGGAACATCATCTGGATCTTCTGTGAACTGAGGCAGGTTGATTTGATGATGAAAGCTTCATGTAGAAGCACATCAAGGATAAAAACAAGGAATAACTGAGGCAGCCTGCATGGAATAAACTGGAGGAAAAAAATCAATAAATTATTAATTGTTTGTAGCTGGAATTTCAAACCAGCACATGGTATAGTATAAAAATATAGTTACCCTCCAGTTCATACATCTATTGTTTGGAACAGTCTACTTTGAGTACCACCTAGTGGCAGATCTAAGTATCTATCTTTGGGAAAACTATAAACCTATTCTAAAAGCATTCTAAAAACCTATGAAGAATATCTGCCTCATATTGCAATCTTGCTGTATTCAGGCAGATCTGCCAATGAATTCCTATTTATAGAATTAAAGTTGTTTGCCTTTCTTGGGCTTCAGAAAGGTTGTCAAGTTTTGGAGGACAAGAAAGGAATCCTCTTCCATGTTATCCAGACAATAGAGCACAGTCCATCATCAAATGAAGACACAGTGTAGCTAATACAAGACAGATGATAAATGTAATCACCTCCCATGAACAAGAATGCATTATGAACTACCTTCTGGCAGCAACTGCCAAAATAAGTGAGACAAAATTAAGGTTTCAAGGTTTATGACATGTAATTTACTGCCCCTCCCCAAACAGAATTCACTTAACAGCCTCAACAACTGGGCTCATTAGCTTCCTAACTAGAATGGAACTACAAGTTGACATCAAAGGCTGGAACTTCTTATGACAACATACTAATTGTCATGGGCACCCTTAGGAGACATAAGAAGGGGCAGATGATGAAATATGTGTGATGGCATCATCATGCAAATTCATGATTTATTTAATTGCATCAAATACCGGCATGCAAATATGCAATGGTGGTGTTTGCATAGTTATGTCACTCCGGACATGTCTTTTTGGTGTCATCGCATTTTGCTGTAGACACCACTGCAGACATTATTTACCCATTAAGCCAAATTTTAGTTTGACTTATTATAGCATCCAAACCAGGCCATAGATAAGATTGTGGATAACAACACAACTGCAACCTGTAATTTCTATTTGCCGTTAGCTCTTCCTAACTGCAGACAAAGTCATGCAGACTCAAACCAATGGTTAACATATAGTGAAATACCCATTATTCCTTGAAGAAAAGAATATGGCATGCCAGAGGAACCATAAAATAGAAATAATTCCCCAGCAAGATCTCTGCTACTCCAGCTCTTTTCTTTTCTTTTCTTTTCTTTTTTTCTTTTCTTTTCTTTCACCCTCTGTGAGTGAGCATAAGCTTTGCTTTCAAGAAAACTAGAGAAAATGGCTTTACTGACCTATGATACCAGCTTTCTATAATGTCAGAATAACAGTTGCAGCTATCACATTAGAGATGACATATCTTAAAAGTTAGGTAGCTACTATGCAATTCAGTTTGCTTGTTTTCCACTCTTCTATAAAGTGTGCTGTAGAATTAAGCGTCCTTAGAATCTCAGTGTTCAATTTTATTGAGATTCTGGAACCCATCATTATGCATCCAGGTTTAGAAACAGGCTGGCTATACTGGTCAGTGGCCTATCTCTCTAGGAAACCATGTTGGAGAGGACAATGAAGAGCTATAAGCCTACACTTCTGCCTTTTCAAGTGGCACCATCCAAATGTGCTGGGGTTATAACTTCCAGATTCCCAGTTACTTACACTTATTTGCGATTAAGATCCCATTAAGGCTATTCAAGAGATCAGCTGGCTTGAAATCAACTGAAGGATCTAACTGCATCTTGTATTAAGTCTATGTAGAAGGATTGTGTATTTTCTATTACTGTAATTACAAAGTATTATTATAAATACCTTGATCATGGAGCCAGACCTCAACTTCTGTAAAATCTCAGTTTTTATCTTTCTAAGTTTCTAATCCCTTCAGTTTATAGAAACTGACTTTAAAGTGTATAAGCAACTTTGACTTGGGAAAAGATAAGAAGTGAAGCAGGAGTTTCCTTTTCTCCCATACCATGGAATGATTTTTTTGAAACAAAAGACGTAAATGACGTGTTCACTTATGGGCTATCTGTTCACCTTTCTGCCACTGGATGCAAAATAAGCAGACGTTGTCAGCATTCTGTAGCTGACATGTGACAGATTCCACCAGCAATTACAAATTTGGTCTGTATTTCTTTTTAATTGTTAATGCATCATAGATTTCTAATTGAGCATTGTTATACAACTGCAGTAGAATGCATTCAAACAGATATGTATAGTAGTTAGCATAATTGCTAAAGATGCGTAAGTTATGGGGGGCAGAACAAAAAGTTTGCTCTTTCAGGATGGAAAGTGCAACACTAGGGGTTCTTGTTTTCCTTAGAAAGGACTTGATACATAACTGGAAGTGTCAGATTGATTGTAGAGTTCCTTTTTTGCTCTCCACTGTTGCCCTCTATCTCTGCTCCTGGGAATCACATTTGCACAGCTAATATAATTGGTGACAGTAAGAATTGCATTTGTGTGAATTTCAGGCAATTCTCCATGCATGGGATACTGGCACAATTTATGGCATATGAAAGTTGCCCTCTTAATGGGAGCTGATAAATCATTGTGGGTCTTTACATTTCATGTACAGTAAAGATTTAGATAAAAGTGGAGAAGTACACCCTTTTTTCTCCTAAGATATAAAAGGAGTTTTCTAAGAGGCATTAAGACTTGCTAACTGGAAACAGCTGCTGCTAAGTCTGTTTGCAGCTCTCCAGGCATTCATGAGGATTCATGGAAAAGGCTGTTAATACAGAGGGCACTTTTACTTCTCACGGAATGATCAAGAAGGAATTTTTAAAAGGCTCATCTCTACACAGCATTCTTTGGCATTTTTCTGCCCTCTTTCTGTTTTCATCTCTATTCAGAGAAGAAGAAGAAGAAGGTTGTACTGAAACACTGGGCCTTGCTCTCCTTCCCTCCCACTTTTTTTTTAAAGCAGGCTTTTCTGAGAAGGTGGACAATGTGGTGAAACCTGGAGCGTGCTGTGCTTCCTGCAGAGAATTCCACCAGATCAAACAGACGGTCCTGCAACTGAAACAAAAGGTACATTTAAGAAATGCATCAGATTTGCCCCAAATATTGAAATCATAGGTATTGAGAAAGAAGAGGAATTGGCAGGGGAATTTAATTGCTTGAATAGATTGTGGAGTTCAGTATATTTTCTTGGAGACACATCACCCATTGCCATTTCACTTGATGGAAGGGTAGATAGCATAGATGGTCTGGTTTGGGATGGAGCCAGACAATTTAAAGGATCTCTTCCATTTGAATGGCTGCTTTCACAAAAGTCACTTGAATGTGTGTTTATATCTTCCACATTGAAGGAAACATGTCATGTGGCCCCACAGGGTCAAATTGATTTGTTATAGTTGAATTTTTAATGAGAGTGTTCATCATTATCTCTGGACCATTGCTGTTGCAAGGAAAAAGCACAGTGGCTTTATGCAAGCATATTTCCTAAGCTTGCTTCTTTCTTCCTTTCTTCCATGAAGAAAATCCATATGGAAGCCAAGGTGCCTGAAGGATGCAATGAGTTTTTGCTTGGGAGTGGGTAGACTAAGAGTTAATGTTGGTCTTCCTTAGACTGAGGTAGCACAGCTTCAAGTATCTCCTGATTATAGGCCAGCCATTCTCTCTGAGCCCAATTAATTCACACTGTTGTCAATCGTTATGGTGATATCAGAGGAGCCCCCCATGTAGGCCACCTGAGCTTCCAAGAGGACAGAAAGGATAAAAATGCAATAATAAATAAGAGGTTATTGACATTTATCTCTTGCAGGGCAATATTACTTTGAATCTCATAATATACTATAAGGACAAGCTGAAAATCTGAAAGTTAAAACTCCGAGCATGACATTTAGGAAGGAATGGCAATGTTAGCCTTGCAAGGTAGACCAGACAAGAAGCACAACCAGGAGTACCAGTTCTATCTGTATTGTAAGATTACATTAACAGAGTCTTGCAAGTTGAAAGTACCCCTCCCGTCCCTCACCTTTACTCTCCGAAAAACTAAGAGTCCCTTCTGAGACACTTTCACCACCCCTCCTTTTTCAGGCCCAGATTTTGTTTATCAGACCATTGCCTAGACAAGACTCTTCCTTCTGTCTCCCAAAGTCATTCCCACATACCATTACAGGCAAAAAGAGATTGCCACTGAAAGCCAATTGCAGATAGTGAACTGACTCAGAAAGTTTGGGTGTTTTACCTCTTCTTTTCACTTCTCCCCAGATTCCTAAGATGTTTGTGGGGCATTCTGAGGAAAATAGGACAGACTTGACAGGCCTCATGAAATTTATGAAAGCAGCATTTCAGTGTTGCATCTAGGACATTATTGGGTGGGAGAGAAAATTGCAGCTAGCAATCCTTAAACACAAATTGGGTGGTAAAATGAAACATTGGCTCAATTAATGATATGATTGTTCTGGTGATTTATAATAAATTCTTGAAGATTTCAGTATTATAAATTCCAGTTCTGGAAGGCAGCAATGACAGACGGTTATACATTGGACCATTTTTACCAAAGCTAGGGTTGGACATGCTTTCCAAATTGCAATCTGTGTTTTCAGTACATGATAGTAAAATCCAAACATCCTGAGGAATATCAGGCATGAACTGATCCTAAATTATCCCCTGGAATTCTCTGCAACACTTAGGATTTGGGGCAGCCTTGCCAGAAAAACTTTCCTGGACATAGACATTTTTCAGAAACTTCTGGTTTAATCTTCTACCCTATCCCCTTGACAGAATTGCAAAACTAGTCAGAAGGATGCTTTTGCCAAAAGAAATAAATAACAGACAGTCCAGGCATACAAACAATTCCATGTGTGCAAATATTCTGTATGCATATGTGCTTACTCAGATACAAGCAAGTATGCATTTAATTAGAAGAAAGTCCTAGACTGGACCTAGCCAGTCCATCTCCAAGCCAACTCAGCAATCATTTCTGCATGGAACCTCTTCACAATTACAACATGAAATGTAGGTTTCAGCAAGGTTTAGAATTCATCTCCGTGACTGTTGCCCCTTTGGATAGGATTCTATGCAAGTATTTACATTCTTGTGGGGAAAGATTCGTGCATGAAGTAAGGCTGAGGTCATTCTCAACTTGTGATTCCAAGACTGAATCAAGACAGTGGAATGGAATAGAAATTAGGTCAGTGTGCATTAGCATCTGGCAGGATGATAAGAAGACTCCACATCAAAAGCAGAATAGTTAGTGCTGAAATCCAGAAGAGGTCGGTGATTCTTCCGGAAGAGAGTGGCAAGTGAGCACATTGGAGAGTGGGTGGGCCAACCCACATGATCTGTGCTTCAAAATCAGGTTGCCATAGCAGGCTGGCCTCTGCCTATCCTTTAATAGAAATACTTAATGTTGTCTTAGATATACAGTTAAAATAGCCCATCTACTCATCTGAGAAAGAAAGAGTTTTCTCACTGTATGGAGTCTGACCTTTAGAAGTGAAAACCTTCTTTGGCTTATCAGTAGAGCACAGCTCTTGAATGTCAGTGGCTCCAGGTTCAGTCTTGGGTGCTTCATTAAGCAGTTCAGGGCAGAAGAACAAGCAGGTGTCTAACTTCAGATCTCATCAGCTTCAGTCCGTATGACCAATAATAAAGGATTGTGGATGTTGCCTTTCAGAATATTTGCAAGGTATTGGGCTGTTTGTCCCTGATGAGAGACTTGGGTAGCACCTCAGCTGTAGAGCTTAACCAACTGTGTACATAGTGTGGGTACAAGGCAGCATCTAAATCTGACTTTGCCCTTCATACTAAGTCTTACTTTCTTTTTCTGTTTTCAAATCCATCAATAAGTGTAAATCCTTCAGTGTGTCAGACTTGACATCAACAGTTTTTTCCCCCTTTGCAAACAGTAGATCACAGTTGTGACTATGATTGTAGAAGTGCCAGAGTGTTGAATCCCTCTTGTTTCAAGTCAAGGTACTAGTCTAGCTGAGGCCTCCTATATAGCAGCTTTTGGGGGGGGGGCGGCGGGAAGCTACACTATGCTAAGCTACATGACAGAAATCAAATCTAGTCTGACTTTGTTCCTCAGCTGCAAACTGAATCTGAACATCGTAATTATAGGCTATTAATACAATTGTGTTGCTTTTTCAGTTACATTTACAGTACATGATTCCTTCAAGTTATGCAAGGCAGAAAACATGGAGGGTATCCCATTTTATTCAGTAAAGGGAGAAAGCATGAAAAGCAGATGGTGCTCCCTATCTCAGCCTGGCATGCTATCCATTCTATCACACTCTGAAGCTTTCTGAGCTCAGAGTTACGGACATGGTAGCTGAGTCGTACATTGAGATAAAGAATTTATACTGCTCAGTGAAGTCAGCCATTCAACTAGATGAAGTTGAATATGTAAGTGGCTTCTGGTTTATGACACTTCACTTATTGCAGGTTGCTTGGCTACCAAATAATGCTGTTGACCTTAGCAAGCCAATCACAGGAGAAAAGGTACTTGCATCCAATGCTTATATACCTGGCCCTCCTGGACAGCCAGGGGATCGAGGTCCTCCAGGTAAGGCAATAAAATAATTCCTACATTTAAAAGCGTCATAAAAATTAAGTTGTATATATTGCATCTGTATCAGTCCTCAGACAAAAAGCATGGATCAGGAGCAAACATTAATTTTTCTTAAGATATTGTCAGGATCACTTAGGCTTGCTCCATCCGATGATTTTCCCATCTCATGAGCTGTCCAAGGTGCTGTAAATTCACTTCTCTCTCCTAACTGAAAACCATCCACTCCCAAGTTGTGCTGTTTTTGCATGATTAGTAAACTCAAGATTGGGAATGGCAAAGAAATAAGAAATGGACTGGGAATTTTCCATGAAAATCTCAGCTTGGAAGACTTTTCTACTTGCAGTTTTATTGCAATTTGTTTAAGTGAGCATTAAATCACTATTTAAATTACTATTATTTTATCATTGATGAGCCCTCCCCAAACTTGATATTTGGGAACTGCAACTCCAGTTCATGTTAGTGTTATGTAGTATAATGTGCTGTCTAATTTATTTATTTGCTTGTGAATTACATTCTTTGCTGCTGATTCTATAACTGCCACATGTTAGTTTATACTTTGTATTACACCAATATGTATTACAACACCAAAAACTGAATAACACATTAAAGCTACTACAAGTACAAAAACAAAACGCTGCTATTTCTACTATATGTGACAAACTGGTTGATTGGTTATGTGCCATCAAGTTGATGTTGACTCTTGGTGACTACACTGATAGATTTTCTCCATGATGATCTATCACTAACCTGGGCTTTCAGGACTTCCAATGGTACGTTCATCGCCACCGTAACTGAGTCCATCCATCTCACTGCTGATTGTCCTCTTCTTCCCTTTCCTTCCACCTTTCCCAGTATTAGAGTCTTTTCCAGAGAGCTGTGTTATTTGTGCCTCGAGTGAGAATTCTGGATTGATTAGTTGGATAATCCATTGGCTTGTTTTCTTGGCTGTCCATGGTATTCTCAGGAGTCTTCTCCAACCCCAAAGTTCAAAGACGTCAATACTCTTCCTGTTCTGCTTCTTTAAAGTCCAACTTTTGCTTCCATAGAGTGTCACAAGGAATACCACAGCTTGCATGATTCTGATCTTTGTTCGTATAGACACATCACGGCATTTGAATAAGGCCTTCATGGTTGCTCTACCAAGTGCTAGTCTGCAGTGTATTTCTTGACTTCTTGTTCCTTTACTGTTGATAATTGATCCTAAAAGGCAGAAGCTAATCACCACTTCATTATCTTCATTGTCAATTGTAAGGCTGATTGTTCTACTTGTCATTAGTTTGGTCTTCTACTCCCATTTTTTCACTGTGCTCTTTGACTTTTAGTACTAGGGCTTGCAAATCCTTTGCATTTTCAGCTATCAGAATATTGTCATCAGCATAGCGCAGGTTATTAATGCTTCTTCCTCCAGTTTTAAAACCACACTCATCTTGTTCCAATCCAGCTTCCCTTAATATATATTCCACATATAGGTTGAATAAATAAGGGGACAGTATGCAGCCTTGTTGTACTCATTTACCAACCTGGAGCCAGTCTGTTTTGCCATGTTCTGTTTGGACTGTGGCTTCCTGACCTGAATATAAGATTCTCATGAGGACAATGAGATGTTCTGAGATTCCCATTTTTCTGAGCACTTTCCACAGCTTGACATGTTTGATACAATCAAAGGCTTTTCCATAATTGATGAAGCACATACCGACTTATTTTTGGTATTCTTTGGCTTTCTCAATTACCCAGCATGCATCAGCAATAATGTCTCATGTTCCTCGGCCTTTTCTAAAGCCAGCTTGAACATCTGCCATCTCTTTTTCCATGTAGGCTCTAATCTGCATTGGTTGATACTAAGCATTATTTTACTAGCATGAGAAATTAAGGATATTGTGAGATAGTTTGCACACTCTGTTAAGTCTCCTTTTTTTGGTATTGGAATTTAGATTGACCTCTTCCACAGTTGACCACTGTGCTATTCTCCAGATTTGCTGGCACAGCTTGGTTAAAACCTCAACTGATTCTTCTGTTGAAATATTTCAACAGAAATATGCTATATTTCAGTGGGTATTCCATCAGTTCCTGTAGCCTTCCAATTTGGTGCTGATCTAACTTCATCTTCTAGTCAAAAGGTTCTTGTAAGTAAGGAATATTTCTAAGGTATCGTGGGTGTTGACATCTCTACTGTATAGTGTTTCAGTATACTCCTTCCATCTTTCTTTGATCTCCTTTGAATCAATTACTATCTGTCAGTTGGAGTCCTTTGGCATACCAATTTGAAGTTGGAACCTCCTTCTGAGGTTTTTTTTAAAATTTTTATCTCACCTTTATTATTTTTTATAAATAGCTCAAGGTGGTGAACATACCTAATACGCCTTCCCACCATTTTCCCCACAACAACAACCCTGTGAGGTGAGTTGTGCTGAGAGAGAATGACAGGCCCAAGGTCACCCAGCCAGCTTTCATGCCTAAGGTGGGACCAGAATTCACAGTCTCCTGGTTTCTAGCCTGGAGCCTTAACCACTAGACCAAACTGGCTCTCAGAAGATCTTTTGAAAGACTTTTCTTGTTTTTCCATGTCTGTTTCCATCTTCGATGTCTTTACAGATATTGTTATAATACTGCTGCTTGTTTCTTCTAATGGCTCTCCTAAACTCTTTGTTAAGTTCCTTTCTGAGGTTTTTGTCTCTCTTGGCTTTGGCTTCTTTTCTCTTCTTGGCAATTTCCACAGTTTGTTCTGACATCCAGTTTGCTTTCTTCTTTTTCTTCATTTTTGGCAGTCTCTTTTCACATTCATCCTTAATGACTTCTTTAAGTTCATTCCATAATTCCTCTGGTTCTCTGTCAATGAGGTTCAGGACTTCAAAGTGATTCCTGATGTTCTTGTTGAAAATGGTGGGTGTATGTTCAATATCATATCATGGAAACTGACTGGCTTTCTTCTTCTTCTTTAGCTTAACTTGGAGCTTGTACATCAGCAGTTCATGATCAGTTCCACAGTCAGCACCCAGCCATGTCTTTGATGCTATAATTGAGCTCCTCCACCAACTTTTATCAATAATCAATTTGATTTCTATATACTCCATCTGGTTATATTTGTACAGAGGCATTGTTTTGGTTGTTTGAAGACAATGTTAGCTATGAAAAAATCATTGGAGTGGCAGAAATTGATAAGTTGATCTCCTGCTCCATTTCAGTTTCCTAAGCCATACAATCTGTCAGCCCTCCCAGGTAAACCAGAGAGGAAACACAACCAGATGAGCTACTTCTACTTTATTGTTAGGCTACATTAACAGAATCTTGCAAGTCTGAAAGTACAAATCTCCTGCTGTCCCTTTTAACTGCTTGATCAGTTAGGACAGATCCTTTCTAAGCTTCTTTCTCTACCTGTTACTCCTCCCCTTTCATCTGATCATTCCCTAGGCAGCATCTCTTCCCCCCATCTTCCAAGGTCATTTTCACATTCCATTACACAATCCAACTACATTTTCCTCTTTCATGTTTCCAATTTTGGCATTCCAGTCTCCAGTCACAAGCAGCAATCTTGCTTGCATGTTCTGTCAGTTTCAAATTGAACTTGATTATAGAAGTCATCAACCTCCTCTTCTTAGCATCAGTGGTTGGAGCATAAACATGAATGATCATCATATTAAAGGGTTGTCCACAAAGTCTAATTGATATTATTTGGTCATTGATTGCATTGTAGCCAAGTAGTGTTCTTGCTATAACCTTCCTAACTATAAAAACAACATGTTTCTAGCTTGTTTTTCATGTCCTGCATAATAAACAGTGTGATCTTCTGACTGAAGGTGTCCAACTCCAGTCCATCTCAATTTGCTGATGCCTAAAATGTCAATTTGTAGCTGTTTCATTTCTCCTTTCACTGTGTTGAGCTTTCTCGTGTTCATGCTTCTTACATTCCATGTTCCTACTGTAATTCTATCTTTGCAGCTTCTGGTTTTCTTTTCCTGTATGGCAACACCAGCAACTAGACATCCCGAAAGTTTTAATCTAGCCATGTCATAAACACTGTTAGTACTCCGAAAGATCCTCAGCTCTTCCTCAGTAGCATGTTGAGTGCCATCCGACCTGAGGGGCCCACCATCCAGCACTACATCGTCAATCATCTTATATTTTCTATCCATGTGGTTTTCTTGGTAAAAATACAGGAGTGGTTTTTTTCTCCTGCGCAGTATGAATTGGTGCCTTTGCCATTGTCACTCAGCTCATCATCTGCCTCTGGCATCTTCCTGTATCACTGCTCCCCAATATAGGTGCCTGCTTGCTTTAGCTGGGCAGCTGGAATGACCTTCATCCCTTGGGTGACCCTGCTGGGAATATATACTCTTGGCATACGCTCCTGACATGCTTTGCTCATCCCTTCCAGGAACACTCAACCGCCACGATGCGGCAGCACAACAGGACTTGAGGGGGACTATGACAAGTACATTCAGGAAAAAAAAAAAAATACATAACATTAGCAACTATTTGGATACAAGACTGCTAGTCAGTCTCCATTCAACCAAACTTTGAATATTAAACTCACAACATAATGGAGCAGTGTGAACGATGTTAATTTTGAACATGGCAGATATTGTCAGTGTCAAGGCAAAATGCACTTGGTTTGTGCTAAATCTATGGGCTTTGATCTGGGAAGGGAGACATTAACATGGAAGCAATTTTGCCTCCAAGTTCATTTTCCGCATTGGGAATTCAGAACATGCTTTTATGGGCCATCTCCCTGCCTTTCTCCTTAGCCCAGTGTTCCTCAACCTTAGCAACTTTAAGATGAGTCGACTTCAACTCCCAGAGTGGACTTCCCCATGCTGGCTGGGGAGTTCTGGGAGTTGAAGTCCACTCATCTTAAAGTTGCCAAGTTTGAGAAACACTGCCTTAGTCTAAAGGAGATCTTTTCATAGCCAGGCTGGCCTTTCACTTCCACTTACAAATAGGTCTCTTGTGAGCATTCTGTGCTTAATGTCTGACAGTGTCCCTGGGCAGAAAACTGCTGCTCAGAGTGATGCATTATTTGAATTTCATTTCTTTTTTAGTAGGGATTGTATCCTGGACTTCTAGTTCATCAAGTTATATAACAGTAGTGTGAAATACATCCAGATTTTCTTGGCACTATGAAAAAAGCTGTTTTTCTTCACTTGGCTTTTAAAGCACTTCTGGAGTACTTTTAATTGCTGTTGATTCTTCTTTTGTTTACTAGCTAGGTTTTTTTTCCCCCCCATGGTTGATGTATTTGTAATTTTTTAAAAACCTTGTCAACAGCCCTGAAACTACTTCTTCCAATTCTTGACTTAGAACAACCATAAATACCCTTTTTATGCAAAATTGTCCAAGGAAGCTACTAGCAGTCTTAACTGTACTGTATTGTTTCTATTCCAGGTGTTGCGGGTCCAAAAGGGAGCCCTGGATTTCCTGGATCCCCTGGTCCTCCAGGGGTACCAGGCCCTAGAGGAGCCATGGGGCCGATGGGACCAGCTCCAGACCTGTCTCACATTAAACAGGGCAGAAGAGGGCCTGTGGTCAGTATAATATCTCCATTCTTAACTGTGTGTAGTCTCCTGATCTTACTGATACCAAGTTTTTGAGGAATGCAATTTCATCTTCTAGGGTCCTCCAGGTGCACCAGGAAGAGATGGAGCAAAGGTCAGTGGTACAGTTTCTTGTCCTCTTCTTTCTTTTTCTCCTTCTCCTCTTCCTCGCAAGAGTCTTTCTCTTTTGTATAAAACGCTTCTCCATTTTGGAAGGTGGAAAGGGAGAAAATTAACAAATAAAGGGGTTGGCTATTTTGATCCCATTGTACTCTCACTCCCCTTGCATTTCAGTTTTTTTCAATATTTATGCCAGTAATCTACAAAGAATTAACTAACACAGAAGTTAACTCACAAACTTATGGAAACGTTTTACTGGAATAGCAATATGAGACATCAGAAAAGTATTTTGATGCAGTAGTCACTGTTTATTAATCTATGATTTATCATGTATTGCCTGTCAAATATCTTTTGCTGACTTTCAGGAAAGCATTAAGAACTTGGATGTTTGTGTATTACGCAATATGCTCTTATTATTGTATTTGTCCTGTATTGTTTTGCCTTATTTAATGATGTTTTAACCCATTGTACACTACCTTGAGTTATTTCAATTAGGCAATTCCATAAAGTGAGTAAATAAATGTGTTATAATCTTTTTAAATTTTGAAGGGAGCTTCTCAGTGTAGGGTGCAACTTGCTGATTTGAATGATTTCAGAATAAATATTGTAGTTGTATATATTATGCTTAATAATAAATAAAATTAAAGAGTATATAAGTAGTTTAAGTCTTTATCGCATTGGATCATGACTTTGGCATGCTTAGAATACTTCCACTGCAATCAATAGTCATGTTAATCATGCTAGTCTACAACCGTAATAAAGATTTGATTTGATCTGATAAGTTAGTCATGACTAACAAGTCCCTTTAATTTCAGTGAGTTCCTATGAATATGAGTAACTATGAATCTAACCCATAGTTCTTTGTTCTCATGAAACATACTTAGAAAGTGCTGTAGCATTATCTTTGGTGGGCAATCAAAAATACCAATTTTGCTACAAAAAATCGATTCCCTGATCTGGTCAAGAAGAGAAACTAAACCTAAAGCTGTCATCTCTTATACATTTAACTAAGGGTTAGTCCCATTGAACTCTGTCTTCTAAGTTGATGTGCATAGGACATGAAAATAGCACTGTTTGGAGTTCTGATTTTAGACCAACAAGCTATGATTCAGTTCTAATTAAGGCAACTTAACCAGAATGATGTTTGTTACAGGGTGAGAGAGGTGCACCAGGAGAAAAGGGGCCACCTGTAAGTACAAATCTATATCCAAATCTAATCTCAGTGCAAATGTAATCTGTTCATACATTAGCCAGGAAGCATCTGAATGCCAGATGCTCTTTATTTTAGAGGAATGCTCCGTTTATTACATTGTAATAAAACAGATGTAGAAGGCTGTTTATTCATTCATTCATTCATTCATTCATTCATTCATTCATTCATTCAGTTTATATAGCTGCCATCTCACGTACGTGACTCACAAAATTAAAACCACAACAAAATGTAATAACAATCCAAATAACTTTGAAACCATATTAAAACCAAATTAAAAACCATAAAAAACATTATCAGCAGCATTTGCAATCAATGCACCCATCCATACATCACAAGCAGTACAACCATCACACAGGCTCCACACCACAGCCGGATGCCCAGGTAGGATGGCAAATCCAAGGCTTCAGCACTTTCCGGAAGACAAGTAGAGTCAGGGCCCATCCAACCTCTGGGGGCGAGATGTTCCAAAAGACGGTGTTACCTTATTGTAGTTACCTTATTAAATCTTTTGAAAAAATAATTGTTTGAATAACTACCCTTGAAGAGTATCCGGAAGCTTCAGCTGGTCCAGAATGCAGCCGCACGAGCTATTTTTGGGGTCTGAAGAAGGACGCATATAACACCTTTGCTCTGTGAGCTGCATTGGGTACCGGTTTACTTCCGGGTCCAGTTCAAGGTGTTGGTTATCACCTTTAAAGCCCTACATGGCATGGGGCCAGGCTACCTGAGGGACCGCCTCTCCCCCACGGTTTCAACCCATCCCACCCAATCACACAGAGAGGGCATGCTCCAGACCCCCTCAGCAAAAGAACTCTGACTAACAGGGTCCAGAAGGCGGCCCTTCTCTGCTGTAGCCCCCGCCCTTTGGAACATCTTGCCCCCAGAGGTGAGACAGGCCCCCTCACTGCCGGCCTTTTGGAGGGATTTGAAGACCTGGCTCTGCCATCTGGCCTGGGGCAGGGAGGGAGGTCATCAGAAATGGGGTTGGCTAGCCCCCTAGAGGCCTGGGGTTGCTTCCATCAGCCTCTTGGATTTTTTCTCCTCCTTCCATTTTGGGTAAATGTGTTTTTCTCTTTTTATAAATTTTAATTATGAATTTATTTGTTTTAATTGTTGTAAACCACCCAGAGTCCCCCATTGGGAGGAGATGGGCGGGGACAAGTCTGCTAAATAAAATAAATAAATAAAATAAACTAGCCAGACAGCCAAGGTAGTGCAGTGGTTAAAGAGTTGGAGTAGGAACGGGGGAGACCAGGCTGTAGTCCACCCTCAGCCACCCAAGGTCACAGAGTGCCTTTGAGCGAATCTCACTCTTGCTCTTCAACCAACCTCACAGGGTTGCTGCTGTGGGGAAAAGAGGAGGAGGAAATTCTATGTATAGCACCTTCAGCTCCTGTAGATAAATAATATTTACAATCCTAGTGTATATGCACCTTTCATATTTTTAAAGTAATCATGCCCTTATTACTTACAACCTTTTGATCACTGGAGAGGATCAAAGTCTTGATTCAATGTTAGGTTCTTCATGGTTTTTAGTTAGTTAGCACTGAGGTTGTTTTATGTGTGTAAGGTGGTTTTAACTGTTGAGTGGTCATTATTGCTTCCAAGTGAAATAAATTATGCCCTTCTATCTTCTGTACAAGAAAATTGCTTTTGGTTGGATTTTATAAAATTTCTTCAATTTTATTTCAGAATGTAACAGACTATCATATAAGTTAAACTGCATATAAGTGCTCCTCAGTTGTGGTTTCTTTGCAACTGAGGAATTCCTCTAAAATAAAGAACATTTGGTGTTTGGATGTTTCCTGGATAAGTGTCAGCAATTTTAAAAAGCAGTCTTCCATTTTTAAGAATATGAATGAGAATTCAGCATCCTCTTGTGACACTAAGTGGGACACAGGCAGGATATGATTTCTTTTTTCTTATATGGAAAAAAAGAATATTATGAGAAAAAAAATGATAAACAGGATGGTTAAGCTTTTATTGTCTCAATTTCCTACTCGCCCATCTCGAGTTCTTTACAAGAACTTGCAAAGTGCTAAATATGTATTAAATAAATTGCTTTCTGTTAAAGGAGCTTTGCATTAACATATTTATAGCAAAGGAATTTGGAGAACAAATTGATAAACTTATGGCATAATAATTAAAGCTGTAAAAAGCTCAGAATTTTATTTCAGTGATTTGGCACAACTATGTAATGGCCAGAAAGATATATTTAAGATGTCAAAAACGTTATTCAAAACTTTACAAAAAAGATAAGGATTTAATGGAAAATGAATTAAAACCTTTTCTTTCTATTTGGACAATCAAGAAAATAAGCTACTTTCTGAATCTTTCCAGTATGAAGAAATTCAACATATTATTGGTAGTATGAAGAATAGTAAAATACCAGGGCTTCATGGTTTTCCTATAGAATGGTATAAAAATACTTAAACTTCTTTGTTTTTTTCAAAACATGTCTGAATCTGATACACCGTCAGCTTTTCTTAACAATTCTTACATGGCAATTAATTCCTAAACCAGATAAAGATCAAACATCATGTGCTATTTACGTATACATTTATTAATTAGTAAAATGTGTATACCACTCAATATAAACAATCAACCCAATAAAACAATAAAAATAACAAGGTGGCCTTCTTCATTCCCCATTAGGCATCAGAATCATCAAAGAGCCTGTTTAAAAATGAAGGCTTTAAAAAACTTTCTAAAACTCAGACATGCAAGGGTCAAGCTGTTTTCAGGGCCAGCATATTCTACAGTGTTGAGGTCATCTCGAACCAGACCTGCCTTGCAGCCAAAGCTGCCTTCACTTCATATGGGGACAGGACTCTAAACAGGTCATCCCTCAGATCTGACAGAATGGGCAGAATTGTTCTGGAAGAGGTGGTCCATAAAGTAACCTGGCACGGCGCCCTATAGGACCAGCATTTTGGATTAAGCCCAGCAGCCTACTGGCAACCATAAAGTAGCTGTTATCCTGCAATGACAGTCTATGTGCCAGCAGCCTGGTAGCCACATTCTGTACCACCTGTAGTTTCTGGTACAGGTCCATACGCAGCGCCTTGCAGTTGTACTATGTTGTAGTGCTAAGAGCGGAAGTCACTGTAGCTGATGCCTCCTGGCCCCCATAACTGCACACCAGCTGAAACTAGATAAAAGCCCTCCTCACCATGGCCTCCACTCCTGTTTTAGCAGGAGCCCTGAATCCAGAAGAATGCGGGCGCTATTTCTCAGGCTGAAAAGGGGATTGGCAATTATAAAAACTATGAGTAGATGCAGCTTGCCCCTCTTTTGTGGAAGTGCACAGCCTTCTCTGCTTCTCACACCCTTTGCATCACATCACAAGAGCACTTAAAAAGATAAAACTTCTTGCCACTGGCATAGAGAATATAAATAGGCTTCATCTGAAAGTAGATCAGTTGCTGGGATTCTTGTGCTGTTACCTAATCCTCCTTTCTAATATACAGTGCCTCATTAATGTGAGTTTTTAGGTTGGTTTCTTGGATTATCCTGCTGAGATTTGGAGGAAAAGAAAAAGCTGGCCAGGGCCCCCAAGCCATGGACCTGCTCCTTCAGGAGAAGCATGGCTCCATCTAGAAGCACAATTTCACAGAGGCTCAGATGTTTATGGGCAAGCAGCAGCTCCATCTTGCTATGGTTTAGTCTGAGCTTGTTTCTCCCATACCAGTCCTTGACAGCCTCCTCAGGACCAGCCAACTCAGGACCTCCACAGCATGTCCAGCTCAGTTCAACTCATTAACAAATATAGATACCAAAATATCTTGCAAAGTTGCAAGGATTCTAGCAAGCTTCATCTGTCCTAATTAAGCATTATTTGTTATGGACAATTTGAGATTATTAGAAAATTCTATAGCTTGAAGTCACGCTAAGGTAGATCCTGCAGAGAAGGACTGTGATGAAATCTGTCAGCAATATCTGTTTTTAATTCTTTTCCCCGGGAATTTTGAAAATGGACTATTTTTGCTTTTGAAGAAGAATAAAGAATAAGTCAGACTAACAGAATTTTATCAAGGCCCTTTCTGTTTGAGAAGGTTTGCTCTTTAGTGGTTGATTTCCATTTGCAACTTTTAGCATGCGCAATTAGTAGTGAGATTTGTGGATTGAAACATGCAAGTATGGAGTCTACAGTGGCCATGCTTGCAGCCAATATACTGAAATGTATTGATGACTGATAATATTGGAGCACTTTCTGGATGTTGTATTAGTTGATCTAAATCTGAACTGTTGTTTTTGGAGTTAGTAAGTTGTGAAAACAAGTGTGTATAGGGGAGATGGTTTCAATGATGCTCAGAGGTACTAAGCAAAAGTTAGACTAAGAATATCTAGAGAAAGATCTCAGATGATTAAAACAATGAAATCTATTGTAGTTAGGAAAAGCACCTGGGTTAGATAGATCAACCTTAGTTAAGATGAGTGTTTGGGGTAAAATTAATATTTAAAATTAAATGTTTTACTGCTAGCAATGTATACCATATGTAGGATTCCTCTGTATATTCTTTCAGAAATGTAATATACTGTTTTGGAGTTCAGGGAGAGGGAAGTCTCCCACTCACATTTTACTTAGGAAGCTTCATCTATCAGAGAAAAAGGTTTTAATTTTCCAGATTTAAGCTTATGCTATCATGAGTATCTTTTTTCTTAGGTTAATGTATGGCAGATTTTGCCAACTGGAAATTTGCCATTCTTGGTTATCTTAGAATTGATATATTTGAGCTTCAGAACCCCAGAAACTGAAGATTGCTGCAGTCCATTTACCCTGGAATTCTCCCTTTCTCAATTAGCTACAAGGCATGGAGTAGCATATCAACTCAGGTTTTATCCTTAGGAACCAAACTTGAAGAAAGCAAAGCAGTGTTTTTACTGGAGAACGGAAAGTTTATCTGAGATCCATTAGTAGGATTAGATTATTATTTTCTGTTTTTTGCAGAGTTACAACATACATTAAGTATCACTGACGAAATATGCAGTATCTCCAGTTAAAACTCCTTTTCACATCTGGATAGGATTGGTAGCCCTAAGTGCTTTTGAATCTCTTCTACTATTAGAGGACTAAAACGTTATTTACAGAATAATAAGCCTATCATGATTATGAACTAACAGCAGTTAAAATACACTGCATTAGATATTCCAGAATATATATATAGAAAAGCACAGAATTAGGAATTGGAGTGACCAGTACATGAATGTCAATGAATTAAAATTATGATTAATTCAACAATCATTATTTTATATTCGGTGGAGACCAATATCTCTTTTCAGGAACAAATAGATTATTTCGTTGTTGGAGAAGTACTTACAATGCAATGTCAGTTCATATGGTGGGCTTTCCTGCTATAGTGAGGTTATTTCACATATTAATTTGTTCTGAAAGGCTCAATGACATTTGTAAATGCCAATGTTCCTTTGAATTATGTGGTTTAGACATTAACAGAAAGTAAGAGAAATGGATATTGCATGCCTTTTGGGAAGGATTATTTCATGTTCTACAATGAACTGAAAAATTTACCTCTCTATGTTTTAGAGAGACAATTCGGTGTAGTGGTTAAGGCATCAGGCTAGAAACCAGGAGACCATGAGTTCTAGTCCTGCCTTGGGCACAAAGCCAGCTTAGGCCAGTCCCTCTCTCTCAGCCCTAGGAAGAAGAAGGCAAGGGCAAACCACTTCCAAAAATCTTGTCAAGAAAACTGCAGGAACTTTTCTAGGCAGTCACCGGGAGTCAACACTGACTTGAAGGCAGGCACACACACAAAATTCTGTAGCTTAAAGAGATATGGGGACATTATACGGTACTTTGCAAGATTTGTACGATAATTGGCTGAGTTCCTACACCCTTAAATGAATGGTTCAGTTACCATTTGGCAACTGGGATAAAAACACTATGAAAACTGAGGGTGAGCAGGAGAAAGGGAGAGGACGCTCACATGACTGCTTCTCCCCTATTGCTCATAGCCCTGATCCCTATGTGGGTTTGCTCCCACCTCTTCAGTCACTGAAAGCCTCTTTCCCCTTTCCTGTTGAGCTTCTCCTCTAATCTCCCATTCAACTGCCTGTAAGGCCTACTTTTCTGGGCTGCAACAGTGGACAGCCACTAGAGGGCAGCAAAGAGGTAGTGTTTTTGGTATTTCTTTGCTGCCATCTAGGGAGTATCTTGATGTTTGCAGCCCAGAGATGGTATGATTGTTTTCTGTTCCTCTTCTCTTTCTCCTTCCTCTGCAAGAACTAAGGGAGGAGGAGGACAAGAAGAGGAAGAAAGCAGCTGGCAACAATCCCCAGAGAAGTTCCCAGGGGCTCGGACGGCTTTCCTTCCAATGCGTCTGGCTGCTGATCAGGTGCTGGATGGCTTGGCAGTACCAACAGAGCAGGAGGAGGAGGAAGAGGAGGAACTGGTAGCAAGCATTGATGGCAGCAGCTCTTCAATGCAAGAAGACTGCCCAGATACAGTAGCCTTAACCCTGTGGTCAGATTTGTTGAAGAGGTGGGGCAAAGAGGAGTCCAAGAGAGCCTGTTCTTGGAGGCCCCAAAATGGTTGCCTTCTCTATCTTCAGTGTATGCATGCCACTGATTAGAGGACTGTGTAGAAAACTGGACTTCATATTGTAGTGTTTATCCTTGTTTAATTGGTAACTAAATTGAATTAAATGTTAATTACTTAATTGTATAACATGACAGGCTTACTCCTTACTTACAGGGGTTCTGTTCCAGCCACATAATTGCAAATAACAAGACCATGAAAAACATACTTTATGCACAAAAACCTGTCCACTATTTTGCACATGCATAAAATACACAAAAAATGCTCCAAAACTGCAGACCTGCAAAACTGAGGCTAATACATTGCTTTTAACAGGGTTTCCCACCACCCTGCTTTCTGCTTTCTTCTTTTTCTTTTCCATTCCCCCCTTTCTAAATATATAAAATAGGGTCCCCATAACCAAATTGTTCGAAGTGGAGTGTGCATGTAACTAGGAGTATTCCTTGAGCCATAATAAAATCAATATTGGTTTTTACTCCAGTATAGTTAAGGCAAAATAAGATGGCCCCTATAAAACCCCTTTTATTTCTGCTGCTACCTGTGGCAGTCAAATGCCTGGGGCCTAGTTTATGGCTGGGGATAAAGGGGGTTGAAGCCCAACACATCTGAATAATACCCAGTTCAGTGTAAGTGCCCAGTTTAATGTAACATGAAAGACAAGTAACTTCATTGTCTCCTTTGTAACTTTTTTAGGGGCCACCAGGTTCTTTTGACTTCCTGTTGTTGATGATGGCAGATATCAGGAATGACATTGCTGAGCTACAAGAGAGGGTGTTTGGACACAGGACTCATTCATCAGCAGAGGAGTTTCCATTACCTCAGGAATTTGCTAACTACCAGGATGTGGAACTTGGATCTGGAGAAGACTATAAACAGAGGATTATACCAAAAGACTCCACAACATTTGAAGAAGGCAATCATTAAAAAAGGATCTCTGCTTTGGAAAGAGTGAGAAGGGGTTGGGTAGTGGTCCACAGGTCACTTAAGCCAGCGTATTTGCACACACCCCAGCTTAGCCATGGAAAAATCAGTGGATAATAAGATCATGTGTCAAGGGGGTTACTACATTCCTTTCCCTAAACCTTATGGCCCAAACAAACAATGAGGCACGGTAGGTGATTAGTAATGCTGTGTCAACGTCTTGTCTTGCAGTTTCTTCCTGTATCAAAGAGGCTTCTGGCTTTTGTACCTCTCAGGCTGCTTGGGAATTTCTTTTGGATTTATCGGGGTGTTTTTGAGCTTGCTTTATTACCTGCCCACACTTCCCAATCTGATGAAGCCCTACAGGAGGCTTGACATAGTGCCTTTCCTTGGGATTTAATGAAAATGTGGGAAGGCAGGAACTGGAGAGATAACTGTACAGTGGAAAACAGGACATCCACCCAGAAGAACTCTGCTGGACCAAGCCAACGTCATCTTAGTCCAGAACTATCTTTCTTATGGTGGCCAATCAGTTGCTTCTCAGGTGCCCATAAAATAGAGACAGAAAAATGCCCCTCCTCCACCATTCTTCCCCTGCAGACATACTGGCCTCAAGCCAGAGGTCACATTGTGTCTTCATGATGAATAGCTTTTGATGGACCTGTCCTCCATGAATCAAGTGAATGACTGTTACCATTTCTTGTGGGAATGGATTCTACACGTGAATTATACAAGATCACCAGAATGTACCTATAAGAATTTCACTGGAAATTCTTGTCTCCTTAGGCGGGGGGAAATATTTTTCATCAAATTGAATGGGAACTAATAGCAAAAGAATTGCGGGGGAATCTTTCAGCATAGCACTAGGGATTATCACCCATATGAAGTTGTAACTAGAATGTCCCACTGAAAATTGCATAGTTGAATGTTTTCTGTAGAAAACAATAAGCTTCTTTTTGTGTAGAAACCACTAAAACCACTATGTTAGAAAGGAAGCTTCTGTGTGGGCCTTCCCTTAGCCTGCCAGTTTTTGCATGCAGGAATTGGTTTGTTGGAGGATTCAACTATTCAACCCCTCAGTGATGCTTGATACGCTGCAGGCCAGCAATATCACTTGGATCTGGTTATTATGTGGGTTGCATATCAGGAGCCAAGAAACACCTTGACTCTTGATCCCAATGTCTTGCCCTGCCACATTTCACACATACAAAAAGGGTTGAGCAAATGGAGCAGGAACAGAGGCCTCGGCAGGATCTACTGTTTTCTGCAAAATGATAAAAGCAACATACTGTAAAGCCATCACCATGCAAGCACTGCCCCTTTTGTCTATGTCTGCGACATCATGACACATGTACAAAAGAGGCACAGCTTACATTGCATCGATGTGATGCTGTTTCCATCATTTGTCCGCTCTTGCCCCTCCCACTCCCTGACACTGCTGGCCAAGAACACTTAACCTACTCTTGTAGGTTATGTTCTCTTCTGCAGTATGAATTATAGGACACCCTTCTCTTTGACCAGGAAATGTGTATATTCTGAAAAAGAAAATGTTCCCTTTTGATGTAGGCTTTCACACCTGGTATCTGTTGGGTTGGGCTCCTTTCTTGAGAGAGAGAGAGAGAGAGACCGAGACCCTGCTCAGTTGCCTGTGGTCTGTGTAGCAGGCCACTTTGCCTCTGAAGATGCCAGCCACAATTGCCAGCAAAACATCAAGAAATCTGTTCTCTAGATCACAATCACTAAACCCTGAAGCCCAACATTGCCCAATGTTTCCTTTGTCTTCCAGTGGGTCAAAGCAACTGCTGTTTTAATGCACTTAGGATGAAACAAAAAATAAGTACACTCTGCACGTGGGGAACCTCCCTGGGTAATAATTTTGCCATGCCAGATACTGCAGCTTGCTGGTCACCTAGTAATCTGGCTTGTTAACCATTGTAGATCCTCTCAACCATATTGTACCAGTTCCTTCCCTTCTTAAACAAAAGTTGCTGGATATGCAGGGCACAGAATGGGCCTGTCTGCACTGTGCAGTAGATTAACATCAGCACAACACGGACAATCTCACATCTGTAATAGCAAATGTTCTGAAAGAGGCAAGGATGCCCCAGGTGCATCAGTGTAACTCTCCAGGCAAAGAAACCTGGTTGCTGGCTTAAGTACTGTGGCTTAAATGGTTTGTAGATTGCACTGTTAAAATTGTACTCTATTTTAAACATGCACTGATATTGTATAAAGTTATATGAGTATTTTATTGTCCAACACTCACTCTCTATTTTCTGTTTGAATTTGACTCTTCCTTCATCATCAGAGATATTATCTTAGCTATATACATCTGAATATAGAACCAGACCCAAAATAAGATCTAAACTTACACCTGCAAAGTATCTTAGGTGTGGATAGTCTGAAGTGGTATTTCCAAACCTCCATAACTTACAAATAGGTCATCTGTAATTAATTTAGTGTTTGCCTTTATAATGCTCAGTGCAGGAAGATGGGTCCCTCCAGTTGCCTCTTGGATCTTAGTCACTGTGTCTTCTGCTAGTGGCACCTGACACGGAGAAACCCCTATCTGTAGTTCCGCTATCCACCCCTGCTTCCTACTGGCAGGTCTCTTGTAAACAAGAGTTGTGTGTATTCAACAGTATAATAATGAACCAATTGAATTGGATGTCTGGAATGTTATTAGGAAAGAGATGTGAAGATGATATAAAACCAGTAGTAGAATGGAAAGATTAAACATGTACATGAGATCAAGCCCTCTGTTTAAATCATGCCATTGCTATTTTATCAATCCCAATTGAATCAAGTATTTTGTAACAGTATAATGAGACAATTACTAAATCACAGGTATATTTTTGCTTTTTTTTTTTAAGTAGCTTAAATGTCTGTAATAAAACAGACATTGGATGGAAAATGCTTTTTAAAACTGCAGCTCAAGGATGCTATGTAATGCTATGGTCAATTCCATTGGAAATCATTGGAAACACTGCTTCCCAAAAGGAGAGGGAACCTGTTAGCAGGGCAACATTTCTGCTAGTGGAGAAGCCCTACAGAAAGCTCTGTGGTTTAGAGGCATTGTTGGAAGGATGCCTTTATTAATAGCATAGATTGATAAGGTGTAAGTCATAGGAAGTCCTGACAAACTTTTTCAGGTCATTCGCATGCCCTGAAATTGGACACAGTTCATTTCTTTTAGGAGACCACATTTTTAAAAGTCAAAAGGATACTAATATGGTATCATTCCTCCACTTTCCACTTTGATTGGAATGACACCAGCAGTGCTTGGAAAACAGTTCCTCTGTTACAATCTTTTCTTTTGTAGGATTGCTATGTAAATATTATTCAAAGCTGGTAATTACAAGAGTTCACCCCTAGAAGTGCTGAAGCCTAATCTTTTGCCCGGGTTCCCCTGAGTTCACAGGCAGTTCCTCTCCAATTCAGGTCAATAGAATTACAGCCTCAAAGTTTACATATGGTCATGGTTCCCCACCCCAAAAAATAAATAAAATCCAATATTTCCCCAAATACAAACATTTAAACCTTTTGTGCCTCATACTTCCCCACTTGGCGCAGAATACCAATGTGAGTAAGAAGAAATAGGAACTTAAGTATAACTTTATTGATAAGTCAGTTGACCATATCAAAGCAATGGGCATCAGGTAAGAAGAAGTAGCGAAGGAAGAGGAAAAAGACAAAGTAATATCTCCCATAGGCAATCTCTGCCTATAATCTGATGGATAAATTCTCCCCCAGATTCCTCGTGTAAATGAATGAATGATTCCAGGGCAAAACAAATTAATTTACAATACAGTTCTATGATTATATGCTATCTCTTTTTTCAGCTGATGTTTTATAGCAAACAAACTGAAGCAACCAAGTATTGTGTCTTTGTGCACATTTAGAAACATATATGGTACATTATTTATACTAATTATATGAAGTACTAAAAATGTATAAAACTGTAATTATGCGGTATATTTGCAAGTAAAGAGGAATATTTTTTTAATGGTGGTGTTGGCTCTCTTGTATCTTCTTTCTGGCTTCTTTTTACAATGCTGTTAAAGAGACAGTGGCAGAGAGGTCAGAAGGCTAATAAACTTAGCTCTCTGAATGAGGGGATATTACAAGCTTTTCCATAGAGGATCAAACACAGAGATTTACAACTGCCTTGGCTAATGGCTGAGAGCAACAGGAAGAAATATCCTTCGTCTTGTCTGAGGGGACACCGCCCCCCCATCCATTACTGTTCCAGATAATGTTCAAATTCATAATGTCTGCAGGTAAGGTGGTGCAAGTTATTTCCATGAATGTTGCCTGATGCAAACCATGGATATACAGAAAAGCTGGTATACCTGTTTTCCGGTTGATTATTTATTTATTCACCAGGGCTTATATGCTATTCCAGACCAACAGGATTCAGCCAGCCACAACTGATTCAACTGGTTCAAGTTGTGAACCAGTTCTGTACAGGTGAATGCAACCCCAAATAGAACCAAAGATGACAGGCCGCTGGAGTCAGACGACTTCCGTACCACAGTCGCATCATTTTGCTGAGATTGAATCTGACCCATTTTCCCCCATCCCCAGACCTCAACAGCCTTCAGGTATTGGAATAGGACCTCTATCACATCTGCTCTTTGGCCCAGGGTCACAATGTATAATGATGACCCCTGAACCCTCTGCTAATGGATTACCTCCCCCATTGACTTCATATATATATAGTAAACAGGAGGGGAAAGTGTGTTGAGTCCTGTGATACCTACTATGGCCTTAGAGCATGACCTCTTCGTCTCACCAGTACTAGCTAGAACTTCTTCAGGAAACAGAAGAACCATTATAAAACACTGCCTCCCACTTCTAAACCTCAGAGGCAGTCAAGTAGGATACCAATGAAATCAAAAGCTATTGAGAGAACCAAAAGAGTTGCAATTCCCCATGCCCAAATGACTACCACAATGGGACTGGTCAGTGACAAATCACCAAACATTTAATAGAAGCCAACCTGCTGAGAATTGTATTTGTTTGTTTGTTTGTTTATTAATCAGATTTGTACAGCCACCTATCTCACAGAAAAGTGACTATGGGCAGCTTACAACCATCCAATAAAAACACATATATAAACAATCAGTATAAAAAATACAAAAATCAATATTAAAAGATAAATATGATAAAAAAATATATACAGACCCTAGGCAAGAGAGAATAAGGATAGCTAACTCAGCAATGGAGCCATCTAAGCATGTCTCCGGTTCCCTGGAAGCCCCAGGCCTGGTGACATGCTTATCATCAGTCTCTCTAACCCTGTCCATGACACTGTTCATCACCCCCAGTTTTGACTCTCTCCACTCCCCTCTCATCATAATGTAGTCACTTGTCATATGTTGTATATAGGACTCACATGGGAACAGAGGCCTTTTATGAAATAAAGATAATCCTACGTAAGAACAAAATTTAAAGGAAGCCTGGACTTCATGTTGGTCACCTTCTGTTATGGACAATAGGAGCTCTTAGATAACTTCTTAGATAACTTCTAAGGCCATGGTTCTACATAAAGAGAATGCAGTGTTGGGCTGCATCAACAGAGACATAGTGTCAAGATCACTGGAACTGATAGTACCACTCTATGTTGCGCTGGTCAGACCACATCTGGAATACTGTGTGCAGTTCTGGTTGCCACAATACAAAAAGGGCCCTGAGGAACTGGAAAGAGTGCAGAGAAAAATGACATAGATGATAAGAGGCTTGGAGGCTAAATCCTATGAATAGCTGTTAAAGGAACTTGGTCTATTTAGCCTAAATAACAGAAGGCTAAGGGGAGAAATGAAAGCAGTCTTCCAATACATGGTTTATTCTCTACAGCACTTGAGAGTAAGATAAGAACCAATGGGTGGAAGCTTAACAGAGAGATCCAAACTTTCCTGACAGAGCTATTAAACAGTGAAATAGCCTGTCTCCTGAAGCTGTGGGTGCTCCATCACTGGTGGTTTTCGATATGAGATTAGACAGCTATTTGTCTGGGATGATATGAGGATTCTTGCCCTAGGCAGGGGGTTGGGCTAGAAGACCTCTAAAGTCCCTTCCACCCTATGATGCTATGAAATGCAATCTAACTGCATCTAATGGAAACTCACTAATTTCCCACTGGGAAAATACACTGCATGATTTCTAAATTTTTTAATAATGTGTCAAAGAAAAGTGGCCAATACCAAGATGTGTTGTAACTTTAGGACTGAGAATGAACCCAACTTTTGTGTTGTTCTTATCTTTCTTTGGTGATAAATCTGATGAGAAGAGTCCAAAGGTAGCTATGATTTCCATCCAGAAGCTGTGCAAATAAGGATCCCCGCGTGGCTTTGGTTCCATATGTAGCACTGTGCTACTGGATCCATTCCTTTAAACCCAAATAGCTTCTCGCTTGGGGGAATCCAAGACACAAGTCCTAGGAGAGTTTTCTTTAGTTTCCATGCGTGGGTGATGAATGCATTCCATCATGGTGAGTTAAAGGCATTCTAGATGGTTGTTCTTGGCTACTTGAATATTTAGTTACTTCTTGTAAGTTGGTCTGATTCACTGGACCTGCCTTGCATCTTGTTTTCTTCCACTTGACAATTGTGATTGTTTTCTAGCAACAATACACTGCCAACCTTTCATTTAAAAGAGAAGGGGGGTACCCGATTCAACTAAAAGTTTCTGCTCAGTTCAGACAAATTCTCACTTGTAGTCACTTCAGCCAAGAAAACACGGCCTCAAACGAGTGATTTCTCAATAGAGCCTTTTAACCATCTGTTGGGTTTATCTGCTTTATGTGACAATAGCCTTAAAGACAACTGCAGTGTTATATGAGTAGCATGCATCCCAAACTCTTTAGATGTGTTTTATTAAGGCCTTGTTCTGGTGGCATTGGCAGGCAAAATTGGCATTTTTAATCCTCCTTATAGACTTTGTCATGTTTATACATTGGTGAAGCACTTTGCAAATGTTCAAAGCTACTTCCATTTTGTCACATGCTGAAAGGATTAAAACAAGCAAACATGTTTTTCAAACTAAACCCTGCAGGAGTCCTGGCCTCATCCTATAATCTATTGAAATTATTCCCAGGAAATTGTGCATGATGTCTGTTCCAAGAACGTCAGTATTGGCAATTTGCTGATGATATATCCAAATTCAGAGTAATCACTAGGTTTTGCTAATGCTAAGAGAACTTTATTACTTGCTTGTTTGCTCCATTTTCTAATCCACCATAGCTCTCCCTTGCTTCTTGGGAGAATGCTTTGGATAATCTCTTCCAAAAGATTCCACCCTCATCCTGGAAAGGTAAAGCATGACATATAATGTGTTTTCATTTAGAGCGAGACAATGCTGTGCCACACAATGCAATCTGCAGATGCCTTCCAAGTCTTGTTGCAGAACCACATGTGTTGGTGATTTGCCTTTTGAAAGCAGTGCTGATGTACATCTGCTGGATTAGATCTAGGCTATTCAAAAAGCAAACGCTGGGTAGTATTTCAGAAAGAAAATGGCTTCTTCTTCTTCAAGCTCTCCAAGTCATGTGAAAACCCTTTGCAGATTTCTGTCACCTCTCATTAACTTTTAGACCCTTAGAGACTACTTCTTTTGGTAAAGTTTGGCTTTAAGAGATGCTAACAGCATCTTCTAGGACACATCTTGTCTTAAGCCATGATAGCCGGATTTTATGGCCTTAGGTCAACTCCTAGCCTCCCTCCCTCCCTCCCTCCCAGACCTACTTCTTCCCATCCAGATGTTTTCTTTATCCATATACTATGGCCCACCTTGTAGTAATGGCTCCTGGGGTCTAGAAACATGTAGTGTTTTATTTATTTATTGAGCTGTTTATCACTCACCTTTTGGCAATGGCTCCCAGCATAAGGTACAAATAAAAGCAAACAGAAACAAGAGCACAAGAGCAAAATAACTGGTTTGGCAATCTGATAGAAATAGAAGTTGAGAATGAAGATTGCTGTATAATTAACTAACACCCAAATCTGGGTGACTGTACAGGCCTTCACTTGCCACTGGAATTAAACCACTGTTGTCCGATTGGCCTCTGGAGAAAGGATGTTCCACAGTCATGATGCCACAGTGAAGAAAGTAATCTCTTACATCATCACGTGGTCTTTCAGTGTGGTACATAGAAAAAGACCCCTCTGCAGATGTACCCACTCAAGCAAATATGTGATGCGGGAGGCCCTCTCTCAAATTCCATTCCGGTTAGGGCTTTCAAAGCTGTCACAGGCACACTGGCCATGGCCTGGGAGTCTTTTAGGAGCCAAAGCAGTGTTGGAAGAAAAAGTTATCTTACCAAGTCTGTTTCTGAGCCGGGAGTAAAGACACTGACGAATTGCATGAAGTTAGGAGATTTATTCTTCACCCAAGTGCAGAAGCAATGACAGCAAGCAGTTAGGTGGGCGGCCGCACTGGACCCCCACCATACAGCATATTATATACCTTTCGTTACATTCAGACCTACATTAAGATGTCATGACCCTCTGATCCAATCAAAGCCAGTTACCTTGATCCATATTCCTCCCTTTACCCAGGACCCCTTTCTCTGGTCCTGATTAAGATTCTCCCTTCTTGTATGTAAACTAATTTCTATCACCTTGATTGTTTACAGCCATATGTAAAGTATCCTTTATCACTCTGCTTGTTCACCGGGCGCTGTCCTGATCTATATCCCTAAGAAACAAGGTCAGGACTGCTTATCTCTCTTTGTGAAGGGTCATCTGAACAGGAAAGAACTATCAAGTCAAGATAGTTTATTTGCTCACATGAAGTGTCTTCTTTCCAGTCAGGAAGAAACAAACCATGAGAGCAATTATCACATCTTTGAGATATTGAGAAGTGTTGAGGGTCACACCCTTAAGACTGCAACCTTTTGATAATTTAAATAATCTGTTACTGTGAGGTCAACCATACATACAGGAAAGGGAATATTGGCATATTGCTGGGCCTGCTTTTACTTCATGTTACACAAGCAGGTAAAGGCAAGTGTTTAAAACATCTAAATGTCCAAATATCCAAAATGTCTACAAATATCTAAAATGTGTATGTGTGTGTGTGTGTGTGTGTGTATATATATATATAAAAAAATGCCTATATGTCCCAACCTTCTAACAGCAATTCCTTCAAATTGGTGCTTTGGGATTTCTAAATGATATTGTCAGTTTCTCTGTCCCCTTCTGGACTAGCAGCTGCTACAACATCTTCAAGGGCAGCCTCACTTAGAACACAATGCAGTAATAAGAGAAGATGGAGGGCATGTGGGATAGTACCAGTCAGTGTAGTTAAGGGGCTGGATTGGAACCAGGGAGACCAGATCCATAATCTACCCTCACCATAGATGCTCACTAAGTAATTTGGGACCAATTTCTCTGTCAGCCTATCCTACCTCATAGGATTATTATTGTGTGGGGTGGGAGGGAAACATGGGAGAATTATTTACGCTGCCTTGAGCTCCTGGAGGAAACACTGGATACAATTCTTATGAAGAAATAAATGAAAAAAGAAATAAATGTACCTGTCCTGAAAAAGCTAGTTCCCCTTAGAAGATGTTCCAATCAACCTGCATTGATATCTGCAAATGGTGGCAGCTGTAGAATGCCATCACCAATCAATCCTGGAGCATCCTTGTGCCCTCAAGAGAAATTCAGAAGATTTAAAAATTCTAATCTGATTCACCTGATATGTTTTCAGAGTGATGGAATGTGACTCTGAAAAAGAATGTGGAACATTCATTAAAAGAAGGAGAAAAGGTGAGTAATATCTTGGATTGTTCTTTATTCTCCCATAACATCCTCCTCTGCTGCTAATATATATTAAAGGGAAAGGAAACAATATTTCAGAGGTTATGAAAAATTCCAGGCTTCCCAATCCCAAATTGCACAAATAAAACATTCATGGGGTGCACAAACAGAAAAGGCCAGAGAGTAACACAAAAATAAACTTGTATATGGCAGAAATAGTCAGAAATGAAAGGCATGTGTGATCATTAAAATGTTATGTCCACTTGAGAAAAATCTTTATACTCTTTCTTTCACTTAGGATTTGATCTTAACCCAGACATATAAGAAAGTTCAGATTTAAGACTCATGTGTGAAAATGACCCATAGAAGTGTCATCTCATAACTCAGTTCTGCTAAAAGGCACTACACGGAAGCAAGGTCTAGAAAGAAAATATATAAAAGCAAATACAATATAAGTAAAATGCAATTAAATTATATTTATTTGCAGAAGAACATTGATCCAAGGTCTTATAATAAAAGTTAAGGTGCATAGTGAAAAAATGGAACTAAAAATTAAATATAAAAAGTCCAAACTAATGACAGCAGGTACAACAACTAGCCTTAGAGTTGATAAGGAAGATGCTAAAGAGGTGGACAGTTTCTGCCTTTTCGGATCAACCATCAACAGTCAAGGAACAAGCAGTTAAGAAATATGCCACTGACTAGCACTTGGTAGAATAGCCATGAAGGTCTTGGAAAAGCTATTCAGATGCTATGATGTGTCTATACCTACAAAGAACAGAATCCTGCAGACAACTGTTTTCCTTGTGACCCTCAATGAAAGCAAAAGGTGGAAGCAGGATAGAAAGAGCATTAATGCTTTTGAACATTCAGATGATGCGATGATGCTACAAAAATCAGAACAGTGCAAGCAACAGTATTCTCTGTGGCATTCTGTGGAAGTGAAACTTGGACTTTGAAGAAGCAGGATAGAAAGAATATTGATGCTTTTGAACGTGGATGTGGCAGAAGACTCCTGAGGATACTGTGGACAGCCAAGAAAACAAACCGATGGATCATCGAACAAATCAGCCCAGAGTTCTCACTGCAGGCACAAATGACCAGGCTCAAATTATCCTACTTGGGACACATTACGCGAAGACCTGGCTCTCTGGAAAAGGCTTGAATACAGGGAAGGTGGAAGGAAAGAAAAGAAGAGGATGAGCAGCAGCAACATGGATGGACTCAGTTACAGTGGTGATGGATGTACCGTTGGAAGGCCTAAAAGACCAGGTTAGGGATAGATCATCATGGAGAAAATTTATCTGTGCGGTTGCTGAGTTGAAACCGACTTAATGGCACATAAGCAAGCAAGCAAGAAAACATTCAGTATCCGTGGATGATCCTGAGAGGGAGAAAAACTTCTCAATCCATAATCTACATCTTGCATGATTTTACATAGCTTTATCATGTACACCCTTGCCCTCTTTCTATTCAAGCCGGAAAACCCCTAGCTGCTGTGACCTTTCTTCAGAGGGGAGCTACCCTTTTCCAGCTGTTCAATACCCTTTGGCCATGCAAAACTGCACGGTGTCCCATACACAGCCTCATTACCAAGTTTCTTTACTGGACATTCTAGTTTCAATTTCCAACGATTGCACAGAAAATGCAACTCTTTATGACATAGCTGTTTTGCACATTAGCTCTCTCTGGCACATGGATCAGCATAATTGGGAGGCTATTGATGTTTATCAATATCTGAAATGAATGCCCGCTCAGCAATTGCCAGTCTTTTCCTGCTTGGTTTTCTCAAATAAATTGGGACTCCAGCTGTCAAAATTCCCAGCCAAAAAGTTATCACACAGCACCTTAAATTATAATCAAATATTTTAAAATGTTTAATGAATTGGAATTCAGAACTGGCCATTCTGATGCCTTGCCAAACCCACTTGCTTTGAAAATAGCGGAGATAAGATGCATATTCTGAATAGGGGAGAGGAAAATCTCCTTTGTAACTCTTTGGGGGTTGGGGAATAAGATGACTTGTTCTGGCTGCCTTCTCTTTTATGCCCATTTGGTTCCCACGGGGGCCTTCATTGTCAGAGATATCCAAGAATTGCCTACTGCCTGCACGCTTCTATCCAAATATTTGCACTGTTTAGACATGAATTGCTCATTCAGCTAAATGCTCAATTGTGCCAGAACTCTTTTCATTCAAGAGAATGGGCGGGCCAGGTAGCCACAGGAGAGCTGGGAAAGAATTTCTCAACATATGGAGCACAGCCCCAAAATCAGGCATATCCCCACCGAGTGACTGTGTTCCTCTTGAGAAAATTCAGAAGCTGCAGCTGGTGCAAAATGCATCTACCAGAATGGTGCCTGATGCTCAAAAACAACATTAGTACACATAAACAGCTGGGCTGGAGGCATTACCGCCACTCCCCACTCTCCTTGCCCCTAGCCTAGATCCCCAGGCCTGCCATGTGTTGGGTGCCCACTCTTCAGATCCTTCTCAATGAACATAGGCAGGGGAGGTGGAAGAAATGAGTTTGGTTCACATTTTTCTGTGTCAACATATCTAATTTTGCATTTTCAAAGCAATATATGAAGTAAAAAGTTACTTTCAGACTGTGCAATTTTGTAAATTTTGCAGCATAACTTTTAAATAATAATAACAATTATAATACACTTATTAGGACAGCTTGCAAAAATGCCTACATTCATGGAACTGCTAGTCCCTTCCACACTGATTGGGAGGCAGAGTAGGCCTGGCTTGGCCACTGTACCCCAACTACTATTTGAACCACACCTTCCATGTTGTCTGGCCTTGACAATGAGTGCTGTAATGCACACAGCTGCTTATTCAGCTACTTTTTTTCTCTAGTTCTTTTTCTCGAAAGACGAGATAAGCAAAACAATTGTTCCTGGGCCCAATTTAAAGTGCTGATATTAACATGTTAATGCCCTGGGGACAAGTCACCTTAATAAATGCTTTGGCCCATATGACTCTTGTCTTGTAAGGAGTCTGTTCTCTGGTACAGCAACAGGGTTACTATAGCTGTCGGGGGGCAGTGGCTTCTTGATGGAAGTGCCCCAACAGGTTTTCTTTATTCCCACTTCTAAAAAGCATTTATAATATATTTTTGTTCATTCAAATAGCTAAACTAATTAAAAATTAGGGCAACAATTCCTGGATAAGATACAAGGCCAAGAATTGCATGTTACCATAACCCTATAACCAGTCACTTTAGAATCATGGAATCCAAGAAGAGAAGAGATCTTGAAGATCACCTAGTTCAAACTTCTGTTCTGTGCAGGAATCCGCTACCGCAGCACTACTCAATAGACGTCCACCACCTCCCAAGATAATCTGTTCCACTGTTGAACAGCTCTTACCATTAGGAACTGTTTCCTGACATCCACTTTACAACTGCTTCCTTGTAAGTTAAACCCACTGCTGCTTCTGGAAACTCTGAACCATTCTGCCTTGTCTTATAGCTGAAGTTTTATCACACGCTGAGGACTTGAAGACAGCTTGAAGGCAGCTATCATGTCTCCCCACAGGCTTCTCTTCTCCAGCCCCCAACGTCTCCAACTGTTCTTTAAAGGTTCTTCCTTCCAGGCCTCTGACCATCTTGACTGTTCTCCTCTGGACATGTTCCACATTGCCAATGATCTTCCTAAAATGTGGTGCCTAGAACTGGAGGCAGAATGTCAAATATGGTCTGACCAATGCAGAAAGAGAACAGTGATCATCTTGACACTTCCGTTGAGAAAACATAGGATGGAATTTGTTTTGTTTTTTTGTAGTTGCAGCATACAATTGGCTCGCTGTCTAATTGTGATCCACCAAGTCCTTCTCACATATACTGTAGGGCTGCTCAGCCCAGTCCCACCCAGAATTTGGCCATATGCTAATGTTACTGTGCATGAAATCTATTTTAATATATACACCACCCCCTAAAGGGAATGTTTTTAAATTCTATCTAAAATGTTTGTGGAAAAAATGTACTTGTTCCTGCTAAACCAACATTACCTTATTTGGTTGTTTGCAAAGAAAAGTTTTTCAATTTCCATTCTCCAGGTATCTGTAATTACTATTTTCTCTTGTCCACAAGATGGCACCATTAAGTTTCAGGTTCTTTCACAGGAAGAGGGGAGGAAAGTACATCTTTTCAGAAGATTTATAAATACAAACCAGCATGGTTGTGGGGCATAAAATTGGAGGAGGAAATTCTAAGTATGCAGCCTTTCATTCCTGAGTAAAAGCAGAGTATAAATTGGACAAATAAATAAAAATTAAAAACTGTGCCTCCTAGTCTCAGCTGATCATCTCCCAAAATTGGGGTAGCTCCAGGTGCTTTTCCCAGAAAGATCAAATTGATCAGGCAGATTTTGGTGGGTCTTGAAGGTAACTTGATGCTGAGCCAAGTCCACAGATGTTGAGGTAAACAACATGGGATGCAAAAAAGAGAAACAGAAAGAAAGGAGACCTAATCCAAGCTAAATCCAAAGGCAAGCTAAATCCAAAAACGCTAGAGAATTCCTGGAAGCCTGACATTCAGACAAATCAGCCATTAATAGACACAAAGAGACAAACCACATTTACACACCATTCAAAAGGGATGATAAAAAAGCTAAGAAGGAAACAAAAAGGATAAGCAAGGATTAATACCAGACAAATGATCAAGCAGAAAACAATCAAGGAACTACCAAGGAGAAAACCATACCCCCACCAATCCTGGCAGGACAAGCTACTGTATATAAACAGGGAGCAAACCCCACACTCACCAGCACTGATGATGTTACCTAGCTGGGCAATGAAACGTCTGCAAGCAAACCACCAAGCTCAGAGAGCACCAAGGACTCCACAGAAAGAAAGGAAGTTGTTCAGGAGAGCATGGTTTGCTGTGCAAGACTTGAGCAAGAAATTAAGGCAGAGGCAAACCTGGCCAAATAAAGTGGGTTGAGTCTATCATAGAGAGCACCACCAGCCTGCCTTATTTTGGGCTATGTTCACACAACACATCAGGCTAAAACATTATTCACCAGCTGATAGCTCAGCATACTGTGTGCCTTTAGTCAACTGGTTTAACTCACTAAACCATGCTCAGACCAAACAAGGAATAAGACACAGTTGTGTAAAACAACACTAGATCTCTTAAAAAAAAAAAAAAACATGGTATCCTTCCTCAACTTAGGTGGGGAAGTGATGGTTCCAACAGGGGTCTTTCTAAAGCATTTGCTTTGCAATGCTGTTGCACATGGATATGCCAGCAGAGACAGCTTTTCAATGGGCCTTGCAAGTCCATGTGCTTTCATGGTACAAAGAGAGGTGCTTCCTTTGTGCTTCCCTCGGTTATGATGCACCTTTTTTTTTTTAATATCCAACACCTTGGATGCCAGATTGGGGAAGGCTATTAAAGAGAAATCAAGTCACTTTACATGCCCTGTTCTGCCTTACAAAGTGATTCTGGTATGTTTGGTTCACCTCCCTGCAATTCCACTTAGGCCACAATTTAAAGATACCTCTTTCATGCATCCCCTAAAGTCCTAAAGCAGGAGTCATCTGGACTTCTAAACAGTGTTAAAAAAGGTATTTGAATTGTGTCCACTTTTTTTCACCCTGTTAGTGATATACCAAGTTAAGATACAGTTCTGCTGGAGCTCCTTCCTGTGACTATATAGAAACTCATGTCTTCTGATCTTCCGATCGTCTATTATGCGATCAGAATGAAACTGAAAAGTATGCCAGCTTTTACACTCTTTTATACAGAGTGCCTAGTCTTCTTAGTCACTCCTTTATTGCGCAACAAAACTGTATCTATTCTGCCTTATTGCAGATGAAGCTACGAACTCAGGAGAACTAAAGCTTTCAACTTAAGCCTCTTGATAATGCCAAATCTCCTTTCCACAGAGAGAAGAACGATAATAGAGCTGCAATCAAATCCATTCAAGCTGCTAAGCAAGACATGACAAGGTCCTGGAAGTTGTCAAACTCTTTCCAAAGAGAGCTGATGGAATTATAAGCGTGTGGGGAAACTTAATTTTCTGCCTAACTGAGCAAAATTCATTTATGGGTGGGATGTCTTTTTAATGGAAAAAAAGATTATTGTTTTTTAACCTATTCTAATATTGGTAGAGTTCCAGGACTTCAGTATTTTATTCAATAAAGGATGTCTAGGACATTCAAACATACCTGGGTTTAAGAATATTTAGGGTGTTTTTTTTATTCTACTTTTAGCTCTCAAAAGATTATCTGAGAGAAGGCAGCCCTCAACAACAACAACAACAAAAAAACAAGTTGATTACCCCAGTATTAAAGAAACACTGCCAGATGATGTTGAAATTTTATTCAGCCTGTTATTTACAGGAGTCTTTAGTCCCCACAAAGGGGGCAGAACATCTCTTAGGTCTACTAGATTTGAACTGCAAAACTCCAGATGACCACTAGTCGAATGTAACTAATTTTTTTTAAATTCTTCTAAACTGAAAATTAATTCTTTGCTGCCATCTAGTGCTCATCCAGATTTTTGCAGACTTGACCTAATAACTTATTATTGGTCTAACAATAGAGTTCTAATAACTTCTTGGTACTTTATTTTCTGTAATATGTAGGAATTATATATGCCCCATGCAAGCAAGATTCTCGTTCTAGCACGCTTTCCTGGAACTAAGTCCATTGACCTATTTCTCCAGTAAGGTTGAACCTGCTTGATACTCTTGTTGGTTTATTAACTGGAAAACTGAACCGCCAGGATCATTTTACTTTAAAATAGACTTTTTCTACTTGATGCCACCTAGAAGTATTGGGCTGCAACTTCCATCATCCTCGGCCAGCATATCCATTAGCTGTGCTGGCAAGGAATAATAAGAGCTTCAAACCCGTACATTTAATGCATGACAGGTTAGAGAAGGATGTATTAGGAAATTATTCACACTTCTGGTCTACTGTAGGAAGAATATGTTCCTCTACATTAGCAGTGGTCAGACCCCACTCCAACTACAAGGTCCAGTATGGGGGACTTTTCAGAAAGATATTTAAAAAATGGGCCTGGTGCTAAGAAGAGCAATGAGGATAATCAGGAAACTGGAAACTAAACCTAGGAGAAAGGAAGGAAACGAGGATGTGTTACGGCTATGCAAAGCGTTAGATGGAGGAGTTCTGCAATGTCTGCTGCTGCTTTCAAAGGTAGCTTGGAGTCACTTCCAAAGCAGCTATGTGAACCTTACAAATCACACAGAAGCTTTAACTATGTAGCCCAAATCCTAGGCCTTTTACAATACCCAAAGGGGTGTCTCTCTCATACAACGTCATTCCCACAGTGCAGATAAGGAATAATCTTAAGTTACATTAAAGCAGATCCCAATTGAACCTTACAAAAAGCTTTTTATCAGAAAGTTAAACAGTAATGCCAATTACCGAATGGTGGGTGGTAGCACAGTCCTCTCCGCTGGATGTGTTCAAGCGGAGGCTGGACAGCCATTTGTCAAGAATGTTCAGATATAGATTCCTGCACTGAACAAAGCATTGGGCTTGGTCAGTGGCCTCTTTCCAACTATGATTCAATGAAATAATTTGCTCCAGTTTTCTCTATGTTTAATTTGTCCCTGTAGAGGGCAGAGGGAATGGCCTTGAAGGACAGGAGGAAGCGCCACTACCAAGGCGATGGTCAGATAAGAGGGGTGTGAGCCTGGCCCAAGAAAGTAACTTGAGAAAACGACTCAGACAAGCCCCTCCCTAGTTCACCCAAAGATAAAGGGAGGGAGGGAGAAGCACATTCAGACTTGCAAGATTCCGCTACTATAGCTTTACAATAAAAGCAGTTGGTGTCCTAGTCTGGTCTACCTTGTAGGACTGATTGTCCCACTTTAAATTTTGGACACAGAGAACACTAAACTAGAATAATGTGGCCCACAGACAGAAATTTGTGCCTCTCCTTTTATCGTCAGGTCTGTGGTCAAATCAGTAACCCACTTGGCCCGCACACGAGGCAGGATACGCTGTTGTGGGTTAACACAACAGCTGCAAAAGAAAAGGCCAGGCTAAAGCAGAAATCAGAAGGTTTGGTGCAATGTTTGAGGGTCACAAGCTTTGTGGACTTAATTGCAACCCCATTTAAGAGTTATTTATCAAGGCCAGCAATCTGTTTCGGGCATGCTCAGGTACAGTTAATTTCAGCACAGAAGACACCACCCGTGGATGCAGTTAATAGCTACCAGACCGCGTGGGCAAGCTTTGAAAGCTTTCCTGTTCTCTGAAGTGCTGCTTGTATCCAATTATAAGTCACTACTCGCCATCCTAATAATTTAAATCTGCCCACTCGCTGGATGGAGAGTTAGGGGGACTAAAAAAAAAAGCCCTAATCAAACCACGCAGGCTTTTTCCTCCCGCTTTTGACAGCATCAAATTAAAACCTAAAGGGGAGATCTTGAATGAGTTACTGTGCAGGAATAAAGGCCTTAATGAGGTAATTTCATTATGGAGACTCATCCAAGCCTATGTGAAAACAAGGGGGAGGCCAACGGGGACAGGAAATTAGTGTTCCTTCCACCCTAATTAATGTTTAAAGGCATTTCGTACAGTCACCAAATTAACTGCTCCAAAGAACTCTCGTCGGGAGAAAAAATACATTGTTGGCCTCTGCCTGTAATTAGAAGACACTGCGAGGAGGACGCCTAATGAGCCTAAAGCCGCCCTTTCACCGGGCGCAGCAAGCGGGGCTCCTCGGCTGAGGCGGCGCGGCGCGCACAATGTGGGCTTGTTGAGCCCCGCAAGCAGGGAGGCTGCGCACGAGGGAGGCCGGCCAGACCGCCGGGAGGCCCGTCTTCCCAGCCAGAGCGCCCGAAGCCCCTCCGGAGGGAAGAAAGCGCGGCTGGCCGCCGGCTCCGCTGCTCCCCCGGGGGACGGCCCCGCTGTCTTAAGCCATTACATGCTCGCCTGCCCTCCCCGCCGCCCCCCTTCCCAGTTATCTTTACCCAGCCTTTGTCTCTCTAATTGAAGCTGATGAGGTGCTAATTGGGGGGTGGGGTGGGGGTGGGGGAGGGGGAGGAAACCGGTGGGCTCCCGGAGCACTGCACGCCGAGGGAGGCAGGTGGGGGGGAGGTTAATGAGGGTTTAAATCCGAAAGGGGGAGTGGGCTAAGAAGGGGGCAAGGGAGTCCCCCCCAAAAAACCCTTGGGGGTAGGCTGGGAAGAGTGTGTGTGTGTGTGCACGTGTGCAAGGAGAGAAAGGCGAGCCAAGGTGTTTGCAGGGGAAGGTAAGCATTTCCTGGGGCATCGCTTGGGGAAGGGATGGCCAAGGGGCTTGGATCTCAATGGAGGCTGGAAGCCCTGGGCTTCCCTCGGTTTGCCTCAGCAACTTTTAAGATTGTGGACTTGAACTCCCAGAATTCTCCAGCCAGCATGGGGCTGGGGAATTCTGGGAGTTCAAGTCCACACATCTTAAAAGTTGCCGAGGTTGAGAAACACTGGCCTAGAGGGAAGGTTTAGGCAAGTCCCAGGGAGACCAGGCCAGGAGAGGAGTGAGGGTCACAGGGCCATCCCCCCATTATCTCATAAATGTACTTGGAGAACTTTCCCTCTTGGCTGCCATAAAGACACCACAAGGACCTGTTTGCTCTCTTTGAATGCCTCTACTATACTATGGAAAGGTACAGTATTTACCTAAAAGGGCAGTAATGCTGTTTACAGACCTATGTGAAAGCTTTCCCGATGCTTTTCTGCAAATGGAAGAGCCAGCACTTTTGCGTTTCTGCTTTTAAGAGGAGATCAGGGTCCCCAACCAACCTCAGTTTAGTCTTAGTATTTTAAATTGGAGTTGAAGCAAATCAGTCACCAGTACGGTGACCGCAACAGTCACTGGCGCTGTTAAACCAGCCTGATGGATTTTGGATCATTTCAAGTTCCTGAGCTGTCTTCAAAGGCAACTCCACGTAGAGTGCAATACAGTAGTCTATACTTTTTTTTTTTTTTTAATCTGCGCTCAGTTGTTACCAACTCTGCAGTGACTGCTTGGACGAGTCCTTGCAGCTCTCAAGGCAAAGTGTTTCGGAAGTGGTTTGCCAGTGCCTCCTTCCTAGAGCAGAGCCCAGCTGGCGAGCGCAGGAGGTGGGGTTTCCATTGCTTCGCGCCCTTTTCGGACACACACGGTTTTTCACGCTTACCGGCAACTGCTCCCGACTCTTTTTTTGCAAGGCGCTGCCAGCATTTTTCCTCCCACTGGAGTGAGAGTACCCATTTATCTACTCACGTGAGTTTTCGAACTGTTGGGTTGACAGGAACTGGGGAGGAAACAGGAGCTCACCCTGTTAATGCGAAGGCTGGACTCCTGTGCCTGGACTCAAATATCTTGGTTATGGTCTCATTTCCCTGCCCAATGCTGAGATGTGTTTTATTTAAATTATAATCTTTAAACATTGGGAAGCAGACTCAGATATTTACCTACAGAAGCGTGATGTAAATATTTGTCATCTTTGGCCTCTTTTGGGGTGAAGGGTGCTAATAACATGATTGCAGGCATTAACATTCCTCAGCAGGGCCAAAGCATATAGTGGCAAGAAAGGCCTGGCTGAAGCAAGAAACTTCCACCTTAATTTAAAATGAGCTAACAGTATCCTTTTCACCTGCCTTCTGCAAAGCTTGTGACTTCCTGAGGTGTTGAATGTATCTCCCAGAGTCCATGGGAGAAATTAAATAGAAATTGGAATTAAAATCACTGGGAGCAACATCATGACTGACGGTATAACTTTGATGGCTGGAAGGGGGAATGACTTAAGGAATTTCTTATTGAAGGTGGAAGAAAAGAGTACAAAAGTGGAAGAACAACAGTACAAAAAGAGTACAAAGAGTACAAAAAACACCTCCCCCTCCCTCCCATTACATCAACAGGTAATGCCAAGCCAGTGCAAGCAGGTGGAGAAGAATCTGAAGTAGTAACCCACTTTATCTTCCTAAGTTAAAAAAAATCATAGGGATGGAGACTGTAGTCATGAAGTAAAGAAACTTCTGAAAGATAATGATGGATCTAGACCAAATATGGAAGTGCAGGAACATCACACTGAGAACAGAGGTCCATACTGCCAAGACCATAGTTTCCTCAGTTTTAATGCACTGATGAAAGCTGGACCATCAGAAATGCTGAACACCACCACCAAAAGGATGCTTTTGAAGAAAATTATTCAGAATACCTTGAACTCCAAGAACAGCAAATCATTCAGTATCAGATGAAGTACAACCAAACTTCTCACTGGAACCCCTTATAATGAAGCTAAAGCTTAAATATGTTGGAGACATAATGGAAAGGCAAGGGTCATTAGAGAAGACCCTGAAGCTTGAAAAAAATTAAGGTAATACCCCCCACACACACACAAGATAAGGTGATTAGATACCATCACTGATGACACATCAGTATAAGCTTACAAGAACTCAAAGAAGCCCATACTGGCAGGGAATGCTGGCAAATGATGCTCATTGGATCACAAACATTAGGAAGCAACCAAATCACTAAAGAACAGCAACAATCCTTTTCACCAATCTTCTGCAACTGGGGTTTTCCAGGGGTGTAAAACGGCTGGAATTCCTAGCCCAAGCAGGTAGAGGACATCAGGTTAGAGGTGCTTGTTTTGGGCAGAAATAATAGTGGCCTGAAGGCAGAAGTTGTCCGGGTAAGGTCTTGCTGGAGAATAAAACAGAATATTCTCTGGCACATCTGCCAGTTCCCGTGTTTCGCTTTTTACTGTTTGCTCCAGGATGACAGTATTTTGGGGGATTAGCCTTACTGAAGGAGCAACATGGATGTCTGTTGGTAAAGATATTTTGACACATTTGGATTAAAGTGCAATCTGCACAGCTGCTTCTTGTATGCTGGTGTTTACACAGCCAAGATTAGGTTAGAATGTGGGATAATTCATATTTTTGCCTTTTTTAGTAGGGTATTATGTGAGTTGTGTTGAGGATTTTATCAGATGTTTGTCCTGTTTTTAGCAGTGGGAATGAGGTAGCCCAAGAATTAAATAACAATGAGTCTGGGGGTGTCTTCTCAGAAGTAAGCCCCACTGAGTTCAGCAGGGCTTATCCTGAACTAAAGGATTATAGAATTGTAGCTTAAATATCCATTATCTGGCATAACAACTTTTATCTATCTCCCTCCGTATCTACTGTAAAGAGTTCAAGATTGATTTGATTTTTACTGAGAAGCTATTCCCCTTGAAAGAGCTCTTTCTTATATCCTGGCTTGGCAGTGACAGCATGCTGGCCAACAGCCAGAGAGTCTGGCTAAACGTTTACTGGGTAATTTGTAGCTTATTCACAGTCTGAATTGAGGGCAGGTTGTCTCCAGATTCTCTTCAAGCTTGTGCTTTTGCTTTCTTTTCTAATTGTCATGAAAATTGAGGATTTCCTTGAGAAAGGGGAGGGGAGCAGTAAGTGACTGTGAACAAATTACAATTAACTGATGTAAATAGAGGTTAATCCAATGCATTAACTACAAAGCAGCAGCAGCAGCAAGTCTGAAGTTTTAAAGAGCTGGGGCCGCTAAAGCAAAAATAAAATTTGCTAGCGTGCTCTAGAAGGGGAATCGGTTAAATTTAGGCCATTCTTCCCTTACACAGGGTCCTCCAGATGGGTTAAAGTAATGTTTTTCAACCTCAGCGACTTTAAGATGTGTGGACTTCAGCTCCCAGAATTCCCTAGCCCGTCTGTGGGCTGGGGAATTCTGGGAGTTGAGGTCCACACATCTTAAAGTTGCTGAGGTTGAGAAACACTGAGTTAGACTAACATTCACATAATCCCTGGACAGTATAGATTTGGCTATATGGGTGAGGAATGGTGGGATGACTGCAGGAGGTTTAAAAAGTCAACAGGATGGTTGCAACCGTATAATCAAAGCTCCATTGCTTGTTAACATGCATCATGTATGTGATACACATTAAAAAAAAGGGCAAGGCTTTGATCCCACTGTTGTGATTATCATCTTTTTTTTTTTACCACCTTGCAGACAGAGGTGGGAGGCTGCTAACCTTTATAATCTTCTCTCCATGCACTAGGCCAACAGGAAAATGTTAAAATGTGGTGAACAAACTTATGTTAAGTGTGATAGGAAAAACTGCATAATTTTTGTACTGGTATCAATGGCACTTCAAAGCTTCCACATTTATAATTTGTTTCTCTCCAACAAAGAAGCTCAGACAAAACAACCCTATAGCTGTCATTCAAAATGTAAAAATACCAGAATACTTAAAAAAAAAAAACCAATCTGGTCATTTATACAAACCTGGATAATCTGAGGGCATGTCAGTAAATTAGGATCATCCTGGACTGTGAAGTTTTGACTGTTGAATTATTCTATTGAATTTACCCTGCCCAATTGATAAAAGGCAGGTTGAAAATACATTAATAAAAGTAGAATTAAAGCCACATCAGAGTACCGTATGTAGTAAGACTACCGTGTTTGGGCTGCAAACTAATAGATGGCAGGAAAGAGATGCCCCCCACCCCCTTTTAGAGGCCATCTGGGTTTATGCAAGCCAGACACGGGAGGTGTATTATATAGCAGTAAATTAACAGGCTTGCTGAAACAGGAAAGCTTTCAAGTGCCAGAAGAATACAAACGTAGGAGTAGATAATGTAACCCCTTGGGACAGGGCACACAAGTTTCTCCAGGGTGAGAGTGCAGCGTGATTAGAATTTGATAACTTCAAACACATTCTTGCTGTGGAGTAATCAAAAATACACTTGAGCCATTCTTTATCCCATTCATTAATCTGAAAGTAATCAATTCAGTGCTCATTCTCTTAGGTGATTGCTGGGTAATTGAAAAGGGATGTGAGTTGTAATTACAAAGTTCATTTAGAAAGGAATGGTTCAGAATGGGGTTGCATAGAAAGAATGTGGCAAAGAGATTGCTGTATACAGTAGAGGCTACCAAACAAGACTTGCCTTGTTTGCAAATGCAATGCTGGTTGAGTAGATTGTGAGACAGATCTTTTTTCCTAATTATTGTAATTCAATCTCTCTCCCGATGTGCTAGTTTTCTTCTTGCAGCATTATACACAAGAGAAGAGAGAACATTTGGGTTTATCACCTACCTCACTTGCCGTCTAAAGTGCTGCAGACCGTTTCACTTTGCTGCATGCGTAGTTCAAGCCAGTGAACACTGGAATGAGTTCAACAAGTTGATTTTTTTTTTTTCATTCATCTCATCCTGAGCAAGATAAATATGTGGAGGTACAGGTTTTTGTGCGTGGTCTTCATCTCAGCACCCTTGGCTTCCAGTCTCCCTCTTCTCCATGTTGAACAGGGACGTCTATTTGCATTTGCATCAGCGTGAATCCAAATCCTTCTGAAATGGGCATCTGATAAATCATCCAGCTGCATAAAGAGTTGCATTACTACTCATGTCCAAGTAATAGCAATAAATAATAATAATTTTATTTATCATGTGCTTATAACTAAGTACAGGAAAAAAAAATTTAATACATATTATAACATACTATAATCAATTATAATGTCACAATATAAAATAAGGTGCCTTTGTAAAAGGGCCATGACAATAATAAATTCAAATTAATAGGTAAGAATTTGTTAAACAATTTCACAGAGTCCTAAGAAAAAGAAGAATTGATGGGAAAATAATACACATAAATTGTTTTATGTTTCATGGAAAGCACGGTGGTTATTGTGCCTTATATATATTATTTTTGTATTTACATTCTGCATATTGACTGTATATGATGAAATTAACAATTAGAAAATAAAAATGCAAAGTATAGCTGTAATTTCCTGCTGGATAGGGTTCATAATTTCTTTTTAAATTCGATTTAGTTAGATTTAGTTGATTTAGTTTAATTTGATTTAGTTAGAAAACTATTTCATGCTTCTCAACTGACCATTACTGAACTATAGAGAACCTGAAGAATTTACAAGATGGTGACATTGTGCTAATGCACAAAGCAAAGGGGCGCAGCCCAGATCTCAGAGTATGAGACCCAGATCACTAATGACTTCTGAAGTTTACCTGGAAGTTTATCTCAGAGACATTCCAAAAAATAAATGATACACTATTATATTTTATTTTTATCTATTAAGTCAATTTATAAGTTGCCTCAATTGCCAAAGCAAGTCTAGGTGACATACAATCAATTAGTAAATACCTTTTAAAACAAGAGGAATCCAGATATAATGAAGGCAAGTTAAAGACTGTGTCAGGAAAGACCCCCCCCCCAAATTAAGATATCCAATCTCAGCTGCAGGGTCACAAAATGCCTTCCCCCAGGGCCTGCTGAAAGAACCAGGGCCATGCAGATTTTTTGGGTAGGGGGGATGCTGTTCCAAAGGATAAGGATGGCCAGAGAAAAGGATCATCCCCAAGGTCATATCAAATGCCATTGTTTTAAGAAGGGATGAGCAATATCCCATTTGGGATTTCCCAAATCCCCCCAAAAAGTTGGTGGCCCATCTAACTTTATATTTTATGCTTGTGAAGTAAGCAGTCCTGTACAATATATATTATATTTCCTTTCTATACTTGTAGAAGTATAATATACATAGGATCTTTCTTTTCTTCCTTTCTTCCTTTCTTCCTTTCTTTTCCTTCCTTTCTTCCTTTCTTTTCCTTCCTTCCTTCCTTCCTTCCTTCCTTCCTTCCTTCCTTCCTTCCTTCCTTCCTTTCTCTCTCTCTCTCTCTTTCTTTCGCCACCCATCTCAATCCAAGTGACTCTTGGATTACTTATTTCATAAATAAGTAAATATATTTTATTTATATTTATTTAAAAGATTTATGTGGCCAGCCACTGTATGTAGCATAACCCTGAATGGCTCATCAAAACAACAATAAAAACATAAATAATAAGCGGCCATCAAAAAATCTCAGCAGCCCAAAAACAAGCATTCCTCCATACATCAACATCTAGGTTTACTGGGCTCCAGTCTCACTCCAACCTAGTTACTATATGCTTTATAATGGTATAGAAACATAGGAGGCTGTCTGCAACTACACTTGTTTTCTTCTTTCAGACATTAGAGGAGGAGGAGGAGGAGGAAGAAGACAGAAATATCTGATGGATCATTAGAATAGCTTTTCATGGCTGCCCTCTGAAAGTCAGAGTTCAAAGCCTGGGGTGCTCCATAGTTTTTCACGGTTCATTTCCAGGTCATTGGCTTGATAAGATTCTCAACTGTCCGGCTACCAATGGTCAGAGGGTCTCCAAGATGTCCAAGCTGGTGTGGCTCAAATCTTGTTTTAAGTGGTCGTGAACAAAGTTGGTTTTTCATTTTGATGCAAATAGCTTTATGCATACGTAGTGGGCAACGCTGTTAATATTAAAACCGATTTTAAAAGGGCTCAGTGCTAAAGAGGAATAATTTACTAAGGTAGTGGAGCAGGTTTACTGAGAAAAACCAATCTGACCTATTGTAAGAAAATCAAGTCCCTTTTTAAAAAATGTAAGAAAAGTGGCTCTTCAGAAAAAATTCACTAGTATTGTTAATAATGAACAGATCATATGGAAATGATCAATCCCGTGGGACATGCTCCATTGAAACTGGTAGGATTTGCTTTAGTGTCTTCCTAAATCTTTCCACTGCAAGTTTAACTGACTACTTCAGGTTTGTTTTGCAAATTTATGATTGAGCAAAACAAACGGTAACAGCAAACTGAATTGGCCACATCCAACAGGTTCACTATATGCAACGAGGAACCTGCATTACGTAAGGGCCTTTGTCTGGATGGAATTGTAAACCTTGTTCATCTCAAAGCACGCATCCAGATACTTTAAGAGCATTTTCCACACATGCCTGGGGGTGCATGCTCACACTGGCTTTGTACACCGCTGCTTGTTTATACAGGAGCAGCCTGGTGACATATTCTATTAACTTTCTTTAGGGCTTTTGTGCTGGTTCACGTTGAACCTTCTAGCTCTGGGTGAGCTGCTAAAACCTGAAGGATTGCTTAATGTGCTCTCTCTCTTTAAATACTCCTTCCCTTCCCTTCCCCAGTCAGCAATGACATTTGAGATGATGATGCAGAGGGAGCATTAGACCACCAGGTGGGGTAATCTGACCAGAAACCAAAGAAGCAAATTATATTTATTGTGATGAAGTGTATGGAAAGTTTCAGTGCCAGAGTATCTTGACATTTTCACGGTAATTAAAACCGACCAGTGGAAGAGCTGTTTGGATCAGACTAAAAACCCACCTAGAATATGATTCTCACAACAGCCATTCACATGCCTTGACAGAGCCAAGACATTCAACCTGAACATTTTCCAACCTATGTTCTTTCAGAACTGTGACTGGAGGCCATATATAGCCACGATGGTCTTAGGCTATTCCTGTGTATTTGTTGACTCCCTCTTCCAGAGTTAGCAGCTGTACATAATAACACCATTATGTGGTAGCAAATTCCATAATTTCACCATGCATGTGGGAAAAATTGTTTCCTTCCTCTGTCGTAACCTCCCACCATTCAGCTTCATTGGATGACCCCAAAGCTCTAATACCAAAACATGCAGGTAGTATGAGGTGGGGTGTCAGAAATTGTATATATAAGCACATCCATGCTCACGCCCCCACAGTGGCATATATGAGCCTCCCATGATCCAAAGCACTGTGTTGGAATAAAATTTGAAGCACTACATAGCCTTATTTTCTACCACACAAGCAATAGAATATTAACATTTAGTAAGTATTGAAAGTGAGAACTAAAGGCTAAGAATCTAAATAATGTGTTTATGTATGTATATATTTAAAACATGTATATACGATTTCCCATTTTTTAAAAAAAAATCAAAATGAAGAATATGCTGTAGCCTAGGTCTGGGCAACCTATGGTCTTCCAGATGTTGCTGATTTGCAACTCCCAGCAGCTCCAACCTGCCTGACCAGCTGAAAGGGTATGAAGGGTTGTAGTTCAACAGTATTTGAGGAGGTGTAGGTTTTCTCTGCATAAACCAGTTGAACTGGAGCTGGAGAGAAACATACTCTGGCCTTTGTCACGGCCCTGAAGAATAAGGTCCATTGAAAGGATATATCTCCTCTTTCCCATGAAGAACTTTTTGGCAGAGAAATGGAGGCTGATTGAACTTCACCCATATGCAAGAGAAGAGTCTTCTGCTTTGATACTTGTTTCCTCTACCATCCCCATTCCTTTTTGTGGAATACAGAAAATATTAGATGCCTCTGAAGTATTAAATAACTAATATGAATTTGTCCCTTCATAGGTTAATTTCATGAAGCTAAAGTGAGTCATACAGTACTAATAACAAAATGGAGAATATGTTTTCAGATTTTAATCCTCTAATTATGTATGTGGTTCCTTTCCAGTTGGAAGGGGAGAGAGCTTAAGATATTCTGTATTGGATGGGGGGGACGAACCTGCAACACCCTGAGCCTATGCAGAAGATTTTAATGGATTCAAGTATACCAGTGAATAATACATGGGGTAAACACATTAAGCTGTGTAGTCCAACTAGCAGTCAATCATCTTTCCTTGCCATCTGTATCATGAAGATCATTTAATATAGGACTGTTGCTCATATTAGGAATTGTGATATGTCATGAGCTCTCTCACAAAATGGCTTCTGAGTTGGGTAAGGAAGGCTTGAACATTCACAAAAATGATTGCCGTGGTAATATAGGTTAGCCACAAAATGCCCAGTAGTGTAACTTGAATATGAATTGCTGAAGTTGATCCTATGTATTTCATCTAGGCTCAGGTTGCTCCCTTCCACTCTACCTTTCCTTTGTCTTTTTTCCGGGCAGTTAAAAAACTGGGTTGCAGCCACCCATCGGTCTTATTTTCTAAAGATACTTCGGAGCCTATATGAGGCCTAGAGACATCTTGGAAATAAAGATGATTCTGCAGCATTAGCATTTTGCTTTGCAACAGGCCAACTTCTTCATTTAAAAAAAAATTAAAACCATATTTTAAAAAGTTAGGATAGGGAGTTGATCAGGTTCAAAGAATGTATCTCTGGTCACTGTAGACAACAGGCTGCCTACCCCTGCTTTAACCAGAACAGTAAATAATTTCGGACCTCCTGCATGCAAAATCTATTAAGATTCTTACTTCCTGTACCTATTTTTGGCAGCAAAAACTCCTCCAAAGAATTGCATAACCAAATGCATTTAAAGAAATATTTATTTTTATTTGTTATGCACATGTAAACTTTCTTTTTGCATCACATTTCAATAGCACTATGTTTTCTAATAATGATTTGAGAAAACTAGACCAAGAACTCATTCTAGTAGTTAGTTAAGCTTTTGTCTCTTATAGCCTACAGCTTTAAATTAGGAAATAAACAGTTGTTCAATTTTCACATCCTTAGACCTTAAAACAACATGGCATCTGCTGAATTTTGTAGGTAATATGAAGTAGGTTATATATGGGGGGAGGCATAATTTAGAAAGCTGGAATTATGTGACAATCCAAAAGAAATCATAATGGAATTCTGCTGGTACAGACTTTGTTCTCCAATGTAGTCCAATTACATGGTATTACTTTGCTTTTTATCAAGTGTGTCCTTGTGAAGGAACTATCAGCATAATTCAAATAATTTCAGATGAAGAAGGCTGCTGATTTTCCTTTTCATTGCATGTTGATTAAATAGTCTTTGGTTTTTCTCCAATCTGGTACCCTAAAGATATGTTGGATTACAACTCTTATAATTTCCATTCCTTGTGGGAATTATGACATGTATAATCCAACCCATTGGGAGAGGATCAGTTGGAGAAGACCAGTCTAAAATTTAAGAAGTTTAATGTGCCCCTCACTTTATCTTTGTAAGCATATGACCTCACCTCCATTCAGTGTTTGCAAAGATTTGTCAGATAATTCTGCTTGAGACAGACTACTTACTTTAGAATATTTTGACATTCAGAAACAAAATAACTGCCCAGATGATGTCGAGAGCTTTACAATAATTCTCTGTTCAATTCACAAGCATACATTGTCATTCATGAGTTGGGATTTGATGTTCAATTTCTGTATGGATATTAACAGTAAAGGAGAGATTTGCCTCATACCACCCCACTGAGTTTGGAGCCCAGGTTTCAGAAGTCCAGATCCAATTAATTACTTAAAAAGGCACAGGATTCCCATAATCATCTCTCAAAAGGTAAGTTGCATTACTTCCTGTTTTTTTCTGTGGGCCACCTAGGTGACAGCATCCCTAAAGGCTCAAAAAGCTAAGCAGGATTAGACATAGTCAAATCTTAGATGGGAGACCACCAGGAAATTCTCAGCCTTTCTAGACTGGGATGTCAAAATATATCCTGGAAGAAGATAGTGGAAAACCCCTTTACTATTGCTGCCAAGAAGACCATGGATGGGTCTAGCTCAACTTAGAGAAAACTTTATCTTAATCCCCTCCATAACCAGCCCCAAATCTGCAGGGAAAAGGCAAGGCAAAGGCAATGCATCGCTTTCCAAAAAAAGTTAAAGGAAACCCTTTAAAACTGAGTGGTACAGTACCTGCTTTGTATGTTTACTTCCTGTCATCTGTATTAGGGCTATCAGAAAGCAAATGATGGGTAGATCTGTGGGCCACGTGGGACAAGTAGGAGTGGTATGCCACGCCATGTGGGGTAATTTCAGTCTCTGTAATTGCCCCCAAATGATAAAATGTGGGGGTCATCCTGGGAAACTAAATGAAAATTAGATCCATTAGAACCAGTTGCATGACGCTCCCAAGAAAAATCTATGGAAGTACTATATTCATGTAGTCACCAGAAGCTGAACTTGACTTGGAGGAAATTTTTATCTTTTCTATACAGTACCATCTTTTACAAGGCTGCTACTTTGTGACTGTTGTCGGATACTAAGAATGTGGGCATGCTATGAGCTGCTTACTGGGATGTATGGAGTGAATAATGCTGCTTGTCTTTTCAGGCTTCTCCTTGGATACTGGGCTGTGGTGGCTTTCAAGATGAAGTCCTACAGTTCAAATGTGATTCTTCCTCCCAAAGAAATGGGGGTTCTGAAGAAAGGATGAGTGGGGCGATTCCACCCTTATTCTGGCCTACATCAACCTCTTTCCCTCCAAGAAGTTGAGATCTAGCACATCTGGAAGGGGTTAGGTCAGGGTTTCTCAACCTTGGCAACTTTAAGACGAGTGGACTTTAAGACGAGTGGACAGGAAGCATGCTGGCTGGGGAATTCTGGGAGTTGAAGTCCATCCATCTTAAAGTTGCCAAAGTTGAGGAACACTGGGTTAGGTTGAGAAAGGCTACCTGGAAGAAATAAGATTCCTGATTGAGAAGGGTGGCCTATGACCCCCTGCCCCTGTATTATTCTTCAAGGTGTGATGTAGGCAAACCTAGATAGAGGTGAAGCCAACGTTTTTCTTCTAGGAGAGTATGTATTTAGAATCAAAGTGAACTTGCTCAATTCAGCTTTTAGATGGCAGCCCTTCCTGTCCCAGTTGTACTTTGTCAAGAAAAAGGAGGCAATATTTTTCCTTTAAGAAACATTAAATTGACATAAGGATAAGTAAGAAAGCAGGCAGTTAATCCAGGTCAAAACATTGTCACTGCAGGAGTGTCCACAGTAAGCTATGTTTTTGTAAAAACAATTAAATGTGTGCCATGACCTCACACCACAAGCTTCACTGCTTACATACTTGCCTGTGATGTTACAAAACAAGTAGAAAAGGGGCAAAATTTGCATCACAATGACTCAAAGTATTTTGGTAGCTGTGATAGATCAGGCTTTTTGGTTAAGCTCTGTTTGAGAACTTTATGAAAAAATGTGGCAGAAAGAATCATAAAACCAATCCACCAATTTTTTTAAGAAAAAAAAAGTCAAAGCTTTTGCATTACAAATATGCAGAACATTCCTTCTTATAAATAGGATATGTCTGAGTTTTTTTCCCCTTTTCAAAAATTATATTTCACAATATTGCCAAAATACCAGTCTTATATTTTCAGACTTTACTTTCCAGAATACTTTAAGAAATCTAAAAACATTCGTGTACGTTCTAAATGTAGCTATGACAAAATATGGTTCTAGAATAAATCAGCTTGCCAAATTACACTTACACTGTCTTTTAAATAAGTTTTTTAAAAAACAAGTTTTTTAAATAAGAAATAAGAAAAACCTGTTAAACACAATATGCACATACAGTATACACAAGCCATTCAAGTTAGGATCTTTTGTTTGAGTAACCTGTACCCACACACACTTCCCTAATTCAGCTCCAATTTAAAGATACCACTATTTGTAGGATAGATACATCACCTGAGAGAAGCTGAAAAACTATTTGCATAGTGCCATCTAATAAACACAAAAGTTAGGTCTGAGGGACAGTTTACACAATCAGTAACAGAGGCACGAGATAATCCGGGTGGCGGCTAAACACATACTGAGGGGGTCTACTGCTGCTTCTGTAGGTATGAATGCTGCCTAATTATCTCTTTGGCCCTGCCACACTAGTTTTCTATATGCAGAATCAGGAATTGCTCTTCATTCTCCGCAAGAGATCTTTAAAATATTTAATTTGTGGTACAATATCGAAAACATTTACATTGATCAGATCAATCAAGCATTGATTCTGATGATTAGAGAAACTAGTTCTCAGGCCAATATTTTAATTGGTGAAAACAACATTGTCTTGTGGCATGTAGAGTCTAACATATTTATTTTGATATAAGCTGTTGTGGATTGGAATCCACTTTGTAAGACTCATTAAGGGTTACCATATTTTAACTGATAGGATATATGAGCAGTTTTGCTGCAACAGACCTAGCACAGCTACCTACAAAAACCCTGGTCACCTTGCTTAAAATTACCTAAAGCAAGTGGCCTATCCTTAAATAATTATTGTCCAACATTTTTGGAGGACCCCAAATGGGAGGATTTTTGGTCAGGGACAATAACTGACATAAGTCCATTTCACCCCAATGGCCACGCAGATACAGACTTGTGAAAGCTGTGTATAACGAATGAATAAACTTGACTGCAAAAATATTAACTTTTTTTTCTGTCCAGCATGACAGTTTTCAGTTTCCATTGACCTATCTCAGCAGATCTCTCCCCTTGGACTGAAATCTTTTGTGGACAATGTTTTTTTTTGTAGCAGCCTGCTTTACAAGTCTTTGCTTTCCATTATCAAATCATTTAATGGTCATGCAATTATTATTTCCGCCTGTTTCTAACATGTTTTGTAGTACTCACTATTCCCAGTTCATTAACTGACCGACCTCGGCATTAATACCCCCCCTCTGCTGAGGTTACCTTGGAAACAAAGCTTCCTGTGCATAATCCAAGATTATCCAACTCTTTATCCTACATGTGACCCTTAATTACTTGCTAAATTAGAATGGTTTGCTAAAAATCACAAGAGGAGGTTAATATGTTCTTCCAGAGTTGGTCAACCTAAGATGACACAAAATTTGTAGGGAATTCAAAGTACATGATCCCTGAAGGCATCCCCTTTAGAGCAAAGACAAACTTTGCAACAAGAAGCTGTACACTTGAGTTTGTATCTGTCACTCACTTTTCCTATCTGCTTTCTCTAGCTCTGAGTTCATCTCCCTGAACAAATCAACCAAGTAAATATTGTATACATTGATTACCAAATAGGACGCCTTGACTGTTGGTCTTCAGCAACTGACGTCTCACTGAAATCAAGGCCCTTTTTCCTATATGAATAGATTTTGTAGATTGTATTAATATTTTGGAGATATAGGATGGCATTTATACAAGAGTTTGTGCACTAGAGAGAGGAAAGGAGGAATTGAAAGGAATCTGCAAAGCAAACACTGTATTTGAAATACAACTTGGTGAACAAACCACATTACTCTTTGAGAAATCTGGTGAACATCATGTCTCACATGCTGATAAGATATGCCTACATCAGGCTGGAAAATGATCACACATTCTTCTCAGTCACAGCTGACAAAAAAAAACATTTTGGGGGAGAGGAAGTTGGCAGTTTTGTAAATGAGAAAGGCTGTTTATTTTCTATTCATACTTCTAGCATGTCACAGAAAAGTAATTTATATAGTTAGGTGGATCATAGCTAGGTCAAAATACGTGTAAACTTTTTTTTAAAGCAGTACCTCTTCTATATTTTGAGCAAACAAAGACTCCAGAAAGATTTACAATAACCAGTTTAAAAAGGAAGAATAAAAACACGAAATAAAACAAATACCATGTAGCGGGGGGGGGGAATCTGCATTACTTTTCTTCCATTTGAGGAAAGAATTTGCTTTTGGAATTTTTTTCAAGAAGAGAATTTTGGTGAATTATTTATTTATCACATTTCTATGCCCCCCCACTCTGAATAGCTCTGAGCAGTATGCAACAAAAAAAGAACAGAACAAATAGAGAACAATATAAACTATAATGGCACAATGAAACAGGGACGGATCCAAAGTTTAACATTTGAAAGTAGTGGTCCTTATACATGGGGTCAAGTTATTCCACAACAGGTTAGTGTTCGTGAATGGAGTTTGATTCTCTTGCATTTGTTTAATTATAGGATATGTGTGAACATTGTATTCTTCCACTGTACTGTATAATTCTTTCTCCAGTAGTTTTCCTGGCTTCAACAGTTCAATTAAATTTGGGGGGGAAACATCGTGACAGAACTCCTCCAAATGTATTTTTCAGATTTGGAAATACGGACAGCTAGGGAGGCATCAGAATCATGGAAAGATAAGTAATAGTAAATAACAACTCTAACAGTTGCAGCTACAACAGTACATTAATCTGAAATACATCATGAAGAGAAGTGTTAAGGAAATTTTCAAGCAATATGAGAACGAGGTAGAAAAATGAAAGTGTCTTTCACAGGAAAACACTTCAGGAATTGCAGATTTTGAATCCCAAACAGTTATAGATTACTTTAAACTGCTGTCAACCCCACTAGTAGACCAGACCAGAAAATCAACTCCCCAGGAAGACTAGAACTATGTTTTATTGGAATAGGCTGTAATAACAGAATCTTGCAAGCCTGATTGTGCTTTACCTCCCTTCCTTCTTATACCTCAGTGAATTAGGGAGTAGCCTGCCAAAGTCTCTGCCACATATTATCTTGTGTCCTAGGCCTTAAGGAATGTTTCAGCCCTCTCTGCTTATGTAACAATTCTTCATATTTCTGCCAAGGTAATCTCCCTTACCCTCTACAATTCAGGTATGAATTGGCACTGAGATAAAAACAACATGATGAAGACTTGGCGAGGAGGAGGAGGAGGAGGAGGAGGAGAAGTTGCTGCTGCTGCTGCCGCCGCGAAGGAATGTTCATGCCATGGTTGGGTGCAAGTGGGGAAAGGCTCTTAGACTTTGTGAATTTTTCTAGTTCTCTTCAAAAGTCACCTGATTGGTAATAATGATTATCACCAGAGGAAGCAAATTCCATAGTTCCATTGTTGCAGTGGATGAAGCTTTATTTAAGTGAGGCAACCTCATTCACTACCCTTCCAGACAACAAACTAGCTTTACAACTGCAGTAGGAAAGGAGCAGATTGCCTTCAGACTATGGCTGCCAATGACCTCCCTTATTTGGCCTAATGGCGGTCGGCTTTAATGATGGGACAAACCTGGTCTTTTTCATTGATTATAGCCTCTGATTCTGAGTTGTCAACAGTGGGAGAGCTTCTCTGACTCCAGGGAGCATCTGAGGGGGAGCTGCTGGACTATCAGGGAATTCCTCCTTCTCCTTCTCCTTCTCCTTCTCCTCTTCAATTATGACTGCCCACTCCAAAAGACTCTGAAGTGAGGCATGCAAGCATGGTGCATAAAAAAGGTTCCTGGACTGGAAAGTGGAAAACAGAGAATGTGCAATCTTATCAGCATTGCAAAGTAAATAAATAGGACAGGAAGCTATTGTCTCTGTTCAGAGCCAGCTGAATAGATTTGGACTTCTTAAATTAGAGACTTCATACTTGAATACTGAAATTTTGAAATTCCTTTGTTTGAGGAAGACCAAGTTTAAGGTCACCAGAACAGTGTCTTCTTAGACTGAAATGTTCCCATATTGGTTTCTCTATACTGCCATTTACAATGTTGGAACTGTACGCATTTATTCTTTTTTTATAGGGACTACAGAGAATTCAGAAGGCAATCCTCATTATGAAGAGATATTATTAACTACAAGTGTGGGGAAAAAGCAAAATTAGGATAATATCTACCACAATATAATTAGGTAGCTGACTATCTTATTTTAATTATTTCATTGAAATATTATGAACATTTTAACATGTTTTTATAAATGCTCATTATTTATAAAATATTATAACTGGAAATTTAATTATAAATTCAAAATCATATAAACATTTCAATAAAACTTTCCACCCTGTATCCAAATTATTTAAACTGTATCACAAATGTTTTTTTTTTCCTGCTTTTGTTAAATGATATTTTTGGAAGGTTATTAGGAGTTCTCTCCTAAGACTCTCTATCTCTCAAACGTAAGTAGGCTAATCCTTCAATTAAATGTTAAGAATTAAGGATTGGCAGTTTTTAACTAGGAAATTTAGTTCACCTTTGGAAGTATAAAGAACATGCTCATCTTCTAACAACAGCACTTCAAATATTTCCATCCATAAAAGTGTCAAGCATAAGAATTGCAATCCTCCTTTTAATGAACAAAGGCACCAAGAATAGAAATGACAATCTTATTTCTAGGATGAAAGTGCCCTCCAAGTGTTCTGGATTATAAACCCCTTTCTGCCCCAATCAACAGTTTGTAGTGACCAGAGATGGTTCAAGTTTAAGATTGCATACATGGCTGAGAGTAAGGATGTATATATAATTCCAACTTTTCAAAACAACCCAATTCTTGTGATAGGCATATCTAAATTTTTGATGCCCCCTCTCCCCTAAAAGACAAAAGTAGCTATCATTTAGGGCTGGTGGTGATCTGTGATCTGTTTATGGAGAACCTGTTCTTTGATCTGCTGTGTGGTAATAGGTACAGTGCCAGTACTGGAACTTGCCAAGGTGAGTCAACAAAAATAGAAGACCTTCAGAGATTTAAAAGTCTGCCTATATGAATGGATTAATTCTTTTGCCTAACAGCAAAAGAGATCAGGGTTGTAAAAAGAGTTTAATCATTTTTAATAGTCTGGGATCTATCCAGTCCTGGAAACGAGTTCCGCAATAGATGTTAGACTTCAACCTTTGGAACCTTTTATGAAAGTTGGAATCATTCAGCTTCACCAGTAGAGTTTTGGGGACAGAATAGAGAGAAATCATTCCCATTTGATGTTTTGGATTCAAAGTCAGAATGAGCAATATCTTTAAAAATATATAAATAAAATGCTAAAAATATGAATGGAATTCATGAAGGAATAGCTAGAGAGATGGAGGGAAAAAGTTATCTTTTGGCTGGGTTTTGGTCTCTTGGGAAATTTATTGGTTTACGGTGTTATAAAAAACTTTCTATCAGTAAGAGCAGCTCGACAGTGGGACCAACTATTCAGAGAGATGTTGGACTCCCCTTTGCTGGATGTGTTAAAGTGGAGCCCAGACTGCCATCAGCCTGGCATGTTTTAATTTGGATTCCTACACTGAGTAGGGGGTGGACTTAATGGTCTAACTGGCCTCTTCTAACTCTATAATTCTAGCACATCTTAAATCCCATGTCATATTCTCCTCAGGGATCACAATCTTTTTGTTCCATCTTTTTATTTCTCAGTATGTACCAAATTTATTCTTTATTCATTTTTCTAGACAAAATATGTAGTGTATAATAAACACAGTGATACACTAAAGACTGTCCAGGCTATCCCTTTGCAGTTCTGCATCTTCCTGTTTCTTGTACGACACAGAAGGCCTTAATTAAAATCTACTTGATAAAAAAAAAAGTCCTGAAAGAAACTCTGAGTTTCTTGCTAGGACTAAAGGTAACAATCAGAGCTGCCCTTTGGATTTAAGGTAAGGTATTTTGTATTTCTGCCCATTTTTTTATACTGAGTTCATAACAGAGAGGGTTTTCCACAGAGGGATCTGATTGTTGCAATAAAAAACTGAAGATTTTGCTACAAGTTAAAAATGAAAAAATGACACAAGCTTTTGTAGGCTAAAGAACATCTCATTATGCATCCTTTCTCAACTGTTTTATCCTGGAAGAACCCTTGAAATAATTTTCAGGTCTGCATAAAAATTGCAAAAAGTATTAAACTTCACAATACAGTTCACTTCTAACCTATACAATCCATATTTCATAATATTTACAATAGTAGACCAGCAACTGAGTCATGGCAGATAAAAATTCCCATCAGTGTGAGTTATAGCATTAAGTAGTACACAAAGCTAAAAAAAAAAAAATGATTATTTTTTTCAATCTTAATCTCTTGTGGAACCACTAGTGACCTCTTGTGGAACTCTAGGGTTTAGTGGAACCTCAGGTGGGAAAGACTGCAATGACCAGGCTCAAATTATCTTACTTCAGACACATTATGCAAGACCCAGCTCTCTGGAGAAGGCTCTAATGCTGGGAAAGGTGGAAGGAAAGAGAAGAAAAGGATGACCAGCAGCAAGGTGGATAGACTTAGTAACAATGGTAATAGATGCACCACTGGAAAATTTGAAGTACCAGGTTAAGAACAAATCATCATGGAGAAAATCTATCTATGTACTCGCTAAGAGTCAACACAGGCTTCATGGCACATAATCAATAGTAATAATAAATAAAGATCTACAATGCATTATCCTACAGTGACAGTTATATAAATATTTATATTGATACATACAGTTTGTGACAGAGCAAATACAAAATCTACAGACTCTAACAATTTTAATAATTATAATGCAAACATCCTGGCAGAAGTAGGGATATAAACAAAATCTAGTATCTAGTTTCTCCCTCAAGACCTGCTATGCTGGCTATTATGGGGGTGGGGGGGTGTTCAGGTTGTTCTTGGGAGAGATGAACAAAGAACGCTGGGAGTATACACTGAGTATAAACACCCAGCAGAGTCACCCAAAGCATGAAGATCATCCCAGCTGCCCAGCTAAAGCAAACAGGTACCTATATTAGGCAGCAGCAATGTAGGAAGATGTTGGATCACTTTAGTTACATCAGCAAAGGTGCATGGAAAGCAATGGTAAATCACCCTTGTATTTTACCTAGACAACTATATAATCAGTGTTTATCAACCTTGGCAACTTGAAGATGCGTGGACTTCAACTTCCAGAATTTTGGGAGTTGAAGTCCACACATCTTCAAGCTGCAAAGGTTGAGAAATGCTGATATAGACAGACAAGATAAAGGTACTGACAACATAGTGCCGGATGATGGGGCTCTCAGACTGGATGGCACTCAAGAGTAGTAACAATGTTTTTATCACATGGCTAAAGTCTTCGGGACCTCTAGTTGTTGATGTTGCCATCTGAAGCTGCAAAGACAGAATTCCATGGAAACAGAGAACATAGATTGAGAGCCAGTCTGGTGTAGTGGTTAAGGCACCAGCCTAGAAACCGGGAGACTGAGAGTTCTAGTCCCACCTTAGGCACGAAGCTAGCTGGGTGATCCTGGGCCAGTCCCTCTCTCAGCCCTGGGAAGGAGGCAAGGGCAAACCACTTCTGAAAAAACCTTGCCAAGAAAACTCCAGGGACTTGTTCAGGTAGTCACCAGGAGTCAAGACTTCCTTGAAGGAACCAAAAAAAAAAAAAAGAACATAAGTATAAACATGGGGAAGCTCAACACAGTAAGAGATGAAATAAGTTGACCACACATTGATTTCTTAGGCATCAGCAAACTGAAATGAATTGAAATTGGACACTTTTAGTCAGAAGATCATACTATTTACTAATTGGGACTTGAAGTCAGGAAAGATACAGCAAAGACAGTATTTGGGTACAATGCAGTCAATGACCAAATAATATCAGTTAGACTTCACAGCAACTCTTTAATATGACAGCTTTCCCTGTTAAGAAGAGGACTTAACAAGGAATTTCAGGGAGCTGTTAGAAGAGACAAGAAGCAATATTACAATTATATCAATGAAAACAGATACAGAAAAACAAGGAAAGTCTTCCAAAATACCTCTTGAATTGATATGCTAAAGGATGCCAATGGACAGGTAGTAACTGATTTAAAGATCATACAAAGATAGGAATATACTGAAATTCCACAGTAGAGATATGAAAATTCAAGACGACTTAGAAGATATTCCCTAATTACAAGAACCTCTAGTACTAGAAGATAAAGTTAGATCAGCAGTCTGATCGTTACCAAGTTGGAAGACTGCAAGAATTGAGGGATTTATTTATTTATTTAATAGGCCGCCTGACACTGGGCAGCTTACAACTCAAATAATGAACTACAGATATATGGCAAGCAACAGAAGAATTAGTAAAAGTTTTAACCAAGCTATACCCACAAATCTAGAGAATGACACAGTGCCCAAAAGATTGGAAGAGCTGAATGTACATACCATTACCAGAGAAGGGAGATTTAACAGTGTGCAAACTATCGTACAATATCCTTAATTTCACATGCTACCAAAATAATGCTTAGCATCATCCAATGCAGATTAGAGCCCTACAGGGGGAGGGAGATGCCAGATGTTCAAGCTGGTTTAGAAAAGGCCAAGGAACATTGGACACTATTACTGATGCATGCTGCATAATTCAGAAAGCCAAAGAATACTAAAAAGAAGTCAATATATGTGTCATTAATTATTTGATTGTGCTAGTCATGTCAAGTTGTGGAATGTTCTTAGGCAAATGGGAATCCCAGAACATCTCATTATTCTCATGTGAAGCCTATACACAAAACAGAAAGCCACAGTCTAGACGGAACATGGTGAAACAGACTGCTTCCAGGTTGGCAAAGGAGTGAGACAAGGTTGTATACTTTCCCCTTATTTATTCAACCTATACGCTAAATGTATATTAAGAGAACCTGGATTGGAAGATGAGAATGGTTTTAAAATTGGAGGAGGAAACATCAATAACTTGTGCTATGCTGATGACAATATTCTGATAGCTGAAAATGAAAATGCAAATGATCTGTAAGCTCTAATAATGAAAGTCAAGGAGCCCAGTTAAAAATAAAACTCAGTTAAATATAAAGACTGAACTAATAACAGCAGGTTAGGTAGAACTGCCAGTTAAGATAGTGAAGTGGTAGATAGATTTTGCCTTTTACAGTAGGAATGATTAACAACAGTAAAGGAACCAACAGTCAAGAAATACACCACAGATTAGCACTTGGTAAGATAGCAATGAAGACCTTGGAAAAATATTCAGATGCCAGGATGTGTCCATACCTACAAAAAGCAGAATCATGCCATGGCATTCCCTGTGACACACAATGGAACTGAAAGCTGGACTTTGAAGAAGCAGGATAAGAAGAATGGATGCTTTTGAACTTTGGTATTGGAGAAGACTCCTGAGAATACCCCGGACAGCCAAGAAAACAAACCAATGTGTCATTGAACAAATCACTCGAGGCACAAATGACCAGGCTCAAATTATCTTACTTTGGACATATTAAGCAAAGACCTAGCTCTCTGAAGAAGGCTCTAATGCTGGGAAAGGTGGAAGGAAAGAGAAGAGGACAACCAGCAGCAAAGTGAATGGACTCAGTTACAGTGGCAATGGGTGCACCACTGGAAGACCTGAAGGGCCAGGCTGGGGCCAGTTCATCCTGGACAAGGCCAATCTATGTAGTCACTGAGTTGACCCTTACTGGATGGCACACAATCAATTAATCAAAGTATCTAATTCTGGTTTGAGAATAAAATGTCTTTATAACTCTCATGTTACAGTCCTATTTTAAAATGTCTTCATTCAATAATGTTTCCAGATCTTTGCAATTTTAACAGCTGGAGCCTGAGAGACTTCCCAACCCCTCCAAATCATTTTTGTGTCATGTCATTTAGATTGTAAACCTAAGGACAGAAACTGTATTGTTTATTGTTGAATGTACAATATTCAGGATTTTGCAAGTGTTCCAGAAGAGCAAGAGTAAAATGCCAGTAGTGACAGAAAATTGAACATGGACATTTAATTCACTTCCTTATATAGAAAGTCCCAATAGAAAACTACCAGACAACCTGGGCAGCACTTTGCTGAACTTGATAAGACAAGCAGGGTCAAATCTAGTTAGTACTTAGATGGAAGACCACTAGGAAATCTCAGGATTTAGACAAAACTAAGACATTGGAAAAACATCCCATCAAATAACAAAACATTTCTGCCTTGTGGCCAAGAAAACTACATGAACTGGTCCATGAAGTCATGAGCTTGATTTAAAGGAGACTTTATTCCTCACAGTTAAAAATTCCCAGTGGAAGACCACCAAAATATAAAGATTGTGTATGTATCATCATAATCCTCACTTAATGAAGCAACAAAAATCAAGCGAAAGTATCAAGCCACCTCTAGAACCCCACTACAAGCAATCCTACATGGAAAATAACGTCACATTTCTTCTTCTAAAATGGAAGGAATCTAGGACAGCACTGAAAATATTTGCTTTGTGTTTCGATTTTTTTCCTCACACTTCTATTAAACCATTTCTCTGTGGATTTTAATACCATAGGCTGAATTACGCATATATTCAGGTTACCTTTCCTTTTCTCCTGACAGGATTTCAGCTTAGACCTCCCACCTGGACCGGCCGCTTTTCAGAGGCCAAAGACTACAACTCCCATCACCCCCCACGATGCTGCTGGCGGGGATGATGGGCCCACGCCAGTTAAGAGAAGCGAGCCACCCACGTTGTATTTATCTTTTGCCGATCGACCCTCCCCGCAGCACCCACATGCATGGCGAAAACGGCTTTAAACTATTTCATTCTTATTAATTAATTATCACGGAAACGTTTTTTTCAAAGCGGGGAAGACGCGAAACTATGGTCGCCGCCAAGTCCGAAATAACCGCTCCGCCGGCCCCGCCCACTTGCGCCGCTTTCTGGGCGTGGCGCCACGCCCTCCACGAGCAAGCTGCCGTGCTCTTTGCCCTTTGGCCGTGGGAGGCACCGCCCTTCTGGCGCCCGGACCAATCAGCTAGCGCCCTGTTGGCCAAGCCGGGTTCCATGCAGCAGAGTCCAAGATGGCGGCGCTCTGGGTTCGGAGGGGTGTCTCGGCGGCGGCCGCGAGGAGGCTCTTCGTAGCCGTGCTCCTGTGCCTGAGCTGCCGCTTGCTTCCCGCGGCAGACGCCACCGGCCAGGCGGAAGGCGGCGCTCCTGCTCCCGTGGGACCTCACCGGCGGTTCGAATACAAGTACAGCTTCAAGGGACCGCACTTGGTGCAGTCGGATGGATCGGTGCCCTTCTGGGTGCATACGGGCAGTAAGTACCAGTCATTCCCGAAGAGGGGAGCCGGGCTTTATCTGACCCTGTGATCGGCTCAGGAGTCTGCCCTGAGGGTCAGCACAGCTCGGAAAGGGAAGAGCGCCTCTGGGCATGTGCAGAGTGCAGTCGGTTCGCGTTTGCGGCTCAGCTCTGCTTATCCGTGGTTCGTGGCGGCCTTGTAGGTCAAGGAAGGGATTTCACGGCACACCTTAATAGAAACTTGTCAATTTAGGAGAGTTTCAGAAAATTGATTCTTTGTTGATCTCTAAATATGCCATCCAGCCCCTGTGGCCTGTTGCCTCAACTCTCCTTAATATAAATCCGGAAAGGAATTGACATTTTTCATTGATCTGCATTGCTTATGTATTTTTCCATTCTTTTGTCCCTCTGTGTACTTACCTTGGTGTTTGTATTAGATTGGTCCACCTTACCAACCTTTTGGAGCACTGACAGACAACTTACAGCAGTGAGTTATAAAGCATCTTTTCCCAACCTGCCTTCCAGGAGTCCCGGTTGGGGATGAATATTGCAAAGAGTCCTGTGGCACGCACAGATTTGATCCAGCAAGGCATTTCTTAATGGGAGTCCATGCACCTGAACCATTAGCCCAAACACGTTGCCTTACCCTGCACAGATCCATCCTCCAAACCCCTAATTTCCTGTCTTTGAGTGTAGAAATTGGCAGAGGAAAAGTGGTTACTTGACCCAGAATGAGATACCTTAGTTGGGCATAAAGTGTTAACAAGTTCCTGGGCAAATGTACTTGCATTCAAATGATTGACTGCATTACTCTATACCAGTGTTTTTCAAACTTGGCAACTTTAAGATGTGTGGATTTCAACTCCCAGAATTCCCCAGCCAGCATGCTGGCTGGGGAATTCTGGGAGTTGAAATCCACACATCTTAAAGTTGCCAAGTTTGAAAAACATTGCTCTATACAAAAATAGCAGATTCTTGGTACGTATGATATGGTAAGTATATGCTTACTGCTCAAGTGATGATTATAGTCTGTTGCTGAGGTCTTAGGTTAGATGAGTGGAATGAGAAGACCAAAAAATCTTGTCTGCGCTATACTTACACAGATACTCTTTTCATTCCTCCCAAACCCTGCGAGTGGACCCACTCCTGCTGGTACTTTTTCCTAGTCTTTAATTATTTAACATTGTCACTGAAAAATCTAACAATTACCTCCATCCTTCTTAAGGGAACTAAATCAATCATTGAACCCAAATTCTCCTAAATCTCCCATATTTAGAGAAGTCTCCAAGCCCTTTTGTTAACAGCTTTCCTTTATAGTGGGAGAAGGCATTCCTGGCACCCCTGTCTTTGTGGCATAAGGTATTGGCACAGGTACTGTAATGTTTTATACACTTCAAAAATCATGGCGTGGTCGAATTAGAATGTGTAATACGTTTAGGATTTCAGGGCCTGCTGGGAGAGTAACTTTATTTCAGCTATTTACTGTTTCCATCAGGAGTTCTTCTGCTGTTTTCCAAGGCAGATGACTAATAATCATCTTTCGTTATATGAAATAAGCCATGTCATATGGTCCTTAGGTGAGGTGTGAAGGTATTGCAATAAGAGATCCTGGTCACTGGATCCCTGGTTTCTTCAAGGAATCAAATTCACTTATTTCTTCCTGCTCTACTTTGGAATTACTCTCTTGTATAAGATGGCTAAATTGGAAATGATATCCTTGTGCCTTTTCTATGTATTTTATAGCTAGAAATGTCTTTTGGCTGTGTTGATGTTCAGCAGGTGACTGCAGAGTGATAGTTCATATTCCACCATAAGGCTAGGATTTGTGTGAGCTGATGGCAAATGTGCTAAATGGGATATAGCAACATAGTAACATGCTTTCACTTTTTCTTATCTGGACTTGAGGTTAAGATTAGATTTTGAAGAGTGACTTGGTCACATATGCCATTATAATACAGGCTGCAAGTATCAAAGTATGGCTGAATATTTTATGTACATCCAATATGTAAAACTAAACTGATGTCTTCAGTTTTTTTCGGTCAATTCTTGATATTTATCACTCCGTTTCTATTCTGTGTAGCCGAATCAAATTTTGTAACCAAGAATATAAACTGTGGCTGTATGTTGATGTGTCACTATTTACAGAATGGGAGACTGCCTCGTCCTGCTTTACATCATGACCAGTAACACCTATTCCTGTACACATACACACTTTTAAATTGTTTATCCATCCTGATTTATAATAAACTGTTTACCTGATGCTGATGACATTAAATGGTTGTTGCTTTTGAACTCTGTTTTTGGTGGACTGATAACTTGACTCTAGGGTTTGCTTTTTTTTTTTTTTTAAAGGAGCATGTTGACTTTTTGTTACTGATTAAATCAACACTTGAAATTCCAAACAAATTACCTTTAATATTAACTCCAATTACTGGACAAAAGTTAGCATTTAGCCTAATAGGCTTGTAAATTAGAATTGAGGAACAGTTAAGAAAGTGCTGTGCCAATATTTAAAAACAATTTTGAATACTATTGAGAATGATTCCTCAACTAACACAAATTGTTGCCTATTGGCACACTTCATAATACCTCCTGAAATATAGTATTGGAATTGAGCAAAATTTGGTATGTGTTTACTGTAGCCTGTAAAATGTAATATAAATCCATATTATGATCTATGGCTAGCCTGCATTTCATTTATGAAAACTGATCCTGTAAAGTCTGTTTTCCAGACTCTGGTGTGCACAGTAGCTAAGCTCAGAAACAGCACGGTCGAACTTTTTCACTGTTCTGTGATTAGGGGTTTCTTTGCATTAGGTTCTAGGCTCCCTTAGTGAACCTGAATATCTGTCTCTGCAAAACTAATGCAGAGGTTAGCTGATGTGAAAGAAACGAGTGTCTATATCTCGTTTATTCGGTTTTGCCTGTTGATCCTGTTAATTGTGATGAATTTGAGAGAAGCAAGCAACCCAGAATCACCCACTGAGCTCCAGGGTTGAGCAGGGCTTGAACCTGCATGTTCCCAATCAGAGTCCAAGACCTTCACCACTACTCACTCTCTGTTATGCCACACGGACTCTCTGCATTATGCTACATTGTTGTTGCTGGATATGCCTGATTTATGCTAGATCTAACTCTACAGTATCTACAAACTAGCTCTTTGTGTTTCCACATCCCAGATCTAAAACGTGCCTTTGGGCCTAACGTTTACAAGGCTGAAGCTACAGGCTTACAGTGTGCAAAGCTGACTTCAAGTCCCCAGCTCAGAAATCTCCTTTAAATTTGAAACCTGGGAAGTGCCTAGGAAAATAGCTATTTCTGAACTAAAAAACAGATTTTAAAATCTCGAATGCTTTTGTAGCTCCTGATGATTAGCCTTGCTCATTGTGGTCAATGGTGTGTCTGCAAAGCATGTTCTCATTCTTGCAGACCTTGGAGTAGTGGTGGGGAACCTGAAGCCTACCTGATCATTATGAACTTCAGCTCCCTGCAGCCCTTGTGAGCATTTCCTATGATGACATATTCTGGGAACTGAAGTTCAACAACAGCTGAAGAGCCACCAGTTCTGTTGCCTTAAAGAAATGGAAAGTTCTTGGTGGAAGCATAAACTATGGATGCTCAAGATACAAATGGTGTAATTCCCTGCTCTTCAAAATTGATTCTAGGGCAAGACATCAGTATTTTTGGAAGTAATTCTTTTAACAAGTATGATTTTTAAAAATATTACTACAAATTGTAAACTTCCTTTTTAGATGCTATCCCCAGTGCTGATCAGATAAGAATAACTCCTTCATTAAAGAGCCAAAGAGGATCTGTATGGACAAAAAGCAAGTCTATATTTGAAAACTGGGAGATTGAAGTGACCTTCCGAGTGACTGGAAGAGGGAGAGTAGGAGCTGATGGATTGGTATGTAATATCAGCTGCTTTTTGCAAAATGTACCAGTTGCATAAATCGGAGTGCCTACAATTTAGATTTGCATTTGTCTGAACAGGCAGTCTGGTATACCGAAGGGCAAGGATTAGATGGCCCGGTTTTTGGTGCAGCAGATAACTGGAATGGTATTGGCATTTTCTTTGACTCCTTTGACAACGATGCAAAGGTGAGTGAGAAGATATTGAAGGATATGCTGGGGGTTGAACTTTAAATAGTTTGTATGATTCTATTTTATATTAAATTTGTGCAAAATGGATATCTAGATACTCAACAGTGGTTACAAGGGAAAATGTGAATTCTCATGCATGTTTCTGCAGATGCAAATCTCAGGGAATTCAAGTATTTACTCCAAGAAAAGGTACAGGACCTGCACTTAGCTAAACGTGCAATCTGAATTGAATTGACAGCACTCAGCTTTAATAGGCACTTGGATTCATAAGTTCTCTGTTAATGCCACAATAAGGCTTTCAGCGTAAATCTTTGTATGTCATCTCAAAGAAGAAAGAGATGAGGCAGATTTGGATTCCTGAAACCATTTCTAAGGATTAGTATATGTTAACAAAGATTAGAAAGTGAGAACTTATTTTCTTTTATATGCTAGATCCAAATAGGAACTTGCTGCACACAACAAGAGAAACTAATTTAAGGCATTGTGGTTTGGTGTTTACTGTTCATATGGATATTTGCTATCTGCATTGATAGAGACTGGATTCATATTTTCTGTAAAGTCTTTCTCCTTTTAACTATGTAAGGTGCCCAGACTCATTTGGGAGTCAGGCAGCCTTCCAAATCTAATAAAATAAATAATAAATAGTCCAAATCCACTAAGTCTAGACACTGTAATTTATCCAGTAAACCATGATTAAGTGAACCATAGCTTAGCTCAGTGTGTGAACCTGAGCAGAGGGGAATATATGCCTATTGCATACAGTTCTGTGCATTCCAGATACTTGAAAGAAACCTTCAAGGACAGCATAATGGGAACAACTTTTGCCTATTCTTACTGTCCAGCAACCAGTGTTCAGTGTGTATAACATATACAAATTTGTGAAACTCTCATGGTTGAGTAGAATCATACCATTGCTTAGATTTGCTGTTGTCTAAGATTTATCAACTTGTCTGATCTTTTTCCTGGCTGCATGCGAGTCTATAGTAAGGGTGATTTGATTTCTGTTTTAAAGTCTCAGTTGTAATTCAGATTTTTTAAAGGCTTAGTTGTGATTCGTGGTAATAGCAATGTGACTTAGCAGCTTGTCTTTTGTGTATCTCTCTCTTTTTTTAGGAAAGTGTCACATTTTATAAAAATGTATTTGTCTTTGAGCCTGGAAAAGTTAAGTTCACAATGGAATATTCCAGAGAAATCTGATAAATTCCATTTCTTCTCTAGGCCGTGCCAAGATAGTCTACAGGTTTTCCAGAAGCAAGTCCTCCAAATAATGGATCATGGTGTTCTGGACAAAAGAAGCTTGTTTCAAGGACACCACAATCTGTTTCCAGTTCAGAGAATCGACTTCTGGAAAACCTCCAGACCACTCCCAGAACAGCCAGATTGTTGATAGAACATTAGGGTTTACCTAACCTTACCTTGGAATAATTACAAGGGAGCCAATCTAGATTAGGACCTTTCTATATAGCAAGCAATCAGTCTGGATCAGGAAGTCCTTTGCATGAGAGCTAGGTTTGTTTGAAATGTGACCCCTGCTAGTTCTTCATGTAAGAGTCCTTTCTGAAGACTCAAAAGTAAAAACAAGAGCTAGCTAATACATAGAGACGCTTGAGCTCTCTTTTACGCTGTCAGTTCTCAGAAGATCTGCATTCTGCTACATTTTGGAGTGGCTAGTCATAAGCAGATAAGGCAGAAAAGGTAATTTGTAGCTAACAAATTTCATCTCTAATGTTAGTTAGAAAGATAATGTCTAACTAAATCTTTAGAAAAATCCTTGGCTTTGATTTCTATAGCTACCCATTAAGCTGTTAAGTTCTACTTAGATGTTTACATATTTATGAACAATGGTTTTATTGTTGTTCCCTTGAGAAGAGAGTATGCTACCGCTTGAAGTTGCTGCTTTGTGTATTTTCTTTTTTTAATAGTAATTTTATTAAATATTATAATTACAGTATTAAAAATTAATATAAACTAAAAGAAGAATAGAAAGAAAGAGTAGAAGGTGCAGAAAAGAAAAAAGGGAAAAATAGAGAAATAGAAAAGAAAGAAAAGAATATAGTAAAGAAAAAGAAAAGAAATAAAGAAATGACTTCCAACCTTCATCGCAACAAGTATAAACAATTTTAGTAACTTATGGCCTCCTCTTAAAATACAACAGATGATCTCTTCTTCCCATATCCCATCTCTTATCTATAAAAAATCCATAAAACATTGTCATTTCAGTCCTGGTGTCAGCAAAAATCCATTAAGAGTTACCAGAAATAACATATCTGTGTTAACCTTGATCAAATACATCAACTTTATATTCCTTCCTTTTACTTTAGTTTCTTTACTTTAGTTTCTTCTTCCTTTAGTTCATTCAAATAATGTCATAGAACGTGATTTCTTTTCATTTTTTCTTTGTCCCTTCTCACGAGATTCTTCAAAGCTTTAACAAATCTCTTTTGTAAATCCAATATAGAAAAATTATCCAGGTCACTTTCTTGGTTTATTGTTTGTTAGTCTCTTTTAATTATTAAAACATCAGCCAGGTTTGTTTGTTTGTTTTTTGGTGTGTCCACTGTAATATCTTTTTCCACATTTTTCTTGTAGCCTATCATTTGTAAATCCACTTTCAACTCAGTATTGATCTTGTCAGGTAAAACTTGTTCCTCTTCCATAACATCTTTTAGACACAATCTCCCCATTAATATTAACAGTCTCTATTAATATTAACTTCTGAGCCCATTTCTCAAAAATATCCTTCAGTATGTGCAACATTACAATATTTTGCTCCATTCTGTAATTGTAAGTCAGGTTTATGTGTTCTTCTCCTTTAATTGCAATCTTTAGTTCCCTCTAGTGTCCAATTTTTAAAATCTTATGTGTTTTTTTAAAAAATTCAAACAAAAGCATTTTCCCACAGGAAGGATTCTTTATAATGAATTCCAAAATCTTATTTCAAATTTATCTGACCCTTAGTCTGTTTGTAACTTTCTAAAATCAAAGTTTAATCACCCTTTTGCTGTTTATTCCAAAAAAATATTTTTAAGTTCTTAAACTTCTTATTAAAACTTTCTTTTGCTAAGGACTGAAGAAAGCTCACCCAGTGCTGTAAAACTTGTCGATCCAAAGGTTCTTAATATCTGAAAAGCGGTTAACAAGCAATTCCCAAAAGTGATTAGAAAAGAAACTATACAAACTTAGTGTCCTTTCAAAGGTGTCCACTGTAGTTTGAGCAAGATTCCCTCATCTCCCAGAGTTTTAAACCCACCCAAGGAACAGCTGTCTGGAGCACTTGTGGACGATCTCAAGTCCTCCCCTTGTCTGGAGAGGTTTGAAGAGCCAGGCTACTCGCCAGCTCTTCATTCTTTGCTGCAGTTGTTAGCTCTACTTTTTATGGAGCCATCTTCAGTCCACCATTTCCTCCAGAAGTTGCTGCTTTGGTATTTTCTGACATGACATGTAAAGTCTACACCAAGAGTTCATTATTGTATAGGGTCTAGAATAATGTATTGGGTTTTTTGCAATCTAAATTTCATAATTAAATTGAATAGATATCTAGAAGAGCATCAGTCTTTGTGTCTGATCCTATCTTTATCCTGATTTTTATTTCCTTCCCTCGCAGAAAAACAACCCTGCAGTGATTGTTGTCGGCAATAATGGCAAGCTCCATTATGACCATCAAAAGTAGGTTGTATTTCATCTGAACTATCTTGATTTTCCAGAAGAGAAAGAATATTTATATATTTAACATATATAAGGGAGAAACCATTTTAAACGATTTCTGCCTGTTAAGTTTTTGCTGGGTGGATAGAATAAATACCATGGTCTCCAAGGACTGGAAGATTGGAAGGTTATAAAGTACAGTGCACAGAAACATAACTATTAGCACTGCTTTATTTATTTATTTCTTAAATTATGAACTACTCAACTATGACAGCTCTGGGTGGTATACATTAATAAAGTCATTATTTTAAAAAGTACAAGTAGAAAACTACAGGTGATTGGAACAAGAAAACCATTCCTTCTAAAAGCAATACAACACACAGGATCTGCATCCATCTAGCCCAAGACCTGGAGGAAGAGCAAGATTTTAAGGGCTCTTTTCAACATGGTCAGCGTGGAGGCCAGACAGATCTCAGGAGAATGCAGTTCTAGAGGGGAGATGCTACAAAAATAAGGCTTATTTCCTAGGTCCCATCAGATGACACTGATTAAGAGATGGGACCTGGTACATGCCAATTCTGCCTGATCATACAGGATGGGCAGAAACTATGGAAGACAGATGGTCCCTTAGACTGCCAGCCCCGATGCTGGTGATAACCAGCAGCTTTGGTTAACTGGAAACCTACTGGGAGCCAGTGTAGTTTACAAAGCAGAGATGTTACATGGGCACAATGTGGCATATCCCTAATTGCCTGTGTCACTGCGTTCTAGACCAGTTGCAGCTTCCGAGTGGTTTTCAATGGCAGCTCCATGTAGAGTGCATTGCAATAGTCCACCTGCAAGGTGACCAAAGCACGAGCAACTTAATTGGCTTGCAAGTCCATTTCCTGGTGCCCAGTCCAAGGGTAGAAGTTCAGTCCTTCTGTTGACTCCTTCCCCAGCAGTCCAGCCTGCAAACACTAAAACTTTTTTGTCAGTTGTCTCCAAAGCGAATTCCCATCCCACTTTCTCATCCTTCCCATGAGACTCCTTAAAGTATTGACTCAAAATAGTTCTTCTTTGCCCTCCTATTCTCTGCTCTACCATCTCCCCAGCTCATACTTCACCACCTTATCATGGATTGTCACAATTTCTCCTGCCAGTCTTTCGCTACCCTCAGCATGAACTGGCAGCCTAAGGACATACCCAAAGCTTATCATCTTGCAGCTGCCCAGATTGGCAATTGCAGGTTAGCGGTCTTTTCACGACGTTTATCCATTGCTGCCAGGTTTTTTTTTCCATGAGCCTCCCCAAACCCCTCTCCAGTTCCATTTTCAAAAGTTCCATCTTAAAGATGCTTGTGTACTGGTGCATGCCACAGTTAACAATAATAAATTCCCTCTTAATCCTAGTTGAGTGTTTCACTCATGTGTTAAGGTGTTGTTTGGTGAGGCTGTGTAGTTTTTATTTCATTTAAAATGAAAATAGACTGCTTCTATTTTGTTTTATTAAATGGGCCATATGTTAATTTACATGGGTCCTTACTTTTCGACTGTGGATTAGTCTGGCTTTTAAGTTTGTATTGATAAGATGCTTCTCTTTTAAAGTGACGGTTCCACACAAGCGTTGGCATCATGTCAAAGAGATTTTCGTAACAAGCCTTATCCAGTCCGAGCAAAGATTATGTACTATCAGAAGACGCTAACTGTAAGTACTGTCATCTCTCATTATACTTTCCTGTATGCATATTTAATTATGTGTTTTTGAATAATAGGAACTCATGGCTCCAAAGGAAATTAAAATTATATTTCTGAAAGTGGGAAGAGAAGGCTGAACAGTCATAGCATATGCACAGTTGGTATGATCTGTCATATCTTGTGGAATAATTTTTGCCGTTGCTTAAAGTTTGGCACATCAATAAACTTTTGGGGCTTTGCTGCAGCACAGGAAAATATGGTATATCAACTGCATCTGGCTTGAAAACTTGTAGCAAAGTGGTTCCCAGGTTCTTTTTGAGTGAATAAACGGTGAACGGTCAACCTCAGCTGGAGCTTATATGCTGAAAAGGAAGAGATAATATCTCTAATTAATGAAGAGTGAAATAGTATTTGCAGTTCCAAGACACAAAGCATGAGATACCGAAACAAACTGTTTTATTTTTAAGGACAAAAAGGATTTCTCTTGTAACTCAAAATAACATACTTGCTGAGGATGTTAATAAAAGAAGTCCTTTGTCTAACTGACATAATTTGGTATTGCTGCTCAAATGATCTCAGGTCACAGGACTGGGGTGGAAAAGTTTTAGTTGTCTAGTTCAACTGATTGAGCTAGAAAAATGCAGATCAACTAGGTAGACTGTTGGCCTAACTCTGTATCGGGTGACTTCATATCTCTCCCTTTTCCTCCAAGGTATTAATAAACAATGGCTTTACTCCAGACAGAGAAGACTATGAGTTTTGTGCCAAAGTTGAAGACATGGTGCTGCCTCCTCAAGGATACTTTGGGATCTCTGCAGCAACGGGTGGTCTCGCAGGTGATTTTACTACTCAGGTTACATCTTCCCTGATTATTTTTCCAGGAAATGATTTCCTTCCTTGGGGTAGATAGATATTCAATCAAAATGCCTGCAGATTTAGTATCTGTAAAAAAATGAGGCTGGCACAAAAATGCTCGTCTTTCTGGATGACAACAGATAGAAGAAATTAAGAGGACTAAATGTACAGGGCCAAATGATTGTCATTTTGGCACTTGTTTACACCAGGCAGAAGATGGTGTACAGGTAGTCCTTGACTTATGACCACAATAGGGACCAGAAAATTTGTTGTTAAGTGGTGCAGTCATTAAGCAAGGAATCACATGACCACATCCGATTTTACCACATTTTTTGCAGCAGTCATTAGGCAAATCACTGCAGTTGTTCGGTGAATCACACAGTTCCCCATTGATTTTGCTTGTCAGAAGCCAGCTAGGAAGGTCACAAATGGTGATCATGTGATCCCAGAGCGCTGCAACCATTGTAAATACATGCCAATTGCCAAGCACCTGAATTTTGATCATGTGACTGTGGGGATGCTGTCATGGTTGTAAGTGTGAGGATCAGTTGTAAGTCACTTTTTCAGCGCTGTTGTAACTTTAAATGGTCCCTAAACAAATGGTCGTAAGTCGAGGAATACCTGTATGTGTCCTTTTCAGCCACACCCTAATCTAAATTGAAGGTGTGTTCAAAGGAACAGGTATTTTCAGAAGAGAATTCACTTTTCCGTTCAATGGTGCACTGCCCCCTTAACCTTAAGGGTATTTTGGATGCCTTAGAGAGTATTTGCATTTCACCTTTAAATGTGCAGTGAACTAGAATCTAGCCTTGAGCTTGAGCGATTTTTAAAATCAATGTATGGGGCCTGCCAAATCATTTATTGTACCCAGAATTGTAGGAAACTCCTTTGCCGCCTTACCTTCTGATTTTTGTCCAATGCAACCTTGAGATAATATGTACAGCTAGTTTATGCAGTGTCTTATCTATCTTCAGACATAAATTTCTTGCCACATGGTTAGAAAATCATAACTTGCTAGAATGACGAGTGAAAGTTCATTCACATTTACTTGCTGTTGTTTGATGTGGATCCCATCTTATCAGTCCACCATTTACGAAGGTGTGCTACCAATTCTGGCCATAGGCAAACATTCATACACCCAACCTTCTTTGTGCTCCCAGCCAGATAATAGGTGAAATGGGATGCCTTTTACATTGCTAAGTCATTCTGCTGAGTTAGGATAACGTTGACAAATTGTTTTGATACGTTTCTGAATATTTATCTAGATGACCATGATGTCTTGTCATTCCTGACTTTTCAGTTGACAGAGCCTGGCAAAATGGCGGTAGGTATCTTTGGATTATGTATTTATTTTGCATGCTCACTGTGGCTTTTGGAAGGAAAGTTTTTTTCCTTTGGTTTCAGTGTTTGAGACTTCAATCTTAAGAATATGCAGAGGGAGCATTCCCAGTTAAACAGAACAAGAGTTTGCAGCTGTGTTAGTGCTGAATCTTTGAGTAGGATAGATAAACTTCTTAGAAAGTAATATATTTTTAAAAACAGGCTAATTATAGATTTTTAATGGCATTATGGACTTACAGCGTAAGTTTTGTGGTCCTTCCATTTTTGTTAATTATGCCATGGAAACTTAGATGATTGGAAGGGTCTCCAAGTGTTTCAGAAACAAAAGTTAGAACTAGGAATTGCCTAGGAGTGCTTTAGCTTTATTCAGGCATTAGTCATCACATAATTATGTTCACAGAAGGAGAAGAATGGAGCTATGTTCACACATACCCCTCCCCATTGTTTCATCTTCCTTGCTGGCCCTGTCTTCTTCTTTGCACTGAAGGAACAGGTCAGAAGTGGTGAGCCTTTTCTGTCCACATACCCTTCTCATGCATTTAGAAGCCTGATTCAGCAAAATCTGGAATTGCATGGTGGAGTCTACGTGGGCAAAGCAGACACTCTGCTCAGGCTTTTCTCATCTAACGTGGTGGGGTAAAGCTTGGCAGGAAATGAGGGTAAAAATCCGTGAATGCAGCCCTGTAGTTCCCTTTACATAAAGGCAATCAGGTAGGACGTATGAACCAGTTCAGCTTCTTTGAACTGTCCCTTGGGCGCACCAAAATGTTAAAGTGCCTCATGCCAGGAGTGCTTGTCCAATTTTAAGATGCCTTTTTATTCAAAATTGGTTTCATAGCCTCCGCCAGATACAGAAATTGCTGAAAAGGACAAAGAGAAATATCAAGAAGAGTTTGAGCATTTCCAGCAAGAGTTGGACAAAAGGAAGGAGGAGTTTCAGAAAGAGCATCCTGGCGTGCAAGGCCAGCCAAGTAAGTAGTCAAGGGATGTAGAAAACCATGTCTGAATTGAAAGAGTTGCTTCCCTGAGTAGGCATTCATTCTGATCTGGTGGCAAACAAGATTCTTTGCTAGGCTATCCATGTGAGAACAGCTAGAGGGTCCTGTAGTTCTATCATTATCACAGTCGAATCCAGATGGCACATAAAGAAGTGACGATCTTTGGTTTGCAATGCATTCAGTCTGCTGTAGTTGGCAGTTCCTTTAACCCAGGCAGGGGAACTGTACAGCAGGGGAACTGCATACAGCCCAACGGCATCTTTTTTGTTGCTTCCAAAGCCCCCCCTCTTCCCCCACAGGAGTGAAGAGGACTGAAAAGGTGGTTCTTTTTTTTTTTTTTTGGTCTGGAGAGGGGTGGGGTTTGTGCGGGAGGGGGGTTTAAGAAATGATGTAAGTGCCTTAAAGTCTGCAAATTCTTAAGGCCCCGGTTTCATTCCTTTAAAATCCTTCTGAACCCCCTTCTGAAAATGGGTTCTGGCTTTGCCCATTTCTGGATTGTGGCCTTTAACATCTCATGCAAAATCTAGTGTAGCCTTCAAACCCACAGAAGTTACACTCCTCTATCTGCCAGTTTGTGGCTTTATTCCCTCTTTTTATTATACCGCATCTTAAAACTGGTTTAAGGGCACTCTTAAAAGATGAGTCAAGTCCAGGTCGCTTTCCATTGCCAGTTCCATCAGATTCCTTTGAAATTGAAATTCTTCATCCACTCACTTGGGCGTAAGTCATGTTAACTTCACTGAGGCTCATAAATGGGATTTACTTCGGGGACAGACATATATAGGATTGTGCTATTAATTAAACATCATAAATGGACAGTTCTTACTCTGAACTGCCTTTGTACTTCCCTCTGAGTTGTGTGTCTTACTGAGAACATCTTCTCAATTAAATTCACACAGAAAGACAGCAAGCGGTTAAGTATACATTTAAATGCAGTTACGTTGGGACCGTTTAAGGGATGCAAAACCAGAATGTCCCACCTGTTTTCTTTAAGCAGTTGATCTTCTTTTTCTTTAAGCGGATGATCTCTTTGAGACGGTGAGTGATCGTGAGCTGAGGCAAATCTTCGAAGGCCAAAATCGAATTCATCTGGAAATAAAACAACTCAACAGGCAATTAGATATGATTCTGGATGAACAGAGAAGATACGTGTCTGCAGTAACAGAAGAGATTTCCAAAAGAGGGGCAAATGTCCCTAGCCATCAAGGGCAGGTATACTGTTGGTGCCTATGTTACAATTCTCTGTTTTGCCAGTTTTGTCCTTTTCACTAACAGTACTATTCAATTCTCTCTTTCTTTTTTAAAAAAAAATTATAGGTCTCCCAGTTAGAACTTGACAGTGTCATAAAAACTCAAGAAGAGGTCCTGAGACAAGTCAGTGAAATGAAGTAAGGATCTACATGTGTAGAAGACATAGCATCCCAGTTTGTGTCCAATATTATATAGTATTAATATTATTATAGAACTGTTGTTGGGGCATGAACTACCCCGATAAGTAGAACAGCTTCAAAGAAAACCCAGAGTTTTTTCTTAGTGCTGTTCATTGAAACTCCACACTTTCTGTTTATTCTTAGATAGCCTATCTGTCTAAGTTTTTTCTAAATGACTCTTGATGTTAACAGTATAGCAAGTACATTTGAGGTCCTTATGCAGTGGTTGGGTAAACAAGTCACTTATTTGTGATGCAGCGAAGGGAGGATATGAGCCTGTTGAATCTACCATCTTTGCAGCAGAACAGATGGAGTTTATTGAAGCTGGAGGAGAAGTTGAGATAAGGATTTGACTAAGTTCTGAGTTTCTTGCAGAAGGAAAGATGGTTCCTGAGCTGCTGTATTTTGGAGTACTTATCCAGCAAATAGCTCCTGTGCTATTAGTATCAGTGTTGTATGGATATAGTCTAGGAGCATGTATTACCTTTTCCTTCCAAGTGTGCAGACCTTTTGCTCTGGAGGTTAAGTGTGGACTTTCTGAGCAGTGATTTCACAATTCTTTAGTGGGCATGTCACACAAGAAAAAGTTTGCAGTTGAACTGCTTGTGAATTTACTGTGTTTCTCCCATTTTCAGTTGTGGAGAGGGGATATGGGGAATTAAATCCTCTAATAACTTGTTAGAAATTTTCTTGGGATTATTGTGCAAGAGTTATGAGCCATGATTTCCTAATATTAATAGGTCATGGACTGCTTTTCTAGTGTATCCAAGCGGATCACCTTTTACTGTATCAAATTTAAATTATAGAATTTTCTTGTTTTCTCCCATGTTCAACATCACCCGTATTTTAATGCTCTTGACAAATCAAAACAAACCTAAATTAGATTTTTAATGAACCACATAAGTCTGTTCTTTTTACATGACTACTTTTTAATATTTTCAGGATGAGATTAAAAAACATCTTGTAGTGGATTTTTTTTAAAGCAAATGGAATTCCCGTACATTTTGCATCTTGTTTAGAAGGCAAAGACTTCTTGTTCATGTAAATTTTCATGTCAAGATTTGTTATGTTTCCTAATTGCTTCATTAGAAAAGACTCTGTTGAACAGCATTGTTGAAACTGAGTGCACAACATCTACTGTGTTCTATACAGTATATGGACGTTTGATTGCTAATCTTGCATTTTTACTTATCTCCAGTGATTATTTTTCCTCTTATTTTGTTTTATTGCTTTAATATTGCAAAAACTAAGTGTGGGTGAGACAAAAAACATAAGACAAATCAAGTGAAAAAAGAAAGAAAAAAGAAACAGCAAAAAATATGTTACATCTAGGAAATCATTCAGCCAGCTCATTAAATCTTGGCCACAGGAATAACATTGATTATTCTTTCCAAAAGCAGGTTGTAAATCTGGGGCTGCACTATCTTTCCAATGTTAAAGAGTAATTTTTTTTTTTTTTGGCTATCTCAATGCTTGATAAATCTATAATTCTTTATATATAATATATAATAAATTCCACAGTTTACATCCAGATCTTTAAACCATGTTGATTTTTGTAATACTGTATTACATATTACAGTGTTACATACAGATAGTCCTTGGGTACAACCACTTGTTCAGCGACCATTCAAAGTTATGACAGCACTGAATGAGTGGTGGTTACAACCAGTCCTTGAAGTTCCAGCTGTCCCAGTACCCCTGTGGTCATGTGATTGCAATCTGGGCACTTGGCAACCGGCCTGCACTTATGACAGTTGCAGCATCCTTCGGGCACATGATCATGATTTGTGATATTCCCTGCTGGCTTCCCACAAGCAAAATCAATGGGGAAGCCACCAGGATGTTGCAAGTCATTCGGGTAAGTCTCCCCCACCCATGCACCCTCTTCCAGCCTCTCTGTGCTCTCACCATGCCTCGCCAGCCACCCATACACCCTCACGCACCCTCCTCCCCCAGCAGCAGCCATCCCAAGCCTGCCGTGCTCACACTGTGTCTCCTCAGCCCCCAGCACACCCCCTCACTCCCTCTCCCACCTGGTAGCAGCCACTTACCTGCCTGCTGGCCTGCTTGCATGCCACCTGGGACTTGCAACTTCCTGCTGGCTTCCCCACAGACTTTGGTTGCCGGAAGCTGGCAAGAAGTTGTGAGGAATGATCCATGATTCTCACTTAACAATGGCAACGGGGAGTGCAGGGATTGCCATTGCGAAGTGATGCAGTCACATGACATCGCCCTTTACAACTGCATTGTTTAGCAACAGAAATTCAGGACCCAATTGCCGTCATAACTGGAGGACTACCTGTATTACAAGCTTCCCAGAGTCATGAATGTGAGATGGGCGGCTATGTAAATTGAATAAATAAAAATAGAATAAATATTAAATGAAAACAAGGAACACTGAGATAAATCTATATCATATGAGCAAGTGTGTTCCCACCCACCCCTTTTCACATTTCAAGTACTGTGATGTTGATAGTCAGCCTTGTAAACATTGTTTGGGGTGTCCAGCAAGTAAGAAACATAATCTTTTGTGAAATTAGTCTTGTCTTAAGATAATGAGAAGCATACATTGATAATTTTTGAGACCTTTAGCCATTGATTTGTTAATACTGGATATTCCACTCCTCACTCCTGAGTTCTTGCAGATCCTTAGCAATACTTTTTAATTGCTTATTTAAAATAATTTGGATTTTAGAATCATCCAAAACACATTCCAATACGGAAAGTAATTTGGGAATTGCACAAGATGCTCCTGAAGCATTTGGGCCAAATTGTGAAATCAAGAGATGTTTCAATTGAGTACTTTGCAATTTTAGGCAATACAAATTCCTCCTTCAATCAACTATGACTTCCAGAAAGCAGATTCAGCTGCAATTTTCAAACTGGGATTATCTCAGAATGTAAATCTGTCATGGAATAAATTATATTTCTGCCCCAATGTGTTCCAGATGTTCTTTGCAGTCTTTAAAGCTGGACATGCAAGTATGGTCTGCAGTTAGGTAATGCTCATTATACAAAAATACTACTGGCCCCTGGAAAAGATAAAATTGTTCCTTCCCCATCAAATTCAGAGTGCTGCAGCTGCAGTTTCTCCAGCACTCTAGGTAGATTTGAAAAATAAGTTCTCCTCTGAAGTTTCCAACAGTTGCTGGAGCTTGAGCAACCTAAGCCAGAAATACCAAATCTAATATCGTGTGCAAAAGCCCATCTGCCATGCACATTTTTGTGTGGCAAATTTAAAAAAAAAAAAATGTCTCTGGCTATTTAAAGTCTGGGACATCGACAATAGAGCTCTTGCTAAAAATGGAACAAAGTCCCCGCTATGATGTCAAAGGGATTCCAAAATAATATGCTAATTGTGCCTATAGTGATTTTTTTTTAACTTGATCACTTGCTTTTCGGGGAGAAAATGAATGACGAAGCCCAATGATGAAGCTGAAAGTCAGGAAAGCAAAATTCCACATCATTATGTGTTAATGGTAATTTAGATTTAAAAAAACTAAGTATAGCTTAAATTGTTATTAATTTTTCCAGTGTGTATCTTTTCCCACAAACTCACTGGGATTTTTAAACAATCTATTTATGTCTGAGATTTTAAAAATGGATATATTTGCATCTATAAATCAATACAATTTTCTTGAGATAACTTTTCCCATGTGTTTAAAAAAATTAAAACAATAATTAAAATCCAATTATAAATTTCCATTGAATCATTAGAACCTTTAGAAAGTATATGAGATTTTCTCAAATTAATAACTTGATAAATTGTCGAATTGTTGCACAATGGCAGTATATTTTGTTACAAAACATATGTAATTATCATCATACAATAGCAGCTTTTATTTATTTATTTGTTTGTCCAATTTATATAGTTGAACTTTGGCCTGGACATTAAATTGAATTTGTTTCCTTTGAACCTAAAGTTTGTTTCCTTTAAACCTAAAGTTCTGTGCTGCAGAAGGGTTCAAGAGGCAGTTCAGCTCAATTTTAGTTTACATTTCCCATATGATTATTTAAAAAGTTAAGGGTATGAAATAACATATTGATGTGAGCATTCTTGCCTCTCTTTCCAGAAATTCCATGGGGGAAGCTCTGCGGCTAGTCGGTGGCATTCAGCACCTTGGTTCTGCTGGTGGGATCTATGAAACAACACAGCATTTCAATGACATTAAGGAACATCTCCATGTCGTAAAGAGGGACATTGAGCATTTAGTCCAGAGGAATATGGTATCTATTGCTATTTGTGTTCTGCTTTTTTGGGAGCAGGGGAGGACTGTCCGAAAAAGTCAACACAGTGGCTACAACTGCAAAGTCCTGCCCCCTTTTAAGTGCACTCCACACAAAAATGGTGTGGGGCTTTGATCACATGGTTGCAGTTGTGTCTTGACATTTTTGATCTCTACAGATGCCCCAATGAGTCTACTCCCTGTACCCATATGCTTCCATATGTTGGAATTTGAGAAAGGGCTTCTGCATAAACTGGTCAGACAAAATTCAATATTTGTATTTAATAGTAATCAGATAACAAACTCCACCCTCCAAGTGGGAACAAGGTTGAGAACAACTGAACTTTTTTTCTACTAGAGACTACCCTAGAGCCCCTCCAATACAGGTAGTCCTTGCTTAACGTCCATTTGTTCAGTGATCATTCGAAGTTACCGATTTATGACTGGTCCCCAAAGTTCTGGCCATTGCAGCACCCCTGTGATTACATAAAATTTGGGCCCACCTGCTTTTGACCACCCACCTACCCCCTGCCACCCAGCACCACCATACCATGCACCACTACTGTACCAGCTGGGGCCTTCTTTCATGACACCTTCTTTCACAGTGGTGCAGCCAGGGCTTCTCTCGTGTGCCAGCCAGGGCCTTCTTTTGCAAAAGAAGGACCTGGCTGGCACGCAAAAGAAGGCTGGTATGTGAAAGAAGGTTCCAGCTAGAAGGGTACTTCTTTGGTACCGGTGCAGCCAGGGCCTTTCGCTTCATGGCCAGGGCCTTCTTTCATGAAGGTGGGGCGCAAACAGAGGCCCTGGCCAGCACGCAGGAGAAGGCCCTAGCTGTACCAGCACAAAAGAAGGCCCCCGCCAGTACAGTATGGCACAAGGCATGGCAGGCACAGCATCGATAGGCAGGGCTAGGCAGCGGTGGGCGGGGCCAGGTGGTGGTGGCAGCAGGTAGGTGGTGGCCAAAAGGTCAGAGATGGGGAGATAGGTGGATGGGGGGCATCCTGTACCTTCTTCCAAGAACGTCTTGGATCCAGGTGGGTCCTCACCTAACAACTGTGAGGGATTCACTCAATGACAGCAACTGGGTTTGCTGGAACTGCTGATGCTAAGCAGAGTGGTCACTTAACGACTGTGATGTTTCGCTTCACGACTGTGTCACTTAGCGACAGAGTTGCCGGTCCCAGTTAGGGCCATTAAGTGAGGACTACAGTATCTGTACTTGATGTTAAATTATAATTTCTAATCTACCAGAAGGGAGAAAATGTTTAATACATGAGGGAGTGCTCACCTCAGTATATTTAATTATTTTAAATTAAAGCTAAATTAAATGTAGGTTTTATTCTGGCCTTAAGTGTTTTTTTTGCCTTGTTCCAGTCTGCTTGGAGTACAGGTCTTATCACACTGCTCAAAGGTTCTTGGCCTGAAAAAAGGCTGTCCAAAATAATTTCAAGGCTTTTATTGGTTTTCTATGTAAATCTGTTAAATCCTTTTGGCCTAACAAGAAGCATATCTGCAACTTGATAAATTGGCATCTTTAATGATCTTGGGCCAGTGACAGAAACTCACATGATAGGGCATTGACTGAGATTTATCATCTGCTGTTGCATCTCCTTATAACTGCCTTTTCCTGGCCTTTTGAGGTGGGACTAAACACTGTTAAAACAAATTCTCCACTTATTTACTCATCAAATTTTCCTGGGAAATGAGAAGCAGCAGCAATAGTAGAGATGGGGAGATTGGGAATCAACACTACAGTGGTACTCCAAAAGCATTTCTTGGCCTTTTCTTGCACAGGGTGTTGAAAAAAAAAAAACCCACAACATATCTTAAAAAAACCCACCACAACATATCTTAAAGCATGCCTGCACAACAGCCAAAACAAATTGGAGTGCGCTCTTAGATTCTGCTTGTTGAAGAATAATGTCATCATCTTGCTTGTCTTTCAGCCATCAAATGAAAAACCCAAATGCCCAGAGTTACCGCAGTTTCCATCATGTTTATCTACAACCCACTTCTTTATATTTGTAGCAGTCCAGACGCTACTGTTTATTGGTTACATCATGTACAGGTAAGTGTGGTCTTGAACATACATTGCAAACAGGGATGGCACTTGAGGAATAGAACTGAACGGGTGGCTTGGAAATGAACATCTGTCCGTTCTAAGCAAATACTAAAAGCTGGTGAAAGACATAAAACTAAATTTTAAAAAACACACACAGAAAGATGCTGCTTTTCCCTGGCATCAGTGGATTTAAGATGCTGGTGCTTGGCGCCAATACGTCTGCATTTTGCCATTATGTCTGCATTCTTTGCTGTCATATACCATGCTATGTAAGTGCTTAGGAATTTTCAGACGTGCATTTTTTTTTTAAAAAAAAAGTATAATTCACATTCTCACTATCACATTTTAGTATTTAGGATCCTTTTTGGCCTTTTTGAAAACTCACTCTTAGGGTTTTGCAGCACTTACAACAGGAACCCTTCTTCACTCTGTACATACAGAAACCCGCCTCCATTAAGGAAATACTCACAGTCTTTTGGAACCTGCATTCACAAGGGGGTGTAAAAAGGGGCAGGTGACAACACACAGGTCATGACATCCCTGTGTAAATTATACAATTCACCCCACTGGTGTGATGGTGTCATGATTTATTTATTTATTTATTTATTTATATTTATTTATTTATTTATTTCATGTTTGTGACTGTCCATCTCACTGAAGAGTGACTCTGGGCGGTTTTAACATCATCAGGTTTTCACTCTATTCTATATTGTATGGTACTGTATTCTAGTACTATATAGTACTATATATCAGTGTTTCTCAACCTTGGTGACTTTAAGAGGAGTGGACTTAAAATCCCAGGATTCCTCAGCCAGCCATGCCTGGAGCTGCTATGGGCAGTGATACTCCTGGAGGAGGGATTTTTGGTCTTGTTTCCATTGGGGGGGGGATTGGAGGAGTATTTTTTTTTTTAAGTTTTTAGGTGTATATAGTTTACCAGAGGCTTAACATGCTATGTTTGTGTTGCTTCTCAACAAGAATCGGCAGAAAGCTGGGCAGCCATCTGGGGATTTGCCACCAATGTTTAGCGATGGAATCTTGGGGACCTCAGATGGCTATAAAATAGAGAGGGGGCTCCAAGTCAGGTTTCCCAAAATATCAAAGTAAGCTGCCTTGCAGTAACAAAACAAGTATCTTTGATCTTTCCCTTGTTGTCAGCATTCAAGATTGCCCAACCAACTTTTTTTTCTCATTCTAGAGCCAAGTTAATTGACTCAAAAATGTTGATGATGATCAACATGTTTTAGACTAGAGCATCAGTGGACAAGCTGCTAAGCTCTGGAATGCACATCTTTTCTTGTCATGAAAATGCTATATATGGGGTCAAAGTTGGGAGGAGCGACTGGTTGGGGAGGTTGGATTTCAGGAATGAGCTGAAATGATGTAGGAGCTGGGTTGGATCCAGGGGTGACCAGGCTCAAGTCCTGGTGATGAAGCAAGTCTTTCTCAGCACAGTCTTCACTATTTATTTGTATTTATTTATTAAATTTGTATGCCGCCCATCTCCCCCAGTGGGTGACTCTGGGTGGCTCACAGTAAAAGTAAAAGCCACAAACAGTTAAAAAATAAATACCCCCATTCATTTAATTAATTAAAAAGTCAAACTACAGAAACAAACCCTATACATAAAAACTAAAAAACATTCAAGATGACGGGGCAGTACCACCAATTATCCCGCAATCCACTTCTACTAGTGTGAGCTCCCATGCGGTCCCCAGGCCATCTGACATAGCCAGAATTTCATGCTCTTCCTGAAGGCCATGAGAGTGGGGGCACACCGCACCTCAGGAGGTAGGTTGTTCCGCAGAGCGGGGGCCACAGCAGAAAAGGCCCTCTTCCTAGATCCCACCAGTCAAAATTCCTTGACTGGTGGAGTCTGCAACATGCCCCTTCTGCCGGACCGAGTGGGGTGGGCTGAGATAACTATAGGATTCTTATGTGAATAAAACTGGGATGGACAAAATATTAAATAAGTTGCCTTGTGTCCCTTAAGGAAAGATTAAAGTAGAAATACGTAATGCAACTAAATGAAGTTTTACAAACAGGTGCAAGGAAGAATTAAGCACTTCCAGCTCCTTCTGTGGGGAATTTTCCTTTTGCAACACAAAATGGATCGAGTGCATTCCTTGTATGTCATTCTAATTTAATTATTAGTCTCTCACTAAAAGGCATTGTGTGGGAAATAACATTGGTCCAAATGGCTCTGCTTCTGTCGATCTCTTTACTTCAAAATGTATTCATTGAACGTAAACCACCTGAAGTAATTGTTAAACTTATTTCAATAGTTGGTCTGAGTTGGTTTTGAGATCTTGAAGAGTGTAGTGAGGTTAATTATTTCAGATTAGAGTGCAAAGAAGGCCATGTTCAGCCCAAGAAGCTTATGTTGGGGCCAGGCCAGGCTGCCCTGTCTCCTCCTCTGAACTCCAGCGCATTCTTGGATCTGAAAGAATCACTGCCTTGTTGAGACAGACAAAAAGCTCTCTAAAGTCAGTTGAGCTAATGGATTTATCTTTCTTTTGTGTCTGCAGGAGTCAGCAAGAAGCAGCAGCAAAGAAGTTCTTTTGATGGCCACTCTATTGTGCATTCCAGAGGTGCATGGAAGGCATTGCACTAGTTGCAGAAGAGGGGAACCCTAGTGTTTAAAATGCTTCAATATTTTAAATTATTGAGTTTTTTTTTAAAACCAAGTACACTGAATTCTGGATTACAATGTTATAAAACTGACAGATTCCAAGGCAGAAAGGAGGCAAATTCTGTCTTTGAGCTTCCAGGAGAGATTGATGGATGGAATATGCCTTTACTTGATTGTCAGAATACAACCCAGGTAGGGTCTTGGGACAGGAGTATTTCTCACACCTATTTCTACATTCTTATTTGGGGAGATTGTGGAAGGCAGAAAGACTTGCTGTAAAATATTTGTTGTATGTCTCAGAGGGGAGGGGAAGCAGGCAGGCAATGGGGTTTTGAAACTGCGTTCCCCTTCAGAGTTTTAAGAAATTGCAAAAAAGCCATTTAACCTTGTGGGCAGCGTTAGATGAGCAGAGGTTTAATTCTGTCAATCCAACTTAAAAAAAATAGATTTTCAGAAACAGTGATCAGCAGAGGTATTGAATGAAGGAGTTTGTAGAACAGCTCAATTCTTAATGGTGCAATTTTTCCGTGTAGAAAAAGATAGGAGGGAACAAGATCTTTCTAGCACGTTTTGATACAGTTCTTTGTATTCGCATTGATCATACTTTTGTAAAAGTGTTCTTTAATCTCTCTTCAACGAAGAGACCCTAGCTTGCATGATCTTGAAATTCACCTGACTTGGGAGAATATGATATAGTGGTGATCTTCAAAATGTATTCATTGAACATTACAAATCACACTGACCTTGCATTGAATTCTTCAAAGTGGTATGGTCCTCTCCAAAGCCAGGAGTATTGTGTATATACGCCGAATGGCATTGTTAAAAAAAATCCAAGCTTGTTCTCCTGTTTTTACTGAACCAGTATTGTTCTTAATCCGCAAGTATTCTGATGTCTTACCTGCGTTTATTATGTAATCCTTCTTAAGGCAGTTCCGGAACAGCAAATGTGAATTTACTCTCACCTGTGTCTTGCGCTTGTAGTGCTGACTTGACATTTCATTTTTATGCACCTGGAATTTGTAATGGAATAGCTTTCCAATATCGTTAAGTGTTCAAATTCCTCTAAACTTAAAATATTGAAAGGCAAGCAATGTCCACTCTATCTAGTATTACATACGTTGAAGGCATTGTTTGCAAATCTGAGAAACAGAACAAATCTATGCAATTCTCTCCCTTGGAAGATACTGGTAGCATTATGTTAGGATTTATAAACAGAAAGTTTTCCATCAAGTTTTTGAAACCATGTAACTGCAAAATACCTTTCTGCAACTCACAATTGAGGACAAGTAAGCAGACTTATTTTTGTCAACCAAGATCACTCAAAAGGGCCATTATCCATTCTGTGTCACACCAGCAAATATTTTTACAGGTGCCTTGGACAAATAAAAACCAAATGTATGTTGTAAAAATGACCTACGACTCAAGGGTTTGTGAGATTTGAACTTTCACTCAAGAAGACACTGCTTTTTTTATGCAGAAAAAGGTGGATTCTGTTGTGTTGTTTTTCTTGGAATATGCTTGGGTCAGGATGCAGATCTTGTAGATAAACATCTATATTTTCTTTTGACGTAATGTGAATCTACCAAGCTGAGAATTAAAATATTGAAGCAATTGGTGGTATTGTATCTTGTGTTCAGAGGGGACGGAGCTGAACTCGGAAGCATTGTTAGACTGGAGTTAATCTCTTAGCAGTAATTACAGCTTTCACCTTCACTCAGAGTGGACAGATTCCAATACAAGGTCCCTCATGGTCCCAGCAAATACATACAATGCACGCACTTGTGAAAGGTTGTTACCTCACAACTTGCATTTTCGCACATCTATAGCCCTGTGTGGCATATAACTAAACATTTCTAGTCCCATTTTAAAGTTCAGTAGAGATAGCATGCACATTTTGTGATCTGCCCATCCTTTTCATTATGGTAGCAATCAACACTATTTTACGGGCCCATCATGCACAATGTGAGATTGCAGAATTGGTGTTCTTAATCTTCACAAAATTGTTGATATAGGCATTGTGAATTGATGCATTCTGCAGCAGGATTGAAAAAAAAGGAGTGATGTTGAACTTTGAACATTAGTAACTTTGACACAGTAAAGGTGATAGAAGAGAGCCAGTTTGATGTAGTGGTTAAGGCACCAGGCTAGAAATTGAGAGGCTGTGAGTTCTAGTCTCTAGGCTGTGAGTTCTAGTTGAGCCAACTGGGTGACCTTGGGCCAGTCACTCTCTTTCAGCCCTAGGAAGGAGGCAGTGGCAAATCACTTCCAAAAAACCTTGCCAAGAAAACTGCAGGGACTAGTCCAGGCAGTCGCCAGGAGCCAGGACTACCCAAAAGCATGTGTGTGTGTGCGCGCGCACACACACAGACACATATGCAAAAATACAAAACCCTGATAGAAAGCCAATGACTGCAGAATTCTCTTAACTAGAAATACAGTTCACCTGCTGGTAAAATGTACAGTTTTTCACAGAAACTTTGGAAATGTAATTGCCAACTCTTGTATGCTTTTGAAGAGCACTGTTCTATTTGTTTCCAGATTAAAACATCTAAATAAATCAGAGTTTTATTTGAATAAATAAGTTATACTTAGGAAATTTTGGTGAAGTTTGTAATTTTGCAAAGGTACATGCTGATGACAAAAGAAAGGAAGACCATTAATTTACTCTTCAGATTATTTGTCTAACTTCTAATCCTCTGCCTGCAAATTAGAAGATGGTAACGTTCCATCCAGACCAAGATACTGAAAAATCTCCGACTGACATTTGATTTTCACCACTTCCGTGGGAATAGTGCCCAAACTGCCCCTTCTTCAGACTCAGCATTTCCACACATGAAGCTTCTTTGTCGGTACCCAGCGCTTTGCTTGGAAATATGCTTCCTCCCTCCCTACCCAAACCCTGAAAGTGAACTAGGATGATAAACATTCTCTGGGGCTAGAGAGATGCCAAGGGGCAGTTTTACCAGTGTGCCACTCAATATTTGGATGTTGTGTGATTGGCTGCACTCCAGCATTGAGCAGCAATACTAGGTGCGCATACATATTGCACTCTCAACATTCCAAAGGTATCTTTTGGCCCAGAAAAGTTGGCTACTTTTGCTCTGTGTATGTTGCAGTGTGTATTGGTAGAACCTGCAAGGTGATTCCTTTCTTCTTTAAGCACATAAAAATCCAGTTCAAAAAGGCAGAATCAAAGCTGCTTTGTGATTACTTCAGTCTTGTTCCCAAAATGAAAGTCCACTCCTGCTGGTTAACAAATTATTATACTAAGGAGTGAATTTGTTTTCATTACTGTACTGAATTAATGTACTGAAGTGCATTAAAAGGATCGGCCAAGGATGACTTCTCCTGTGTGCCCTGTTGTAATGGTGACCCATGGGAAGCTCATTCAACATAAAAAGAACTCAGATAGTTAACCTATATTCAATTTAATAGTACATTATTATCTGGGCCAGGTTGCTGTTTGGATTAGAAGGGGTTGTGGGCATCATATTTTTTGACACAGCTCTTGACGCCCCTACCTGTCAGCAACTCTTAAACCAAATGCATCTTTTCCTGGAACTGCACTGCAGCTGTGGAGGGTAGCTGCATCATTCCATGAAAAGACATGGCTGCTTTAAAGAGTAGCCAAAAGATGCCACATGGGCACCCTGCATACTCCCATGCAGCTTTTGCCTTTTCAGATCCTAAGTCCTACACAGCCTGATTTTTATAGTCCATTAAAAAGACATAAACACAGTGGTTCTGCCATAACTCTGATTCTAAAGAATATCCTACAAAACATTGAGAAAACTCCTATCAAATGTTTGTTTATTAATGAAAAATCACCTTTTGTTTGACTGTTTTGTGGAAGAATTGCTCCTAAGTTCCAACTGGTTTCAAGTGGAACAAATACATTCATTTTAAGCTTGTAAGATTTCATGAACTAAGAACACTGACCATATTTAAAGAATATTTAAAATCAAAGGGACAATGTCAATGTTGTACAAAATTTTGGGTAAATGCAACAGGCTGTCTTGAAAGTTTTTTAAACATAAGAAAAGAGGACTTGAGATCTGAACATGAAGATTCAACTTACTCTGCTGTATAAAACTCCCTTCTAATCTATTTTGTTGAGTCATCAAGAATTTACTCTAAAAATAATTTGGAAATTATACCGCATGTCCTTAAAACTACATTATATTAGTTTAAATCTTTCTAGATAGTGTTGGAGGAATTGTAAGTAAACGACACAGTGTCTTCAATAAATGATGTCCATTAATTATTCCTTTCAGTTGAATACTTTTGAGAAAACTAATTTTCTGATTGATTTTAGTGTGACTTTATTACCCATTTTCCCCATATTTGATTTTATTTTTCCATTTAAATATTGTAATGAAATCATTTGTTCATGATAGGATAGAGAAGTACTGTTAAGAGGGAAGGGATTGGCTCGCCTGAGGAAGAGAAGGTGATGGCTTCTGGTGGAACTGTCTTTTAAGTGACCTCCAAATGAGTTTTTAGTAGGAACTGTAGAACGCTTTCATTTTGGGAGTTGGGCGGCATAATTTCTCTGTATTTGTTCTGCACGTGCCTTGCTTTCAATCAAGAAACCCTCTATTTCCAACTACAAATTAAAAATCCCCATTTATGAGAATTGGGTCACACAATGGTGTGTCTCACATCTCTCTCCCACAATGCCTTACCTTGAACCCATCCAAGTGGCTGTGCTCATATGACTTGATTACCCATGGTTAACCATTGTTTTGCTCCATCCATGCTCCATCCAATCTTCAAGGTTTGCATAAGATCCCAGACTGTAAACAAACCACACTGGCTGGTTTAACAGTATAGGTTAAAGTATGATTGGCTAGTTTGTGGTTCAATATATCACATGAACACAGCCACTGAGTTTGACAGGATAAAGGATGTTCTTGATCTGACCTGGAGAATATGGTAAATAGGAAGTGATTGCAGTAAGACCTCCAGAGTGGTTCTTAGCTGTCATTAATGAAATCCTAGAATGCGTGCTAAATCTTTACACACCACCACTATTGAGAGATGTAGGATCTTGCTCTAGTGTAATTTTGGTATTATTTTCCAATCACCGGTCAAACCACTCGGCAGTCTGGAAAAAACAGACTGAAAGGAAATCCGGTGCTCAGTGGGACAAAACAATATCCGTGAATAAAAGGATTGATTCTCATTTAAGGAAGACTCTTGCTGCTCCTTCCACAACCATTCAAATCCCTTTGGTTTATCTAACCTGATTTATTGTTGACCTGGTTCCACAAAATTCACATAATCAACCAAGTCTAACCATTAGAATTCAAACAATGGAGCCATTATCTGCTTATTTTATGCCTGAATGTGTCAGAACAAAAGAAAAAATTAGATCTCAGTGTCTCTCATCTCTCTCTCTCCTCCACCCCACCCCACCCTTGAAAGAATAAAAATTAGCTTAAGGTATTAATAAAAAAGTAAAGACAAAATCTAATGATTTTTTTCCCCCTTGGTAATCTGAACCATCTGCCTCTGGCTGCTAAGGAGTGCACTGCCTTAATCCAGATTAGGGTTGACGAACTGTTTTTGGCATAGAGTTTTCCCTAATACGGTGCCTTACAAGAGCGGCTCAGGGCTGTTGAAATTTCATTTATTGATTGGTGCGTTCTTTTCCCGTGTCTCTGTGGGTTTCCTCGTGGTGTGGGTTTGTTTTCCCATTTGGAAAGGTGAAAAGAAAAAGACGAGAACATGGCTTTCCTAATGAAAAACGTGCTGAGTAACCAGGTGAAAAATCTGGGGCTTCATGGAGGGGGCGAAGAAAAGAAGGAGGAAGCTGCCCCTACTGACCCAGCTACGGCGGCAGGAATGACCCGAGAGGAATACGAGGAGTATCAAAAGCAGATGATAGAGGAGAAGTAAGTGCACCTTCCCATGTTTTCAGTGTGTAAACCGGTTCAGACTGTTTGGGTTCACAGGACCAAAAAAACGGAGGTGCCTTTAATGCCTGTGAGTTAAGGGTGTGTGCCACTACTTATTCTCCCGAAACACTTCTAATTTTCCATGGCACCACTTCCTTTGAATGTTCCTCTTCTTCCAGACTTCTAGGCTGGGGAAAGAGAAAGACTTAAGATGCCCAAGATTTCTCCTAAATAGAACCACAGTTACAAGCATGTTTGTGTATGGAATTTCACAGTCTCCCTTACTGCTCATCTGGATCAAATCCTTTTTAGAATTTTTCTTTTCCTGCCTTTGTTGGTGTTTTTTAGATTTGTTTGTGTAAGCTAGTTAAATCACCAAAAGTTAGATTTACTCTATTTTAAAACACACATAAAGAAAGAATTAATGGCAAAGGTTATGTGAGTATGCCTCTGAAAACCTAAAGTACTGTGCTCTTTTTTTTAAAAAAAAAAAATTACTATGATGGTTATATAATGATATAGGACTACCTACAAAATTAACACTTTAAATTTCAATTAGTATTTTTAGGAAATGTGCAATGCAGTATTAGTACTCAACCTACAAAGCCATACAAAACAAAATAAAGCATTAAATTCAGCCACAATTGTAGCTACAAAAATAATTGAATTTCAAGTCTCTAGGACATCATTTCACTAATGATCAATTACATAATGCTGAGCTAAAGCTACACTGTAAGATGATTAGAGGTGAGAGGTTAATGACCTAAGGAATTTGACTGACCAGGGCTATATTTAGAAACAGCCTTTTTCACAAGGTGGACCTTGACCTGAAGGAAATTCTAAGGGGAACTTCTTTCTTGCATGGGAAAAAGAAGCAAAAATGTGTCCAGGGAAGAAAAAAACCTTCTGTATCTTTCAAGATTTGGATGGAGCAAACACCATTAATGAAGTTACTCTTTTCCTACTATGGCTACTTGAGTTTAATGGTCAGAAGCAGGAGTCTAGTAGCATCTTTTCAGACTAACCAATTTTGCTTATGCTTTTTAATAAAATGAGTTAGTCTGAAAAGGTGCTACCAGACTCCTCCTGATTTTTGGCTATCATAAACTAAGATGGCTGTCCTACATTATTTTTTAATGAAGATCTCTTTCCATCATGGCTTTGGAATGAGTTTGAATTCAAAATGAAATTATATTTCCACTAGTCAAAAGAAGAATTAGGGTATTCCAAGTCTGGAATTAAACTTCATACCTAGGATAGGACACAGGAGAGAAAAGTGCTATTATGTATTGTGGGTGATTTAGTCATTCCAGGGAGTTTAATAGTAGGTGTAGACTCAGCCCTCCCCCCGCTTTCTTCTAACAGATCAGTTTTGCCACTGAATGTACTGAATTTCACAGACATTAAATGACTTACCAAAGGTTGCAAGATGAATCAAGGTCATAGCCTGGAGTAAACCCCTTGTAGTCCTGTTTCCTATTATGTTGTCAGTGTTCAGGCCATAGCAAGACCATTAAAATATCCCCTTCAGAAACATACAAAGGGTTTAAAGGATACATATCCAAATACCGTAAATATTATTTAGCCATAAAACTAATGGCTCGGTTATAACACAACTATAGCAGACAATATGAGACCAATTTTCACAACCATAGACTTGTCATTACAGTTCATTTCGGTTCATAAACTCATTAGGAGGCCTGAGAATGGCCATAAACACTGGCCTGGGCTCCACAGCCACCCCCAGCATTCTAAATCCACCCAGGTCAAATGGACATTCCCATGGAAAGAGAATTTGCTTTCCCACCATATGGAAGGAACAACAGTCTTCCCTCTCTGTTAATCTTCAACATCTCATACCCAGAAGTAAAATGCCGCTGTGCACAGAAGCTGTATTAGCTATTACAAAGTAATTGCCATGGTTGGAACTTTTCCCTGTGAATTTTACTGTTGTTTTGGGCCACAACAACTGTCAACCCCATATGTCAGTGTTGTCCAAACTTGGCCACTTTAAGATGAGTGGACTTCAACTCCCAGAATTCCCCAGCCAGCATGGCTGGCTGGGGAATTCTGGGAGTTGAAGTCCACTCATCTTAAAGTGGCCAAGTTTGGACAACACTGACATATGTAGTTCATTCTTAGGGGAAGGAAGTATAAGAGATGATTTTAAGGTGGAGATAGGGAGGCTGACATTCTAGGTGTGATTCTTTGCTATCAAAAGCTAACTAAACCAAAATGGAGAGGGAAATTATCCTGTCCTTCAAGAATGCATTCAACCCTCCTTTAGAACAGTGTTTTAAAAATGTGGTCTCTCTCTTGTTTCCTGCAATAGCTCAAATCATGTTTCCCATTTTGGTGCATTCCGCTGCATTTTGCTGGATGGTTCCATTTTCCTCCTCCCCTCACTCTAGCTCCTTCCAGATTCAAGAATTAGGAACTTTAGAAAAGAGATGGTTCTGGGCTTGACTTTCGAGTAAATGCCAAAGCAGCTATCCAGGTCCCATTATCTCCTGGAGATACAGAGTAAGATTCTGCAGCTAAGTGAAGGAATCATCTTGAATGTTCCTTCGTCCTAATTTGTAGATGTTTCCTGGGGGTGGAAACAATACCTGGGCATCTATGCACAATCACCAGGAAAAACATGTTTTCTCTTAGTTAGATGGGGCAGGAGTGTCTAGAAGATAAAATTCAAAAAGGAGGTCCAAGTTTGAAATGCTAATAAATCACTGAAGCATTTACTATTTCTTATTGCAACAGTATAGAGCAGTGTTTCTTAAAGTGTGGTCCTAGGACCTCTGGGGGTCTCCCAAGTCCTTCTCAGGGGTTAACAAAATCAAAATTATTTGCCAGCCTGTATTGAAAAATAACACCATATTAAAATCCTATCAAACAATCATGAGAAGCAGTAGCGGCAGTGAATGCATCAATTTTAATTTTTTATATGGTAAATATCAATAAATATAACCCTTAAAAAACAAAAGCTCTTTTGGGGTCCTCCATAATTTTTAAAAGTGGGAAGGGGTCCTGGGAGAAATAGTTTAAGAAACACTGGTATAAGGCAGTGTTTCTCAACCTCAGCAACTTTAAGAAGTGTGGACTTCAATTCCCAGAATTCCCCAGCCAGCATGCTGGCTGGGGAATTCTGGGAATTGAAGTCCACACTTCTTAAAGTTGCTGAGGTTGAGAAACACTGGTATAGAGGATTCATCACAGCAGAGGACAGCACCTGGCCGACCTTGGCTTATCTTGAAAAAAGACAACAAAAATTGGACCAGCTTAGTGCTTGGATGGAAGACTACCCCAAGATTCCCCAGACTGGGAAATTGAAATGCATCCTGAAAGAAAGGAATGGCAAATCACTTTTGTACTATACTGTACCCATGGAGTCACCATGAGTCCATTTCAGCTTGAAGGGATCTTTTCCTTTCATGGAGTATTATTTCAGTTTAGCTTCATAATAGCCATATCAGGTAGGTCAGGTTCCAAGAGGAAGTGACCTATTTATTATATCATATTAAAACTTACACATTATAAGCAGAAATCAAATATATTTATTTACTGCATTTCTACCCACCATCATCCCGAGAAAGAAAAAATGGTGGTGGTAGATTTTTTTTAAAAAAATACAGAGTGCAAATATTCAGTGTATATTCATAGTACGCCTTCCAGAACAACTTCATTTTCAGTACTATCCAGAAGGCAAATGGGGTGGGTTGTGAAAGGCAATAAAAATTCACTAGACATTTCTGTCTCAGTACCTGGAGGCTGCTGAGGTCTGGATGGGAAGGAACGGGCTTCAGCTTAACCCTAGCAAGACAGAATGGCTTTGGGCGTTAGGGCCTCCTGGGTCTGGTGATTTTCCATCCTTAGTTCTGGGTGGGTTTGCACAATTCTCAGGTCCTCCTGGACAAACAGCTCCTATTTAAAAAGCAGGTAGCAGCTGCGGCCAGGAGGTCCTTTGCACAACTTTGTGTTGTATACCAATTGTGTCCCTTCCTGAATGAAGAGGCACTGTACATGCTTTACTCACCCTCCTGAGTGGATTGCCACAATATGCTCTTCCTGGGGCTGCTCTTGAAGAACATCAGAAGCTTCAGTTGATTCAAAATGAAGCATCAAGAGCAATTATACGTGTATCTCATGATGTCCAGCATACCGCCCAAGGTCTGGCTGGCCCAACTCCGCTCACGTTGCAGAAAGCCTTGAAGACCTGGCAGTTTTTCCAGGCATGGAGGCCAGGAGAGTAATTGACCTCATGCTGTTGGTGAATGGTGTTTTCAGGAGCTACGTGGTGTTAGTTAGCTAGGAATGGTATGTATATATTATATTATGCTTTAATTGTTCTTAGCCACCCAGAGTTGCACTGATGAGACAGGCAGTCATATAAGTCAATATAAATAATTAAATAAATAAATAAACCTCCAGATTTTGAGAATTCCTTCTACTGATGGACCTTCTAACCAGATACATGAATCCAGGAGCCACCACAATGCTGCTGGTCTGCAGTACTCTGGGGCATTGTGGGACATCAAAATGGCAGTCCCTTGTCCAGGAACATTTCCAAAAAGAAAGTTCAGGGTTGGTGTCAGTGAAGAGGCCTTGTATTGACAGTTGCTTCTGGATGCCCCTTAAGGGTGTCCCCCAGCCTGATATTTAGCTGGAACTGCTCAGCTGATTATTACAAAACCTCCTATTTATGCCTTCAGGATGGAAAGAGACGCAGCTTTTGTGCAAAAGAAGGCCGGACGAGCTGTTGTGCGGGTTCACTTGCGAGAGAAATACAGACTTCCAAAGGCAAGACCTCTGTGAAAAATAACATTTATACATACATACACTTGAGAACATATAGCATTCAGGTAACTCAGTGTTCCTCAACCTCAGCGACTTTAAGATGGGTGGACTTCAACTCCCAGAATTCCCTAGCCAGCATGGCTGGCTGGGGAATTCTGGAAGTTGAAGTCCACCCATCTTAAAGTTGCCAAGGATGAGAAACACTGATGTAACTGCTTTACTGTTTATCTCTTCTGCCCTTTCTCTATGACCCAGAAATTTAACACGATATGTGACATATGCTGAACGTGCCAGCCAAGGAACATTGCATGCAATTTAAAATGCATACATAATACATCTAAAATATTTTTCTATAGAGGCCTGTTTACCTATAAGTCTATCTACAAATTTTCCCAGATTTGAAACAGAGTGACTGGATTGATTGGATTAAGGATGGAAAGAAGGACATTAGCATAAAGCCCTTGGCATCTTGTAATTAATTAAATGCAGCAGCCCTATTTGCATTTCTCCAAATAAAATAATCTTCTCTTTGGAAAGACGTTTCAAAAGCAAATTCTCCTTCATCAGATTGAATGAGAATTGGTTGGAGAAAAGGGCAGAATTTTTCTGCTCAGTACTAACTTTGTTTTTCATCCTGAAACCTTCTCAAAAGACGATTACTAGGACTCGTATTCAGCATTTGAGCAAAATCAAGGCATATTCCTAGCATCGAATGTAGATGAAAACGCTAAACCAGTGTCCCTCTGCAGTTGACAACCGGATGACCCACATATTCAGTGAAGTCTGGCTTTGTAATAAATCTAATGACTGAATAGGAGAATCCTAGCAGTTACCTAGTGAAATTTTTCCTCATGTTTTTTTTTTAAGGTACCAGGCATTTATCCAAAGCAGTCTTTCTGAACCTTGGCAACTTTAAGATATGTGGACTTCAACTCCCAGAATTCCCCAGCCAGCCATGCTGGCTGGGGAATTCTGGGAGTTGAAGTCCACATATCTTAAAGTTGCCAAGGTTGAGAAGCACTGATCTAAAGCAATAACCCCATTAAAAGCTTGGAAGACTCTCTGCAGCTTTACAGTATAATTTCTTTATAGATCAAGTAACAGTAATGAAATTAGGAAACATGGTAACAAGCGTGTCTGCCGGGTGTGGTCAAAAAAGTCAAGATGACAGCCACAACAGTGTGATTGAAGTCCACCCATTTTATATACGCATATAATGATTGGAACTTCAATCCCACCAGTGTGACCACCATCTTGACTTTTTTGACCACACTCTGCAGACACCCTTGCCTGGTGAGGATGAACCTTCAAACATCTCAGTTAACAAATCACTAATACAGAGGGAACTTCAGAGATAATTATTTAAGGTCACAATTACTGAAGCAGCAAGGGGGGAAAAAAAAAAAAGACTTTATCTCAGGGCCTTAGAGAAGCACATATTAAAGCTCAACTTTAAAAAAAAGTTAAGAAAGTTAAGAAAAGAACCTTCATGGCGGTTTTCGGATCTGGCAGATGACACTCCACCCAGACTCAGGTTTATGTATCCTTTCAGGAAGGACCTTTCAATGCTGGCACCATATTTGTATTGCAAAAATCCATGTGGTAGAGATGGAAATGGAAATAAAGCAGCAGGTCCAGTCAGAAGGGTGTAATAATCAAGGTCCTTGTAATAATAATAGGTCAAATCCACCCTCAGCCAAAATGCCCACTCCTGGGTTACTTTCAGCCAGTCTCGATCCAACCTATCTCAGAGGGTTGTTGTGTGGAAAATTTAAAGGAGGGAACATTACCTGCACTGAGCTGAGCTCCTGGGAAAATGTGGTATATACATCTCAACAATTATAATATGGTACAAAATTATTGCACATTTCAAACTCCTTGAAGATGCTTTTAGCCAAATGCTGGCATGATTTAGGACTGGAGTGGGGAGACTTTTTCTTATTGGCCTCTGTTGTGGGGGGCTATTAGAGTCAAAAGGAGATGAGACATTCTTATGTTCCCCTCCCCTCATTTTTTTCCTTCTCTCCCCTTCTGCCATCTTTCCTGCCCAAATGTCTGCCAGGAGGCAATCCTTGCCAAAACTCTGAATTGCTTGCTGGCATAGGGAAACTAACCCAAGGGCTGCATGAAATTACACAGAGGGGTGAAGTTCCCAGATGGTGCAAGGCAATGGCCCCCTGTTTTTGGTGACACCTTTTTCATGTAACCTCCAGAAATTTCCTACTTCTCCAGTTGGTCCAAAGAACCTTAATCCTTAATCCTCCATCTTCCTTTTTACCTCTGTGTCTTCCTCAGAATCTCCATACGGTCCTTAGCTTACTAGGAAAATTTCCATTTTTCTTAGTCCATTTCTATATGCAAGTGGATTTAAAGTTCTATATGAGTGTTGTAGTGAACTGTTTTATCAGAATTATTTTAAACCCTTTTTAAATGAGACACCTTCCAGAAGAAAATGTTTAAAAGAACTTGTACCAAGGGAGAAAGCATCTATTGATCTGTATAATAATGTATCTGTGAAGAAAAAAAAATGGTAGGTCTTTTTGTTTGCAAACTTAATTCTGCCCCTTGGGTTTCGACATACACAGGGATTACAACCCCTTTTGACGTCTCTGTGTTATTGAGCACTCTTGAATCATCATCTGGCCCTCCCACAAAATTGCTAACATCTCATGCAAGACCACCAAAATCCCCCGAGAATCCAGGGAGAATTTAGGAAGTTTCAGCATTCTTGCCTGAGATTTTGCAATCCTACAAGCTTTCTAAAAATTATTTTATTTTACTATGTCATGTGTATCCGGGAAGTAGACGCTTAACATTAGAGTAGCTGCTGATCAGTCTTAAGTCCAGTATGTCCTTACTTGACCTACACCATCTCTTCCCTAGTTTGTGCCCTTCAGATATGAATCTTGTGCCCTTCAGATATGTTGGGGCTACAACTGTTGTGATTTCCTCTCTTTGGGAATTAGGCAGGTAACATCCAATAGTTTCCAAACTTCCATGCAAAGCCCTTGCTGAGCCTCTGAGAGTTATAGACTTCTCCCAAGAGGAAATAATCTGAAATCCTTTAATGCAAATAATGCAGGAATCAGGAAGGAGTGATTTAAATGGAAGACACATACAGTCTGGTTTGTATAAAGAGGCATAATGAATAGTGAGTAGATCTTGGGGTACCTGAGGTTAGTCCTCAGCTTAACCTAGCCTCTCTGGAGATAAAATGGATTTGGTCACATCATTCTATCTTGAATTTCCTGGAAGAATGTAATAAGAATAGTTTGCTATCTCATAAAAATGGAGACAGCGTGCTGTGGTTAAAACGATGCCTGTTAAACATTTCATACAGATATTTCAAGAGGTACTTACGAGGCCGTAGTATGAGGCCATAGAAAGGTACAAGACATGAAGCTTAAGGGAATTAAGAACAGTCTTATATGACAAAACATGTCCTTAATGAGCCTATTAATCCTATTAATGGGAGTGTCAGGAAAGATTTGTCACTGGGAAGATGTTTTCATCCATGAATCCTATAGTTTGTTCCTAAGTGACAGTTACCATGTTGATCTATTTGCTTTTTTCCCTTGAATTGGAAAGGTAGGAAATATCTGCTATGTAATAAAGCTGTGCATGCTCCAAAAATGATTCAGAAGAAATGCTCTGAAATGTAGCAGGCAGGAATGTAGCACCTCTTTAAAATAGCTGCATCTTTTTCCAGAGTAGTGCACATGCCTGAAAGATGATGCAGCAGCTTTGAAGAGATGCTGCCACTGGACGTGTGCATCTGGTTAAGTCTGAGAGGATTATGTCCAAAATTCACAGCCATCCCCGTGACTACATGCCTTAATTGCTAGATATCGTAGTCCTGAATTCTATACTAGAAGTCCTTAGTTACAGACAGGCTGGTAGCTGTGGTTATTCTGTCACAAAGAGGGACACTCTTCACATGCCTTTGGGAGCATTCTCAGTACTTTCATATCCTAAATATTTTAGCATTGAAGGAAGTAGATTTATTTACAATAATGTGTAAAACTGAGACTGAAGGACTGGGTTGTTTAGAGAAAATCATGGAAACAGCCTTTTTCTTAGTTTACTACTCATTTTGTTCCTCTTGTCTAATTGCATAAAACAGAAGAAAACATTTTTGCATTATTGAACACTGGAAAATAGAAAATTGGGGAGAATTAGAATGTGAAATTGTAGCTGGATAACAAAGAACAAGAGGGTCAGAAATACATTTGAGAGTCCTTGTTTTTTCTTCTACTGAGAAGCTGGGGGAAGGAGGGGAATAAGAACATCTGATCTGAGTCTCTTCAGAGCTGTGTATCCCAACAAAAATCTTGCACTCATTACATGGATCCAATGGGATTTCATTCTTTACTGAATACATTTAATGGATCTATTTATGTCAATCACAGGAGCTCAAGTAAAAAGATGCAGGGATCATGGTTTAGGACCCACAATGCCACCTAATGGTGAAGAATAGATTTCCCATTTTACACAAAAAATCTTGTTTAAAGTTAAGGGCTGTGTCCATAGCCATGTCCATGTGTGTATGGATGGATAGATGGAAGGATACTAATTTGCACCTTTCACTTACCTTACTAACAGAAAATGCCCAAGACATTGGCATTATTGAAGATTCATCTTATGAAAATGTAGCACTGTCAGATGCATGACTGACAGCTAAGGATGCTACCCAATTTCTTGATTCAGACCAGTCCTCGTACTTACGTCAATCGCAGCATCCCCGTGGTCATGTGATCACCATTTGCAACCTTCTTTGCCAGCTTCCTACAAGCAAAGTCCATGGGGAAGCGAGCAGGATGTTGCAAACGACGACCACATGACTTCCTCGCTTAATGACCCGCAGTGATTCACTTAATGATGGCAACCGGAAATGCCCGAATTTCTGTTGCTAAGCAGTGCAGTCACATGACATCATGCTTTACAACTGCATCACTTAGTGATGGAAATTCTGGTCCCAATTGCAGTCATTAATTAAAGATTGCCTGTAATAACAACTGATATATGGACAGATATAACTGATATAAAAACTCTGTTAACTACTTCCTTTCTCATATTCTTATTATTTGCCAGACAAATTCCAAGTCTCTCTAACGTTGTATTAGACTTAGTTTGTAGGTGCTTTAGGGTGTCATTATTATCTTATTCTATTAATCTATTCATCCAAATAAACATAACACTCTGATCAACTGTGATTTAGATCCTATCCAAGGACCTAAGAGTAATGGAGATATCATTGTAGAATGTATGTTGTTCCAAGTAGGATATTCTTTTGCAAAATTAGGGGTGTCAAGTCCAGTATGTTTAAGTTTTCTAAATATTTGATTAATGCTGCAAAGTAAATGAGTACAAACCATCAGATTCCCAACAGCTGTTTTTCCCAACCTGGTGCCCACCAGTTGGATTGGACTTTGGCTGTTAGAAGTTAGGGGAATAAGACAATACATCTTGAGGGTATTAAGGGAGGGAAGACTTGTTAAAGCCATTTTCCTGACCTGGGCAATGTCCAGATGTGTAAACTTAGACTCCTAGAATTCTCCAGCCAGTATGGCCATTGCTGAGAATTGTGGGAGTTGAAGTCCACACATTTGGATGTTGCCCAAATGGGAAAACACTGGCTTAAAGTAACTGCATCTGCACCATCTAAATAGGTGATATATAAACAAAAATTCAAAAGCTCGCCCCCCAAAACGGAAATTTTCATTTGAATGTTTGGAATAATCATAGCTTTCTCTCACTAGCACAGATGCTACACAAATTATATTAGGGTGTCATGCCGCCCAATCCAGTGCATTGTAGCAATATGTTCATGAACTAACAACTAAAAATATAGCCATAAGACTTGCTGATTCTATAGGCCTCAGCTGTTGATGGAACTAGTCCATTTTCCAAACAGTAACATATTGTTTGGGGTCACTGTTTTGAACTGTGATCATCTTTGTAGGTATAGATTGGGTGGGGGAAGTTCAGACATCACTACATCTCCAAAACCAAGAGCAGCTGAAAACTAACAAGAGTTAGCAACTGTGGATCTGAATAAAGTAGGTCAAAGAGAGAGAGAGAGAAAGAGAATGAGTGCTCACTGCATGAAAAGAGATGTCCTTCAAGAGCAGAATAGCTTGAGCAGCTCCTTAACTAGTTGTTTCTTTCTAGCATATATTTGCAAACCACAGTCTGAAGATACAAAGGAAGATGTCAGCTGCTTTCAGAGGAATCTTGCAATTTCTTAGAGGTCCCTATGAGTAATTCCCCCCTCCCCAATTCTCCAGATACAGCTGGGGTTGGTGGGAAGTATGGTCCAACACATCTCTAGGACAGCATTTTAGGGAAGGCAGTGTAGGTGACCCCAATTTATAACATAGCTTGCTTGGAACAGCTGGCTTTCACATTCACTTCAAACAGAAGAAAAGCTATAACCTTGATACCACTTTTCCCAATTTGGTGCCCAGCAAATGGTAACAGACCCCATAACACCCATCCCAGCCATTAGACCAGCTACCTGGAAATTGATGTAGTCCAGAATCATGTTCTGTGTATATCATTGCAGTTGCAGTCTAGCACATGAAAACTGTAGTAATACATTGGTAAAGGCTACTTTACATTTTTTTGCATAACCATGAAGTTCATCTGAAAAAAATCTATCAGGTGATATTAGTAGCTGCCTTTGCTATTGTGGACCAAAAAAAAAAAAAAAGGCTTTATAAAACCTCATGGGCAAAACATTGGGGAAGGGGGTATCCTTTCTTGCAAAGAAGCTACTGTGTGGGGAAGATAAGTGAGACATACTAATGTAAGTCTTTTCTGTAACCAAACCTACTCAAGAGATGGACCAGAAAAGTTGCTTAGCAGACAATCAGTAAAAACAGCAGTGTAAATTCCAAGTGCCCAAGATTTAATTAAAGAGCTAGGCCAAGGCACAAATTAGATTAGAGTCCCATAATTCCTTCTTAGGTTTTGAAGCAGAGACTCTCACAGTGAAGATGTTGTTCCCACCACTGGACTAGGTTCCAGTGGTGAGCTTTATCTAAGAGGCTACAAGCCTCCTCTGCGCCACAGCAAGTTTATAGCAGCTATAACCAGAATGCAGGCCAATGGAGAAGCAGTTCTGACTTCTAAGTGGACCTTCACCTCCAGGATTCTTTCTTGAAAATGTGTGTGTCTGCATCTCTCCACCTTTGGACTATCCTAGTCAGTTGATGAAGGCAACGAGATTCCTTTGGATTCTTCTTCAATCTCATCCTCCTCTCCAAAGATGAGGACCCACCTGCTATCATTATCTCCATACATGAGTTCTCTCCAAAGATGAGTCATCTAAGGAGGTGGGTTTTCAAGTTTGACGTCCACCTGACTGATTCAATGGGTCCAAGCTGGAATCCTGACATTTCTCCTCCCCCTTCCAACCATATTGGTGACCATCATTGTTAGGGTGGTGAGAAGGCTAGACTAGAAAGGTTATTGGATTTTTTGCAATTTCTCCTCTGAAATAACTGCAAAGACACACAGGTTGTGTCAAACCACTCCTCTGTTGCTGCAAGTAAAAATGCATTTAGATATCCATTTAGTCTCAGGACGTTCAGCTCAACTCAAGGGAGTCATTACCTTTTTATGAACAGTAATGCCTTTTACATGCTGCAAGTGAGTACGTGTATCAAATAAAATGGAAGGTTGCCTTGGTAACTTTAAGAGAACACTTTCATTTCCACATTTTACATTTCTATAGAATTTTATCTGTCCATAACCAAGAATTGTGCTGTCTGGTGATATGATGTAGTGGAAACAGTTTTGGACTGTTACAGGAGAGTATTGGACTGAACGAGAGGTGTCAGAAAAAGGGACTCAAGATGTGTCTAATTTAAAAACTGGGGAGCTGGAAGTTTGATTAGTTGCCATGTTACACTGTCCTTTTAAAACTGAATTCCTCCATCTCTGCGCAGACTTTTCATGAGCAAATACGTTATATTTCCCCTGGTTTTCCCCTGGATTTTATGCATGGCTGGGCAGAACTAATCTATGTTTTAACATAATCAGTGTTCCTGTAATCATAAGAAGAACCACTGCAGTGCTGGTCCTGGTGTAGTCTATGAAAGGAACTACATATTCTGGATTATTCTCCTAGAGAGACGGAGATTATTCTCCATCAAGTCTCCACTCTTGAAATCTCTCATTTTAAATTCGATCTTGCCCGGTTTCTTTTTTTCTCAAACTCAGGTTTATTCCATTACTATTTCTATAACCCTTTGCAATTGTAAAAAATGCATGAAAATACATAGTACTTTTATGCACTTTTCTTGTAAAAGCACCATCTGGAACAGCATATGCCCCCCCCAAAATCAGATTGGCCCCAACCTTGCTGGCCTTTCGTAAAGTGTTGAAGACCTGGATATGCTTCAGGGTTTGGGGGGCCAGGAGGTTAGATGGCCCATTGAGAGTTCTCTGTCAATGGTTTAGTTGGGTTTATTTTTGGTGACTGTTGTTGGTTTTTTATTCTTAGCTAATATTGTTTTTGTTTTAACATGTTGTTAGTTCTCTAGAGTCCCATTCATGAGATGGGTGGCCGTATAAAATAGAATAAATAAATAAATAAATGTCCCTAATATAGTTTTTTACAAAACATTTTACTTACATAAAAACATGTTTGCATGCTCGTTCACCAATGTATCAGTTTTGTTTCACTTTTTTCTACTATATGCATTCCTGTACATTTTCTTGTTTGCAACATCACATTTCAGAATCTGGAGAATCTACAGAAATACACTGATTGCTAAACTTCAGCATTCAGCAATGCCTTTGCCTTTAATTGAATGCATACTTTAGGTTTTTAAGAGGGCCCACACAAATTCACATGCAATATTATCTTCTATGCGTGCTCATTAAGACACAAGAACTGTTAAATACAATAGAACTCCTAGGTAAGTTTGCAAACAACTGCTGCTTCAAGAACAGTTCACCAATCTGAAATGTCTTATTTTGGCCTACAGAATTTACTTTTCCTTGTCTTAGAATTTTGACACAGGTATTATTTTAAAAATTGTATTTAGCATGGGAGCTACACACTTCCTATCCATATTTATGAGTTCTTGTTTTACTTTGCTTTTCGCCACTTCCTTTCTCAGAGTGAATTGGATGAGACTCAGATCCAACTGGGTGGAGATGAGGTGGACTTGCCAGAAGACCTCCAGAAGATGGTAGTAGAGGATCAGGAAGAGGAAGAAGACAAAGATACTATTTTTGGACAGCTTCAGAACCTCCAGAATATGGACATGGATGCTATCAAAGAAAAAGTTCAAGCTACTTTCACTGATATTAAGCAGGCAGCTGAACAGAAGTGTTCTGTAATGTAGTAAAGACATTTCACAAGATCTAGGTACAAATGTCCATAGAAGTGGATGACTAGTGGGAGAACAGCAACAATGGGTGCTGCTGCGTATTCATCACTCCCTCCCTCTTTATGAGATGTGGTGGTTCCCCCCCCCCAAATAACATAAAAGCAACCATTGGGAGAAGTCATGATGGCGATAATGGGATTCCAATATTGCAGATTATTATTATCCATACCTGTCCCCCTTTGCTCACGCGCTTGCTTTGTGTATTACCATTTTTAAATACTTTGCACTAATATCTAGCATCTCAAGCATCAAGACAATATCCAGACAGTACTTGTGTTACTCTGATGCAACTAATCAAGTATGATAATGATGAACAAATTATTCTACCACAAGCATCCAAAGATTGCATTTTACTTTATAAGGTGCAAGAACCATTGGTCTGAGTTAAGTGTGTGTGTACACACACAGAGAGACACACACAGCCATGGCTAGGAACTAAAACCAGTGAAAGTGAACAAAATGAAAATTAGAAGGAATGGACAGTGAAAATTACTGTAATCAAAAATGTTTTTCTTCTACTAGTGAACAGATTAGCTGATTATATAGACTTTCTTCACACTTGTTAAAAATCCTTATACCTAAATTCTATAGGATTCACTCCCAGCAACTTGTATATTTGCAGCTGCATCTACAATTGTTCCCCCCCCATTAAAAAAAAAAAAGCATAAATACTTATACTTTCAGCTCCCTGGTAAATTTTCTAGATTCCTTTCTACAGGATCCTCCTTGAGAAGGGATTTTGCTACCCATACATAACCGTATTAATTGTTGTGTGTCTGTTTTCCCCCCCAGGATGTCAGTCTCTGTGTTATTTTAAATAGCTTATACAGTATTGTCGTTTTAATCCATGTAAAGCCACCCAGAGTCATTTACAAGTGTGCAGTTGGAAAAATTGAATTTACAAATAAATTCTGTTTTGTTAAGGGCAGGAAATGTTATATATGAAATTGATAAAAATATGCAACATTTTAGACTGATGGACATCAGTGGAATTTTGAAAGATGTCTTGGGTGCTCTCACAAAAATGGCTGACCTGGTGGATGCAGCCAGTTATAAAACATTCATTTAGTAGAATATAACCTTGCTACCTTCCTAGATTCACTTCATTCTCCTAGGTCCAGTTTACCTTTGCTTAAGGTTGAACAAAGCTGAATTGCAACAATTCACCATTTTAATGTTTTGAAAATATTTACAGGGGCTTTTATGAATCAGTAAAAATGATGGTGGCAAAGTCTAGCAGTTTGCTTTTTGCTGTAAAAAAAAATTATAGCTTGCTGTAAAAAAATTACAATATACAAAAGTTAAGTGGCTGAGGTGCTCTGGCAGGTAAAAGTCTGGCATGTGGCCATCCAGAACATCTGTCTGCCTCTTTCTGAAACAGATGTTGGTCACTCAGAGTTCCTGGATGGTCACAGTTCAATTGGTGTTACAGGCAGGATCTCTTAACATACTTTTTAAAAATGTAATTCTCCATAAAACTTTTACCTGAATGGACTTTATTTCTTATAGGGTACATGTATTTTAAAATATCATTGGTTTCATTTCTATTTTTGCTAAATGGTTGTATTTTATCTTATTGTTAATTTGCCTCAAACACTGGCTAGAAGATGGATTCAGTACATTAAATAAGACAACATAAATATGGGAAGTGGTACTCCCTTACTATACACAGCCATTTTCACGTAATTCAACAAACTTTCATTCCTCAAACAGGGGTGTTTGCAGGAGAGGTAATAAAGTAAAGTTGGTGGCCGTGTGATAGAATCCTTGTCCCTTTTGATGTGCACTGCATGTGCAACGCATGTAATCACGTGATCACGGCCACCATCTTGACTTTTTTGACCACCCTAACAGACACCCCTGCTTCACAGCAGACCCACTACCTTTTATCAGCATTTGCACATTTTAAAATCGATTCCATTTATTTTCCTATCTTGAATAAACATTCATCTGTTTGGTCCTATTTGGGGGCCTTGGACTTTACGGCCTTATGCCATATTACCATATTTATCATCCATATTGCTTATCACCTTTGTCTTATAAGTATAATTATTTAGCCTATAATTACATAATAATGTATAATAATATCATATAATTATCATATTTGTTTACTATATTAGTCATGATCACAAAGTCAATGAAATTATCTAAAAAGTATTTTTAAAGTCTTTAAAAAGTAGAAGAAAAATGCTATGAAGAGGAACCTGATTGCTGGTGGTCTTTGGCACCTTCAAGTCAACCCAGTGCTTGTTGCTCTGATGGCCGGTGACCCTCTTTGTGATCTTTTCGCATCCTGGACTTCTGACCCAAGATCTAGCTTGAGTTAGCCCTTGGCATCATCTGGTAGTCTGATAATACACAAAGGCAGCCACATTGCTTCCAACTTTCTGAACAGATCTGCAAATAGATGGACACCAAAGACTGCAGGGACTGTACACGCCACCCTGGGAAACCTTGTCCCAGCAAAGCTCTCTTTCTTGTTTGCTTTTTAGAGCTTTACTTGACAAAGGTAAAGTTCTAGTTTTGAAACAAGATGAGCCCCCTAGGGATCAAAAGACAGGGTAACTAGGACTGGCATCATAAGCCATTCTGATCTCACTCAGTTGTTTCCATGAAGAGTGAAATGTCATTTCAAGGCTGCAAATGGGAGGGGAGAAAGACGTGTGAAAGTTGTCCCTGAGAACATCCCAGAGAGCTGCAAAACAGCCTGGAGATCAAAGACTTGCAGGAGAAAGGGGGAGACTGAAGACAGAGCGTGTCTCTACCCTTCTGTTTCTCTCTCTGCAATCTTTCCTTGAGGGCAGGGAGGGCATCTTATCCCTCCATAGGCAGAGGATATCCTGCCCCCTTGACTTGGCCAGCACTGTTCATATCTCTTGTCTCACCCTGTATAGCAGCTTCTCTCATGCTCAGATATCTGAAGTAAATTAAGACCTTGATTGTCTGGATCAAATTTGGTTGGGAGATGGCCATCCAGCTGGTCATCAGAAAGTATCCTCAGTCTCCCTACTGGCAAGGAGTAACCAACACACCCAACTCAACTTTACTTTTGAAAAGTCTCCAAAATACTTTTGGAATATATTCCAAAAGTAATTGACAGACATGGATACTTGCCTGCATTTGCTTTTCTGATACACAAAGCCAAGCTGGTTTATTATAAGTAGTATCTTGCTATAATTATCCCCACAGCTAAGAGGCAGAGCTGTTAATTTACAAGGTGCCTAAAAGAATTTCTGATTATTGACTAATCCTTCCTAATCTCTTAAGGATTGCAGCAGTCACTTCATAGTAAGGCTGGACACAGGCTTTTGATTTTCCCAGGACAATCAAATTGTTGGTAAGGTCTTTTATAAGGGAGGAAACCCAGATCAACCGTCCTGTTCACAGCAATCCTGTTTGCTGTTTTTAGTCTTTTCTGCACACAGAATGGACCATCAGCATGAGATTGCATGTCCTTGTGTTATGAGAAGTAGATCAGGTTGTCAGTTGAGTAGTGGACAGTCCTAACACATATTTGACATCTCCATAAAATGTAATAGGGTTTTATCAGTATCCTGAAGATAGTCTAACACAGCCAAAAGATGACAAACTGGGAAAAACTGTGCTAAATGCTGAAATTGGGACTATTTGCATGCCAAATATTGCTTCCACCCTGAACAACAGGTCATAAATGTCCACAGCCAGCCATGATGTTGTCAAAATGATGAAACGTGTGTTATATGTGACAACACACCTCTGCTTTTTCATACCTGCATTATGATGTTACATACCAGCATAAGAAGTGGAATTTGCATCACAACTTTGCAATGCCCATTTCGTCCCTTACTCCCAAAAGTGTCACTTGGGATCAAAAAAATTCATGATAGTAGTCATAGTAGCCAGATCAAAGTCCTGCCCTTTTGTACATGTATTCAATGTTGATACACATGCAAGCCGAGTAAGGCTTCGAATGCACTGCCACAATGCCCATCATGTTTTTTTTTATTCCCCCTCATGGATTCCAATGCTTAGGATACCTTGCTACCCTGGAGATAAATAAATAATGTGCTACCAGTTGTTGTTGTTTTTTCATACACAGAGTTTCTAGACCTGACATTAAACAAAAAATACCCCCCCAGGTGGCCCATACTGTTTCTCAGTTTCACCTGTGTGCACATCTGTCTTATATGCACATATTTCATAGACAGATGTGAATCTCTATACTTCAACCCAACCCAAAGTTGGCAAGCATTGGTATATTTCTCTATCTGTACAGTGCAGCTATGTATATAACACTCACTTGAAAGACTCTAGATAAAAAGTTTACAATGGCAAGAACACATCCACCATACCAAAACAAAAAACAAAAAAAAGACAATACCCTATCACATGAAAATCCCATAAATAAAAAGATACTGCATAATCTAATAGAAATAACTCATATCAAAAGGCAATCTATCAGCACCATTTGTGCACAAATGCTGATGGAACAAAACAGCCTTAACAGCTCTGTAAAAAGTGAGTTGGTTGAAAGACCCCAAAACTCAGGTAAGCAGTCCCGTATTGTAGGGACCACCACAAAGAAGGGTGACCTCCCTCCCATGTCATGTAGGGTGTACGGTGGGGACCTGCAACATCTCCTCTTGGGATGAACACACTGGAGGGGAAAAAAGCTTATTAATTACGTTTTCACCAAAGCAAATCTTCAAAACATTTTAGGAAAAGAAATGTAAATGATCTTGTAATTTTTCAAGTATCACCCTTGAAGAGTCAAGTTCAAATAACTACATTCAACTAAATCCAAAAATCCAAAAATTAACAAGTCACTAATTCAAAAAAGAGTAGGTCTTCCCTCAGTATAAAAGTAGAAATGCATGTACCCAAACATCTGCAAAACTCAAAGTGGTTTTTCCTTCTTTCTTGCCTGAGCTTTCTGACTAGTTGTAACTCTGCACATCTTTGCATTAGTATTTCACAGAGCAAAAACCGCTGCACTAAATCAGCCCCAAACTCTTGACCTTTGAATTAAAATGTGACAGGAACATCTTGAAACTCTGAATGAAAGCATGTGGTGGTTTAGATGAGCTAATTAAATTAGTCAGCGTATATAGGATAAGCATTTTTGTGGTTTAAGAGGTCAAAGAAGCGAGTGTCAGCAACATCATCAAACAGGTAACTAACAAGATTCCCTTAAACTGGAAGATTGAGTGGAGTTAACAGGTTCAAAATATAATTATCTAGACAATAGTTGGAAGCAAGGATGAGTGAGAACTGGTCTATTTTGTTCCTCAGTATCTCATTATCTCTATTCCACAAGGTCAATGATTTGTTATATGGCCGATGACAGTGAAATTCACAGAACCAACTTTGATCTTAACCAATGAACATACGGTAGTAAAGGTAAAGGCATTCTCAAGTCCATGAAGTCATAACTTCATCACACGCATTTGCATGCCAAACATATGGACTTCCCATGACAAGCATGTTTGCAGTGTCAGGTATGCAAGTACACATTTAAGTGTGATCAGAGTTCAGAGGAAAATCAGCCTCCTGAGCCCCATCATGTGTAACCTTCTGCCTCTCTTGTTGGCCAAAAAGCAGCTGCACCATTGGGGATTTTCATTCTTCTTACAGTTAATAGGATCGCTGGAGCTCAAAACCATCATCCCATCAAGATAAACGTCTTGGGCGCCCACTTTCAAGCAATCTGAATTCAATTAGGCTAATTAGAAAACAAGTAAAGAAGGATTGCATTAATGTAGCTTTACTGTGTGAAACTCCAAAATCTTTATGAGAGAAACAGGTGGAAGAAAGAGGAGGGAAGTGAAGAATTTTACAAATCACTGCAATTCATTTACAAATGACAGAAGCCCAGAGGCATGGTTCATGGTTACTTTTGTTACTAGTTAGAGTATTGTGTCCTCAAATAGCAGATCTCATTAGAAGACTCTAACATTAAAGACAAGTATGAAGAAGAACGTTGTCCTTCCAATAGCCAGGTTACAGACTAACACTTTTGGGTTTTTTTTCTGGTAACTAACTTCTTTTTAGATTGGTGTAAGTATGGTACCTATTGTCCACTGCTATTTTTAACACCTTGTCAGCTCCATTCTGGATCATTCCTATGGATCTCTAGGAAGTGGGCAGGATTCTTTGTGAAGTTGGCTTCACCATATACTGACTGGAGCCCTGCCCCATCTAGCTAATCAAGGTACCCAGGGAGGGGACTGAAATATCCAAACAGTAGCCAATACCTCCTTGAGCAAAAGGGAGGTTCTATCAGTTTTGAAATAGGTGTTGGTCTGCCCACCCCTCAAGAGGCCAGCCTTTGATCCAACATTGCTTGCAGGCAAATGGTATTTCTTGCAGATATTCCAATGCACCATTGTTGCTACTTTGTCAATGCAGTTATTTGTAGTCACTCTGTGCGATCTTCTTGCAGCAGCTGACTAGGTGGTCCACTGTTTCTTCAGCTTCTTTACTGAGGTAGCATTTGCTGTCTGTTGCTGTCTTCTCAATTCTGGCTTTGTATGCATTTGTTCTTAAGGCTTGGTCTTGTGCAGCCAGAATTAGCCTCTCTGTCTCTTTCTTCAGCTTTCCTGATCTTAGCCATTGCCAGGTCTTGTTGTTATCTACTTTGCCTGCTAGGTTTGTGCTGGCCATGTAATACTTTGCCTTGCCATGTCTCTTTTCTGTTCTTCATTTGGTCTTTCTTATAGGCCAGTTTGGTTTCTTTGATATTCTGTAAGCTTCATTGCATCTTCTTCACTGTCCTTCAGATATTCTTCCAATGCCCTTTTCCCTTCTTCAACTGTCTGGTGTACTTGCAACATTCCACACCCGCCTATGCTTCTTGGTAAATAGAGTCTGTCAACATTGCTGTGTGGATGAAGGGCATAATTCATTGTCATTATTTTACTGGTCTTCCTATCCAAGGCTTCTAGTTCAGCTTGAGTCCAGTCCACTACTCCATCTAATGACTGGAATTGCCCAGGTGTTAATCGCTTTGATGGTGTTTCCTTCACTGAGTTTGGACTTTAAGATCTTCTTCACTCTCATGATGTATTCACTGCTAACCTTCTTCTTGACTTCAGTGTGCTTGATGCTGTCAGCTTGAAGGATGTCCAGGTATTTGTAGTTATATCCTGCGACAATACCTTTAACACCAACAAACAAGATCTGCCTAACCCAGGTCCTCGGGAAGGACTCAGAAGGTGGATAAAAATGCCAAATCCAGTCTAAACATCTGGCTGACTCAACTGACTGATGGTTGTTGTCGTTGTCGTTGTTGTTATTGTTGTTGTTGTTATTATTATTATTATATGGCCTACATTTCTGGAGATTGATAGAGCACAAAGAATTTAGAATCCTTATATAAAATTGTGCAAAATCTTGGTTGAAACACCAAAATTTAATGAGTTTTCTTGATCTCACAAGGTTTCATCCATTTAAATTATGAATTTGTTTGTGTGTACTGTATGTGTATCCATACCCGCACAGGCACACACACCATCTAAAAAGAATACTTGGTGAAATCAGAGGCCATGTCGCTAATCCCATGGCTTTTGCCTCACAAGTTTTCAGAGGTGATAAAAATAGTTTACAAAAAAGAGATTGGAAAACTGTTTAAGTTTTTGGACTAGGAGTGCAGAAAGCTTTGCATAGATGCAGACCTCTACATAGAGACAGAGATGATATATACATATATGCATACCCACTTGCACATTTTATTTTACTTTATCTGTAACTAGCTGCCCAACTGGAAAGACTCAGGGCAGCTTATATTAAAAACTCAATAAAAATAGGCGTGTTTGTTTGTTTATCATATTTATATAGCCGCCCATCTCACATAAAAGTGACTCTACACAGTTAAGTACAGCACTTAATTAAAAACAATAAATACATAAAAAATAAATGCAACCACAATTTAAAAAATAACTATAAAAAGCATACAAAACAGAGAGGATGACACTAACCACAATAAGGAAACCATCGCAAAATGGTTTGTATACTCCAAGTCACCCAACGATGGGCAAACACACTCTTTCAGTATGGAGTGCTGACTATTGAGGGAAGGGGTGATAAAATCTGAGAAAGGGGGAACAGACTGAGATATCTTGGAAGGAAGCCTGCTTAACCTTCTGGGGGAGTGTTTCTCAACCTTAGCAACTTTAAGATGGGTGGACTTCAATTCCCAGAATTCCCCAGCCAGCATGCTGGCTGGGGAATTCTGGGAATTGAAGTCCACCCATCTTAAAGTTGCCAAGATTGAGAAACACTGTTCTGGAGCAATGTAAAGAAACCTCCCAGACTGCAAAAGTTGGTTGCAGCTTCTTCTGCCCTAAAAAAACTCTAAACAAGAGCGGTTCCTGCTTCCTGCCAGAAAGACGAAGCAAGTAAACGCAGGAACAAGAAAGCAGGATTTTGCAGGGGAGCAAAACAGAGGTGGGAACAGAAGACGGATGAGAGAAAAGCGAATCTCTTTAGAAGTAGCATAAAGAAGGCCTGGGAAAACTCCGTGGCGAGAACAACCAGGATGCCATCTCGCACAACTGATGATGATATCAGGCGTTCTTCGAGTTCTTCAAGTCAGGAGCAGGGTGGCATTTGTGGAGCGCCTTTGAAAAAAAGGAAGGAAAAAAAATAACAGAGTTGGAGTGACAACATATTAGGAACATTGTACCAGCTATTCACCGGCACTACTGGGTTTGCCAAATTACACAGCAACTGGGATGGGGTACAATGCTCCCCAGCTGGCACCTTTCAGCATCCTCTGTCGCCTCTACAATGTGACTGACCTGCTGTTTGAAACCAGCACAAAAGGCGTCCCCAGGCTTTCTTGTTCACCCCCCTCCCCTTTTCAAAGCAGCCAGCTCTCTTCCCTTTCTCCTCCCATAATAAAAACAGATTTGCCCAGCCCTACTAGGAGAAGCAGGGCAACTGATGGGAAGAATTAATTGATGGAAACAAAGCCTGTAAGCCCTTTAATGACATGTGGGCAGAAGCTTAGGGGAAACATCGCCAATCTTGGTATAGGAGGGTAGCAATCAGGCGGGGATTTTCAGGTTAAACTACTTCCCTGCCTGCCTCCAGCCACAGTTAGTTGCTTACATGAGTTTCACTTTATTTTGTCTACTTTTTTACATTCCGGATTCCCCCCCACCCCCACCAAGTTTTGTTAGTTGCCCTGAAGACTTGCCTGAGTAGAAAAGCAAGATACATACCAAATTGAAGGAGAGGCGAGCATTTCATCTCTAATCCTGCTTCCCTCTGGCATCAAAGAGCAAAAGCCTTGCTCTGCTGCTTGTCCCAGGTGCATGACATCAAGATAGACCACCCCAGATGTGGAGGTTCTATTTCTTGACTTAAAAAGGAATTAGGCATCATTTTCGGCCCATCTGGATCTACAAGTGATGTATAGTTATCTCTTTGTGAGTGAGATTTGTCTAGGCTTGGGACCTAAGCAGAGTCAGACCTGGTTAAGAGTTGGATGGGGCCTTGCCAAGGAATACCAGACCCATGAACCAGACTAGAAGGAGAAAGCCATGGCAAATCATTTTGGTGTTTGGCCAAGAAAGTAATACGGCTGTGTGTATCAGGTCGTCAAGATTGGGGCTTAACTCGAAGGAGCATACACATCAAACCCACAGAAACATCATTGCACATCACTTTATGGATCCAGGTGGGCAGAATATGAGGCCTAATCACTTTTTAATCATAACTACATGTCAAGAAATAGAACTTCCACATATGGGGCAGTCTATCTCAATGTCAGGTACCTGACAGAATATATCAGGGCTGTGCCCATTTGAAAAATTATTTGGAAGAAGTGCTTCAGACTTTTTCACCAGATAATAGAAGCATAGAGTTGGAACGGAACATCAATGTCCTGCCCAGGGCAGGATCCCCTAGAGCAATGTTCCTCAACCTTGGCCACTTTAAGCTGTGGGGACTTCCATGCTGGCTGGGGAATTCTGGGAGTTGAGGTCCCCACAGCTTAAAGTGGCCAAGGTTGAGGAACACCTCCCTAGAGGTTCTCCGACAAATGATCATTCAGTCCCTGAAGACAATGAAGAAAACCTCCCAATAAATAAATAGATAAATAAACAAATAACCAATAAAAAAATAAATAAAAAACAATTTAAAAAATTTAAAAGAAGAATTGCTCAGCACCTCATGTGCCCGCTGGTTCAACTGGCTCATACGGTCAAGAAGTTCCTCCCAATGTCTAGCTCTCTGCTAACCAGTGTGAGCTTGAAAAAAGCTGCAATTCTTGAATTAAGCTCCTGATGGAAAGGTGGGACAGAGATCTATCAAATAATGAAATGACTTCTCAAAACAATCCATCTTTATACTTGGTATTTCACAGGAACCTCAACAAGAAAATGTCAAAAAGGTCTGGTCTCAGAGAATAGTATTCCACCGTGTAATAGGGCTGAAGAAAAGCAAACACATTTTAGGGTATCTCAACAGAAAGACGATTTCTCAATTGCAAAAAAAGAATAGCTCTCCTCTCTTTGACCAGATCCCATCTCACATACTCTGCCTGTTTAAGAAAGAAGCATTTATAGAAACCAGAAAAACTGCTAAAAATGGCAAAGAGGACAATTGGGGAGAGTTGAAGACTGAAGATGGAGAAGATTATGGTACTTTTCTAAGCCCTGAAGAGCAGTTCCCCCCCCCATCCCCCAGAAGAAGGGCAACACCTGCTCTGTTGTTCCAGAACAGAGGATGTGGAATCAAGGGTATCCACAGGGAGGGGGTAAAAATAGTCAAGATGGAGGTACAGCCTTATGATTGAAGCCCACTCCTTTTTTGATCTTGCTGTTCGTCACTGAAGACAAATTCCTTGTATATATTTTATACTTGGTCATTAAAATATTTGTTTTGTATTGTATTGTATTTACATGCATCGTGGATCTTAAGTAGAGATTTAACACACACACACACACACACACACACACACCCCTCTGCTTCCAAGTCACGGCTTCTGCAGACTTAGTTGGGTGGGTGGGGGCACTGCCCAGCCCATCTGCCCAGCCCAGCTCAAGTTGCAGGAAGGCAGAATCTGGCTGAATGATGAGAGGGAATTCTTCATTGTAAGACCAGGTAGCAGGCTGCCTTTCACGGGGTGTCTTCCAGCAAAGGCTGGGCATAGAATGTGACTCAGCAATTCAATATCTTCTCACAATTTATTATTCTTATGAAGCTACAATATTTATACACCACTGGATCTATGGCTTTTGTATCTTTACTATGCAATAAATGGGACTATGGAAGCATCTGTCTTTTTGGCTGATATAAATGCACTGTTTTATGAAGCATCCTCCCTTTATTTTTTTCACCATTGTAATGTTTTATCCAATTATTTCTTTCTATGGAACAGGATGATACGTTTAGTATTGTATCCTGGAACAATTAGAGAATACTGTTGTTGTTTTTTTAAGTTGTACTGGCCGTAACAGAGGGGAATTAAAATCCATAGAAAGCCTGCACATTTTAATATATTTATTTAAACCATTTCTGTCTTCTGATCCCACATGATCTTTGTGTTGGCCCAAGGAAGTTATTGTCCCAATACAGGATTTTACAACAAAGAGAACGGCGTTTCTTTACAATCATGTTACTGCTTCTATTACAAATTATTATAATCTTACAAACATGATTATTGTCCATCATCAGAACAAAAGGTAATCTGCTAGAGGCTGCTCTTATTCAGATTAGACGAAAAAAAACTGAAGGATGGGATCAACCAGAGAAATGCTTACCTCCACCTTCCTTCAGAGAATACCTCTAGAGCGCGCTCGCTGGTCGCCCAGGCCCATGTGACTTTGAGCATGTGCAAAGTGCCACGGCCACATAAGGCTTTCGCAAGCCCGCTCTTCGTCTGACGGGGCTCGGTTTCCTCGATTCGCTCTCCTTCCGGGAACCCGCTTGCCTGGGATTCCTTGAGGATCTGGAAGGGAAGGGCAAGATCAGAAAATCCGCCGGCTTTCGGAGCGTTGCAAAATTGCTGTTCTTGGAGAGCAGAATTTTGGGCGTCCATCAATCTAGCGCGATGGGAAACTAGGGCAGAAACGGAGCCCAGCAAAATGTCCCTTCTTTCACTCCGAAGAAAAGCAGATCCTTCTTGCTCGGTCACTCGGGCAAGACCGCGGACCACTTTTTTCCCTCTCCTTTTCTTTTTTTAAAGAATCATTACAACCAGGCATGGAAGCGCGTAACGGTTAATCCGTGCGACCGATCGATTAATACAGATTAAGAGGTTACATTTTAAATGGGATTGTAAACGGAGTCTTAGGCTATGTCGCAGTAGTGATTCAGTTCTGAGTGAAATTCCACACTGAAAACTTATCCCGTTGCGGGAGATAAAACGGTTGTTCTCACCCCAGGACGCCCAAAAATCGATCGACTATCGAGTTTAAACCGGTTTTAAAATCGCGCATTTGCTCTGGCAGGGCAGTCCATAAAGTAAGTGAATTTTACAGGATGCGTTCGTGGCGTGTGAGAGAGATCATATGAGGCAGGGAAGTTAGAAATTATTTAAAATGGGAGGGGGCGAAGTGGAAGAGGAGAATAAAATATGCTTGAAAGGTGACCTTTTAATTATTCCCTTCGCCCTTTTTATTATTCGTTGTCTTGATTTTTATTATTTGATTTAAATAACTAGAAAACGAAGGGAGCCAATTCAGCCCCCTCAGACGGTGAACGGATTTTAGAGTAACTTTTTGGAAACTCCTCCGCATCCCTGGGCTTAGAAGTCTCAAGGCCCCTCCGGCCATTCGCTTCTTCCTTATCCTGGCATCCTAAACGGCCGAACAAAATTTCCAGCACCTCCCTTAGAAGCGTCTCTCGTTTTAGAGCAAGCGCTCTTTTAAAAGCTCCCTTCCCCAAATGTCGTGTCAGGTCCTGGTTTACTTTTAATGCGTTTTTTTAAAAAGTGAGGGAAGTCATCTCTTGCAGAATCCCCAAATCAATTTTCGGGGGATAAGTTGCTCTCCTTTCGGTTATTTTTTTCTCTTGCTCTAAATCAACACTTTTCCCTCTGGACCGATCGCAACTGGAGTCAGCAAACTGCCTCTCCTCGGAAGAAGAGGGGGTCGCTCCTCAGTTCCCCTCGACTAGCACCCCTCCAATGCCCTCCTCGCTGCCCGCTTTCCCCCTTTCCCCGCTGGTCAATTTCACCTGGTCAATCTCCACCCTGGGCGCTCCCTCCAAGCCGCCCTTAGAACCAGGGGAGGAGCTTCGCAGGCGCGCGGGGCGGGGCGGGGCTGCCTTGCACTCCGGGAGCTCCCCGCCAGCCCTCCCGGGGGCAAAAAGCCTCCGGAGCTCGGAGCTCCCGGAGAACGGGATTGGCGGCGGCAGCGTCGAGGCCAGGGCGGCGGGCACGGGCGGCAGAAGCCAGGGATGCGCCTGCCTGGACCAGGGTCTTCTCCGCCTGCCGAGGGGGTGGCCCACCCGCCCGCTGATCTTCGGCTCCCGGGGGCATTCTTGCCCGCGCCCGTCCCCTCGCAGGCGGCTGCGGCAAGAGCTGCTTAGCTGCCGCGGTCGATTCGGACCTCAGGCGGAGCCACGTCCGACGGACGGGGCCGAGGCTGATCTGCGAGTCCGGCCCCTGGTCGGAAGCCTCCCCCTCGGCCTTTCCCTGGCGCGGAGGTCGGAGGACGGCGCGGCGGCGGCTGGGTTGCGCCCGGAGCCGGGAGGCTGGAGGGCTGCCGGTCCCCAGCCCGGCGCTCTTCATGCACCTGCCGCCGCAGGACGCGCTCCTGAGCATGAGCGGCGGCGGCGGCGGCGGCGGCGGCTTCTCCCTGGCTGGGCCCCTGCTCAGGAGCCCCGTGGCGGGCGGGCCCCCCTCTCGGCTCCACAGCATCGAGGCCATCCTGGGATTTACCAAAGAGGACCCCCGTTTGGGCAGCTTCCAAGGCCAGGAGGCCAGCGGCGGGGCCAAGCCGGGGAAAGAGGCGGCCGAGAAGACGGGCCCCGGCGGGGAAGGCTTCTCCCAAATGCCCGCCCAGGAACCGCTGAGGCAGGAGCAGGCCAGCCCCAGGGCCGGGCGCTTCGGAGGTGAGAGGGGGATCAGTCAGTCTTTTGGCACCCACAAAGGGTTGGACCTGAACATCCATAATTCCCAGCCCGGAAGCCGCCAGCTTCAGAAGGGACTTCCAGGTGGTTCTTCAGGAGCCTTTTAAATCCCCTTCTGTAACTATTAAAACGACTGTTTCAGTATCAGCTCTATTTTACCAGTATAAAGCTCCTTTTGGTTATTTAAGCTTAGTTGTAGCAAATGAGTAAATCTCTAATACCAGATATGGAAGTCCCTTAGGACTGAGATGCATATTCCACTCCTCATCCTTAACAGCAAGTGGCAGAAATTAGGCTCCCTAACCCTAAGGGTCAGGGACTTTTGTGGGACATATTTATAATAAAGGTGTTTTTAATTACCTCAGAGAAAATGGGTTAGGGAAGCTTTCCAGCACCTGCTGTGGTACAGATATATTGGGTATTCAACTCTGAAAGTTCCCAGCCAGGGAACCAGGAGAGTTACAGTCCCCACATATCTGAAGGATGCCAGTTTGGGATAGGTACTGTTGAAGATTGATGCCTGTGCTGTCGGGAACAAGTGATCATTCCCAAAGTAGTTTTCTTGCTAAGGGCATCATTCCATTTTCCAAATAGCCTGCATGCTTTATTGAAACTTGCCTGGTTCTCTGGTTCTCCTCTCATGTGGTGGCTACCATCCATACCTGACCTAACCCCAAAAGATCTGTCAAAGAGCATGGGGCTGATTCTCAAGGTAGGGCTGGTGGATCACGTACTCCAAAAGACCTTGCAGCTTTAATCAGCATCATTGTTAACAGGTCACTCAGTTAAAAATGAAGCGACTACTTTTCTGTCCTCTAAGAAGAAACTCTTCTGCTCCTGATAGGAAGGGGATTGGAGTGATACAGTGCATATTAAATGAAAGCACTCACTTTCTCAACTGTAGCGTTTGCTCTGCATGCCCTTAGAATAGCCCCGTGGAAGTAATTGGATTAATCTCTAAGATGCAGATCAGGGCCCCTAAATCTGTGGTTCTCAGATCCTTGGAAATGGATGAGATGGGCACATCAGTCATAACCAAAGCGACCTGAGACACCTTGATTTTAGAGGAACATTCTTACAAATCAGCTCTGGGATTACAATTAGATCCCAGTTCACATACTCCTGCTGTGCAAGGCCAAGGTCTTTTCACAATTTTGTCATGCAAACCATGCTCTCGTTAGGAGCGTCTGATGGACTGCTGTGGGAACCAGAGCTTGGACTAATGCAGGAAGACACTAAGAGCAACTTTGGAGACAGTTACAATGGGTCATTATGGTAGATGGTTGTGATAATCTTTCAATGCTTCGAAGAAAAGAAACAGCTTGTGGGGTAGAGTGATTGTGGGATTCAGTCTTTCCTTGCTAGGGCTTCAGGAGAATATGCAAGCGAGAATGGGCACAACCCCCATTGCATCCAAAGTAACTTACTTCTGGATTGACCTGAACAAGAGTGGGCTGTAAACATGCACAAGATCACAGTTTAAGGGAGCAGAAAATAATGGGTTTCCTACTAATAGTATTACAGAATCAGAACAGTTGTTTTTAACATGGATTTTAAAAATAAATCATTAAGAGAGGAAACAAAAGGAAGGAACACAACATTTGCTTAATAATGCAACATGTTCTGTCAGTACAGTAATGCTACTGAGATAATGATTGATAGGGCTGTGCAATGTTTCAAACTGAACTCCAAAAAGATGCTTTGGAGCATGCAGCCCTGCAAAACAAGCACCTGTTGGCAATTCATTAGAGTAGCAGCCTGAGTTTCCAGGATGAGGCAATTGTTGGGGAAAAAAGTGTGGCTGTTTTAAGGAATTGCACACATTATGTTTGTGCTCCTGCGTAGCTTCAAGCAACTTCTTGAATTCAAATCAGAAGCACGGCACAGTTCAGTGGTTCATAGAAAATACACAATTTTCTCTTAGAAAATCTCCAATTGGAGTACACACCAATAGCTAGAGACATCTAGTGTAACTCTTTGTGAAGGCTATTCCAAATAAAAGAAATAAGCAATTGAGAGAACCATCTGGAAAAGAATAATATGGGAAGAAAATATGTTGAAATCAAGAGGACTTGCATGGGTATGAATATGCTTAGCATCAACTTGAATGTTCTGGTGCAAATCCACTTAAAGGTGGATCAGTCTTTGCCTACTTCTTGCTTCTCAGATCCCTACTGTACCAAACGCTTAGACAGCTGCTTGAGCCCAGAGCTGGCTGCCTGTAACAGTGATGGCAAACTGTTAGACGAAGACCAGCCCAAGAAGAAGCATAGAAGGAACCGGACCACCTTCACCACCTATCAGCTGCACGAGCTGGAGCGAGCCTTTGAAAAATCCCACTATCCTGATGTTTATAGCCGAGAAGAGCTGGCCATGAAAGTCAACCTACCTGAAGTCAGAGTTCAGGTAAAAAGACAGCTTCTCTTCTCTTCTCTTCTCTTCTCTTCTCTTCTCTTCTCTTCTCTTCTCTTCTCTTCTCTTCTCTTCTCTTCTCTTCTCTTCCCTTCCCCCCATCTAGCTGCACCATGAAATTTTGAATGACTAACCTCTCCTTCCTTCCTTCATTAGGGCACTGCAATCCAACAGCAGCCTTGTTTTACTAATCCAATTTAAAGGCACTCTCTCTTTTCTGTATTTTTCCCTTCTGGAACTAATTTCAGATTTGCACACATGTTAAATGGTTTCTAAAGGGATTTTCTTTAATCTGGGTGCGTGAGAGTGTGTGTGTTCTAGCATTTCAGACTGTAATTATTAGTGTTTGGTTTCAGCACCTGTGACTCATGTTTCTCCCACTCCTAGCATTACTAGCCCATAAAAAAGTAGATGTGCAGTTTGCAAAATCACTTAAAATCACATATGTAAAAATGAACTAATCTCCTGTTTTGCTTTCTGTAATATTCACCTTGTCCCAAGTGCAAGAGTGTTCTGTATTGTTTCTGCATCTGTTTGTGAATACTTGTATCCATTTAGCATGCACTTTCCCAAATATTCACATTTCTGTTAGCAAGTTTCATGATGATCTGCCTGATGATATAAAATTTCTTTCATGGTTTTTGATTCAAGAGCTTCATTACAAAATTTGGAGAACTATCAAAGCCCATGGATAATTGTGTTCTGATTCAGTGTTAGTTTGAGAAATATAAATGAGGCTGGTTTGTATTAAATGTGATCCAAGTGAATTTCTTCCCAGCCCTAATGCAAGCTAACTGAAGTCTTTATTTATTTATTGGATCCTTTAAATCCAGGGATGGAGGGAGAGATCCAGGAGCAAAGAAGGAAGATAGCCAGAAGTTTAGGGATCAATTAACATTCAATTACTTTTTAATTGAGAATACTATAGTGTAGAAGACATCATGATTAGTTGGTACCCAACCTTTGTTTTTAGTGCTTCACTCTTTTAGCTGCTATTTTTCCATGCAAACTTCAAAATCAGACACCCCCCCCCTTTTCTTTCAAACAAACACTTTTAAATCTGTTTGGGGTTTATTTGAAGGTAGTTATTTAGCCAGTTATGGGAATTTTGAAGCAGGGAAGGGGGAGACTCAAAGAAGAACTGAAATTAATTTGTAAGAACAAAAATCAAAGCAAGCAGTGTATTTTAAAAGCTTATGTTATACAGTACATATTTTCTTTCATGACTCATAAAAACGAGTTGCAACATAATTAACAAAGATCAGACTACCACCCTTTCCATTTTAAAGCAAATGGCTTGGTGCCCTTGGCGTGTATCTCTTCAACTGCTTGATCCAATAATCAGTCATATATTGAACCATTAAGTCAGCCCGGGTAGGAATCATTACGGTTAGCCTGGAATTGCAATGGTTTGGGAGAACACCTCCCTCCTTCAATCAAAATTGGCATTTTTTATTTGGCAAGCTGAAAGGCAGTTTTCATAACTTTCCATGCTTGTAGCTGCTTTGACTCTGCTTCTAGAAAGTGAGGTAGGGCAGCCCATAGACTAACTACCAAACCGGAAAGTCCCAGGTGCAAAGAATCTAACTGTTTAAAGCTACAGGACAGTAGGCATTTATAATGCTAACCGCTCTGTATCAACAATTATTACAGAACAAGACTACATGACCTGAGATTGGAAATGAACTTTGCTTGACATACTACAAAGACGAATAGAGCCCTACCTAGAAAAGGAAATGCCTAATGAACAGACAGAGATACATTATATCAGATTGCTAAAGTAAAATAGATAATTGGGAAGGGGAAAGCATGTAAGAAAGAGGTCTGTCTTTGCATGATGGACAACAGCAAGATTTGGAGTGTTTCTTTTTTTAAAAAAATAATTTTATTAAAGATCGTAATTGCAATAGTAAAAACTAATACAAACGAAAAGAAAAAAGAGTAGAAAGAAAGAGTAAAAAGTGCAAAGGAAAAGAAAAAACCCGTTGAGAACAGAAAGAAAGAGAAAAAAGAAAAAAAGTAAGAATATAGTAAAAGAGCAAAAAGAAATATATAAAGAAGTGATTTCCAACCTTCATCACAAGAAGTATAAACAATTTTAATAACTAATCACCTCCTCTTAATTTACAACCAATGATCTCTTCATCCCATGTCCCATCCCTTCTCTATAAATAAATCCATAAAGCCTTGTCATTTCACTCCAGGTGTCAGCAAAAGTCCATTGAGGGTTGCCAGAAATAACAACATATTTTAATCTTGATCAAATAAACTTTATAATCCTTCCTTTTTTTCTAACAATCTTAATCTTTAGTCCATTCAAATAATGCCATAGAACTTGATTTCTTTTCATTACTTTTTTATCCCTTCTCACAAGATTCATCCAAATTTTAACCAATATAAAAGAATTATCCAGGTCACTCTCTTGGTTTATTATTTGTTATTAAAGCATCAACCAATTTCTTTTGTATGTCCTATGAGACATCTTTTTCTATTTCATTCTTGTAGCCTGTCATTTGAAGATCCACTTCCAATGCCAACTCTTTCTCTGTCTTGTCCAATAAAATGTGTTCCTCTTCTGCCATTTCTTCCATAACAACTTTTGGACACAGTCTATCCATAGAAGCAAACATTGCTATTGACATTGTTGATATTAACTTCTGATTCCATTTTTCAAAAGTGTCCTTCAGTATTTCCAATATTAGAATATTTTGCGTCATTCTGTAGCTGTTAACAGGTTTATGTATTCTTTTCCTTTAATTAAAATATTTAGTTGCTTCTAGTGTTCAATTTTTAAAATTACTTATTTCTATTATGTCTTAGAAAAAATTCAAAACAAGTCCACTTTCCCATGGGAAGGATTCTTTATAATTAATTCCAAAATTTATTTCAAATTTATCTGGATCCTTAATCCATTTATCAGTTTCTAAAATCAAAGTCTTAGCTTTTTGTTGTTTATTTCAATTTTTTAAAGTTCTTAAGCTTGTAGCTAAAATTTTCTTTTGTTAAGGATTGAAGACAGACTCAGCTGGTGTTTCCAAGCTTGTTGATCCACAGCTGAAAAGTAGTTAACAAGCAATTTCTGAATGTGATTAGAAAAGGAAGTATATGAACTTAACGTCCTTTTAAAAGCACTGACTGCAGTTTGAGCTATTTCCGCATCTCCCAGTGCTCAAAACCTGCCGGAGACTGCTGTCTTGCTGTTTCCTCATGAGGAGCAACTGTCTGGAACACTTGTGGGTGATCTCCCATCCTCTCTTTATCCAGAGAGGTTCAAAGAGCTGGTCTACTCACTGGCTCTTCATTCTTCACTGTGGTCATCAGCTCTGCTTTTCGTGGAGCTGTCTTCAGTCCACCATTTCTTCCTCCAGAAGTCCAAGACTTGGAGTGTTCCTTAACCCAACTTCCAGATGATTGGCCTTCCAACTCCTAGAATTCCCAGGGAGCATGGCCATTACTTAGAATTCTGGGAGTTGACTTCACACATCTGGAAGCTGCTGAGGTTGGGGAATACTAGTGCAGATCATGGCAGAATATAGAATGTATTAAAGGTTAATAGGAGTGCCCAAGCACCTGATTATTTCTCTTGTTAATTAATTTAGTGAGCAGAAAGCTACAGTAAGAATTTAATTTGAAGAAATCTAGTGTTTTAGCTTAGGGAAGAGAATGAGACAAGAATGCTATATTGTATCCATATCTAAATATATTATAAGAGAGGCAGGATTGGAAACAATGACAGTTGGAATCAAAATTGGAGGTCAAAACACTTACAATCTGAGATATGCAGATAATACCGCTTTGTGAGCTAGAAGTACAGAAGACTTTGAAGAGCTCATTAAAAAAGTGTACAAGGAAAGTGAAAAATACTGGTTAAGATTAAATAGTCAGAAGACAAAGGGGAAAAACAGAAACCATTTTACCTATCTCCTGGCTAATGAGAACAGAAATGGATTTATGAACTAAGAGGTATTATAGAAGGAGAGGGTGGGGAATGGCCACTGTCGAAAAACTCAAACATGGATTCAGTTAAATTTGCTTAGAACACAAAGTAGGCTTGAAATGTTTTAGGCAGCACCTAATTCAGGGTGGGCAACCTTATTTGTTGGGGCAAGGAATATGGTGCGAAATAAATGGGGGCATGATTATTTGTCTTTCATAGATTTTATGGGAAGGAGTTTTGAGGGTTTTCTTTTTTACCTTTTAAGCTCTGTTGAGCTTCTTTTAGAACTGATAGTGTCATGTGTTTCCAGGCCAAAAGCAATAGGAAGCCTTGCTAATAATTTTCAAGAACTGAGATTTCCATACTGGCGACTTAATTTTATTTATTTAGTTTATTTATTTAAGCAATTTATATGGCTGCCCAACTTACTCATGGTGACTCCAGGTGGCTTACAGAAATAAAATGCACTTAATTATGGAATAGTGAGCGCTCCCTCCAATATACCTGCTATTCCACTGGATACTCTATGCGGTGTTTCTCAATCTTGGCAACTTTAAGATATGTAGACTTCAACTCCCAGAATTCCCCAGCCAGCTGGATGTAACATAGGGCATTTCCCCACCAAACTTCTGTCTCTCAATTAATTAAAATGTTTGCTGAGGGAACCCCAGGTTTCAGTCACAAAACTTACGATATTTGGACATCATTCAGGATGGCTCTCCAAAAGTTAAAAACATGGACAACATTGTCTATGAGGCACAACCAGCCAAAGCTGCTGCCAATTTGTCTTTTTAACAAGAACACTTGTTAAATATATATGCTGGGGTGCGGGAACACTCCTATTAATTGAAACTTAATAGAAAATTTTTAAAAATAATAAAATTAAAGTTTAATCAAAATTTAAATAAATGTCAGTCTGATTGATTGAAATAAATTTAAGGCTTTTTTCTTCCTGAGCCATGCAATGCTTGGCATGCCAAGCTAAGCCCAAGCATGGATTTTAAGCCCCCTAAAGTTGGTTCACCCCTGTTTTGGTTCATGCTTAATACTCTCTGTGGCAATGCACAATACTGCAAAATCACACACCTCTGACCTCCATCAGCGCGCATGGCAATTTGCAAAATATAAGTCTCTGCCCTGAAGAATTACAGTCTAAAATTCAGCCCTAGGTAGATGGCAGAAGAAGAGGACAGAAATAAGGAATAGAGAAGGAAAAGAAAGTTCATTATTTTCAGTTGTTTAGAGTTGTGCCTATTTGCAGTGGGAGTCAGGAGCAAAGAATGATGAAGATGATGCTCTTCCACCTTCTCTCTTCCTCCTCCAATCAATAAAGGAACAGTATTAAACAATCAATTCACCCTCAAAACTGATCAGTGTAATCATTAAAAAAGAGAGAAATTACTGGAAATTGCATTATAAGCATTATGACTCCAAAATCATTTACCATATTGCTCCAAAGTCGTCTTCCTGGCCAGATTGCAACTCTGTGTTTGGAGAACCTTGACATCTATCTTAAATTTCACTCCTAATAGTACCACAAGTTTTTAAACTTAGAAAAGAAGCCCACATTTCCTTAGATTGCTAAGAGTGTAAAATCTGGATTACAAAGAGGATGGTGCAGAATTTTCCTTTCCTCCAGTCCAAAAATTCACTGGAGAAACTTGGATGCCTTATTCTGTCTCTCATGATGATCTATGTATATGGCCTAAAACAGGGTTCCTCAACCTCAGCAACTTTAAGATGGGTGGACTTCAACTCCCAGAATTCCCCACCCAGCCATGTTGATGGGAGTTGAAGTCCACCCATCTTAAAGTTGCTGAGGTTGAGGAACCCTGGCCTAAAACACTTGGGAGGCATGATGGAGTAGATGAACCGTTGTGTCTTCTTACTTTATCTGATAAAAATTAAGTCTCCCTCAGGTTGAACTCAGCTCTTGGAGGCTACACACAGTATAAAAAAACCCTTTCTTCTCCCTCTAACATTCACATCATCATAGTAACAAGCATTTAATAACAGTAGTGCTATTTTATAACATGAATGGCATCTTTCTCTGATGTGTGGTTAATTCTGAGTTATGCTTCTCTAGGTTTGGTTTCAGAACCGGAGAGCAAAATGGAGGAGGCAGGAGAAGCTGGAAATGACCTCCATGAAGCTGCAGGATTCGCCCATCCTCTCGTTCAACCGCTCCCCTCAACCTTCTGCCATTGGAACTATTGGTAGCAACTTGCCCTTGGAATCCTGGCTCAGCCCCCCCATGTCGAACAGTAGCCCCCTCCAAACTTTGCCTGCTTTTGTGTCTTCCCCCCAAAGCCTCCCTAGCAGCTACACCCCTCCTCCTTTCTTAAACTCTCCCCCCATAGGACACACTTTGCAGCCCCTGGGGGTCATGGGGCCACCACCACCTTATCAATGTGGAACGAACTTTGTGGATAAATTCCCATTGGAAGAAGTTGATCCCCGGAATACCAGTATTGCATCATTAAGGATGAAAGCAAAGGAGCATATCCAGTCCTTTGGCAAACCGTGGCAGACAATCTGAACTATTTTCCTTGCTTTTGAAAAGAGGTCTCATTTCTTAGATCTTCTGTTGGACAGATAAAGAGGACCATTGTTCTCAAGAGTGAACTTGAGTGTAGAAGTAACTTGAACACTCAGCACAAGTCATCAGTTGCCTCCTCTCATTTCCCTTTTATAATCTTTCTGGTTCTCTGTCCTGTTTCCAGAACAGGATTTAGAGTTAGTTCTAGGTTTGCTTTGGATGAGATCGCAGGATTTTTTTTAATGATCTCATCATTTGATATCAGCTGGATGAAGCAAAGACAACTGTAACTTTCATAGGTGAATTTTGTAAACATTAAACACAGATATTTTTGCATTATACCTTAAAGCAGTTGACTTTGTCTGAAATCATCACTGAATAGTAAAAGATTCAGAGTGAGATGGAATGCTTATCAGCATGGTTGAGGATACAAATGTGGGTAGGATAACTAATCCTCTAGGACAGTGGCCTCTAAAGTGGGGTGCACACAGCCCAGCAAGACAATCCACTTGGGGGTGGGAAGAAAACATCAGGATGTGTATTTTTTATTTTTTCAACCTTTATCTCAGCCTTATTTAATTTCTATTTGGGGGAAGGTTATGTTTCATAATGTACATAATTTATTAGTAGACTAGTGCATGTACATAATTTATTATATAAATATACATATACCGAGGGTGCATTTTGGAGCCCACTGCTCTAGGAAACAGAAATATAATTCAAGATAATCTTGATAGGTTAGAAAAATTGGCTGAAAAAAAGCAGAAGCAAATTTAACAGAAACATTTAATGCAAAGTTCTTAGGAAAAGAACCCACAAATGCACAAATGTAGAATGGTGGCTTATTTGGCTTGGTAAAGGTATATGAAGAGGATCTTGGAATTTAGTTGATCACAAACTTATGTGAGTCAGCAGCGTGGCATGGCTGCTGAGAAGGCAAGTGCAGTTCTGTTGTTCCAACAGAAGCATTGTGTTCGGCTTCATATCAGACCTGGAAATTCCTTACAGCAAAAGCCCATAGGCATGACACAGAATACTTGCTTTATTGCAGATTAAGAATGAAGCCATATACATGAAGCCAGCACATAGAAACCAAACCCTCCTTATCTATATCTATCTCATCATCTCTATCTCTTTATATCTCTACCTACCTACCTACCATCATCTATCTATCTCTATCTTTTCTCTGGTTTTGAGATTGGGAAGCACTGGATCAGTGTTGTCATAATGGTTCTATATGGCTTGGAAATACCCATTCCTACCTCACCTGCATCATTCCTTATACATAGGAAGAAACAATTCTGCTATATTCTTATTGGGCAAACTGCAGTTCTGGGTGCCACGTTCTAAGAAAGATTCAGAGGAACTGGAACAGGTGCTGAGCAGAGCAACAAAAATGACTGGAAACTCAGCCTTATGAGGAGAAGCTGAAGGAAATGGGTATGTTTGGCTTAGAGAAAAGTGAACTCTGTGGATAGGGGTGTATGGGTATGATCACATTTTTCAAGAAGAAGGAGAAGGAGAAGGAGAAGACCTGTTCTGTATCATCTCAGGATGGAGAACCCAATAATGGCTGGAAAATACAGGAAGACAAGGTTAACTAACAGTAGTTGAACTGTGGAAACTCTTACTCAGTAGGTAAGAGTTCCAATTGGCTGGAGAACTACATATAAAGATGCTTTAATGTTGACTGCAACTGCATGATCCTCTGCTCTCAACAGTCATTGTGTCAGGAGGATTCAAATTATCCATAATGGTTGGAGTAACAGCACTGCAGAGCTTTGCCCAACTCATCTTCTCCAACCCCAATCCTGAGGAAGTATTGCAATGGTTTCTCTATTAGCTTAGGCCCCCAAATTCTTCAAAACATTACAAGCTCTTCTACCAATTCTGCATACATCCACATCAGCCCTATGCAGGAAGAAGCTTTTCACCAGGTCAAAATATTTGTCTAGATTGGGACGTCTTCTGTAAACATATGCAGGCTGACCCTGAGCTACTGTAACCAGTAATGTACTGATACACTCCTGTGCAATTCCATTAGTGTGTGCACAACAAAAAGAAGCAGTAAAAGTGCTTTTCTATAAAAAATAATATAATATAGTACATACAGTATATTCTAATTCATTGCAGTTAGGCTGACTGCATTCTTCTACATACAGTACTGTAGTTCCATGGCAGTAAATTCTGTTGAACATAGTGGTGCTTGGTTCTCTGGTTGCATAAGAGATCAGGCAGCCTCTGCTGGCTGTAAGATAAACCCTAGTTATTAATGAGGAGTGACAGCAAACTTCTGAAGTTTAATCTGCTAGCAAGAACCTTATCAAGGAAAAAGGATCTTATTTAATTATTTCCTATTTTCTCTGATTTTTGTTGTTGGGGGTATCTTCAACTTCTTGACTCCTGGTGGTTGCCTGGTCAAATCCATGTAGTTTTCATGGAAACATTTTTGGAAGTGGCTTGCCATTGCCTTCTTCTTAGGGCTGAGAGAGAGTGACCGGCCCAAAGTCACCCAGCTGGCTTCGTGCCCAAGGCAGGACTAGAACTCATGGTCTCCTGGTTTCTAGCTTGGTGCCTTTAGCTACCACTCTACATCAAACGGGCTCTCTTCTCTGATTTATCCACGCTAATCTCTCACAAACAATGATATTATTTATTATTTTTACAGAACTTTTTAAAACTTCACTTGGGATCTCCAAAAAAAGTTGCTCAAAATGGTTCATAAAGTGTAAAAGTCAATATAGCCAATTTATTAAAGGATCAACAAAAACCCCTTAAAGAATTATAGCGACAGAGATAAAAATGAAGCAATAGCAGAATTAAAGTCTTGTTTAAAAGGCAATGTCAAAATAGAATTTTGAAAACCTCACTCAAAATTCACTTGTTAGAGCATCTGTGCACATAGAAAAGGGTGGAATTTCAATCATATGGCTGCACCCACCATCTTTGAACCCTCCCAACCACAGATGTACCAACCTGCAAATGACAGCATTGGGGGTGGGGGAAATCAACAATTTATTACTAATTATCATTACTAAGTAACACATTCCCACTGCGTTCAACGTTTAGGTTTCTTAGACATACCCGATGCTCACTTTCATATAACAAAATGGGCATAAAAACTAGTACAATCAGTACACAGACACAGGACAAATCTCATTTGATTTGTCTCCCCCTCAAAGGCTTGTTGAAAGAACCAGGCATTGATTGCTTTCCTGAATCTTAATAATGTTGGGTTAAGTCAAACCTCTTAGCAGATGCTCTTCTAGAGAAGCTGTCCACAACTGAGAAGGCCCACCTCCAAGAGCCCCGTAGATGACTTTCTTGAAGAGAGAGATCTTGGAGGGAGTCTGCTATTCCCAACCTAATTGGAGGATAGTAAACCAAGAAACTTTATCTGGGTCCAATTCTGTTCAAGGCAGCCACTGCCTTGGTGTTTTGAGAGGTAACCAAATCCTTGGTAGAACTGGCCCAGAAAACTCCTCAGGTGCCTTCTGGAAATGAAATGGATTCCTTAGGCATCTGGGATGGACCAATCAAATAGATCCATATTCCCTATAGAGGTTGGTTCACTGGTCAATTTCATAGCAATCAGAGAGTGATCTGACCATGACATGGGGCAGTTGTTAATGCCTGCCCCTCAGATCTAGGGCATGCCCCCTCTAATACCAAACAGAATCCAGGTAGAGTTATTTTGAGTTTCTTTGCCATGGTCTCCACTTTCCCAGGAGTGAATTCTCGTTTTTCCTTTAACAGTTCATCCATTCCTTCATCAAGGTTATCTCCACATTCCTTTACACCTCCTGAACGTCCAACCTTCTCTTCCACCTTCTTCCAATTCACTACTTCTAATCCCTAGTCAAAGCTCCTCTCCCATCTCTCTAGCAGTTGAGTCTGTAATCCTCTCTGTCTCTCACCCAGAGAAAGGGGCCACTTCTTCCTTCCACAAAAGTCCAACCACTTCCCTCTTTTTCCCAGTCTCACATTCCACCGACTTTCCTTTTACTCCTTCCACCATCCCCCACACTATAAAGCTCAGCCAATGCGTAAGATCGTCCTCAAGACCCATCCCAAGCTGAAACTTGGGGCCACCTTGCATGTACAAAAAAAGGGTGATGTTCAATCACACAGTCATGAATGCCATTTTTTTTTTATCCCCTCTCAATACATGCTCCTAATGCTAGTGAGTCTTGGCTTTTCAGATTCTAGAGCCACCTTTAACTCAGATGTCCAAGTGAATCATGAAATGCATATTAAAGGAGGCTCTCAGATACGAAAAGCTCTATATTTACAATCTGCTATTATAGCTTAGAGTGAAAACATTGGTGTACTGGGAAGAGGTGTATCACAGGAATAAGGTAAATGGAATTAATAAAGGTGCATGACTAAATTGTAAGGAGATGAGGAGATTCTTTTTAAAAATGTGTAATTAATGCAGGCCTCTGACTTTAGGCTTTTAATCTCCTGTAACTGGCGTTCCAAGGAATCAAAGAAGGAGCATTTGGCTGACCACAGAAAGTTATTTAAAAAAAAGTTTGGAGACAAAAATAACTTTTAGTTAGAACTGGGTGGATTGATTTAAATCATGGGTGTTTAATTTCATGTTCCTTCAGTTATAGCCTACGGTTTTAACTAAAGACATTTTAAAAATTTAAATCTTGCAAGTTTCATTTCAGAAAGGGCCAGGGAGAGGTTAAATTAGACTTTAGAGCAGGGTTCCTCAACCTTGGCAACTTTAAGACGGGTGGACTTCAACTCCCAGAATTCCCCAGCCAGAATTCTGGGAGTTGAAGTCCACCCGTCTTAAAGTTGCCAAGGTTGAGGAACCCTGCTTTAGAGCATCTTAAGGTTGTTATTATTAAACCAAATCACACACAAGAGATATCCCCAAACCCAGAAAGAGGCAATGCCTTTATGAGGAATGACCCATACTCCCCAAAACTATCATGACTTTATCCACACACGAAAAGCACTTTGCATTTTTGGAAAACATCCTCATTTTGCTGGCGACCTTTTCCCTTTTCATATCTCCCATTTTGCCAGTTTTGTTTCATTTGGTTCAGCACAGCCCTAAAAGCAGCTCTATCTTGAGAGGAAGAAGCGGGAGGAGAGAAACGGGCCTGTCTCAGCGTTACCATGTTGAAGACAAGAATCTGTGGCAGATCCGCCTGCCTTCTCCCTCAGTCCCCAGCTTACGATTTAGAAACTCTGCATTTTACATTTTTCCCCATTATCTCTGTTACCAGATTTAATGGGTCTGGAAGCCTTTTAAGTAAAACCTTCCCCTGCATCGCCCATCCACCCATCTCTGCCCATCCACCGACCCCCTTTCTCCCTCTCTTTTTTCAAGCGCAGGGTGCTTTACAGGCATTCGGGAAATTGTGGCAATTAACGCTTCTCATTAGAGGGAGAAGCGGGTTCACAAGGCCCTGCATTGTTTCTCGGGGGTGGGGAGGGCTCAGTAAAGAGTGGGGGACCTCTCCTTTCAGCATTTCCCACTCATTGTGGGCAGACAAAAGGAGGCCTCTAATTATATTTTCACAATCTGTGCGTATCTTTAAGGGGCCTGTCAAAAACAAGCTCGTCATCTTTGTTCAACCTTCATTCAGGGCCCTTTTTAACCTTAGCAATTTCTCAACATCCCTCCCCAAAGGGGCTTTGCAACAATGGGGCTTCCATTTGTCGACTGGAGGGCTTCTTTTGCCGATAATAATGGGAATCACTGTATTTTGAAAACAGCCCCCTTCGCTTTCCTTCACCTTCCAAGCCCTTCTGCCTTCTCCTTTCTCCTGTAACCAAGTCGACAAGCTCAAGGAGCGAGCAGACAATGCATTGCTTTGGTTGGTTTGGAAACACACAGGGAAAAAAGCAACTCAGTGAAGGACTTGGAAAACTAGTAAGTGTCTTTCAAAATGGAGGTGCAGGGGAGCCTGGCGGTTAAGGAAGTCCCGGGTTCAACTCCTCATTTGACAACAGAGCTTATGGGGTGGCTTTCGGCCAAGCCCTTTTTCTCTAGCAAACTAGGACCTTGCATTAAAAAAAAAAAAAAAAGGGGAGCAGAGATTTGGTTACCCAGCTGCAGACACCATCTTGACTTTTTTGACTCCCCCGGAGGACACGCCTCTAAGCAGTTAAAGAGAAAATCACCACCCGGCTGGCCCCTGACATCCTCTGCAACACAGCAGCCTTATAATTTTACATAGAGCTACAACTACTTAAGAAGCCACAATGCATGTTCCCAGCTTTTGTTATACCGCAAAACAAACCTGGTTTGTCCAGCATTTCCCATCCATCAACACATAAAAGGAGGGGAGGGAAGGATGCAGCCTTGAAAGTGTAGGACCACCTGGGACCCCCTCTAAAATTTACTAGTTAATATATTATTGAATGGGATAAAGAAAAAAAGGACTAAATTAAGGGGCAATATTTGATTAACTTGCATTTAATCAACTTTTTATTACAACACAATACAATTTAATGTTTGTCCTCATTTTCTCTTCTAACAGACATCAAATCTTTAAACACTTTTATTAATGTTAATGGATAGTTTTTAAAACTGACATTAGCTTTGTTTTTACCCTGATTTGCTTTTGTGTGGAAACCAGTTCAAGGGATTTGCCAGACTATCAATTAAATAAATGAATTACATGATATTAAACAAGCTAAGTGATAAATAAGTGACCTCAGTGTATTGGTAGGAAGTGAGCTGATTGGCTCCTATTGTAGCAGTCACCTGTTCCAGCTGCTTAATTATGCAATGCAGTCATTATACAATATACTGACCCCTTAGTGATTAATTCCTTCTGCACTGTCTAGTTGCTCACTGTAACACCATTTACAGGGTCATCTGGATCCTTAACCACTTTATTGGAAATTCCCCAAAGGTTTTAGACATCAGCTGCAACAGAAGTACAGAATGGTTACTATAATTTGATTCTAGGTACCTACTTGACAGTGGAAAAGTGGTTTTTCTTAGGTTTTCATGTGGCACTTATTAATTGCATTGTATGGTTTTATGGAGTTCCTTTTCCTTTTTAAAATGATTTTAGAATCTTTTAACGTTTTAAATAACTTGTAATCCACCCGGAAAATTTAAGTTGGTGGGTGAATGATAATAATAACAATGAGGAAAAAGGGAAGAAAACTGAAGAAAAAAGGGAAGGAGTGAGGAAATGGGACCACCATGCAGATGTGCTCCTAGAAGTATCTGTCCTCCATACTGGAAATAAGGGGGTGATTAAGTAAATGATGGAGTATGATGTGGGTGGAGTTTTGGTGGAACAGGTGGACTGATGTTCCTATGGAGGGGTATCACTTTAACTTTGCTACCACCAATTACAAAGATAAAAAGTAGTCCCTAAAATGAAATACAGTTTTATCTTTGAAGACTGGCATCTTGCCCTGGCCTTAATGTTTTGATGGAGCAAGTTGTGTAAATATTTTTATACCTAAAAAACAAGGACTTGCTTGCTTGATAAGCTTCAGATTAATACCCTAAGGTACCCTTTCCTCTTCTGAGATTTTATTTCTGCTTATGGTTCTGTTCTTAAAATTTCATCATTTTTATCTTGCATCCAAATTATGGATATACAGAAAACACTGGCCTATCTGAAATTGCAGGAAATCTTCCAACCAGAAATGCAATTGAATAATTTTTTAGCTATTCTTTAGAACAGTCTTCCCCAACCATGCTGTCTGGGAACTTTGGAAGTTCATGGCCTCCAGAGAAGGCTGATGTGGAGGTAAATTGGCCAAGAGCCTACAGGCTGAGCTAATAGGAATGGACATTGTAGAAGAACCAAGCCATCTACGGTAGCCAAAAGAAGTCAGATAGAAACATTTATGGCTAACAAATTTTATTAAAAGGCACAAGCTTTCATGAGTATTGATTTTAGGACTAGATAGATCAAGCAAGGGTATTAATCTGAAGCTTATCAAGCTAACCTCACCATTCCTTTCATTTCAGCTTCATATACTATTGCTTGTCCCAGATTAGAAAATCTTGTATGTGGAAAGAGAAATCTTTGACATGTCAGAAACATACCAAATAGAAACATGTTGGCTTCATTATGTCATTATACATAATGATTTAAATTCTCTCCTTTTTCCATGTCATATAAGGCTAAGACTACAAAGTTGAAGGAGATGCACTGAATTTGCACCCCAGAAAAGATCTTAACTACAATAGCATAGTTATTACTGGATATTCCTTGGTGGTAATGAAGCTTGACACACATGATTATAACATTTCGCAGTTTGATCATTATTATCATCACTACCCTGCTACTATTGCGTGCTTTACTCAACCAAGTTTGCACAACACATCAGAATAGGCTAAACTGGGATTGGATCATTTGTAATTTATGTATCGTGTGAACCCACCATTGATTCTTAAACTAACTACATAGGTTGTACAACATGCAGTAGTTGGCACTTTATAGAGGCCGATCAATCAAATAAATAAGGACTTTTATGTCACAGTAGAGTTTGGATTTAGCTTTTCTACTGCTGTGTGCAAAAATGATGTGTTAGCCAAGAGTGCCATCTGGTGGAATCCCAGAGACTGGCAGAGCACATGGAAGGGCCATATTCAAACTAGCCACATAAAGTTGTTTTTCTTTCATTATTGTTGAGTGTGTTGTCCCCCCAGAATAGTGCCTTACCTGCCAAGGAAGTAAACTGCTTGAAAACATTTTGCAGACTACTTTCAGTGAGTTAGCTCCCCACCATCTCCCTTTGCTAACGTACTGAGTGAAGTTTCTTCTCAGTGGCCTCTACAGTGAGAAAGGGATATGGGGCAGACCCTTCTGCCACCCCATATAAAGTGGACATCAGTGTGGATAAGAAGGGCTTCTCATGACGCTGTTAGCCTGGATTCATTGGCCAAAAGGGCCAACTTGCCCTTTTATTATTTTATCTGTTTCTTTCTTCGAGGACGGTAAAATAGGTCCTATCTCCAGGGCTTGCTCCTTGGTATAGCATTAACCAGGTGCTTATTTTCACAAGCAAAGCTTACACCCCCTGCTTCTGATATAAAAATCAAATCTGCAATAGCTCCAGCTTTTGGATAGTCATATTCATGCCTAGATTGGAAGAATTCAGCAGCCCTGGTCAGGACCATTGCTTGAACAGAAGGTTCTACTCAGGTGATTGGATCTTTTAATATTTGTTCTAGCTCTGCCCAATTTGGATATTTTGCCAGGCTACCTAAGACTAACCTGTTCCTTCCTTTGGAGCACATTAGGGAGGGACCAACCACAGACAATCTAAAGGCGATTTGTAGCTAACAACACTTTGGAATCCGAATGTTGGTGTACCTCATGGCATCCACAGAGGGACCACATTAGATAGAAACTCATTAACTGTTTATTCTGATTAATGACTCATATCATATTGGTTCTTTGATAATTATTTGTTATTGAATTGATTTTAAATATAGTTTTAAAGCACTAAATTGATGCTAGATCACTTCTTTAGGAGTAGTAATGTGACTTTGAAAATTGTATTCAGTTTTATACAGCTTTTAACCCCTCCTCCCTCCCTCCCTCCCTCCCTTCCTTCCTTCCTTCCTTCCTTCCTTCCTTCCTTCCTTCCTTCCTTCCTTCCTCTTTTTTGTTAACAGTTAAATATCTCTTAAATACAGTAATATGAAAAAGGGGAAAAGATGATTGCTTCAATCACATGGTTGCAACTGCCATCTTGCCTTTTTGGCCCCCACCCTCCAGATACCCCTGTACTTCACCCAATGTACAATTTCCCATCTCTTCTCCCCAGCATATACTCTGTCTATTCAGGCCTAAAAGGATGGTTTTGTATTAAATATAACTTAATAAACTTACATCAAGATATCTGAATTTCCCTATGGTTTACTTGACTATGTTTACATCAGAGGTAGAGAATCTTTACAGCCCAAATCTAGGAAAGATTTTGAGAGCTACACTCTAATTCTGATTTGATGGGGCCCAAATTAAAACCCACAGAGCCAAGTAGAAAGGCCCCCACACCCATACTTCCCAAAAGAGCATTGGTTTCTATTTTATTCATTTCCCCCCTACATGCTAAAAGTAAAAATGGCCTCAGTTGAAAAAGCTGATCCTCTACACGCCTACTCAAAAATGAGCCTCAATTAAATCCAGCTTATTTCCTGAAAAACATTAATTTGATTCTAACCTTACATTGGCAGGGAGAGATGTAGGACAGATCGGTTTTGACACAGTGCAGTCCTGTATGTTCCTTTTCAGACCGAGTCAAACTGAATTCAGTGAGGTTTATTCCCAAGGCAATGGGACTGCAGTCTTCTTGAAATGGAATCAAGGAACCTAAACACAGTTGTTCCACTGTGACTGAAAGAGGGGTTCAGGCCAGATCCAGTGATGCTCCTTGCATAACTTTTACAATTATTGTTTTAATTTGACATTTTAAAACTCACATGTGCTCATTTTGGAGAATTTCCCCCTTATTATATCACAGCTTTGGTTAATATCATTCCTATAACAAATCTTCTTCCTCCCTCTTTCATACTTCCAGATCACTGGGTTAAATCTACTCTTAATCATTACTCACTGAGTTCAATGAGAGATCAGTTAGTCAAGATGGAACCGAAGCCCCATTGATAGGAATGTGTCTCCTTAAATTATTTTAGATTGGATCTAATCCTTTATAGCTAAACTTGAATCCCTTTTTTCCAAAGAAAAAAGAAGAACCACACATTTTTATATCATTTCAATTCAGATTCTCTTCAGGGGCTTGTAGCTATGAAGATAATACCCCAAGGAGATTCTGATCTTCAGAATTCAGCCCAAGGTTAGTTGATTTAAATGGGTTCAGGTGCACCTAAATCTGTGTTTGATCAGGGCTAGCGTCAGCAGTTCCTTGCAAGTAAGACCAGAATTAAAATGTTGCAGTAATATGTTTTCTAAGAGGAACTGACTCTCCATTACATCTGGCTCAGTGCCCTCTAGCCTAGGGTTTCTCAACCTTGGCAACTTTAAGACCTGTGGACTTCAACTCCCAGAATTCCCCAGCCAGCATATGCTGGCTGGGGAATTCTTGGAGCTGAAGTCCACAGGTCTTAAAGTTGCCAAGGTTGAGAAACCCTGGTCTAGCCAGTCTTTTTTCCCTGACAGCCCATGTTCTCCTTCTGCCATGTTCAAGCTTATTAAGCTACTACTTGAAAGCTGTTCTTTTTTTAAAAACTGGAGCACTCACAACACATGCAAATTTCTCACCAGCAGGCTGACCCTTCCCTCTTATTTTTCAATGGCCTGCTTGGCATCCATTGCCATCAGTGTTATCCTCCACTTTAGAGCACCATTAAGAAGAGTGCTTTGAAATCACCATCAAGTTAGTTTGATTGATGGTCCATCTTGTTCATTGTTTCAAGGAACATGTAAGCAATCGTCTACATCGCAAAGTCAAGATCAGATCCTTCCCAAGATCATCTCAGATATAATTTGGGGGAGGCCAGTCCTCAAGGCTCTTTTTCCCAGTGACATCATCCAGTTCCCAGAAAGGAGCTACTTCAAAACACCAGAGCACTTCCAAGTGTTTTTTTCCTAAGGTAGATAACTGAAGGGCCTCCTAGCTTGCCTTTCCCATGACTTTTACCTTTAAGACAAGATGCCAGGCCAGAGAAATAGTTGTAGCAGCTGTAAATATGAGTCTACTGCCAATCACAAGGGGAGAATCTGCATTTATGCCTGGTGAAATAGATGGGTTAGTATGGAATAGACTTAGAACTAGATACTCCCCATCCCGTCTATCAATATGCAGATGTGAATCTAGGAGTAACGTTTTCTACTGTTTTACATGTTGTTAAACATGTTATTTATTTCTCAAGTTTGAGCCCGTATTTCTTTCCTCATGGAACTTAAGTCCCAATGTGCTGAATGTACCAAGATCAATTTAGTTTCAACAAGTTGGCTGCGTTATGTGCTCCGAGATCAATAAAAGTGCCAACTTTTTTTTTAAATATATATACTTATTTATTGTAGATGTTGAAATGCTAGATGATTGCAAGATAAAAGATGCGATGATTGAAGAGAGAAATGCAAAGTATTGTCAGAGAATTGGAAGACCCTTCATTGACAATTATGTACAACAAAGCAATTCAAGCAAGAAAAATGCTGCTTGGAAAGGAAAAAAAGCCACCGAAAAGCGTAGCCATTGTTAGGGGAACAAGTAAATAGGTTCTTTTACACTAAAGGGGAAAAAAATCTTGTTTTAACAGAAAAGATAATTGTTTAGTTATCATGTACAATAAAATGCTTATGAAACAATAGTCTCTTAAGGACATTATTCTATGTCTTCAGTGCAGGATGGCAGTCATTTCAACTGGGAGTGCTTTCCTTTTTATCCATTACTTGCAGCAGGAGCTCCATCATCTGATAGAAGAGAGAGAAAAAAAGAAGAATGTTTGGAGCACAATCTTGTCTAAAACAGTTTGGTTTTAATACATATGGGTGCTTGCAACAGGTCTTCCTCTTTATAAAAGCATGCTATTTCACACTCTTTAATGAGGGGTGAGCAACCTTGCAGCCTGAAGAGCCCTCAACCACAAAAGGAGTAGACTCTGAAGACCAAGTTTCTGCTGATCAGATGATCAGGTAGGCAAGGTAAGGCAAGATGTCCTCCACAGCCCTTGTAGTGAAGCTGAGTGATGTAGCTTCTAGCAACATCTAGCAATGGAAAGCATCTTCTTTACAGCAAGCTAGCTGAGGAGGTTTAGGACGTGCACAACCCTGTCCCCCAGGCAGACAGGGACTGGATGCTCTTACTGTTGTCTGCAACATCTGCTGCCCAATTTATCTGCAGCCCTCTGCTTAAACCAGTGTTTCTCAACCTCAGCCACTTTAAGATGGGTGGATTTCAACTCCCAAAATTCCACCCATCTTAAAGTGGCTGAGGTTGAGAAACACTGGCTTAAACACTGGCAGGGAACTGATTGCTGATGAGCAAATTTACTAAGATCAGTGTGATTCTGAACTCAAGAATAAGCAATCTTTTTGACCCTGAGGTCTCATTGGTTGCAGGCCTAGGAAGACCCCTTCTCCCCACCTAACACACCCACTGTCCCAGGATGCCTGAATAAACCACAAGTCTCCCCTTTCTCAGTGATGTATTTGAGAGTTACTGGTTTTCTATTCCAGCAATGCTGGCCAGGTGTTCCTCTTCCTTGGAACATCTCAAAACTAGAAGAAAGGAAGAAGATAGGTAGCACCCTTTCAGCTGATGTGGTACTGTCATGAACAGTAAATATAATCTCTAACTCCTCACCCTCCTTCCCACACTCTGATCATGGACTGCTTTTGTCGTGGAACAAACTAGAGAAATAAGTTAATAAAAAGGGGCTTTTTATGAGTGGAAGAACAGCCCTGGAGAGGTTTATGTGTGTGTGTTATAAATCAGAAGGAGTCTGGGAGCACTTTTTCACACTAACACATTTTATTAAAACACAGCTCACAAAAAGCTTGTGCCCTTCAGTAAAGTCTGTTAGTCTGAAACAGTGTTCCCAGACTCCTTCTGGTTTTTGGATACGACAGACTAACACAGCTGTCCTCCTACAATATCTCATATTTATTTATGTATCTCTACACATACTCTACCACAAATAACTTTGATTGAAAGCAATTGGCTTATATATAAAAATAGGGCCATGGTTTTTCAATACATTCCCCTAGCATTTATTCAGAATGACTTCCTAGATCTCAAAATATTATTTCATAATGTAAGAAGGATTCTCAGGGTAGTTAACAAAATATGAGACTTCATCAGAGGCCCAGCATGTGGTCTGAGAAAACCATTTTTCACACACAGGAACTTCCAATTAATGTCAAAGACATCCTAGGGCAACGTTAGAAAATTGCTAATAGAAGGAAAAGCAGGTAGGTATGTGTGTGTGGAATATAAACAGTTAATACAAATACACAAGGCCTGCCTTATACTGAATCAAAGAGTTTGCTCCCCCCTTGCTGAATCCTATCCACACTACCTAAGAGAAGGTCCCTAAGATTTATGACATGTCTCTTGTTGAAAGCTGATCTAACCCTTTTCTAACTACATCAGAGGTTATCACCACTTTTCAGTCAATTAACACATGCCCACTGCATAAAGTGGTTTCAAGAGGGTTTTTTCTTTTTCAATGTTGCATCAGTGACTCCATTGCACATGCCTGTATTATCCATCACAGTCCTCTTAGGAAAAGGCATGGTGTAGCTTCACTATGCACCTATTTAAAAATGTACTCATGGAAGAATTCTAATACAAATATTAGCCATTTTCAAATATTAGCCATTTTTAAAAAGTGTCCTTTAGGGGTGTGTTCAGTTCCAACATATCTGGATGGAACTAACTGGGGAAGACTGGTCCCACCCAGTTCAAAGGACCTCAGGCTGGAACACAACTTGATAGGTGATGCTGGACTAGCATTCAATCATCCAGGCAAAAGCATTTCCACAGCTTCCCCTTGAGAGAGTTCTCGCTTGGACCCAACCCCTAAGCTTTGTTTTGTTTTTTTAACAAACAAATATGATATTTGGAAATCTAATTGCTTGTCAACATCTGCAAAGTTATGACCCTGGAATCTGAGTCCCATTGTGAAAACCAAAAGTTCACCATCCCCCACTTTGCACCAGAACACCTTCCTAAACTTCAAATCTGGCAAAAATCCAGAAGGACGCATCTGTGTAGAATGCAGCTATTGCTCTAAATGCTCTAGTTGGACTTGCTAGTATCATCTGAGTAACCAAGGATACTTTTGGAAGAAGAGACTGCTCCCGGATAACCACAGAGATGGCCCTCAGACAATGGTTTGAGGATATAATTTTTTAATACCATCATCGTTTCTCTTCTATTCAATAATTTCAGAATCCTAAAGTGAAAAGGGATCTTAAAATTCATATAGTTCAGCCCCATACTTAATGCAGGCTCTATCTAGCTTCTATTTAATATTTCCAGTGAAAGGCAACCCAGCCTCAATCAGTTAATAAGATTCCTCTAATATTTAGCCGAAATCAGCTTTCCCTTCCCACAATTCCCTCCCTCTCAATCTAGTCTTGCTTTTAGGGGAGCCCAAAGCAGCAGTTACATCACACAATTCCAATCTGTTGAGTAAATGGCCAGAGAATTTCAGGAGAAAATCGTTTCAACCTTCTCTCTCTCTAATATGGAATGAATATGGCCAACAAGAGGTATCCTTCTGATGCCCTCTTTGGGACTTCATTGGCATGCGGGAAGCCAATGAGGACAACCCAGTGAAAGAAAGGACTGTGGAGTCCTCGGTGCTCTCTGAGCTTGGTTGTTTGCTTGCAGACGTTTTATTATCCAACTAGGTAACATCATCAGTGCATCAGTGCAGTAACATCCTCAACATTTGGAAGTCTTGGTCACCTCACAACTAAGCAAGTGCAGGAACAGGACATTCTTCCTTTGTCACTCCTCCCAGAAGGATTTCTCTGAAATCTTTTTCTCCTAAGAAAGAATTTCTAAAGCAAATTTTCATCAATCAGAATGAGGACTGGCAGGAGGAAAAAAAGATAATGTTTCTGCTTGGCACACCTTTTCATAGCAAGCAAACTGAACGGAAGAGCATTGGATGAAATAACTAGAATGCAGGTCAAAGAATATCAGATGGGGTTGTGAAAGCCCCACTTACGTCTTTGAAGCTGCTGCTTTCCTCTGTCCCCCAAACATTCTTGGCAGAAAATGGCAGTTCTTCCCGGAGAACCTGAGTGCTTTGATCTTCACTATCTTCCATGCGCTTGAGCAGCTCCTTGAAGGATTCATCCTGCTGCAAATAGCTGCCCAGCTGTTTGACATTATCTGGCAGCAAAGAGAAGGGCATCTCTTGCCGCTCTTCATATATATAAGGAAAGTCTCCGGTGCTCTTTTTCCCCATGAAATGACCTGCAAGAGGAAAGAACATGCCGTGAAATTAGTGTCAATTGGGACATCTGTGTCCTTTTTGGATCTGGAGACCATTGCATCCAAGTTGTTTGGCTTGGAACAATTCAAGCAAGCAGAATGGCTGAAGTTCCCATGATGGGTTCTCTATTCTGCTCTTCTGCAAATGTCAAATACAGTGCAGAACATGGTCATCTGTTTGGCAATAACCCCACTTTCCTTTTAGCAAGAAAAAGCAACTTTCTAGACTTCATATACACCCATATGGATGTGGGGTGATGCTTAGTTAAATCTCAGCAGCCAAAACCGGGGCTTGCATGCTCCTGGCATTTTCTATGACAAGCAGAAGAGGAATAAAATCATTATGAATAATAGGCAACATTCGATTGATTATGACTGCAGTAGAATTCACCTTTTCTTGATAGGCAATTTATTTTCATGGAGAATATGTTTGTGATCTTTGCTTTAATATTGACTAATGATGCTTCTAATCTTAGTTAGATTTGCCATCAAAGTAAATTCCTAGTGGTAAATTTCTGGCAATGCTTAGAGAATGGGATATCTCTGCCTCTACCTTCCAGCTCCTTCTTCCTGAATCTTCCTCCTTCCCTTTCTTTTTCCCAATCTACGGCCTTTCCACAAAACACTTGTAATACAAGCAAACAAACTTAAATTAGCAATTGGAAAGAGTGAATATTGTAGTGAAGAATTTGCTTCCCAATCTCCAGGAATTCTGTCTACTGCAGTCCAAACACATCTCATTTATTTTACATTTTTGAATTATTTTTATCATTGGAGGCAGCAGAGCGTGCCACTGCTGACAGTCTTCTGATGTGCATCTTTGCTGTTTTCTGTTGCGGCTTTCCGCTGTTCATCCTTTCGATGCCTCCCTGGCTGCCCAAACTTTAAAAAGCCCAAGGGGACAAGCTTCTCCATGACCTCTTGCCTAGGGATTTAAAGGACAACTGGGACACCAGAGAGGCATGGATGTGGAGTTTTACAGGCATACCACAGAGGATGGGAAGGCTGGTGGTGGGGAATTGGAAGGAAAAGGAAAGCCACGGCAAGGATGGGGGGAAACAGCCCACTTTTCGAAGACTGGGGACACATATGGCAAGTTCCCATAGTCTGGCATCCAAGCTCGTTTTTCCCAACCGGGGGCTGGCTGGGGAAAAATACAGTCCTAGCCTTCCTGGAGGCGCCTCCAGGTCCGGAAAACAATCCTTTCCTGTGCTCAAACCTACTTCTCCAAGATGCCCGCACTGGCTTCCTCGCCCTCTGCCGAAACGAAGACTGTATGGGCCTCGGGGCAGAGCCGCGCATTTTGGAAGCAAGAGCGTGGTTCGCCGTTCCTGGCCAAGCGAGCCTCCCGGGGAAGCCCAGCCAGGGCGCCGGAGGACCCTCACTCACCCACTGCCCAGTGGCTGCCTCGGGGGTAGATCTTGGCCATCGGGGGCGCTTCCTCGACGCCCTGCAAAGAAGCCGCGCGGCCGCCGCGCCCTTGCAACAGCAGCGCCAAGGCGAAGAGAGCCAGGAGCGGGAAGAGCTGCCCGCGGGGCTTCGGCAGCAGCTGGAAGGTCTCCGGGCGGGCCATCGGGCGGCGTGGAGGGCTTTCGCGGGGCAGAGTCCGCCGAGCGCTTGGTCGAGAAGGGCGAGACTAACAGCGGTGCCCACCGGTCGAAGCCTGAGTGCGGCGCTGCTCGGTCTCGCCGGCTGACCCGCCTTTATATGCCGGCTGGGCGAAGTGTCAGCAAAGGTCAGGCACGTGACGCCGCCCTCGGGGAGGGCACTCCAGGATCTGGGGGCCGAGAGGCGCGCCTCCGCCTTCCTGACTGGCTGGCCCGGCGAGCGGTAGCCGAGCCCACCTTCTCCCGCCGCGCGCCCTTCGCTCTCCGGGGCTTCGACGTCCCGCGCCGGCCGTTGGCCCCGCCGTCCCGCTTCCAGCCTGGCTCTGACCCGTTCTCCCGGGAACGCTTTCAGTCCCGCCGACGGGCGCGCGACGAAGCCCCACTCCGACGGGCAGGGCAAGGAAAGGGATGGGGGGCCTCTCCGGAGCTTCCGTCCAGCCGCGACGCCGGCGGCTCGCCTCAGTCGCTCGGACCGCAAAGCTGCCCGGCTGCCGTGCCTGCAGCCCCGGGCCGAGGCTGTGCGGGCTCCGAGGAGGCCCTCCGGGGATGGGACGGGACGGCGCCCCCAGCTGGGTTCCAAAATCAGGGGGAGGAAGCCGCGCCCCGGCCCCGGGAGCAGCAGTAGAGGCTCCTTGGGGACTCTGGGAGGAAGCCCAAGGGGACCTGCAAACCAGGAATCCTGGGGAAAGTAGACCTCTGAGTCGGTAAACCTGGTCACAACTCCCTCCTAAATGGAAAGAGTCCCTTTGGACATTTTTATTTCTTTATTAAATTTATCTCCGCCCATCTCCCCCTGATGGGGAACTCTGGGCGGCCCACATAACCCATAAAACAATAAATATATGTAAAATTACCGGAAACATAAAAACTATGCAAAATGCTACTAAAAGAAAAGAAAAAGTCCAAGAGGCTGATGGTTTTCAGAGCTGCAGATGAGGCCTCTAAGGGGCTAGCCACCCCCACATGTGCCAAGTGGTATCCCACAACCACTCACTCTATGCATGACCAGTAATACCGTATTATAATTTATGTATTTAAATTGATTATAGCCGCCCTCTCCCATAGACTCTGGCCTGCTTACCAATACAAATACAAAACAGTTAAAAACATACAATTTATTAAGAGTTGCAGAGACAGCCTAGCCTCCTTTCCACCCCCAGACACTTCAGACTGGCAGTAAAATGTTAAGGGGCGTCCCCAGCTTGATGGCCAGGTGGCAGAACTAGCAAGGGGATTCCCTGGATGAAGTTCCCGAGATCTGCTCAGGTGGGATCCACGATATTGTGCGGAGGGAACAACAGTCTTGACTCACCTCAGGACAATTTCATTCCAACCCACATGTGTTCCAACCCACTTCTTGTCTGTTCTAGTAGTTCTTCTCATGGTTAATCTTGCACTTAATGTTTTGGGCTTATTTTTTTGCCAAGGACATGCCCTGTTGAATTGCCACATTTCAAAATGATCTATTTGGAACAGGCACCCAACTGGAGTGCAATCTGCATGTCATGATAGCATCTTCCTTGCCCATTCCCTTTCTTCACCAGAGGTCTAGTTGGAAGCCCCTGATACTTTCTGATTAGGAAACACGCGATGCTTCCCCACTGCCTGCCCTTCATTCATGTCTCATCCCCTGTTTTCATTCAACCAGCTAGTTCTACAAAGCAGGGATCGCTGAGAGTGAAACGTGGCTTACTGTGTCTAAAGGAAAGTCCCTTTCCCCCTCTGCATTTCAGGAGCCTCCCACCCCCCCATGAATGAAGTGGGAATCTTTGTTTTCCCCCTGTGGTTGGTGAGACTTGATAAGGCCGGGGACAACCGTCCCCTTATCAAAGCAGGGGAAGGGGCTTTTTATTTGTGGACTTTCCGGCACTGATAACCAGATATTCTTGCCTCTGATTGATGAAGCCCTCTGACTCCCTTATTGTAGCTTGCATACTTGGATATGCCTGCAGCCACGGAGAGATAGTGGGGAACACTCCGGCAAACACCCACCGTATGGTCTGTTGATGTCCAACATTATCCAGTTTTCTAAATGCATCTTTTATTTTTCTGCTCCCCTTCCCCCACCAACACATGCCTCTTTCTGCACACAAACCCACAACATCTTGCTCTGAAAAAGAATGGAGGGGAGAACCTGACAGTATCTTTGCTACACACGTTGTTTCCCTTCTTAAATCTGCACTGCCAGCTTCTGATCTGTATTGTGGCTGTGGTCCAAAGTTCTACAAAGTGGATACACAGCACATCCGTTCCAGTCAGGGGCTGACTGATCGTGCCTGCAACTTTGATGGTGCACTGGGTATATAAGACATCTTATTTATCCTAACTCTGCCTGTTTGATTTTCTCACTACTAGAGCAGTGAAGAACATTGAGCCTGTTTCTGGTTGGGGTGGCATTAGCTGCTTTCTTTCTAAATTCTGGAAGTTGTGAGAATTTTCACTCCTTTTTTTCCCAGTGTTATTCAGTGCATGTCTCCATAAATGCTACTTCAGGTTGATTAACCCATCCAGTCAAGAATAATGAATAGGATAAGATCTTGATGCCATATTGTGATGTCAGTTCTATAGGTTGCAGAGACAGAGAAAGAATGAATTTCTTCTCCCATTTCCATCTCTATCTTTTACACATCCCCAGATCTGCTTCAGAGCATTGGGGTTCTTCAGAATCAGATTTGGGGCGCACTGCAGAGTACAAAGACAAAGTGAACATACATTATCTTGCTTTACTGATACGGAATGTAGGTCATTCTCTCCCTTGATTAAACCCTTGATAAATCCCTTGATTTAGAAATTAGAGTACTATTTAAATACAAAAACATATAACAAATGCTATCATTCTACACTGAACAAAGCATGGGTAGATGGGTATACAAAATTATTTTCGTATTTATCACAGTCAATCATTTCCTCTTACAAAGCTTATGTACAATATAGAGAAGTCAACAAAAAATGTTAGTGCATTGTTAAAAATGTATCTCTTTTCCTTTGTGACACTTGTTCAAAATGTGTTCATATCCAAAGGTGAGCATTCTGAGTTTTGACACACTTGGATGCCTAGTTTTAGCAATATGTCACTCAAGTTGCATGGATCAGGAAGACATTAATCTGTTTTAATTTCTATAATCACATTGCCTTAAAATATTTTTATTCCTTTCCTTTATATTTTAACTGAATAGGATTTATTCTCTATTAAGGAAGAACTTACAAAAGTAAGAGAAAGTATCTTCTTGTTTGTTTATTTATATATGTATAATATAAATTTAAAATATAAAAAGTTTTCTGGTAGATTTAGGCTAAAATAATATAAAGACAAAAAATGACAACCATAATCAGTGTGCTTTCTCTCTCTCTTTCTCTCACACAAAGGACTCCATAAAAATATTTAAAACCGTTCCTCCCACCAGTGTATGACTCTGAACATTATTGAAATAAATGTTGAATCTAAAATGTAAAAGTGTAAATACAGCTTTAGGCTGCATGAACAGAAGTACTGATTCCAAGTCATGAACTCATTCTGTGTTCAAATTGTGCGCACCAGATTTTAAGAAAGATTCATAGATGTTGGAACTGGTGAAGGGAAGAGCAATAAGGATGATCAGAAAGTTAGAGATGAATTCTTGTGCGGAGGAGAGGGAAGGGAAGGGAAGGGAAGGGAAGGGAAGGGAAGGGAAGGGAAGGGAAGGGAAGGGAAGGGAAGGGAAGGCATTTAGGCTTAAGAATTTGGAAAGTGTTTCATTTTTCCAACTAGACATAGAAGGCTCTAATGCTGGGAAAGGTGGAAGGAAAGAGAAGAAGAGGATGACCAGCAGCAAGGTGGATGGACTCAGTTACAGTGACAATGGATGCACCATTAGAAGATTTGGAAGAAGAGATTAGGGATAGATTTTTATGGAGAAAATCTATGTGGTTGCTAGGAGCCGACAACAACTTGATGACACAGAATCAATCACTCATCTAAATTGGGGCTTCAAAAACTCATTGGAATGGCTGGGGGAGTATTTCTGCAATATCTATCCCAACTTTGTGTGCAGAGATAAAGAACCAGATGGTATCCTTGGATCATAGGTGGGAAAATATTTTCTCCAGGAGGTTTGGCAACCAATGCAATAAGACAGAGATAATATCTGTAGCTGTGCACCTGCCAAAAACAAAGAGATACTTGCCCAGTTATGCTAAAGGGAAATGCAAATTCCCCCCTCCCTCCTTATCCACAGAGGAAGCTTTTAAAATATCCCACAGATATACAATATATAAGGCAAAGGTTAGGAAAAAGGATCTCTGGCTGAAAACACATTTTTACAAAGGGCCAATGCTCAACCTCTGGTCGGTAGGTGTGCTATTGTGTAATGGCCTTCCCCATTTTTCTTTGCTTGTCAGAAAATGAGGTAGTCGAGGAGAAGGAACAGTGTGTGCAACTCTAATGCTTTTGCTGGCCATGCCCACCCTGAAAATTAAAATTGATATTCAAGAGACAAGCTATTGGGATCATGAAGTAATTGATCTCCTGTTTGGTAACTCATGAGAAAACCATCATTATTTGATGGCTGCAATGTGATGTGGAGAAATTGGTAAATTTCATCACAAACGTGGGGAAGAACCAGGTAACTTAACATTCTTTAGACTCAGAACTGGCATTCCTTATTTGACTATGTATTATGCTTTCAGAAAAAAGGCAAGTAAGTAAAAGTTTCTAGTTAACTATGATGCTGCTCTAATTTGTAACTTTTGCAAATCCAATGCACATGGTTAATTTATGGTTCAATATATTGTGCAAATCTAAGAAAACAGGTTAACTCAGAATTAATTGAACATATTTATGAATGCAATCTCTTTCTCTGTGTGTGAATAAGTTATTGTGTGTAATGACACGTTTGTGTATACTGTATCCTTTCCAAGAAATAGAGAATGAATAGCATTTTAAACTGGATGAGACATTTATGTACCCAGTTAATTTTAACTTACTGGTAAGTTTCAGATATATTACAAATACAGGTAGTCTTCACTTACTGACTACTTCATTTAGTGACTGATCAAAGTTACAATGACACTGAAAAAGTAACTTTATGACCAGTCCTTGCATTTATGACCTGCATGGTGTCTCACAGTCACATGATCGACATTTGGGCACTTCACAACCAGCAGATATTTACAACTGTCACAGTGTCCTGCAGTCACATGTTCATAACTTGGGCGCTTTGCAACTGTCTTCCAACAAGCAGAGTCAATGGAGAAGGCAGCAATAAAAACAGAAGTTGTAGTCACGTGATGTCTCGCTTAATGACCGCAGGTGATTTCCTTAACAACCATGTTGGAAGTGAGGTTGTAAGCCCGTCACAGTCATGTGATGTCTTGCTAAAACAATCACAGCAGAAGTGACGTAAGCCCGTCATCATCACGTGATGTCTCACTTAATAACCTCAGATGCTTTGCGATGGAGTTGCCGGTCCCATTGTGGTCACTAAGTGAGGACTACCTGTATATGAATAAACAAATAAATTTCTTATCTTTGTAAGTTCTCCTTTAATAGAGAATAAATCCTATTTGGTTAAAATATAAAAAAAGGAAATAAAAATACTGTAATGGCAATGTAGGATGAAGTGGTAGTTGAGAAAAATATATACTAAGAAATTAATTGTAATGAATTGGATCCAAGCTAAACAACCCCATTCAGCCATGTTGAAATCTGAGATTCAGTTTTGAATCACTGCTAGGTAACATTTGAAAGCTGACTTTGCACACTGGTCTCCCTTAAATTTCAAACTGTGGGTAATTTAATTTAGATAAAACCCGGTAGCCCAATGGCCCCAGGTTTTCAAACAAGCAAATGAAACATCACTAGGGGTGGGGAGAGAATTTAGAGAGGGGAATGGTAGATGGGGAAAGCTTAAACCTCCCCCCTCTTCCCGTTTTTCTGTGGCTTAAATTCCTCCTTCTAGCAAGTCAAAATACCTTGTAATTTAACTCTTCTGCTCAGTGAATAGCAGCCTAACTCCTGAAAATTGACTACTGCTTCACATGTTCTGTGGGGATTACCATGTATTGATTCTTCTTATTAGATTTATCTTCTTCAGGCTCTTTCAATATATTTTTTGGATCAGAACTTTCTGTCTCTAAATTATGTTCAAGTTGATACACAATTTGGAAGGGCAGAAGCTTCCCAACTCTCATGGTAATCCATAGTTAGGTTCCAAATATACAAATGTAGAAATAGGCATGACCTCCCTTCTCAACATTGGCAAAATCTCTTCCTTTATGTGTTCCATTCCCGGTCAAAGCTAGGTGGTTGCTAGGAGTCGGCAAGAGAGAAAACTCAGCAGCGGGTATTCAAGATAAGATATTTCCCAGTAATGAGGAGGAAACTTCCAATGAAACAAGCAACTTAATGGCAAGACATATTGATGATCAGTTGTGAACAGTGGGGGAAAAATACCTACGCTAGAAGTGGCATGGCATCTCAGTTTGTCTCCTTAATTTTGTTTTGCAAAGCAGGTGTATGTTGGGAAGGGGGTCTGATCCAGATCAGGGCCAGCAAGTAGAAGTGGAGTTAACCCTTCTCCAATGGGCTTTAAAAAAAAAAAAACTTAAGTTCTCCCGTTTATCAAAAGCTAATGGTCAAATACAAGTAAGAATGGAAGAGCTAGGGGCCAAAAGAGTAAATGGGTGGGTGGGTGGAAGAATGGCTAGCTGGCAGAAATCTTAGAAATTGTCAATCCCATTGTGGCTTAGAATGTAAACCTGTGAAGGGTCTCTTCTAGGTTTATACATCGGTGTGGATAGTTCAAAGCCAGGCATTTCTGGAACAGCAAAAAGCATAAAAGAAAAAAAATGGATTAAATGATGTAAGGTTTTCAGTTGAAAGAGGAGCACAAAGCAGTCAACAACTCAGTAGATGTGATCTGGGATTAGTAATTTAAATAAATAATTTAAAAGATATTTTAACCACGTTATGTCAGGTGCAAATATGTCTATTGGACATCAAGATGATGCATAGACAGGATATATGATCTGCCACGTTTGGAGAATGGTGCAGTAACATGTCAATCGTTATGCCAAGATTAGCAGTAAACTCTCTGTTTTTTAGCTCTTTTGAATAGTTCTCAGAATATAGCTCTTTGCTGGCACTTTGGAGGAGAAATCTTAGGGCCATCATACATGTTAAAGCGTTCTGTTGCGATTGCAATTATCTGGAGAAGGTTCCGCAGATCACTCAGAATGGAAGGAACCCTTCTGGCTGCAAAAGGTGATCTGAGCAGCGACGGGATAATTGAATTGCTATTCTGCCAGCACTGCTACTGTATTTTTCTACCCTCCCTCTTTTCAAAAGGCATTGCATCTCCCTCTTTTCAAAAGGCATTGCATCATAACCTTAATTAGCTAGAAAGCAACATCACTGAATCAGACAACTTGATTAAATCCAACACTGGTTAAATCCTCATCACTTCCCCCGAGCTCCAGATAACTGTATCTAGAAAACTACATGCAGTTTTGTGAAAAAGTCTTCACCCCTTTGCCAGTCTTTGCTACTGAATGCTACTGAGTGTCATGTGGGTCCTACTAATATATAAAGGGAGTCTGAGGGAACAAATTACAGTAAAGTCTGACACTGTGATGAAGCTCTTGTGACGTTCACAGAACCCTAATATTTTTTACTGAGCTGCGGGTACATGTACCAACTATGTTCACAGTAGTTATTGCCTTCATTTTACTTTCTTCAACTCAATCAGAGTAAGGGAACGGTATGATACTGAGTTGTCATATTTACAAGGTCTCCATTAAAAAAGCAATTTCCAAATAAGAGTTTGAATTTGTTTGACTATAACATTTAAGCCTTTAAGTGTACTTAACTGGATTTCAAAGATTCACTCCAAAAAATGTTTTAGTTTTGCTTTGTCAAGCTACTGGAAAATGAATCTCTGGATATTTATACATGAAATAAAATTAGCATAACATAATACTTTACACACAGCAATCCTACGTTCTGGGGTGGACCATTGCTGTTCAACCTTCTAGTTGTTTCTCCCTATCTCTGTCCTGGGCTTGTTTCCTGCATTCTGTTTCAATGGAAAGAAAAACATTTAGAAGAACCAAATCACTGCTCCCCCAGCCATGGAAATGGAGAAAGGCAGGAGGCAGATCATAACCCCTCCCCCAACTCCAGTTTGGTCCATTCCTTCTCCCTCCCTACCTCAGGCACGTCATTCCTGGGGCCATAAGATTTCTTAGTCTCCTTCTTCTAAGATTGGGGAAAGGACCCTGAACACAGAGAGGAGCATCCAATATGCATCTTCTCTGCTATCTCCCAACCAACAGTTCCCAGGGTTGGGAAATTTCTCCAAGGAGATGATGGAATCATCTGGCTGTTAGGATGTTTTCCCCTTGCAACATCAGTTTGGTTTGAAAACATGCCCAATAAATACGCACAAATTTTCATCAAGTTAGGCAGCAGAAACTTTGGTACAAACCCCACATTGGTATTTCTGAAAAAGCCATCCAAGCAAACAGTTCCAATCAAGCCCCTTTCTGAGACAGTGGCAAGGCTTGTTATGGTGAGTGATGGCCTTCATCACTGGGGCATTGACTTGGATTCCCTGATTTTTTAAGGCTAACCAGACCTGAGAAACTGTTCTAGATAAGGTCTTACCCTACATAGGAACAAAGAGAAGATGCTACTAATTCTGGGACACTGAATATCGCCTATTTGCCCTTTTGGAAATCCTCAATAATGCTCTAATGCCACAATGAAGCAGTAAGTCAGGAAAGTAATTGCTGAATGGTGCCTGTACCATTAAAGTAACACAAGATCTGTTTTCAAAAGCAGCTAGAAAAGCAAGGCCTAAGTTCTCTGTCAGGAAAACTGGAATGGAAGGGCTACATAAAAATGGAATGACAAGGCATGGAGCCGATCAGCTTTTTTAACTATCTGGGTTGGGGACACCTGAAGAGCATCAGGTGTTTTTAAGTCTGCACAACCTGATATGGTCCAACCCAGATTCTGAATTTGGTGTTTACTATTTGCATTGAAAAGACATGGAAGCACTTCTTCCAATAAAAGTAGCAGACAAAGAGTTTTCACATTAAAAGGCTCACAGAGAAGAGGAAGAGGAGGGTTTGGTAGATGCATGTTCTGCCTTTTCATTCAGAAGTCCAAGGTGGGATACATAGTATTCCTCCTCTTCATCTTTGTCCCCACAAATCCTTGTGAGTTGGGCTGAGATAGCTCCCGCCCCCATCCAGATGAGGATTTCAGTCCAGGTTGTTCCACACACCTGATTTTTGTTAAAGAGAAACCTGTCCATTTGCAAGGGAATGAATAGCATTACATCTAGCTGAGAAGAAAAGGATAAAGGATGATATTTTTTGCTTTTGAAATAGATCAACATGTACCTGGACCAGATGACAGTGGTGGGAGAGCAGTGTCTGCAGAGGGCAGAACCAGGGCTGTCCACAGGATGCAACATTGTAAAAAGAAGGGGCGGGTTTTGGTTGTGCAGTCATGGCCAGGTGTAGTGGGAAGAAGGAGTGACCTTGAAGGACAGGGAGAAGAGCCACTACCAAGACAACAGACAGATAAAAGAAACCTGAGTTCAGGGCAGAACTGTGACCTGAGAAAACGTCTCTGCTGCAGGAGGCCCCTGGGCAGAATGATGAAAGCACTGTTGCAATACAATCTAAGCCCCTTTTGTACATATGCCACAATGTCACGTGCATGTACAAAGGGGCAGAGTTTACAACACGATGCTGTAGGGCTGTGGACGCCCATAGATGGGAGACAGGGCAGGATACAGGGACGTGCTTCTATATTATTGCATCCGAACCATCTGAAATGATTCACATCTCTTTTTACCTCCAAAGCCTCATATGAAAAAATTATCACTGACCTTTAAGAGCCAATGTGAATCTGCTGATATGGCATGTCAGGTTTTTTTCTACCTGGAGTAGGAAGGTGATGTCATGGCTGGTGATGTCAAGAAAGTGATTGCGTGGAAAACACACACATCATTCTGCAGTATCATGGAAGAGAGCGAAAAGCTAAATCGATAGGAAGAAATACATCCCGGTCTATGGAATGGTGTTTTGGTTTTAGTGCTTGATTTGAAACAGTATAGTTTATTATGGTCATTCCCTTCCAGTTGGATGATCATTAGTGGCACGGATTTCTCTGTCCAATAGTCTGAGTCATATTGGTGCTGAGGTGTGTGTGTGCGCGCACATGTGTGTGTGTGTGTCACACCTGAAGTTTTTTTGTTTTTGGAAGACAAGTGCAGTGATGGGCAGGGCAGTACCTAAACTGGGCAGGGACGGGATTGTCTGTATTTTTCAGTTGTTTTCAGCAGAGATTTGGAGAATTGGCTTTTGGGTTTGGTTTTGTTTTTTTATGTTAAGCCTACTTTAGGGATTATACAACAGTTATTTCTGGCCTCAAAATGGTAGGAGCCCATGCCACGAATGTTAAGTTGTGTCTGAGGATCTCATGGGCTGCAAAAAGAGGAGTAGGGTCCTTAGGCCCTATGGTTGTATACTGTTGACTCCAGGGCAGCCCCCACCACCCAATGGTGACATTGTTCAAAGCTAGTTGGCCTGTTGAATGCAGTGGGAAAAAGAGAGAGGACAGAGCTGACCATAGAGACAGATCTCTGAACCTGTCAGCTTAATATTATGTTCCTCCCCTCCCCCCAGCAAGAAAATTAGCTCCCATGAATTTATTAAGAACTTCTCCTACTGCATCTTTTACTTCAGTTCCTGGATTTCATCCCCAAAAGGCTGCACTGTCATTTTTCTTGTGTTTTAGTACAGCCTTCCCTAAATAATTATGCTGAGACTGCAATGCCCAGTATCCTCACCAACTTTAATCCCATCCCCTGAATTGCTCAAGCTATGGTATTCCCTGTGACACTCTATGGAAGTGAAAGTTAGACTTTAAGGAAGCAGGGCAGGAAGAGTATTGATGCCTTTGAACTTTGGGGTGGGAGAAAACTCCTGAGAATACCGTGGTCAGCCAGGAAAACAAACCGATGGATCACTGAAAAAAATCAACCCAGAGTTCTCACTCCAGGTACAAATGACCAGGCTCAAATTATCCTACTTCAGACACGTTATGCAAAGACCTAGCTCTCTGAAGAAGGCAATAATGCTGGGAAAGGTAGAAGGAAAGACAAGAAGAGGATGACCAGCAGTAAGGGGGATGAACTCAGTTAAGGTGGTGATGAATCCCCTGTTGGGAGGCTTGAAATAACAGGTTAGGGATAGATCGTCATGGAGAAAATCTATCTATGTGGTTGCTGGAAGTCGAAAATGACTTGATGGCACATAATCAATCAATCAATCAATCAATCAATCAATCAATCAATGTACCAAGCCCAAGGCCTACTCACTGGGTTCTTCAGTAGAAAGGTTTTCTAAGTAAAACATGTATTTAGGTGGCTTGCGAAAGAACTCTTCATGCATAGAATGATAGTGTTGGAAGGGATATCAGAGGTCATGTGGCCCAACCCCCTTCTCAGTTCAGGATCATCTAAATAATTTGGACAAAGGTTTATTCAACTGCTGTTTAAAGTCATCCAACATACTACTCCATGAAGCAATCTATTCCATGCGTTGACAGCATCTACTGTCAGGAAATTCTTCCTTACTGTATATCTAACCCAGATCTACTTCCCTTACTTTCAACCCACTAATTCTGGTCCTACTCTCCAGGGCACAAAGAACAAGTCCACTCCCTAACCCTTCACTTCTACATGACACCCTTCAGATACCCGATGGCTGCGATCACATCTCCCCCTAGTTTTTTTCTTCTGCAGACTAAACATACCCAGGTCCTTTAACCATCCTCATAGGGCTTGGCTTCCAGTCCCTTCACCATCTTGGTTGCCCTCCTCTGAACTCATTCCCATTTGTTGTTGTGCATTTTAGACTGCAGTGCTCAGAGCTGGACAAGTGGAGCCTGACCAAGGCAGAGCTGAGTAGGACAGTTACTTCCCATGATCTGAACTCTATTCTATGCTCCTATTAATTTGTCCCAAAATAGCAGCTGTGTCACACTCTTACGCATTTGACATGTCACATGGGCACATGGAGATTTTCCCAATGAAAGAGCTGACCAATCAGAGTCTCCCACAATACAAAGGAGTTCTGTGTACATCATAGACCTGGGAACACCCAAACTACAGAGCACACCAATGCTGCCATATATTCTTCACAAACACATGAAAGATATATCCATGGAGTCCTTGGGGTTCTCTGAGCTTGGCTGTTTTCTTGGAAATGTTTCGTTACCTGGCTAGGTAACATCTTCAATGCTAGAATGGAATGGGGTTTGCTCTCTGTTTATATACTGTGGCATGCCCTGGCAGTGTTGGTGGGGGTGGGGGTTTTGTCTTGTTTTATTTTTTCCCCCTCCGGTAGCTCCTTGATTAGGGTATTGTTTATTGCTTGATTGTATGTCTGCTGATAATCGTGGTGTTAATCTCTATTTATCTTGGTGATGATTGCTGGTGAGGAGATGTTCTGGTTTTTTGTTTTCCTTTTTATTGTCTCTTTTGAATAGTGTATAGGTGTTGTTTATCTCTATGTGCCTGTTGATGGCTGCCTTGTTTGAATACCAAGCTTCCAGGAATTCCCTCGCATTTTTGGATTTACCTTGGTCTAAGATGCTGACAGTTTCCCAGTTGAAACTATAGTTAAGTCTGTCCATGTATTGTGAGGTTAAGGAGTTGTCATCGTGTCTTCTGATTGCTAGTTGGTGTTCATGGATGTGCTCTGCTAGCCTTCTGCCTGTCTGTCCTACATAGTGGTCGTTACAGTCCTTACACTGTATGTTGTAGATGACTCCTGTTTTTTTTTTCTTGGGCTACTGGGTCTTTTGGTTTGCTTAAGATGTTTTGGAGGGCTTTGTGTGATGGAATGGAATTATGAAGGCCAGGCTCAGGGAGATAAACATTTTCTTAGCTCTCCGGAGGAGCGTGGGAGCAACAAGAGGATGAGACTGGCACCTCCCTGAGGAATTCACACTGTTGTGGCTGGCTGGCTTCAGTTCAGTTGGCTGAGCTGGGATTTCAGTCTGGGAAGATTCTTGCTAGAGGTTGTAGCTAATAAACATAGCTGAACTGAATCTGCATTGTCTTTTGGAGTTCCTTGGGCTAGGCCTGACATCAATCTTCCCAGACTCAAGTACCAGCTCCCAAGCCAGCCAGCCACAACAGTGTGAATTCCTCAGGGAGGTGCCAGTCTCATCCTCTTGTTGCTCCCACGCTCCTCTGGAGAGCTAAGAAAATGTTTATCTCCCTGAGCCTGGCCTTCATAATTCCATTCCATCACAGTTTGTGTGCTATGGAGATGCCATGTGGTTGTTATAGTCTGTTGGTAGTTTCTGAGATGTTTCTGATGTATGGCAATGTTATCCTTTTCATAACTTGTGTAGGTTGTGTTATAGTAGGTTGAGTGGTCAGGCACTTTTTGATAAAGTTGCATGGATATCCATTTTGTTCGAAGATGTTGTATAGGTGCTCTGTTTCCTTTTTCTGCTGTTCTGGGTTACTGCAGTGTGTTTGTGCTCGTTTGAATAATGTTCTTACATAGCTCCTCTTGTGGGAGGTTGGGTTGTTACTTTGGTAATGGAGTACTTGATTAGGGTGGGTTGTCTTCCATTAGACTTCGGTTTCTAATTTGCTGTTGTTTCCTCTGCTGATGAGGATATCCAGGAAGGGTAGTATGTTGTTATTTTCTTCCTCTGTGGTGAATTTTATTTATTTATCATTTATTTATTTATTGGATTTCTTCCCCGCCCATCTCCCCCACAATAGGGGACTCTGGGCGGCTTATTCCTTTGAAGATGTTGTTGATAGTTTCATGTGTCTTCTCTAGTTCTTTTTTTTATTATAACAAAGGTGTCATTTACATACCGGATCCATACTTTAGGTTGTATGTGTGGAAGTGCTATAGTTTCTAGGCGTTGCATTACAATCTCTGCTATGAATCCTGAGAGTGGTGATCCCATGGGTGTGCCTCTGATTTGTTGGTATATTTGTCCATCAAACTGAAAATAGGTAGTGAGGCAGAGGTTGATGAGGTCCATGATTCTGAGTATTTTGATCTGGGTATATTTGGTTAGGTCGGGTATGTTGTGTAATACTGCTGATATGGATTCTTTTGCTAGTTCTGGGTTTATGGATGTAAAGAGTGCTGTGACATCAAATGAGATCATAATTTCATCTTCATCTATGTGTACATCTTTGATTTTCTGGAGGCACTGTAGTGAGGATTTGATAGAATGTTTGCTCCTCTCTGTGAGATGTCCAAGCTTTTTTGTCAGTTCTTTCGCTGTGTTGTATGTTGTATGACATGCCACTGTATATAAACAGAGAGCAAACCCCATTCCATTCTAGCACTGAAGATGTTACCTAGCCAGGTAACGAAACGTTCGCAAGAAAACTATCACGCTCGGAGAACCCCAAGGGCTCCACAGTTCAACCCTGAGCTGCATACATTCTCTTCTAAAGATATATCCCCATAAACAGAATTAAGCGGACAGAATTTAAAAAGGGACCAGAATATCTTTGTTGCGAGTGACCTTTTTCAGAGGGCATGTAGTTAAGAACAGTCAAAGGTGAACATTCAGAATGAAATTAAGACTTTGCTACTAATTAAGTTTGCAAATGTGTTATGTAATGTGCAGATGTCATACGAACCTCTTACATAGCTTTAAAGGGGAATTGAACATACGGGGAATTGGCTTCTTGATGGCTGTTAGCATTATGGAAACCTCCCAATCAGACATGCTATTGAATATGTTATTGGGGGAGCAGGTAATGATAAAAGGATGTTGCCTTCAGCTCTCCTTATGGCTTTTCCTGGAGCAACTGCCTGGTTGTTAATGGACCACATCAACTATCTCAACCTGCTGTCCTCCACATGCATAGAGCTACAATTCAGATTTTTCAGCCAGTGGCCATATTAATGGAGACTTCTGGGAGTTCTAGAGAGCATCAGGTTGGGGAAGACTGAACTAATAGGACTTCTGTCCTTTAACTCTTCTCTGATTAATCAAGATATTCCACTGAAGCTCTTCTACCATGTGGGCAAAATTGGAAATAGATGGGAAGACAACACTATCTGTAATGAACCCATAAATGACACCAGCATACAGGAAAATGATTGCCCGTTGTACTGAAAATGCAAAAAGGACATTAAGTATTGTTCAGCTTGGATTATAATGCCCGTGGGACCTTTCTGTGGAACATTGGAAATGATTGCATGTAGAGAAATGACAGGTCCTTTCAGCAAGCAATTTAATAAGTCTAACTGTTAATAAATATCAAATGAGGAATAGTGAGAGAGTGAGTCAGAGGCATTTATTGGCTCTGTGTACCTCTAGCATTTCCTCAGCTGCAATGACTGTGATACAGTTGATTCCTCTGAGCAGGCACATGGCACCTCAAAGGTTGATTTTAACGTGAGGATGTTGTAGAAGGAGAGCTGTGTTAATTTACTGCATCTGCCTTTTAATAAAATGTGTTGGTTGGAAAAGGTGCTACCAGACTCCTCCTGATTTTTAACATGGAGGAGTTCCTTTGCCCATAAAACAACCTGCCTATAATCGATACTAGAGATTGGCTCAGCCTGAAGCTTTAGGTATGATCCTTTATGTCACAGCCGGCAGTCACTCAGAACAATTTCTTCACTTTCTCACATACAGATAATAGACCATAGACCAGTGTTTCTCAACCTTAGCAACTTTAAGATGGATGGACTTCGACTCCCAGAATTCCCCAGCCAGCCATCCTGGGAGTTGAAGTCCACTCGTCTTAAAGTTGCTAAGGTTGAGAAACACTGCAACAGACAAATGTATTATCTTGCAGGGACACAAAACTTCCACCCAGTTCTGTATTAATAGTTCCTGGGAAGCTGTGTGCATTGTCTGTTGAAAAAGCAAGATACAGTAGTAACTTAGCTGACATTTACTGATCACTGTCAGCAGGCTGGTATTTTGAGTTAAGAACTCCAGGGTTCAGCAATGTATGAGTCAGTACATAGAACTCTGTACTCCCCTCCCATAGAGAACTGCTAATAGACTTATCTTGATTTTGTGTTCCTAGGTCTTCATACAAATGACAAAAGGTGCAACTGACATGACCACAGCATGCAAACTGGCAATGTTATAACATTCCTGCTTTCCGCTGGCAAGGAAGATGAGCTTAGAGCAGGGGTTTGGATTGGCCTCATCCTGCCAAATGTCACCCAGATACTGACATTGGACTCCCAGAATTTCCAGCCTGCATGGCCTTTACAGAGTACCACATTGGGGAAGACAGGAGTAGAACATATGGGCTTGTAAGTCAACACACTAGTTTCTCAGCTGGGGAAAAAGCAGAGATGTTGTTGTCACGGGGATTACACCTATATTGCAGTTCCCAGGGGAGCAGGAAAAATGCCAATGATGTCGCCAAATGCATCAATCACCTTCCTGCTGATCTTGACTCTTTCGTCTCTATAAAATGCCTTTTCCTCTCTAGTGCTTCTGGATATAATGCTATTTTTTAAATGTGCAGGTGATGCTAGCTGAAATCCCAAAAGCAGAAGGGGTTTAAGATTCTGAATGGGGAGAGAGATGCATTACTTCTTTCAAAACCAGAATGAATGAAGCATGCACACCCATCAGGGTATTTCCTCTTAGGAAAAGCAATCATATGCAAAATGCAGAATTAAACTAATGGTTTTTTTGTTTTGAAAAACCGAATATTATTACCTAGATATTATTACATAATAGTATGTAAAATGAGAGATTTGTTGAAAACATTGCAATTTTTGAATTTATGCAAAATCCAGCCTCTTCTTTTGTCTTCTCTATGTTGTAAAATTTTGCTTTCCATATATGGTATTTATGCATTTATTCATATTTAATAGGGCTGTGGAATGCTTATGTCTCAATTCCAAAAAGTGGCTTCAGAGTGTAGGAGTACAAACATAGCATTTGTCTGCAGCCCTTTAATGTAACTGTGTCTTTTCCCTCAATCATGAAATTAAGATAACTAGTTCAGAAAGATCTAGCTGAAAATGTATTTTGCCAAAAAAATGAAAACAAAACTTAATTGATCATACACGATACAGATGGTATATTAATGTTAAGAGCATCATTCAAATACTTGTAGAATCAGAAGGGTTAGGGTTAGGGATAGCAGGGAAGGGATATGGGGTTTGTGGGATATGGGCAGAAGAGATCATTTGTTGTATTTTAAGAGGAGGTGATAAGTTACTAAAATTCTTTATTTCTGTACATTAACGCAAATAAAAAAGAAAGGGCAGAGGATGTGTGCTCAGACAGAGCACTGCATGTTTAAATATGGGGTTACATGTGATATACATATCTAACCAAGCTAAGAGTGTTAGCACAAATCAACACTTACAATGTAGGAAGAAAGTATTTTCACAAGAGGATAAGAAGCAGTGTGAGGGAATCCCCTCCCAAACTTTCTTAAGAAATTCCTTTGTATTGGAAACTTTTTGTGGACGGCAACTTAAAGTTCCATAAACCCAAACTCATCCAAAGACTCAAATCTGAGATATTTTCAACTCTGCATATTCTGGCAACTTCACCCACCACTGACCACACCACTCAGAAGCCCTCCAATGACTTATTTATCTTTAAATTAAACTTAACTGCAATAAAGTTATTTGCATCTGATCTAGAGAAACCCATTCTTCCCCATGCAAGCCCCCTCCTTCTAAGATCCAGTTCCAACCCAATTCTCTGTGGTCCAAGTTTGACTCATTGTTTAACAACTGCCTTGTAACTTTTTGTATAAAACATTTTGGTATCGCAAAAAAGTACCCAAATTTTTCATGATTTCTAGTGTTTTTTATTTTTTCCCATTTTATTGTTTTTCCTTCTTTCTTTTTTAGTCTGTTCTGTTTAACCTTTAGCCATATAACTTAACAGTCTATATAAAATGAGTTTTGTCCTTTAACAACGTTACTTGTACTAATTGAATCATTAATTGTATTGGTTTAAAAAATTAATGAAATCACTACCTTTCAAAAGAAAACTACAGCAACAAAAAAAGACCCAATTGCTACATATTTTATACAAGGTTGCTTTTTAAAAACAATCCTCAACCATTAACTACAAAAATACGTCCACAGAAAGGGAACAGAGTCCAGTTAAGTTATAAAACCAAGACACCAATATTTTAATGATATTATTGCACTGCATGATAAAACAAAGAGAGATGGATGAGTGGGCATCACATTTATTAATACAACTCATTAAAAAACAGCTTGTTTTTGATTTCGCTCTTTGTAGGTCCCTTCATACAAATCTAGCAAGCCTTGATAGCAATTTACTTTAAAAAACAGACAAATTACAGAAATTACCATGAAAATGCAAAGCAAAAAGTATTTCTGAGTAGTTAAACAAAATACACAGATTATTTGCATTTTTAAGGTGACTTCTCTAAGGCCACAAAGGGATTATAAAATGCCAAGAATAAAACTGAAAGGGCAAGTGTTGGATTCTTAAACTAGAATGTGATCTTGTGTAAAGTTTTTACACTACAAATTGTATTTCCCAGTCCCATCTGAGTGGAGTTATTGCAGTTACAAAGGGTTATGCCAACAGCACAGATATAATAAAAGGTTTTAGGTCAAACCTTTCCCCATTTCCATGAACGTACCTTGTTCCAATATTATAGCTTATACATAGCTCAGGGTTCAACTGTTGGGTTCTTGGGGTTCACTGAGCTTGGTGGTTTTCTTGCAAACATTTCAATACCAGCTAGGTAACATCACTGGTGCATGTGGCCATTCTTCCATGCGCTGATTATGTTACCTAGCCTACTAATGAAACCTCTGCATGAAAACCACCTAGCTCAATTAACGCCAAGAACCCAAAAGTACTGAAGAGAGTAAGGAAGATGACCTTGACGGAGATATGCAAGATCCATTGCCAGGGCAATGAATGGTAAAACACATTTTAAGTCCACAACAGACAGATAATATTTGAAAGAGGCTCAGACAGAAAGCTTCCTAATTCACTGAACTATAAGTAGTAGGAGAAGGTACAACATAAGCAGACTTGCAAGGTTCTGCTATTATAGTTTTAGCTTTCCTGTGGAGTTGATCTCTTGGTCTGGGCTACTAGTGGGGTTAAGTATCTTGTATCATTCTTTTACTTAGAGCAGTCCTATTCTTATTTCAAGATTGTCTAAATCCTATACCAAGGAAACTTTTGCCCCTTTCTTCAAAGCATAGGGAAGCAGCAATTTCAGGCAAAATATCCAAGCACGGGACCATACTTCATTATAATAAAGCTACTTTGAGCTGATGGTCTTCATCCATCCATCCATCCAAATGACATTACCAAATGGTTACTGATGACTGAGTTTTCACATTATACTATGCTATGGTTCTATTAGCTGTGGCTTACTGACTGAAATCCTGGCTTCACAATGTACAAAACCAAAATCAAACAGTACGTATCTTGCCTTAGTGTGATGTGTGAACCCAGTCAATGATAGGTCTTTCACTGTTGCCAATTTGAATGCTTATACCATTTGTCAGATAACCAATCCACAGTGAACACTAGGTCTCTGCAGTGTTACAGATACAAAGGCAAAAAAACCCATTTCAGGATGTACAGGAAACACTTCTTTTCCTATGACCGTGTGGCAACTCTGGAGGCCAAGTGTGCAATCCAGGAAAAGATGCAGCTGCTTTAAGGAGTTTCAAACTGGAATTATGTTCATGCCCTGGCATGCTCTGAAGCATCTTTTTGCCTCTGAATCCGAACCACTGCACAGCCTTAGCGGATAGATCAATACAGTTGGATCCATGGTTGGTCAAACTCTGAGTTAGTTGGCTTGCCTGATGTTGTGAGAGACTGAGGTGACCCCCACATGTGCTGTCATTAAAAAAAAAAAAAGCCACACCAGACAACTGCAAAGATGATATACTTTGCCTTGTTGATTATATGCTATGAAACCTAAGCTATGATTGCAAGTTCTGTAAAACCTGTTACCCTTATTACAGGCAATTCAAAAATCATGAGGGTTTAAGCTGTTGATATCTAGGCAAATGAAATTGCACATTACTGGCACAATATGTTTAAAAATGGCCGTGTCAAATATACCATATCATCATGTGCTTTATAACATTTTATTAATAAAGGAACTCCTCTATAAATATTAAATTGAAAAAGCTGCAAAGGATGCCATTCTTTTTAAAATCATCCTCCAGTTATTTTACTTCTATAGCCTTCTTAGGCTGCAAATCTAAATCAGTACAATAAAACCTGGAATTGACTGATGGTTAAGGGAACTTGCAAACAGAGTGCCTTACTTATGCAGCCTAGCAGGAGCATAAATACTCACTCAAGCTAGGGTGGACATCTACAGGCTTCCCCGCCCCCCATTCTTATTACATAAAAGGTAGTCCTTGGTTAACAACCACTCATTCAGTGACCATTCAAAGTTACAATGACACTGAATGAGGAGACTTATGACCAATCCTCGAAGTTCTGGCCATTGCAGTGTTCCTGCAGTCACAGGATCGTGATTTGGGCACTTAGCAACCGGTTTGCAATTACATTACAGTGTCCTGCGGCCACAATTGCCATTTGTGATCTTCACTGCCGACTTCTGGCAAGCAAAGTCAATGGGGAAACCAGCAGGAAGTCGCAAATGGCAATCATGTGACATCGTGCTTAATGACTACGTGGGATTCGCTTAACAACTGCAACTGGAACTGTTGCAACTGCTGTTGAAAGTCAACAGTGATGTCACACTTTACAACTGTGTTGCTTAGCAGTGGAGTTGCCAGTCCCAATTACCATTGTTAATCGAGGATTACTTGTACAAGTGCAAGGCACTAAATCAGATAATATCATTGTGGGCTTTGATTTTCAAGCTGGTTTGCTCAAGCAAAGCAACTTGAATACCACTCTTGCAGAAATGTGTATGTCACCACCTTAATCAAAACTATTTTTAAACCCTTTGTTAGAACCATATGTCTGTGAATTCATTCACAAGAATGGACCGTTGTACACCAAATAATCAGTAACTGTTTGAACTACTATCAGGGCAGTTGGGAATTATCTGAATCATCTGGAGGTGGGTAGGAATTGTGTCAGTAGGTTCCTTGCATGAAAGGTGTAATAAAAACTAGCATTCTCAGTGTAGTCAAGATTCATTGCTACTAAACTATTCTCCAAACTATTTTCAAAATAAGATCAATTTTTGTTACTGATGAGAAAGGGTACACATATTCCATGAAGCTCCAACCACTTCCCTCTCAGCAATTCTGCCACTATTCTTGGTTAGTAGCAACTGTGTGAACATGAAGAAAGTAAAACAACATTTGTTAACAAAACAGCCAAGAGAATCTTACCTTCCCTAACCTGGTTTTAAACTGTAATTTATGTAACCTCCAGCCAACATGTCCAAAAGACTTGTTTGGCTGACAATTTGGGGAGCTGAACCAGGTTGGGGAAGATGGACATAATAAAAACATTTCTCAGTGTGACTCAGTGAAGGTAACTGGGCTGGCCCACAAGATGCTTTTAAAGACTGCAACATGAAGAGGACAAGAACAAATGCGACATGGTGCGCACACGTCACGTAATATTATCTGCAGACAAGGGGACATTTCAAATATATTAGCATCTCTTCATATAATTATGCTGATGAGTTGTCTGAGGCAATACCAGGTTCTTTTATGATTCTCGTTTCAGAAGCACATATGCCCCCATGACAGCCAGGAGAGCGTACTGTGAAAAAACAAACACATGGAACATTACTGAGTGCAGGCACCACATTCCACAGCACGTCTCATCAACTGCATGTTTGCGCAACTGGCTAGCCTTCCTCTGCTTCGCCCTGTCAGGATTGGCTGGGGATGTAGCTAAGCACATCTAGCAAGCAGTAGACTGGAATAAGCTGAATTAAAATACTGATGTAGTTTATGAAAAGCAAACAGTTGCCTATAAAGATGCTCCAGCAAACATGGATTTCCTTACACACAAAAGAAGTTACATTTGTTTCTTTCCTTTTTATAGCATTGTTATAAATATTGATACATTATATTATTTCAGTACAATGAAAGGTTACAGGTATTCCTGTTCCAAGTTACAAAGGCGCTGAACGAATGGTGGTTATGATCGATCCTTGGAGTTCCAGTCATTCCAGCACCCCCGCAATCACACAATCGTGATCTGGGTGCTTGGCAATGCATTTGCACTTAGGACCGGTTGCCAAATGCCCCATGATCATGTGATCACCATCTGCAACCTTCCTGCTGGCTTCCCAAGAAAGTCAGTGGGGAATCCTCCCCAGCCCCCCTGCGCTCATGCCGTGCTGGCCACTTGCGCATCCCCGGGCACCTTCCCCGACCTGCATCCCCTGCCCAACTTGTGCCTCCTGTGCACCCTCGCCTGCCTCTCACGCACCACTCACACCCTTGATGATCTGTGCCACATCCCCATGCACCCTCCCCGACCCATGTGGTGCCTCTTGCACACCCCCACACCCTTCTGTACCCTCCCTTCCCTTTGCCTCTCACGCACCCTTCCCGACCCTCTGTGCACCTCTCGTGCACTCCCTTGCACCCTTGCACACTCTCCCTGACCCTGCCATGCACCCCCCCTTGCTCCCTCTCCCACGCAGCAGCAGCCACTTACCTGCCTGCGGGCCTGGGACTTGCAACTTCCTGCTGGCTTTCCCAATGACTTTAGTTGTGGGAAGTCGGCAGGAAGTTGCCTCACCTAACAACCATGGGATTCAGTTAAAGACGGCAACCAGAACTGCAGGGATTTCCATTGCTAAGCGATGCAGTCATCACACTTTACAACTGCATCGCTTAGCAACAGATATTCCGGTCCCAATTGCCATTGTAAGTCAAGGACTACCTGTACTGACATTCTATTATTTAAATAGCGTGGAGTATTGAAAACAAAGAAGAAAAAATATTGTATCAATGTTAACTACAATTTAGGATTTCATTTTTTATTTATTAATTTATTTTTATCCAGAGTTGAGTCGTTGCTTTTTGTTTTTTCCTTTGAGTCAGTGTTGACTCGGGGCGACTGCCTGGACTAGTCCCTGCAGTTTTCTTGGCAAGGTTTTTCAGAAGTGGTTTGCCATTGCCTCCTTCCTAGGGCTGACAGAGAGGGACTGGCCCAAGGTCACCCAGCTGGCTTTGTGCCCAAGGCAGGACTAGAACTCATGGCTCCCAGTTTCTAGCCTGATGCCTTAACCACTACACCAAACTGGCTCTCAGAGTTGAGCATAACATTGGAAAAAAAAACTGTGACTCGCATCAAAGTATTTGTCGCATAATAAAGGTTTTGATCTTAAGCTAAGTACTGGCTGGCTGGAGAATTCTGGGAGTTGAAGTCCACACATCTTAAAGTTGCCAAGGTTGAGAAACACTGATATACACTGTTAGTATTGCCATTGCTGAAGAAGTTACATTCTTTTCCATCTGAGTGCCTCTGCGTATAAGGGAACGAAGCCAGCATCCTTGCTGGTATTTAGGCAGCAGGTAGAACTTGGGATACAGGAGGAATATACTGAAACGTGTAAAATTTGCATTTGATCAGAGTGATAAGGTAGGATTATATAATCAAATGATTCTTTGATGTGTTTCTAATACTAGGCACCCTCCCTTTGAAATGCACATGGGAATAAAAGATAAAGATGCCCTTCTGCAGAACAGAGTTGCCCACAACAACCTTATTTGGAATTAAATATTCTGCTTTGCAAAGGAAAACCTAATGCTTATTCATAAATGATATACAAGGTTTGTTTTCCTTGCCATTTTCCAGCACACAGGACTTAATTCCACACAGGTTTTTCGGAAGTATTTCACAAGTCAATCCTAAACACACTTAGGAGTGAAGTCTTACAGTCAGCTTATTTTTATTTATTTTTATATATACATATACATTTATTCATTCATTCATTCATACATACATACATACATACATATATAAAAATAAGCTATCTATATATCTTTCTCAAATTTGTCACCACCCATCTCGTTAAAAAACGACTCTGGGCGGTTTACAGAGAAGCTAAAATTAGTTTAAAATACATTATAAAATAATCCTGAATAAATAAGAAATAAATATAGTCTAAGAATTGATGTCAATTTTTCCGAGACTGGTTCACAGCTTGTTGGGATTACTAGAGGGTGACTGAATCTGTGATTAATTTTTAATTCATCTGAAAGCTAAGTAATTTTCTGACTTTTTTTTTTTAATGCACATTTTTAAGACTGAACAAGATGTTTCTCTTCTCCCCATTTACCTTGGAAGAGATCATCCTAGTACCACATTTTTTAGGGTGAAAATTTTCTGGAATGTACTTGGCTGAATGTGTCAGTCAATAAACTGGGATCAAATTGCTGACAATGTGCAACACTGGCTACATTCTCCTCAAATCTATTTATTTAATTATTAAATTTATATACTGCCCGACTCTCAACAGACCTCTAGTCCCTTCAGATGTGTTGAAAATATGACCCACATAATTTCCAGCCTGAAAGAGAAAACTATGTGAGTGGTAAAAGTCAAGTGATAGAATAAATCTTACTAGATGGTATCTTTCTCATCCAGTCTAAGCAAAATTGTTCATTCTAAATCTAAAGATCATTTTATAGACTCTCAGTTAAATCTGTACCCACCTTAAATTTTGGATAATCATTCATGATTATGGTCACCATTCCAACATACGGCAAAAACCTAATTGAAAGAAGTTAAAGAGAGTTGGTTGATTAATCAATGCAGTCACTGACCAAGCATTGTTGAACAGAGTAGCATTAAATCACTGCACTACTGTCTAGCTCAAAAATAGCATTTATGTTTATAATACAGATCTAAAATAGGTATAAATGAAATGTAATTTCCCTGTTAGCTAAGCCTTCAGTGCTGTTGCTGAAAATGTCAGGTGTTACTGATTTAATATATTAATAATTAAATTTATATCCTGCTTTATACGAATAGTATCAAGGTTGCTAATATTAAATATAGCATACATCATTATATAATACATAAAAACAAAGACATTAAAAAAATGCAGTGCAAGCTTAAAATACTTCTTCAGTAAACCTCTTAAAAACCCAAAGCTACAAATGTCGCTGCCTGCATGAAGCCACATAAGAACCTATAATTAGCCCTGTTGGATCAAGCTGAGGCCCACCTTAATTTGGCATTTTATTACACATGGTGTCCCACCAGATACTTCTGGGGTTCTTTGCCATCACCAAGTCCAGGCCTACAGGACTTCAAGACTTGTAACCTTGGATCTTCAAGCCTTCTGACTTGGAAGCAACCACCAGGGAGCCTCTTTTGCATTTCTGATGAGGATGAAGCTAAGAAAAGGACTTCTCCTGAGCACCAGAAAACCAAGGCAGGCTTATAAGGGAATCTGCAGGCTTTTAGAGAGCCTGGATTCAAGCCATATGGCAAGTGGGGTCAGCCTGTGGTCTGCAGGCCCACGTGGCCTCCCACACTCCATCTGAGTCCTTCCAAGCACAGGCCATTGAAACTTGGTGAAACTGGCTGAATTTTGGCAGAATGAAATAATATTTCAAAAAAGGGGAATACAAGACATTGGGAAGGAGAAGTTTTTTCATTCTCAGTACCACCCCCCAAGGACAAAACATGTCACTAACATTAAGTGGTAAAAGGCCAGATTTTGACAGCACAATTTTCAGTTTCATCCTCCCCCCCAATAAAATAAGGGTAGGAAAGAGGCCCCTGATCCTCAAGCTGTTGCTACAAGGGAAGCATACATTCTGGTACTGGGCTTTGTCAAATAGTTTGGTTTCAATATTCAGAGCTTCTCAAGTTTCCAAACACTTCCCAAGGCAGCCTGAAGTGGACATAATAAGAGCAATCCAAAAGAGATGTATGATCATGTTCACATCATCAGGAAATGATGTAATTGGTAAACTATTTTTGGGGCATCAATAAAACCAGGGTATCTAGGTCCAGATTGAATCCACAATCTGCAAACCTGAGGGCCAAACTAGGTAATACAGGTAGTCCTTGGTTAACAGCCACTTGTTCGGTGACTGTTCAAAATTATGACGGCAATGAACCAAGGGGGCTTATCACTGGTCCTTGTAGTTGTGGCCATTGTAGTGTACCTGTGGTCATGTGATCACAATTCAGGTGCTCAGCAGCTGGCTTGCAATTATGACGTGGCAGCGTCCCACAGTCATGTGATCACCATTTGTGACCTTCACAGCCAGCTTCCGACAAACAAAGTCAATGAGGAAGCGAGCAGGAGGCTGCAAATAGTGAACGCATGATTATGGGAGGCTGCGACCATGTAGGATTTGGCTAATGACGGCCACTGGCACTGTTGTCGTAAGTTGGCATGATCATGTGGTGTCACACCTTATGACCACATCATTTAGCAATGGAGTTCCTGGTCCCAATTACTGTTGGTAAGTGAGGACTACCTGTACATCAATCATGAAAGAACAGAGTGACCTTCAGAAAGCAGCCCCAAAGTGGAGTAGGCTTTCCAGAGGCCTTCTTTCTCAATCAATGAAAGCCAGCATCGTTTTGAATTGAGAAACAGACTCTTTGATACCTCCCTACAGAGGAAGAGTATGGTGGAGTGCTGCACAAAATTGCTGCCAGGACATGGCTGCAATCTAGGGCAGCCAGTTGCTGAAAATCGGGGGGGGGGGGAGGAATAGTCTTGACCTTGGGGAAAGTCCATCATGAGGTCAATATTCCCTAGACTGCCAAATGCTAGAACAGGAATCAACACTGACTGTTGGGCAAGGCTCGGTTCTCTCCCAAAACACAAGCGTCTACAGAGGCCTGTGGCCAGATGGGAGGGGGCAGTCCTGTAATGGGCCAACAGGAACACTGCATGTCCCCAACCCCTCTCAGGCTCCTCTTCCACGTGACCCTGAATCTTCATATAGGCCTTTTACTGTGTTTTCTGATGGGAAACACCAATTCCTGCCAGGTCACCTTGATGCCACCTCAGGTGGCAGCCTGGCTCCAAGACAGAGGCCAATTTGTAAGGCCTTTCCTTGACAAAAGGCAAGCAGGGCACTTCAGAGCTGGGACAAGGAGGGCAGGCAGATGAGCTCCTGGCAACTCCATGACACTTCCATGTTTTCTTGGCAGAAATATGGAAGTGATCTGTCCTTGCCTTCTTCTGGGATGTTTTTCCACTTCCCAGTCTAGCACTTCCTGATTGTCTCCCCTCCAAGTGCCAAACAATTTTGAACCTGATTAACTTTTTGCAGGTCAGACAAGATCTGCAAGGTGCTGCTACCTGCTATGACTCTCCCTCAAGCTGGACATGACTTCTGGAAACTTCACAGACATGTCCAAATAACTTTCTTGGAAATAGTGTGGAAGCTATTGCACTCTTTCTAGATTTTTTTTTACTTCCCAATCGACTTCAAGTCTATGATTTCCGAATGGTCTCCCATCTATAAGTACTGCTACCTGCTCTAGGCATTAAAACAATAATTGAAGCCAAATTTAGGGTGACATGTATTTCCACCTCGAAATGGTTGGAAATCATGCTACCATTTTTCAGCAACTGTTGTCAAAAGGGATTCCTAGAGCTCTTAAAAAGAGTTTTGAGGGTTGTATGTGGCCCTGAAACCCCAGGTGACTCATCCTGAAATAAATGTATTTTCCAAATCAATCCACAACACTGGCAGGGAAAAACAAAGAAGACAGAATTCCATCTGATGCTTCTCATGCTCCTGCGCACATCATTGATACACTGGTGTTCACAAGAGAGGCTGCTTGCGTAACCAGCATTACTTACCCTCGTGCTCTGCCTACAACATCTTTCTTTTCTAGCCAGTTCTGGCCTTCTTTGTACAAGCCCCTGTCATCAACTTCATTATTATCGCCCTTGGTCAAAAATTTGATGTTTCCATTTTCTCTGCAAGCAAGCAACAGGACAGGGAAGGTATTAGCACCTCATTTATAACAATTTATTAAATTGCCTACTAACTACCCAAAGGCAGGATCAGGTGATAAGATATCAATATGTACATGTTATCCTTCCTGTATTTTAATAAATGTCCAGGTGTTTTAGGACTGTTGCTAACAGAGCTAAACAACCATTTGGCCCTCCTGAATGCATTAACTACTATAGCCACAGAGTCATCTTAAAGAACAACAACAAAGGACTAGATTTATCAAGTATACTTGCTCTAGAAAGAGGTCTTCTAGAAAACAAGCACCACTACATATGAAAAAAATAAGCTACTAAATAAGATAAGTTTTTCTGCCATCAAGTAAAACGTCTTCATTACATTAATTTTGAAGTTCTTCTGCTATCGAGTAAAACTTCATTACATTAATTTTAATTTGCCAGGTGCTTAAAATCAGAGGCTAATTTTTTGAGCCAGATCAAGTCATGGAGGCCCAGTCTGTATCAGTGACTATCAGTCACAACTGCTTTCAATAGCTTAGTGTAGGCAGTGAAACTGTCAGCCTCCAGTTGTTGCTGAATTGCACCTCAAGGCTGCCCCCCTTCCACTATGCTGGGTGGGACTGCTGAAAGCTGTGGTTCAGCAATGTCTGGAGGGTCACAGATTCATCACCTCTGGCTTGTGGTGAGAGTTTATGATCTGATAAAGACGTTCCCAAGCTAAATGGTCAGATAGTCAGCTATGGAAATCACCTTAACCTGAAATCCAGAAATACATCAAATGGAGAAGCAATCTCCAGTATAAATGGTAGGAGATTTGTATTAGTCTATGGTGGCCAAAAAACAGGAGTCCAGTGACACCTTTTCAGATTGACACATTTCATTAAAAGGCCTAAACTTTTGTGAGCTACAGTGCACTTCATCATTAGATTTGCCACTCCATGCATCTGATGAAATGAGCTATAGCTCACAAAAGCTTGGATCTTTTAATGAAATTGGTTAGTCAGAAAAGGTGCCACCAAACTTCTTCTGATTTTTACCTAGTATAGAGCAGAGAGGTCTAAAGCACATCTCCTTTTAAGGCTGTCACATCACTCTGAAGCAATGTTTGAACAGTCATGTTGTAAAAATGGTCTTCTGAAAATGTCACAATGTTGTAAGAGTGATAACCCACTAGAAAAGTCAGGTTGGACATTTGTGCTACAAGAACACCAGGAAAACACTGATTCAGATATCCAGAATAGAGAGTGCCCTCCTCCCATAAAAGAGGAAGGAAAGCAAAATTAAAAGTGGTACTGGGAGTTGGCATTCAAGGGCCCAGAGAGAAGCCTGTCATACAACAGTTAAGGTAATGCTGATCCTTAAATAACCAATGTCTGCTTTCTTCCCCATCCCAATTAAATGTGTAGTTTAGCTTCTTTTAAATCCAATCCCCTAAAAAGACACAGGTACAGCCCTAGCACCCTCTAAAAGCTTCTGCCAGATTATAGGAAAAATTATAGTAGTAATGAATCAGTAATTCAACTTCACTTTACTAAAATTTAAATCCCAATAAATTCAACATTCAATTGTGTCTTGATTCTGCTCATTTCCCCATCTTAACTCCACCTACTACTTGGAATCCAGCTCAGAAAAGCCTTAACAACCCAACACAGGGCTGTTCATTGATTATACTTTGTATGGCCACCATTACTTTTCGTGAACTTTAATAACTCTGTGCACAATTGGAATATCTCTGCCTTCGACTTTGAAAACAACTATTTCTCCAGCCCTGATGGGGTCATCTCGGAAATTTGTCAAGAACAAGAGGTCTCCTCTATGGAAGGCTGGTTCCATACTGCCACTAGAGAAGAGAAGAGAAGAGAAGAGAAGAGAAGAGAAGAGAAGAGAAGAGAAGAGAAGAGAAGAGAAGAGAATTTTTACAATTAACACAATGATTACAGAAGAATAAATAAGCACAGGATACTTGAAGTGGTTTTGTGTTACAAGACCTAAAATGTTTCAAATGCTTACCCACAAATAGGTTTAAATCAATCAATCTATCTCAATGATGTAAGAAATTCTGTAAATCTTATCCATAGGAGCCCAATGTCATAGTACATTATTGGAAAAGTTCGATAAATGCCTATTTTAATAGTAGAGAATATACTTAGAACAGGGTTGAACTATTGGGTTCTTGGTGTTCTCAGTTTGGTCATGTTCAACCAACATCAGTGATGATGTAACCTAACCTTGTAATGAAATTTCTGCAGGAAAGCAACCAGGTTCAGCACCAAGAACCCAAACAACACCTATTTCTAACCTGTATAGATCAGGGTGCAGGAGACCATAAGCCAGAATTAGCCCTGGCTTCTCAGTCTGCCATCATCATGTATGAATGGACACACATGTGTTGTTGACTAATAAGGCTGCTTATACAACAGTACATGCTTTGTATAGGAAGAGGACCAAGAAGGAATGGCTAGCTTACTATGACCTAGCCAAACTTCACCATACAGTTTATTATAAATAGAACTTAATAGAAACAAGGAGAACAGGTTGAAGAAATAATGGTTATAAATACAACAACCTCCCACCCACACTCTGTTTCCTTATTCCCAACTTGGGAGAGAAATAGGACAAAAATTGTGGGCTGCAGACTAACCCAGCAAACAAAGTGTTCATAGAGAGACATACCTGAGCACTACTACAATTGGACTCTCGCTCCCAGTGATAACAATAAGGCCTTTCCATATCATTAGGGCTGAAGACACAATCATGGCAAAATTTAAAACTTGGTAATAGAGCTACAACAAAATGAAGAGTGGAATGAAAAGAACACATTTCATGTATGGTCTTTCATCATCATCATCATCATCATCATCATCATCATCATCATCATCGCTGTTATTATTTCAAGAGTCACTGTACTCACTTTCTGATTTTACAGGATACACCACTGAATATCTTCAAATTTAAATATTAAGGTACAAATTTAATTTTCATAGACGCAACACCAACAAAAATCTTATTTATTTTAAATGAAATAACTTCAACTAAAATACTAAAGAAAATGAGCTTGGCCATGAAAAGCAAATCCAGAATATTTTCACTTTAGTGAAAGCAAATGTAAATGAGTTTTGAGAACAGGGAAACTGGTCTGATTTGCAGTATTGCCCTTTCAGGCCTTTAGTGGCTCTGAGTAAGGCAAAAGACCATGTATTTGCATCTACCGTAACTACAGTTGACCAGAAAAAGGGGTGTTTGCATTGTCTTTAAAGATGTTTTAAGCAGTTACATTGGACTGCTTCAACAGAACAAAGAGCAGCAGACCAAGGGGAACCTATTGAGTGACAAAGTGTTTCAGGCAGGACAGAGACATAGATACATAAATATTTTATAATCTTCATATTTAACAGACACCCGTTTCTTTCCTCAGAATGGTCAATCTTCCCAGGGTGCTGCATTTTTATAATGAAGTGTGGCATGGATGTGGGTGAAGTAGGGCAATCAAAAACCGATCAGCAAGAAGAACAGCACAGCAGCTGAAGAGCCACAAAGTAGATCAGCACGTGGAACAAATAGGGCATTGAGCCTTTCCCATCTGCAAGGGGTAACAGTGCAATGCTCTGTACCAGGAGGTGGCCCAGTTTTCCATTTATTTAAAAAACAAGGAAATTGCTAACAAGGGAAACAGATTTATCCTTTCCCCATTCCAGCCCAGTAGAAACCTAAAAACAGAACCACTGATTTACAACTTATTAAAAGGCTATTCAGCACTGGCTCATGCCACGTGTTTGCACCCACACACAAACAAGTTCATGATCTCCAGCAGAACTGGCTCTGAAAATCAAAACCCCACACCTCTTGGAGTGACACAGATCTTTCCAGGGTTAGAAGCACTACAGCAGAATGCTTTAAGCACTTTACGTTGCTACTGCAACATAAACCCAACCCATCTATTAGTAAGTTTAAATGGAAATCTGCGCTCCTCAAATCAGTGCCTAAATTTTGACTAAGTGATTTCATGATGTTCAAGCAGCTGCATGTGTGTGCCCGGGAAATGCATGAAGTCCGCAGCCTACCCACTTTGATCTAAGAGAAGGTCACTCAAGCTTTTAGGGATGGCCAGAGGGAAGGATAATGATAAAAGCGATGGGGCCAAAATGTATTTCCCCCAGCTTTGGGAGGGAGCAGCAGCATCTGAGGGGGGTCAAAAAAGGCAAAGTGGCAGAGGCGGCACTGTGATGCAAGACCTTGCATCGTCACGATGCTTCTGCCATCTTCTTGCTCCCACTGCTGATGAGGTGCACCCAGCCTGGCCCTTGGCAAGGCAGCTGCTGGCCGTGCAAGGCCCTCTTCCCAGCAGCTGCCTCATGAAGAGCCAGGCCGGTGCGCTTCATCATCAGCAGGAGCAAGAAGACGGCGAAGGTCAGCTGGGGGCAGCAGAGTGCAGGGTGGCAGGGACTGTGCAGTTTAGGGGGTCAAAAGAGAGATAGGCAGGTGGGGGTTGTTGAAGTACACCCTGCAGTCGTAAATGTGAGTGAGCTGCCAAGTGCCCAAATTTTGATCACGTGACTGCAGGGGGCACTCCAATGGCTGTAACTTCAAGGACCAGGCATAAATACCATTCATTCAGCATTGTTGTAACTTCAGTCACTGAACAAATGGTCGTTAAGGGAGGACTGCCTGTAGTACCTTGCATAGGACCCATCAATTTCAATAAATCTATTCAGACTGTGATATAAACAATTCTGAGCAAAACTCAGTCACTGCTCACAAGCAAATATAGCTAAGCAAATTGTACGCCTCCTTTACCTGGCGCTTGTTCATTCGCCGCAGGTCTCCAAAAATATCCATTGTGAGAGCTTTCTGGAGTGCCCATCATGGAAGAAAACAAAGATGTTATTCTTAAACTGGGGTGAGTCAGAAAATGCTGAATTCTGCCAAGTTTCTCACACAATCAAGAGGTGGTGCCAAAAACTAAGCCAAATTGTAATAAACAGGGTACTAGGGCTGGCATCCCTAACAGTTATCAACTCTGTTGGTAGATTTCAATTGTACTGCTCAGCCTGAATCCACTCCATCTATTTTATTTTTAAACTAAGCTGGAGATAGCCTTACCAGTTATAGCAGTCTCTCCCAAGCTGCTGCCCTGTAAATTTCCTACATCTTAATCTTCCAGTCAACACTGGCCATGCTAGATACAGAATTATGGGAGTTAATGTCCAGCCATCTACAAGGGGCCAGACTGGACAAGGATTTTACAGCATTCCTTTTGATCATGAGCACAGATCATTTTGAACAGCAATAATACTTCAGGCTCATATAACAAGCTTTTTCAGTACTCTGTGTGTGTGTGTGCGCCTTCGAGTCAGTGTTGATTCCTGGCAACTTCCTGCACAAGTCCCTGCAGTTTTCTTGACAACATTTTTGGAAGTGGCTTGCCCTTGCCTTCTACCTGGGGCCAAGAGCGAGTGACTGGCCCAAAGTCACCCTAATGGTTTTGCACCTAAGGCACGACTAGAATTCAGTCTCCTGCTTTCTAGCCTGCTGCCTTTAACCACTACACCAACCTGAATTTAGCTTACAGAATCTAGTAATAATTTAAAACAATGAGGGAAAAGTAAGCATTACTACAGAGCGGTAGACTGAGAAAAAGATAAATAGCGGCGTTCACAGGGAAAGTGAACTTTATTATGATTCTTAGCCTCTAAATATATTCTATAATGTTAAAATCATTATAATCTTCCTCCCTTTTTCAGAAGGTTTTCATTTGATACAGCGAAGATAAGAATAAAGCATAAATAAATCTACTATGTTACCAAGGAGGAGAGAGAACGTCGAATTGTTTCACAGATTGCAATACATATGTCATAATATAAATGATACAGACTTTGAGTCTACAATTACTGCAAAATGATACATTTTGAGGGCGGGGGTTACACAAAACTATGATAAGATAAAATTGTATGAGAAAACACTGTTGTTGGGCAAGTTGAAAATATTATAAATAATTTCAGTGGGGAAAACAGGTACATGTTGTTAAAAAAAAATATCCTAGCAACAAGGTTTGAATGGCTTTGATCAGAGAGGCAATAATGTACAAAAATCTTAGATCCTATCATATTTTATCGAAGATTTCAGAGAAATGAGTTTGACATTTTATACCGTAATTATTTTGAAAGTCTGTTTTTGTTTCAATTTATATTCCACCTTTGTGCCTACAGATCATTCAACATAGTTACTGAAACAGAAATTAAATATTTAAAATCACTATAAACCAGTCTTCTCAACCTTGGCAACCTTAAAATATGTGGACTTCAACTCCCAGAATTCCCCAGCCAGCAAGCTGGCTGGGGAATTCTGGAAATTGAAGTCCACACTTCTTAAAGTTGTCAAGATTGAGAAACACTGCTATATAAACTGTCTACCACTGAAAAATGTCTTAACTCTTTGTAAGAGGAAAGAGAATGGAGGCAAACCATAATGTTCTTCTGAAGGAAAGTACATTCCATGGTGTGGAAAGAACCCTGAAGTCACTATAAAGAGCCTAAAAGTAGACATTCTGCTTTGACACAGAATATTCTAAATGGGTAACGAAGTCACCTTATACCAAGTAAGGCCACAGTGGCGTTTCCCAATATTAATTATTTTAATTGGCACCAGCTGTTCAGTTGTTCAACCAAAGGCCTTTCCCAAATTTGTTGCATGGGAACATTTTAATAAAGAGATACACGTGGCAGAAGGAGGTAATAGAAGAGAATATATGTAGCTCATATATACTGTATGTGTGTGTGTGTGCACACACACACACACACATACTGTGGAGCCCTTGGGGTTCTCTGAGCTTGTTTGTTTTCTTGCAGACGTTTCGTTACCTGACTAGGTAACATCTTCAGTGCTAGAACGGAGTGGGTTTGCTCTCTGTTTATATACAGTAGCTTGCCCTGTCAAAGTTGGTGGAGGTGTTGTTTTCTCCTTGGTAGTTCCTCGATTAGGCTGTTTACTGCTTGTTTATCTGTCTAGAGTTGGTAAACAATGCCCTAATCAAGGAATTACCAATTCAGACAAACAAGCAGTAAATAACAGCCGAATCAAGGAACTACCAAGGAGAAAACCACACCCACACCAACAGAGAGCAAACCCCACTTCCTTCTAACACTGAAGGTGTTACCTACATGGGTAACAAAGCGTCTGCAAGAAAACAACCAAGAGAACCCCAAGGACTCCACAGAAGGAGCTAAGCCAACTGCCTTTGCAACACATGCTAAAACAAAGTTATGAATACACACAGTCTCAGAAATTAGCAACTTTTTCTAACATAAAGCTAAGCAGCAGGAAGAGGCTGCAGGAATAATTTTGTTCAGAGATCAAATTGGCGTTTGATGGTTTCCAAGACCACAAACAGCTGATTGAATTTAATCCCAATGGTTGTAAAGCAAATTCAACTGTGTATCAAAAATGCCCAGTTAATGCATACCCAATGTTTTTAATGAACTGCATCTCACAATTACAGCTCAGGGTCTATAATTTGCACTGTGCAAATGTGCATCAGTGCAGTGTCTGATGTAATAGAAACAAATAAAACACTGTCTTCTAATGGTGTGCAAGCACAGAATGGAAGAAAGTTCACCCAATAAGGCTTGCTCAAGTACTGTTACTGAACAAATGCCAACCGGCTGGGTTCACAACTTGCCATAAGCAAACCACAGTAGAGTTTAGTCCACTTGTGGGTACCCAGTCAACACTTGCAGGCTCTCACCACTGAACATTATGGCTGGGTTCAGACAATGAATTTAATTTGGCGGTTAGTCCAACCATTTTCTTAACATGCTTAGCTTGCTGAATGTTAACCTTACTGAGGTTTCCTGTGGCGTAGCATGTGGTAGAAAACCAATGTGAGAGTTTGCAAGGGAGACTAAGAAATGGGAAGAACAATCAACAAAAGGAAGAATACTTTGTTAGTAGCTTATCACATATTTAAGCCCTGGAAGAGATTCAAAACTTTTAAGAGTTTCTGCCTTAATAAGCACACTAACAAGCGAGGTCTGGAGGTTCCTACTGCAGTTTTGAAGAGGACAGACCTTACCCTAATTCCTGCATTAAAACTTCCAAGAGATGTCTGTAGGATTCTTGCTTCCTTGACCGTGCCCTGTGGGATGGGGCCAGGCACCCCACCTGTTTGAGAAAGGTGCAATTCAATCCCTTGTACAAAGCCAAATACTGGATCAATTCAGTAACCTGCTGAGGATGCTGTGATGGGTTCCTAGAGTGGGCCCAGCAAAGCTGCACCCACTAGCTTCAATAGAAGAGAATATTGGTAGCTCAGGGTCGAACCGTGAAGTTCTTGGTGCTCTCTGAGCTGGGTTGTTTGCTTGCAGACATTTCATTACCCAACTAGGATACCTCATCAAGCCAAATCCAAGAATGCTAGAGAACTCCTGGAAGCCTGGCATTCAGACAAATCAACCATCAATAAAGAGATGAAACCACATTTATACCCCCTTCACAAGTACAGTCACCATACATCTTTTATTATAAAGGACGGGCCTTTATTTCAGAAAATTGTCCTTTAGATTTATTTATTTTTCAGAAACTCACTTTTGTGCTTTATTTTGGTCATTCACCGTACAAATGGTACCACTTAATGCAGTCTTTCACATTCATGTAAAAAATATGGAAATTGTATGGTTTTTTAAAAGTAAATTTACGTATACCATTTGATTTTAGATATTTTTATTAGAATATGTGTTTTTGTAAAGTTTTTCTTGGTTTTGCTCTTGAATTTTCTTTTGTAAAGCAAAGTTATAAACATAAACAATTTTTTTAAAAAATTCTTATGAACCTTTTTCAGATTTTTCCCCTTTTTCAGGTTTGTCCTTCATTTTTTCCAAGAAAATATGGTCACTGTATTCAAAAGGGACAATAAAAAACCTAGGAAGGAAGCAAAAAGACTAAAACTCAGAAGCCCACATTCAGATAAGCAGGGATTAATACAAGACAAAGAAGAAACAATACAGGTAGCCCTCACTTACTGACTGCAACTGGAACTGGCAACTCTGTCGCTAAGTGATGTGGTCATAAAATGAAATGTCACACGACCATGCTGACTTACGATGTCAGTTCCAGCCACAACTTGTGACTTCCTCATTGACTTTTCTTGTCAGAAGCCAGCTGCAAAGGTTCCAAATGGCGATCACGTGACCGTTGGATGCTGCGATCACTGTAAATGCACACCAGTTGCCAAGCACCCGAATTGCGATCACGTGACTGCGGGGATGCTGTGACGGCCACAACTTCGAGGACCAGTTGTAAGTTTCCTTTTCCAGTGTTATCATAACCTCAAACGGTCACTGAACGAGTGATCAGTAAGTGAGGACTACCTGTACTCTAATCAAGGAACCAACCAAGGAGGAAACCATGAAAAGTGACAGGGGAAGCTGCAGCATATAAACAGGCAGCAAACCTACTCTCTCTTGCGCTGATTTATTTATTTATTTATTCAATTTATATAGCCACCCATCTCACAGTTGTGACTTTGGGAGGCTTACAATTAACAGTACCAAAAAATAAAAAAAATAAAACAGCCATATAAGCAATTCAAACATTAAAAACAATTCAACAGTTAAAAGCCATACTGAAACCCAGCCACATGTCACCTCCCTGAATGCTTTTGCCAACCAGGAAGGGCATGGATCTATTAAGCAGGTGGCCAAGCTCACAGTCATAAGGACCCTGCCTGCTTCCACGGGCTCAACAGGTTCAAACTCCTCCGATATAACATGGCAAGACTGTGCCCCAGGGATCTCCACAGGACCTGTACCAAGGCCAGTGTCCAGCTGGGAATGAATCCAAGCAATTTTGTCCAACAGATGCTTTGCAAACTCCTCTGCGCGGCTCTGATGGCGTATCCCAGAGTCCCCTCCACCCAAGAGGGCTCTGGTCACCCTAAACAGGGCCGCCAGTCACAGACTCCATGGACGCAATAAGGGCGGAGAAGTACTGACGCTTTGTCGCCCTTACTGCCACAAGGTAGGCCTTAATAGTGGTTCTTGCCCGTGTTTGGTCTAGTTCATTCTTTGTTCTCCACCAGCAGCATCTCTTAATTTGCTTCTTCCCCCTCAGCTCTTCCATGACGAGTGACAAGAGCCATGAAAGGAGAGAGGCCGCATGGGCACGATCTGATCCAAGGCCTCAGTCACCCACCTATTCCAGGCAACAACCAGGGCTTCAGGTGGACCGTGCAGCAGACCCTCAGGAATAAACCCCTCAGAGTCCATCAGTTGCCAGGGGTGGACCGTTTGAATGGGTCCTGCCTGCCTGTGGTGGGGGGTAGCACCAGAAAATCCCATGGGGCATGATCAGAGCATGACAGGAGGGCCCCAGAGAGCTCCCCCCATTCCAGAGCACGTTGCCACTGCTCCAACAAGAAAACCAGATCAAGCGTGTGACCGCTGCCCGCGTTGGGCCCTGGGTGAATTCCAGGGCTACCTCTGACTCCATCCCGAGGAAGGCAGGTTGAAGTTCCCCAGGGTCATAAGCCTGGTGAACTCCATGCCAGCCCGGAGATGGAGCCGAGGAGCTCCGGCAGGGAGGCTGCCGCCGCAGCAACAGTCCCAACCGGCCCCTTGAGCCCAGCTTAAGGAACAGGGTCTCACATCCAGCAGCGCCCCTGAAAGCCCTAAGGGGCTCCCGGAGGACAACCGCCACCCCCCACCCCTGCAGCACCGAAACCCGGCTGGGCACATTTCCGAAAAGGGCACCCCCCCACATCCCCAATTTTGGCCCAGCCAGGTCTCAGTAATACACGCCAGGTCATTCTGCGATCAAGCAGATGAAGGCGGCCTTACTGCAAGCCGACCTGGCGGCGACACCGGCACCAAGCTCTCTTCGGTTGGGCAATGCAACGTCTGCAGGCGAGCAACCCAGCTCAGGGAGCACCAAGGATTCGCACCCACTAGCTGCCCATCATCCCCAGCCAACCCCCCCAGAAGGTCCCATGGACCGCTGCCCATCCCATCCCAGGGAGCCCGCCTAAGGCAGGCTGCGCTTCGTAGAACTCAGCCAGGCCTCCCCCAAAGGAGGCATCCCCCCACCCCCACCCCCACCCCAGGCTCAAGGCGCCCCCCGACCCTCCCTCTCCAGCCCAGCCGGCCACCCGCTCCCTTCGCCGCTCACCTTTCCCCCGCCCCCTCTTCTTCTACTTGCAACACGGGAGGGCGCAGGTACGTCGGAACTCTTGCCTTTGGCCCCCCGCCCAAGACGGCGCCAGCCCCCGCTTCCCGCTCAAGCCAGCCGCGGTCAGGGGGGTTGCAGAGCTGCGGACGCCTGGCTTGCCGCCTTCCGGGTCCCAAAGCCCATTCCCGTTCCTCAGGGCTGTTCGCCAGGTCCACAGAGCCGCGGCTTGGCCCAGGCGTCTGGGAGTTGTAGTCTCCTCCTTTGCGCTCTCACGCTACTCGAAGGGGCGCTCTGAAGCCTCGGGAAACTACCCGTCCCAGAATGCAACGGAGAGGACAAGGAGGACCTTTCCATTTTCCACCTTGGCGCCCCACATGTTTGCCTAAAATATTACCCTGTTCTAAGCAGGGAAATCTCTTTATCTGTGCGGCCGAGGCGCGATTTGAAAAAACGCCACAGAAGTCTGATAGAAGAGGAACGAGATTGCGAGCCCGTTCCATACCGGTTCCGAGGAGATTAATTCGAACGCTTCTATCGGGCCGTAGAATGGGCAGCTAAGTATTTGTGAGGTTCTTCTACCCGTGTACATTGTTCATTGGCGAAAAGAAGAAGAAGGGGAGGGGCTTAGTCGAGGTGAGAAAGGAGAGTGGGCGTGGTTAGGAGAATAGTGCGGGAAGATGTGGGGGTGGAGCTAAGAAGGAGTTGCAGAGAAAATAGACTCAATGCAGTAGTTGTAGTTGCAAAACTAGAATGGGCGGTTTGGGGTTCAGTGTGTTGTGAAAAAGCCGGCCGTTGTTTTAATACGTTATGTGAACCAGGGTATTACGTTATTCCATCATATGATTTTATTTGGCTTAGCATTTATCCTGGGTGGAAGACAGTAGTTAATCTAGAATGCAAAGTGCTTTTAAGAATAACCCGGAAAGTTTTGAGTTTATAACTGCTTTTAATTCCTCCACTCACACCATGATTGTGTTTCCTTGTATACTTCACTTGGGTGCTGAGCTTATCCAGTTCTGCGTTTGCATAAGAGCCTGGATCATAATCGGATGGATCTGTGGACCATTGCAAGTTACACACCCGTACAAAAGTTGTAACCATGTTTAAAAGAGATTTTGGGTGACTGACCCAGTGACGCTTTCTCAGCCCAACCCACCTCAAAGGGCTGTTGTTGTGGGGAAAATAGGCAGGAGAAAGTGGGATAAAAATATAATAATTACAATATGGTGCAAATACAACTGGAGATTTGACTCACATAAATTGTTTTGCGTCATTTGCTTTAAAGGTCCTTTTTGTAGATGGATAGGTCTCTGTTTAGTCGTGCTTACTTACTCTGTTGCCTGATAACTTTCTAAAAGTAAGGTTTCCAACAGTAAGCACATGTTGTATTTAAAAAAACATATGCACATAATGTTAAGGACCTGTTTTGTATGCCTTAAGGCAACAGACTTAAATTTTCAGGAAGGGAAGCCAGGAAGGGAAGCTGTATTATTCAGCTGCAGCCAAACCAACAGACAGTGTCAAGGCATTAACGATTGTGGGCTATGGATGCAAAAGCTATTGAAATGATAACATTTAAGAGGTGGAATTCTAAAAGATGTTCATCTTCATAGCATAATACAGCATAAATAACTGTAGCAGGAGTCAATAACTTGGGTCCCGGAATCACGTGCTACTTCCAAACCATTTTTTAGACTCTAGAGACTTTTTCGTTTGTATTTCTATATGCTGTGGAGGTGTGAGGATCCAAAACGGGCAGACAAAATGATTTCTTGCCATTTTGAGGTAGAAGGTAAACAAAAATTATAACACGCTCCCTAAAAATAAAAGATCCAGAACATTACTGTAACAGGGAAACCTTCCCACGTTTGTGATATTATTTGACTGATTGATTGATTATGTGCCATCAAGTTGATGTTGACTCTTGGTGACTACACTGATTCTCCACGATGACCTGTCCCTAATCTGGTCCTTCAGGTTTTCCAGTGGTGCACCCATTGCCACCATTGGGGGAGATGGGTGGCATACAAATTTGAAAATAAATAAATAAGTAAAATAAAATAACTGAGTCCATCCATCTTGCTGCTGGTCATCCTCTTCTTCTCCTTCCTTCCACCTTTCCCAGCATTAGCGCCTTTTCCATAGAGCTGGGTCTTCACATCATGTGTCCACATAACAGTAGCATGTTGAGTGCCATCTGACCTGACAGGCCCATCATCTGGCATTGTATCATCAGTCATTTTATATTTTCTATCCATGTGGTTTTCATCTGCCTGCAGCATCTTCTTATATCACTGCTGCCTAATATAGGTGCCTGCTTGCTTTAACCAGGCAGCTGGGACAACCTTCACACCTTAGGTGACTCTGCTGGAAATGTATTTATTTATATTTATTTATATTTCAAATTTAGATACCGCCCATCTCACGAAAAAATGACTCTGGGCAGTTCACAATAAAACAATAATAAATATTAATTAAAATACAATAAAAACAATATAAAATACAGTAAAAATAGAATAAAACCAGACACATATGCAAATAATAATATCTTCCGAGATGTTGATGATCAGTAAGATGTTAACATATAGGAGCATCTTCAAGGTGCTGGCCACCCCCAGGGTTGGTTGCCCCTTTTTTCGCCCCATGCCAGTTGGCAGAGCCAGGCCTTGACTGCTTTCCGGAAGGACAAGAGAGTTGGGGCCTGCCTCACCTCTGGGGGGAGAGTATTCCATAGGGCAGGGGCCATGGCAGAAAAGGCTCTCTTTCTGGACCCCGCCAGTTAACATTCTTTCATCGACAGGGTCCGCAGCATGCCCTCTCTGCCTGACCGGGTGGGACGGGTAGATATGATGGGGGTGAGATGGTCCCTCAGGTAACCCAGTCCCATGCCATGTAGGGCTTTAAAGGTAACCAACACCTTGAATTGGACCCAGAAGCAAACTGGGATCCAATGCAGCTCACACAGCAAAGGTGTTACATGTGCCATCCTTGGGGCACCCAAAATTGCCCATGCGGCTGCATTTTGAACCAGCTGAAGCTTCTGGATACTTTTCAAGGGTAGCCCCATGTAGAGCGCATTGCAATAGTCTATGCGGGAGATGACCAGGGCATGAGTGACTGACTGGAGGGACTCCAGAAAAGAGTGTAACTGGTGCACAACACGTAGTTGAGCAAAGGCCCTCCTGGCCACAACTGCCACCTGCTCTTTGAACAGGAGTCGTGAGTCCAGGAGGACCCCCAGATTATGCACTAGTGCAACCCCATCCAGAACCAAAGATGGTAAACTCCTGGATACAGAGGAGCCCCCGGCCCACAGCCACTCCGTCTTACCAGGGTTCAGCTGAAGCCTCTTGTTCCCCATCCATCTAAATACATGCTCTTGGCATACACTCTGTGTTCTTCACTCACCCTTCCCAGGAACAATCCCCACCACCATGAGAAAGCACTTTCAGCACTCTTGGACTGTTCCCCTCCCTCAATAATATTTTTCCAAAATTGGCCTCCTCATTGCTTACCCCTGAGTTGGTTTGGAAGCCCAGAAGGAGGACAAGGATGAACTGGGGTGGAAGGCAATTCCTGAGGGGAAATCCCTATATGGAAATCTCGTCTCTGCTTTAAATCAGCAGGTTTTCTCCCTTTTTTTGGATCCACACAACCCACTAGAGCAGTGTTTCTCAACCTTGGCAATTTTAAGATGAGTGGACTTCAACTCCCAGAATTCCCCAGCGAGCATGGCTGGCTGGGGAATTCTGGGAGTTGAAGTCCACTCATCTTAAAGTTGCTAAGGTTGAGAAACACTGCACTAGAGAGTTGAGAAGAATGTTGGATATGTGTAAACATACAGAGCCTGAAGTTCTAACTCCGCCATGGTCTTCATAGATTTGGAGGAGTTATTGCTGCCCATCTATCCGTAAGTACTGTTTATCTCCAGGCTGTTTGCCTTCCCAAATGCTGCTTGGTTTTGAACAGCCAGCAACTGCTGACCTGAAAAAAAAAAGGTTATCAGGCAAGCTATATAAACACTACTTTATTACATTTTGGAGCTAAAGTGAAGAGAGAAAGAGAAGGAAAAAAGCGTCCACGATTACAGAAAGCACATTGGTAGAGGTCTTTCTCATTTTCATCCCATTCTGCTGCCTTGGTAGCTGCTGATAAAGTTGTCTAAGTCAAAATCTAAAGAGAAGATGCCAACTCTTCTTAGCCGTGGCAACTTAAGGTAGCCACAATCCTCCAACCTCAGCTTCTTCTTCTGGGCTTCAAGCAGGAGAAATGTTCAGGGGAGTGTGTGTGTATGGGCGTGGGTGGGTAGGTGGGTGGAGGTGTGTTTATTTATTTTAGATTTTTTTTTATCCTACCTTTATTATTTTTTTATAAACAACTCAAGGTGGTGAACATACCTCCTCCTCCTTCCTCCTCCTATTTTCCCCACCGCAACAACCCCATGAAGGGCTGAGAGAGAGGAACTGGCCCAAAGTCACCCAGCCGGCTTTCCTGCCTAAGGTGGGACTAGAACTCACCGTCTCCTGCTTTCTAGCCTGGTGCTTTCACCACTAGACCAACTGGCTCTTATTTATTAAACTTGCATTCTGTATTTTTGATCCAGCACCCAATATGGCTTACTGCAATTATTGCACACAATAATAAGTTTCGTGCAGCTTTTATTATTATTTTACTTAATTCCTAGGACACAAGGACTCTGAGAATGAGCTCACTGGGCGGCATGTGGCACCAGCCGTCAGGCAGAGAAAGCAAGAGGTAGAAGTTCGGTCCCCGTCTGCTTTTCTCCCTGGTTAGCTGCCTGAAGTAGTGGCTTCGTTTTCCCTAACGGTTGGGCTCCACCTCAACTGTCGCCAACCAAGTGAACGTGCGTGGCAGCAGCTGCTGAGGGAACAGATGGGATGGAAATGATTTAGGTCTGCAGCAAGCAGGGAATGGGGTTTTATGGGTGTTTGTGGGGTGGGGCATGGGAACAAAAGATGAAAACAGCACTGTGATGTCCTGGGGCAAGGCCTACCCCCTTGGTATATGCTATTCATGATTTTGCACGCATGATGTAAATGCTGGAGCTTGCATCACAATATTGCGATGCTCATTTTGTCATTTTGACAAAACCACACAATTCTGCAAATACCTCTGTGTGGAACCTCTTATTTCTGTAATCCTGATGAAAAGTGCTCCTCTAAAAATCTTCTTTCCATTGGGAAGAAATCTCTTCGATACCAGTAGGAGGTTGTTCATTACTTAAAATGAAATATGAAATAGGCCTGCGTGTTTTAAAGCCAAAGCTCATTGCTTCAGGAGGTAGGATTTCTAACTAACACATCTCATATCTAATACTTTCAGACACCTAATACTTCCTAATATTTTCTAGTACTTTCCCTGAAATGTAATTTTGTTGGCACCTTTTAGGGAGCACACCCCAGTGTTTATCACATAATATTGTCCACAAAGTAATACTGATGTGCAAATTTTCAAAACATCTACTCTTGATCTTAGCCAGAAGGTGGAGAAGTGAATTTTCAGAACTTCTGACTCCTCACCACCCCTAGAAAACCTATTTGCATTTTGTTTCTTTTACTTCAGAGTTAAATGAAACTCCCGTTCCAATGTGTTTATCCAATATTTATGAGTGTTTGTTTTCCCATTGGTGAGTCTGTCTGTCACTACCTGCCTTCCAGGTCTTAGCTAACATGATTCCTTCAGCCCATCTAGGAGCCCTGAAATGTAATTTTGTTGGCATGTTGCAGTCACAGGGACGGTCACCATATACCATTTTCATGATTTGCTTGGCTAACACATTTTACAGGACTTACTAAAAAGTTGCTTTCCCAACATTTTCTGCATCACTGATCTGGCATCATGGTGAACAGAAGGCTTTTGAATTTCCCAGTGCGTTTGATGATAATTTCAAGAAACTACCTTTTGTTGCAACTGTCCCCTAGCAGATTGTGATGAAATGCAGGGACTATCTTTGGGGGTTTGGGGCAAGGAAGCCACTAGATATTGATTTTCTTCTTTTAAAAAAGTGTGAGAGAAAGTCTGTTTATTAATTCACAGAAGGCTGGAAGCCCTTGGATGGTACCTTCAGCATTGGGAATAGAAAGAGTGAGCACTGATTGGCTGGCATTTTCTGCCCTCAGCTATTGGCTAGCTTACACTGAGCAATGATTGGCTGAAGATGTTCTCTGTGAGCTCCAGATGTGCAAGTATACAGTGAATGCAATATTGAAAGCATTTGAGATCTGCAGATGATGAGTAAAATATGGGGGCAAAAATCATAATTTGGGACAACTAAAGATGAATGTAGGCTGTCTTCCCAGTGGGTTGGAGATGAGACAAAGGCTGCACCATAAGGACACGTCCTCTGAAAAGAATTAGTGAGATGTCTTTGTGCCACAGTTAACAGGATGTGATGGTGAACCCATAGTCCTAAGAGATGAGAGGAGTAAATAATTGGGTTCTCACATTATGCTGGTTTGTCGTGGCTTCTAGGTCCAGCTTCATTGGCCTGGTTCATATATAACACTATGATTTTACAAATCATAATGGCTTGGTTCACCCAACTCTGCTAAATCAAAACCAAACAAATAGCATTATGGTTTGACATATGAACCTAGATGGCTTTTGACTTCAGATTTGCTTTTTAAAGTTATTGAATGCATCTGGGTGACCACGGTGTGACTGGTTTGATCTAGCAGGGCTCTTCTTAGGTTTTTATGTCCATGTTTAGGCATTTGATAACCATAACAGGATTAATGCTAGAATATTGACTTGGGGCTTAATATGTTCCTGGTTTTATTTAGTATTTACAGTAATGTTTCCACTGGGTCTATTTACTGTCACAATGTTTTATCTTGTTTTTACTATCTCTTCTGAATTGCCGATCCTTCATTTCAGTATTCTTTGCAGATGCTATGTACATAGTATATGAGCTACATTTTGCTGTTAAAAAAGTATTACCTGGAGAAGTTGCTGGGCAAGATGGACATCAAATGGAATGTTCTCTTATGTCTTTGTTTTTTTTCTTTCCCTAAAACAATATAGACATTTTTATAAATCATGGGAGTGGTCATTTTAATTTGCAACTATCTTGTGATGCTTCTGTTAATCCTGCCAGCAAAGAACTTAGCAATATCACTTTCCCTCTTGCTCGTCCTTCTTGCTTCCCCTCCTTTCCCTTATGTGTTGTTTTAAGTTTGGTGGCTTAAGGACAGGCCCAAGTTGTCTTTTGATTTATGTATAATGTAATTAATGCACATGGTCTGAATACAGTAATAATGTACTCCTCTCCTCATCTGCTAAATAGGAGGGCTCCTGCTTTCCAGCTGAACATTCCTTCTCCTGGGAAAGGAACAAGCAACCTTTTGGCCCCATTAGAGAGTTTGGCATTTGGAGATCATGCCTCATTAAATGGCTACCATGGATAGGTAGAGTTGGTTATTTGGAAAGTGGCAGCCCTGTTTTTCTGCAGATCTTGCTCTAGAAAAAGCTGTATGCTGAGATAGTGACATGGCTTCCCCCTCAGTGTACTGAAGACGTAGCTCAGTCCCTAATTCTGTAACTCTCCCCAACCATGCCAGGAATGTGTGATATGTGTTGGTGCTTTGCAGCCTCCACTAAGTCTGCAAGAATCTCTCAAAACAAGTTTGAAAAAAATACAGACTTTTATAGTTATGGAAAATGTCCTCTGGAAATTATTGGGTAAGATAGCCTTATTTGCATGCAAACAAGGATACCAGTAATTCCTCAAAAGACCAGTGGGATATATGCAAAGAGGGCAAACCATGCATTAAGTGACAATCTGTCTTCCAATTATGGAGGTATTATCTTTTCAAGTTTCTCCTCTGCATTTTAACTTGGAAGAAAGTAGCAGTAACATAAAAGAAAAATTACATTTCCTCATTGACCTCAAATACTAATATGGCCTGTCTGAATTACAAGTAATTCAGCAGAATTTTGAGCACAAATCTGTGGCTAATATGTTAAGTGCATCTTTATCAGCCGAACAATACTGAAGTCGGTAAATACAGAATAAGCAGGCTGGGAGATATAATGGTGGCAAACTGGGTGAAAGCTTCTGCAAAATTACATTAAGGAAACACATTTATGGCTACTAAATTCAAGTTAGTATAGTGTGTTATTACTCAAAATCTTTTATAAGTATATAAGGAAAATAGCAACAAAAGAACATAAAGAAATTAGGAAATTAGGTCAGAACAATTCCACTGCCTGGTCCTTTATAAACTTTTCCCCTGAGATGGCAGACACATTTCTCTGGGAATTTCTCTGCCTTGGACAGTGGGATTTATGTCTCAGCAAAGTGGCAAATTTTAGATTGTTAAGTTGGTCTGGGTGTGGACTTGTTGAATTTTGTGAAAAACCACAATTACCATAATGACTAATGAAAGCATGATAATCAGTGCCTTCACATATCATTTCATGAGGTGCATGGAGCATCATCCAGAGAAAGGATGTTTACAAAGAAAGGAATATTATTCATACCCACAACTGTTGTTGGGCAGGGAGCAGGGAAAAAGGAGAATTGAAAGTTAGAATGATTTATTGGTAGTGGCTGGGTTTGCTAAAAGTCAACACTCACTTTATGCCAGATGATGATGATGAAGAAGATGATGACGATGACTGGGTTAACAAACATGGCTGACTCAGTCTCTAGCTTCTTCCTTTTTGATCTGACAGCACGCCATCATGCTGACCAGGTCAAGGGTTATCATTTTGGGGAATATAGAGTTCCCACTTATTTCCTTCAGTCCTGCCTGGTACCCCATGAATCCTTGTGTCAGGAGACCACCGGCAAACTTTTATCACATCAATGTCGTCTTCCTTACTGGTCAGCCAAGCAGCAGTGGGTTAGCCTGGGTGCTGCAGCCAATCGGTGTTGAGGACGTGTGTTCTGTTCTGATGGGCTTGATGGTAATGGCGAGCCTTGCATTTTCACCTGGGCTACACCTCCATCTCAATTCACTGGAGAACTAGGCAAGGCTTAGCCACTGCCTAATAGTTGACTTGGGTTTTCAGTTGCCTGATCTGGGAGATAACAATTTGCCTCACAATTGCCCTGGTACAGTTTATAGTTAAAACTGCCTCCTCTTGTATCCCAGTTCTGCCTGGATTAGCAGTTTCGTGCAATGCTGTTGACCCTTAACTAATTGGTTAAGTAAGTTATATGAATTTAGCCAGTGTTTGTTAGCAAAACAATAGTTAAGTATGACACGAACACTCCTGCATTGATGAACCACTTCCCATACATGCAGCCCCAGTTCAGACATTGCACAAAGCGTGTAATAGTAGCTGGGTTTCTACAGCACAATAAGCCAACACCAAACAGACTGGAGTATGGGATTATACGATGTGTGAATCCTTCTATACCAATGATGGCGAAACTTTTTAGCTTGGTGTGTCAAAAATTCAGAAAATGCCTAACTTGACTCTGCTGGTGTGTCACCCTCCCAGCAAAAGATAAATGATTCTTTACATATTCATTTATTTAAAAAATATATATATAGTCCAATCATGCGTGGTGCTATGTATTATATAAAGAAACATCAAATAATTTCAAAAATGAAATATGAATAAAACAAACTCCGTTTCTTTGGTAACTCAAACAGGGAGAATAGTTGTTGTCAGATATTGGTGAATGCTGGCGTGTCACCCAAAATGTTGTGGCATGTCATCTTTGACATGCGTGTCATAGGATCACCATCACTGTTCTATACTGTGACCAAAAATCTTGGTTTCTGTCCAAGAGAGAGGTTAACCATTAAGGGAAGAGATTAAACCACTCATGTTCTGTCTGCTCACACCACTTGCATCTGGTGATGTGATTGAAAAATGGAAGTACTGAGTTTGATTGGCATATAAAGTTTGCAACAACAGATTCTTGTTCTTTTTTTTTCTTCTGATGCTTCTCTTCCTCTTTTCTTAAGGGAGCTGAGACAGATAACCTTTTAATAGTAATCTGAAATTCAAATAGAGTAAAATCCACTCCTCGCACATCCCAATATTTGTGAAAGGTTTTTTTTTTTTTTTTAACAAAACAGCTTTGAAAGTGCCCCATTATTGGTCTGGAATCTAAGTGTGTGCATTTGAGTGCTCAGAGGGAAGTAATATTAACAGAATGAAAAGGTCAGAAAATTATAAGAAATACCTTTTTCAAAACTAAATATGCCTGGCGTATCAGATTCCCAGCAGACACTGTGCCAGTAGTTTTAAAACTGGCAGAATGAGGCCTCTGGAGAAGTTGAACTCAACATGAGTAAATGTCCTCCAAAAAGATTAATGGTACACATATCTCCATGGATCAGGGTATAGATTAACACTTTTACTCTTCAGGTAGACTCATTACGGGTAGGAAAAGCAGATGCTATACCTTTCAAAACACAGATAAGTTGACCGTAAGGTAACAAAGTTACTAGATTCATACAACATGCTTAACCAAGTCAGTGAAAGACCAAGCATGCTAAACTTGTTTACACTGAATATAGGTTAGAGGTGTGTGCGAGTGGGTGGTTTGATATGCTGCATGAATGCAGTGCAATTAGTTTATGGTTCAATGTATTGTGCAATTTAGAACGTTGATTAATTCATAACAAGATTAACTGTATTTTGTAAACACCTTCAATATGTCACAAAGGAAAATGGTATATTTTAAAAAACCTGATAGCCTTTACATGATCTTGTGGGAATATCTTTTGATTTCTGCCCTTCAATAGTCTTCATTTTCTTTCTCACTTAGCACTGTTTCTTTTGACCTACAAATGGAGCAAATCACAGAAATTCCGGGAGACATATCTGATAAGAATATAAGAGGAGCCCTTCTGGACAAGACCAATCTAACCAACAGGTGGTCAACAGGCCATCCCATTCAGATGGCAATCCTTGGCATCTAAACTGAGAACATAGTTCCCATCACCCTCAGATTCTGCACATAATTCCCTGCGGCATAGCAACAGAGGTTCATGCGGCTACAAAATCAGTAATGGGTCCTTTAAGAATTTCAGACACTTTTTCTGGGATAAAGTGAGGATACGGAGTGAAGAACAGAATCCCATGAATATAAAGCCCTGGGAAGTTTATTATGGTTAGATTAGTTTTCTACTGGAGCGGCTTTCTATAGCTCATTTAGTAGCTGTCCAGGGTCCTGAACAGTTGCCAGGTGTACCATGACTGGCCAATATAAACTGATCTACCTTAATCAGAGTTGCCATACTTTGGTTTTCTTCAATTTGATTGGCTTTTCCAATCTACTTGAATTAATTTGATTTATCTGCTTAACTATAATTTTACCTACTCTGATTTGTTTTGATGTCATTTCAACAAAGTTGGTCCCAATAGAAGAGATTATCTGTAGCTCAGGGTTGTCCTTGGTGCTCTCTGAGCTTGGTTGTTTAATTGCAGATGTTTCATTAGCCAAGTAGATAATATCATTGGTGCAGTAACATCATCAGGAAAGGACATTTGAAAGTATTGGTCACCTCGCAACTAAGCAAGTGCAGGAACAGGACACTTCCTATGTCGCTTCTTCCACAAGGATTTCTCTGAAATCTGTTTCTTCTAAGAAAGAATTTCTAAAGCAAATTTTCATCAGTCTGAATGAGGACTGGCAAGGGGAAAAAAAGAATGTTTCTGCTTGGGACACCTTTTCACAGCAAGCAAATTGAACAGAAGAGCGTAATCAATCTCTGCCTCACTGCCTACTTTCAGTTTGATGGACAAATATACCAACAAACCAGAGGAACACCCACGGGATCACCAGAGACTGTAATGCAGCATCTGGAAACTATAGCACCACACATACAACCAAAAGTATGGATCTGGTACATAGACAACACTGTTGTCATAATAAAAAAGGAACAACTAGAGAAGACACATGAAACAATCAACAACACCTTCAAAGGAATAAAATTCACAAGGCAAGAAAAAAACAGCAACACACTACCCTTCCTGAATATTCTCATCAGCAGAGGAAATGACAGCAAATTAGAAACCCAAGTCTATTGAAAAACTACCTATGCTAACCAAGTGCTCCATTACCAAAGTAACAACCCAACCTCCCACAAAAGGAGCTGTGTAAGAACATTATTCAGATGAGCACAAATGCACTGCAGCCACCCAGAACACCAGAAAAAGAAAGCAGATTGCCTATACAACATCTTCCAACAAAATGGATACCCATGCAACTTTATCAAAAAGTGCCTGACCACTCAACCTACTACAACATAAGCTATGGAAAGGATAACACTGCCATACATCAGAAACATCTTAGAAACAACCAACAGGCTATTACAACCACACAGCATCACCGTAGCACACAAACCAACTAAAGCCCTCCTAAACATCTTAAGTAAACCAAAAGTCCCAGTAGCTCAAGAAGAAAAAAGCAGGAGTCATCTACAACATATTCTGTTAGGGCTGTAACAGCCACTATATAGGACAGGCAGAAGACTAGCAGAGTGCATTCATGAACACAAACTAGTAGTCAGAAGACACAATGAAATCTCCTTAATCTCACAACACATGGACGGACTCAACCATAGTTTCAACTGGGAAACTCTGAGCATCCTAGACTAAGCTAAATCCAGAAATACTAGGGAATTCCTGGAAGCTTGGCACTCAGACACATCAGCTATCAACAGACACATAGAGATAAACTACATTTACACACCATTCAAAAGAGACCAGAAAGCTAAGAAGGAAACAAAAAGACCAGAATACATTCTAACAACCTACATCCAGATAAGCAGGGATTAACACCAGACAAACAATCAAGCAGAAAACAATAACCAAGGAACTACCAAGGGCACAAACAATCAAGCAGACAAACAATCAAGCAAAAAACAATACCCTAATCAAGGAACTACCAAGGAGAAAACCACACCCCACCAACACTGGCAGGGCAAGCTACTGTACATAAACAGGGAGCAAACCCCACACTCACTAGCACTGATGATGTTACCTAGTTGGTTAATGAAATGTCTGCAAGTGAACAACCAAGCTCAGAGAGTACCAAGGACTCCACAAATTTGGTCCTATTCAGTTTATCGATTGCTTGTGAGTACCAGCCTCCAAACCAGTATATTGTTTACAACCATGGCTTGCTAAATGCATTATAGAGAAGCCAGAAAACTATTGTTATCTCATTGTTTGTTCCTGGCACCTGAAGACAAACTCTCCTATTAACCTCAATACCTATTGAGTTTTAAGGATGAGAATATGGATTTGAACTGAATTTATCTCTTCCCAGTTCAGGATCAGTTTAGAACTACAAAAAGTATAATTACAGGCATGGAATAAAGGAATAGAAAGGAAATATTGTAGTGAATGCTTTTCCTTTGGGGAATTAGATTTACAGTCCCAAATTCTATACGTATATACATGTATACATCAGTGCAAATTAGGAATTCTTGACCTTGAAAGGCATTTGTCTCAGCAAAAATTAATGTGTAGAATTAATTTGACATTGGAAATTTAGGAAATGACATTCTCATGGTTTCTCTTTCCCCCCACCCCACACAGCTCTTTGTCCTCTGATCAGTTACTATGTCCAGTAATCCCTCCCCACTGGATTTCAGAACAGATATGTTGGTGAATGAAGAAAATTAATATTTGTAGTTCTACATTCTATTGCCCTAAATATAAATAATGGCAATAGATTATGACATTATGCTCTGAGCACAGGGTTGAGCTAGATAAGGCTCCTTCCAACTCTAAGATTTTGTATGAAAAGCAGAAATCGATTTACTTACAAAACAAGGAACTTGGGTAACTTTTCCCCATTTTGTGGAATTAATTTTCTTTATTTACTAAATTTATAAGGTAGCCCAACTCAATGTGACTCTAATGCTCAGCTACTAATTATGTGTTGCAAAATACACTATTTCTAATACATATTCAAGACCATCTTAAATGTATTCAAGGCCAAGCCTTTAAACTTTGCTATGAGTTTTATCTGGCAAGTGTTAAAGTTGTGAAGAATGGATTAACAGAACAGATTAATGCAGCCTAAACTTTGATCTACCACTCAAGCTCCCTGGCAATACCCTGTTCCATTTATACAGCAGACCAGTTCATCACAGCATCAGCTTTTGGGACTGCTGAACAAAACTATTGTCCATGAGACCTGATATATAAAAAAAGTTGCTGGTCTTTTGAGATCCTTTGTTTATTTATTGTTGGTGTTGGGATGACTATTATTTTTATTTTTGCTATAGTGGACTAAATAGATAGCCCTCTGAAAACAATATAATAAATACAGTTTGAGATAACTTAGAGAAAAGTCATGTTACAAAATATAGAGTTAGAAGAGGTGATCTCAAGTTTCTATCCAGTTTATGAATTTAGGAAGGGAAAAACACTATCTACATAAGAGAAGAACTACTAAAGTGATCAAATGTTTTAGTTAGATCTGGCCAGGCATTATTTGTTAGGCAACATCAGGTGATATATTGCCATGGGAATGAATTCTTAGGTCAATATTGTAGATTTTCTAAAAGTAGAGTGAGCAGAACTTTTCCTTCCTTTCTTTCCTTAGTTAATGATGTCGTCATTAAACTAGGTTCTTCCATTGCACTAAATTACATTTTTAATTATTTTTTGGCTCAGCAGGATTTATGATCTCATCTATGATGGTTAATATTATGCATAAAAAACAAGCCAAAAAATAGTTTGTTTACCTGTAATTATGTACCTGTGCAAAAGCCCTCTACGTATAGGTCAATGTCATCATTGTGGCTGGTGTGGGTCTTCCGGGCTGTGTGGCCATGTTCTGGAAGTTTTGTTTCCTAACGTTTCGCCAGCATCTGCGACCGGCATCTTCAGAAAGCAGGAGCACAGACAGGAGCAGTTCTCTCTGTGCCCAGGATGAGGTGACCCTTTTGTGGGTATTTATAGAGATCTGAGGGGGGGGGGATTGGGGGTGTGTGGTGGGGGGTTAGGGTGGGGGTGTGGGGTTTGGGTTAACGAGTGGCTGCTTGTTTTTGTGTCAGAATACGTGTGTATCTTCCTGGGGATTAGGCAGGGTTTTTTCTTCTATTGAGTTGTTAACAAGTGGCTGCTGGGGGTGATTAGTATGTTCATTGTGTGAGCTGCTCACACGTCCTGGTGGTTGAGCTGAGTTCGTTGACCTTTTGCAGGCTGTATTTTTCAGGATTGGTAGCCAGGTTTTGTTGATTTTTAGACTCTCCTCTTTTTTATTGAAGCTGTGCTGGTGTTTGTGAATCTCAATGGCTTCCCGGTATAGCCTGGTATAGTGGCTGTTGGTGTTGTCCAGTATCTCTGTGTTTTCAAATAGGATTTTGTGTCCAGTGTGCTTGAGAGCATGTTCAGCTACTGCAGATTTTTCTGGTTGCTGTAGTCTGCAGTGTCTTTCATGTTCTTTTATCCTGGTCTGGATGCTGCGTTTTGTGGTCCCGATGTATACTTGCCTGCAGCTGCATGGTATGCGGTATACTCCTGCGGCGGTGAGGGGATCCCTTTTGTCTTTTGCTGATTTTAGCACTTCTTGTATTTTTCTGGTGGGGCTGAAGATTGTTTGGAAATTGTGTTTTTCTATCAATTTTCCCATGCGGTCTGTGACCCCTTTGATGTAGGGCAGAAATACTTTGTTGGTGGGTGGCTGTTTTTCTTCTTCAGTCGCATGTTGTTTTCTTGGTTTGATGGCTCTTTTTATTTCATTCTTGGAGTAGCCATTCGCTTGTAGGACCCAGGTCACAGATGCTGGCAAAATGTTAGGAAACAAAACTTCCAGAACACGGCCACACAGCCTGGAAGACCCACACCAGCCATTGTGTTCTGGCCGTGAAAGCCTTTGACAATACAGTGCATTATTGTTTAGCAGACAAACCACATTGATAGTGTAGACCACAAAGAACAAAGGAATTAGAGATAAAACTTCCGTTGAAGATCTTTCTCGGTGTCTACATTCCATCTTTTCTTACATATATGCCCAAATTTTGTAATACAAATGCATTAGCCAATCAGTGAGTATTGCAAGTTTGCAGATTTGCTGCAATTATGTATGTATAAGTGATAATAAAGCACTCTGTTGTCTTAGGCCATCTTATCCTGCGGGACAGGTCCAATGTCCATTGTTAAAGACTGATTGCTTTATGATGAAAATTCATTAATCTCTCAACACATAGACAAATTCAACCACCTTTTCAACTGGGAAACTAGTGACATTCTATATCAAGGCCTAAAAATAAAAATGCTATGGAATTCCTGGAAACTTGACATTCAGACAAATGAACCATCACAGACACATGAAGTTAAACCCCAACTATACACCATTTAAAAGATACAGCTCAAAGTCAAGGAAGGAAGCCCTGAGCACAACCTCCTTAGCAGATAAGCAGGAAACCCTGCTAGATAAACAGTCAGGGATGAAACAATGTCCTAAGCAAGGAACCCAGGAAAAAACCATACCTCAACCAAGACTGGCAAGGCAAAAGGCTAGCAAACCCCAGTCTCCCTCACACTGATGATGTTCCGCAGCCTGGTAATGAAACGTCAGCAGGAAAGCAACCAAGCTCAGAGGACACCAAGAACCAATGTTTGTGTTTTAAAATAGCAGAGTGTAGTTTCCATTGTATTGCTTCCTTTGGCAGAGGACAGTCTATTTGGCCTTCAATTTTAGTCTATGGTATGAAATTTGGATTCTGCATTTTTCTGCAGAAAAATCATGGGCAGGTTACAGAGTAGCATAGCCACCAGCATTCATGAACTTGAGGGCCTACCTCCATTGATAAATTGGTGTTATTTACCCTCCTTGAGTCAACAGAAAATATACTGGTATAACATTTGTTGTTCCCACTGTAAATCCCCATCCTGCATCTGTTGCTTCTGTTTTGGCTTGTTGCTGAATGATTATATCCTGATTTCATATATGCAGGACATGATAAGCAAAGCAGTTGGTTAAACCATCTGGCTATGCTGCTCTTCCCTTTTCTGAATGTCACCAGGCAGTGGGAGATTATCTGCCGATCACAACACTTCAAGAATAGGGCAGGGTTTGACATCTTATTTATTTATTTATGACATTTCTATACAATACTGTAAGCAGTGAGGTCTGAGGCCACATGTTCTCCCTGTTGGCAAACAGGGATCATATGGAGACGGGAACGTGGTGGATCGAGATCACAGTCATAGGCATACAGTCCCACAAAGGCACAAACTCTAGAGTTATTGACGTTCCCAAGTTTTGAAAAATGGCTAGAACCAGACTTCCTGCTTTCATTTTCAGCAAGGGTTAAACACTCTTTCAAAATGTCCACACCACTGATAGGCCTGCAGCCTAGAGAATGGTGGTGGAGGAGAATGCCCAGGGGCTGGAGGGGAGCAGTGTGCTGATGTGTGTAAGAGTAGCTGGGCTGAACCCAACCCGTACGGATTTCCTGATGGTGCTGCCAACTTAATGGTGGGCAAAGTGCATCAGAACTTACACATCTTGAAAATGCTGTGGGTTGCTTTTGGCTTGAGGTAGCAGAACGTAATTCTAGTACAGTTAAGGGCAGTTTAAGAAAGTCTCATGAATGGCTATCTCAGAATAAGGGCATCGCAATTTTTTTTTTAAAGTAGGGATGATGTCAATTAAAAAACTCTTTAACAAGGATTCTACATACTAGCTGGAAGAACTTTTTTCTGTTGAATCTTTTTTCCCCCTCATCTAAACCCTGTTGGTGGGAGAAAGAAGTTTAAGAAAGGCATCAGAAGGAGGAGGGTTACTGTCTCCCTATCATCCCACACTGTTTATTACATTCCCCATCCAGCATACAGGAAACTTGTGTACACAGTTCATATTGTGTCCCATGGATGTTGCATACTATGTTCAGTAAAATATGTGTTGTAAGCAGTCATCCTGTTTTATTGTAGTGCATAGAAGTAACCACAGACATATTCATCCAGATATTGAGATGAAGGTAACTGATTGCACATCTGCATGGCAAATGAGGATTCCCTGGAAGCATCATTTCCTTGCCTTCAGGGGAATACTTGCATAGGTTATTCTCTGCCATGCTACGTGGAGAAGTGATCTGAATTTTATCCATGTCAAGCAAACCTCCTGGGACTTAATTAAAAGTTTAATTAAAAGGGGCAGAGTCATATGCCAAAGAATGCCGAAGGATGCTACAGGTTTTCTGGATGGAGAGAAGGAGCCCAACAGAGAAAAATGTTGGGATGCTAGGCCTACTTTCAAATTACTATGCAAATGAAAATATATGGTGCTTGGGGATCATGGAATACACACACACACACACACACACACACACACACACACAAATGCAGTGCTTACTGTGTACAGAACTGCAACTAAATGGATTTAGTACCAAGAATAAAGAAGTTTAGAAAGGTTGAGTATTGTGCATCAGGACTCAGAGGCAATATCTAGTTGTTGCAATAAAGTTACTCCACTGCTGTGCCCAGACATTATCCTGAAGTTGCTATTAGAGTGCTGGGGTAGGTGGCAGCGTGGCAGTAACACAGAGAAGGTGCTGCAGTGCACATGCCAGCATTGTCTGTGGCAGATCATGATGTCACGGTCTGTATACCAGGCCACCCAGTTTGCTCCACTGCAGCTCAAGGAAGGGTGTTTGTATGACCTCAGTGGCACACTAGAGCAATTCCTTTACTAGAATAATTCAAAGGTGTCCAAAACATGCAAGGGCAATATTTCTGTGAATTGAAGAGTTTTTGTCTCCATTTTCTTACGCTGCATAATTTTCTCTGTATTGCTGGACCTTCAACACGTCTTCCCTTTGGGTTCTGAAATTATATTAGAAGTTGAGCATGCATGGCCCACTCAGGCTCTGCAGCTCAAGAATCAGAGCCTTGGAGCATGGACCATCCTTTTCCAGGCATTCTGATACAAGTTCATAAGAGAGATTTCCAAGGAACATCTCTTGCTCCAGCTTTCAAACTAGACATGAAGCATTGGCTGGGTTCACATGAGATGATGACAATGTTTAAATTGATATGGTGTTTAAGGTTTTTTTTCCCCTCCAGCAGCAATCCTTTGAGGTAGTTTGGGCTGAGAGAGAAACTGCTTGGCCCAAAATCACCCAATGAACTTTTGAGGCAGAATGTCAGCTTGAACCTGGGTCTCCCTGGTCCTAGCGTAACACTTCAGTCACTACATCACAGTGATTGATTTGTTTTAGCCATGGTTTGTTGGATAAGCCACAAGGGCTGGGTTCAGATATCACTGAGCCACAAACAGTGGCTTACAAATCACAGGGGCTGGGTTTGTACAATACTCAAGGCCAAATGTAAATGACATTATGGTTTTATGCATGTGTGATTACAGCCAATGTGTGTACCTTTATGCCATTCCTTAACAAGAGCATAATGGGTGAACATACTTTAAGTCATTGCTCAAATAGTGTATATCTTGTAGACATTCCCTAGATTGTTCTGGGTTTTTTGGTTGATTGTTTATTTATTTATGACATTTCTATACAATACTGTAAGTAGTGAGGTCTGAGGCCACGTGTTCTACCTGTTGGAAAACAGGGATCATATGGAGAAGGGAATGGGGTGGATTGAGATCACAATCATAAGCATACAGTCCCACAAAGGCACAAACTCCAGAGTTATTGACTTTCCCACATTCAAATAGAGTCATGCTGTTTGAGTTGGGTGGCTTCATAAATCTTGTGAATCATCATCATCATCATCATCATCATCATCATCATCATCATCATCACCACCTTGGTGCACTCTTGTCCCAACTTTGAACCATATAGTTGCTCCATATTCCATTCTAACTGTTGCTTCCTCCTTCTCTTCATATAAATTACTCAACAGGCAAATGAGGCACCCATTTTTAAGGGCTATCCACAATTTTCAAGTACCACCCTTTAAATCCTTGACAATTCATGCCTACTTGAAGCTATCCCTTGGCAGACTTATCCATATCTCCAGTCAAAGCAAATACCATGAACAGCTGAAACGGAGGAGGATCATTCCTAGTTAAACTAATGTATGTGAGTATGGAAACATCTAAGTGCAAGTATAACTATAACTGGCATGCAGTAGGCAAGAAGGGAATATATACTCTTTTATATGGATCATATATTATAATAATGTCATGCAACTGTTTTATTTATTCCAAAGTAATGCATGCTTAATGTGAGTGTTACAATTTCTAGCCTTTACCCGTGTGGATAGGGGAATCCCGAGTGTTGAAACACAACATTTGGAGGGTTCAATTTAGGGAAGGCACCAAAAAAAAAAAAAAAAATTGGTTAGGTTCAGAATTGCCAGAGGAGGTCTGCAAGATATCATATCTTTCCTGCTTCCTTTTCTAAAGCCTTGATCCGTGTCGGTGCATGGAACCCAAAGGCTTCTTTAACTTCTGAAGAGGAATCTCAACCATCACTGTTAATGCCAGTCCTAACACAAATGTCATCAGGCAGTGTCCAAGGAACAAGTAGAACTAAAAAGATAAGCACAAACAAAATAAAAGCTGTTTGGTACAGTAATGTATAGCAGTTCTGGACTTCCAGCCATTGATGGAGAGCTTCAATTAAGTAGCTATGCTCAACACGGGGGAACATTGCTGTAGGCAGTGCTGAATCAGAACAGGGAAAAGGAGGCCTGATTCCAATGTGCAGAAATAAATGTTTCAAGAATGAATGAGATCAGACTGAAAATGAGAAACTGAATCTTTGAAGCTATCCTTTGGAAAATCAACATGCCCTAAGTTCCTGCCAAAGGAATCATACACATGTATGGGCTTCAGTCACCTAATCACACCTGCCATTTTGGCATAGGTAACAGCCCCTGAAGATGCTTCTGGTTCTGATGAACCTCTTCCCTGATATACTTATCAGGAACCTTTCTAAATAAAGAAGCTTTCAATATGCAGCCCCCCCCCCATATTTTCTGAAAAGTTAGATGCTAGGAAATGTTATATGCTAGGAAATGCTATTTCCATCTGCTAATTCTGATCCCAAATCATGGGTAAGCAAAGCTTTGGGCCAGAGGCACATTTGGAATTTTGAAGGCATGAGAAAGACAATAACAAAATGGCTACAATGGGAAATGTGCTTGTTCACAAAATGGCTGCCATAGTGGGCATGGCCAGTCCTAACACCGATTTACCAGAAGGCAAATTACCCTCTTTACCCTCCCAGTGAGACCTCTGTGGAGCATAAGCTTTTGTGCAAATAAATATGATGCTAGAGGCTGGCTCTTTTCTTCACAGCATACCAGCTTCCTGTTTAATATTGTACTGTTTTTAAAAGGTGGTACAGGAAACCTGATGAGCATCAAGGGCATCGCCCCTTGGGCACCACACTGCCTACCCATCTCCTAAGTTAGGGTGGTTTTCTGCTAAACATCAACATCATATTCATTTGGATAGAAAGAAGACAACTGAAATCGGGTATCAATGGTGAATTTAGGAGCAAGTATCAATAGTGCTGGCCCAAAATGGAGTGGGAAGCATTTTTCATTTTTCTGCCTTTACCCCATTTTTGGGTGAAACAGTTTAGAAGAAGGGAGCATTGGGAGATAGAAATGGTAATGTATGTCTACTGCCAAGTCAACAGGAACTCTGTCACTCAGCCCAGTGATTCTGAGTTAACAAATTAGAAGGTGGGAGAGAATTTAATCATGAATGCAAACTGAGGCATATCACAATCTAGAAATACATCTGAAAGATGTACTGGTGGACAATATTGCAAATATTGACATATGTAACTAGTTTGCACAACTCTAGATGCAATGAGAAAGTCATGTCCATAGACCAGTATTTCTCAGCCTTGAGAAATTTAAGGTGTGTGAATTTACATGCTGGCTGGGGAATTCTGGGAGTTGAAGTCCACAACATCTTAAAGTTGCTAAGGTTGAGAAACACTACCATAGACTGATGGATTAAAATGGGCAATATTGATCTCAAGTCAGTATGGATATGTCTGTATTGGGAATAGAAAAAGACGCCCAGAGTCACCTTGTGTGAGATGGGCAGCTATATAAATATGATAAATAAATAAAGACCCACCCTTAATTGGATATTATATAGACAACACCTTTGGGGAATTGCTGATTGGTGACTTTATGGACTTTCGCTGCCTTCCCCCAAGAAAAGATATTGGATTTTGGGATAGAGAAAGGAACAAAGTAGCAACAAAGGGGTCTTTGCCAATCTTTGTGCAGACATTGAAATTGGATTCTTATAAAAAGAAGCTCTAAAAAACCTTTGTGAGCATTCTGTTCACTAAAGTGTAGCCATTTTTCTTCTCATGCATTTTTTGCACTCACCATATTGATGTCTGAGTAATGTATCAAAGTTTCCTGAAGTCCATTATATAGCAGTATCATCATTGGATGCACCAGATAGCAAGCATAGCTAATTCTTGCGACCACAGTCCAAACGCCCCATGAAAGCATTGTGTTGATGAATCCTGCCAGGGGAAACCAACATAAATCTCTAAGCAACAAGTTGTAGTTGTCTTCCTCAAAGAATAAAATAATTATTTGATTTGCTGCTGAAACCCACCAAAACCACACCTACTTGGAGACCTTGGTCACCCCACTGGCTTCAAGCCTAAGGCAGGACTAGATCTCACAGTCTCCTGGTTTCTTCACCACTACACCAAACTGGCTCTTTACTGAATTAATGAATTAGCTTTTGAGGCCAGGCTTCTTAACAGGGTGAAATTAGTTTTATGTTGTCTTTACATGTTGTTAATTCTGACACTGAATATTATCAGTTGCATTTTGTTGGGGTGTGTTGTAAAGTAGGGCCCTTCCCTTAATTGTGTAGAGACACCAGCTTCACTTGACTTCCCTCTTTCTATCGATAACTATCATATATAAAACATTCTTAGAGTTAATTTTTAGATGCTTCCACCAATCAACCATTTTAGAAAATTATAAACTTATTTTGACTCAGTTACCACTAATAAGCGCAAAACGTCTGCTTTTATATAATTTGATCATCAAAGGATAGAAGCTCATATTTGGTCCTAGGCTCATTAGAAAACAGTTTTATAAAGGGACTAGAAATAATTTTTCACCCCAATACCAGCTCAGATTTTTAAAAATGTATAAAGGGGCTATAAAGTTAAGAGGGTAACCCTTTCTCTCAGTGAAGATTGCAATGACTTGTTATATCTGGATAGATAGAGGAAACGTGTATTTTTTTAAAACAGAAAAACTAACCCATAGTCAGTGAATTGTGAAGCAATGGCTAAGAATCTCTAATCCTTTTATGTAGCATTATTAAATATTTTCACTGTTCGTAGAGCCTTGTTATATGCCTGAGTTTGGACTTAACATTACTGAATTTGCAATATATATGGGCAATTTGAAATATTTTTGTATTTGAATAACGAAACATATTGACAATTAGAGCTCTTTTTTCTTTTAATATACAGGTGTGTGAGACTCCAAGAGACATTCAAATCTTAAGGTTTATAGTAACAGAGATTTTGTAGCTTGGATGAAAAGAATGTAAGGGGAGACCATGACAGAGTTACATATAATCATATGAAGCAACATTTTTCTGGTGGGGCAAGCAGAACAATTGGAGATAGGTGGTCCCACAAGTACCCTGGCCTGTGCCTTATATGGGTTTATAGATGACAACCAGAAGCTTGAATCGCACCTGGATATCCACCAAGAGCCGGTGCAGCTTCAGGAACCGAGGTTGTATATGGGCATATCATGAAGCATATAAAACTGCTCCTTCCACTCATTTTGGAACAGCTGCAGCTTCCAAATGCTCTTCAAGGGCAGCCCCATGTAGGGCACTTTATACCAATACACCCTCCTGGTGGATAAGGCGTGAGTTACTGTGGACTTCCCAGTCCAGAAGCTGGCACAATTGGTGCACAAGATGAACTGGTGCAAAGGTCCTCTTAGCCATGGCTGCTACCTGCTCTTCAAGCAGGAGCCATGAAGCTAAGAAGATCCCGAAATTGCACACCCGCTCTATCTGGGGAAGTGCTGCTGCATTCAGTGATAAATATGAAAACTCTCCAGAACTGGAGAAGTATCAAAACCCAGAGCTACTTAGTATTACCAGGGTTAGCTGAACCCTGTTTTTCCCCATCCAGATGCCCACAGCCTCCAGTCTCTGGACCAGAACCTGGTGGCATTATTGGTCAATGAGTCAGGTATGTATAATTGGATATCATCAGCATACTGATGATACCTCACCCCATGTCAATGATGATCTCACCCAGCAGGTTCATATAAGTGTTCAGTGTTTCTCAAACTTGGCAACTTTAAGATGTGTGTACTTCAACTCCCAGAATTGTAAGAGTAAGTAGATTCTTTAGTTTGGGACCTTGAAAAATCACAGTATGATATAATTTGAAAAACTGATGGTTGAGTCCACATGTTTTCCTCTTACCCCTTGTGCTTGTCATTTACAATGCAAGGCTTACAGAGAGGGAATTTTTTTGAGTGTATGAAAGCCATTCTAAGAACCTTTTCAACTGAAAAGAAGACTGAAAATGCAAGAGAAAGAAAAGAAACTCTTGGAAAGTCTTTCTGAAGGGCAGAATATATAGGATTAAGGGCCCACTTGTCTTTTCATACCATTTTAATTGCTCCTTATTTTTCCAGCTCTGGAAACCAGGTTCTAAGTACAGCCCCAAGCAACCCATGCCATGTTCAATGGCATCAGTGCTCATAGAAGAGGAAAAATGTAAGTGCACCTGCTCTCACTCTCTCAGCACTAAGCAGGATGAATCCTGCCTATGCTAGTGTTTCAGTGGGCAGGGGAGAGAAAAGAACATAAGTTGTTCTTAAAAGACTGCTAGCCCCTGGTCAAAAAAGGCCCCATTCTCCTTGGATATCATACCTCCATAGCCTTCTTCACATGCAAAAATTATCCATCCCACAGCAGTTGCCCAAAGTGTCCGATGAACAGCTTGGTAAATGGCAACTAAAGGTGAGTAGAAGCTGAGGGAGTCTTCTAAGGTGTAGGCCAAAGCAACCACCATCAACATGGAGAACATTGCACAAAGCCACCCAACAGAGGCCTGAACCTGCAGGAAGATGAGAATAATGTATGACATTTGTATTCATCTTGATTCATCCATAGCATTTTGCAATACCTTTGTTTCCAATGCAGGCTGAACCAGTCTCTTCTTACAGCTAGTCTCCTATTCCTCCTCTTTGGACACTTTCTTCTGCCCTCCATTTTGTCAGCCTCTTTGCATCCCACCCTCTACTCTACAGATTGCTTACCTTTTATATAGAGCCTTCCTTTTTGATGTGACTTCTTATAGCCATTCCAAAAATTGCCATTGAATTTAAATTTTTATGTGACAGGAGGGAGACATTATTAGATATGAGGGGAGTAATCATACAGTTATAATATTAATTTATTTTTTAATTTAAATTAGATATAGTAAGTTTTCTATCCATGTGGTCAAGATAGGAAGAGTGTTGACACTTTTGAATTTTGGTGTTGGAAAAGACTCCTCCTATCATGGACAGCCAAGAAAACAAACCAATATATCATAGAACAAATCAATCCAAAGTTCTCACAGAAGAGCCATGAAGGACTTGGAAAAGTTACTCAAATACTGTGAAGTGTCTATATCTACAAAGATTAGAATACTGCAAGCAACAGTATTCCCTGTGACACTCTGTGGAAGTGAAAGTTGGACTTTGAAGAAGCAGAATAGGAAGAGTATTGATGCTCTTGAAAGTTGGTGTTGGAGAAGACTCCTGAGGATACTGTGGACAGCCAAGAAAACAAACCGATGGATCATCAAACAAATCAACCCAGAGTTCTCACTCAAGGCACAAATGACTAGGTTCAAATTATCCTACTTTGGACACATTATGTGAAGACCCAGCTCTCTGGAGGAAGCTCTAATGCTGGGAAAGGTGGAATGAAAGAGAAGAAGAGGACAATCAGCAGCAAGGCAGATGGAATTAGTTACAGTGGCAATGGGAATACTGCTGGATGACCTGAAAGACCAGGTTAGGGATAGAACATCATAGAGAAAATCTATCTATGTGGTTGCTAAGAGTCAACAACAACTTGATGGCTCATCATCATCATCATCATCATCATCATCATCATCATCATCATCATCTAGTAAGTATCTAATCAATTAAAATTAATAGGTTTTCTCCTATCCTATCCATTTCTCAGCTTTGGTCCCATCCATGGACTATAGTTTGACTCCCAACACATCACTTCAAGGCTACATGCAGGTCTTAACCTTGTTCTCCTAAAATTACCCTGTCTCAGAATTAGCAAAAGATCAGCTCCTCCCTCCCTTTCCCATTTTCATATGATTTCCCTTTCAGTTTTCTCTTTAGCCAGCATTCAACTGGCAAGCGTCCTTGTAGCCCTTTACGAACATAAAATACCCCCCAATAAAAGTATTAAAATCTAACACAGTAAGACAGCCAATATAAATGTTTTAAAAAGCAGCAGTAAAACTGATAAAAATAGCACATTTAAGATCAAATGCCTACTAGACCAGGGAGGCTAGTCTCAACCTGATATCTACATACACTGCAAGGATATCTGCCTTGGGAGGGCATTTCACAGATGCCACCTATTGGAAATGCTCTTTGTCTGGTAACTGCCTCTCACCTTATCATAAGCAATGGCACCTAGAGAAGATCCTCCATAAATACAGGAAGAGACACTCTTTCCAATGGTAAACCACCATTATTATTTGTTCCCCAAACTAGAAAAAAATAGAACGTGTTTTTTCTAGTTTGGAGCTCTAGTCATAGTTTCCTGACTAGTTACATTTCAATCCTTTCTTCTGACAACCCCCCTCCCCATATTGATGTATGCTACTTTTCTTGTCGAATTCCTTCTAATTCATAACATGCCTTCAACACATCTCTATGAGATCAAGAATTATTTGCCCAAGGTAACCATTCACGCAATCATTTCAAATGACTCCAGTATCAGAAATCAAAGGTACTCCCTTACTGGCCAAAACAGAGTACTCCGGGCATCCTTAATTAGTATTTCATGCCAATAAAAACTTTGCTTCTGTAAATATGACTCATCCTTTCTTTGTTTTGCACAGGAATGAGATAGCAGCAGACCCAAGAGAACCACACAGCTTGTAGAAATACAGAAAATGTTCCAGGGAAAAAAATAATTGGAAACAACCCCATGAGAACAGAAGATGCTTAGTGGGCAAGGAATACTGCTTGACTATTGTATGGTGGAATAATGGAAAGATGAGAAAAGACAATGGAAAGGAATAGCCTAGAAGAAACCTTGTAGGAAAGCATTCCATATGTTTTATTGTAGATCCCACTTGGTTTTCTTAGCATTTCCCATCCTGGAAGGAGGCCACCACATGGAACTTGAAGAACTTCTCTTTGCCCCAGACTGCTCAGTGAAGCAGAAGAAGCCAGGATCTGGAATATCTGTATGTGGCATTGGCAACACTATGGGGATGTGAGAGCAGGAAGAGGAAAATCTGGAAAACCCAACCCTTAAGGGTCCACACTCTAATTCAGAGTATCAATTAGTTGTGGCTATAGAAAAGCAAATATAGAACAAATCAAATTTATTCAGAGATGTGAGCCTTGTCCCACACCTTAAATTTCTGAGAGACAGAGAAATAATGATGTATTCCATGTGAAGGCTCTCATCCAAAGCATACCTTCCTCAATAAACATCCTTAAAACTGCAATTTTATTTTAATTTTCAATTCGTGATTCATTCTTGCCCTCAGTATGCCAACAACAGGACAAAGGTTCTGTGGAGTCCAATTCCATTTAGGCTACTTATTCATACTGTATATGTAATCCCCAATCCAGTTTCAGACTGCCCTGATCAGTCTTCCCTGGTCTGGTCTCCTCTAGGTACATTTGATTTCAGGAACAGAGCCATGACAGTGAAACCAGTATAAATCCAGAACATCTTTAATTGTTTTGTTAAGCAGATCTCTCATTCACCTTGGTTCTTAGGACTGATGCTTGGTGGTGATACATGAACAGTCCAAGAAAGACACCAATGAGAAATGGACCATATCGGCAGTAAGGTTTTGAGTAATACTCCAGAAAATACATCTCAGTGGACGTTTGCCTGAAAGCAGAGTGGAAATTATTTTGGTGAAACTTAAGTGGGCAAAAAAGAACAAATAACTATTATGAACTAAAGCTTGTTTGGTCAGTGACTGCCTTTTGAAAAGGTAAATAAGAGAAAAGATCTCAGACAATTATGAATAAATAAATAAATCAGCTGGAAGAAATCTTCATGAATGCTATTTTTTTTCTAGAGATGCCAACTTTTGTTTTAAAAAATCTGAAGGATTAGTTCAGAGCAAACAGCTAACTTCCCTAGAAGACTTTCTTTCTTAGCAAGGATCAAGGAGCCCGTGTCGCTGTGAGGCTGTCCTGAATATTTTTCCTTTCTCTGTCTTAGGAACTATCCAAGCATTTCTTGGTTCTCAGATCTTAACTTTAGTTATTACAATAGTGATAACTGACCTATGGTTGTTGCCTCCTCTAAGACTAAATGAACTCTTTGGAACAGGGTGGACAATTTAGATTATTTGGCTTACCTATAAGCCAATTTTATCCACTCACAAAGCTGTAGTATTCTTGCAAATTTCATCCAACTGTGTTAGAAATAATGATATTGCAAACAGTTCTATGTTCTTCAGTTGGAGATGCAGAACTTTGGAGTCTCCAATTCTCACTTTAGATATGGATGCAATTCAGATTGGGGCACCTTAGTTTGAACCATTTCAAGTCAGTTGTGTTCCAAATTCCTAATTGGGGGCTGTATTTAGTCTTAGAGGTCATGAATACTCTTAGTAGCTATGTATGTATTGGGGGGGTTGTGCCTTGATCTATATTGAATTATTTCAATTTTTGGTCTAATGATATTAAGTCTTGACCAGAACTCTGACTTTTTATAATGCTAACCTTTTTCAGCTACAACAAAGTCTTTTAACTACAGCCTGTAATGGCTATTTCTTTATTCTCAATGTCCCTGTTTCTTCGTACCAACTTTCTCTTTTTCTCTCTTTCAAAAACATTGCAGGAAAGATTCAACTCAAGTTCACAAACCAATTTTGGATTCTTCTCAGCCTCTCAGTAAGTGACCAACTATGTATGAAGCCATTTTAAAGATCCTTACCTCATATCTTGTGGGTTTGCCACAGGAAGTCTGTAGAACAGTGAAAGCAAGGCTGTAACTGTAAACATTGCCAGGAACAGAAAGATCCCCAAGATGACAAGCCAGTATTTACTTCTGCCAAAAAGAAAAACAGAAGCAACAGAATTTCACCTATGTACCTAGAGGGCTGCTTTTATATTTTTTGGATAGGTGGCACTTAATCCCCTGGTATAAATAAAAATGATACTAGTTTTCCAGAGAAACGGGGTTATCCTGCAGTGAGATGGGTGGTAACAGATTTGAAATATAAATAAATAAAATAAATAAATTATTCATTTTTAAACTGTGAGTAGAATAAGGTAAAATAACACTTGTTTTGAAATGCAGAGAATAGAGACTCAAATGAGGCCTGATTAATTTAATGTTCATTCGTTCTAAGACAAATGCATAGAAAATCGCATAAGACCCTCATTCATAACCATTTGCAGTAAGTAGGGTGGGGACTTCCTGGCCTCCAACAGAGTCACCTTAGGACCTGCCATTTCCCCCCAGATATTTCTAAAGAGCAGAACAACCAGATATTTATATTTCAGTATTATGGAGTAATATTCCTCCATAACACTGAAAATATTACGTATTCCTGAAAGATACTTACTTGGTGGAAAGAAAGACTAGTGGGGGTGTTATGAAATAAAACTGGAAATCATTTGCAAGATACCATGTCCATCCATTACACTGAAAAGCACACAGAAAACATACATTTTAAAAATAGGCAGCTATATACATAAAGACAGACTACATGCACGAAGGACATTTTTGCTTCTAAGTTTTAAACTGCTCTGTGGTACAGTTGTTGATTTTCCAGGATCATGGTGAGTATCAAGGGATATCTTTATAGCTACTCAGTTTTAATTTCTAGAGGAAAGGTTGCTAGGTCCCAAATCTTCCTAGAAAGGATAACCTATAATTTGGGAGCTCTTTCCCTTAGCAGACGATTCCATTCTTTGTTTATCTTTAAACTTTTCGTGCAAAGGGTAAGCAATATTTCTTAATAACGTGGTTTAAAATGCAGAGTGATCCAGCTCATTTTTTCTTCAACTTGATATGCAAAAGATATTTCTCTGTGTATATAATCAACATTCAGTAGATCTGCAAAAACATCCCCATAGTTAATTTTTAAAGGACATTTCACTATGCATCTTGAGGTATTATACATGATGGACACATTCAGTACTAATTATACAGGTAGTCCTTGGCTTACGACCACAATAGGGATCGGAAAATTCATTGTTAAGCAGTGTGGTCATTAAGCGAGGCTTCATGTGACTGCATCCGATTTTAATACGTTTTTTGTGGCAGTTGTCAAGCGAATCATGTGGTTCCCCATTTTGCTTGTCGGAAGCCAGCTGGGAAGGTTGCAAATGGTGATCACATGATCCTGGGACGCTGCAACTGTCATAAATACATGTCAGTTGCCAATGCCTTAATTTTGATCATGTGACTGCGGGGATGCTATGACAGTTGTAAGTGCAAGGACTGGCTATAAGTCACTTTTTTCAGCACCGTTGTAACTTTGAATGGTCTCTAAATGAATGGTCATAAGTCGAGGACTACCTGTATTACCTAGCTCTTACATTATATAAAAGATATAGTCATCTTCAGCAGCTGTCAGCCTTACAAGGTAGACCCGACAGGAAACATGACCAGATAAATTAATTCTACTTTATTGTAAAGTTACATTAACAGAATCTTGAAAGTCTGAAAGTACAATTCTCCCATCATCCCCTTTATAGCCTAAGAAACTAGAGAAGGTCTCTTCTGAGCCTCTTGCCCCTCCCACTATCTAGTTGTGGGCTATGCTGTCTCTCATCTGACCATTCCCTAGACAGCATCTCTTCACCCCATCTCCCAAGGTCTTTCCACATACCATTACAGCTGCTGACCTTCCAATACATGTGCCCTGAGCTATCATGCCAATGGCTGACGAGTGACTCACAAATTTCTTCTTTTCTCTTCTCTTCCCTGTCTACAACCACAGTCAGGAGGACTGGAGAAGAAAGACATGGAAACCAGGCCTTTCCACAAACAAACCAAGAGCATTCCATTGTAGAAACTTACTGACTCAGGCCCAGCAATGAAGTTGTTTATCAGGAATAGGTTGGTCCACCACACTCTTCTACAGTTATCCACCTCAAGTTTCAAGAATTCCCACAGTGCTCCCCAAGGAGTGACAGAATACAACCCAACCAAAAGACACACAGAATACATATGGAGTGGCTGAAGTCTATAAATGCAATGACAGTAAAAATAGTGAGATTGTCAGGCATTGTGAGCTTCACAGCTGATTCCCCTTTAGAGGGGTGTCTGTGGGGTGTGGTTAAAAAAAGTCAAGACGGCAGCCATGATGACATGATTGAAGCCTGGTGTGTGTTTTTGTGTGCATTGTGAAGCACATAAAAAACAGAAGAGCTTCAAATGGCACCATTACGGTGCCATCTTGACTTTTTTTAACCACACCCCACAGACACTCCTGACCCTTTAACTTATTTCCGTATACCGAAGTGCATTTATTGATTTAACTTTTTAAAATGCCTAAGTTGGGAGTAGGGTGGCATACAATTTTATATTATTATTATTATTATTATTATTATTATTATTATTATTATTATTATATAATTTGCATTTACATTAGGGGTGGCAATCCTTAGATGGAAGCCCAAAATTAAATAATAATTAAACAGCAGCAGCAGTAAAGTTATTTATAATTATTGATCAGTCAGATGTAGTATTATAAAATACAACTAGAACAACATAGAGAATTAAACATGAGAGTAAAAGAACAATAATTAAATTAAAAATGATTGAAGGCCCAGATCTCACAAGTTAATCAAATCTTATGACATTTTAGTATGTTCACATGAGATCTAGTGAGATTTCAGACCATAATGCCAAACTATCGCTGTTGAGAATGTGTTGTTGGTAAGATGTCTGAAATGTCATAAGATTTGATGATCTTGCCAGATTTTGCTCATTATTGATTTATATTTTAGAAGATTCCCACACCATTGACTGAGATTATATGGTGGTACATTCTTTGTTTATTTCCTGATATTCACTGCGTGAAGAGATTTCATGTCCTCCCATTTCCAGGAAGATTGGAAAACTTGGAAGAGACCAAAATATGGGAAATTGTGCTACCATCAGGATGGGACTATGAAGTGGAAGCCCCGAAGAAGGGCTACATATAGCACATTTTCTAGTAAATGGAACACAATAGATTACTATGAAAAAAAAACTTTGCTCAAAGATAATTAAGAATAGAATTACTATACATTCAAACTATGTTCCAAGCAGCCCTGGGGTTCTTTGGACATATTTATGAATTTTTGTAATGGTCAATATATTTTCCAGAAAAACATTCTGCTCTGCATGGCTCATACTGCTCTTCAACTTGCTGCCATGGGTAAAAACTGGGTTAGGGTACCTTCTGTGCCCATTCTTGATCTTGCAATATCATTCACCCAAGTATTTTTCCAAATGAGAATTGTTCTCCCCAGAATTCTCCCCAGAATTCATGGTGGATATGGTTCCTTGGAAGACCTCATATACTTGGGTTCTTTTTATAGCATCTGCAAATCATGTGTGTTGTGTGTCTGCTAACGTGATTGAAAAAGTTATTTGATGTCCATTTTGGTAGGCAGGAAAAAATAATTGCTAAAGAAAACTTTTGTAAGTTTTGTACCGGAGAAATCGATTCCATAAGTACTTCAAGGCAATGCAAAAGTTAATGTCTTTTTCTGAGCAATTCAACATCTTCAGGAATGACCAGGAGCTTAATAAGCCACTAGAAGGAAAAGAAATCAATTTACTAATTTACTTTTCCAAAGGTTGTTTCTTCCTCATGCTTTCTTATATAACTGTATTGTTGATGAAACCACAACACAAAATTAGTCACATGCTATCAAAAAGCAAATATCCTAACTTCATAATGCCAGTTTCCCCTTTCCTTCATTGAAAGGTAAAGTTCTCTTTCCTAAAACAAGAATATTTGCTGCCTAATAATTGGGAGATTATACTATGCTATTATGGCTTGAATTGCTTACACATATCCCCCACCCGACCCCCCAGTTCATATATTCTCAACGTGCGGGCAGATTAATGGTGAAAACATTATTTCAAATCACCTGCTTTGAAACTATCTAGGTGAACACCTAGGTTCTGGGTTCAGAAATGCATTAGTCCTATTGGATGGGAATTCCAGAAATTAGAGTTCCAACATACTGGGGGGCATCAGAATGGAAGAGTTGGGAATAGGTTTGTGATCTACCTTCAAGGCAGGAGACAGAATGGAGATGGCTGGTAGGTCACTGTGGTTGGGCTTAGTTGATTTGGCAACTACCTCTGGGCAAAAAGGAGATTGCTAAAGGGTAATCTGGATTTAGGATGGAAGAAAAAAGGTAAAAGGGGAGGTGGGATGAAAGCTGAACTGCAGTGTTGGTGCATATCAGGAAAAGGTCCACAAGAGAAGGCAAGGTGCAAATTCTGAAGGTTCTTCTTAATCTAACTTGATTGTCCAGCAGCCTTGGGTTTGGCGTCATAAGTCAGGAAGGTTTCTGAGCCTGTGATTGTCTCCTCTGTGTTGAAGCTCAGGCCTTCTCATGAATTGGGAATAAAATGATCTATAGGACTGCAGTTAAGTACCTGTGAGATTGTACATCTCTACTAACTTCAGCAGTGTCCATTTTGCTATTAAGGGCCCGATGTTGTAAATGTCTGCAGGGAGCAAGTGGAGGAAAATGATGATCTCACATGCATCTTGTTGTCATCATGCAAATGACACACTGCACATCATTTGTGCTATGAGGGGACTGGTACAAATTACATTATTTGCATGATGACCTGAGTATAAGGAGGAAGGAAGGGTTCAGAGTGACTCTATCTGCATTTCTTACAAGGATATCCAATAGTAATATTTAAAGAGACTATACCTTTTCCCAAAAAGCTGTGATTTGCTTTGTGGGCAGGATTTTTTTCATTTTTACAGAGCTAGCATGTGAGAAGTGACATTTTATTTATGTATTTGTTAGGTTTATATCCCACCATTCCTAAATTCTTGTTTCACAGTTTTTCCCACAAGAACCAGCTTGTGAGATAGACTGGGCTGAAAAAGAGTGATTGGCCCAAAGTCTTCCATGGCTGAGGGAAACTTGAACCTGGGTCTTCCTGGTGCCAGTCCAACACCTGAACCCAGTGTTTCTCAACCATGGCAACTTGAAGATGCGTGGACTTCAACTCCCAGAATTCCCCAGCCAGCATGGCTGGTTGGGGGAATTCTGGGAGTTGAAGTCCACACTTCTTAAAGTTGCTGAGGGCGAGAAACACTGCCTTAACCATTACACCATTATCATTAAGGTATATCTTTACTGTGTTTGATGTTGACATATATCAACAGAATGTGCCCCTGAATGTTTGCCTAACAGGCCCCTTGTCCTGCCTGACTTTTGCATTTTAAAATATTGCTTTGATGATAAAATAAGGAATGCTGACATATTGCATAGCAAAGTACCTGACTCCAGAATTACTTTCATTTCCGAAAATGCTTCTGGTCCAAGATGGGCTCCCTATACTGTTTTTGTTTTGGGGGGGGGGGGAGATGGACACCTGAAACCCAAGCAGGGATAGGAGGAAACATTCTGGAGGGGGTGGGACTAGATGGAGTGGTAGGTAGCATTCTTATGGTGGCCATTTTGGAGTCTATGACAGCTGCAGTGTGAATGGGCAAGCTGCCCCAACAATATGGCCACAATATGTTCCCAAACGTCCAGGTGTGCCCACCAGTCCAAAAGGTTGGGGACCTCTGAATTAATATATGTGGAGACATATCTGGTGTATTTGTGAGAGAGAGGTGAAAAGTGTGTGTGTCTCATACCCTTTTCCATTTTTACATGAAATATTTCCTTTCTTCATTTACTGCAAGAGTAGCTCCACCACAGATGGGAGCAGGCTGGTTGTGGGAAGTTCTACTTCCTTTATCTAGATAATTTGACCAGCCTGGCCTGCTATGCACTGCGACTTAACAGACAGAGGTCATTTGCTATTTTGACTTGGGCACTAAGACATCTTTGGCTGACTGACGTTTGTTGAAATTATTACCTTATAAATAAAAGACAACTACTTCTTGGTGATGATCTTTTTCAAGTATGTATGTTTTATCTACCATTTCTTATAAGCTTGTGGAATTCAAAAGCATTGAAAGCATAGAGTTACACATTTTTCTATTCTTTGTTACTCCATAAAGTTTCATAATTTTACTCTAAACCAATCTTGTGTGTCAACAAGTTGAAACTGTATTCTTTCATATGAAAATTGTAGTATAGTTTTTGAATAATTAACTTTTTAAAATTTCTCCCAAATTCATACAGTGCCAATATGATAAGAATGGGTTTTGAAGAATTTCTTTTAACATTATTTGGTATGCCCCTGATAAATATTACAGGTAATTGTGGAATAGACCTTTGCTGAATTTAGAAGTGCCCACAGGGTGTTGTCAAAAAAGCCAAAATGGTGCCATGATGGTGCAATTGAAGCTTGGCCCAGTTTTTATGCGCATCATGAGTGCAACGCACATTAAAAGTGGGAGGAGCTGTAGTCACATCATTGGGGCTGCCATCTTGACTTTTTTGACAATATGCTATGGACACTCCTGGTCAAATTACAGGCAGGAGACTCATATGATTCCAGTAGGCAGTGAACTAGTATTTTTAGTAATAAGGCTGGATAATCATACTAAATAATTGGACAATTTAAGTCATCATTAATATAAAAGAAAACTGAAAATAACCCTTTTGGAAACTTGATGAAGAGTTTCTTCCTTTTTTCTATCCTACAAATTCATTGTTAACTGATACCATTTAATCAGTGGAACCATTGGTATTGATATGGCTCTCTGTGCAGACAATGCAAATTGTGCTGCCATGAGATTTTAGACACTGAACACACACATATCCACATGCAAAGCTTCAGTTAGCTTAAATGTGTGATAAAGAGGTAGGTGTGGGGAATGGTGGAAATTGCTGATAATATTTGACTTACCTAATGATGAAAAATGTGTCAACGCCTAAATAAAATGGCCCACTTCGAGAAAATATGTAGATAGGATTTTTTAATACTTTAGCTTCCCATTCCAGCACGTTATCTGTAGCAACACACATAAGAAGAGAACAGAAGTAAGGATTTTTAGATAGGCATTTACCAAAGACATTTATTTTTAAACATATAGAGACCCACGGATCTAATCAGAGCAATCTTCACAACATCAGGCGTATACGTTTTTTGAAAGAAAATGTACTATTTATTTTAAGCATTTTTATCCCACGTGTTATCTACCTTTAAGCAGCTATCTCGACTTAGAAAAGAAGCTGGATGGGTTCCCCTCTGGAGCTCTATGTCACTTAGGAAGTAAGAAAACAACACAACAGAACAATATAGATTATTTTAAAACCGTAGGAGCAGATGCGGGGTAAAAAAGGTGGTAGATAAATTAAAGATTCTTATTTGGTTCACAAAAGCAGATTGATTGATAGATTTAAATTTATTCCTCATCTTTTTAGGTATGGGGTGCAAGGGGAGTATCATCAGGGAGAATTGTCCACAGGTAATAGGGACAGCAACCCAAAATGTCTCTACTCTGGAGAAATCTCTTGGGTGATGACTATAGCAGAGGAACGCAGCCATTCAGGTTTATTCTCCTTAATCTTGTTTAAGCTTCACCTGAGTCCTGAAAATTCTTGCCAAGAACAAAATGCTACACAACATCCCTATATTTCTGCTTTAAATGGATGGCTTTCATTCAGAGATGTAACAGATGAAAAAGAGATGGAACATAAGTTGCTGCCTAAAGGATAGATGCCAACTTCACCCGGATGCTCCCTGAAATTATGGTGATGAACTCTGTTCATATGTGAAAAGATCTGCTGGGGGCATCCTACGACTATTAATCAACAAGTCACAGCCCATCAGCCATAACTCAGAATATTAACTATGAAATAAAACAGCAATTTCTTTAATATGAGTGTACAAACACAGCTGGGCAAACTGTAGCCCCAGGACTATGTTGTTCCTGAATCTCTTTTTTCTTGGCCTTCAAAGTCTTCTCTGATCATGACTGTTAGACACTGATGACATCGTTTTCTGCCATTCTTAGCCGAGAATCAGATGAAAACAATACTGTAGGCATTAAAACAGTAAAAAGTCCCAAAGCCCAGTCTCAGCGGCATGTGATATAGCACACCCACTTCATGGTCTTTGGCTTCTCCCTTCAGTATGACGAATGGTCCTTGGCTAGTAAAAATTTGCTTATGCCTGCCACAAAGAGATTGAGTTTAGATGAGAACTAGCTTCACTTTGGCACCTCCAGCTCATACCTAAGTTCTGCCATGCTGTCATTTGGCTTGTATGTCCAGAAATGATCCATAGAAGACTTACTGCCCTGAGACCGTTTAGAGCCGGGGAGACCTCCTGAGAAGGTTGGGTCAGCCAAACAGCTGGAAGATTTTTTTGCAAGGAAAAACACTTCAGAACATAATCCAAGGTACCTAAAATACCCAACATACAAAACATCTGTTTTAATTCATTAATTGTAGCACATGTTATATTCATTCCTGAGCAATGTTCTAAAGCATGAATAAACTTAATTGTGCCAATGTAAATATAATAAAGTATCATCAGTTTTCTAACAGGTAGGAAACAACACATGAGGTTAGGCAAAACTACATCCAGTACCTGGTTAATCAGTACAGGTGCCCCTCAGGGATGTGTGCTTTCCCTGCTGCTTTTCTCCCTTTATACCAATGACTGCATTTCAAAAGACTCTTCTGTTAAAATCTTGAAATATGCAGATGATTCAACTGTCATTGGTCTAATGTGAAATGGAAATGAGTCAGCATACAGACGGGAGGTTCAACAACTGGTCTTGTGGTATGGTTATAATAACTTGGAATTGAATACACTTAAAACCGTGGAGATGATTGTGGACTTTAGGAAGAATCCTTCTAATACACCTCCCCTTACCATACTCGACAGCCCAGTATCAGTGGTAGAGTCCTTCAAGTTCCTGGGTTCTATACTTTCCCAAGACCTGAAATGGATGCTCAACATTACAGCTATCATTAAAAAGGCACAACAGAGGACATTCTTCCTGCGGCAACTTAGGAGGTTTAAATGATCCCAGGAGCTCTTGGTACAGTTTTACAGGGGAATCATTGAGTCTGTTATCTGTTTCTCTATAACTGTCTGGTTTGATTCTGCAACCAAACAGGACAGACTCAGACTCCAACGGATAGTTAAGTCTCCAGAAAGGAGAATTGCAACCCGCCTGCCTTCTATAGAAGAACTGTATACTGTGAGGGTCAAAAGGAGGGCAGAGAGGATATCTGCAGACTCTTCCCATCCTGGATATAAACTGTTCCAACTTCTTCCTTCAGGACGGCGCTACAGAGCACCATATGTTAAAACATCTGGATATCGGAATAGTTTTTTCTCTTGTGCCATTGCTCTGTTAAACACTACATGACTCGATATGTGCTGGACAGTGGCTTCTCCCTTTGAAAAAGTTATTTTACTGTGTAGTGTTATTGTTTACTCTTTTTCTGTTGCTATCCAAATGCACTGTTGATCTTGACGTTCGTCACTGAAGACAAATTCCTTGTATATATTTTATACTTGGCCATTAAAGTATCCTGTATTCTGCATTCTGTATCAAAATTCAGAACAAAACCGTATTTTGGAAGAGTGTTCCCAGGTCATGGTGCTACTACAGTAGATGCCTGTTTCAGATAGATCAGTGTTTTTCAAACCTGGCAACTTTGAGATGTGTGGACTTCAACTCCCAGAATTCCCCAGCTGGCTGGGGAATTCTGGGAGTTGAAGTCCACACATCTCAAAGTTGCCAAGTTTGAAAAACACTGATGCAGATTCATAATGAACTTCTCAAGGAAAGCAACCTTCAGGCACAAGAAAGCTACTTTGCAGAGAGCTGGTCTTTCAGACATGATGCTCCCAGCCCATTCTTTAAAGATAAGCTTGAGTGTAAGAGAGTAAGACAGAATTTTATTTTTACAAATAAATAAATTGGTGCCAGCATCTTGAATAGAAACAAATAAGCAACCAGCATTATTCTATTGAAATCGGAGCAAGAAAGCCAACCTGGCTATTCCAGTAAAAATTCTGACAGCTGAATCCTGCATCAACTGTAGCTACTGAATCGTCTCCAAGGGCAGTATCATGTGTAACATGCTGCAGTAATCCAGCTAGGAAATTACCAGCCAATGGAGCACCCTGGCCAGACTACAACTACTACTACAGTCCTGTTTTATGGCCTAAAGCTTGCAGTAAGGCTTTAGGGGCAAGGGATAAGTAGGACAAGTAGGAAACAAGATGGACGTCAACCCAGATGGCACAGTCTATAAAGCTGAAGACTTGTGGCTCTTAGATCATGCTATCTTTCTGTCATTTTCATTTCACAGTATGCAAAAGGCCAGTACCCACAGCACAGAGACTATGAACTAAACCATCTTTTTGACTGTTATACGCACAGAGATGGAAGGACTCACAAATGCCTGCAGTGGAAGGATGGATTATCAAATTAATGGCCTTGGCTCAAATGGCGAAGTTAACAGCTTTCATAAGAGAGAATACTGTTTCTAAATTTGTCTCCCCATGGCAACCTTTCCTAGATTATGTGCTTGGGTTGGGAAAACATGAAGCTTTGATTGTGGGATTTAATGATTAGATGGTTTGTGTTGATAGAAATAATGTGAACTTGGATTAATTAGCGGTAAGAGATTAATTTTTTAAAAAATTTGTACTTATAACTGTATTGGAGATAGTCAGAAGTCACTTTCTGTTTCATCTTTCTACCTGCTTTCACTGTTTTAGTTTTGGTCTTTTTCTGTTAGTTCTATTTTCTTCCTTTTCTATACTTTCTGATTTGTATTTTAACTGTACTTTTTATATATCTTAATATATATTAGTTTTAATGAACTAAACTACCTTTTTGGATCCTATCGCATAATGCACTATGCACATTATTCATGAATATATATGTACTTTTAACAATATATTAAGACACCTACTTTGCTTTGAACCATCCACCAGTGGCAATAGCCCTGATATGGATTCATGGGTCTGTGTTCTCTCTGTTTTTGATTTACTGGTATTTTTTTGCATTGAAGATGTGCTGCCATAATTTGCATCTGAAGGCAGTTGGTTGCTCTTAGCTTTCCTCCAGAGAACAGCACTGTAAATAGTTCCAGCAGCTGGCAGAATGATGAAGAAAACGCTAATAAACCTAGGGAAAACAGAAGTTCATTACTGCAGAAGTCTTGGTGCCTTGAGGCAATTGTTGGAATGTCCTTTTTTGCATACATATACACCCCGACACCCGGTACTTACAAGCAAACTCCTATGAACACATCAACAGTAGAAAAGTCTTTCGCACATCTGGCCACTGTGCTAATAGAAATGGTTGAGTTCAGAGCAAAGAGTGATGGGAAAGGCAACAGGAAAGAGGTGGACTTTAATTTAAATATATCTGTCAAGAAAGAACAACAGTAATAACCCACGGTCAGGACAAAAGAGCATGTTCTGCTTACAGATTTTTATTGCTTCTTGAAGAAAATTCATGGAAACATTTGCTTTCTTGAGGTACAAAGAGTGTTTGCCTCTGGTACAGGGAGTTTTTATTGCGTTTCTATCTGAAAAGTAGTAAACTCATGGGAGTCTTTTTTTAAAAAAACGAATCGCTCATTTTTTCCTGTTTTTAATCACCTGTTTCTGAGAGAAGAAAGAGAGTTATAGCCTGGTGCCCTCTATTTTGTTGTGCTTCCATTCTCACAATCTCCCAACCCAGGGGCATCCATGGTGTGTGTGTAAAAAAATCAAGATGGCAACTACAACTGCTATCGGGTCCACCCCTTCCTAATGTGTGTTGCATATGACATATGTGTAAAACAGGTGGCAGCCATCTTGATTTTTTTTTACTCCCCCTGGACTCAATTCTACTTTTCTTGGCATAAGCACATTTTTCAATCCAAGGACTAGATTCAGATTCAGATTTGAACACAGAAGCAATGACCAAACACAACAAAAATAGTGTAATGATTATACCAACCTTAAACATGAAGAATTGAAGGAAGGGCAAAATTGAATAATAGAAAGTACAACAATAATAAGATAAAATAGAAATGAAATAAAATGAAATGAAATAAAATAAAATAAAAGTACAATAAAATAAAAGAGAAAATGTGTTATAATATTATCACTTCAAGATTAGGACAATTACGCGTTTTTATGGAAATCACTACAAGTGGAAACTTAGCAACTCTATTGTTGATGGTACAGCAAGTAGGAAACAACCTCCCTGTTCTTCATAACAGATTCAGTTTTTATTAGGAGGCAGTAAAGGTATGTCTGCACATAAATTGGTATAGAAAGGACAGCAGAAAAATACACGCAATTTGGTCTCAGGGTCATTCTGACGACAAAATAGCATCTCAGTGAATGGGATCCTGTTGTACCTCCCATCTAGTAAAGATAGTCCTTGACTTATAACCACAATTGGGACCAGAACTTCCATTACTAAGGATGCGGTCATTAAGTGAGTTGTACCTAATTTTATGACCTTTTTGACGCAGTCATTAAGCAAATCACTGTGGTTGTTAAGTGAATCACACAGTCATTAAGCAACTCCAGCTTCCCCCATTGACTTTCCTTGTTGGAAGCTCCCTGGGAAAGTTGCAAATGGCGATCATGTGATCTTGGGATGCTGCAACCATCGTAAATACACGCTGGTTGCCAAGTGCCTGAATTTTGATCATGTGACTGCAGGGACTCTGTGGTGGTCATAAATGCGAGGACTGGTTGTAATTCACTTTTTTCAGCACCATTGTAACTTTATTACATAAATGGTCATTAAATGAATGGTCGTAAGTCAAGGACTATCTATACTGCTGAGGATAAACATTGAAACAAGCCAAAGAAAAAGCTGTATAGGATGCTTGGCAAACAAGATTGAATAATTTGCAGGTGTAAAAGATTTCCATGCTGGAACCCACCTCTGAAAATTGTCTACAGCCCCCCCAAATCCATCTGCCATGCAATGTCAAATACTCTTTGATGGATTTCAGTGTTAGCTTTCTCTAAACTTTGAGGCAAGATAGAGTGGATGGGAAAGCCACAATGACACCAGTCAGCTGAGATGTTTTCCTGTCCGTCTTGATGGAACACCATCAAGGAGAATTCATGGAGCCAGTGAGCCTTTGGAAAATGGGAGTTTAAGTCAGTAAACACAGACTCTCACTTCTAATAGAATTATACAAGTTTCCATGTGGATTAAAATATTTGAAACATGGCATGGAACTTGGAACAGCCCTCGTAAAAACCTAGATTTAACTACGTCTACGGGCTCTGGATCGTTGTTGGTGTAGGTATACCTGTGCACCATATAGCATTTAAAAAGCTTCATGGTAGAAGGTACGCATCTGTCCCTTTTAGAAGGAAAACAACTCAGGGTTGTTTTGGCACTATTGTTAGCTTTGGCAGAAATGGCTCTAATTTGTTTCTGCCAGGCTCCAGAGGCTTGAAAAAATCACACTAAAGTCTTTAAAAGGACTACGTTTGGCTTTTGTATGGCAAATATCCCTAACTCTCCTGGCAAGGCCCGGAGAAGCAAGTTAATGAAGCCAAGTCACAAGCAACATTGAATTTCCATTTAATTAAAATGAAATGAAATAAATTAAATATAGTGAATATGATACCCCACAGTGATGAACATTATGGGTTTAATAAATTATAAGGTGATTTAAGATGAACTGTAATCAGTTGGTGAAAAGCTTAGATAAAGGGGAGAATGTTACGTTGGGAGGGTGAAAGGATTAGAATGAAAAGTTGTTGACGTAATATTTGACTTTTATTTTGCAATACTTTTGCAAAATAATAAAAAAATACAATAAAACAAGTATTCCTCTGTCATACAATTGGTTCAGTGTGCTATTTTTAAAGTACCATGTTTGTATGGCGCACAGATTTTATTGCACAATGCCAAACCCCTTGTGAAATATCTCTTAATTGTAAATAAGCTATTAATTAGCAATAAATGATAGGGTATATTTTCAGAATTAATGAAATGTGCAGTATGAGCAAATAAAGGAATTCGTCTTTTTTTCCAATGCCTTACTATTGTTTTTACTATTCTTTTTTAGGCATTAAAAATATGGTTCAAAAATTAGGGAAGGTGGAGGGAGGTAGAGGATGCATAAAGCAACTTAATTTTTTATTTAGTCAGTAAACCCAGGACTGAAGCTTTTGCAAGACAGCAACAGTCTTTGCCACTTGACTGTAGTAAATTAACAGGCATGTATGTGTAGGAAATCAGTACATAATAGTCCTTCAGGAATTATTTTCATATCTGAAAGATTTATATACTAAGGACCAACATAAATACAATCCATTTACCTAATGTGGCTAATGCTGTAATTTCTTCTTCATGGCAGGAATCAGGGACACATATTCCATTGGAGTAATCAATCCTGTCCTGGGAGTATAATGGTTTTAATCCTGTTACTGTATGATTTCGCAAAAGCAAACAAATTAAGCGGATACTCAAAATGCATTGACTTCAACCGGGCCCAAGCAAAGAATGAGAAATTATAAGTTTATAAGTCTATCAAAGGTGTCAGCAGATTAATTCAAGGAAAAGGCTCAAGTGGGTGAGATTCCTAGAGATGAAAAAACAGTTAGAGCAACAGAAGAGAGACAAGAACCAGCTTTCCCAAAAAGGTGCACCTGATCAATCTTTGTCACAATAATTTCTGGGGTTTTTTGGTGCCTCTGAGTCCTGGTGACTGCCTGGACAAGCCCCTGCAGTTTTCTCAGCAAGATTTCAGAAGTGGTTTGCTGTTGCCGCCTTCCTAGGGCTGAGAGAGAGCGGCTGGCCCAAGGTCACCCAGTTGGCTTCATGCCCAAGGTGGAACTTGAACTCACAGTCTCCTGAATTTTAGCCTACTGCCTTTCATCATTACACCAAACTGGCTCTCGGTCACAATAATACACCTTTATTTGTGTATACAGCATCTTTGTACACTGATGTCAAATCACTATATGTGGAGATTTTATCATTATTATTTTATATTTTATGGAAGAACTCATGAGATAGCATGAGGTGAGAGACTATGCTTTTACCAGTCCTGGATGCTGGGGCTCCACCATAGAGGGATATATCTTTAGCCTGTTATTAAAGGCATTCATCTGCCAGAGCAGGGCTACCCAATCAGGTTGCAAAAACCTAGATGAGAGCAAAAGAGTACAGAAAACCTTCTGCTGCCATCTAGTTTTTCTAGCCCTTCTAGAGCCAACAAGAGAAATAATAGTTCTTATCTTGAAAAACAGTTTTGCCAGAGACTGTAGAATCTAGCCCAGTGTTTCTCAACCTCAGTAACTGGCTGGGGAATTCTGGGAGTCTAAGTTCACGCATCTTAAAGTTGCTGAGGTTGAGAAACACTGATCTAGCCCACTCCATGGCAGATTTTAGAATGCAAATGTCTAAATGCTTCCGGTGTTAGGACTGTCTCTACACTGAATCTCTTTTGCTAAAGGTCCTGGGAGAGTTGGCACTAGCATATCAATATGGTGTACTTTTGTTATATGTTCAGGCAACAGCAGTGTACATCACTCACTTGTTGCAATTGAAGTTTGCAATATTGTCCACGGAATCTTCCAGAAGGAGCCTCTGCAGAAATACATTCAGTGTAAGACCCCAATCTGTCCACATTTCCATTCAGGATATTGCTGCTGTATTTCCCAACTGAATCATACACTGTAATATCAAAGCAAAGTGGCTGAATTGTAGATCATCTCCACTTACCAACTGACTTGAGCAGGAAAAGTTAACTTCTGAATTCTAAGTGGTTGCTTGTTCCTCCAGACAATCTGTTACCAAGCACCAACATGGGTGAGAGTCCTGGGAATTGTTGGGCCCTCTTGTAAACATACACCAGACACATACGAACAACCCAAGATTGTAAATCTTCAATTGAACTATCTTTCCAACTTTGAACAGTGGTGCCTTGGTGCTTGATAAATCTGTAAGTCTTCATTTAGGGATATCTTCCCACTTTTGGGAATATAAAATTCAGAAGTACATCCACATCTTTAAGCCATATTGATCTTTGTAATACCATACTGACAAGCATATTGACATTGAACTAAAATAGGGCAATAGTGGGACAAGCCCATAACTATATGTGTCCCCTTACAACATAATGACATTTCCAGCCAACCTTTCAAACCCCTTTTCTGGGGTATCCAGTAAACGTGAAAAAGAATCTTTAGTTGAATTTGTCTCATCTCAGGACATTTAGAAATGTATTGAATATACATTAAGACCCTTACCCACTGATCTGTTAATATGGGATAGTCCGACTCATTACTTCAATTAGTTATTGCAGATAAATAATACTTGCTCTTTGCTTATTAAAAAAATACTGTAAAGTTAGAATAATCCAAAAACTATTACAAAACCGATGGTAATTTAGCACTAATAAGGATAAACCCACCTTCACAGTGTGCTGGAGACCTGAGAAAGATAGCCTCCACACCATGGTGATCCATAATTAATTTGGGGGGGGGGGACCCTCAATTCTTTGAAGTAACTTTTTAGCATTTTTCAATCTGTAGACAACTGGTCACATTAAAAAAATGTTAACATCTGGCAATTCCCAGACAGGGGTGTTTCTCCAAAGGCTTGCTACAGCTCAGATATTCCACTCCAGAGAACCCAAGGAAAGCCGAGAAGAATGTTTGTGTGCTCTGTAGCCCTTAGATCCATTTGCAGAAAGGAAGTATATAATATCTCATTGGCAGCCTGGTGAGAGACTCTAACATCCTGGCTCTTTTGATTGCCTTTAAAATTTATTGCCAGCCATTGGAACAGCCTCATGCAGTAGGGGGTTATGAATATTTCAAGCCAACGAAGAGTCTAAATCAAGCAAGGCAAACTTACATCACTTCTACTTACTCTTTATTGCATACTTTTTGGGTTTTTCTGCATTCAAGTCAGACAGGAATTCAGTGACGTCTTCCCAGCATTCGTGAGTTATATTTATTGCAGGAGAAGCCGAAGTCAGGAAAGAAAACAGGAAAACCTTGAAGACGTAGGTCACCATTTCCCCACTCTTCATGTTTATCTCTAGGGTTCTGCCTTTTGGAACAAGTGGCAAACAGTACTTAAGGACTGTGGCCACCCTTTGGGGGTGGGAAGACAACCCAATCTACACAAGTTAATTAGAAAAGCTCAGTGCTCTTTGAAAACAGAAGCAGCACAATGGAAATTTTACCACCATGAAAAACCTATTTCTGCACCAGTATTGTCTTGCTTTGCACGTTTGGCCCATTTTCTCTTCACCACCTGCTGCAATTTGTTCCAGAGATCAAGCAACACGTTGTTTGCCTTTTTGATGGTGTTTCTGTCACGGCTTTGGACTTATCTAACACGTATACCCTTTGTTATATTGGGTTATGGAAAATGCTGTTCTACCAGGATATTTTAGGATAGTTCTGTGCAACGGAGTTATTTTGTATTTAAATGTTCTAAAGGCCAAATTATGCATGAGACTAAGTGTGGTCAGTGCGAGCAGAGGCAGAAGAAACAGTCGGGGACTGTCGGTCTCATCTTCCTCCTGCAGTTAAACAGCGTCTTGGGCTGGGAGTGGAAAGAACGTTTTTGCTGGAGCTTCAGCAGAAAGAATTGAATTATTTCAGACCATCAACTTAAATTGCTTCATATTGTAGAGAATAAAGGATTCAGAAACCATGTAGCTTCAATACAAGCTTCTTAGATCTTTTTAGTCTTCTTGCCTTGCAAGTGACCATCCTAAGAACCTTTATTTGCTGCACCTTCAGGGAAAAATGAAGAAAAAGTTTTCCCCAGCTGAGTCTCTTTCAGATATGTTGGGAACACAACTCTCACAGCTATGTTGTCTGGTCATTTTGGGACTTGTGGTCCCCAAACAACTGGAGAACACCAGCTTAGGGACGCTGGTATTAAGAGGCAAGAAGAGGGATAGGAAGGTGGCTAAATAAAAATTGCAATGGGAGTGTGAAAGAACTAGAAGAAATACGAGAAGCATCAGTCAAAACAAGGGCAAGTCTTAACACTTCTCTCAGTGTTGAAAGCAAACGGACAACTATCTGCAAGGTAGAATCAACTGGAAGTCCCCCTTCAAACTATTATTAATTTTAAGGTAAATTTACTCCATTTTTCTGTTATAAACCTCCACCCCACCCCAGGTAGCTTACATAATGGTAAAAGAAAAACAAGCTAAAACAGTAAGAAATGCAGTGCATTGTTATTAAAGAAAAAATGTACTTTTAATAGAAGGTGACACCCATTAAAAAAAAATTAACTTGTTTTAAAAAAAAGGTTTGGGTAAACAGAATGAGTTTAAGTTTTGATCTGAACAAGATGCAGCAAAAGAAAAAAGAGTGGCCAAACAGCTATATGAACTCAGACTGCAGGAAACAAATGCATTTCAATCTTTCTTGCAAATAGAAAACTAACTTCTCAGAAAAATGACCCAGATTAAATACTGCTGTTTTACACAGCAGTATCTTTTTTTTTAAAGAAGGAACCACATCTCCCCTCACCTTATGAAATAATTCGATTCCACTATTTCATCCTCCAGATGTTGGGAGAATTAATCTAGGGAAGGGATTTCTTAATTAGAGTTCACAAAAGAATGCTCTTAGGCCATTAGCTCCCTAACTGTGAACATTCTCACAGAAGACAGCCCATCCTGAACCTAGATCATTCTGACTTCAAAATTCAAAACTAGCATTTTAAGTGTTTAAATATTAGGAAATACAAGTATTGTATCTGAAAAACGAATTGCCAGATTCTGGAGACTTGGAAGCTCTTCCCCATGGTCCATAAAGATCACATTGTTGTCCTTATTATGGTATATGTACAGTGACCATATAGGTACAGTGACCATACAGTGACCATATTAACCTGAAAAAGGGGCAAATATGAAAGGGTAAAAAAAATTAATTATGTTTATAATTAAATTTGTGTATTGTCAAAGGCTTTCACGGCCGGAATACAATGGCTGGTGTGGGTCTTCCAGGCGGTGTGGCCGTGTTCTGGAAGTTTTGTTTCCTAACGTTTTGCCAGCATCTGTGACTGGCATCTTCAGAGAGCAGGAGCACAGACAGGAGCAGTTCTCTCTGTGCCCAGGAACTGCTCCTGTCTGTACTCCTGCCCTCTGAAGATGCCGGTCACAGATGCTGGCGACACGTTAGGAAACAAAATTTCCAGAACACGGCCACACAGCCCGGAAGACCCACACCAGCCATTTATAACTTTGCTTTACAACGGACAATTCAAGGGCAAAACCAAGAAAAATGTTACAAAAACACATATTCTAGCAAAAACATCTAAAATCAAACAGCATATGTAAATTTATTTTAAAAAGGCAATACAATTTCCATATTTTTCACAGGAATGGGAAAGACTGTGCATTAAGCGGTACCATTTGTACTATCGTAAAAATTAAATGACTGACATAAAGGACAAATGTGAGTTTTTTGAAAAATAAATAAATCTAAAGGACAGCTTTCTGAAATAAAGGGCTGTCCTTCATAATAAAGGATGTGTGGTCACTGTAGGTATATGGTATTATTATTATTGATTTATATCCTAACATCATAAGGATACTTATGGAACCTTAAACAAAGAGCCAAGAACACATTACCAAGTGTAGTTACTGTCAATAACAACATCCTAATTTCAGATGGCACCAAAAGCAATAGAAAGAGGGGTAAGGCACTCTCAGTTCTAGATCTTTTCTTCATATCTGTAACGGGCATGGTACAACATTGCTAATGTATGAAAAAAGCCAGTAGGATCCCAGAGTTGTGTCAAACTATACTTCTGGCCCAAGCTAAAGACTGTTTTGAGACAACTACATTGCAAGACTTTTCCCCCTAAAATGTACCTATGTGGTGACACAAAATGCTTTGGCATTTGATCTTGCAAGCACCAGATAATGAGAAGACCGCGCAGTTACACAGAAAAGGACAACTGATCAAAAATTTCCTGTAATAAAAAGGTAACTTTATTATTCATTCGCACTGTACAAAAAAACCATCATTACCGCATAGTGACAACCCATTTGTTATCTTGAAAAGTGCACATCAACAAGCATGAGGCTTTAAGAGGTACACAGGGTTCTTTTTTTTCCTTAAAAAAGGCAGTGATAAGCTTGTATACATCACTGACAGAAGAGTAACAGGAGTCTGCATTCTTTACTGCAGCTTTGAGAATCCAGAAGCTCTTCAGATCCACCCAACCCTTGGTGAGTACAAAAAGGAGGGAAAGTATAATGAGCATTTAATGGTTATCAAAGAAATCAAGAGCAATTGAAGTCAAACGCTGGAAGTTGTCTCTACCAGATATCTAGAAGTGTCTTCCCCGGTCCCCAACCAGCATGGATCCATAAAGAGAATCACAGGTTGGAGACAATTCATCTTAGAGGAAGTTCTCTGCTCCTGCGTGCTTAAAGTTGTCAAACAGTTCATCAATAAATAACAGTTTTTCATAATTCTTTCGGGGCAAAGCAAAAAAAAAGAAAAGAAAAGAAAAGAAGCCCCACATTTATTTACATATGAAATGTGTTTTAATACAATAACTATGGACAAAATGGGTAATGTTCAAGAGTAGCAACACCTTCCCTTGATTTTTAAAAACAGAACATTTACTATGTCAAAGTCATGCAAGCATCTTTCTCTCTTAGCTATACATATTTACATACATTACATACATACACAGAATGTTTTTGATTTTTAAAAAAGTACAAAATTGGTAGAGGGAATACAGATGTGGGGCAAAAGCAAAAACAGAACAAAACGAAGGCCTTTTGAGAACCTTCGAGTGTGTAAGGGACAGCAGACAGTACCTTTTCCATCCTGGAATTCTTTTCCAGCAATAACGGGTGGAACCTGAAGTGTTGTTTCCTCCCCTCCCCGCCAAAAAAAGCACCAGAAGAGAGTAGAGAAGGTTTTGAGGAAATAAGAACCATATGGTTCTAAATCAATACGTTTGTGCCAGAAGAATATGGGTAAACAGCTACACAATGCAAAAGTGATGATCTGCTCCCTCGGTCCTTGTGCAACAAGGACGTCTGTTCCAAACCTTCACAATCTTTCAACAGCTTTGGTGTAAATGGTAATACTGACACGTACACACCTACGAGCACCTTAAATACAATTTCCCTCTCAGTTCAGAGACAGCTGAATGGGATTTCTCAGAGAAACGTTCTCCAGTACTGAAGAAACCATGGGGATCTCTTCCCTCAACAAAACCTTGTCTGAATATTTGATCTCTGAGAACATCCTGGCCAGACTCACCACTTGTTCTCCTTTTAATGTTTTGCGGTAGTCTCTGGTTGAGTGGACCTGGTTCAGAACTGACTTCTGTGGCAGCAGAATAACATCTACAAGATGTCTCTTAAATCTCTGTGGGAGACCAATGTCTACCATTGTCAAATATGCAAACAGAAGAAGAAAAGGCTTTAGTGTGAGAAACAGGGCTTCAGATCTTTGCTTCAGCTACTTTCACCTTTTATCTGTAGGCTGTTCGTACAGACTCATAACCAGCAGAATTAGAAACACCCATCTAGAAGAGTGACCTCAATTGGTCTAAATACTGTAGTCCACCACATAATGTACCATATTTAGCAACTGAATTCCTGCATGGGAACTGTCTAAAATGCAGGTTACACTTTTTTGGAAGGATTAGGCTAGCACTACATGCCCCGTGAGATCTGGAGCACAAAGTGGTAAAGGAGCTGATGTGCTGTAATGGTGGCAGAGCTGAGAAACCCCAGATACAAATCTAACCTTGGCTCTGAATTCATGTGTCCTTAGACAAGTTGCTGGCTATGACTCAATGCTCTCTCACCTCAGTGAGATAATAGGAATAACAACACTTATCTCTATCTAACAGGAATGCAAGAAATGTCAAGATAATATATGTGAAGCACTTGGAATAATCTAAAGCACTTTATAACTCCTAATATTACCTAGAATCTTAACCTATATGATGTATATGTATAACCTGTACACTGGAATGTTTTTTTTTTTTAGAATTTATATCATCTTTCCAAATTCAGAAGCCACCAGATGGCTAGAATTATTTATTGATTATTATTTATATAACACCTTTTACATTTCAAGTGCTTGATGGTTCTTACCATCTCTTTCTGTGATGCAATAGGATGCCTGCACCTCACAGTCCTAAGACTAACATTGATTTAACGTATATCCTGAAAAAAGTCATTTTTCTGAAATAGCAAACTTTTCATCCATCACCTTGGCAATCACACATCTTTCAGATTTCAGCAATTCCTTAAACTTGCATAAATCTCTACCTTGTTCATATATAATGGGAGACTCGACTGAGAGACCAAAAGAGCCAGTGCAGCTCTTGGATCACCTTCTTTTTAATTAGTGCCAGGCTGAAAATTTCTGCGGCAATTTTTTCCACTGTTTTCATCCATTTTGATGGAAAACAAACTGCTTTTGAAAGTAGGTGGAAAGTGGGATCCTTGTAGTCATCCGGGTCAAAGCACTTGGGTGAGATTCCCTGCCATCTTCTGCAACTGTTCTTACAGGTGTCTGCAGCTTCCCTTACTTCCCACACTTCCAATAAATGCCAAGGGGAGACATCTGGAGGAAATTCCTCCAGTGGGAAGTCAGGGAAACAGACGACTGGAGAAAAAACATCATGACAACTTCTGTCACCTTGCAATATTAATGCAAGCTCAAAACCACCACCAAAAGGAATGATAGAACAGCCTAAGAATAAAGCAGAAAAAGAGATGCAAGGGATGACACGTTCCGGAAACTGGAAGACGTTTTCAGACCGGGTTAGTTTTATCCAAAAGGTTAACCCCCATGGAAGCAACTACCCGGAATAACTCCAAATTCAAAGGTTGGTGGCAGTAACTTGAATGCCACCAAGGGATCAGAAGCAAGGCAGGGACATGTGAGGATCAAACATTCTGGGTAGCCTGGAATTATCTATACACATTCTTAAGTGGGCAAAAGGGCCGATTCAAACCAAAATAATACAACAAAAAAATCCCAAAAGCACACAAAAGGTTCACAAAATTGCAGAGTTCAGAAATACTAGGAAATAGTCTAGCCAACTGTTTTGTAAGACATCATCACTGATGTCCCCCGCCCCGCCCAAGCCAATACTTTAAGGCAGGGTTTCCCAAACAGTGAGATGTACCTCCTTTGGGCAGTGCAGACAGAGGCCAGGGGAGTGTGAAGAACCTTTTAGCTGAACATTGTTGCAATAAATCCACCTTTCCCGAAGTTTCACTGTATTGCTTTCATTGTTCATTTGTGTTCATTCAGATGTTTGGACTTTTAGGGGAGGTATGTACATTAAGATTACACTAAAGGGAGGTGTGATGGCAAAACGTTTAGGAACCCCGGCTTTAAAGAGATTACTTGGCCTTTGACTAGACTAAAATGAAGCACCAGAAGAACAAACATGGATTCATCTTACAAGCCCTTTACAGGATAAATTTGCCAAAGATCTGCCGTGAAGAAAAGCCCAGATGACAATTCTATGTTCTGAATTCTATGAAACCTGAAAATCTTGCTCATGCCCATGGTCCTCTGGGTTCTACGGTCTTAACATTCAGCGCTTCTCATGAGAGAAAGAAACTTGCTTTAAAATAACAAGACGTTTTAAGTAATGCATGATCTTGCAATTGTTAGTATTTCTGTAACTCACACAAACGTATATAGCACTACTCATTAAATCCTTCCTGTTTCCCATCCATGGCCAGCAGGACTCTCCAATCCTTCAGAGGGTCTGAGGGGCCAATGAGGGCCCAAGGGCAGCTACCATCCTTGCAGGAGAGATTTTCCATCATTACGATGCCCAATTATGAATGTGCTTTTCAGTAAACACTTGAATTAAATTTGTATGAGAGGGTCCATAGATCAGTGGCATTGCATGCAGAAGATCCCCAATTTAAATCTGTGGTATCTATGATTAAAAGAATGCTTGGCATCCTATAAAAACTGCTGCTGAAGCAGACTGACTTGACACATGACCTTCTTTCATCCCTCCATAACTGTAACTGGATTGACTGTAAGTACCACAAATCTAAAATAGTTAAGCTTATTCTGCATCTTATATAGCAGAAAAAGAAAAATTCAAAATACTGAAACACATCTTCAAGTGGCCTTTAAAAGGTTATGCAACATTCAGTGACGTTTCTCAGAGCACAGTAGAGGACTGCGAAGAAAGACAATGATTGAAATAACACATGGCACAATCCTCCAAGATTTTTCTTCTCTGCCAGCACCACTGAAAAAGACACTGCTTTGATTTAATCCCTTTTCATTCCACTGGAGCTCTTGCAAAGATTAGCCCTCATGGGCTGAATTTCCAGAATTTTCTCTCTATATAGAGAAATCCTCAAATTGAATAGATCTTCTAAAAACACCTGAAATATTTAAGCAAGAGGTTGTATTAAAATGACCCTTAATCCTCCCAGTCATAAGAATTAGGAAACGGGCTAATCATTTGGGGGTCCAACTGCAACTGATCATTCAGTCGCAACAAAAGTAGATATTTCATTTGACTTTTAAAAACCCTTCTCTTCCAATACTGCTCAGATACAATTCTTCTGACTTTTAATTCAGAAATACATGAGCTCCTTTCCAGCACAATCTTGGCAATATCAGACATTTCTGGTTAAGTGGAGTCCAAGGACATGTGAATGTACCCAGGGTTCATCTTTTCCTGTGTCAACATGACCCTAGTTTCCTGGAGGGGTGATGTTGGTGGGGAAGGAACTGTTTCACTGGGGTTCTTCTTCCAAGGGAGTATGAGAAAGAAACACAAGGGAATTTTTCCCATGCTGCTCACGTAATCTCAGAAAAGGATCACATCTGATGCAGCTTAATAAATCTAAAGTATTGCTCCAACTTTTAAGAATTCTGCTTTGAAACAAACCAGCTGTTAGAAAAGACATAAGCAAGAAAGACAGACAAAAAAGAAAAAATTCCCACTAAATACAAACATGTAACAAAGACTATAAAATTTCTTTGTTTAAATATATACAAATTCTTTTAGACTCAAATACTGCATTTTAATGCTGTCTTTCAGGGGAATGAATGAATGAATATCTATATACCTCTATAGTGATATGAGGCGAGGAAGATAAATTGGAATATAGAATAGAGCAGAATCTGTTGCAACAACCTGGGACAGAATTGTTAAATCTACGGTGTGGTAAATCTTTTATACCCCCCCCAAAGAAATTCAACCCATTCTGAAGTAGGAAGGCTGATTCTTTTTTTCTTTTTTCCTTTTGGAAGATGTTATGGGATGAAAGAAAGGAGCAGGTCATTTTTCAGCTGAACTCATCCGCTTGGATTTAATAAAGGCCATCCCATGTGTCCTCATGTGGGTGTTTAAGGCAGCTTCAGTTTCAAAGGTCTTTGCACACACTTTGCATTTCCTGTCGGATGTGGATCGATCAGTTGATTCCTCCTCATGACTGGGCTTGTTCTCCTGCTGACTGTCTTCTCCAGAGCCATTCTGTTTTGAAACAGGTTGAGGTTCCTTCAGCTTATGTACAATGAAGAGATGCCTAGACAAAGAGACATGGGATGTATAACAAAGACCACATTCCCTGCATTGATAGGAGGAACCATCAGATTTGTGCTGGGGAATATGTTCGTGGAACTGAAGCAGGTTCTCTGTTGTGAAGCCACAGACGGCGCATTTGTGAACTTTAAAAACATTGATTTTCAACTTCTTCAGCGGCTGAGTGATGGCCCCTCGAGGGGGCCTGAATTCCAGGACTGGCTCCTCTAATTTACGCTTTGGACTGGGAACCTGAAGAAGTTGAGAACAACATTAAACATGTCCATTAAAGAAACAAAGAACAACACTGCCAGTCACTTTCATATAGAGCTCTTGTAATTGAAATGAAGTTTGGGACAGACGAGAAGAAATCTTTCCTGCAATCTGTAGTATAATTTATATAAACCTTTGTGTGATATGAAGACGGTAACTACCATAAGGTGACTTTAAGAAGGGAGTCATAGGGGACTAGGAGGACTGGTATTTCAGCAATTATTAGCCATAATAATGTCTTCTTCTATCTTTACAAGGATAACAACAAATGGTACCAGACAAACAACAGAGTAGGCTAGAACCTTGTGCCCCATTTATAAGTTTCTAAAATAGGGATGTGCAACATTTTTTTCAGGCCAAGGGCCTGCTCTATCAGGACAAAAACAAATGGAAGGGGCCAGGACAAAAACTACATTTGATGTAATTTTAATTATATACTGTTCATACAATCATTTCTCATGGGCTTAATATTCTTTCTGTTCTGGCAGGTGAAAATTCAGTGGCAACTTTTTGAAAGAATTCTTGGGGCTATACCAAAAGCTTTGGAGTCAGCATATGGCTTCAGGTTGTACAGAGGTGGAACTGGACTTTGATGGACCTACAAGATGATCTTTTTAAACCTCAGGTGTCTGTACCTGGGGAGTAGACTTGGTAGACATCTGTTCCTAGCAAAGCTGGTTGTCAAAGCACAGCTTGCCTCTGGCCTGTTTCCAGAAAAAATTGAAACAGGCACCAAAGATGGCAAATGCAGTTATCTACCAGCTACTATCTAATATTTACTGAATAGAAAACCCTTCCCACCCGCAGACTGCATGATTCCAAGTTGCCCTTTAGCTTTCTGAACAATCTGAAAAAGGCATAAAGTTCCAAGGGGCAGGTTCTGTACTCGGTATATTGGACTTGAAGCCTTTTTATCCATGGGGGTTCTGTTCCAGGGTCAAATCACGAACAATGAAACTACAAATGAGACCTAAAGTGTATAGGAATTGAGAGGGTTGCTTCCAGAGCCTTTGGCCATCCTCTATCTTCCATAAAAGTTTCCTCCCATAGTGTTTGTCTGTGGAATGAATCTGTATTTCCCCCTCCTTCTTTTCATTCAGTCGCAGCAGAACTCACTGGGGGAGCCCAGCTATGAGGCTCCACGCGGCTTCCTTGAGGCGGCTGGAGTGACTTGCTTGGCTGGTGATGAAGGGAGTCACATCACTTATGCCACATGTCTGCACCGGCTTGTCTGCTCCTTGAAGCTTTTTTGCCATCTCAGCAGAGGAGCCTCTTGACTGCACCATTAGACACTATTCCTGCCCACTGGCTACGTGCGGCTTTGCACCATGCACTGGAGTGAGCCATGCGCAGCTGTCAAATGGCTTATCACTAAGACTGTGAAAGAGCTATGTGGCTTGCCCCAATGACTGCACAGTGTGGTGCTGTAAGTAGCCTGTGGGCCCCACAGCCATCCAGCGACACAACGGGGAGGCCCTTCATCAATGCCAGAAAAGAACTGAATGAAGCAGTGAAGCCAGTATCAGCCGAGTGGCACAAGCAGCTAAGCAATTCACTCTGAAGAAGGAGGCTGGCTGCCATGATACTTCCCGATGGTTGATCCAGGGAGATTTGTTGCGATTGAGAGGGAAGGAGGAGCAAATAAAGATACATTACAAAGGCAATTCTTAAAAAAAATTATGAATGCACAAAAGCCCATATGCCATTTCCGACAAGCATAAAGCAACCAAAAACAAGGCCCAAACTGCAAATTTGCAGAACTTTTTATCATACACTGAAAGTTGGTTTCTATTTATCAACTGCAGATATGGAAAACTGTGATGAGACCGCCAGTAACAAAGGCTGTTGAGTGTGTGCTTGAGGAATTGGTGTGTACTGGGCCCTTTCCTCCATCCATTCAGAAATATGGCAAAGTCAACTCTCGTGAGCTCTGCTGTTTCACAGAATTCTTCAGATCTTATCTAGAGACTCTTATTCACCCAGTGCACTCCCTTGATGCCTATGCTAATAACATATCAAAATTCTCACACAACATGAACAGGGCAGAGTGCAGAAGATACAAACAAGCTTGCTGGGAGATTCTAGCAGGTGCAGCTATTGCATATCACTATTCAGAAGAATGGTATACCCTACCAAGTGCACAGCTTCAGGACATGGAGCAGTGGAGGAGGAAGAGGACACCCATCCTGCCAGCCAGACCAGCAAAATCAAGCCTGGTGAGCAACAGGGGACACATATCACAGCCAGATCACCCTCAAATCATTCACATTATAAAGGGATTCCCTAGATTGGCTTGGCAGAAGTTCAAGAGCAGCCATGGTTCAGTTTTCAGCACATAACGGCATATATGAAGGACTCAATTCACAATGACTATTAGACACAATGTGCTAGTCTAAGGCCTATGAGAGCCAAGCCAGCTTCTGCAGAAATATTAGGATAGCTGGACCAACATCCTGATCTGGCTTGAGGCAAATCCATATGGGATATGGGATGAGATTTCTATGATTCGCTCCCAATCCAGCCTTACAGTATAACCACCAACCTGACCTACTTGACACACCTCAGCCTGCCTCTTAAGACAGAGACGGAATCTCTAGTTCTATAATGTCCGCAGGTCTGGCTGAAAAAACCAGTGCAAGTAAATCAAAGGACATAATCATGGCATAAAAACTGTACTATGCCCTCAAATAGACTACAGAATGGATAGTTTCATCTTTAGGTGCTTCCTTCCTATTACTGCCCCCAAAACTAAATAACCCATCCTTTCCAGATATGATCTGTTGCAAGGGCCCAAAATTTCAGTGAGTTGGTATTCCAATTATTTTTAATAAAGAAAAGGAACAGTGAAATTCACAGAGGGTGGATGTAGAGATTAAAAAATAAAATAAAATAAAAGCCAAAATGGTGGTCATGACAGAGTGATCAAAGCCTCATCCTTTTTTCATGCATGCAACAATGATGCATGCAAGGGGTGGAGCTGTGATTGCACTGCTATGACCAATGTTTTGATTTTTGACCTCCTATGGATGCTGCTAACAAAGGGGGAAAAAGACCTGCTTCTACAGAAACATGATACACATGATGCATCATGAGATACACGGTATCTCACCTTTGTGTCTTCCTTGACTGTACTTTCTCCCATGTTGGTTGATTCTGCCATTTCTTTCACATCAGGTTCTTTAATGCCGTGCATCAGCTGAATATGTTTTTCTAGCATTAATCGCTTAGTAAAAGTTCTTCTGGAATCTGGGCAGTGCCTGAAGAAAACACAGAGCAGACTATGAACAGATAGGTTCAAATGTGTGGTGTGATCCAAATTATACTCAAAAATTAACAGGCAATATATACCTAACCAAGATGCGTGGAAGGTGAAAGCTCTCCTTCCCCAAGTCTTCTAGGTAACCCTACTAGACAAAGATCTGATGGACCCACTGAAGTAGCACCATACAAACAACACACACAAGGATTCTTCAATGACATTGCAAACCTGAAGACCTATGACAAATCTTTAACTGTTGCCAGGCCCTTTACTATGTGGTACTGCTAAATATTTGTATGTTTAGGTGAACAAAAACTTTCAAAAGCAGAACTTACGAGCAGGTGTAAACTTTCCTGATTCCTTTGTGCTTGATACGATTGTGACGGCAAAGACTGTGTGATGAACTGAATGATTTGTCGCATTGTCGACAAGGATGTTTCTTCATTTGCTTTAATGAAAGGAAATAAAACATTGAAGAAGGAGCAGATACATTTAAATTTCAACAGAGGGATTCAGACTGGAACCTTAAGGAGAGCATTCTGAACACCACTGGCTCTTGGAAACAATTTGGCAATGCTTGTCCGAACCAGTTTCAAAGCAGTCAGCTGTGTGCAGACTTAAATTCTGCAGACTTAAAGCGGAACTGCTGAAAGAAACAGGACTGAAGTTAGTCATGTCTATAGTCAACCCCACCATGTCCACTAGAGGGAGATGCACACAGATAATTATTTTTGGAAAAACGATGAGAATAACTTCTCCCTTACCTATAATAACCTAATAGATACACCAGCACAAGGGGTATGTGGGTGTGTAGGGAAACTGAGAAACCTCCTTATATGCTCAATTCCAACTGCTTCCCCCAAGCCCATAGAAGTCAAGGAGAGGTGACATTAACTAGACCAGATGGCAAAGAGCAGAGAAATGAACATATAAACACAAAAACCCAGCTGTTAAATGCAGGCCAACACAGGGATCCTTCCATCCATCTTTTTTTCATTCTTTGTCCTCAAATCTTCCACCAGACTGGTTTGCCCCAGATTCCTGTTACCAATTCTCTTAGGCTTATAGGGTTGTACAGTGCTTTGGATTCAAAAATAGACTTCAAAACATGTGGAATGCTTATGTACACTTTCTCTGTAACTCCCTGAAACAGCTGCATCCTTTTCCAGGTCCCACCCTCTGCAGCTGTAGGGGTGAAAAGGAAGCTGAAAACCAGAAAAAGTGCAATCAGACTTCTGTGATGTGGCCTATTCCAATACAGCTTTATTCTAATCTTCCTGTAGAGTCAGTTTCCGGATCTGATCTAGCTTGTATGGCTAACCGTCCATGAGACTTCGGTCAAGTTCTAGCATAGGCGGTCAATTAAGCAATGTAAATCTGGAGGTCTGTGATTTAACACTGAGTCCTGACTGGGGGAGCCAGACAGCAATGCAATCCTGTGAAAACACATGCAAGGTTTAAGAAGGTGCTGAAAGGTACTACATGTGTACCCATAGGGAGCTCAAAGCATCTACCATCAAATCTGAAACACTGCACAGTCCTGCTATAGACTCCTTCCCTAGGATACATACTGTATACACAAGTCCAAGGCAAATAAGGCTTGAAGATTTGCCTAATTCACTAAGGGGACTGACCTGTTGAAGGGCATCCACTTTCTGCCCAGTTCCCAGAAGCATCTAAATGACTGCTGTTACAACAACAAGAAACAGCCTTCACCAACCTGGTACTAGTTGAAGATCTTGAAGTGTTTGACTCCCAGATATCTGGAGTATGCCTTGATGAATTCCCCTGAACTGGGGACAGAACTCTGAGGTCAGCTATTTGACCTAACTTTGGGTCCACCCAGCCCACCATCTTCTCTCTCCCAAGCTCAGTGTTGAGATAGGGTCCTAATTCATGACAATATCCTTATTTTTGATAAAAACTGACTGATGATAAGAGCTTTCTCCATGACTACAGAAGGCAGGGAATGGCTACTTCCCTCAACTTCCTCTCCACAGAAAAAGGACTGCATTTGTCTAAGACAGTGTTTCTCAACCTTGGCGACTTGAAGATGTGTGGACTTCAACTCCCAGAATTCCCCAGCTGGCTGGCTAAGGAATTCTGGGAGTTGAAGCCCATGCATCTTCAAGTTGCCACGGTTGAGAAACCCTGGTCTAAGAAGAAAGAGGCGGAGAAGAAAGAAGCCTGAAGAACAAGAAGTCTGGGTGTTGGGTTCAGTTCAGAGTGGGGCTTTCACTCCTTAAAATCTTGCTCACTGAGATAAACTGGCTCTACAGGGGCAACCCAATCCATGGGCAGATAACATTCTCAGCCCTGTTTCAGATTACACCTCCTTACATCTGTCCTAGGGATGGATCTTCCATTGATGCCATTCCTTGATTCACAACAGGCAGTTTCCAGGACCTGAAGCAACCTGAAAGCTGCAACATCAGTTCTTTCAACAAGGCACTTGCAAGCAGAGCACCACACAACTGAAGATTGGAAAGCACAAGCTCAACACCCCAAAATCCACATCTTCTACAGCCAGTGGGGTGTGGTAGTTAAGGTGCTGGAGTATAATCTGGGGGCAAGGATCCAGGTTCAAATCCACCCTCAGCCACAGAAGCTCAATGGGTGACTTTGGGCAAGTTCCCTCTCCCATCTCAACCTACCCCCAGGATTGTTTTTGTGAGAAATGGAGGGAGTGCTACATATGCTGCCTGAGCTCCCAAGGGAAGGCAGAATATAAATCTCACTAGCAAATAAACAAACAAAAACACACACCTTTAGCCATCTGCCCTCAGATGTGCTACCCTTTGCACCCACAGCTTTGGAAAGAAACTACATCAGCATTTTATTACGCCAGCTTACTTCAACTAATCATCCTGGGGAGTTGTTGGGACAGCAATTCTCATAATACCCTGTCCTGACCAGCAAGGGTGCATTGGCTCAGGATGATGAGAGCAGCAGTCCAAGGCATCTGGAGTTTGAAGAAGGTCTCACCTAGCAGCCCAGATCTGCACGAATCTGCTTCTGTTTCTACCAACAGCTTGGAGCCAATTTCATTTTCACAAGATTTCCCACAGGTCATCTGCTGCTTTCTTCCTCCCATACCTCCTCAACCCTCTCAGACAGCAAAACTGACATGATTTTTATTAGGTTTACTCCTGCCTAGGGGTTTGCATTGAGTGTCAGACATAAAAAGTTATGAGTCCATTCCCCCCTGCTGCTTTCTTGGTGAATGTTAGGGTGGGAGAGGGAAAGGGGAAAATAATGTGCTACTCCTGTTCAGCATTTGAGTCATGCCATTTTCCAGATGTATTTGCTGTATATCCAGCCTTTCTACCACCTCCCATGACCTTCTTCCAGCACTCAGCAAATATTCCCTGATCCTTGCACACACTTAGTTCACCCGAGGCTTGACAATGGACAGGGTGGGCTTATATTTCTGTAGATGGAAAGGAACGTCCAGTTTTAATTCTTCCTATTGTATCTTGGAATCTCTCACCCCCCACAGTCTAATGGACAGACAACTGAGAAAACGTTACACATGCAGAGAGGGGTGTGTATAAGCTTACAGACAGGGATGTATGCTAGTTCTTTATGCACAAAGCGTGAGCGTCCATAGGGGCCAATATGAAATGAGTACAGGTAGTCCTCACTTACCAACCACTTGTTCAGTAACCGTTTGAAGTTATGATGGCGCTGAATGTGGAGACTTATTACTGGTCCCCAAACTGCAGCCGTTGCAGGGTCCCTGCAGTCACATGATTGCAGTTCAGGTGCTTGGTAACTGGCACACAATTATGATGGTCGCAGCATCCTGCGGTCACAATTTGCAACCTTAACCGCTGGCTTCCGACAAGTCAGGTCAGTGGGGAAGTCAGCAGGAAATCACAAGTTGTGGTTATGTGACATCATGCTTAACAACCGCGTGTGATTCACTTAATGACTGCAACTGGAACTGCCGAAGTAAGTCAGCACGGACATGTGATATTTCACTTTACAGCTGCAATGCTTAGTGACAGAGTTCCCAGTCCCAATTACTGTCATTAACTGAGGACTACCTGTATTGTGATGTAAGCCTTTCCCCTTTCATACATGCATTGGGCTGTTGCATGCAGGTACACAAGGGGTGGAACTTGGGTTTTGATGTTTATAAAACCCCTGGACTCTGATGATGCCTCTGGGGCAGACAGATGTATGAATTGATCCAGTGGATGAAGCTGTTATGTGCAGCTGTTTTACTGTGCGAAGGGAATAGACCTGCATTCTCAATTACCAATATGTGACATCAACAAAGGCGTACAGTGGCTTTAGTTCATTAATAGAACAGGGGTCAGTTTTAATCACTAACTGAGTGCCCTCTGGATGTTGTTTTGACTTTAACTCTTCTTTTTGTTTCTTTCATATTTAATGTTTTAAATAATTTGTAGACCACCCAGTACTGCGTGGCATACCTATTTTATTAATAATAATGAATAATGAAAAAATAAGCCTTCCCCCTGGATGGCCCTGACACTGGCCTTCCGTAAGGCTGTGAAGACCTGACTTTTCCTTCAGGTGTTAGGGCCAGGATATTACTAAAGCCCAATTTATGTGCTTAGTGTTGTGAATTCTTGTAAGATGCCTTGATTATTGCATTATGATAATTTTCAATTATTCTGTATTTTGTTTTGTTTATGTTGGTTTTATAAATTGGTTTTTGTACTGTTTGTTACCCAGAGCAACAGAGTAACAGTACACCGAGTAACAGTACACAGAGTTATTTGTGTAAGATGGGCGGCTATATGAATAACAAAGGTATATAAATATAAATAAATAAAGGCATATCTGCAAAATCCCACTTAGCATGCTGGTGAGGCAGTCTGTAATTTAATGCAATTTAATGCAATTTAATGTAATGGAACTTGTAGCCTCAGACTCTCAAAAGTTGGGAAAAACTGATTGACTGGAGTTTTGTTTCAGAAGCTAATTTATTCCTTGTATGTTACACTAATAAGGAATGCAAGAGAAAAATGCACAGGCAATCTTTTTTAACAAGCATAATTAGTTTCCTTTACTGAATGGTATGTTTTCACAGTTTCATTAATATTGCCAAAAGAGACATGTTCTGAGGTTCTGGCAACACACAGGTGTAATCAATACATTCAACAGATAATTCAGTGCAGAAACAGACAGCTACTAAGAATAAAATATTTCAGCAGTCAACAGGCTCAGCACCAACTTCAAAGCAGCTTGACTCTAACGTTCACACACAACATGAACAACCCCCGGCCACCCACTCACCAGTCAAGAGACTCACTGTGTTGTGTGCTGGCATCAAACAACACAAGATGGCCGGATCTATCATGCAGCAATCTTTTTTTTTTAGTTCTTACAGCTGCTACAAAGGAAGTTGTACTTGTCTCTTCACTTCCTGTCTTTTCATGTTTCTTTCCCCACCAAAGGAGGGGATATTTTAAAATCCAGTGGTATGACTGTGGTCAGCACTCCTCAGACATACCACCACTCAGGAGGGGCTTTTCTACTCCTATCTGGCCAAGGGGAGAGGGTGAAACAGAGGAGGCAGATGGGAGTTCCCAAAGGACCCATTTTTGTTGGGCTCGCAGTGAAAAGAGCCAATTCATATTCAGATAAGCCATTTCTAGGACATGGAAAGATTTAGTTGATTGGAAGGAATTCATTTAGTCCAAACAAGGCCAGAGATTTTGGGTTAAATCTCACCCTTTCTGGATTAGGTAAATCTGTGCAGACTGGAGTTTTCACATGATGCATGTACCCTGCCCCATGACTCTGTTAAGTATATCATGCAAATAGAGCTAACATATATAAGGATGCTAGAGCAACAACTTACTTTTCCATGCTCTTTCCTCATGTGGGATATGTAAACATCTCTCTGAGTAAACAGCCGATCACATTCCCAGCACGTCCAGCCAGGATTAGATACTTTTTTGGGCTCTGCTTTCTTCACAGAGGAGGGGGAATTCTTCTCTGCCTTTTCGGTCCCATTGATGGATTTCGAGTCCTCTTTATTGTGACTGACTGAGTTCTGGATAGTAGGCTTTGTACTTAATGGCAAATTAATACCTAGGTTTGGTGGTCCTTCCACACTTTTCAACGTCCCATGCATAGACTAAGGAAGGAAGGAAGGAAGGAAGGAAGGAAGGAAGGAAGGAAGGAAGGAAGGAAGGAAGGAAGGAAGGAAGGCAGGCAGGCAATTAGATTATATCTGCTATTTACAGGGAATGGAATATTCAAGATTCAAATGGCTTTTTATTATTTGTATGCAAACAGTTGCCTGTTTTATCAATCTCATGTGAGAGCACATGAGCACATGACACTTTGTGAGAGAAAACTGAAATCTTACACATGTTTTGGTATCTTTGCATGAGATTTTCTAATATCATGGTATAAGATCATCAAAATCATAACATGAAATAATCTCTGAGATGTCAAGCCATTTGTAGTTTTGAAGCTGGAGGCATCCAGGGCTTCAAAAGACTGCAAATTTCAATACTGTTCTGGACCACTGGATTAGTGGTTGACATGGTAATAAAGAGGGACACTCATCCTTTTTATCTGAATGCACTGCTAAACTCAGGTGCTTGCTCATCTTATAAGCACAGGATACCTCCCACCTTCTATCATCTACTCTTGGTAGCTTCCTTATTATTAATTATCATTCCACTATTGTTTTATGCAATAATTTTGCTTCCAAGTAAAATCAGATGACATGTACCTTGATATGATCCATCATGAGTTGCTTCTGTGCATACAAAAGTGAGCAATCTGGACACTTGAAGACAGAGACTTTCTGGTTTTCAATGTGCTGGTCAAAGTGACGATACAGCAATGGCTGCAGGGTAAACACTGTGTCGCACATGGAACATTTGTATATTATTCTAAAAACCAAAGAGAGTTGAAGAAGTAATGACTGCCCATTGCAGTCCTTTAGTTCATAGAATGACTACATGAAAATGTTACTTGCAACAAAAATAGACACATTCAAGACTGTATATTTTTTTCCCTCAAATCAATGTATTGCAATTTATTCAGATACATTTCTCCAAGTAAAAGATACTTACAGAATACTTGGACATGACTCTGAGTAGGCAAGCTTGTTACATTAGGATTCACAGTGTCAGAAAATCACTTTACTTCCAGATATGGAGAATTATATGGAGGAGGAGTGGAACCCTATCTTTCAGTCCTGCCTCAATATGGATCCTATCTTCTATATGTTAGCTCCATAGATTCACAGCTGTACCCAGACAGACATTCCTTACAGGCCTTTCAACTAATATTTGAAGATCAGGAACATATCTGGAAAGGCACAGTGATATTGGGCATGGGGCTGACAAGTTTGGTCCACTCTCTGCATTATAAATTCACTCTATAGAAGGCTTCTATGACATTGGAAGAGCCTCAGTGTAGATCGCCAGAGGCAACAAGGTACAAATTGTTTTGCTATTAATCAGGAGGTGTTATCAGCCATTTACCATTCAGGTTGATACAGATATTTTGCCTGAAACAACTTTTGAAGCAGGCATTCTTCCTCAGGTAAAACATCTGAGGAATGTCAAGAGCTACCAAAAATATTCTGATAGTACCAGTGAACATTCTCACGGCTCCTTTTCCAATCTCTAGGTCCTTTTTTTTTTTTTTTAATGAAGGAACACTTGAAGTTGGTCACACTATTTAAAGTAGTCCGGCTTCTCTGAAAAAATGATGTGAATTTCTCTGAATTTTCTGTTAAAGTCAACATAAATATCAATATTTTTACTACAACATAAATTTTCATAAACATGGGTGACCAATGACAGAGGAACTAGGTGCCACAACTCAATCTCTCAACCTTCTAAAGAGCTGCAGAAATCATCTGGTGATGCTGTGACCAGATGGAAGGGACATGGCCAAAATGAAAAAGTGAATGAGATAAAATTAGGTAATTAGAAACTTGAATTAGACAATCCTTAAGGTTTCTTCCAACTCCACAATTCTATGGTTCTATGGTCTTTTAGGATCACAGCAAGTGATAATCACGTTTTACCAACATGCCCAACATTGTTCTTTATTTTCAAAGTCTAAAACACAAGTCTAAGTGATAAACCAGAATAGTAGAGGCTGTTCATGAAGAAAAAGTGGGACTGCTTAAGGTAACAACATCCTAAAATTTACCCTATATAGGCTTGGATGAGGGGAGAGGAGGAGAGATAGCAATCATGGCTAAAACAGTTTTTGCAAAAATTGCAGCTTATGCACAGAGAGAATTGGTAGAAATGTTCATCACTCTTACAAAAGAGGCAGAGTGAATTTCAAAGAGATGCGTGCTAACAGAAATTAAAACAACAGACAGGGCGTCATCTGAATCCTCCTTATTCTTACTAACATAAACTCTCTTCATTCCTGGCTATGTTTGCACCACAAACTAGCCAACCACATTTCAGTGTAAGATGATGGATGAGCCAAAACAGTGTAGTAATTCTATCGTTTATCATCGTGCAGACGCTGAAAACAGGTCATTGAACAAATGTTTAAGTTAACCATAGACATTTCCCATTCACTCTTCACTCTGTCATTTTGAAATTCCTCAGCAACTTCTAATTGAAACAATGGATTCTAGATACCCAAAATTTTGCCATCACTTTAAAACTTCTCTGCCCTCCGTTGATATGTTATAAAGGCTATAACTTCTTTTGCTGACAGAAATATAGGTTTCCTCTTTCACACTCAGGATCCATAGCTCAGGGGGTTTTATCTCCATTATTACTAGCTTTCAATATCTTTGTTAGCATTTAATTCACTTTATTTGAGCAGGAACTGGTATCCAGGATTTCAGGGGCATCTGTGGGATAGTACTGGTGGTAAAAACAATCAAGATGATAGCTGCCACTCTGTGATTGAAGGCACACCTGTTTTTTATGTGTTTTGCACTAAAAAGGCACAGCTTCAATTGTGTAGTCGTGGCCACTACTTTGACTTTTTGACATCCCCCCCAGCAGATGCCCCTACAGGACTTGATCTAAAAATTACAGTAAATCCTGCCCATGCAGAGGGAATAAAGAACCATGTTAGATTCAAACCCACATCCAAGAAATATGCACACTCATGTTCTGATTTCACTACATCAATCTCTGACTCTGAACTATGCACATTTTAAAAAAATATGAGGGATGTGCCAAAAGCTTCACGCACAAACTCTTTTGCACATCTAACAATCGATTTCAGGTGGTTTGTGTCCAAATTGAAACATCTCTGCTTGATGTTGGCTATGGAATGAAATGGAGCTGTTTTGTTCGGCTTATGGACCAAAATATGGTTCTGCCAGGCAGAGGTATTTTGGGGAAGGAGGTAGAGAAGATTGGAGGATGGCAGAGTGGTAGGATATGCCATACTGAAACACTGGCAGCTGATGGGAGGGAGTGAAAGGAAGATCCTGGGAAGATGAGGGAGAGAAAGCCCTATGGGGTTTGCCACACTAGAAACTGCCAGGGAGAGAAGAGACGGGGTGATGCAGCGTCCTCTTGCCTTATTTGCTCTGTCAAATGTCTCCGGGATCCTTGCAGATTTTGTTTCAGCCAAAACGAAAAGTGAACAGAACAGGTTTTGTTTCTACTGAACTGCAGCCCATCAGGAAGGGTTCAGCGGAACTCCCTGTTTTGGGTTTGAAGCAAAATACATAGCATTTGGGGTTGCATGGATCTCAACTTTTCTGGCTCACACCATCCATTTTCCTCTCTGTCTTCTAGCCAACCAAGCTCTTTTCTTCAGGTGGGTACAAGCCAAGACTCCAAAGGATGTCATTTGTCTTCCAGGCACAGCAGTTTCCTGCTCTTTTGTTGCCACCTGTTTAATTTGGGATTATCTTTCTCTCTGGTCCACTGATTTGGGCAAAACAGGATTTCCCTCTTTCCGCCTACTCTCCAATTACAACTCCGCTAACAGCTAAGCCATCGATGGGGAATAAGGGCAAACACTCCATAAATGATTCAGCAGGATATAAAAAATGGTACATTTAAAGTTAACTCCCGGACAAAATAGCATGATGGAAACATAAACCAGTATGCCAAAGCCAAACCTCAATTTTAAAAGGCCATCCATACACAACTGAAAGGTAAGTAACAACTCTGGTTTAACAGAGACTCCCCCAAAATAACCACTCATATGCATTTCCCTGAGCCAAACTCTCTTAGTGCAGTTCCCAAAAGTTGTTTTTCCATTCAAAATAATTTCCTCCCTCCCATTAGTAGCATCAAAATAGAGGGGCAAAAAGTTTCCAATTCAGAACATTTTGAGCTTGAAATGGATTGTTCCAACCTCACAGGAAGAGCCTATTTTCAACCTGACATGCTTTACACATATTTCACACATCTTATATTAAAACTGCATTGTCTAAAAGGCACAGCACGTGCCCTCCAGCTCTAGCAATTCAAATTGCTAAGTGCTTTTGCCTTTTCCTGCTTCTCAAATGGCATATGAAAAACAAAAGCCCTATCATAATATATAGGATATATTTCGTAGGAGAGTAAGCACAGTATGCCATTTCAGCTTTAATAATTTCTGCAATTTGACAAAAATGACACTTACTTAGGCTCCCCTATTTTGATTCCAGGATGTTGTGTATAGGCGTGGGAATGTGTGCTGGGTGCCGATTTGAACGCCATTGGGCAAATAGGACACTTGTAGAAGACTTCACAATGAGAACCTTGGATATGGGACTTGAGTGCAGCCACGTCGGAATATACCACGTTGCAGTGAACACAGCTGTAAGAAAGATATGGGGTTGGAGCCTTCCAGGATGTATTGGCCAATATCTTCTCCAGGACAGAGTGGTGAACGATAATGCAGAAGTTTCCTGCACACAATTCTAACTGGACACAGAATATTATTCAAACAGAAACCGAAAAGAAAGCATGCTAAATTCTCCAATAAGCACTGGAAAAGGTTCTTATTGTAGCTGGAAGAAAAATAACAGGTGATGGAGTAGGCCAAGAGTTTTTACCTTCCTACATAATAGGCCACCATGAACCTCAGATCTGCATACAGAAAAATTCTGGAAGTGAAATAAATTTGCAATAAAATAATAATAATTTTAAAAAGATCCACAATCGCCTTTCCAGCAATACAGAAGAGGACAACTAGTCCAAGGTGTCTGCTCTTCGGCAGCTATATTACATGGGAGAAATTCCCCAGCATCCCTTGTGCAGGATGTACTGTAGGGACATAGCTAGGTGAGCAAGGCCACGTGTGATCACAGGCTTGCTCACAGAATCCACAGCAGCAAGGAAAATGCACATCTCAGGTTTCCTGGAGGCCTCTGATGACATGTTTGTTTTAAATATTCCTATGTTGGCTTTATACCTGGCAGCAGGGCGCAGCTAATAAAAAAAGATTACAACTTAATAACTATAATATTGAAAATAAATATAGTAGAATTTAAAAGAAAAAAAAAGATGAGAGAGTGCAACTTTTCTTCCATGCTAGGAAAGTGCTTTTCAAAATTTTGAGCTATTCACACATCATATTAAACTATGGGTTAGATTTAAATTATGCAAACCTTGTAGGCCCCCCGCCCCTTGGGGTGCAGTATGAAGATAATGGAAGCATCACCATATTTTATGAACCCTAAATGGTGATCAAGTGAAAACAAACCAGCTTTCATAGACTACATTTTGAACCAGACTGTGTTTCTTGGCAAGATCAGCCCATCTTATATATGGAGGGTATGCTGAAGGTTTACTCCATCCTGTGTAAAGTGAGGAGGTGAAGATCTGTTGATATGCCTTCTCAGTGCTTCCTCCTACATCGGTGTTTTTCAAACTTGGCACCTTTAAGATGTGTGGACTTTTACTCCCAGAATTCCTCAGCCAGCATGTCCACACATCTTAAAGTTGCCTTGTTTGAAAAACACTGCCCTACACACTGAAATACTTTGCCTCCTGAGATGCAGAAGGCCCCTATCTTTTGGCTTTAAGATGGAATCAAATGCCAAAAATTTCCACAGGGCATTTGGGCAGTGATGGTAGATGAATTGGGATACTTTAGTTCAGTTGGAGAACTGTTATGCTTTACCATTATTTCTTGTGTTTGATTGTAAATCTCCTCAAATCTAAAGGAGTATTTAAAATGCTGTATAGTTGTATATTTGTATAAATGTAGATGACGTAGGGAATGGCCTTGAAGGATGGGAGGAAGAGCTGTTACCAAGGCTATGGTCAGATAAGTAGGGCTTGAACCTGTTCCAAGAAACTAACTTGAGTAAGCATCTCCAAAAATCACACTACAGCCAGAACCACCATTTAACAAGCATAGACAAAAGTTGTAAGTACAGCTTGGTCCTCTATGAGACAGCAGTTAGGCTGATCTAGAAGGTAAAAAACATTTTCTAATGAGAAAAATTTTCTACCACTATGTCCCCACCCCTTTAATCAATAAGATAATTAAGATATTGAAAAAGGAGGGGAATTCTTCCTTTCCAGTCCTAACAAAGTGTGATTTTTGTATATATTTGAATAGCTTTGAATCATCATCATCATCATCATCATCATCATCATCATCATCATCATACTAACCGGAATCCAACTCTTCTTGTGTAATGCAGGCAGTTCTTTGTGACATGAGTTTGGAAGTGGACTGATCTGCAAATGGCCCCACATTCAGGACATGTATATGGAGATTTATGCTGATGAATCCTCTGATGTGATGCAAAACTGCACAAATTTGGAAGCAACATCTGGCAGATACCGCAGGTCTTCTACAGAACCAAAAAAAGGGGACAATCAGCCATTGAACCTAGGCACAAATACTCTACAGAGTTGGTTATGACCTACAACAAACTTTAAAAATGAAATCACAGTATGAAATACCGTCATTGAGAAATCAATTTAAAATAATAACAATACAATGGCCATTATCTACAATCACTTATAATTGACTCTTTGTCCTTTTACACATCTAGATTAAGAACTTGTCCATTACAATCAGTAAGGTACAAGTGTTTATTCATCACTGTCTTCACTTCTTACCCTTTCCTCTTCTACCCTCTTCTCTTCCATTAAGATGAAATTAGATTATAAATTCCTTGGAGCAGATCTCCCTTCTTTTGTTTAAATTGCCTCCCTTTGATTGCAACCAGTGAAGTGGTGCCCACCTTCTCTCTGGGCATTTGGTTCCATTGCTGAACAGTTCTTATTGTCAGGAAGTTTTTTCTAACCTTCAGTCAGAATCTGCCTTCTTCTAAGGTAAATTCATTATTCTGCATCCTACACTGTGGAACTACAGAAAACCTTTCTTGACCTTCTTCTAGACGACATTCTTTCAGAACGGTCCTATCATTTCCCTCCTTAGTTATCTTTTCTCAAAACAAAACCTACTCAGCTCCTTGAATGTCTCTTCATAGAATTTAGTTTCTAGTCATCCTCAGGTCCCTTTCCCAAACCTGTTTAAGTTTGTCTGAATCCTTCTCAAAGGGTGGTGTTTACCAAAGCAGAATATTTTAAAAATGACATTTCTAGTAACACAGCCTAAAACTGAATTTGCATTTTTTGCAGCAGTATCACACTGTGTAATGGGCTGAGAATAACTTTGGGAGACAGGAGGAAGAGCTGCAGCCTAGACAACAGTCAGACAAGAGTTATTTCAGTCCACAGAAGGAATGGGGATAGAGAAAGCATGTTAGAAGGGACCCCCCCCCCCAGTTCTGTGGAAAGTAAAGGCAAGGGAGAGAGGAAGTGCTTTCAGACTTGCAAGATTCTGTTCCTGTAACCTTACAATAAAGGTAATGTTAGTACTCATAGTTTTGGTTTTCTGCCTGAACTACCTTGAAGGGATGACACACTGCTTGCTAATATTCAGTTCAGAAAATAGACTTCTTAGGAAAAATTTAATCCCTCTAGAGTATGGATTTATAATGCAACATTTTTTTAAAATCAACTCAGATCTTTATGGGGTATGAAAATAGCTAAGCCTGTTATGCCTGACCAATTCTTCCCCAATTTGTGCCTACCAGGTGAGTTGGGACCTGCAACTTCATAATTCTTTGTCTAGGCTGGCTGAGAATTTAGGGACTTGAAATCAAAACACAGCTGGAGGACAGAATTTGGAGAAGGTTGTCTCAAATCCAGAGGGAAGGGGAACCTACATCAGATACTTTCAGCATGTTTTGTGTTCATTCTACCATTTCAGTTCACAGCAATCTTGGTTAAGCAAAGAGGTAGTAACTGGCTTTAGAATACTAGCAAGCTTTGGGACTAAGCAGAGGATCTGAGTTGTTTTATTGCTGGTATATTACTCCAGTTTTGATAGCTAAATTGGACAATTCATTCTCTAAAAATTGCTGGAAATTTAATGAGCAAATCAGATCATTATCTCATAATTGGTAGCAATGTTGTAAAGCTCAACAATTCTGGAAAATGATCCAGACTACAATGAAACAAATGTTAAAGGCTGAATTACCATTTCAACTGGCCATCTTTTTTTATTAAACTTTACTAAACCATACACCCCTTCAAAGTATATGCTAAGTGCTGCAAGGATATTATATGCTTCATACTGGAAAGGTTGTTTGATTCCCTCCTTGAAAGAATGATTAACAAAGTTGTGGGAGTATGTGTCAATGTCCAGAATAACGTTGCACCTTAAAAATAAAGCTCACATAGAATTCAATTCAAAGTGGAAACCATTTCTGGATTATTACTTAATACATAGATTTGTACCTCATCCAAAATGTGGGGTTCTCTACATATACACTCTGTATTTTAACTTCATGGGATATTTAAATTAGAATAGATTCTCAGTAGCAATTCAATTTATTATAGCTTATTTCAGTCTGTGATTTATACTAACTTGACCATAGTTCCTTATATTTATTCTCAGCTCAAAGCTTAATAGTCTCTGAAAGCTTCTTAGTCTTTTAAAGTGATATAATATATTCAATGATTTATAAATAATTAATGATATATTGGAAAACTGAAACCTCCATGATATTTTTAGATCACTTGCTTATTCCCCTGAATCTTATTCTTTTCACTTGTCTTTTATTTGTGTTTGCTTCTACGCTATCTCTAAAATGTCTAATTAAAAAAAATAGGGGATCTGAACTCTAAACCATATTGCTGTCCTCTACATTACTGAAATGAATTTGTTCCAAGTCTTGCTGTTGTCTAGAAGGGAAATGGTATTAGAATTCTACATTTTAATGAAGATCCTTATATTTTAAAAAAACCAAGACCCTACGAAATCTTTTATATTCTACAAGAAAATCTTGTTGGTATACCTTTTACTTTTCCCCTGCCAACTTGCAAAATTAGACCAATGTTTTATGAATAGGACAGAGGCTATAGGTCAGTATGGCATGAAGAGCTCAGTATGGCATGAAGAGCCAATGTGACTTAATGGTTAAGGGGTTGGACTAGGACCTGGAGCCTAGGTTCAAGTTCACCATCAGCCATGGAAGTGATTTTGACCAGTCAATTATCTCTTGGCCAGCCTACCCCACAGAGTTGTTGTTCTGGGCAAAATGAAAGTGGGAGTGCAAATAACAGCTGGAGCTCCTGCAGGGAAGGTGGAATAGTAAACTAATCGATACACAATAATCACATTTACTAGAGAAAAAGGCTCAGAAGACAGAACGTGCTTCAGCAGTCAGTATGCACAGACTGGGTGGTTAAAACCCAGAATACAGTTTGCAATATATTATATATTTCTAACAGAGGAGCTCCGGTTTATAAAACTACAGAGCCATTCATTCCAAACAGAGCTTTCTACTCCTCCTCTTTTTGTTTACACTGTATAGTGAACAATGCACAACTACTGGCTATGTGTCATTTTTGTTGAGTTATCTGAGGGCAGAGATCATTTGCTAAAGATTTTTGTGCTTTTATTCAGTCCCCAACTGATGTACCAAACCAATTGATAAAAAGGACTTACAGGCATGTCTGATGGATTTTTCAAAACAAATGTTAATGACATGATTCTATATAATCTATAAAGGAAAAAAATGGCATTACTTCAGTACAGCCAGTCCATTGCAGGATTGCACTGCATAGGATCAGATGGGACAATCTTGTCCAGAAGGAGAGCATACAATGACTAACAGCTGGAAATCTCTGGACAGTAATAAAAAGTACCAGGAATAGAAATAGTTTAGACTATGGATGTCTACATATCAAAAGGGCTCCCTCCTGTTTGGGTTTGCCATCATTACTCAGTTTTAGGGGGTTTAGAAATTATGATGCAGTCAGGGTGGACTTCCTGCACAATCCCATAATTATCCACTTATTTTCCATTCTAGATCAAAACTGTTAACGTGCCTTAGTTACCTAGCTAGTAGGCTTCAGAGACAACTTTTTATTAACAGTTAGTAGTTTCTGCCTTGATCATCTTTTTAGCCAAACCAGAAAGAGTTTGTAAAGCTTTTTCAGCTGGAACTAAATATCTGAAGCAGCTGTTTCTGAAGAAGTGGGAGGGAGGGGGATCAAAATTGGCAAGATGGCAGGTGGAGCATCACAATGCAAGTCTCACCTCCTTTTAACATGCATGCAATGTCAATGCACATAGAAAAGGGGCAGGACTTGCATCATGAAGATCCACCCATCATCTTGCTGATTTTGATCTTCCTTCGGAAGAAGCACATCAAAAGATTTCTGGGGTAAAAAAACCTGTTGTCTTATATCTCATAACCAATCAACTCTCCAGACTTAAGAATTTCAGTTAGGACAGTCTAACAGGAGAAAGGACATTTGACATTAGCCAGGCTGTCTTTATGAGAGATGGGCACTCAAGACAATATCCCCCATATAGCTACTTACTGGCTAGGTTGGCACAAAATGTTTAATTGAGCTAGCAGTGGACTAATATTACGTGAACATCACAATTCAGTGAGCAGTGGACAGGAGAGTTAATCTGAGTCCAAAACAGCCCTGGGTTTGTTCAGGGCCAGACATGTTGTGCCAAACATAACCCAATCTAAAAAGTGTAGTTTTAAAGCCCCAATCCAAGAAAAATGGAGAGCAGATGAAAAAGCAAGGTTTCATTACACAACTCGCTGCAGAGTCCTGGAAGCCACAAAACTGCATGTTGTAGCACCCAAACCTGGGTACCTGTGACTGCCTAGGCAATGGGGCAGGAGCTAATGATAGCATGGAGTTTGCAGCTTTCTTCTCAGGCAAGATCTCATGAGATACTAGGTGCTTTATGGATCGAGCAGAGATGTTGTATTCTCCAACATGTTGATCCAACCCGTGTGGCTAAATGCTACCAGAATCAGTACTAAGTAGCTATGACTCAGGTAGTGGTTGCCTGAATTAAACATACTATGCAAAAGAGGCCATAGGGTAGTGGCAACAGATTCAGTAGCACTATTGGACTTGAATGACCACTATTTGTAACTCGGACTTTCTGGAGTCGGACACTCATTCCCTTGTTTTCTTGCATTCCATTAGACACTGGTTGCACACTGAAACGATGCATAAGTTGGTTAGCCCATTTTTTGGATAGGCACAATACATATAACCAAATGGGCAGAGTTGCACAACATATGAAGCCACTTACAAAAAACTAATGAGAGATGATTCAAATCAAGCTGAGCGTGAGGTATTAGTGCATCTGCTAGATTTTCATCTATGTGAAAATGTGCTTAGGTGTAGTGTGAACACCGTGATTCTAGGGACACAACACAGGCACCTAGGATGGAAGGGCTTATGGAATGGATCCAACTGGTAAGGTGGCCCCTATTACCTCAGAATAGCATAAAGAGTCCCCTCTGGACAACTCTAGTCCAGCAGGACCTTTGGTAATAATTATCTATAATGTCTTCTCCAGGATTGCTTCAGTTTTTGCCACTTTTCTTCCAGTTCCAATCCACACAGCAATCCAGAAGAGGAGAGTGGGTGCTATCTGTCTCTCTCTCTCTCCTCCTTGCACCCATCACTGCCTCTTTCCTCAGGAGAGGACAGCAAGACTAAGGAGCAGCAGCAGAGCCAGCAATCTATACTACCTGTTCACTCTGGAACAGCACCCTAATTTAGCAGGAACAGTGGAAGTCATGGTTACAAAGGTATGCTACACAGGGGGTGAGGCCATCTTTGATCTGATCTACTGAGTTCACTGCATGAAGACCTCTGTCTTGGACATAATTTGAGAACAGGTCCCTGCATCCAGAATGGCACTTGGAGAAACTCAAAAAACAGCAAATGCAGACACAAAAGTTTGGGTCAAAGACTACTGAGGCAAAAAGAAATAGAATGTGCAATCACTTCCAGAGAGTAATGAACGTTTATTGTCAAAGCTTATCTCTATTCATAAGTTACTCCATAAAACATCAGATAAGCTATGCAGATTTAACAACACACATGATATTCTAACAATCCAAAAAGGATGAGATACATGTATCCCAGCCTTCTGCGATCTGGTTTCCTACAGATGATGGATTTCAACCCTCCTACTTCCTAGCCAGGATGACCAAATGGGGACCTTGATTCAGGGAATAAACTGAATGAGTTATAGTCTCTAATTGTAACAAATGAGAATTATATGAAATATGGATTTCTCATTTAGCAGCATCATAGCTAGTCAGCATACCAGATCCATGTGCATTAGCAAAATTAATTACACAACTATTCCACTAACTAAAACACAGCCGTGCTAATGAGTCTTATTTAATTATCAGGAGTTTTAGTTGCATCAGTCTCCTCTGAATTATTGGAAACATGTATATTATCCTTTGGGGGATTAAGTATTATATTGATATATTCTCTGGGATGTTACTGTTTTGCCTTTTTTTAGGCAGAGAAACATAAGCAAGGATCTGGTAATTTACTGATATTATTCATATCCCATGTTTGAAATGAATTTTTTTTTAAAATCTAGATTGCTTTATCAACTTGTTTTAATCATAAAGTACAATACTAAGAAAATGAGGAATGCAAACTGGGTTGCCCATAAGTGACCTTTCAAAATATAATTAAATAAAAGCTTCCATGTACAATCAGCAGCATTTCTTTTCTGCCCAGAGAAAGCAATTTACAATTCTGGCACCACCAGTAAAAAGACTCTGTCCTGGTGCACTTCCCATTCCAATGATGTTAGCAGTGGCTTGGAAAGCAGAGTTTCAGATGTGAATAATGAAGTTCAAGAGCTTCACATGGCCCAAAGTAGCCCTTAAGATAATTGTTAAAATCTTGAATAGCATGGGGCCAGTATTTCTGTTTGCAAATAAAAGAATACTATATCATAACTCCTAAGTATCTCCTTCAAAAGCTTTGAAATTCTAGATGAATTTTTGTATCTTCATTTGAAAGTGAGGGTTGTAAAAGCCTTCCAGTGTAAGATTCCCCTGTAGAATTGATCTATACTCCCTCTTTGCATGTATTAAGAGATCCTTTTTTCAACTGCCCGTCATAATTGCACATATATCAGCCCAACACAGATGATGAATCTTCTGGTCAGGATATTAGCATGTCTGTTTGCTTTTTTAGCTTTCTGGAGTGGCAGTTTTATCAGGAATTCATTCCTTGCAGAAGATGGGTAACTGATAAATAACTACATATCTGGAAGAAGTTCTATCTCAAGTTACACAAGTGTAAAGGGAAAATATTACAGGTGGTCCTTGCTTAACGACCACTCATTCAGCAACCATTTGAACTTACGATAGTGCTGAATGAGTGGTACGTACAACTGGTCCTTATGTTTGTAACAATGTCCCCGTGGTCACATGATTGACATTTGTGACCTTCTTTACCAGCCTCCTGCAAGTAAAGTCAATGGGGAAGCCTGCAGGAGGTCACAAATGGCGACCACATGATGCCCTCATTTAACGACTCACGGTGATTTGCTTAATGACGACAACTGGAAGTGCTGGAATTTCCACTGCTAAGCAGTGCAGGCACTTGACGTCGTGCTTTATTACTGCATTGCTTAGCAAAGGAAATTCTGATCCCAATTACCGTTAAGTAAGGACTATCTGTATTTATATATCCTACTAGAAGGAAAAGCATAAGCAAGGTTTTATTGGCAGGATTTTGTTGATTGCAAGCATAATCACCAGTGATGTACCAGACTGCACTCCAGAAAATTATCCTCCTTATCCTATGTGTAAGTTTTGATCAGTTCATAGATGTTTTCCCTCAGTGGCACACCGCTCTATGATCCTGATAGCAATTTTATATGGTATCAAGGCATGCCAATGAAAAATTGCAGGAAGACTTATTTTAAATGGAACTATCTCACCCCTCCACACCTATCACAAGCTGAAAGAAAAAACTATTCAGACTGAGATGCTATCTCTAACAGAACGTTGTTCTTTTTCTTGCACCAGGGAGAAACACAAATGCCTTTGAGGCATACAAGGTACCTTGGATGGCCTTTTCCTCTCTTTCCCACACGTGCATATACTGTCCAACAGTCTACAGTATTTTCTCTTTTTAAGACTTTGTGCAACATTTTTATTTGGACAGTCAATTGCTAGAGAAGGTTCAAGGAAATGAAGTACAGACAGATAGCTGGGCTTCATTTCACTTTTGTTCTTCTGTAACTGGAAAACTTTAATTATTTGGAAGAACATATATTAGCATTTGGGATGTTTCATTTGTATTGTTGCCACCACTGTAAACCCTTAATACAAGGTCCACACTGGGCAAGGATATGGAGCTCCTCCATCTATTCCATTAAAAGCCATTTAGTACAGGAGATGTTGAGCCAAGCACAAAATCTACCATATAGTAGGAAACAACAGCAATTAATAGCCAGCTTCAGAAAAATTTGTGACAGGCCTATACATCACAGCAGACATAGTTACATGGATTTCATGCAAGAATATTGCTGAAAAGACTAGAGGCCAGAATAAGGAAGCTTTATAGAAAAAGCTTAACTAGGAAAAAGAAATAAAGGCTGCATCAGTTGACTGACAAACTGGGAAAGGTTCCCATAAAACAGCTTGCATTATGCAACTTAAGTAAATAGCAACATTTGCTAACATTAATTCAAGCACTTATAAAAACAGAAAATGTGTTAGGTAACTCTTGATTGTCAAAACCAAAGGTCACAAGAGCAACCATTTAAGTCTCAATAAGGAATAGTCTTCCACTATTTGTTGTCATTTTGCTTTTCATTTCAGTTTCCCTAATATTTGTCCATGTTCAAAATGTCCAGCATGGCATGCTCAGTAATCGTGGCTCCTACTGAAGAAAACAGAACATGCCAGCAAACCTCTAACACAGCTGTTCCCAAAACAGTGTCTTCCGGATGTGTGTCAGGAATTCTGGGAATTGTTGTTCCCTGCCCATCTAAGATTATTATGCTGGAGAATGCTGAAGTGAATCTACTAATCATATAATGGGGCCTGTCCTGTAATTTACACACACACTTGTTCCCGCCACTGTCATCTTTTTTTATGGTTGCTAGGAGGCAACAAGAACCATCTGTAGAAATGTAGAAAAAGGCATGGAGGGAACTGTAGCATGTCTAATTCACTCCATTTCCAGATCCCAACAAAACTGAGACAAGGAAAATGGTTAGTTCCATAGTTATGGGGTTAGTCTATAACTTTCATTAGGGAGTTCTACACTAAGCTGCAGAAATGTATATGATACTGTTTTACAACTGGCTACACCTTTAATTTCTGGACTATTACAGCTCTATTCTGACTTTTCAGTATAGAACTAAATAAATAACTTATATAAATTATATTCTAAATGAATAAAGGGTTAAATATAAAGGGCTAAACAGGAATTCCAAACCACTTTTGTTCTTTCAAAGGACTAACTACTTTTCAAACAATATCCTCCCAATTTTAAAATTATTGTTTCAGTGCTTTGCCCTAAAGGAAAAAGTTATTTTTAAAAGAACACTAGGAAAAAGCCCCCATCCAAATGGTTTTTGCACACTGCAGAAATACTGGAATGTAAACATAAGATACTGTACTTGTCCACTTGAGTCTGCAGCCTGCTGGAAGTGTGTGGCTAGAGATGTTTCATCCTGGAAAACTTCATTACATTCCAAACACTTCAGGCTGTGCCTGCACAGTTTCGAAGAGTCTTCATCTAGAGGCATGGCTGGTGGAACAGGAGTACTTGCAGGAGCTGATATGACTGTCCCAGTTATGCCAGACTGTATCTTTGTTATTGTATGGGTGCCCACTCCAGTGGGATTCTGAAGAATGGATGACGTAACAGAACTATTGCTTGTGGGAGAAGCTATCATCTGATCTGCTGGAACTGGTTTCAAAATCAAATGAGAACACTGCATTACCACCCCTTTCTCTTTATGACCACGAGCATGAGAAAGAAGGCTGCATTTGTTATAGAAAACAAGGTTTTTTGTGCAGTGGTTACAAGTGACCTCGATCCGCACACTCCTCCTATCGTAGTGTTGTGTCAGACTTTTTTCAAGGGCGAATGAGTCACCACATTCCAAACATTTATAACCACGTGTGGGTAAAGTGATGCCTGCACTTACAGGAGGACTGAGATTTGGGATGTAAACTGGGACGGGGTTAACACTGCTGAGCACCTTGTTGAAAGCTTCGACGACAGAGCTCTGTAAAGATGACACCACCTGAACCCGAGATACTTTTTTCGAAGGCTGAGAAGCTGCTGCAGAAATTATTGCCTGCTTGATCTGTTGCTGAGGTTTAGTGAGCACTTGGCGGAGTTCAGAGGTGGTCTGAGCACTTTGAGGCAGTAGATTAAGGTTGGCAAGATGGACTGTCTTTGGCACAAGTTTTGCACTGGCAAGGCTTGAGGCAGGCACCACAACTGTTTGCTGCTGTATAGCATTGGCGGCTTTGATGATGGCACTGCTGGCACTTTGCACCGAAGCAGCAGATATGACGGTGGCTTTCACCGTAGTGTTGTTTGCAAGTTTCAAATTGATAACCTGTGATCCTGCTGTCTTCACAGCCGATACAGGAAGAAAAGCAGTTGCAACAGGCTTAATAGTGACTTGTTTGGGAGTGAGTTCTGCAGAAGCAACAGCATTGGTGACCACTGTTGATTGTAGAGGTGCTCTAGGGGGAGAGGAAAGAACTGCAGCAGAAGTTGGGGAAGAAAGCAATGATGTCACAGAAGCCACCATGGAAGCTGCTTGCTCTGGTTTCCTACCACTGTCCAAATCAACTTCAGGCAACACACGTGTAACCGTTCTCTTGATTTCCCCTGACGACGTCTTGATGGTTTTGATACGCACTTTTGGAATTGCTGGTGTTGAGCCTGCAGGAGATGGTGGAGAACCTTTGCTGCTGTTCTCACTCGATATACTCCTGGGACTATCAGGCTGTTTGACAGAGGGTTTTTTTGCACAGTCAATAAGACTTTGAGATTCAGGTGATTTGTCAATGACGCGGGGACTTTCATTGGTATCTTTCTGCAAGGGAGAAGGCTCTCTTGAATTGGACTGTGGGTCTTTACCAGTGTCTGTTGCTGCTTTCTTAGCACTAAGAGCTGCAATTGCAGCAATACAGGAAGAGAGTTTTGCTGATGATTTTGCTTTAGCCTGTGAATGACTGATAAGGTTTGCTTCTCCTTTCTCTGTATTTATTTTCCCATCAACTGCTCTGTTTTCAAGTAGTTTTTCAGAATTTTCTTTAAGCAGCTTATCATCTATCTTTCTAGCTTTAAAGGGTTCATAGAGACCTAAAGGTGATGCATTTGTTTCTGAGTCTCTTTTAGCAACCTTGGTTTTATCAGAATTACTTGAACCTGCAACTCCGTGTTTAATCAAGTTTTCTCCTCCAAGTACTTTTAACTTCTCATAGTCCTGCTGGGATACAGACCTTGTTAATACATTTGTTCTGAAGTTTCCACGTATGTCTTCTTTATCCGGAGGGTCATCAACCTCAATTTTTTCATCATCGTCAAACTCTTCAGCACTTGAGATAGGACTAAATTGGTTAAAGGCAGACTCTTTCAGCGTATTTTCTGAGACTGAACCCTCATCTTTGAGTGATTTTCCTTCCTCTTTATTATAACCTTCTAGAGCTGATACTGTTAAAAAACCATTGTGTAACCCATTGCCTGTGGAATGGTGGCTGTCTTTCTCCACTCCTTCAGAGGAATCAATTGTCCGCACATTTTTCACAATGACACTTACACCAACGTCAGATGATGATGGTGCATGGGAATCATCATCAGGATGTACGTTCTGCTTTATGTGGCTTTCATGGTCATCATGTCCAGACTCAATAGCAGCTTTTGGGTCAACCATATCTGGTATGTCAAATGCTGCAAGCAGGTCATCAAAGTCTGGAGTCTTCATATCTCCCATGGTCACGTTAGTTTTTAGAAGTCAATCTAGAAAACAAAAAGAAATGCTTCATATCAGTACTATGTTTTTTAACACACTTTTTAAACCTATCAATGGAAACAAAGCTTATGTGGCTTTTTTTCCCACTAATTTTACCAATCCACCAGTGAACAGTCTAACCTCTCTAATTATGTTGAAAATTCCCAAGTATGGAAATGGTTACAATTTTAACCAATCATAGCAGAAATATTTAATACAATGTACACATAAAACATATCAGCACTATATCATCAAAATGATCAAAACTAGTAATTTCAGCCCTATTTAATGAGAGTTCACTACATTACATTAAAAAGATAATTAGCATAGAGTATCTGAATAATATTATGCATTTCATTGAAAAATTCTTATCCATGTTCTTTACTAAGCTTAATATTTTAAAACAGCATCACAAAAGTTCCACTGAAACATTTAACTCAAACTCAGTGCATCTTAGCTCAATTTGTTCAACACCCTAACATTAAAAAGAAATCTGTGCCCCTCTCTAGGGATAGGAGACAAGAAAATATTCATGGAATAATCATAATTGTAATGTCTCATCTGTTTAGGAAAAAAGCTTCAGGAAAAAAATTCTTGATCAGAAATTGAAATTAGAATAAGATTTATAAAGAAGTATATTCAGGGTCCAATTCTGAACACAGAAGAAAGAATGACAGTGTAAGTATGTTCCAGCAATGGAACAGGAATTTTTGAAGGATTTTCCCCTGTCAGATGAAGGGGAAAAAGGGATTAATTTGTATGTACCAAATTCTATCTATGCTACAAATATGGGAATTATGTTTAAATATGGATGCACCCTAATTATGTCAATACATCCACATTGAAGAATATACAATTCTCCAGGCTGACAACTTAAAAATAAAATGTAGGTAGCTAGCTAGCCAGTTAAGCAAGACGTTTAGTCAAAATAACTTAATAAATGCACATGTAAACAAGCCCAGTAAATCCAATTCTAATTTAATTTTAGGATTATATGGCCATTTTCAAAAGTCAGCATCAGCATAAGGTAGTGGTAGCAATGCATTAAACAGAGACGTGTAAAATGTCATGGAATGTTCCAATCTTAGAATGGACTATTCCAACCTTGGAACAAACCATTCTGAGTGTTCCACAAAGTTTCTGACCCCTGAATGGGTTGATTTTGAGATACAGAAGACCACTTCTGCAATACTTGGAATAACTCATTCCAAAGTCAGAACAGAACTTTTTTTGGAGTAAAAATATTAAATGATGGAACATTCTGCATATCTGCATTGTTTCGTCACACACAAAACATTTTTAAACCATGCCAAGGAGATAACTCCAGTACCTGACTATCACTGTAAACCAGGAGTTGGCAAATATAGGTATGAGTGCCAAAATACTAAAAATGGTGAAACTCTTACAAGATCTTGTAAATATTGTGAGATTTTGGCAATGCATGGAATCTCATGCATTCACACCCAAATTCTTGTGAACTTGGATCTTTTTGCCTGAAATTTGTAACATTTTCCTGCTCTGGCTGTTAAAAATAGTTTATATTTAATTTGGGGGTTCCACAGACATGACCATGTACTGTGAGTGCCTCTAGTTGCTAATCTCTGCTGTAAACCATGGTTTGGTGATGGGAACAAATCAAGGAAAATACTGGCCCCTCAAAACATCCTCCTCTAAAACTTCAGGCACATTTTAACTTTTGCATCTATTTTTTTAAATGAAAAAAGACTTTGTTTCAAACTAATCACAATTCATCTAAATCATAAGGTTCAATATAATGCTAAATTAAACTAGAAGCAAAAATAGCAGGCAGGGAGCAGGGGGGAAATATGAACAATCAGATTATCTCCTCTCTTTCATCTTTATAAATCACAGTTTATTATGATATCTGAAAGCACCTACTGTGGGCAAACAAGTTGCTAGTAAATCAGTGTAATTTTAAACTTGGCTTGGCAAAATCAGTTGAGCAACCTATTTAAATCTGAGATGTAAACATCTGAATATCACAGGCAAAATGAAAAGTTGGAATCGAGTGAACAGTTTACATACCCGGTGACTCAAAAATTCTGTTAACAGCAAATTATGAGCCACTATTTATCCACCGCCCCTTCTTGCTTTCTCCAAATTCTCCATTACAATATCTAAGAACAAAAATATTTCCTGCAATATTTCTGCCTTTTTATTGCATTTTGCTCTCTCCAAATTAGGTAAACTGACAAAAACAGTTGGTAATCTTGAAAAACTGAAAAAGACTCCACTTAGCTGTGTTCCAGCAGTGGGTATGTAACTTATTCTCCTCAAATATTATTGCAAAACGTAGATTATCATAATTACATTTGCTGAAGCATGATCTCAGTATAAATGCCAAAAAGATAAAATAACCTATCAAATAAAATCCTTTTATATACCCACATGCTAGTCATTTGCATGTGTGTATATTAAGGCTGTGCAGCACCTCTGGATTCAATTCCAAACATTCTACCCACGGCTGCGAAGGGCACCGATCTGATCCCAACTCATTTAAAGAGTTTCAGGCATGTACTATGTTCATGAATCACTTGTTTTGAAACAATTCCAAAACACTGTACAATGTCCAGATCTCACAACACCTTTGGATACTAACCCCCAACTCTATTGTTAAGCAATGTAGAATCAGATGCTCTAAATGCCCAAACTCAGGGAAGGGAATCAGTGAGTTCTACCACTGGTTGTAACGTATGACCTTTCACTCCATACTCTCACAGTTAAAAAAAAAGGGGGGGATCTCTTTTACTCAATTAATCCACATATTCATTGGATATTTTTTAAAATGAAGGTTCCAGATGGACCCCATACCATCTGCACTCTAAGCTCAGCTAACACCTCCACTAAAGGAATGCCAAATTAAACTGAAGTCTGAACAGACAGAATCTAATCCATACAAAGTTCAACAGAACAGTGAACAATCCTTGTCTCTCAAATACAGTATCAGTGGGTTAAGATCTCACACCTCACAGATGTGCTGTGGCCATATACAAGTTATGTACAAAATATTTTCCCAAACAAAATTCCCAAGTGATTGCATCAATATATTCAATCAAGACAGAGAGAAGTAAACAATTGTATGTATCTATTTCTACAATTCCTCCTCAATTATTTCTTTTACAACTTGCTGCGGCAAAGACGGAAGCCTTCTCACACTGGCAAATGATAGTTGCTTAGGCAACAGGCCTTAAGCAACCTCATTTGCTTGGTGGCCCCATCCTCCCAACATGTGGAAATATGCACCATTAATTCCAGTGGAATTGATTTCTGTGTAAGAAACCATGGGAGTTCAGTATAGGATGGCTTCTTATCTTGTGCATTAAGCCCTACCAGACTTTTCTTACATTGTTCTCAGCTGGCGCAACACAGTCTAGGTTCCTGGCCATCAGTAAGATCATTTCCATGTGAGATTTTATGGTACAATTGCCCTGCTTCCTTTATGGAATTTTTGAAGGTCCAGATGATATGGAGATAACTTTGCAATCACCCAATGTTCTCCTACTCTTCTGCTATGATTGTTAAAGAAAAGGTTGGTGAAGAAGGCAAGAAACAACCAGCAATGCAAATTTTCAGCAGATACAGACCTGAAAATAAGCAACTGGAACAGAGTAGGAACTATTCTTAGAAAAACAAAATGATCCTCTGAGGATGCTCTTCTTCCTTCTGCAGTATTCAGCAGCAAATAGTGGACATCTCTGGGGGACTTAGTGCAATATCACAATCCAAAATAGTTTTAGTTTTGTTTTGGTTTACATTAAATAGATATTAAATTAAAAACAGCCAATATCTCACAAGATCTTACAAAAGACTACAGAGACTAGGTGGCCACCTCATGACATTTCAAAGATTTTTTTAAAATTTTAATCATAATTATTTGTTTTTAATTTAGAGCCTCGGGAGACTCCATGCATTTCCATTTGCAAAGCCTCATGCCTTCTGCAAGCATTTCCCCTCCCCAGCGTTCTCTGGGCTTACAAAATAGGAAATATGCCACAGAACAGAGCAATACATCTTACTCAAAGTATGCAGGATTTGCTTATAAAGATTCTTGGTCGCTTCAATGCATAAGAGGGTCATTCTGCAGTTCCACACACATGCACTCTATTTTTAAGTATCCTTCAAAATGAACACAATGGTCAATTTCAACCACTGTTTTTCTCTTGTCTTTAAAGAAACACCCTTTGAAAATAAGAAATCTGGGATTTCCTTCATGTGGCATCCAGGGTGCCAATGTGCTCCCCTGTCACTCCGCTTGGTGCCTGCCAGTCTCCTTGCCCCACCTCCTTTTTCTCTTTTTTTCAAAATAAATTAATTCCCTTTTTTTAAATAAACAGGAAGCCAGCATGCTAAACAGGCACGTACAATTCTGTAGAAGCCTTATTTACAAGAATGCCTCTGAGCCCATGAAATTAAAATATTTTTAGAGAATAAAAATGGTTTGTTTGGAAGTGTGCCCACCTCACCAGGAAAAAGACAAAGTTTACAAAGGGATAGCGGAGAGCAACTCGCTCCAGAGGGCATGACAGAGTAGCTTTCTGACAAATTGCTGTGGTCAGAAAAACTAATCAGAAAAAGTCAAGTTATACAGTCTTATTGTAACAAATAACAATAAAGGAATATCAGAGCATTCCAATCTCCCAGAACACTGTGTTGCAGACCTCAAAGTGACCATTTTGGAAAAAAATGAGACTTTTAACAGCACCATTGAGCGAGAGGTTGCTGAACCTCAGAACGTTTCAGGCAATCTCGAAAAGTCTCAACTGACACAATGGGTTTTTAACAGGCTACAGTTGTTAATTGATAAGGTACTTGTGATCTGTCCCACATGTAGCCTGCATCTGCATCACCAACCTGTCGTCTCCTTGTTCCCCTCTCCACACTTCATCCCAATTTAAATCCTACATTAGTCTCACCACTCTGTTCCTCTGATGAAGGGAGCTGCAGCTACAAATGCTTATGCCTTTTAATAAAATGTGTTAGTCGGAAAAGATGCTACCAGTCTCCTATTTTTTGTAACTAGCAAAGAACCCAAACAGTGGGATTCATAAAACATATGTTACTGTGTAGACTGTTCGGGGTACAAAATTCAGGTTTACATGCATTTATAGCTTTATTATAAATGTTATGACTACCATGTTGTCTTACTTATACAGGTAGTCCTCAACTTATGACCATTTGTTTAGTGACCATTCAAAGCTACGATGCCACTGAAAAAAGTGACTTACAACTGGTCCTTGCACTTATGACTGTTGCAGTGTCCCCAAGGACACATGATCAAAATTTGGGTGCTTGGCAACTGGCATGTATTTACGATGATCATGATTACGTGATCATGATTTGCAATCTTCCCAGCCAGCTTCCGACAAGCAAAATCAATGGGGAATCACGTGATTCACTTAATGACCATGGTGATTCGCTTAATGACTGCTGCAAAAAAGTCATAAAATCAGGTGCGGTTCTGTGATGCCTCACTTAATGACCACACTGCTTAATGACAAATTTTCTAGTCCCTATTGTGGTTGTAAGTTGAGGACTACCTGTATACAGCCACTTGCCAATTTTCATTTTTAACCTGAAAGAAGGGGGTGCTACTGAACATGTACAGATGATACATCTGACACTGTCATGGAACTAAAAATCAGGGCCTGGCAGCTGAATGCTACTTCATGTTAAGAAGTTGGAAGATCCTGCAATACAGCACTAATTCCCAAGTCTTGGTTTATCCTCATTTAATGCTTTCAGTTGGGAATCTTGACAAGAGAGTACTGTATATGTCATAACAATACATCTTTTGAAATGCTACAGAATTGGAATTGTTTTGCTCGTAAAAGAAGACTGGAAAATATGCAACTGGACATATAGCTGAATTCACATAACACACTAAACCAGAATGAGGTTTGTTTGGTTTTGGTTTAGCGCATTGTGTGAATTCAGCCACTTTAGCTTATTCATACAATCATAGTTAAAATAAACTATGACTTAAGTGAGTGTGTAAACCTGGCTTCAGAAATATCTATGGCTCAGATTAATTGCACTGCTTAACAGGAAAAAATGTGAAGAAAATAAATGGAGAACGTATTATATGATAAATTGAAATTAAACAGAACTGTTGCTGGGAGCTTTGATTTCAGCATCCAAAATATACCTTGGGGAGCACCTTCTTCCCCTTAAAATAATTATTTGTGGTTTTTCACAAATGTAAACCACGGCAGAGAAATATAAGCACAGGAAAAGAATATTTGGCTTTCACTGAAAAACTAAGCAAGTATTTTGTAATAATTTTTTTGATATGTTTCTTGTGCCATTTTAATTATTATTTTTAAAAGTAACAGAATAGCAAGGCTTGTGAAGGCGTTAGACTTGATGGTCTAAACTACACTTTCCAATTCTGTATTTAAAAAATACTTAAAAGCAAAAACCATTTTCTCTTAAGGGAACATTAATATGCTTCTTTAATACTTAGAATGACATTTGTAGAGATGAAGGATTTTTTTTTTTTTTTTACTAATATAGCTAAGAAATGGTATTAAGGTATCCTTAATAGTAAATTTCTTCAAAAATCTTTGCCATTGTGTTAATTTTTCAGCCAGTGCTACTGATCCAAAGAAAATATGTACTTTAGTTTTTCAGTACTCTTCAACAGAAAATCTGGAAGTTAGTTACAGGAATTAATTTATTATATACTGGTGCAGCATAATAGAAAAAAATGAACTCTTTTAGAAAAAAGATTTTAATTTTTTTAAACCAAAGACAACTAAGTCATTCAAAAACGTTTGCAAAATGAATAACGGACTTGAAATTGCTTTAATTTTCAAAGGGGATGAATTAACCAACTATGATCTAGTAAACTGAACATTCATTCTTATGGATAGATATCTGTGAGGGATGCTTTAATTTGGAAATCAGCACTAAGCAGGGGGTTGGATTTGATGCCCTAAATAGCCTGTTCCAACTCTATGATTTGATGATCATTTGCAACCTTTTTATCTATTGTTTTCCATAGCATATTGAAGCAATATACGCCATCAGTTTTATGATGAACAGCAGGACACATTTCATGTAAATGTGGTACATAATTACTTTCATATCAGCTAATACATCATACCTTAACTAGACATCTAAGGCTGGCTTTGCAATACAATTCTTAAGCAATAACCATGAGGTTTAAGTTAGAACACTAGAATCATAATGTTGGAAGGAGCCAGCCCTCTGCTCAGGACAGAAATTCAAATCAAAGAATCTGCAATGGATGGCTGTCCAACCCCTGCTTAAAAATGTCCTATGGAAAGAACCCTGTCAACTCCCTCAACAATTATATTATTCCATCCATCCATCCATCCATCCATCCATCCATCCATCCATCCATCCATCCATCCATCCACATTTGTACATCTCACAAAAAAGTGACTCTGGGCGGCATACAACACTCAATTAAAAAGAAAACCTATAAAAAGATATAAAACGCCATTATTAAAAGTATAAGAACTATAAAAAAGCACATGGAACAAGAGAGGATATGTTAACCACAGTAATGGAGCCATCGCAAAATCTCCCCAGTCCCCTGGGAGCCCCAGGCCTGATCACACAGCCAGGTCTTTAGGCACTGGTGGAATGTTAAGAGGGATGGAACTGGCCTCACTTCTGGGGGGAGAAGATTCCACAAGGTGGGCACCATGGCAGAGAAGGCCCACCACCTGGGACCCACCAAATGTAATTCCCTGACAGATGGGACCCGCAGTGTGCCTGCTCTGCCAAACCTGATGGGACAGGCAGATGTAATCAGGGAGAGGCTGTTCCACAAATAACTCAGCCCCATGCCATGAGGGGCTTTAAAGGTCAAAACCACCACCTTGAACTGAACCCAGAAGCAAACTGGCAACCGATGCAGCTTGCAGAGCAGAGGTGTAATGTGTACCCTTCTAGGGCCACACATAACTGCCTGCACAGCTGCATTTTGCACCAGCTGAAGCTTCCAGATACTCTTCAAGGGCAGCCCCATGTAGAGCATATTACAGAAGTCCAAACGAGAGGTGACCAGGGCATGAATGACTGTGAGCAGAACCCCCAATCCAGGAACGGGTACAACTGGTGCACAACATGAAGCTGTGTAAAGGCCCTTCTAGCCACAACTGCCACCTGCTCTTCAAGCAGGAGTTGTGAGTCCAGGAGGACCCCCAGATTGCATACCGAATCTGTCTGGGGCAGTGCCACCCCATCCAGTACCGAAGATGGTACAGTCCTAGTACTGGAAGGCCCCCAAACCCAAAGCCACTCAGTCTTGCCAGGGTTCAGCTGAAGCCTGCTGTTCCCCATCCAGATCCTCACAGCCTCCAGCCACCAGAATAAGACATCACTTAATTTGCCAGGGGCAGAGATGTATAATTGGGTATCATCAGCATACTGATACTTCACCCCAGGCCAACAGATAAGCTCACCCAGCAGCCTCATGTAGATGTTAAATAGGAAAAGGGAGTACTGAGCCCTGAGGCACCCCACATAGTAGGGGCCAAGGGTGGGATCTCTCTTCCCCAACCACCACCAACTGGAATCGGCCCCAGAGAAAAGAAGTGAACCAGCACAACACCGTGCCACCCACCCCCAATCTTCTGAGCTGAACCAGAAGAATACCATGGACAATGGTATCATAAGCCACAGAGAGGTCAAGTAGTTCTATTGTCAACGTGCTCTTACCATTAAGAAGCTTTTCTTAACATTTAACCGAATGAATCTCATCCTGTAACTTAATCTGTGTTCTGCACTATAGAACAACAGAGGAGGGATTTTGGTTTTCTTTTGTGTGATACCCCTTCAGGTTCTTGAAAAGTGCTTTGCAATCACGCTCCCCAGTCTTTTATCATACCCATTTCCCTCAATCTCTCCCTGATCATCCTCGCTGCTCTTCTCTATCTATATCTGTTCCAGTTTCTCTGAATCTTTCTTAAAATGTGATGATCTATCAAATCTTAATGTACTTCTTGAAGTAGAGTTTGACCAACACAGAACAGAGTGGTATTATTATTTCCGATGGTTGAGCCTCCTTCAAAATAGTATTTGTGTTTTCTAAATATTCTGAGATCTTAAGGGAAGGAGTGTCTCCTACCCTGGTTTCATCTTCAGCATCTTCACCCATTCTGAGAATCAGAGTTTCAACACACTAAGAGGTTGAGAATGGCTGGACATAAGGAAACATTTCTAAGCCAAAGATAATCTATCTATGGGCTCCTGGGTGAGCAACAGTCAATGTCAAAACAGTGTTTAAATCCACCTTTTTGAAATGTTATCTCATTTCTTAAAGTGGTTGAGTTTCCTAACTGGGTTATGAACCTAATCAAAAGATGTCAGGATTTATTGTGGTATTATAACCATATTTATTCTGCATCTGTAGGAGGAGCTGTCAAATGACAGAAGCAACATCCAGATCATCAGGATGCAGGCCACACTCCTTTTGCACAGCCATCATAATACCACAAGCATGTACAAAAGGGACAGAGCTTGTACTGCAATGGTAAAATGCTGCTTTTGTCATTTTGATAAAAGCACTGGATCCTGTGGAAGTCCGTTTCAAAAAGCTGCAAAGATAGCTGCAAGTGTTTTTCTCACTGTGGTGGATTTGTATGGCTAGTTCATCCCCCCCAACCTTAATGCACTCTAAATATTACACTTCAACTCCCTTAATTTTGATATGGGATTATGGGAGTTCAGTAAATTCAATACATCTAGAAGTACTGGGCTGGAGAAGCTGAGCATACACATGTTCCTCCTCTCTATCCTTGGTCTTCATGTTCTTGATAGATGAGATAACCAAGCAGCTCATAAGGCATTTCTATTTCCCCTTCAGTTATCTGATCAATGTCCTCTGCCCAACACACCACTCTTGCTGCTAGGTTTTCAACATCTCTTCCATCAGCAGTCTCTCAATGATGTTCCCAACTCCACAAGTCAAGAAGTTGAATGGTAGAATTAAAATTTAGTCAGTGGAAGGTACCAGATTAAATTCTTCACTTTAAAAACGTTAAGCAATGAAACAGATATCTGCTAGAGACTGCAGAATTCCAGATGGCATGGAGCTATAACCACGTTGAAATTATGTAGACATCTGAAACGAGATTACACTAGGATAACACTATCAACGGCTGCTAATGACAGCTACATATGACCCTTCCCACCAGAGACAATATGAGCCTGAAATTGGATACAATTACTGGAGAACATTCAGCAGGACCACCATGAGTTGGCCATCATGGGGGGGGAAATGGTTAGAATAGATATGTTGTCTGTGAATACCTGGACTCTAAAGCTTTTTGGGGAGGGGAGTCTCATCCAACCAGGTGCCCTCTATTTGTGATGATACAGTTCCCAAAGGGTATTCTGGGTGGGGATCTGTAAAATATAGTCCAAACCACCTGCAGATACCAGATTAAGGAAGACTGAGAGTTACAAAGGTTTTTGGTCTTCCTTTTGCAAGTCACTTCAAAAGTGAGTTATTTTACTAGTCAGATAGCTGACAAATGTATTTCATTCCTTGTTGATTGATCTATTTCATCTCAAATGCATATGTTAGTATGTCCATGAAGAGCTAAGGGATGTGATTTTTTGTGTGTCTGGCAAAGCCTTACCAATCTTGAATTTGACAGATTGATCCCACACCTTACTTACTTTCAGCCCAACAAATGAAGCAGGATTGCTTCAGTTTGCTTCCTGACTGCTGAACAAATCAACCCAATGAACAGTTCCGGAGAAAAAAGAAAATATCAAGAACCCTCATCATAATAGTAACAGTATTGTCTATCAAAACCACAAACCAGCAGAAGTTTAAACTAAAGAAATACATATTTAATGAAAACAATAAAAGCAAATTTAACTAGCATTTTCCCCTTTCCTTCTCAGTATCTTCTCTCCAGTTGCTGGAGCTTATAATATATTTGCTCAAGTGTTGGGATTAGATAACTTGGTTTCTGAATTAGCACTGTACGCAAAGCTGTTAAAGACAGAGGCAAGGAGTCTTAAAAAGGGGCTGTGTCTTATTCAGTCAAAATGAACCAGGAATTTCCCCTTGTATAGAGGCAAACCATGGATGGAAGTATACTCCACACTTAGGTTGCCTATTGGTGCTCTCTGACCAAGCTGCGCAATCAATATTAAATTAAGCCATAGTTTTTTAATCTCAGCTTGTTAAACAAGCCACAGGGGCTTAATTCACAGATAACACTAAATTATATACCATGGTTTACAAGCCTATTGGCCACGTTCACACACTATGTTAAGCAAAAACCAAACTAATCCTAATATTGCGTGCTTATATCTGACTAATATTTCGCTTCCTTTCCTTTCTCTGCTGCATTATCTCCAGTCTGTCTTTTTACCTGCTGGTCTCCTTCCTCATCTTTCTGTTTGTCCCTTCACATCGTACCTTTCTGCATCCTATTTCCAGCTGCTTCAGGGTAAACTAGATATTTTTCTCCACCCCATGGCAACAGTGTTGATCAGACTGTCCTCTGCATTTCTAAAAATAAAATGCAGACATTCAATGCATCTAGAAATAATGCCTTCCCTATTCAGCTCCCATTGTTTGGAATGCTTTTTCCCTAGAAAGAGCATGCACAATTTTGCTATAATCTAGACACAGGATGAAAACGATTTTATTCAGTTCAGCTTTTTGAGGCTTCATGAAGGGGCAGCAGATAAATGAATAAGTGGAACTTCCCCAGCCCCCATGAATAAAACAAATGCTTTCATTGGTGTTAGAGTTGGGTAAAAATAAATTCAGCACTTATTTTCAATCATTACATTTTAATCTTTATATTAAACTTTGCAGGCGTGCAACTGCCTGCTGCAGACAGAAGCAGACAAAGCAAGAAGAAAAGCCCAGAGTGAATACTGAGTGCTCCCACCTTGCTTCTACAAACCTAATCAGGTTCTTTTTTAAAAAATCATGATTCCCTCTGAGTTGCTTGTAACCCCTCAGGGGTCCTTACCAACACCTGATGTGTACCCATTGTTACTGTATTTTATGTGTGTTGCATTTAAATGTATTTTTTAAATTCTGTGCACTGCTTGGAGGGGCACTGCAAGAAAGGCAGTAATATAAGTATTTTAAGTAAATAAAATAAATTCACAAAATTAAATTTAGCTTGGCTCAATCTTGAGAATGTCATTCTAGTTCTTCTCCAATCTCCTTATGTGTTTTAGCAATAATTCCCAGAATTCCTAGGTAGAAATCTGGAGGACATCCAGTAGGGGAAGGATGTTCTAGATCCTCCACGATGTACACAATACTCATTGAATTCTCCACAATGCTTACCTCAGTGAACACTGAATTAATTTGGATCTTGGTTTGATTCAGCAGAACTCTCCTTAAATTCTTCCATGCTGAACCACAATCATGTATTACTACAGCAGTAGTCAATGGCTGATAAGCTTCACTGAAATTCTGATACCAATCCTAGGCATTTTGAAGATATCAGCAGAAATATTACTATAAAGGAAAAATCCTATAATGTGCCTAAATGCAATCCCATCATCCCTGGCAGCTATGAGAAGAAGGAAGCTACAATTATCTTAGGCTCCCTAAACCTTCCAAGTCAGTTGTGATAGACAGCTGGAGACAGACAGAAATGAAATATAAACACGAGGGAGAATGAAGAGTTATATGGTAGCAGCCACTAGCTTGGATGACTTGAAAAGCTGAGAAACTAGGTGAAGCCAGGTTGATCAGTGATCATTAGCAAGGCCACTCAAATACAACTTCAGAGCCATTTTTTAAAATACATGATGGAATTCCTCGGTAGGTGGCAATGCCATGAGACCTCCTCTTGGTCTGGAAGCTAAGCAGAGTTGGGCTAGTTGTACTTGGATGGGAGACCACTGGGATACCTGGGTTGCAAGAGAGACCGGGAAGCATGCTGGAAGAAGGTAACAGAAAAGCACTTCTGTTCTCTTGCCAAGAAAACCACATTATCCTCTTGTTGTCACCTTTAATCTTATGGTAGAATGCTAGATAAGAGGCAGATCCAACCCAGCAGCCAATTTTTTTTATGGCTGCAAATGTGAAAACATGGCAATTCTTGGTGCAAATGTGACAGATCTGTCAGTGTGGACTCGTATCACTAATTCTACTTTGTTAATTTTATGTTTTTGCTTTTATTTTATTTTGATATGCTGATTTGTGATTGCAATAATATTGTTTGATTTTATTTGATCTGATTTGATTGGAGATGAGAGACCAGTCTTGCCTTAAGATTAGGCTTCTAAACTTTTCTGAAGGAGCTGGTATTAACAAAATTCTGAGTTAGGTGGTCATTTGGTCTGGTAGACCATAGTACTCTTACTGTTGTATAGCAAGAATAGGGGACCACTAAGACATTATCCTCCAGTGTGAATGCAACCCTCAGTAGAAAACCAAGATTTCCCTCCCTGTTTGGACAGTAAAGTCTGGAAGGCACTGCTCTGAAGAAACATGAAGCAGTTGTGGGCTATACCCATCTCCAGATTTCCGATGCGCTGGGTTTCAAACCACGTTTCCAGTTTCTAAGCATCAGTTTCCATATTTTTAAGAAACCAGCATGCAGACTGCTAAGCAATTTTTCTATTACCTGGATATCAACAACAATCCTAGATTTCCAAGCTACTAAGTTGCCAATATTATTCAAGTCTTTCAACAAACTGAAGTTCTAGCTTCTAGGAAAGCCACTGTTACTAGAAAAATAAAATGTGTTACATTTTAGTTTCCACTGCTGATATAATAAGACTTGCATCATGTCAATCTTCTGAGGTTCAATGAAACATGAAAATTAGGGAATAATAAGTAGCTCTGAGAATCTGGTAGCTAAATAAGTGCATAAAAAGTGGGTAGGGAAAGGAAAAAAGTAAGATCATAAATTAATGGTTTCCATCACCAACATCATAGAGTTCTACAGTACTGCTTCGGATTTTGTCCTGGTTTAACTCCTCCACTTGACCTAGTTATATTGCCTTAATATGCACTTTGGATATTTTTTTCTCCCACTGAAACTGTAATCTATAATAAAAGGCAGCAACTGTTTCGTACATTCAAGTTATCACCTCTGATATGGTAGGCATTCCTACCCCAGATGGTCAAAATCCTAAACAGAAATTGCAGAATGTCTTTTTTGGGGGGGGGGCTTTAAAAATATACATCGACATATCTTTGCAGAATACCATATGTGATTTCCCACTGCCTTCTTTTAGGATATTTTCTTGACTTTCCAGTCTAACCTATAGCCCTGAACTTCCCTGATGGTCCTCCTTCCAAGTACTAGCTAGGGCTGACCTGCTTAGATTTCTAGACTAGTCAGTGTCAGCTAGATGTTGCCACCTAGTTCAACATTTTGCCTATTTGCCAAACGTATACACAGTTTGGCACACAGTCCTAAAATATCTCTCCTTTCTAGCTCAGTCAGCCACACCTTGAAAGGCAAGGAATGCTCTGAAATGGCCTGCAATGCTGCAGGAGAAGACACTAGTGGACAGAACTTGGGAAGTGTAGTCAACATCACCTTGAGTGCTTTGAAATGCTTTAGATTCATAGTTATGAATACAAGACAAGACAAGAATAATATTCGGTTCTGGTTTCCTTTTGGTTTATTCCTCTGCTAAAGCAAAACAGAGCAAATATCATAGACAATTTTTTTTGTATAAGAAGACAAGTCCTGGTAACTCCAAGAAAAAAAAAACCACTGAAAAATATAAAGATGTAGGCCTTAGAAGTTTGGATGAATACATTCACACCTGCTCAGACAAAGCACCATCCATGCCTATCTTCTACCTTAGATCAACATATTCAGTGAAAATGAAGCAAAACTATTTCATTTCTGAAAAGACATAAAGCCTGCCCAAATTAGGCCTGCAGGCCAGATTCTCCCCATGCTGTCATTAAATTATTGTGCCTTGTTCAGAATCAGCTACTGAGGGAAGGCAAAAGGCCAGCCCTGACACATTAATCTGCATTTTCTGCTTAAAAGAATGGCCTACATGGCTGTAAAAAAAACCCCTCCCCCAAATTTCTTCTCTACAATGTTTGTATATTTTAAATAGAAACAGCCAAGAAACATAAACAGTATCTGTTCAGTTTTCTAGTCTGATACGAAAGAATCCCCAGCATAATGTTTGAATGAATGGGAGGGAAAAAGCCTTTGCAGTAAGGAAGATCAAATGAAGGGAACATACAAACAAACCGAAGCATGTATGGTGCAAAGCTACTTCAAAACCTAAGCTGGCTGAAGAATATTGTCACAAGACAAAGCATTGTTACTCACAGTTTTAGAAAAGCCTACACAATATATAAAGGTGAGCTTATATGTCACCCTGTGGACTGGAGCTGACCCTGAGGAAAAGCCTTAGTGCAGAACAGACATCCATATTTCCCCCCACCATATAACAGGGACTAGTGGTTTCTAAGACAGACATCTACAGTTAAATACAGAGCTATTGAATATTGGTAGTATTAAGCACTAACACAACGATGGTATCACAGCACACTTGGCTCCTTCATGCAAGCTATTTAAAGCCCTGTCAGAATTGAGAAGCACAGTACATTAAAACACCAGACCAAATATTTTCAGGCTTAACAGATCACATGCAATTTTCAATACACTACAATTTATTCCTTAAATACCTTATGTCATCTGCTGCACAATCAGGAAATAAAGAGGTTCCTTAATGCTTGTGTCACCCTCTAAAGTAGCGAATCCTGCCTGTCATCAGCCTCCATGGAACTTGCCCAATCAAAAGACTCCCAGGGCTTTTAAGATTGTCTACTTTATTCCGCTTGAATACAACAGACACCTAAATATTAAACTCCATCAGAACACATTTTCTTTCCCTCAACTGTTTATCCTCTATTTTTATTTGTTATTTTCCATGGCTGTACATTTATAATACCAATTGTCAGCCACGACAGGGTGGACTGCTGTAACTTCACAATGCACATAAAATTCCAGGGTTACTGATGATTTCCTGTTTTAGGAAGTCACTGTTTCTAGCAAAATAACCACCAATGCAGGGGAAAAAAAAGTCCTCCAATACCTTCTTTAAGAGCCTTTGTTCTTCCTTTTGCCACTGCTTCATGTTACTTTCCACTCCCTTTCCCTGGAGCCTCCAGCTTCAGCATAAGATGCAAAATGCCTGCTCTTTATCTATGTATACATTTCTTTTTTAGAGAAGGAAAGCAAATATTATCCAAAATCTAAGGCTGTGAAGCTCTGAGGCAGGAGGAGACATTCCTTACCAGCTGAAGCACTGTCCATCCGGTTCCCATTTGAATGTCATTAATGTGAGAGTATTGTAATTTAGCCTCCTAGTAATCCACTGGAGTTCTGCAAACCTTTTAAAACAGATCCCCTCCACTGGACTGCTAAAATGTTCGATGCAAGATTATTTAATTAGCAAAATTCACAGTATGTTGGGAAGGCGTACATATGCTAATTTGTATAAAATGTACGGTTTGTCTTAAAATGGTCTTTGACTTCCAGATCAAAGCGAGGTTATCTCATTTGAGCCAACAAAAAATAAGAGGAGAAGGGTAAGAAGTCATCATGTTGATATGATGGGGGAAAAGATGTTAAAAGTTTAATGACCAAGTAATTCAAAACAGCTCCCTGCCATATGGTCCCCAATTTATGACTATCATACGGGGCCCTCTTCTTTTATGAGTTAACAGTAGGGAGGAAATGTCTGCCTATAAGGTGTACCAAACAAAGGCTGATTATGGTAAACCTTTATAAACAATAGCTCTAATCCTAGATAACCTGAATCAGTTTTAACAGCATTTCTTCTCTTAACTCAGACCACTGGTTATTCTCCAGTGTGTCTCGGTATGCAATCACAAATTGCGTTCAGGCTTTGTTACCATGTTGTGCCCAGGCTCCTATAGTTACACCCTCAAGAAGCACCATAGCTCACCTTGTGTACTTTGACCTGTGACAATTCTTTTAATGCCAATGATCAGTTGTAAAGCCAAAGTTGTACAACCACAGCAAACCTGAACGAGTTAAAGGCAGCCCTAATCAATAGGCCTGAAAGCGAAACAAGAGCATGCCTCTTAAAGCTCATTTTGCAAATGCTTTCATGCGCAATTTTACAACAACACTGCTTTTGGCCTTTGCACAGATGCACAACATACATACGCATACACAGTTTTCATTTTTCCCCCCCCAGAAAAGAAACCCACAATACAAGCACTGTTAAAAAGAAAGAGACAGAGAGAGATCAAAGTAGCAATCCTGAGACACATACATAAAAGGGAAATGCAAACCAACCCATTTTTATTTTGCTCAGTTTAAAAACAAAACAAGCACCTACATATCAAAGTGTCCCACTTAGCAAAGGAAACAATTTTCTTTCTTTCTTTCTTCTTAATAAGGGTGATAAACTTCAGCTATTGTCCATTCTTTTATAGCATTACCATTATTATCGTTGTTTTTAAAGGCATGAACCAGCTGAAGTTATCAGCCATTGCAAATATGCACATACATACACAGAAACCTTTATGACTTATATTAGCCACATACCAGTGCTGTGTGTCTAAAGTGTGCATTCACATATTGTTAGGGGACGGTATCTGTTCTGCAAGATCCTCTGCTTTTGGCTGCCATGGAGGGAGGGAGGGAGGCAGGGAGGGAGGGAGAAGCCATCCCACTGTAGTAGCTGAATGACTGCATTGTGTTCAGGAGCTGAACTGCCTCAAACCAGTTTCAGCCGGTTCTGGTCACCCTACGTAAAAGCTATGGCAACCCTCGCTGAGTTGCCAACAAATCCTGAAAACCAGAGTGGTTCGGTTGTTTTCTTCTCTGGTGTGAAGAAGATTTTGGTCCTGCTTCTCCCCCCTGCCCACCCCCTGCAATCTCAATCACAGCCCCTTACACACACACGCACAGAACATTCGACATTATAAGCTTTCTCCCTTTTCCGTCCACAACTCACCTCCCAGAACCTGGCTGAAAAGCTGTGTGTGTCTTGAAGCTAACAAAGAGAGACCGCAGTTGGGGTTTTTTTTTTTTTTTTTAATGCTCACAGGATCTCCTCTTGCTGCATGAAGGTTACTCAGCCACAAGAGCAAGGGGGTGACTGCTAAGCAGGCCCCCCCATTTCCATGTCTGTTCCCAAGAGAGTGAGATGCTTCTGTTGAGTGACATACTTTCCTATGTGCTCTCAACATTGGGGCATCTACAAGCAAGATTTCCATGCTCTCAGATCACACATCTGTACAACATTTGGAGTGGTTGTAAAATATTCCTTACTCTTCACAAAGTGCTTATTATCAACCTTTTCTATCCACCTCCAAGCCACTAGCAACTTACACGTATTGTAGCAACAGTTGTTACAACTACAAGGCCTTCTCTTCACCTATGCAAGACTCCTTTCTCACAAGATGCCCACCCTGCCATGAAGAAGTTAGTGCAATTTTCCATATACCTCACTGAGATGTAGGTCCACCTCTACTTTTATTTAATAATAATAGATAAGTGAACATCGGCAGGTGTTGTTTTTCTGCAACTTGAAGCAAGGTGCCATGAGAAGTTGACTCTGCCTTCCACAATATTAAAATACAGATGCCCCTAAGACATCCCAGATTTGGTGCTTTCTAGATGTGTTGGGACAGCAACTTCCAAAATTCCCAGTCCTAGCTGTAATTCCTTCCTTGTGCCTTATATCTGCTCTGCACTTTTTAACTTATGGCCTTCATATTTTCATTCAGAGATCAGCCTTTCTTCCTTCTCCTTACCAAAATGGCTTCCAAATACAACCTCAATAGCTGTGAGATTCCTTAATTTCCATAGTCTAAAACCTCCTATTTTCATAATTCAAAACCTCCTCAAAGAGAGTTTCTGAAACTGGGCTCTCAAAAACCATCTCGCTCCGTTTGTCTCCTCCAAGAATTATGGATCACACATAAACATTCTGGGCAGCTGTCCAGTCATGCATTGGTTGTGATGGGAAATTCTGGCCCAGTGAATATTGCAAAAATACAGCTCCCAGCTTCCCTCACCAGTAACCATGCTGAGGGGGCGTTGTTGATTGTACTTCAACAACATATGGAGAGCCAGAGGTTCCCAGTGCCATTCAAGGTAAGAACAGAAGCCACCATTTTGGTAACTGTCTGATTGTCACCATCCAGTAGTTTCCACCATCCTTATACAAATGCACCCTCTAAGCATTTAAGTATAAATGACCATAAACCCTTATCCCATACTTCTCAGTCTTATTATAACAGCAGGACTGATTTCTTGGCTGCCTCTGTAATAAGAATGCCAGTGCAACTGCTAGTGGTTGGCTCCAACAGTACAACAATCAAATATATAGCATTCCATTTCACATGGTGGTCCACCAGATGCATTTAAGAAGCCCACGAAGAGGACATCAAAGGAGCCCTCCTTTCCTATTGTGTGGCCACATCTAGAATACAGTGTACTGTTCTGGTCTCCACATTTCAAGAGAGATATTATGGAGCTGGAGAAGATGCAGAAAAGGACAATCAAGATGATCAGGGGCTTGAAGACAAGATACAATGGTTGGTGAAGTTTGACTTAGAAAAAAGAAATACAGGAGATATAATTAAGGCTTATAAAATTATACATGGTGAAGAAAGAGTAAACTGGTAGAAGTTCTCCATTTCCCATAATACTAGAAATAGACACCACCCAATGAAACTAATTAGTAGAAGATAAAAGGAAATATTTCTTCATGCAGCATGTAATCAACTTATGGAATAAACTATTGCAAGATCTGATGCTGGCCATTATTTTATACGCTTCAAATGAGGACTAGACAAATTCCTAGAGGGCAGTTCAATCAGTGGCTACTAGCTCTGATGAATGGGCGTAGGGGAGTCCACCCTTAAATATTAGGTCCAGGGCAGCAACAATGGGAAAGGAGGGTTCCATTGATCTCCTATCTGTGGGCTTCTTAGATGCATCTGGTGAACCACCACATGAGATGGGATGCTGGCTAGATTGGCCTAGGCCTGATCTACCAGGGCTATTCTCACATTCTTAAATACAGTACAGATATTTACCTCACAAGGAAACCCAGGTGCACCTCATGCTAATCTCCTCCTGACTCTACATTTGGACTCAACGCAACCCAACCCCTTCACCTATAGGTTCTGCTGCAGAATGGGCATCAACCCTAGAAGAACAATTTTGCAATGGCAATGATTCCACCAAAGAACTTTGGCATCGTACATACTTTTTTCCATTATATTTTTTCTACTGTTACTCACCATTTTCTCAACAAGGTGGACCCTAGCCATGGCTTCTTTATTCTAATTATTCTTTCCTCCTTCTATGCACCACTGTCCTTATGTTCTCTCGCAACTATACCTACCTCACAATTATATTGACATTGTTCTGCTGGATAACCATAACCCAATGATTGTATTATAAATCAGTAGGCTCTAACTAATGGAAATGTCCAGTCTTACAAGCAAAAGGACCAGTTTCAGCTTCTATCATCTCTGTTAATGTGATGGCAAAGACCACTGTCACTGTAAGAACTGGGAGATCACTGATAATCAGAATAGATAAACTTTCCTGAACTTATGTCCTCCATGGGAATTGAAATTGGAGGACATCAGCTTGAAGGCATCAGTAAGGAAGGCTGGAGAGCACACAGAAAAGACCGATGGAATGGTACAGTGGATTGGAGTAATACAATACTCTATATTCAGCTGCTGCTTGAAGAACTCCTCCTCCATTTGGGGGCAGTAATGAATGGAAACACCAGACTTAGAGTTATGCCAAAGAGGCTGCTCCCACATTATTGTTACATCCCTATCACAGCTGTCAGCATGGAAAACAACTTTGTCATTGACACTTGCATACACCATCTCTGTATCACACAGCCTTAACCACTTGGAAGTGAGGTTCTGGCAACACCCGCTTTACTATATGGTTATTCCTAACCAAGGGCTTGTGTCTACTACAGACAGTTTCCTTTTCATACTTTCAGTAACTCAAAGAGGTACTAAATAAGGATTGGCTCAAACACTTCTGCCTAAGTGGATTTCAATCTCAATCTCTCCATTTCAAGAGTGAAACTCTATCCACCCAAAAAAGTTAAATTCAGATTCAGATGATTCAAAGTCACATGACTATAATCTTAAAAATTGTTGTTTCCAGCCTTGTGGTTAAGAATGTCTGGAAATAAAAGCCATGCAAAGTTTAGCAAGTAGCTAAATGGGCCAGAAATGGATCTCGATAGGCAGACATAAATACCAGCCATGCAACATGCACTAAGCAATTGATCAATGGGTCAAGGCAACCCATCCCCCTCAGCACCCAGGTAAGGATATGTCACTTTGCTCATACCTGATCATTTAGTGGGTCATTTATCATCACTCCCCAACCTCCAGATGTCTTGTGACTATAGATATGTTGGGTTGGTCCTACAATGATATAAAGGTGAAGCGACCTCTTCCATGTGCCCTTCCATATCTGATTTTGGACACACATGACCTAGCTCCAAAATCTGCCTCAACCATCAGTTTGGCTGACAAACTATTCCTGGTTTTTACAGGGCAGATGGCCAGGAACTAGGGCCAGAAATAATGGACATAAGTTGTAGCTACCTAGATTTAAATATAAGGAGAAACTTCTTAATGATAAGATCTGTTCCTCAGGGGACCGGCGACCTATAGAGGTTGTGGGTTCTCCATCTCTGGGGGTTTTTTAAGAATAAACTGGACAGGCACCTCTCATAACGATTTGATTGGTTCTCCTGCCTGTTGGGAAGCCTTTAACTAGGTGACATTTGTAGCCCCCTCCAACTCCAAATTCTCTGACGCTCTCTTCCAACCTCCACGTATTTCCAATATGGCTGAGATGGCCAGCAAAGGCCGGCGTTACCTGAGAGAAATCTCCAGGGACTTTACTGGAACCTCCAGCAAATGGGCACAGGCTTGGATGATGCTCTGAGGAGGGCAGGAAGAGGGCCTGAAAAAGTCACCCCATAGTCACCCCTGCCGGCGCTGCCCTGCGCTCGCCGTCTGGGCTTTGCAGAAGCGGAAGGCTCGTCTGCGGGGAAGAAGGAAGACGGGCTGCCCGGCGCCCGTGGCGAGCGCCTCTGCCAGGCACGACCGAACGAGGCCTTGCTCAGTCAACCATTTCTGCGGCCGCATAAGCCAGCTCTTTATGGCTTCCAGGCGGGCGCGCTCAAACATAAAGCAAGGAGCGCAGCGGCGCCAGGCCTCCCCGAGCTCCAGCGAGCCCCGGGTCGCCAGTCCTCCACCCGAAGCCGGCTCTGAAAAACTCGGGAGGGAGGCTGCGCCTCCGCCCGCGCCTCCGGCCTAATCTCCGGCGGCCGACCCCTGCCTGCACCGGGACGCGCGCGCGGCTGCTCCCCCCCGGCCGGCGATTGCTCCGGCGGCCTGGCTGGCCCCTTCCACGCTGGTCCCCGGTCCTTTTCCGTGGAGGCCGCCGGCAGTTCGACTCCAGCGGGGCAAATCTAACCCTTGCGGGAACGGCGGGCCCGGAGCGGAGCGCGAGGCAACCGTGGCGGCTCCTCGTGGTTCCTTTGCGGGGCTCGGCGTGGAGCCATAGCCGGCGAAGGGAGCGTGAAAAGCAGTGCTGGGGAAGGAGATGTGTGCCTCCCCGTCCCCACCCCAGTGTGTAGGCTCTGCAGCAGCCAGGCCCCAGCAGGGTGGACGGAGGCGAGGAGAAAGGAATATCGATCCACAGAGAGATGGGCATTTGTGTCTCTGGAAAGAGAGACCGAGAGAGATCTATCCCCGCTTCCCGACCTCGCATGCAAACTCTTCACCCCCATGCAAACAGACCTGCTGCTGCTGGTAGCTTTTGGGCAAGAGGCCAGGGTGCTGCCACGCGGGGAGGGGCCGATCCTGCCAGGGTGCTTTTCAGACAGACATGTTTAAGCATTCCCTCTCCCCGCCAAGGCGCCTGCAGCCAGAGGCCTGGCTTTAAAAGATGGTTGCACATAAAGGCACGCAGGCAGGCAGACGCAGGGAGAGTGAGGCTTTGGCAGGGACGAGGAGGGAGGGGGGAAAGGTGGGGGCGGTGGGGGCTGCCTCTCTAGCTTGGGAAGAAGAGGGATGGATGGGGTTGGGGGGGGAAGCGCTCTCCCCTGTGGATTCAATTTAAAACTTGCCACTGGAGTGTGAAGAAGAAATGGTGGAGGAGGAAGAAGGGGGGAGGGAAAGGTGCCCCCCCCCCGCACGACCATTATTAGTGCTTCTGAAGCTTCCCTTCCTTCCCCTCCCCGTCACTTGATAAATCAGGGATTCCCTCTTGTGGAGAACGCAGAGAAAAAGAGGTTTTTTTTGTTTTTTAAAAAGGCATTCAACACCTCCTCCTCCCCCCCCCCCCGGCATGTTTTAATTACCGGCGAGGAAGAAAGGAGCAGCTTGAAAAAAGGGAGAGATCTGTGGATGCTCTTCCCTGCAGGAGTGGAAGGGAAAAGCTGATGCTTTTTTTGTTTCCCCTAATTGCGAAAAAGTCGATATATTTTATAACATAAGCAGAAAGGGGAAGGGTAGAGGGCTTAAAAAGAAGTACTTGGCACTACCAGGGACACCTCAGTCGATGTTCTTAACTGAAAAACTAATGAAGTAGGTCCATAAAAACACGTGTGAGGATAAATGAGGACTGGTGTGCCCGTGGCTGCTGCCCTCTTCCTTTGTAGCCCCCAGATTTCGTGCCCCACCTTTATTGCTAATAATGGCTCTGGACACAGCCCCAAGTGCTATTCTTTGCAAATAAAAACTGCAGCTCAGGGCTTGGTTTGGAAATGGGGCCATCTGCTCCCCCACAAAGAAGGAAGGAAGGAAGGAAGGAAGGAAGGAAGGAAGGAAGGAGAAAGAAAAAAGAATGTTTTCTACTTAAGCACATCCAATGAAGGGGGAGCCTGTGGCAGTTGGTTCCACTTTGGGACTGCTTTTACAGACATCTTCTGCTCTCTTGCAATTTATTCTGCGTTCTGCACTGTGGAACTAGAGCAGAATTTGACCTTTTATGAAATATTAAGATATTTGAAGGGTGCTATTATATCTCCTTTCCATTGCCTTTTCTCAAAGCGAAACAGACCAGCTCTTTCCATTTCTCTTCATAGGTTTTAGTTGCCTTGGTCATCCTTGCTCACCTTCTTTGAACTTGTCTGAATTAATCCGAATCTTTGACGAAAAGGGGCGCCCAGAACTGGACACAGGAGTTCAGGTAGGTCTAATCAGAATAGAGTGGAATAATTTGGAAATTACAGTTCTGTGGATGCAACCTGTTTTTAAATTCCACATGTGCCTACAGGCCCAGAAAGGCTGGAGATCCTGTTTAATGTGCGAGAAAACTCTGTTTTACTGCAGCCATCACTTTGAAAACTCTTCTGTTTAAAATGTTTCCCTTCAGCAAAGAAAATAAAATGTTACAGTCATGGTAACATTTGTGAGATCAAACTAGGAAGTCCCATTGCTTAAGTGAACGTGGAAACATATTTACTTCTCCCCCAAAAGAAGGTGGGTGGTTGTGGAATAAGAGAGGCAGACTAATAAGGAGCAAAATGAATCAGGCTAAACTGGTTTGAATGGGGTTTCCTCTTTAAGGGTGTTTGCGACCAACCACATACTTCCGCTTTAGTCTTGCCTTGACTCAACATTATCTCAACTTATGTAACAAAGTTGCTAGTATTAAAATCCCTTCATGATAAATCTGTTTTAGGTTTGAGCAAAAGTCTTAAATAAAAGGAAATTTAAATCATGTTCATTACTCATTTATACAGATTTTTTTTTAAAAAATGGCCCCATAAAGGCAAGAACCCCATTGCTTTGCTTTGCTTTATTTCATTATTTCATTTCATTTCACTTTGCTTCTTCTTCAGTTATCTGGTTACTACTTCTACAGTTAATTTCCATGCCAGATCTAGAAGCTGTGTTCATTTTCCAGTTTATAGCAAGTGTTTGGTTAAGGGTCAGATCTGTTTTGCCCTTTCACCCCACAATATCTTGGTTTTCAAGGCTCACATATGTCCAATGATTTCTGATACAACTCAAAAGTCGTGATACAGTAGATTCAGACAACTACTGTACTACAAGTATATGCATGCTACTACGGTTTATTCTCATGAGAACTTTATGAGATTAATATATATGGCAAAATTACCCAATGCAAGGACACTCATACTGAAGAGGGATCACATTGGAGAGAATCTGATTTGCTTTGTGAACTGCATGTGGAGTTCTGGAAAATACTCAGTCCACTCTGAATCATGGTGATGTCTAATCTGACATGATCTCCAGATCAAAAGTAGCATTCAGAAAAATGAGCTCTGCCCTTTCATAATTTACCATGGTGAAGAATAAATGTGGCACATTTCAGACAGAGTTTGAGAATTTTTTGTGCAAAGAACAGTTGGTTATAAGGAGTGTGGTAAAGCTGATTATCAGGGACTGAAGCAAAAGTGGAAGAGATTTATTTGCAAGTCTTTTTCATCAGATAAATTGGTTCCAGTCAGCTAACTAACATAGTTCTAAAATATGTCACATAGTTGCTCAGGATCTAAAACTGGGCAACAGTGAGGTAGAATGACACATTTGGTTCCAAGATGTTGTAATTGGTACTGAAGATTTGTGGTGATTCAGATTCAGAACAGAGCAAGTTTAAGCCCATGTGGGAGGATGAAAATTTGTATCAAGTTACCCCACTCCACCTTGGAATTTGGGCTTTGGCCAAAACTGAGACACACTCCTAACTTTCAGTGATCTGTACATACTGGTTCAGAACAAGTGGCACATTAACTAGTGATTAAATTAATATTGATTAAATTAATATTTGGTAAAAAGTTATCTGTATTCACTATCCATCTTACTATTATGTATGTTGATTTTAACTTCACCTACTCACACAGATTTTCTCATACATTCACAGAAATCTATTTGTGTCTACTTATCTGTTGATAATGTGATCTACACTCAAGGACTATTTCACGTATGAAAAACTGTTTTAAACTTTTCTGGTTTCTTACAGAATGTGTCCCGAAGAGTCTAATCTTGCTTCAAGATTTTCACAAACAACAAAGATTTTAAGGTGTCACTACAGATAGGTTTGTTGATGGTCCATATGATTCAAGAACGTGGAAAAGGATCCAGACGGAAGTACGTGAGTCGGAATAGATTCATTCTGAAAGCCTCCTCCCATTTACGTCAGATAGTTACCTGGAACTGCCATCTCGTGGCAACCTGGAGGCAACGTGGAACATTGCAGCATTAAGAGTGGCCCCTGAAGATCCTGGTAAGAAATGAGGGCATGAAATAAGATTGGCTTGTTGAAAGCTACACATCTGCTAATCTAACCCCATATTTTTATTGTTGACAAGGTCTTGAGATAGATGCTTCTTCTGTCATGGTTACCATCCCTGATTTTGCTCTCTAGAAAGCCCCACCTCTTCTCTGAGTCCACCTTTAAAAAATAATAATTAATAATGACCACAATACCCAATAGGCAGAGATGAGAAGGGGAGTGCAAAGATGATACTTGGATATGTGGATCCTCTTAACTCTAAAGCCCTGATCTTGGAAATCTATTAATTTAATGAATATTTATTTATTTGATCTGTTACAAAATATTATAAAAGTACACTTGCCCATCACTTTGTAGTTTACAAACCACAGTGGCCCTAAACTAAGATCAAACCACATTGTTATGATGTCAGGCACTGATTTTTTTTACCCTTCAATGGATTTAAGTCAACGGGATGTGTAGGATCATTCCATTTTATCTTCTAAATATTTTATGAGGTTGGGTAGGCCAAGGGAGAGGACAATTTGTCAAAAGTCATCAAGTCCCAACTTCAGGATTTGGGAGAATTTCTGAGCTAGGGACCCTCAGTGGATAACCTAATTCTTTCCTCTTTTCTTTCCTTGATGTTATATGCAACATAATAGTGACACTATCACTTTTAGGATCCATGGACCCTTTCTATATCCCAAACATCCAATAATGTCTGACACCATCCAACTAACACCAGTGGTGTTCAATTTTTTAATCTGAAGATCTGATCTTTAACTCTAAACTGCAAATTGGTGTGCCCCATTTTAAAACGATACCCTAAAATTCTATCTAAGTAGAATAGAATTGTTATATCCATATTAAAAAAACCACCTGTCACCCAACCATATCCCCTGCAATTATTGTTGTTTAGATTCATATCCACCCTTTTCTCCAGGAGCTCAAGGTGATTTACATGGGGATCTCCATTTAATCCCCACAACCGAGCCCTGTGTTGTGTATTGACCTGGGAGAGAGGGACCAGCCCAAAGTTAGCAGAAGATGGACTTGAATCTGGGTGTCCTCCGTCACAGTCCAGTGCCTTAACAACTGGCTCTGACTTGTTTTTTAAAAAATGCATTTAGCCTCAAAGAGTGGGCGTTGAGCTTAAACCTCCCCCATGAGGAAAAAGGCCCAGCTTGGGGGGAGAGTATGAAATAACTGCGGTATGGCTCTGAAACTTAAAGTACGATCGGACACCAGCCAAATACAAGGCGTGAATTGACCCTTCCATTCTCGAGGCTACGCGTAGCACACAGGTTCCTGCTCCTGATCTTGAGAAGACTTGAATGTTATGTTGGGATCCGGTTGATGCAGGTCTTCATTTACAGAGGAGACACCCAAAGATAGTCCTCTGTTTGAAGGGCCGCTCACCCAAATCCAGTTTCAAGATGGGACCCCAGAGGCCTTGAAGCGGCTCATCAGCATTTAGGATTTAAGCATCAACACAGAGCAGATGGTGTCTAGTCATAATCTTCCCACTATAATAAGGTTAATTACAGTAATTATAATTTATTCTTAGCAATTCTGCCTATATTTGCATCTGTTCACATATGCAGATTTTATGCAAATGTAGACCCTCTTTTGTGGGCAGGAATGGCAGTTTGGTTTCCCCTACCCAGGGAAGAGATCTAGAAAATATTGCTCCATGGAACAGAACCGCAAGACAGGAAGTTAGGATATTTCAGACCAGGACTATGTTGGCCATTTCAAACACTCATTTCCTTCTCTTTGAACCATTTGAATTCTCTTTTTCTTTCCATTTCAGGAGAAAACACACTTGTTAGTATTCCTGAGTCATATTGTTAATATTCTGTGATTCAGACTCAGTGGGTATTAAATACATCAGTGATGAACACCTGGTCGAGTTCAGCTTCTCTGCTTAGGAAAACTGCAACGTGTTTTTCTCCACCTTTTCCTTTGTAGTGCTAGACCTATGGCTTCACTTCTTTAATATGTACTAAAGATATGCTGCTCATCACTGCATCATATGTTGCACCCGTGCTTGATAAGATAGCAACCCATACAGATTAATAAGCCAATGCTAGTCTTTCCCAGATGGCCTTGTCATCAGTTATTCAGGCCCTGTGTGCTCACCTGCATGGTGACATAAAGGAATTCTGCATTACTGACATTGAACTTATCCAGGTTGTTGTATATCTCATTTGTTTTAATAACCTGGCTACGCTCTTGAGTATAGAGGGCTCCAGTGCTAAGTAATGGGTACTGAGGTGTGTCCATGACTGCCCGTGCCATTGCATTCTGGACCAGTTGACTCTCCCAGGTGGTCTTCAAGGGCAGCCCCATTTAGAGTGCATTGCAGTAGCCGAGCCAGGTGATTAGGGCATGAGTGACTACCTGAAGGATCTTCCTGGTAGATGGAGCTGTGCAAAGGCCTTCCTGGCCACAGCTGCCACCTGCTCATTAAGCAGGAGTGTGAATCCATGAAGACCCCCACATGGTAGGCCATCTTTGAAGGGGGAAGTGCAACCCTATCCAAAGGCAAAGGGAATATCCCCATAATTAGGTGGCCCTCAAACCCACAGCCACTCAGTCTTGGTAGGATTGAGTTGGAGACAGTTCCTCCCCATCCATGTCCAGACAGCCTCCAGGTACTGGGGCAGGATTTTGACAGCCTCACTTTGATGGCTCAAAAGTGGGTCAAAAGATATAACTGAACCCCAAACCAGTAGATGTTGAATAGGAGGGAGAGCTAATCTAGCCACCCCACAAAGAAGGGGCCTAGGGAGCAACTTGTACCACAACTAATACCGACTGGAACTAGCCCTGAGGGAAGGAAGAAAACCACCATAGAATTCTAACCCCTGGAGCCGGTTTAGAAGGATACTTTGACTGATGGTGCTGAAAGCCACAGAGATCAAGGAGCACAAAGATGGATGCATCAATTCCACCCCACCCACTCTGGCTTGCCTCAGGTCATCATTAGAATTATATTGTGCCAACAAGCCGTTTCAGGTGTTCTACAGACGATGACAGAGGAAGGTGTTTGTTCAGCAGGTCCTGTCTGAGACCGTCTCCTTCAGAACCTGCAACAGCGAAATGTGTGTATTATGTGCTAGGATACATGATGAGGTTGATGACAAGAATGGCCAAACAAGAACATAAACCAAACGCTAGGCATTTGGTAGGCCATTACAGGATTCAACAAAAAAATTGCCATCTTTGGTATCAGCTGTGAATAACAACACCAACAAGGACACATGGAAATAAATACCCAGGTGATGAATAATATGAGACCCAAGGAGACCCAAATATTTTTTTTAAAATATTTTTATTATTAGAATAATGAAATACAAAGGAAAAAATAGTCTATATTAGATTGTGACAGAAGAATAAAAAAAAGGGAGACAACTACTGAGCTTAAATAAAAATGTGGGAAAACTTTCTAGTGACACATTCTCCCCAATCACAACCTAGATATTAACACTTTACACTGAAAGTTATCGCTACTATCTATTTGAGTCCACTCATCTTTCCTAAAACCATATTCCAAATCTCTAAATTTGCCTGGTTATGAAATGTGTAGCATATAAGGGAACCATTCCTGCCTAAATATAACCTGTCAATGCTGCCATTGCTGCGTATTCTTTCATTTTGGTCTGAAATGGTCCAATCTGATATCGTCAGCAACTGTCCACTATTCCAGTGTGGTGCCAAATTTTGTTCTTGCAACTGTCAGTGTATATCTTAGTAAATTGTGATATTTTTCATCTCTTTTTCATCTGGAATCATACCTAATAAAAATACTGGTGCTTTCCATTCAGATTTTATTTTTAGGATTTTCTGAATATTTTGATGTATTTCTTTCCAGTATTTTTGAGCCTTTTTTTACATAAACATTACATATGTTAAAATGTTCCTCCTTTGGCATTTCCAATGTTCATTGTCATATAATTTGTCTATCTTGGTAATTACTGACGGAGTTAAATACCATCTGTAAAACATTTCATACCAATTTTCCCTTAAATTATAACTTGGAGTAAATTTTATTGATTTTTTCCATAGCTCTCCCATTGTTGTGCTGTGATAGTTTCTTTGAAGTTTTGCATCCCTTTCATTATACTTTTTTTTTGTTCCCTCTCTGTGTTATATTTCAACAAAGATGTGGCATAGTGATTAAAGCATCAGACTAGGGCCAAGGAGGTCAGGGACCTCCTTAGCCATGGAAACTCACTGGTTGACTTCGGGCCGGATATTTTCTCTCAGCTTGTCCTACCCCACAGACATGTTGTGTGGAATGGTGGGAAGAAAGAGGCATCTTATCTCTTCGGCAATCGAAGCCAATGTGCCATAGGGGTCAGTCCCAGTAACAGGGCAGGAACATTCTGCAGCAGACCTAAGTGGTCAATGGGAGCTAGGCAGATCCCTGCCCTTACCACACGATCACCACCACCACCATCAAGATGTCAGAGGTAGTCTCTATTGCAAGGTTTATGTCAGGAGAAGAGCAAAATACTGAAGTATATACTAAAAATTAGGAACTGTTGATAAGAACATTTGATTTATTGAGCATGAAGTATAACAATGGTTATTTTGTTACTATGGAAATACTCCAGATTTACAATTTTGGACTGATGACCTGTGTTTGCTTTCTGCATATCAGCTGGCTCTTTAATGATATAAATGCAAGATTGAATAATAGTATTATTCCACGTGGTCAAATTTTAACGCTGTCTTGAAAAACTGAGCTGTTTTTTATATGTACCATAATATGTTTTTGCTTTTATTTTTTCTTTCTTTTTGGTTTCCCTCCCTCCTTTTTGTATACTAAAGTAATACAATTTAAATTTTAAAAAGTGCTCTACCATTGAGGTTTAGCCTATTTTATTTATTTGTTTGACTTACAGTCCACCTTTCTCTTTGTTGAACACTCAGGGCAGCTAACAAAAATGACATCAAATGTTTTTTTAAAAAGAGAGATTAAGTTACAATAAAATAGGGCTATCAGCCTAAAAGTCCAGTGGAAAAAAGACACTTTTAGACATTTTCTGAACATTGAGAGAGTAGAACATCTTTTTAGCAGAGCATTTTTGGTTGGCCACCAATTAAATTAGAGGGACCCATCTAGTTGAGTCCTATTTTCTGTGTGAAGCACATCTAAGCCAGCTGGATGAAATGCACGTTCAGTCATTTCTCCCTCCCTCCCTCCCTCCCTCCCTCCCTCCCTCCCTTTCTGGATAAATAATCATTTTTATGTGTAATTAATTTTCATAGCCTGGACTCCACCTAGAAACAGATTAAATAATGGGATATTGGTCAGTATGCCTTGTATGTGTTACATGATCATGTCATACTAGCATGGGAAGAAACCAAGATGTGGTTCAAAAGCAAGTCATTAAAATAGCCTGGAGTTTTCTCGCAGGCAGGACAGGTCCTACCCTAGAGAGTGGATGCCAAAAAAAGACAGAATACAGCTGGTACACAGAGTTATATGTGACAAGTGACCTACCCTTCAGGACTCTGTGTCACAATTTAGCCTGGTCTTCTCAGTTGATGTAGTAGGGGATGATGGGACTGGAAGAACCAGAAAACATACTTGGGACATAGCCTGCTACACATCGTGTATTTCAGTTTTCCTTTTGATTCTGATGCATTTTTTGCTCCAGTCTTGATTGCTCTTGGGTTCTGGATCCAATTCTGATCTTCATTTTTTTTTTCCTGGCATACATGATAGAAAATGATGGAACAGCTTAATAGTATAGCCTTAGGAAAAGCTGTGTACAAGCGTGCTTTCTGGTATCACTGATGTGTAATGTGTGACCTCTAGTGGAATAGTTTGGGAATACACTCATAATCACCTGGGTAGAACTGAAATCAGAGGAATGATGTCATGCCTCTGAAACTGAAATGTGTTTATTCTCCTTCCGTTATTCCTATGCATAGTTATCGATAAACTTGCCAGAAAGTATTGAAGGTTATAGTTATTTAAAGTTTGCTCCCCAAATTAAGGGTTGTAAATGTTTCAAGCTTTCAGCAAAGATGTTTGACTCCTATAGATATCAATTCTAGAGAAATTAGCATTAGGCGTGTTTTCAGTCCAGATACTTCAGCACGTACTTGATTTCCTCACTGAAATAAATGGGGTATGAATAGATTAAATTCTACATAGGTAGATGGAGAACTAGAAACCTCAGGCAACCTTCTCAGCCCCCTACCATTCACCCATAGAATGCAACCTTGCCAGTCAACCAGGGCAAGGGAACCTCCTTGCACTATTCTGGGGAGGCATCCAGTCGCAAGCTTTCTTTCTAGGGTTAGACAATGATCTTGGCAGCATGCTAAATAGCCCTGAGCAGTTCTCCCATCAGTTTAGGATTGCTCTCTCAGTGCTTTCTGAAATGTGGTTGAGTGTATCAGTCATGTAAGGGGAAAATGGTTAACTTCAGGAACCTTAAATTTTTAAAAACAAACAGAAAAGAGACTGTAGTGTTCCTGGAGCACAGTTACAAAAGGTCAGGGTTTCAAGTCACAGGACTGCTGACTGAGATTTAACAGAGACACTAAGAAAAGATGAGAGCAATACACACACCTCCTTCATTCTTGCTTAAAACACTTGATTTGCTAATCAAGGCTATCAGGATGGAACTAACAGACAAAAAAGGCATTAGAAAAAAGAGCACATCATGTCCAAGAAGTTTGCAGAGTGCTAGATCAACAGTGGCATCAGAACCAATTCTGGAGAACTTTGGATTTGGTGGATCCAAATGGTCCTTTGAAGTTGAGACCAAATGGTTCAATTTATTGAGTGGGCAATGGCACCACATTCCAAAAGGCAGGACTCCTTATGGCTGAGAGGAGCATCACTACAAAAAATGTCCATTGAGAGGAATTTCCTCTGGAGTTCCCAGAGTTCACTTGGGATTTAATGGAAGTGCGGGAAGCCAGAGAGGGTGCAAACTGGTACGGAGAGGAAAGACAGGATATGTGTATCCACCATCTTGTAACTAGGAAAGGGGAAGAACGCTCCATTCCACCATGAGAATTTCACCAGAATGCTTTTCTCCTTTGGAAGAAAGTTTAAAAACACATTCCCTTCATCAGACTGAATGAGAACAGTAAAGAAAAACTGCAGGAGAATTGTTCTGCCTGGGTTTTACTTCAAAATCACAAATGGTCCAGATTATATGATGTTATATATATATGATGTTCTCCAACACTTACCAAGCTTTTACTGTAATGGGAATATCAGGTTAGCAGACCATTTCAAGTTCTTGAAACTTTCCCCCTCTTCCTCACAATACAGTAATCCCTTCCCTTCCCTTCCCTTCCCTTCCCTTCCCTTCCCTTCCCTTCCCTTCCCTTCCCTTCCCTTCCCTTCCCTTCCCTTCCCTTCCCTTCCCTTCCCTTCCCTTCCCTTCCCTTCCCTTCCTTTTGTCTTAGTATTAGCTATTTTGAGTGTCCTATGGGTAGAAAGGCAGAGTATAATGTGAAATATAAAAGTATAATAAGTGAATCTACTCATAACAAGACCAGTTCAAATACTGGTAATATTCAGTATTAAATACATCCAATTTGGTCCCTGTGATCTCCAGATTTACATTTTAATTTCAGAACCAGCATCATTTATACCTGTATACCAGAACTTTGCTGGGGAGAGGAGAGAGAGTAAGATTTGATGCCTCTTTGAAATTCTCTGATCTGTCTAAAGAAATTTTTAAAATGCCCAAACATTTGTCCACTTTTAGACAGTAGGAAAAATTAAACCTCATGAAAAGGGGAGGCAGTGTTGTGTCAAAAATCAAGTGCATTGTCATTTTCTGTGTTTGTCTGATGTCAGCTCCATAAAGTAATATTCATATCTTAATTCATTCTTAAGTAGAGTCTTCTATGTGGTCACTAAGAGTCGACACTGACTTGATGCCACATAATTAATCAAAATATATCCAGACTTCAAAAGCAATAGCAGTTTACCCCCACAAGTCAATAAACAAAAGATAGAGGCTGTTAATCTATTAAGCAACATGCATGAAATCGAAGCATTTAAAATTAACTGTACCAAACAATGTGGAAAGCCGAAAGTTCTGGGAAATTTCACAGCAGATTACGTGCTGGCATTAGTTGCTTTCAGCTGATCCTGTGCCAGTGCTTATGAACTGTATGCTGGAAGTTCCCTATTCCTGTGAGACAATTCCTGTGCCACATCTGTTCTCAACGTATCCTCTGTGATAGTTGGCAGCTCATTATTACCTTCGGCCACTGAAGCTTTTGGCTGTGTAGGCTTTGGCTCAACCCTGGCAAGACCGGGTGGCTTTGGGTTTGGGGGCCTTCTGGATCTAGGAATTTACCATCTTTGGTGCTTGATGGGTGGCACTGCCCCAAAAAGACCCTGTGCACAATCTGGGGGTCCTCCTGGATTCACGATTCCTGCTCAAAGAGCCGGTGGCAGTCATGGCTAGGAGGGCCTTTGCGCAACCTCGTGCTGTGTGCCAGTTGTGTATGTTCCTGGATTGGGAGGCTCTATTCTAATCACTCATGCCCTGGTCACCTCCCAAATGGACTACTGTAATGCGCTCTACATGGAGCTGCAAAATGATACTTGAAAAGTATCTGGAAGCATCAAGCTGCTGCAAAAAGCGATGGCACGGGCAGTTATGTGTGCCCCTCGAGCTGCACATTACACCTCTGCTCAGCAAGCTGTGCTGGTTGCCAATCTGCGTATGGGTTCAATTCATGGTGCTGGTTATGACCTTTAAAGCCCTATAGGCATAGGGCCAGGTTATTTGAAGGACTGCTTCTCCCCAGTTTCATCTACCCATACCATCAGGTCCAGCAGGAGGGGGCCCTTTGTCTGGCAGGACCCAGGAGGAGAGCCTTTTCTGCTGTGGCACATCTTTCCCCACAAAGGGAGATCGGCCCCAACTCTACTGACCTTCTCGAAAGCCCTTAAAACCTGGTTTTGTCATCGAGCCTGGGGATCCCACAGAATCTTATGGAGGCCGCAAAATGGATATCCTATTTGTAAGTTTTGGAATGCACTCTCCTGTGCTTTTGTTTTATTATAGTTTTAACTGCTTTAATTGTATTTTAATGGTTTTGTTTTTTAATCGTTTGGTTTGGTTTTTGTTACTTTAATTGTGTGTGCCACCCAGAGTCTCATATGTGAGATGGGCAGTTAATCAATCAATCAATCAATCAATCAATCAATCAATCAAATAAATGAAGTCGGTGGGAGTTGTATGCAAATTCATACGAAAAATGCCAGAAGCTGGCAATTCAGTTGTTCTGTCACAATCTCTGCTTCAGATGAGACTGTCAGCTTTTTGGTCTGTGCATGACTGGAGCTTCTGAAGGCATCTGATTAGCTCTTCTGTGACACAAAATATTGCACTAATGTAGATAACATTGGCCTGATGAAGCACATCATGATCAGCAGAGGGCCTTGTGGAGTAAAGCTGAGCTTTGCTATAAATGATAATTTTTCAATATTTTTCTAGTGTCTAGTCATTACTACTCCACAGAGAGCATCACAAAGATTTTAGAAACTGGAATTATATTTCAAAGGATTTATGCAGGTTAAAAAAATGGAGCAGTAATAAATGGTTGGAAGATGTTCCTGAGCTGACAACTTCCAATATATTAGTATTACAACCCCCATAATAACCAGATAGCATAGACAACATGTCAATTAGCAATGCTGGTAATTGTAATTCTAACATGTGCCTCATTAGGTGGCAGGCAGCCACCTAGTCAACCTTGGCTGATCTCAAAAAGCTCTTCAAGGTGAGATCTGCTTAGTATCAGGTGGTCTGTGAGCTTGACTGGAGTGAGGGCAAAGGAAATTTGTTACTCCAGAAGCTGCTGTAGCTTAAATGAGCAGGACACTGAATGAAAGTGTTTCCTCTGTCCCAAATCAGGAAGAGCCCTGATTGACTCATGCTGTCTGTTCTCAGCATTCCAAGGTAGGCAGGAGCAAAAAGGATCGCGTGGCCAACTTCAAAATACTTTGGGGGGGCAGAGAAACAGACATGAAGCCATATGGAAAAACTCTTTCTATACTGATACAGTCATGCTCTATATTTTTGTTGACCTTACTCTTGACCATTGAGCTCAAGAATTCTGCTTGTTGCAGAAAAGTAGCAGAATTAGATATTTGGAAGTTTACTGGGTACAAAAGTTACTTAGATGGCTACAGTGGGGTGTATTGATTTATTTACTTCCTCCACTTATTAAGAGGAGCTACTGACATAGAACTGAGAATACGTGCAGAAGTTTGGTCACCAAAATATTCTCCAGTCAGTTAACCAATGCAGGTACCTGTAAGTTGGCCTAGGCAGGCAAAATGGCCCAACATTGAAGCATCCCCAAATCTACATCATATCATTGCATTAGGCTATCATCTGGACGTGCCAAATGATACTTTGTTATGCATCTGCACTGATATCATCTTGTGCGAATTTACCTTCCCTAAACAAGATAGGGAAAGCGTGCAGCGTGTGGCTTCCAGAACTTTTTCCAGCCCCTTTACCAGTGCTGGCTATAGGAGGTATCTGTTATTTTCTTCTGTGTAGTGAAGTAATGAATTGTATCAGAGTGTGTCTGTGTGCACTCTTTCTGATTGGAGCCATCAGTGTGTGTGCCTATATGGCCTTTAGCACGTGTGTGGGTGAGGGTCTAATCAGAATAGGTGTTTTACTTGTGTAGCACGTACAGTATGAAGGCCTTATCTAGGTAAATGCATATGTGTTGCCTTTGTGCATTTCTGCTCTCCCCTGGTGTTGTGTTTGTATGTGATTCTGTATGTATGTGTATGCTCCATTCTGGGTCATGATTTAGAGGGAGGGGGCTTAAGAATGAAGGACTTGGCAACATTCTAAACTGCTGCCCGTCTGCCTCCCCCATTAAGATGCCCAGGATTGTCTCTCTGCAACTGCCAGTCAGATCCAACCCATTTTGACCTTGATTTTTATTTTGCTGGTTTGTCCCACCAGATGAAATTTGGTCCCATTCCAATCTGGTTTTGGACAGATAAATGCACAGAAGGATACACAGAACGAATCCCAAGATCCTTTACATAATTTCTTTGCAACATTCTGTTGTCTTGGAAAAAATAAAATAGTGGAATATGTCCTACATGTGTGCATGAAGAGGAAATAAGAGCCCAGGTCAAGGAGTTCTTATAAACTGTTATATTTGGATCTTTTGAGATGTCTTAATTTACCAATGTTAAAAAAAATAAGAAATGCAAGAAAAAAGCCAGAACAAGAATTCATGTCTTTACTGGTTATTTCCCAACCTCTTTTGGGAACAGGGCAATAATAAACAATAAATACTGTAATGGGATTTGGATGAAGGTGCTTAAATGACTAAAGGTGACCTGCTATCTGATACAAAAGTAAGACTATGCATGAACTGGAATACATGCTTTGTTTGGAACCAGGAAGATACCATCATGTTCTGGAAATTCTGCTGAACAGTTTGGGGATAGACAGAGTCCAGCAGAAACAAAACTAAGAATATTTTGGTTGTTTGGGGTACTGGAAGAACAAAATCTGGAGTCATCATGGAATGACTTTGGAGAAGACTCTTAAGAATATTGTGGACAGCCAAGAAAACAAACCAATGGATCATCAAACAAATCAACCCAGAGTTCTCACCAGAGGCATATGACCAGGCTCAAATTATCCTACTTTGGACACATTATGCAAAGACCGAGCTCTCCGGAAAAGTCTCTAATGCTGCGAAAGGTGGAAGGAAAGAGAAGATGATGATGACCAGTAGCAAGGTGGATGGATTCAGTTGCAACGGCAATGGGTCCACTGTTGGAAGACCTGACAGACCAGGTTAGGGACAGATCATCATGGAGAAAATCCACCTATGTGGTCACTAAGAGTTGGCACCAACCTGATGGCACATAATCAAAGCTACACAAGCTTAAGATGTGTTTTATAAGCCATGATTGATAAGCACTATGGGTGACTTCCATATGGCCATTGTGACTTTATTAAACAGACCATGTTTAAAATAAACAGTGGCTTAGCACAATGAGTAAACCCAGATAATGAAACAGCTGGTGTTTACATGTTTACACCTTTTTCTTTCTGGGCACAGCCACTGTGGTAGAATGGTTAAGGTTTTGTTTGTCAGAGAGACCTGGGTTCAGCCATGGAAGCTCACTCAGTGACTTGGGACTATCCTTACTCTCTCTCAGTCCAGCCCACCTCACAGGGCTGTTGCAGAAAAATGGAAGGAAGGAGTGGTCTGTACGCCATCTTAAGTTTCTGAACGAAAGGAGGGATGTAAATCTATTAGGAGTTGACACCGACTTGATGGCACCCAATCGATTTTAAAAAGGGGGCAAGCCTAATGCATGTTACTCCCTTTCCTGCTCAGCAACTGCCAGTGTAGCGTATCCCACTGGACTTCTGGCCAGTTTCCTCTCTTCACCGCCACCACCACCAAGGCACTGGCCTGTGTACTGTGACTGCCTCAACAGTAAGGAAGAGCAAAGGAAGTAGGTGCTTGGTATCCCTTAACTTCCTTTGACACCCACTTCTCTGAATTGTAAGATCATTCTGTGATGGCTCCTTTTCAGACTTTGCAACAGGCCAGTTTACCTTTTTCCTCCCCAAACATTGCTTAAATGTACGCCTGGTTCGCCCACTGGGATCTCCTGACTTTATGGCCCATTTGCTCTTCTCCCTCTCCTTGATGCCTGGGAAAGTGAAAGACTGGCATCATAGCTCTTGTATGTCTCTCAGTCAGCACATTAAAAATTCTGTATCTTAAAGGTAAGAAAATGCAGAAGACTGGTGCTTAGCTTCTGCTTATTCTGACAGTCAGTTTGCTTGGTCATTAGGGAGTCATTTCCCACAGAAATCTAGTCTGCCTTTACTGAATTCCTTTTCCTCTTTCACCTCGCAGGGGATAATATCTGGGAATATTGCAACTTGCATTTCCGGTTGTCTGAAAACATTTTTAAATCTCTTTCTCCCTCAACCAGTCCTGTAATTCCAGTGCATTGGATCCAGACAAGGGTGCCACCAGACCCTATAATTTCACAAAAATGCTACTGCTCTCCTTTCAGTATCTAAGATACATGAACAGCATTCCAAACTACAAAAAGGGTTGGCTAAGGCTCATGAGATATTTTTAAACTTCCTGAGAAATCAGATTCTAGTTCATCTGTGGTCTCCACAGGAATATTGCTCAGGTCTGAGTCTGATGAATGTGACCATTTTGACTGCCATGCAATTAACGTATCTGGCACCATCCTGCAGTGGCATCTTGGCGGCTGCATCAGGCTTTCTATAGGAGAAGGACTTGATTGGACAAAGCCTGTGTAAGAGTGCGGTTGATTAAGGTGAGATGGGCAGAATCCAGCTGCTCCTGTGCCCAGGGACTGGGCAGAAGAAGGGTCATTAGGCAAACAGCAGCTCTGGGAACAGCTGCATTTTCCAAATCCTTGGTGAATGCGCAATTTAGCAACAAGTGGCTTGCCGATGTTAACCACCTTCCTTTCATCCACAGTGTCCTCAAGTCCCATATATTCATAATGCAGGCAAACAGTGAATGTTAAATCTTCCTATGATTTAAAGGGAAATATATTAATAATGATAGCCTTTTACTGCCAGGCATTCAAACCAACACAATATTATTACTGCAATCAAAGTATCTCTATACGCCTATCACTACATTCACAAAGCGGACAGACACATACACTAAAGGATGCTGGCCAACTATTTCTAACGTTCGGCCATCACCATGTTATGCCAGATATTAGAAGTGGAAATGACAGTCATAGGCTGACTTATTCTCCATTTATGTTACATGTATAGAATGTGGCAAACAAAAGAATTTCACAAAACTAATTTGCTTTGAAAGGTAGACATTCCACGGAAAATCAAACCAAGAACTAAATATATTTGGCCCAAATATATCCAATGTAACTCATGGTAGGACAGTCTTCTCCAAAATGGTGCCCTCCAGAACGCAGAATTACAACCCCCAGTAGTCCCAACTAATATAGGGAAAGTGGGGTTGGATCACCAGCCATGAGGGGGATTTGCTAACCAAATTACATGCTTTTTCTCCTTAGTCACACACAGCAGTTTCAGTGGATTAAGGCGGCTTCTTCGCTCAGAATAGTATCTCAAATTGTACTTCATTCTCCATTCATTCCTAGGCCCTTGTGATGGAATGGAATTATGAAGGCCACACTCAGGGAGGCAAGCATCCTCTTTCGTCTCCAGAAGGGCGAGGAAGAGAGAAGAGGATGAGGCTGGCACCTCCCTGAGGAATTCACTCTGTTTTCATAGCTACTGTGGGAACAGAGTTTCAGTCTGGGAAGATTCTTGATAGAGGTTGTAGCTAATAAACATCGCTGAACTGAATCTGCATGGTCTCCTGGAGTTCCTTGGGCTAGCCCCGACAGCCCTATTCATACTTCAGACTTGTTACAGAAGCCTAATTTCTCCTGCTTAAGTAGTATTTCTTCTTCTATACAACCTTCCCATACAGTTGCTCTACTTTTCCAGAGACCACTGACCCACATCCAATAACTCCAACATGGAACATTTGGATATTTGTAACCTTCAACACACATACTCTGCTTTTAAAGCTGCAAGCAAAGGATAATCTTAGTAGGTTAACAATAATTGAATAGTGTTGCTGCTGCTGAAGGAATGTAGAAGTGTAAGAAAGCAAACAAAATTTGCCTGCAGGTAATTACCTTTAGCTTCTGTAATGAACTTATTCTAGTGTAGAGGCAGTGCTTGGGCAAATCTTTGGAAAGCAAATAGCTGCCGGTTTCCTCAGGGGTTCCTTTATTTGCCTCTTTAGGATCCACGTCCAAATCCTGTGGAAATTTAAAAAATTAAAATGATGAGGTGGTTAGGTTTTGAGATCCCTTCCTCCCATTCCCAGCCTTTAGATCATGCCAGTTGTGTTTCCGGCTTAAAGCATGGTATTTCTATTTTGTATATCTCATCTTTAAGAGAATGAACATGCAAACTCCTGAGACTAACTTACCAGGGGAAAATCGGTGACGTAAGCATTGCAAACGGTTATTTCAGGTGGTTTCTTTACTATTCTTGTGTAGATGATCATGACATTGGAGAATTCTGCAGCAAAACCAAGTTGAATCCGGACCCCACATTGAAACTGAAGACACGTACTTTCAGGAAGTTCTGAAAACAAGCACATTTCAGTAGGCAGAGATACATACGTGTTCCTCTTTAAAAACAGCTGTGCCAATGGCATGGTTCCTCATACCTATTAGTCATGATCTTCCCAGAATTTCAGAAGTTCATTTTAGCAATTACATAGTTGCAGATACAGGGAAGTGGTTTCCAACTAAAGTGGAAGATTTCTTCATATATTTTGCACAAATTCCCTTGCCCCGACAGCTATCCACTGTTCTGCTTTCCTCCTAAAGTATGGGCCTACATTGAAGAACACCCCTTGTTTTCACTTACTAGCAGCATCCTAAAATCAACCTGTCATTCCCTAGTAGTGTGAGACTGTAGTGCCCAGTCCCCACATCACCTTGAGGGACCCAGTTTGTGGAAGGTTGCCTTGCAGGAATAACAAGTGATAATTAGCCAATCTGCAAATAATTAATCAGGGTGGGGAAACTGTCTCCCCCTTTTTTGCCACAGTCAAACGGCCATGAGCATCAAAACAATTTTGCTCTAGCAACAGCATAGCTAGAAGCTACATTTAATAGCTTTGGGCAGGTGTGTACTGGAGGAGGGGGGGGGTCAAATAAGTAAAATTGTTGCAGAGCTTTGGGGGTATTTTTATCTTTAACTTTATTAAAACTATACCTGTTGCGGTTTTTCCATCTCAGATGGGTAGGAACCCAAAATTCAGAGGTGTAGATGGGATAGGATTGGGTATTGCCACCACAGACAAGATGTCACTAGATTTTTTGGGGGGTGGGGGACAGTAAAAAAGTTTCCAGCCTCTGAGCTATGGGGTATTATTGATGAAATAAAGTTAACAAGGAAATAGTGACATTTCCCCCTCTATTTGATTTACTTTGCTCTTTCCCTCTATCTATCTATACGTGCAGTTCAGATGCTGATTCATCTGAAACGATCTAATTTCTTAAATATATTTTTCTGAGACATGAGGGGCTACTGATTAACTAAGCAAAAAGGTTATTTTCACATTTACTGTACCATGAGCTTTGGCCCACTGCAGATTTCGTGCCAAAGCTTCTGCTGAAGTCACTGTTTGCTGAATAGGATCAGTTAACGCCCTCTTCTCAGATAAACTGCTGCGAATCTCCAAAGCCTGTTTGCCTTTGGTAAGGTGACACTTTCCCATATCTAAAAATCAATCAATCAATCAATCAATCAATCAATCAATCAAACACAGGTAATTTTCTAGGAATCAAAGTTGTTTAAAATTCTAGTTAAGCTATCTACATTTGGGCAGCATAACCCTGTCACTATGGTTATAATCACATTAGCATTTTCATGACATACCAGGTTTCAAGGTGCCCTTTAAATCTAGATCTTCAAAATTTAGTAGTCTAGACCAGTGTTTCTCAACCTCAGCAACTTTAAGATGCTTGGACTTCAACTCCCAGCATGGCTGGCTGGGGAATTCTGGGAGTTGAAGTCCACACATCTTAAAGTTGCTGAGGTTGAGAAACACTGGTCTAGAACATGTCATTTAAGTTATTGTCATTAAAACGATCTCCACTACTACCACTCCTGCATATGTAGTATTCAGTAGGACTTAACACACTACTGAAGCATCTTAGCTTATTTTGATCAATGATTATCATGCTCTTTCTTCCCTTTGAAAATATTTTCCCTTTGAAAATATTTATTTAGTACAATAATTTCCATATTGCCAACCTTAAGATTCTAGGCATTACATAATATAATGAAACAATATAAAAGAAATTCCCAGTTGCCTCAATTCATACAACTGAAACCCAACAATGAAATATATGATGATCCCAGAATACAGCTTAGGCACCAAATCCCTGTTTAAAATGGATTTTCCAACTTCTTGAATGTCAGAAGAAAGAGAGCCAGACATATCTCCATACAACATGAGGTTGCCAAAGAGAAGTCCTGCTTTCTGTCCCGTGGTCCTTTCATTTCCTGCCAGGATGGGACGTTGAGCAGGATCTCTCGACAGGATGGGTAGACTGGATCAAGCAGCCCCTTATACAGCCACATTTTATTCAATAAAATCTTTGCTTTATGCATTAGATATAAAGGATGAGCCATTTCTGCAAGTGGAAACTTCAAGATCTGGTGGCAGAACAGAAATTTACATAAGATCCAAAGCCCAACCAGATTAGGAAGGCACCCACTCTTCAGGCATAATTCTAGGCCAGGTGGAGGATAATTCTCAGTAATTTTCAACCCTCTGAATCCAAGAGCTGCTGAGAAAGAAAGAGATGGAGAGATTCCACCTGGAGGAGTTTGGATTCAGCCAGGCTACTGTGAACTCAGTTGGGCTTCATTGCCATTTTGCCTACTTAGGGCTGGCCTCTTTCTATTCTGAATGGCAGGAGCTTTCTAGGACTGGGGTATGAAATGAAGGTCGCTTTCATCTTTATAAAGGTAAACATGCCCCTGAATTGAGCATTTCTGATGACTGCATCTGTGGACATGCCATGCTGCCTTCTCCTGGTATTCTTCTTCTATTCCCTGTTTCATCAGCAGGCTTGGAGTTCTCAGGAAATCCACTATCAAAGTAATAACTGACGGCTGCAGAACTTCCCCACTTGATTGCCTACCTAATACTAATACATTTAGTACCTAACTCCTGGATTTTCTGAGATTATGCAGAGAAATTATTTCTAATAAAAGAAATGACACCAAACTAGCAGCAGACCATAAACAATAGTTGTGACCAGCTGCAGAACCTGCATAAAAGAGCAAAGATAGAGGGTTTTCCTTCTCCAATCCTCTCTTACTCTGCCAAAAAAAAAAAAAAAAACAGCTTCCAAAAAATGAAGGCACATTAAAAAAATTTTATAATGCTAGTAGTAATTCTCAGGCTGCTGCTTTTTTTTTTTTTTTGCGAAAGCTTCAAAAAGGGATAATTTTGAACAGAAAAATGACAGATGCATGCTTCATTAATCCTTCCTCCACCAACAGTTTTTCCACTAAAATTCCCCAGTTTCCCCAAGCTGTTTAGCTCACAGACTTGCAGATGCTTGTTTAAAATGTGTATCTGTATCCCCATATGTCAAAAATCCATTTGGGGAACAATTTTGAACAAAAAAACTCCAGGCTGATAAGGAAACAAGTAAACTTACATAGACAAGGCATACCTACCTATTCCCTAGCTTCTTTTCACAATCTGAGTCTCCTGGTGTAGCTTTTTGGTGTTCAAAATAACCAAATGAAACACCAAGTTAGGGCTATGCAAAATAGTTGCTTTTATCGGTGACAATTTTAACTAGCGATTCAGGTACCGGTAGTCCTTGCTTAACAACAGTAACTGGGACTGGCAACTCCATCACTAAACAATGGAATCGTAAAGCGCAATGTCACATGACTGCACCAACTTACAACGGCAGATCTGGCACTTCTGGCTGCAGTCCTTAAGTGAATCCCACACAGTCATTAAGCACAACGTTATGTCACCATTTGTGACCTTCTGTCAGCTTCCCCATTGCCTTTGTGTGTCAGAAACTGGCAATGAAGGTTGCAAATGGCAATCATGACCGTGGGATGCTGCAACGTCGTAACTGCAAGCCAGTTGCCAATCACCTAAACTGTGATCATGTGACTTCAGGGATGCTGCAATGGCCACAACTACAGGAACCGGTTATAAGTCCCACTCATTCAAGGCTGTCATAACTTTGAATTGTCGCTGAACTAGCAGTTGTTAATTGAGGACTACCTGTACAATTAATCCATAAGCATATCTTTTTATTTCTGGTAGGCTTTTCTCACCTTCAGCTACACCATCTAGCAGCACAGTAATTTTCTTGTCCTCTAATAAGCGTTCCTTCAAAAACTTCATGAAAATTCCATTGGCTAATCCAGACTGCTGAATTTCAAAAGCTTCTGCCCCTTGGCACCTTGACAATATGTTGACAACATATGTTAGCACTGTAGATGGAGAAGCATCTTTATCATGCAGCATGTAAACTACAAAGGTTAAACTTCCGATGTAGCGTTGCTTCAAATTGTGCAGCAGGAATATTTTTAATTGTTCACATTGATCAGACAGATTGAAAAGAACTTAATATTTAAAGAAGCCATGGGCCATCTAATTGACTCTTTCAGTGGATGGATGGATAGGTTGTGCAAGAGTCTCTATGCAGAAACCAATCTGTACATAATAGTACAGTGGAACCTTGAGTTACGAATTTAATCCGTTCTGTGACTCTGGTTGCAACTCGAATTGGTCGCAACACGAGGCAAATTTTCCCATAAGGTTCAATGTAATTACCGTTAATCCGTTCTGGTGTTAATCCCTCCCTCCGACAGGGAGGCAGCTATTGCTTGGAGGGAGAGTCAGGGGCGGAAAAATGGCCGCGGACCACGTGTCAGGGGCGGAAAAATGGCCACAGACCACGTGTCAGGGGCAGAAAAATGGCTGCGGACCACGTGTCAGGGGTGGAAAAATGGCCACGGACCACGTGTCATGGGAGGGAAAATGGCTGCGGATCCGGTTCGTAACTCGAGGTGGTTCGCAACACGAGGTAAATTTTTGGGGCCAGAGCTGGTCGTAACACGAAAAATTCGTAAGCAGAGGCGTTCGTAACTCGAGGTACCACTGTATTTCTTCCTGAGATGGAGGAATTCTAGGCCAATACTGAACCCTTCCTACAAGCAAGAAATGTTCACATATACTACACTGACTCATAAGACAAATGAGTGGCCATTGTGGCAAAGTACACTAGCAGCCAAGTCTGAACCTAACAAAAGAGTCTTCTAAGTTCTGAGAACCAATAGTTTCAATAAACAGGATCTCATCTGGATTCAAGCCCATCTCTATCATGGACACATTATGTGGCCTTAAGAAATCTCCCTCAATTTTTCTTCCATCAAAGAAGAATAATAGCTGCCATTTAGAATTCAGGGGATTTCTCAGCCTGAGACTTAATGTGCTTTTTTTCCAGCACAGGGAGAAAACAATCCAGGTGGTGAGATTTCTCAAACTAAACTGAACGCAGTATCTTCTCAGTCTCCCTTCAGAAGCAAGTTTTTCATCGGGTGACTAAGAAGATACTAATATTCAGATCAATGAGGTACAGCTCAGTTATTTCTTTACTTTTTTTCTGTGGCAAGGAAGAGATGAGACTCATAAAATACTGAAAGTCATGTCCATGACTCGGTGTCAAGAGGAATGAAAAATCCCTCTTGGTGCCCAGTCACAGTTTAAATAATGATCATGAATGAATAAATTTATTTTATCTCAGATAAAAACAGATTTTAACCTCTAACATGCACTATAAAGGTTTGCTAAAGCCCCAAGCAGAATTTTATTCATGTAATACTCCCTTTAAATAACAAAGTAATGGATTATTATTAGTTAGAAATTAGAATAGGTTACCACATTTTAAAAAGATAAATACTTCAATAGCTACTCTTACGTGGCATATCCAAAAACAATGTTAGCTGTAACCTTCAGGGCATCCAAGATGAGAACAGTATTGTCATATTCATTCCTTCAATAAACATAAGAAACAAAATGATCAAAAAAGCCTGAATCAGAAACGAGAATAGAACAATTAATGTTTTTATGACTACTGCATACTATTATTCATTTTCAAATCCTATTCTCTCACTCCCTTGGAAGAATCTGCCAATGGATACTTAAAGAGAAGTGTGAAATGCTTCCATCAGCTTGGTAAACCAATCATGTTGCTATTTAATGAAAGGACGGAGTGAAGGCAAAACAAATGCAGAACAGGAGTGGAATCTGTGATCCAGTCTTTTAAGCCATTTGATATTACCTATTAGCTTTGGACATGTTGATATATAGTAAGGATCCAAATATCTTTTTGAGCCAGTGAAGAGATTTACAATATTGGGAAATCACATGATTAAGCACGTGCCTCTGGATTGGTTACACCACGCTGAAAATACTAGGAGGCTGTCTTTCAGATGCGATCTGATGATTCCAGCTTTCTTTCTTTAACAAAAAGATTTAGCCTCACTTTGCGCTTGCTTCACTTCTAGGCCCTTCTAAGCCCTTTTCCATTATGCATTTAACATTCCTCTACATATCTGACAGTGGTTGGTCGAGCTAGCCAGCTATCTTCCCCATTTATTGTCTGTTTAAAATATGGTCACAATCTATTTTCATTGAACTGGTGTGCTGGACAGCCTGGTGAAATAACTCATGCCTAGATTACTACAGTATCCACAGTATCCTTGAGGACATAGTTCAGAGGCTTCAACTAGTTCAAGCAGAATGCCACTGTGGTGTGCCTAGCTTGACTGGCTGGCTAAATGGCACTGGTCTTTAGTACTTTCCAGTATTTACCTGCTTCCTCACTGAAAGGGAATGAGCAAGAGTGTTTACGTGTGATGCTCAGGGGTGGATATACGAGTCAGAAATCTTTGTTATGATGCCATCACTGTTGAGCTCCTTGCCTTTGGAAGTAGGGCAGATACCTTCCATGGTTCCATTTCATAAGATGCTTAAATGCAACTCTTAGCTCCTAACTTTCGTATGGCTTCAGTTCTTGTATTCTGTTTTTATTGTTGTGAACAGCTTTATGAATGCTACATAAGGATGACTAAATAAATGCAAATCATCATTATCATCCTGAAGAGGGCAAAGCTAATATATGTTGCTAGAGCATTACATCAGGTAATACATACTTATTGACAAGGGATATATCTGACTACTTTTGACAACTAGAGAATCTCTCATAAAGTGTTCTTTCCTCCTCTGTCAGCTTTTTTAATCTTAACAGTTAAAAAAACCCTTTAAAAACACATCTGAATGTAAATCTCACTGCACTGGAATGCACCTATAGAAATCAATGGGCTGAATTAATCATGACTGACTTAGGTCCCACTATTTTCACTGGCCTATTCTAAAGATGACTAAATGTCAATCCAACCCATTATAGTAAGTGGCAAAGTTGCTATATATTGTTCAGAGACAAATGGCTTGAAAGCTGGCTTATAGACTCTTTGAAAATGCTTGTTTTGGACTTGTCGAACTTGTGAACAAACAATAATCAATACGGGCTACACGTCCTATGGACCACAAAGAAGAGGAGACGTTGGCCTGTTCAGAATTTTGGAGACTATCTCCCTAGTGAAGAAAAGTAGGGTTGGTGGATGAGTGATGCCACACAGAAGAAGCACAGTTGTCTTTCCAGCTAGTCTTCTAGTAATCTGTAGACTGAAGAGAAGTAGAGGGATCTTTGACAAGATATCACCATGGTGGGGGTGGGGGGTGGGGAACTGCTCTGTCATATTGATTTTGAACTTTTGTCTGCTGGAAGGAAGGATTTGGTGTTCTTAAAAAGCTCAGTTTGCTGGTAATCAAAACCATGTTATATCTACCATTTAACTTTGAAGGATGATCAAGTCTCTTACACAACAGCCAAATATGACTGCCCAGGAAGTTCTTCTTTTTATTTCCTATTATTTTGCATTTGTTCTGAAAACCAAGTTTAAAAAATAATTTTCCAAGGACTGGAAGATTGTGAAACAGTGTTTAGCTAGTTGATTTAACAACATGACTCTTTCTGTAGGATCTGTACAGCTATGTATCTTGAGCCCTGAATTATGGGGGTTGCATTCTTTAAGTGACGAAAGAAATTTCATACCGTTTTCTGCACATATCCAGTAAAAATACATTAAGGCCAGTATCCTTTTCTTGCATCAGTTTGAGAATGTTTTGTACACATAGACAGTTTGCAGCTCGATAGGGATTTGGGGCATCAATAGGAACCATAAAACTATTCCCATAATTTTCATAGCCATGCCCAGCATAATATAATAGACCTGGGGAGAAAACCAAAACACAGCTAAAATTGCACTTAACAGTTATACTGAGCAAGACTGCTAAGCAACACTATTCATTTAATTTCACTGCTAAGCAAACAGGCAGTCCAGGTATAGAGATCAGGGTACGGAATGACTTCTCCTAGTTGTAAAGGTTGCCAGACTCTAATGCAGCTTTCCCAACCCGCCCAGAGTCACCCATTGCGGGGAGATGGGCGGCATACAAATGTAATAATAAATAAAAATAAATAAATAAATAAATAAATAAATAAATAAACAAGCAAGCAAGCAAGCAAGCAAGCAAGCAAACAGACATTGTCTAGATGTACTGAACGTCAATTCTCATAATCCCCAGCTATCACCACCAGTGGTTGCTCTAACACCATCTTCCCTTGGTTCCTTGCAGAGCGCTGCGCTGCTGGTCACTTAATTGAACAAATAACAAGCCAGAAAAAGCAGCCCTATCTAATACAGGGGAAAACCACTTCCACATTGTTGCCAAGAAAACTATACAGAAATATCCGTTAAGTCTCCAGGAAAAACAGTTCTGTAAAGGAAGTGGTATTGTATCTTTACTTTCCTCCTGAGCAATGTAACTTGAAGAAATGGACAAGAACGCTATTGAGTCTTTAAAAAATAAAAACTTATTAGCTATCAACAGCATAAAGTCTGTTGGGCATGGGAGAAATATATGCAATATTAGCTTATGAGAAGAATCTTTTTCTGTTAAATGATCTCTAGGTAACATCACGTTATGGACTCTGGAGAGCCCATGATAACAACTATGGCTGTGTTACTGCCATGTTTGGATTTTCATAGGTTGTCATCTAGAACTTTTAAAATATTTTGTTGTAGTGGAAAAAGAAACCAGTAACACAAAGTTAGTGCTACAAGCATTCAGGAAGCAGCAGCAACATCACATCTACAGCCGCGAGTGACCTGAATGTGCCTGACAAGCCACCGCTAAAAAGGATTGTCAAAGCATGTTGCCGCCTGGAAGTCTGTGGCTGCTGTTGCTATTACAATAAATCTTCCTGTCAGAGTGAATGTTGGCTCAGGAACATGAAGAGCGAAAGGCATTCTGAATGTCAGATCAGGAGAAACTAAGTGAATCAAGCATTAAGCATCTGATCGATGAGGAAGTTGCATATGTAATAACTTCACACTGTGTGCTAGCATCTATTGCAGACACACGTCCAACTCAAACCAATGCTTGACTTCATTTATGTACTATCAGGTGCTGGGTTCTTCCTATCCTCCCTAGTGAAATATCTGTAATAATAACTATGAAAAATAAAATACTGATGGGAATTCAGAGACATACATTTTTAAATCAGTTTTAAAAAGTGATGGGCGTGTAGAGGAGTATCAGTGGTCTGAGAATTTGCAGCCCACAGCATCTTCATTTAAAAGGTCAAGTGATGGAAAAAAGAGATGTGGGAGAATTGTATTTGGTAGAGCAGACAGCGTTTGATTAAACAGACTCAGCAAAAGACATTTTCACATACACACAACATGAATGGGAAAAAATGTACAGCCTAAAGGCTGAATTCTAACTTGGAGATGATCCCAAAGACTAGACCACAATGGTGGGAAGAACCAAGTCAAATCAAAATGGGCATTCCAAGTTTTATAACAGATAAAGATACTGAATTGCATTATCACATTTCAAGGCCACATCTCAGGTACTTCCTAAAAGCATAATTTCAACTCCAAGCATGAAGCAGTTTAAAATTCAGTGCCCAAGCATAGTTACTTAGGATGAAGAGCAAGCATCCTGACAAGATCTAAAAAACTATTTGAAGTTCAGTGAAGGCAGCCACCCAACGAAGCAGATTTACTGTGGAGATGATCAAAAAAGTTAACACTGACTGAAAGACTCCTGAGTGCTTCAGAAAACCTGGAAAGGGTCCTAGGGTAATTTAATGGCCAGGCCACTATGTGAAAACAATACAATGAGGACTTTGCAAACAGCAAAATATGAATTAGATAATGTTACTTCTTTAAAAAGGAGTAACAACAACAAACCTTCAGGTTATTAGGATTAAAGATAAGGGTCATGCTCACAAAAAAGGGTCAGGCATGTAGGAAAAACTTATAAACCAGACGGAGACAAAGATTAGGTCCCCCACACATTACAGAGAATGTAGCCACAGACTGCATTTCTGCCTTAGATGGAGGGCTGGGATAGATCCTTGCCATAAATTTTGAACAGAAAGCTGGAACATGAGGTAACAGGATTGCCAATCCACTTGATATATGGAAGCGTCGCATGTTTAACATCCATGTTCAGTGCTAATTTAAACAGGATGGCAGTTTTATCTATATATTGCATCAATGGTAGATGACTACAACTAAACCAGTATTTCTCAGCCTTGACAACTTTAAGTTGTGTGGACTTCAGCTGCCAGAATTCCCCAGCCAGCTGAAGTCCACACATCTTAAAGCTGTCAAGGTTGAGAAACACTGAATTACATTAATGTAGCGTGCATTTCCTATGTATTTTAAAAAGTAAGGCTCATTGTGTACTTCTTCAGAATCAGAGAATCACAGGGCAAGAAGAGGCTATTTGGGTCATCAGGTCCACTCCCTGCTCATTGCAGAAATCCAAATTCCACAGAATAAGGTAGTCTTGAAAGGTACATTCTGGCAATCAAACTGAAGTTCAACTTGACGGGCCATCAAGCCACAAAGTCTTACCATATACGCCTTTGTCCAGGAGCAGTAAGAATTCATCCACTGCATTCCGCATCTCAGGTTCCGTCAGATCCAGCAAGGAAACCACTTTAAAGTCCATCTGCCTCAGCAAGTTGGTCAGCTCATAAACATCAACCAACGGAGCCTTAAGCTTGGGATGGTTATAGTAGCTCATGTTCCCCATGAGCAGTGCTACCTTGTCCACTGCTACAAAGACAGAAAACACAGCATGTTTCTAAACAGACTTTCCAAAGTGTGCACCCAAGCAAATCACATGCATGATACTCCATAGGCAGGCTTTGTGGTATCTTACACATAAGTAACTCCCAAGAAAAAAATGTGTAACGATGAGCACCGGGGCGGGGGTGGGGGACAGGCATGTTAATAGCATTGGGATTGCAATTACAGAAGCAAGAGCAAACATTAGCCCAAATTTTGATTCAAGTTCAGGTTCACTTTCTCCTTTGTTTTGGTATCATAAGATTTAACAGTTTTCCTGAAACCATCGTAAACCGATTTCTTTGTCTTGGACTTAATTTACCATTTATACTTGCAGCTTTAGAAATAAACAAATAGTTTATAGATGTAATAGGACCTGTCAAGCTCTATCTCAGTGACAGCCATTTCAGAGAGACAGTTACAAATGACCGCACGCTCTCAAGAGTTCAATTATCACCTGTTTGGGGGGTTAGTGCAACACAGGGGGATTTAATACAGACCTATTTACAATGACAGAATGGGATCTCTGACCTGTTCTCATCCCGAGAGGAACTATACATTAGCAAAACAGTCTGCCAACTGCCAGGTGTAATATAAACAACGGACAGCATGAATTGTTTATTCAGTAAATGAGACGGCGGGAGATTTGGACTTTCAGACTTGCAAGATTCTGTTAATGTACCCATACAATAAAGTAGAATTAGCTCATCTGGTTGTGGTTCCTGTCTGGTCTACCTGGGAAAACTGACATTAATTTTGCAAGTCTGAAAGTACAAATCTCCCACTGTCTCTTTTATAGCCTGATAAGTTAGAGAGGTTCCTTTCTGAGTTTCTCTGCCTGTTATGCAGCTGCGGGCTCCTCCCCCTCTTATCTGATTGTACCCTAGGCAGCATCTCTTCCCCCCCCCCCTTTTCTAAGGCCATTCCCACAAACCATTTCAAGTTGGGAATGTTACATTTCTGTCATAGGAAAATGCTATCTCATTGTTGATCAAAACTCTGAATAGGAATTCCAGATTCTTGGCTGTACCTTGGATAGTCTCAGGTTTCTTGAGCAGTTTTTATAGTAATGGTGTGAGACGTAGTCGCAAGAGAATAGAATATATGCAACAACCACCAATTTGTATAACACCTGATGCCCACCTTATCTTTTGCAGTGTCAGATTAAGACATTTAATGTTTTTTAATCTTACACAGCAATACATATTAAACTTAATCTTGAAAATCAGCCTCTTCCAGGTATTTAATGTTTTTTTCCTTAAGGGTGGACATATTTTAAAGCCAGCAATTGAAGTATGTGTGTGTGTGTGTGTGTGTGTGTGTGTGTGTGGAGGGGATTTAATTGTGTTTTGACTTAAATGTTTGCTGATTATTATATATTTATTATTGATTGTAAACCTCCCTTAGGTATATATTATAATGGGAGGCATATCAGTATCTCAGATGAAATAATATCGTAGCAACCGGTAATCGAGATCTGCTGTTCCCCTGAAAAGGCAGAAATTCTCAACATTCATTTTCAATGAAACATCTCACTTTTCTGCTGAGTGTTGAAGGAGAAAAACATGAAAGAAAGTACAGTCCCTCTTAACTCTCTGCTGTCCCTTCTGTGTCTTCCCTCACTCATTCCTGTGCCCAGATGTAGCTATTTCTTTCTTTACAAAATGCAAAAATACAAAATACTTTAATGACCAAGTATAAAATACATACAAGAAATTTGCCTTCGGTGACGAACAGCAAGATCAACGGCGCGTTTGGATAGCAACAGAAAAATAATAAACAGTAACAACAACAATAACAATAGAGGTGATTTACATAGTTCTGTGCTGACATCTGAGTTCTGATCCTATCATTTGAGGGAAGCAATGGCATATTTGTGTTGTCCTCGTTAAATAAAAACCAAAACCGAATGATCAGCCCAAGAAGGCTTGTTTAGAACATTTTGACATGTAATGCTATTTCTCTCATTTACTCAATGTTTTAATGTAGCAGAGTATTAATTATGAGATCTATATTCTTGCATCTGTCTAAAGTCACATAAGCATCACTTTGAAATCACATGCACTATTACAGTCTGTAGATTGATCCTTCCTTATTATTTATTTAGATTTATATTCTGCCTTCCCTCCAAGAATTTAAGGTAGCTGACAGGGGGATCTCTCCATAGCAGCATAATGGAAGAACTCTCACCCAGCTTAAATTTTCTTTGCACAAAGTTGACAGACCCAAATTGATACACTAGCAGGAGGAAGACTGATTGTTACAGATTTTGAATTTGCAGGAGCAAATTCCATCAATGGCTACATTTGTTTAACGTAACTGCAGTAGCCCAGTTACTTCCCATTGCAATGATGACCTTTCATGTAGCATCATGCAAATAGTTTGCATTTTGCTCTGCTAAGGAAATACACTGACCTTTTGTTGTTCAGGTCTATACTTAAATCCCTTTTATAAATAATGTTCTTTGCCAAACAACGAATCAAATTCCAGTGGAACCTTTCCCAGAATGGGCTTAAACACCCTCTACAGAAGGCCAAATCTCAAACAAGTAATGGAAGCAAGAAATTAACCTTGTCTGAATTAATTACTTGATCTAGCTATTAGGAGTGCTGAAGTTAAAAGAAAGCAATTTTCTTTTTTAAACAATGGACTATTTTCAAACTTCAATAATTCTTGAAAGAATGATGAAGGTATCAACCTACAGTATAAAGGATCGTGTATATTGCTTAATACAGCAACTGTACTTAATGAATTAATCACATACGTGTATGCCTAGAATAGAATTTATTTGTTTACTTATTTGCTTACTGCTAAGCAAAGGCAAAATTGAGAGGGAGGAAGCTACAGTCCAAATCATGGAATTATGAAGGTTACTGTGGCACCACAAAACATGAAACAAGGAGATTTGGGTTAGATGATATATGTGCTGGCTAGATATGCAGACTCCATCAGATTGCAATAGGATATTCAAATCAAAGTTTGCATTTTTACAGATACAGGATTTTTTTATTTTAGTTCACAGAATTCTTCTTTTAATTCATGGTTAAATATTGAAAATGCTGATTTGTTTAAAAAAAGCTTGGCCAGAACCACACTGCTCTGCTTCTTTATGCTTTGGATAAGGGTACACATGGAGTCATCTGGTATTGAAGAGTGAATTTTTGGATAATGGGAGGACCTCTGATTATTCCTTGAAAACAGGTTGGGGAAGGCTTTTGAGTTGGATCTTGTCATCTCTGCATTACATTGTTTGCCTGGTCGGAAAGATGCATTAAGCTACTTACCAAACTGCCTTTCAGTTGGTTGTTCAAGATCTATTTGGAAAGAAAGAATGCTAAAGTTTTGTATTCCCCAATGTCAATATAATTTACAAATAATAAATACATTACAAGGTTCTTCAGCTTGGATCATCCAGCTTTTCCAGCTCTTATAAGGGAAATCTATGTGTTTGTGTGTCCTGTTCACCAGAGTTATCCCACTTTTACTCCCCACTGGAACAGTGGGTAGGTCACTTTTAAAGCTGAGCACTACTAGACTGATGTGTGTTATATATTCATAAGATTATCTTATTGGATATGCATTATACAGGTTACAAAGTAAAGTTTCAACCTTCTCAAGTGAAATAATTACAATTTTTCTGGACCTGTTAGAAATAACTATCTGCTAGAATGATAGTTTAGACTGATTCATTTTTGGAACTATGTGGATCATATGGATAAGATAAAATCTGTTCTGAAAAAAAGAAAAATGTTCCATTTATCAGGTCATTCAATGTAAAGAGCCACATTAATAAAGACCCATAATTGATGTTAGCTACTGTCTGTTTCCAACATAATTTTTGAACCTCTCTTTTGATATTATTACCTAAAGGTGGAGAGAAATATTCCTAATGGTTTTAACATCTTGGAATTTCTAGACTTTTTTTTCCAGAATAACTGAAGCAGAGTTATGCCCCAAGGAATTAAAAATGCTATCTTGATACTTACTTCATGCGCCCTGCTGTCCAAGAGCTGCACAAGCTAAGTAAACTCCTTGCAGAATCATTTACTCTGATCTTATCAGTCATGAAAATATTCTAACCATGCCACCCATAGAGAACTCAATATGTAAATTAGCAACATCTTTCCAAGCTCACTATATAAAGCTAATGTAACTTTCAGAGATTCTAGATCCTGCTTTTGAAGTAATGCAAGATTCTTGGCCACTGGGAACTGAAGATCAGCTTCTCTGCCAGATAAACGTTTTTGTTTTTCATTTTTCTATTATTATTACTGTGCAGCTTACAGTGTGAAGGACAAACACACACACACATGCGCGCGCGCATGCAAAGAGCTGCTCAGAACCTACATTAGTACTTGGCAGAGTGCAAATACGTAAACATATGCTCCTGTAGCAAGAGAACTAATGTGATTTTTAGACAGGGAGCAAAATGCTTGGCATAATTCCCAATGGAGGTATCATTTGAATCCATGGATTTACCAAGCACCAGATTATAGCTCTGTGTTAGTTTTAGCATGAACAACAAATAGTGTGATTCATTTCATACTATCTTCAGTTAGTATCTGGATCATCTTATCATATACTGTATAAATAATAGTTGATATATGTTAACAGTTGCATATATTTCTGATGCTCCGCGGTTAGAGCAGAAACAGGTATCTACCCTGTACACAGCCACTCAACAATTCAAGTCTTTAGCTACTGGAGGAGGATTCTCCTAATGAACCTTGGCAGCTATGCAAAATGTGCTTAGAAGGTCAGATAGCTATGATTCAGCTTACCACATGGATAAACCAACTTATTAAAGTTATCTTGCAGCACAGGCTATCCACCTAATATCTACTTTCAGCTGGATACCAGGCCAAGGCAATATTTAAACAGAGGGTAATGGATATCAGCACCCAGATTGATATAGAGTTTCTTGCAAGCATTAGATCTTTAAAGTGGTTGGCCAGGAATAAAACGACATTTCAAACAGAAAAATATTTGACAAAAGGTTTGTTGTTGTTGTTGTTGTTTAGTCGTTAAGTCGTGTCCGACTCTTCGTGACCCCATGAACCATATTGCGCCAGGCCTTCCTGTCCTTCACTGCCTCCCTGAGTTTGCTCAGTTTCATGCTCATTGCTTCAGTGATGCTATCTAACCATCTCATCCTCTGCCGTCCTCTTCTCCTTTTGCCTTCAATCTTTCCCAGCATCAGGGTCTTCTCCAAAGAGATCTCTCTTCGCATTAGGTGGCCAAAATATCTGAGCTTGAGCTTCATTATCGATCCTTCCAATGAGCAATCAGGGTTGATTTCCTTTAAGATTGACTGGTTTGACCTCCTAGCAGTCCAGGGAACTCTTAAGAGTCTTCTCCAGCACCACAGTTCAAAGGCATCAATTCTTCGGCGCTCGGCCTTTTTTATGGTCCAGCTCTCACAGCCATACATTACTACTGGAAAAACCATAGCTTTGACTATGCGGATCTTTGTCGGCAAGGTGACGTCTCTGCCACCGTATTAAAGAACAGCCTTTACCAAAGTGAGATTTGAGTTGCCGGACTGCCTGGTAAAATATGGGTGATTCCACCACATGTGTATTATGAGAGGAAATATATAGGTGGAACTACATATATAGAAGACATCACATTAGTCTTATTTGGGTGCCAATTACAGGTAGTCCCAAGTTTAAGAACAAGTTTTGTTCCCAAGGTCTGTCCTTAAGTCAAATTTGTATGCAAGCCAGAACAGTATTACTGCATAATATGGTATAAGTAGTATTGTGTAATGAACTCGAACCGTTGTGTATTTAACTCGAATCATTGTGTATTTAACTTGAATTTTGCTACAATAAGCTCTGTTCTTAACTATGGGTCGTCTTTATCCTGGGCATTCTGAACCGGGGGACTACCTGTGATGGAATGTATCTACAAAGGGAAGAGTGATGTGGATTGCAGCAGAGAACAAGACTTTCAGGAAGGAGGGGGTGTATTCCAGGAAGGGAAAGGAAATAAAAGACAACACAGTCCAGAGGTGGAGCGTGGGAAGCATAAGAGGTTCAAAATAGCCACTCCCTAGAATCTCCCAGGGTGTATCCACAAGTTGCAGTAGTATAGACTTAGTCTGGCAAGATTCTGTCTATATGGTGTAAGCAAATAAAGGACCTTAACTCAACTGGACTGTTTCACCATTATTTTGGGGATGGGCCTGACACTATCTGTATACACCCAGCAAGGGCTCAGTATTTAGGATCTTTACTTGACATAATAGCCTACTGGGATCTCAACAACAGATTGTCCTACTTCCTTCAGGACGCCAGAAAATATGTAGCTAGCAGCACTGCCAAGTTTACCGTATAGTTAAAACTGTTCAGCTGACAGCCTGTTACATAGAAGAGATTGGGGCCTCGTACAAAGGTGATGCACTTATCTGGATATACTTTGCTGGTATTTTGGCTTATTTACATCTATTATATCCTTTTGTTAGCTGATGCTGTGTTGTATCTTGATGTAGCCAATTTACCAATCAATACATTAATTAACTAACTATATTTCTGATGAATGTTTGGTTTGCTTCAGGCAGTACAAATGTATTAAAATATGGTTTTGATCCTTAGCTGGACCTTCATTAGGTCTTAAATGGTGCTTAAATTTATATTTCTACTTTATAGACTGGTACAGGATAGTACTGGATAGCCTGGATAAAGACATATAAAAGCTGACTATAAACTCAGGGATGCATTTAAAGACAGAGAAAAATAATGAGCAACATCAATAACAGTCATAATAGAAGCAAACTGTTTCTTCATGAGCAAAGATCCTGCACAGTTTTTATATGTGTTATCCGGTGTAATGCACTTACCAGGTCTTTCAAGGTCATTTAATTCCTCTGAAAAGAACAAAAGAAAAATGAATATACAGATTAGATAAATATATGAAAAGGGGTTTACGAGTTATCCAAAAATGAAAATTAAAAATAGAAGGAAGGTAATGTTTAATGATTGTTTTCTTCAATGCTTACAAAGTTAGTGGCAAAGAAAAGGACCGACTTTGTATAATTAGTAGAAGATGTAAAGAAGAAATGAACAGCTCATGCAAGAATATGACATTATCTTACATAGGCATTCATAGACTAATGCAGCACAAAATTCCATTCTAGCTATAGATCCCAGAATCACCAAATTGTCAGTATTTAAGTTTCATCAGAAAGCTCTACAGTATTTGATTAACATTACCTTCAGTGCATTCTACTGCAATAGATTTTCCACCTTGAGTTTCAAGAGAAAAGAATGCTAGAGTGAAGCTCCTGATTTTATTTGACAGATAAGAATACAAATAGGAGGTAAGGATGATATTTACATTTCCAACAAGTCTAGAGCCAAGCATTACTGCATAATTCATACTTAAACGTGTGTCAAACAGAGAAAACTGGAACTGTTTTTTTGTCTAAGGATCCATCTTGTGTTTGACATAACTAATATTCTTAAATGGATATTTAAAATTCCAAACTTGGAAAGCACAACTCTTGAAGAGAATTTGTGTGGGTTTTTTTTTTGCATCAAACTCATAAACGACAATGCATGATGAAACATGTGATACATTGAAAACCTTTTCTTCATTGTAGACTTTTATTTTTCTAAAAACTTGGAGCCAATCTCATTTATATAATGGAAAAGCAAAGTCTGGTATGCCAGTGATCAGAGATCCAAAGGGAGCTTAATCAAATCCCCTTCTCTGACACATAGACCAGACATGTTGTAGAGGGAATAGGGAATGGCCTTAAAGGACAGGAGGAAAAGCCACTACCAAGGTAACAGTCAGATAAGAGGGCCTGAGCCAGGACCAAGAAAGTAACGTGAGTAAACATCTCAGACAAGCCCCACCCTAGTTCACATGAAGATAAAGGGAGGGAGGGGAAAATACATTCAGACTTGCAAGATTCTGTTACTATAGCTTTACAATAAAAGTAGTACCGACCTACATGGCACTGGTTTTTGGTCTACCTTGAAGGGCTAACACATGTAAATTAGCATGCTGAGCTGAGAGTGATAAACATATAGAACACAGAATACTGAGTCTTCTAACCAATAGTGACCACAGAGTATTATAAACTTAAAGGGTCTTGTGGAACAATGAACTGTAAATAACATGAACAACTGTAGATGATTTACAGAAGGACAATATACATCTCAATTCTACAGCAGGTTTTAACTGTCTACCTACTGGAAATCCAGTTTCTTTTGTACAGTTAGAAACTAAAATGCAAAAGCTGAAGCAGCCTGTTGTACCCTGACTTAAAATTAATCGTGTACATTTTGTGTACATATTACACATAGACATGTATTATACTAGTCATTTTCCTTCATGGTGTATGATACATTTTAAAAAGTTTTAAAAAATGAAAATATTAAAAATGAAAATTTATGGATATCCTGCTTATACACCTCCAGCAGAATGCAAATAGTAGGGTAACATTATTGACATATATTCCTTTCCCACATGGCATGAATAAATATCAGGAAATCAAGTTAACATATGGTAGCATGCTTAGAAATTTGATAAATAGTATAAAGATCCTGTCTTTTTTCCCTAGATGATGAAGTTTCTCACATGAACACAATGTTGGTGGCAAGCTTATCTCTTCCAGAAATGCCATTCAGAGGAACACAACAATTACACAGTTTGAACAAGATATTCTGCAAAAAAAATCTGTAACATAAATAATCATTACAGTTATAAAGATGTCACCTGCATTGGTGTGCAGCATCAAGAAATAGGAACCTAAAAAAGTTCAGACCATAATTTTCTATAGAATAAATTTTTTAAGATAAATAGAAAGTAAGTCCCATAAAAACGGCCATGTTAATTATACCTGATCCAACTTCCCATTAGTAATTTCTGATGTTGATATGCCAAACTGAACTACATGCCAGTTTAATGCTTATTAAATTCACTATTAGACTTCTTACCTATAGTGACTTTCACTTTTCTGCTTTCTTCATTTTCTTGGCTATTGTATACCCGACACCAATATGTCCCTTGATGTTCAATGTTTACGGAGGATATCTTGAAGAATATCAGAACATTTTCTAGTAAGGCATTCTCCAAAGTTCATTCTTTTTATTCCAGCAATACTATTACATGCATTTCAATGAAGTTCAATGAAGTCTGCATTCTGGCAGACTGAATCTGAAGCTACAAATTCTGCACCCTAATATTTAATTCACTGAGACGAGAAACTCTTCAAATTGCAAATAAAGGCTCGTGTAATTGACCGTACCTCCATTAAAAAAAAAAAGAAAATCCTTCCTCATAAAAAAAAAAGTTGTTATCTCCTAACACAGAACCCTGGCATATATTTTTCCTTCTAAAATTTGCACCATGTTAAATATATACAAACCTCTCCAGACTTTGAATTCACCTTTATTTATTTATTTAAGGAATTTATATGGCCGCCCAACTCACTCACGGTGACTCTGGGTGGCTTGCAAGAATAAAAATCCCAAATACAAAACTTGAACTGTCTTCCCCCAAAAGGAAAAAGGTACTTTATATGCTATACAAATTTAAGGGAAAATAATAACTTTCTACAGTAAGGCATTAATGCCCAAGAATAAAACTGTATTAAGCATTTCATAAAACTAATAACGAATGGAGGTCACTGCATTTAGTCTTAGTACCTAGTCTTGCATCAACTTTGCAGTCATGATAAATAATTTAAAGCCTTGGGTTCAGTCTCCCAGCCAGTTAATACTTTAGGAAACAGGATACAGGCAATTAAACTCACTTCAGAGTGCAGTATTCCAAGGAGAACCACGCAACTATTATCAGCATGCTAATGGCAAAGCATTAAGGCAGTGTTGTCCAAACTTGGCCACTTTAAGATGAGTGGACTTCAACTCCCAGAATCCCCTAGCCAGCCATGCTGGCTGGGGAATTCTGGGAGTTGATGTCCACTCATCTTAAAGTGGCCAAGTTTGGACAACACTGCATTAGGGGGTTAATGAACATGCTATTTTATTTACTGAATTTCAGAGCTACTCTTGAAGAATTTATTTCAAGGAGGCTTTGAATTTAAAATGTGATCATCAATTCCTCATCAGTATAGCTGAAGAAAAAAAGACTCACCACATAGACCTTTTTATCTCCATTAGTAAGTGGAAATTCCTCTTTGTACCACTGGTACTGAGGCACAGGGATTCCTATCGCTTCACACTGAAGAACTAACATTTCTCCAACCATCAAGTTTTGAGATTGTGGGTGCAGGCAGATACGTATTTTCTTTTCAGGCAATTCAAAGTAGTTTCCTTAAATTGAAGATTTTAAACATTCGTAACCTGAAAGTCTTTTCGGCAAAGCAATAAAGAGAGGCAAGATTTGCAGAGCAGAAGCAGTCAGCAAAGGACAATTTCTTCGGCCACGTTGTACCCTCCACAGTCACTTCCCCCGTTTATTTGCTGAATCTAATTTAAAGGAAGTGGGTGGTTTTGAGAAGAGAGCAACAAACTGTGTGCTTGTCCCTTTAGAGAAGAAATCCAATATACTGAGTTTAAAAAGGTACTAGTTTCTCAGGCAATTTGATTTGTATTAAATTATTTGCCATGTTCATATTCTGGGAACTACTCAATGGTTAATGCATTTTCTTGCATTAAAGCAAAAATATTCCTGTAGGTAACATACATTAATGTGAAGGTGCTAATTCATTACAGAAGTACTTAATTATGTTTGATATTAATAAATTGCAAGTATGGCTACACTCCTATTTCATGCACTATAAAACTTACCTATAAAACTATAACTATTGCCATGCTTAATTACATATTCTTCCTTAATGAGAAATAACCTTACTAGAATTGTAAGAGCTGTAAAAAGACTCAAATATATTATTCTCTCGACAAGCAATTGCTTAAGTGAACTTCCACCAAGATACATCTGAGGATAATATTTTAGTCACTTATCATTTTAATATTACAATTAGCAGCCGAATGACATTGCCTTGCAAGAGTGATCAGAAATTGCAGTTAATCCAGAATAGTACAGCTAGATTAGTTGGTAAAGCATATAGAGGTAAACATGCTTCAATCTTATGTCATTTGCCCTGGCTCCAACTGTTATTGGGCCCAATTCAAGATGTGGATCTTACCAACAAAGCTTTAAATGGATTTAAATACTTTCTCCAGGGATTAGATAAGTCTTTAGTTACTCAGTTTCCAATGAGAGATAAAGACTTTACAGCTTCATTAGATGGTTTTTAATATATGATCTAAAACTTGGGGTTTTTTGAAAGTTATATACACAGTTAGCTAAATTGCTTTAATATGTGTTTTTTATATTGTCTTAAGATCCTTCTGACTAAAAGGTAATCTATAAATATTTTTAAAAACCACTAAGGAATAAACATGCAAGGTCTCCAGGTAAATACTGAGAAAAAACACATTTTAGGCTTTATCAAGACTTTAAGCTTTTGTGGACCTCCTGAAAGTACATGAAACCAGTAAAGCATTATTTCCAACACAGATGCCAGATGCTTTTAATGTAGTTGTATCAGCACACACTGATTTGTATTTCCTGAAACTGCAGCCATCTCTATGGCTAATGGAGAAAATTCTATGATTCTATAATAAGAGATCCTATGGCTTCATAGCCATTCATAATCACTATTATCACAACTTTGAAATGAAGCTAGAAAATCAGTATTCCTCCTATTTGCATCTAGCTCTTATCATTTTTACGATGTAAAAAATTTGTAACCCACCATCAGAATCTCCTTGGCTATCACAAACTTCCAATTGTGCCCATCGGCTGAACTCATAGGAGGAATCGCTGTTCACTCGACATATGTATAATCCAGTATCATCTACAGTCACTTGGTTGAACACCAGTTCTGGGGAATTCCCATTTGGAACCTGAATTAGGATGCATGAAAAAGAGACTGCACATATTGCCACAATATGGAAGATAGTGAAAAATAAAACACAATAGTGTTTAGCTATATTACACACAAAAGCTGGTTTTGTAGATTGTTTGGTTTAAACGTAGAGTGATTGGTAAATTCAGCCATTGTTCTGTGTTAAGCATTATTTGTAAACCAGTAGAATATAATTTCAGCAACGATCAGTTTGGGATTCCAGGCCAAAGTGTTTCCTGTCTGAACATAGTAAGTAAGGAAAAGGAGATCTTAAGCCCTCAAGATTTTAAAATTAATCTTCATTCTACAAGAAACGCAGCATAAATGGGATTATTCCATTTTATCAACACAACCACGCTGTTAAAACAGATTAAGCTGGAAGGCAATGAGGTGGCAAAGGCTCCCTAATAAACTTGCAGATGAGCAGGGATTTAATTGAAGGTCTCTCCAGTTCAGGACCAAGACTAAGAACACAAAGAAGAGATTCTAAAGCATTCTTGAGATCCAGCGTGTTGACATTTCATTCATTCATTCATTCATTCATTCATTCATTCATTCATTCATTCATTCATTCATTCATTTTACCACCTTATAAGCCATCTCAGTCACAACAGTAACTCTAGGTCAGGGTTTCTCAACCTTGGCAACTTTCAGATGGGTGGACTTCAACTCCCAGAATTCCCCAGCCAGTTCTGAGAGTTGAAGTCCACCCATCTGAAAGCTGCCAAGGTTGAGAAATACTGCTCTAGGCAGTTTACAAAGCATAAATAAGTTGTATTAAAATACAAGGCAAGAGAAATCAAGCAAATCACAGTAAAACTGTTAAAACCCATGTCAGAGAAACAACAAAACCAGTTACACACCATAAAACAAAGATCAACAAGTGAGGTCACAAAACACCCTGCTGGAAAAACCAGGTCTTCAAGGCTTCCTGAAAACACAAAAGAGTTGGGGCCATAAAAAGTCCAGGGGAATGCTATTCAAGAAGGCAGGGACTGATTTCTGAGACATAGAGACATCAGGCCAGAATTATAAGTCAACACAGCAGTGTTTCTTAACAAAGTGAAGTCTGGGAAGTTACAATATCATTCAGCATCATAGCCAATTTATTAGTAAAAAAAGTACTGAACCCCTGTTCGAGCACCAATACGCTTTCAGTTTTACATTTCTCAGGAATAAAACAGCAAAACTCACACGGTATTATGAACAATATTAGAATAATGCTTGACATTTCTACTTTACATTATTAAGCTTTGTGAGAGTACGGTGCCAGAATGCTTCCTCTATGCAATTATGTGCTAGTTTAATTAGCCACTGTATTTTAAAGATAGCATAGAAGTGAAACACTCTTTTGTAGCCTTGGTTCAAACTACTTCAATATATCCTTCACGCTCTCTGTAATTCCCAAGGATTCAAACAAATCAGAATTGGTAAAGCGAATTACCCATACATAAAAAAGAACAAGTATCTATTATTTGTAAAGTACCCTGTAGAATTAGTTTCTTAGTTCAGAATTTTCTTTAATGGAAACTCATAAATATTTCTTCAGAATTTCTTAGTTCAGAGTTTTCTTTAGTGGAAAGTCATAGATATTTTCTTTTCTTCAGAAATTAATTTAACTTAACACCTTGAGGTCAATATGGACGACAGCTCATTGAACAACTGCCGTTGCCTTTAAAGTCCATAGAAAGGGCAATCACGTTATTCACAGGATCCCTTGCTTAGAAAGAGAAGCAAATGATCACAGCAGTTCTCAGAATAAAATAGTGGTAAAATAGTGATTTCTTAACAATCAGATTTTTATGGTCACATTGAACATGGTCAGACCAATGTTGTTAACCCTGAACCTACGGAAAGAAAATGGTTTGTGAAACTGCCAGGACAGCTGAATCTAAGTAACAACTCCTTGGTGGACTTTGGGATTATATCAGTTCAACAACGGCTGGATGATGCCATGAAAATACTATAAGTTCCTAGTGGGGAAATGACTTAATAATGAACATTTCCTTACTAAGGCTTAATAACTTAGTACAGATAGAATACATAGGACTGCAGCCTAATATGGTAATACATTTCCGTGTACACAGCATACAATTAATTCAATTAATTAAATACCTATTTTGGATGTCGTTTTTGAGAATGGGAAAATTCCACACTGTACACACAGATCAAAATAAAATCAAACATTACAGATGAAGAGTACTTAGACTTCAACAGTAGTGAAATTTCAAGTTCTGCCAAATGCAAGTGTTTACCAGTAATAAAATCATATAGCATTAACAGGCATCTTGTTCAGCACTGCTTGATGTAATAGAAATGTTTTGTCTGGAAATAAAACAGTTATATTCATATTTCAGTTACACTTTATAAACACCCATTCCAGAACATTTTTATGAGTGCTGCCAAGATCCCTGCAATATGCTGACTTTCAATGTGAAATTACTATTCCTCAGATATGAAAAACACATTTTTTAAAACACCATAGGAACTGAAAAAACAGTATTTGGCTTTAAGAAGTAAGTTTAATTTCCATACATTTTATCCCAATTATATTTTCAAAATAACTTCAAAAATAAGAAGTTGGAAATTATTTTGTAAGATGACCAGTACAGTGTCATGGTGTCAACTCTTGACATCTTGTGTGAGATGGGTGGCCACATAAATTTGATTAAATAAATAAATAAACCCTTCAATGTAGACCAGACTAGGAGACCAAAGGCATGCAAGTCAAGATTACTTTTATTATAAATATATAGTAGCAGAATCTTGCAGGTGTGAATGTATTTCCCCTCTCCCTCCCTTTATCTTTGTGAGAACTAGGGAGGGCTTGTCTGAGATGTTTTCTCAGGTTACAGTTCTGCCCCGCACCCAGGTTTCTTTTAGCTGACCATTGTCTCGGTAGCGGCTCGTCCTCCTGTCCCATAAGGCCATTCCCTCTGCCCATTACACATGGTCATGGGACAAGATATGGACAATGTAAACACATCAAAGGACTTTAAGCCAGTTTCTCTCTCAGCCTACCCTACGTAGTGCATATGTCACCTTCAGTTCGCAAGAGAGAGGTGGATATAAACACTATAAATAAAATAATAATAATAATAATAATAATAATAATAATAATAATAATAATAGATATAGAATACATAAGAGTCTAACATCCCATAGTGTACATAAGCTTTATGTTGTAAGGAAAAGATGAATGAAAATTGCATTCATTATGAGACTAGAAGTCTTATACGGACTTTTTGTTGAAAGAAGAAAAGACTGAATTGATGATTTATGGGTGTGGGGATTAAAAAGGGTTAAAGAGGAAGGGGAAAAATTAAGATAGCAATTACTTGATGGAAAGGAGGTCAGAAGCCATAATTCTATGCTTCCTTTCTTTTTTCATGTATTTCTTTTTTCTATCTTTTTTTCTTTTCTTTTGTATTTTCGTAAAAGTATTTTTACGAAATACTTTTCGTAAAAATATTTTCTATACTTTTATTGTATTGAAAAATCTTAACAAAATATTTTTAAAAAGAAAATTGCATTCAATATGGCACGGAATTTTCTATATTTTACATGCTACCATTTACATTCTAGTATATTTATTTACCATTTTTTTCTCTTTAAACCACTGATAGTATAGGAGAGGATATCCTGTTGCCCAGCAGCTCAGCTTCACCATCTGGCCAGATAAAACAGCTTGGGATTCTGGTTCTACAACAATCTTTATGCCTGTGAAAAAGATAGGAGTAATCTATATTTAATGCAAAAGATGGACCTAATTATATAAAAGCACTAAAGTTTGCTTGCTTGCTTATTTAATTATTTGTTGGGTTTGTAAAGCTGTCTAATCATCAGACAACTCAAGACAGTATACAGGACAAGTTAAAAACACAATATAACAGTAAAGGAAGAATCAAATCACCATGTAGGGAATACAAACAAATTAAAATAGTCACAGCATAGCAATGGGTTCTCAAAGCCTTATAGCGCAAGGCCTGCTGGAAGTCCTTATGGCTTCCTGAAGAACAGCAAGTTTGGGGTCATGCAGACCTTGGAGAGGGGATGTTGTATCAGTAGGCAGGAACAACAACAGAAGAGGCATAGTTGCAGGGTGCCATACAATGACATTTCTTCAGTTGAGGGGACCTGGAGCATGCCAACCCTATCAGATCTTGTTGGATGGGCAGAGACAATTAGAGAGAAGTAGTCTCAGAAATGACCAAGCCCTGAGTCATGAACAGTTCTAAAGATAACCATCAACACTTTGACTTGCACCTGGAAGCCAACTGTTAACCAGTTTGCGTATCAATACTCCACTGCATTTATCCAGAAAAGGCATCACATTGTTTGAGAGGCAATGAGATTAATGCTTCATTTAAACGTATGTTCATACAGTGTTCTATAATTGTTACATTTGGGGAGGAAGTTACTACATGTATCAACTCAACTATGAAATAAGATTTAATATTTACTGATGCTCACATTCTTTTGAACTATATTTAGTGGAAGTTGACTTTGGGACAAAGTAAGTAGATGCTTCATTATTTAGCATTGTAAAAAACAAACACATGACCCTGAAATCTATGGTCTGCAGAATTGATGTTATTAGCAACTTATAAATGAATCACTTATCAGTGTAGATTTGCTATGGATTATTATAATGAAATATGTTCCATTATAATTGAAATACTTAAGCAGAACTCAAATATGTGTGTGTCCCTGAATCCGTGTATATATACATAAGTTTTCGTTTTTAGGTTCCTTTCCCTTTCTTTCTTCTTTATAATTTCATATATTTCTTTCCCTTAGCTTTTTGTACACAGTCAATAAAAGCAAAGGAAGTCCGCCTGCCCCAGTTATACCTGATATTTCTAAATCTAACGTGTCAATTTAATAAAGTGGTATGATTTGTTTAAACTCACAAGGTATAATAAAACTTTGTTGTAAATTTTTTAAAATGCACAAATAAATGCCCTAGTACTTGTTATTAATCATGATGAAATATATAAATTAATCAGAATTTTAGAAATTACAAATAATGCATCAGCATTCACAGGGGGAGCAAGAGGGGTCTAATGGCAAAACGTGTTGCAATGCTGCACACACTATAAAAGGTGTGGTGTTTGTGTCACAGTGCAGAATTCATCATTCTAACAAAACCTCTGGATTCAGCAAATATCTCTGAATCAATGCACAGCAACTGTCTTGTGTGGCAGAATAAGAAGAGATGGGGTCGAGCCTGAATGGGTGCTGAATAAATGTGGATTTAATACAAAATTCAATAGAGCTAGTTTGGTCTAGTGATTAAGGCACCTGGCTAGAAAGCAGGAGACTATGAGTTCTAATCCCACCTTAGGCATGAAAGATGGCTGGGTGACTTTGGGCCAGTCCCTCTCTCTCAGCCCAACCCACCTCTCAGGGTTGTTGTCATGGGGAAAAAAGGAGGAGGAAGGAGTATTAGGTATATTCACCACCTTGAGTTATTTATAAAAATAATAAAGGTGGGATAATTGAGTAGCCACTATGAAAAAGGACTTTGATATAGCTTGGTCACATAGAATGAATAAGGATCACACTGCAAAATATATGGAAAAAGACTGAATAGGCCATGAAGAATGGAAACACCAAAAAAAAGATCCTCAAAAAAAGAGAGGCGAGAAGCTTAAAGCACCAAGGGCAACGTATGAAGCTTTCTATGGATGCAGCTGAAGCATCAATGTTTTCCAAGGACAGAAAGATACGGAGAGATGTAGTGAATAGTGTTGATACAAAGTACACCTAGCTATGTTTCCTTTTCTTATCTCATAATTTCGGCTTTATTCTTTTTCTGAACTCTGCATAGTGTTTCTTAACTCCAAAAGAAATAGTGTGATGGGTAGGTATGTATGACATCTGCCATTCAAAATACACCTTACTTTAGCTCCTTTTGCTCCTGCAATCAACCATTACAAAGTTCTATATATAGTTTTATGATGATGTAGGAGATGAAAAATGCCTGGCTGTAAATTCTTTGACTCACATTCTATTTCATTCCAAAAATACAGAGTTCAGTTCAAAACAAAAATCTAGGATACCATCTTCTATTAATTTAACTTTTTTTTTTTCAATAAGTAGAGTACAAAGAAACACTATCATTAGAAACGATTCAGAAACACACACTTCCTTTTAAGCAACCAAGCATATTGCAAATCAAATCAACCCCAAAACATTTAATAACCAAGCAGATGGTTTAACAGTGGGATTCCATGTCAGGAATATATACAGAATTCAGATCTGGATTGTTATCCTTATATCTACGTGGGATTTTTCTGATCTCAAAATGCAGCAGTTTTAGCTTTTTCTTGTATTTTTTGCATCTTTGAATTTTTATCCTTGCATCTGAACTTTGAGTATTTCTACAATCATGTTTTACGCTGTTCTATGGTTATATCACTACAATTTACAAAGAACTACTTCCTGTTGTAAAAAATACTCTAAACACTTCAATTAAAACGTCCATACCATGATGTACCAACCTGAACTTAAGAACCAATGAAAAGTAAATAATTTGCTTTGTTCCTTTTGTATTAGATAAAAATTCCTGTGAGAGAACGTCACCTAACCGTACGTCTTTAAGCCAACACACTTAAAATACCCTAACCCTCTATGTTTATTCTACATTAGCAAACAGTAATTAAATTCTGTTTATTCTCTTGGACCTCACTTATGCAAGTATTGGGAGGAAAAACACTAATTTTTGCTAGAATAGAGATTATGAAAGAATTCTTATGCTAATTCTCAAATACCAAGCTGCAAAAAATACTATTTCAACTAAGGTAATGACACCTGCTCTGTTCAACTGGACAAGATCGATACCCTTGTCCTTTGAAATAAGATATATGATAAAGATTAGATATTTATTTCTGTTTGTTTATGTTTCAAATTTGGACACCGCCCATCTCACGAGGAAATGACTCTGGGTGGTTTACAATAAAAACAATAAATATTAATTAAAATACAATTAAAATAGTATAATAATACAATAAAACCAAATACATCCTTAAATAATAATATCTTCCAAGGTGCTGGTGATTGAAAAGATATTAACATATGGGAGCAACTTCAAGGTGCTAGCCACCCCCAGGGCTGGTTGCCCCTTCTCGCCCCTGCAAGTTGGCAGAGCCAGGTCTTGACTGCATTCCAGAAGATATGATAAAGAAGCTTAAAATTAAAGACGCTTAATAAAATATTGGTACTATGAATACCCATGTATTTTGCAATTATTCTCTACTGTCTCATTACAAATTGCAATTCGACATCAACTGTGAGCCGCCCAGAGTCATCCTCTGGGGGAAATGGGCGGCATACAAATTTAATAAATAAATAAATAACTGTGGGGGCCTCACCAAAATCCTGGATGGAAGGCCCTATGTCTTGGGATTTCAGACTGTACACCTCTGATACAGATATTCTGATATAATTACACTCATACTGCATAGCAAACCATGCTTATTTTGTCTTCCTCTGTGGTCAATCACAATCCTACTCTAAATTAGGGCTTACTTCATCATCTAAAAGGTTAGAATCAAAGAGATACAGAAATCTGCAGAGTGTTGATCCAAATACTTGGCCTATCCCATACCCTGCAACAATTTCATACTAAAACAGGATGTTTGCACAGTGCCTACAATCAGGGGTGGCTGGTTCCCACATGAGACCTAATCCGTGCTGTGTTTGCACTGCCAACCCAAAATCTTACCTCCAATCATTACACTAACAGAGCTATCATTCCATCCCACTCTAACACAGCTCACTCCATTAGGTCCTGATTTTTGAATCATTTACGTCTTATATTTGGAATAAAGATAAAATATATAAGGTTATTGTGTATTTAGAGCTAAACTACATGTTACATTTAACTCACAAACAGCAATTTGACTCTTCAGAGGCAGAATCCTAAAAGCTCTTTCTAGCAGGCAGGGAATATAAAACTGGAAGATATACAAGAAAAGAAACCTTGTTAACATTTCTTCCTTCCTTGACAGTCAGATTGCAAAATCCTTTGGATTTTTCTACTTGTAGGATGGACACCAAGACAATTACATGTTTTAAGTGCAAGATGCAACTTGTAACAATCAGCTTATTAAGATGTGCCTTAGGCTGAGAACTCAAACTCACTTGGATTGAGCAACTGAAGTGCCTCAGTAAGTTCCAGGAACTGCAGAAATTCTGTCAACTCTAAAACAGTACAGCCTCTTTCACCCATGAGTTGAAGGAGACTCCTGCTGGGACTTCCTTCAGGTTCCAGAACTTGAAGAGAACAATGCTCCAATTCAAGAGAACTGCAAAGAATGACAACAAATAACAATAGCAATAATAATGGAAACATCTTTATATACCTACCGTTAATTATGAGTAAGGTCTAGACCAGTGTTTCTCAACCTTGGCAACTTTAAGGTGTGTGGACTTCAACTCCCAGAATTCCCCAGCCAGAATTCTGGGAGTTGAAGTCCACACATCTTAAAGTGGCCAAGGTTGAGAAACACTGGCCTAGAGTAAAATTGCAACTCTAGCTCGCAGAAAGAATATCATAGATGAGAAAGACTTGGTCTTGCATAATAGCCAGAGAATGAGCACTTGTGGAGAATTTACTTCTCCTCTCCTTGCCCAACCCAATTAACTTGTCCAACTGATGAATCCAGTGCTAGGCCAAGTCAGTCTGCAACAATCTAAGGGAGCCTAGAAAAAAGCACCAGGAAAACACAGGTCAAGCTATCTTAAAAAGCCCCCGACCAGATCACACAGCATGTTGTGCAAAATTTGACCATCCTCAAGCAATTGATGTCATTCACTGCATTTCAATAGACAAGAATCTCTGGGCAATAGTCAAAATAAGTGTAATAAATATATCATAAAAGAGTGTGATAAAACATCAATAAAAGCAAAAAAGCAAACATAGATAGAATAAAACCAAAATAGAAGCAATAGCCAAGTGATGGTTTAAATATGTAGGGACATTTTTTTAAGGCTACCACTTGAAAAACTCTCTCAGTGATTGCCATTTGCTCCAACTGATCTCAAGGGAGTGGGGGTGGGGAAGTCACTTGGAAGATGATCTTAGAAACCAGGCAGGTAGATATGCAAGAAGATAGCCTTTCAAAGATTGCCAGGGACCATATGAAAGTTGACACATTCATTCTGAAGAATTTGATGGGAACACCTTGTCCTGTAGCACCATGTTTATATTAGGTCAACATTCGCAAAACATCTAATAAGTGAGATGCACCATTTCCTCTATGAGAATGTTTCATCCTCACATCTAAAATTATTCGCTCCTAGAATGCAGGGAAAAAATGAAATTACTCAGCCTTCAAGAAGCCACCTCCTGTGTCTCTGTGTGACTCAGGCCCAACACATAGGCCCACCACAGCACTGACACACAGGGGGAAATCTCCCCCCAGAAGAGCTAGGATGATCAGTTCTCACCAATGCAAATAAATAAGTGGAGAATCACCCACTCTGGGGGAGGAAAAGCCAAAGCACTGAGCTGTGCAAAGATGCTGGCTGTGAATTCTGGGGCTTGTATCAGAACATGGAAAGGACCACCAGGATAGAAAAGCCTGCTTTAATTAATAACCTGATAGATAAAATGCAAGCTATAACCACATAGAAGACTATTACCAGTATTATTCACATGCCTAAAATAGGAAATATTACTTTTAAAAATGTATGATTAAATTGATCCACCTTTTGGTTTTATCCAGCACTCAAGTCCCTGGAATACAGCAACAAGAAATACAGGGTGTTAAACAGAACAACTTTAATCGATTAAAATCAAAACCAGCCATTGAAAGAATCAACAGAGCTTGGCCATGAGATGTGTGTTTACCATCCACTCACTGAAAAAGTGAGAGCCAAAGGGACCTCCTTAAGTTCTGTAATCTGGGAGCTACCCTTCTCTGCATTCCCGAGAGTTGAGCTTCTGGCAATGGGGGCATCGTCAGAAGGGCATCTCTTGCTGACCTAAGTAATTGGGCAAGTTCTCAGAAAGAGAGGTGGTCCAGCAGATAACCCGTTGCTGCTTTAAAGATCAGGAGCAGCACTTTAAATGGTGCCCAGCCAGCATCTGGGAGCCTGTGCCAGTATTTTATAACTTTCCAGTATAAAAATCCCACAATCTCTACATCTGGCACCATCAGTTACCTGGATATTGTCACCAGTTGCAATACCCAGACACTTTTCAAGGGTAGCCTCATGTATTGTGCACTGCAGTAGTTGAGATGGGTTATATCCCCAAGGCATGGCTAACTGGCCCAGGAAGAGTTGCAGATGGTGCACTAAATGTAATTGGCCAAGTGCACTTCTCCCCACAGCTGCCACTTGCAAATCCAAGGACAGATGGAGATCCAGGCGTATTCTCAAGCTGCCAACCTGCTCCATCTGGGAACAGCAACCCCGTTCAGAACACACAAATTAGGGAATGTTCAATTTGATCAATCTGGCTGGTTTGATTCTGGGTTTCTGTGAGGACATTCCCATAATCTGGGCAGAACTGATGATAAAAAGTGGAATGATAGAACTGTACAATTGGAAGAGACTACAAGGATCATCTAGTCTGACCCTCTGCAATGGGCAGAAAAACCACTGAAACCATCCATGAGAGGTGGCTACTTAGCTTCTTCTTAAAGCCCTCCTGAAGTGGAGAACCCACAACCTCCATGGGTTAGACTGTTCCACAGTTGTACAGAATTTAGTGTGAGAGAGTTTTTTCCTTATATTTAAGCAAAATAAAGATAGCTGCAACTTGCACCCATTATTTTTTGCCCTCGTTTCTCTAGCAATGGAACATAGTTCCTGATTATCTTCCCTATGGCATCTTTTTACATAAAGGCAAGTCTCAGTTCTTTCTGTCTTTGGGCAGGGCTCTTGACTCTTCTGGGTCAGCCTGCACTTGCTGACTGTTTTGGAAACATAGCTCTGGCAACGGCTCCTTGACTTCTGACCAAGGAAGAGGAAGTACTGTAGCGCCAAAGTCTACTCAAGCCTAAACAGTACTAGGATGTGAAAGTCATTAGGATTTGGACCACCAGCCTCCTCTTTCCCCTGGTGGTCCACCAGAAGTTCTCGGCAGGAAGCCCTCAACCAGGATGGAGCAGCCTCTTCTGGTTCTAGCCCCTGGTCTTGAGGGGTCTTTCACCCAGATCCAGGAGACAATACACAGCTAGGAGGACTAGTTGCTGTTCATCTTTATTCCTGGATCTTCGGAAGCCTCCCAATTCGGCGGCGGTGCCATCTCGTGTCCAGACGCGCCTCCTTTCGCCTCCCCAGGGCGCGGAGAAGGCGCCCTCCTCTCACCAAGAACGGGGATCCCCGTGGCCCTCGGAGGACCCGGTCTCCCCTCAGGGCGGGTCCGGGGTCCCCCTCCTCTGTCCTTCGCCTCCCGAACCCCCTCCCTGCCGAGCCCCTCACCTCAGCCGGACCCCGCCGCGACTCCCCGCGAGCTGCGCCAAGTCCCGCCAGCCCTTGCCCGGAGGCGCCCGGTCCAGCAAGCTGCTGAGGCCCCTCAGCAGCCGCTCCGCCAGCCGGTGGATGAGCAGCGGGGCGGCCGGCAGCGACGCCGCCGCCGCCATCCCGGCAGAAGCGAAGCCCGGCGGCGGAGCGCGCGAAGGTCCGGCGGTCGGACGGCGCTGGCAGGTAGGGAAAGCGAAAGGGAAGGGGAAGGGCCGCGGCCCCTTCAGAGGCGGGGTCGGAGGCCGCGGCGGAGGAAGAGGCGCGGGCGGGGAATCTCCCGAGTAGCAGGAAGCCCAAAGGCGGCAGCGAGGACGACACCCTGTCTTGGGTGCGTGGGAGCCCGGCGCGCCTGCGAGACGAAGAGACCGGCAGGTTCGGGACAACCGGAGACTCGGTGATCTTTGCCGCTCCCGAAAGTGAGGCAGGGACGGGCCCGGTTATTACTTGGATGGGAGACCAGTGGCAAAGCACCAAGGCTGTAGGCTGGACTGGGAAGTGCAAGAAGTCTCCCAGGTGAAGGCAGTGGCAGACCCCTTCCTACTCTCGCCACGAAAACGACAGGTGGCATCCAAGAGTCATGGTGGCCTTGGAAGAAGCTTTGCTGGTCCCAGTGGGGGACAACCTTGGCTGAAAACCCCAAAATGGAAAGCGATGGACTTGGATAGGAGATTATTAGAAAACCCCAGTGCTATAAACTAGGCTGGGAATAAGAAAGCAATACAAGGATGGGCAGATAATTGCTAGGAATCAATCTGAAGTTGAGGGAGACCCTATCTTTTGACTCTGGATACATTTTTCTTCTCCAAAATGGACTTGCTCAGGCATCGTTGTTGTAAAGTGGGATTTGCCACAAAATGTTGCAGTGTGGGCAGAACTTGGAATCCTTAACCTGACAGCCATCTCCTTTCAAGGACACTCCATTCTGTGACCCTTCACTCTTCTCCGTTTTCCATCCTGCTTCTATCAGTGTTCTGTGACCACTCACACCCAGGCTGTGTCTGCATCCCATGGTCACCCAATTGTCAGTACTTCTAGGTAGGCCAGGTCAGGAAATAGACACCACAAAGACTATTACAACTTTATTGTTGTAGGCTATAAACCTGTAAGCCTGGCAGAGTTTTCCTCTGCCCCCCATTATTCCAAAGAGAATCAAGGCGGGTTAAGCTTGAGTTTCATTCTCACCTTCTCCTCTTTCCCAGGATTTACTTAACTGGTTTTGCATTCTTTCTTCATTTTGCATTACTCCTGCACTCCTCTATGCCCACCCAGTTTCTGGGTTCCTCTGAAACACTGATGCCTTCCAAATGTGTAGGATTACAGCTCTGATCTCTGGTCAGCATAGTCCAGCTATGTAGGCTTGAGTTGATGAGAGTTGTAATCCAACACATCTGGAGGGCATTAGGTGGGGTATAGCTAGACTAAATTCTGCAGAGTAATGTCTTAACCGTATTCTGGCTTAGTATTTCCAGATCTCTTCCTACAACTCTTGCCCAGTCATATGCTGCTTCCATCTTCAGTGTCCTTCCTAACCTTCATACAGTTTTCCAGACTGCAGAACTACTTTGACCCTTGCTTAAGATGCATAATCCTCACGTTCAGACTCATAATCAATTTTTCTTCTGCCAAGGCTCTCATTCCATTCCACCCAACTTGCTCGATTCCTTGGATAGCCATCTGGTTTTCAAAAAAGTATTTTAAAAAATAATTCTAGCACTGTTTTCCTTACACAACCTGTTCCATCGTCACTTTGTATTTAATATTTCATGTCTAAAATTAGATGTACTGCATCTTACACTGGCGGGGGGCAGCCATTTGATCTGAAATCCCTTTTAATTATCCCAGAACTGTATGGGCCAGCTAATTATTTTGTTTCATAGAAAATATACATTTCACATATTCAAAGGTCCTCTTTGATTACTTCTTATACAGAACATGTGGAGACATGACTTGACTAAAGAATTATGAACCCTTATCATATTAAACTTTGTTCCCCATCCCATTGGCTTTTATGCACTCTCCTTACGGCCCCGACTCTGTCACGTTTAGCTCTCAGTGGGCAGATCAACACTTTCCCCAAATTCAGCTCAAAGATTCTTGCTAACTATACTTTGAGGATCCATCTCCGTGATGCAAACTTCCAATCATCTCCAGCCCATAGCAAGGCCACTAACTTGGGACATTTCTGATGCAATGTAAAAGTGGTGCTTTCCATCTTCTCCCAAGTCAAGCCTTGCTATTTGCAAGAGAAGGTCCTATGACAAAGGTGGCGGTGATACAGCAGGAGCTGAGATCTGACATCTCCTGCTGGCTCCTTTTCGTCGTCGTAGGCATGCACCCTCCACTCCAGTCATCACTGACTCTCCTCCATGGCCATTTTGATTTGTGCCACTGGACTGAGAAGACATCTTGGGAACAGCAGCAGCAGCAGCAACATTGCTAGAGAAAACAGTAGACCAAGACCTCTCTAAGCAACCTCTTTTGTGATCTTACTCCTTTATTGATACATGTAGAATGGGACTTCTCAGAGCACTTACAGGGTGCTTAGTCCATGTTTTTCTCTGTTAGTCACTAGAGAAAGTGACAAACCAGGATGTCTCTAAAGTGAACTGTAACATTTCTGACAAGTGGCTAAAAACTTGCCTCCTATCCTAGCACGGACACCAGCCCACATTAGCAGGAGCAACTGGTAAATATCTTTTCCCACTAGCTGGGACATCTACCAATTTCTGCAACATAATTTGCCTTATCTTAAACTGTTTGGGTCCAGAATCAGACCCGCAGCCAGTGTAGATGGCAAAGTTCTGGCATATGTTCCTATTGGTCAGTCCCAGTGAACAGTCTAGCTGCTGTATTTTGAACTAACTGAAATTTCCAGTCCATTTTCAAAGGCATCTCCATTATAACACATTTCAATAATCCAGCTGGGAAATTACCAGAGCACGAATAACTGTTCTTAGGCCAGGGATATATTTCTTTGGTTTTGTACAAGCTTTTGCAGAGGATAAAATCTTTTAAATGTGATTATATCAACTGCTGGAGCTTTTGTGTATATAAGAGCTTTTTTGGCACTGTTGTATCTGCACAGCAAGATATCTTTTGCAAACTGGCACTCAAGGTGCTTCCAGATGGACAACTCCCAATGCCATCAATAAAAGGCATTGTGCAGTTTTTCTAGCTTTCTCTCTTTAGTGAATTTTTGTCTTCTGTCTGTATGTTAAGAATAAAGGCTGAAGACGCAAGGGGTTGCTAAGGAAAGGGTACAAATGGAAGAGAGTGTCAGCTGGATCATATATACCTTTAAAGGTCCCTTAATGAGGCAGGAGAATTGCACAATAACGGTCTCAGTTGGAAGCTCAATCAGCTTTGCAGTAAACCAAATGAAATTTCCATAACTTGAGAATTGTTTATGTATCTTTATTGCAAGATTGATTGCGCAATAAAAAGTTTACATTCTGCATATGCTAGTTCCACAGATCTGTGGACTATTAGAATCTGGTTTTGAATTTGTGGGCCTTTGGGGAGGCAGTTCTATTGATTATGCATTCATACAAAAGTATTGCTTTGTAGTCCCCAGGCTATTTTCATTTCTGCTGAAGAACTGAGCAAATGTGTTCCAAAATTGATTTTAAACATTCCTTCCAGGTAAGGAAGGCCTCTCTAGCTGTTCTTATTAAATGAGGTAGAAGGGATTCCTTCAGTCCTGCCCCAGCCAAGCTAGTAACAGCATCAGAGAGAAAGACTGGGTGAAAGGATTACACAACCTCAAGACACCATTTCCTTATTTTAGAAAAACTAACACTGATGTTCTCCATTTCAGGGTCAAATTTCCCCCCAAGTATATGAACCTCAGTCAAACTATAATTGTGTAATCATATTTTATTGCTACCTTCTATACATTTGCCAAGGCATTCCCTGTTCCTGCATTGTCTCAACAGAATCTCCAAACACTTGCACAGATTTCACTGCTGATCACTTTAAATGTTTACAAGTGTACTTGTGGCTGCTGGTAGCAGTCAAGTCCCTCTCATTTCCTGAGTTAACGGTATTTCCCATTTATTCCTCTCTACCTCTAATGTTTTTAAAAACATGTCAAGCCCCCACAGGCGACCTGTGAATCCTGTTGAAGGGATTAATGGCTTTCAATTGCTATTCAAGAAAGCAGGTATGAAGAAGAAAACACATTTATGAATTAAATTACTTGACTCAAAAAATTAGTAAGGCCTAGCAGTCTTTCTTCTTTTTTTAAAAAAGGGGGTTTCTTTTGATTTAATTGAACAAGCAAAGATGTTACACAAAGGGATGGGCTCCAAGAATCCCACCAAGGTCTCCTTGGGAAGGATCACCTGCTGTGATGTGATTAAATAGTCTACCCTTTACGGACATGCAGTGATATGATCACACCCAGCAAAACAGCACTGATACGTTCAGCGTTCTTGGCTACCAGTGAGAATTATTTACAACTTGTCAAAGACCAGTACTACAGCAGAAGAACGAGGCATTTGTCTTTCTGAGTCACACATGCCCTTCTACAAACACCGTTCCAATGTAAGTGTACATTCCATTTACCATTTCATTTAGCAGAAAGGTTGGGGTCTGTTGTACAGTTCTAATGAAAATCTCTGTTTAGTTACAATGAAGTATGAATGGCTGCTTTTTTCCTTCTTGTCTCATCTTCAAATATACTAAAGGAGATAGTTAACATCCCTTGCTATAAATTACATAATCTATGGTAAATGATCTGTTTTCCTTTAGGGTTTGATATACCTTCATAATGTTTCAGGACTTTCCAACATATCTAAAAATAATCAGTCATGTCATAAAATCTTTCCTCAAATGCCAGATAAAAGTAATTTAGAAAAAAAAAAATAGCATCTTTCAGCCCTATGTAAACAATGTCTGTGATTGCAATAACTGTAGTTATGCATAATAACCTTGAAAATACCTTTTACATTTTGTATGTTTCATCATATGACATACCTAAAAATTAACATGATTTTGTTAATGTATATTTCTGGACATACAATGCACATATGCAAAATATAGGCTAAAGAGAAACTGCACATGTTGAATGTATCATATATAGTTTCAAGATGCATATTTAAAAATAGATTAAGATGGGATCAGCATGTCTCTGTGCCTGGCTATATTTCATTAGCTCTCCTTAAATTAAATTATGCACAGCCAATATTTCTACTGTTTAAGTTGCTCTGTGCCTTTGAGTCAGTGTTGACACCTCGTGACTGCCTGGACTAGTCCCTGCAGTTTTCTTGGCAAGTTTTTCAGAAGTAGTTTGCTGTTGCCTCCTTCCTAGGGCTGAGAGGGAGTGACTGGCCCAAGGTCACCCAGCTGGCTTCGTGCCTAGGCAAGACTAGAACTCACAGTCTCCTGGTTTCTAACCTGGTGCCTTAACCGCTACACTAAACTGGCTCTTCTGTATGTGTATGTGTATGTGTATATAGTTGCAAACTAATAATCAATGCTTTTAAAAAAAATTCTGATGCTTTTAAAGTTCAATAGTTTAAAAAATACAGATAGGATAGTAACTTCCTTCTTTCAAAAAGCGGTACAGTACTTAAATATATGGTTACAAAGTTTTTCTATTTTTGCATCAGAATTCTAGGTTCTAGGTTCTTCAAGGTACAGTGTCACTGACACTCAGCTTCTGTATATTATTTATTTATTCAATTTGTTCTTGAGTTAAGCTTTCCCTCCAATCTTTTCCTTCCAAGCATAGATTAGATCCCTCTTGTATCTCCAGAGGAATGCTCCTTTTTCTGACATGGTATGGATTCACCCCAGTCACTTACAGCCAACCATCATTGGGCCAGTAGAACAGTAATAAGGACAGTCTGCTTCAGTTCACTTCAGTGATGCCTGGTGATGCTGGAAAATGGTAATTAGCTATTAAGGGGGGTCCTGTTTTTCCTAAAACTTGTCAAACACTTTTAAGACTGCCTACTTCAGGTAGAACTGACCCATCTGGTCTGCTCAGCCAGAATGGGGATGCTGAAAGTGGTCCCCCACTATGGAACCCCTTACCTCCAGAGACTTGAATGGCACCCTCTGTAACTGTTTCTCAAAGGGCTGTGAAAACAGAGCTTTTCTGCAGAGCTTTTAATTACTGTAATGAAGAATGAGGGAAGATACTAAAGGCAGTGGATTTACTGGAGGTCGGGTATGTTTTTACGGTTGTATGCAGGGCATCAGCAAGGACTCAAGGAAGTCAAGATAGTAGCTGTGATTGTATGATCAAAGCCTCATCTCTTTTGATGTGCATGACATACACAATACATAGTATTAATTGCAGCTAATTGATTCCTAATTGTCTAATGATCAGCCGGTTTTTATTTAGTCACATCAGAAGCTATAAATCTTGAATCTGAGAATACAATTGGTAAAAGACTAAATGACCAGCCACAGCATTTGAGATTCAAATCTCACCACAGGTATTATGGACTGGGCTAGTGCATCATCACGATAAGCCATGCTTTACTTAATCATGTTGGTTGAATAAGCCATGGTTGACTGAATTCACACATCACACTAAGCCACAGGTCATGATTTACAAACCATAATAGCTGTGTGTGATCTGTGAATCCATCCACTAGATGGCCTTGGTGAAGCTGTCATCTTCACACATTAGAGATAATATTACAGAAACATCTGTCATAGGAATGTGTGTGTACACTCATATCATTTTAACTTATTTTGCAGGCTGCTAAAAGAATGACTGAGCCATGTTCAGAGCACATTCGAAGAACAATGAAAAACACAGTGTGTCCTTATGAATTGCTGTGCAAGAGCGTTTGAGGCAGAAAAGGCCAATTGCTTTTTCTCAGCCCTTCTTTCTTTCAAGCACACCAGACTGAGAAGATAAGGAACATACACAAACCAACCCCCACCAGCATGAATGAGCACATAAAGAAGGTTTGAATGATTGGGTGCAGCTGCCAGACCTTGATTAAAATAACAGGTGGTGCAAAGCCCAACCACTATGCCTGGTTTCAATGCTCTTCTCTTTGGGTTTCCCAGGTTCCAGAAGTCATAGAGGACCTGCTTCCTCTGCACCACCTGTATTACTACAGCCCTTCTGTCTTTTTACATCAGATCCAGTTCTTGGTTACAATTATTTCCCCCTCCCCACCTTTAAGCAGGGTGTTAGTCATTCTCTAAGCAATGAAATTGATGTTCTTCTGGTAACAGTACGTGCATTTTTAAAGAAGGGCAGAAAACAGCCTTGCTTTAAAAATTGCTCGCATGCTGATGTGCTTATTTGAATTGCAGGATGTTCATCAGCTTCACCATTGGCTCCTCATGCGTTTTTGAATCTTTCCTGTATCTGTTTAAATTCCACATCATATGAGTCTGATTTAGCTTTGAGCCTAGCTACATTTTATACTAGAAGTAGGTAATGTGGTGCCCACATATTCCTCCCTTTGTGTCCACCAGTCTCCCTACTTCATCTGAGTTTTAATTTTTTTTAAAAAAATCATTAAAAATTAATAGGAAGGTTTCAAATTAAGTGCTGTAAAATAATATGCTGACCTCTAGCGTGATTCACAAGAAAGTCTCTAGTCCTATTTAGGACTCCCCTCCACACACACAAAATGGAGAGCTTACTTGCCCAGAAAAAGGGCAAAAGGTAAATCTGGTTTCTAAAATACATCATAGGGTAGTAGAGAACATCCTCATTAGCTTGCCTTTTGGCCATGCCTTGTGACTGGTCCTCAGGATTGCCTGGACTGTGGCAGTCAGAAAGGTCATGATGGCATTCATGATCATGTGATCAAAGTCTAGCCCTCTAAAGCTGTTCATCCCTTCTCTTCCCTCCTACTTTGACATAGTTAGCCTGTAGTCTGTAGAGATGGAGCTATTTCTCTACCATTATTGCATCTGCAAAGTGCCATCACATAGCCCTGTTCAGGGTAACCTGGTTCCATCTGGGTAAGGACGACATGTGGGACCTACAGGGCCACAGTGAGAACTATTCTAGGCATCTGTTGGATAAAGTTACTTGGATTTGCTTGGGGCTGGAATCTGGCTATACAGATTCTTTGGAGTTGCCTAAAGTACAGTGTGGTGAGTTATCTGGAAAGAGTTTGAGCCTGTTGGCCCTGATGAAGAGGACAGAGTCCTCAGTGCTGGGAATTTAGCCACCTGTGTTTTAGATCCTTGTCCCTTCTGGTTGGTCTATATTAAGGTCTATTGGGAGTGGCAGGTGGTTGGGCCCTGGGAGGTGACAGGTGGTTGGGTCTGTCACTCCCAATAGATCTTAATCAGGTGGTGTTGATGCTTCTTTGCAGGAGAGGGAAGTTCCATCTATCATGAAGGAGGCAGTTGTCCATTTATTCCGTAAGAGATCATTACTAGACCCAAGAGATCTAGACAATTGTCCAGACTCCAATGTTCCCTTTTTACGGAAGGCTGTTGAGAAGGCAATTGGCCTACAGATTACAGAATGTAGACCTTGTTCAGTCAGGATTCATGTCAGTTATATTACTGAGATGGCATCGATCACACTTGTATCTGGTGGGCTTGGGATGGGAGTAATGCATCCATTCTGGTTCTCCTTGATCTCTGAGATTGTAATATATTTCTGGTTAGCTTAGGGGATTGGGAGTGGAAGGCACTGTGTTACAGTGGTTCTTCTTTCTTTGAGGCTAATTCCAGTCATTATTGGTAGGGGGTGAGAGGTTGAGCCCGAGGCCCCTGATTTGTGGGTGCCTCAGGACTCTACCCTCTCTTCACTCCTTTTTAACATCTATGTAAAACTGCTGAGGAGTTCATCTTCCAGTATAGGGTGCAGTATCAAGACTGAGTGGCTGTGGGTTTTAAAGTCCCCCAGGTCCAGAGATTTTCCATCTTTAACTCTGCCTGGGAGTTACTTCCCCAGTCAGAGTCAGTGAGCAATGTGGGGGTCCTTCTGGACTCATGGCTCCTACTCAAAGAGCAGGTGGTAGGCGTGGCTAGGAGGGCCTTTGTACAGGTTCAGTTTGTGCACCAACTGTGCGTGATTCTGGACCGGGAGGGCTTGCTCAGAGTGACGCCTTAGTCACTTCCCGTTTGGATTACCTTTGCAGAGCATTTGGAAGCTGCAGCTGGTCCAAAATGCAGCATCATGGGCTGTTTTTGGCATCTCTCACCATGCCGATATAACACCGCTGCTCTGTGAGCTGCACTGGCACCCAGTAGGCTTCCAGGCACAATCCAAGGTGCTGGTTGTCACAGGGCCTGGCACAGGGCCTGGCTACTTGTGGGACTGTCTTTCTCTCATTGTTTCTGCTTCCCCACCAGATCTAGCAGAGAGGTCATGCTCCAGGTCCCTTCCATTAAACAATGTCATCTTGTTGGATCCAGGAGTCATGCCTCTTCTGTAGCTGGCTCTCTCATAGAGTCACTTCTATGAAATAGGCAGCCATATAAATTATCCGAATAAATAAATAGTGATAACCACCAATTTTCATAGCTTTAAAAGGAGATCAGACAGATTTATAGAGATTAAGACTATTAATAGCTATTAGTTACATTACCACCAATATTAGAAGTGACAAGTTCATCAGTACCAATTGTTGGAGATAATGAATGGGGAGGAAGCATACTTTTGACCTTTGCATGGGTATCTAATTGGCCATTCTGTGCCACATGTTGCTGCCTAACCCTTTGGTGTGGTCAAATATGTTTCTTCTCATGGTCTTCTGAAGAAACAGGTCTAAGACAGGACAGTTAAGACTTTAAAACTGGAAAAAGGAATCAGAATGCCTTCACACAGGCATACATAGGTCAGAGTCACTTTGTATGAGATGGGCAGCTGTATAAATATGATAAATAAATAGAAAATAAATAAAATTTCCCCAGTAGCAAATTGGAGCATCTTCTAGAATCATCCAACCATTGCTGTGCCAAAATAATAGCAATAAGGATAGATGGCTGGGTGAGTCTGAACATGGTATAAGTCACTATATGGAACTATCTACAGGATGAATTTGCAACTTTATTACTTTTAATTCACCCATTATCTGGGTTCTCATAGCACTGAACACCAAACAGGCTGGATCTGTACAACATCCCAAGTTAAAGACATGAAAAAAACAATACTATCCCAGGTTAAAATGAACCAGGCATAATATATCCTAAAAATGTATATGCTTGGTCTTAAAGTGACCTGATTAAGTATGTTATATGAACCAACCACAGTTCCCATTGGGGGCCAATCACTATAATTGGATTAACCCAGCATAGTGAGTCCAAACCAATCCCATTATGGTTTAGATAATGCCTGAACCCAGGAATTGCCTAAAACCTTTATTATAGGTCTTCTTTTTTCTAAACATAAAATCCCAAATTGCTTTAGCCGTTTGTTCTATGAAGGGAAGGTTTTTCCTGTTAACGTGACTTGTATGTGATGGTACAATAAGCTTAATGCAAAAGACTAATAGATAGGCAAGTTGCAGCAAAAAGCCTTAATGAAATCCAGCCAGCGGGAAACATTAATTTGCATACTGTTAGAAACAAGGAGGACTTTGCTGTGTTTCTTACTTTCTTATAAAGATGCTATAGAGCAGCTGAAAGGGAGCGTTTTAAGCCCAGAGTAATCTTGAAGAGTGAATCGTGCAGAATGATCTCAGTTGTCAGGTACCCTTGAGTATTTTGTAATGGCCAAAAATAGATGATGTCTAGTACAAGTTACTCCGTGGAGTTCTTGAAGCTCTCTAAGCTTGGTTGTTTGCAGATGTTCCATTGCCCAACTAGGTAGCATAGAGATAAACCACCTTTACACACCATTCAAATAAAAAACCTAGGAAGGAAACAGAAAGACTACAACACATCCCCTCCAGCAGCCAACAGTCAGATAAGCCGGAATTAACACCAGATGAACAATCAGGCAGAAAACAATAATCAAGGAACCACCAAGGAGGAAACTACCAAGATGGCAGGCAAGTTACTATGTATAAACAGGCAGCAAACCCCACAATCACACACCTCCACTGATGATGTTACCTAGTTGGGTAATGAAATGGCTGTGGACAAGCGACCAAGCTCACGAAACACCAAGAACTCCACAGTTCAACTCTGAGCTACAAACATTCTCTTCTACTGGAACAACTTATTCCCCAGCAGTAGAAAACCATGTCAGTAGAGTATGCTCAATATGCTCAACAAGTAACATTGGGGAAACATTTATGGAAGCCTTAACTTTGCAAACATACTTATAAGAATGCAGAAAGCATCAATAACAACTCAAATGCCTCTTCAAAGGAAAATACTTGCAATTTAGGCAAGCAGATGTTTTGATTGTGTTTTCTGTGCTGCAGAGGAAGAAAGGGAAGGAAACACTTTAGCAATCAGATACAAAAGCTGCTTCATTCAAAGTGGAATAATTACATGTATGCACTTAATTTACCCATTTGTTCATATCTAAGAAGAGAACTGTGAAGCAAATGTAGTAAACAAAAGATGTGGATTGAAAAGTAATGGGGTTCTCCTTGCCAATATAGTTTGCGTAATAATTATTATTTATCCTTGCACGATATAGTTTGCTATAGTTCTTTTCAACAAAATATTCAGATCAGCACATGAGCACAAATAGTAGCTGCTTTATCTACTTGTTGAAATGCTATCTGTTTCTTGGATGACATTCCATGTAACACTTGCGGCAAGGTTTCTCTACACAAAAAGCTATATGGAAAAACTAAGTGAGCATAATCCTCTCTACATATGATTGCAGAAGATTATACACAAAGAACTCCATATTAATGTCCCAGTAGCAAAACTGCCCCTGTGTGCATGTGCTACCTCTTCCTACATTGTACCTATAGCAGTCAGCTCGGTATTCACAAGGAAAATAGTCCTTCTGGCAGAGGACATCAGTAGATAGGCTTTAGATCAGTGTTTCTCAAACTTGGCAACTTTAAGAAATGTGGACTTCAACTCTCAGAATTCCCCAGCCACCATGCTGGCTGGGAAATTCTGGAGTTGAAGTCCACACATCTTAAGGTTGCCAAGTTTGAGAAACACTGCTTTAGATGGTAGGATCACCCTGCAAAATTGGAAACCGCTCATGTGGAGTCAGGAGCAGCTTCTAATGTAGCCACACGAGGTTAGAAAAAGATACAACTACCTTTAATGATTTTGCTCAATGGGACTTATTCTCATGGAGGTAGATTTAGGACTGACACGTTAATATCCTTCTTTCTAGGAACAATGCTGTGGTTTTTATCTTCCTGTTTACAAAGCATTATATTCTTGAGTGGGTCTGCAGGGCATGGCCTAAAATGTCAAAATGGTGGCCGTGCCACTGTGACGGAAGCTCTGCTGGGTTTAAACTATACCTATTAAATGTCCAACTTTTAAGGGATAGTTATTATGAGTTTAATAATACCTGCCTTCAAAGTTAATTCAGGACTATCTGTGGCCAAACAAATGATGTCTCTGTGCAACAGGCGGTGAAATAGTTTAGCTTAGAACTGTGTGCAGAGATGCTTGATTGATTGATTGATTGACTGAAGGTTAAGCTGTGCGACAAACCTATTTATACTACTGTTTGTGCTTGTCCCAAGTGAGATATGGAAATTAATAATATAAATAGCTGGTGAATTATTGGTCCTATGCTACTTGCAGGATAGTCTAGGCAGATGCAACCACTCCATCAAGATTTTAGATAAGCCTATGTTGTTTCCCACTGTCGTTTTATTTCCTGGCTAACAAGAGACAGCAAAAAAGTTTCATGGTCTTTCAGATTTCTGTGATATATGATTATGACAGAGTCAGACTCATCTCTCTGTGCTCCTCGTTTAATCATTACGTCTTCTGTGTCTGTGTTAGAAGGTGGAAATGTCATGCTCTCTTCTGAGATAGCTGGCAAGGTCTTCTTCTGCTCTGCGGGGCGGGGGGGGGGGAACAGGTCAGGCACAGGAGAGATTGCCCACAGAAATTGCTTGTTTGGTCTCCCCCCCCCCCCATCCGCCCTCCGCAGAGTGGAGAGAGTGGAGAGGAAAGGATTATAAGAAAGTAAGCAGGCACACAATGGGGAATACGCCAGCTGTTTGTGTTGCACGCTCGTGGCTCCCAAGTGCCACCAGATTTCTTTTGATGTGTATTCCCCATTGTGTGCCTGCTTACTCTCAGGTAATCTCTTCCTCTCCAATGAATGTAAATACAAACATTAATTCCTTTCTTGCTAATTATCTCAGTGCCGGGATGAGCATTCCAAAGGGCAGGGGAGTGGGGAAAAGGGAAAGCACAGTCACGGTCATGTGATTTCCCACTTAGTGACTGTTTCACTTAACGACAGAGCTGATGGTCCCAATTGCAGTTGCTAAACAAGGGCTACATGTAGTTTCTGCATATCTTCATCAATATAATCTTCATTACTCTCTATAATTGTCACATTGCTTGCATAACACACTGTGAATATGACTCTTAGTATACTTACCACTGAACACAGGTCAGCATAACTTGTGAATTTCCCTGCATCTATGGATTGATGGTGATTTTCCAAATGTATATTGAATGTACCAGATTTATTCTCCATTAAATGTGTAGATCTACAACTGCTCTGACCATTTTCTGTTCTTTGTTTCCAGCCTCAAGACAGCCTGAATATAAAATCCATTCCCTGATATTCTTAGGTAATAAAATTTGAATTAAATTGTGCTATTGCTCAAGGGAGAAGCTAGCATTTAAAAATATTTCCCTGTGAATAAGGAAAAGCATTTTTTCTCTTTTGTATGTTTCCAGGCAACCTGAAACCTGAAACCACTTAATTTAAGAATGAGCAAGTGATCAGTAAAAGCCAGGAAGATATTTCCATGTGTATATACAGGAAGATTATCAGATTTTATGACCTAATCTGTTTAGGTAAGATGGTGTAATATACCTTATGGCTACTTTCTTGATTTTTGGAGCATTTCTAAAAATCTAAAACTGGAATCCTGCCTACAAAGCAGCAGAGAGATCATTGATGGTATGATCCTATGGAGGTTTATTCTGAAGTAATCCTCACTAGATCATAGGGTTGGAAGAAACCTTGGAAGTCTTCTAGACCGTGGACCTCCCTTAGTAAAACTTCCACCTGTTGTTCTACCTCAGGAGCTATGGAGAATAAATCCATACTTTCTTCCCTGTGATAGCCATGCAGTTATCTGAAGATGGTTAACATGTCTCCCCTTAACCTTTTCTTCTTTAGGCTAAATACAGCCAGTTCCTTTACCCATTTTTCATAGAATTTAGCCTCCACTTGTGATTGATAGCAATTACAAGTAAAGGGTTAGATTAACAAACCTGTGTGCCAACAAAAGTACACAAGTAAGTATGCTTAAGTCCCATTAAAATCTGTGGGACAAGATTGTCTCAATGAAGTATGTCTAACTTGTCCAGAATTGGGAAACTACATTGAACAACTAGTGTGAATGAAGCTGAAGAGCAGTTTATAAGAGAAATTTTCTTAACTTGTGTTATTTTCTCCATACATTTTTCTTTCTGCTCTTGTTTCAGGAAACCAACAAATGTCTGTATGCATGTAAGACTTTAAAAAGCAGCATGAGTGTAAAAAAAAAATCCTCCTGCAAGAAGAGTATAGAAGAGAAATTTTTAAAGTTTTTGTGTGGTTGGTGAACAGTTTTAAGAACTGCTTATCACATTACTTGCCTGGTACAAAACTAAAAACAACTTGTTTGTTTCCACTGGTAGTTTATGGAGTTACCAACTGGTCCAGTTAGGCCTTCCTGTATTCAACCCCAAGAAGTAGTATGCAAATATGGATCAGTGGCTGAAAACTGATTCACTGAAGCATCCAAGTAATAATTCAAGCATGAGTACTAAAAATTTAAAAAAAACCCTGACAATAGCGAACAGGTCTCAAGGCCAGTTACTAACTGGGAATCCACATATGCTGTGCTAAGTGGAACTGTGATTTCACACAAGCAACTCGGAAAGAAAAGTGTGAATAGGAAATACAGTGATGAATATCTAAAGATGGGAGTTTGTTGGGCTGGAGACCTGCTTGCCCCTAATTCCTTAGGACTCAGAGATGTCTCTTGAAGAACATTCTTGATAGCAAGTTAGTGGTATGAGTTATTGTTATTCTAGCATGGAATAAATAGAATAATTCAGATGGAAATTAATATTTAATTTTGTATGATGGGCGTTTTAAGAGCCTCTTTAAGTATGGAGGGACTGAGAAGGTTGAAAGCATATAGCAGAAGTCTTTGCTTAATTTGTGTGGTCCCCATAATTTCCATAAGCTTACGTATTAGTCCACAGTTGCAGAAAGTTTGAGAAACACTGTTCTAAGCAAAGAGTCTTTCTATCTCCAACAATTACTTGCAGAAGAAGCAATGCTGCATTATGGTGTGTCAGAGTCAAACCAGAGAGACCCAGGTTCAAGTCCCTCTTTTTCTTTTTCTTTTGAAATAACTTTATTAGGTTTAAGATAAGAACAATAAAAATGAACAAAAACTAATATAGAAGATAAAGAATGAGAAAGAAAAGAAAGAACAAAGTCAAAAGTTCAAAAGGAAAGAAAAAAGTACAAAAAAGAATGACTTCTAACTTTCCTCACAACAGATATAAGTATCAATTTACACTAAAATCTTACTCTAAGTTTACAGTGTAACTTTCATTTTTTCTGTTATCAAGTATTATTTCTAATCATCAAATCCATATATCAAAATTTCATTTTTTTGTTTCATGCAAAAAGTCCAAAAAAGGCTTCCAATTAGCATTAAAATTACTCAGTGTCTTTTCTCTAATCAAAGCCGTCAATTTCACCATCTCAGCCATCTCCATCAACTTCACCATCCATTCTTCCATTGTAGGTGATGTCACGTTTTTCCACCTGTGTGCATATAAAAGCCTTGCTCCTGTTACCATATATAGAAACAAAGTTCCATGATTTTTTTCCAGCTGTTTGTCCCTCAATCCCAAAAGAAAACTCTCTGGTTTTGATTGTATGTTAATCTTTAAAATCTTCTGAATTAAGATATGTATCTGATTCCAATTTTTTTTAGCTTTTTTACAAGTCCAGCAAACATGATAAAAAGTTCTCTCTTGGTCACATTTCCAACATGCATTCAAAGCCCCTTTATACATTTTAGATAATTTTTCTGGTGACAAGTACCAGCAATACATCATTTTATGAAGTTCTCTTTAAGATTATAACACAATGTAAATTTAAATCCTTTCATCCCTATATTTTCCCATTGTTCCATTGGTATATTATACCCAAAGTTTTTAGCCCATTTTAGCATGCATTCCTTGGCTTGTTCATCTTCTGTTTCTAACTTCAAAAAGAAGTGTACATCTTAGCAACAACATGTTCATTATTAGTACATAATTCTACCCAGGTTCAAATCCTTCTTCAACCATGGCTCACTAGGTGATTTTGGGCCAGCCACTCTCTCAAGTCAAGCTCCTTCAGAGAGTAGTTGTTGTAGGGATAAACTTAGAGAAACCTTCCATGTACACAGAAGGTGGGAAATAATAAAGAAATGAATAATTATAAGCAAGTGGCACTGTTAAGCAATGGGATGGAAATCAATCTTATTTTACCTGTTCCCTATACGATTGCTAAATGTTAATTGGTTAATGTCCAGATTTATTCATTTTACCATTTTTAGGCAATAGGAAGAAAGCAAGATATTGGAAAAGAAAGCAATACAGGGTTGAAGGGAGTGAACGGGTGTTCCTTTTAATGCTCTTTATGAGAGCCAGTTTGGTCTAGCAGTTAAGGCACCAGGCTGGAAAACAGGAGACTGGGAGTTCTAATCCTGCCTTAGGCTTGAAAGCTGTCTGGGTGACTTTGGGCCAGTCACTCTCTCTCAGCCCAACCCACCTCACAGGGTTGTTTTTTTGGGGAAAGTAGGAGAAGGAAGGAGTATTAGGTATGTTCACCACCTTGAGCTATTTATAAAAATAATCAAGGTGGGGTTTAAAAAAAAATCCAAAAAATATTTTTTCCCCCTCAATATTGCAATTTTTTCTGGTCACTGATCGACAATTTGGCATGGAGGTGAGGGGACTCATTGCCTTTCCTGCCTGGTCCAATCACTGCGCTTCTTTTCTTTGCTTCCTATACCACAAACACAATGAGCAGAAAAAACACAGACCCCTATGCTAGGTGATTGTGGTAGTAGTTCTAACAAGGAGGCGTGGTAAGAATTGAAGGGGAAGAGGTGCACCAAAAAAGGCAGGTGAGAGAGATGGTGGAATGTCACAACAGCAAGGAAGCAAGCAGCATAGAGGACTACGCCAAGCTTGATTTGGCAGCATTGCCAAAGAGGTGAGGTGCTGAGAGCAGCTTAGCCTGTTGGTTCCTTTGCCTCTGACGGAATCATCTAAATTGCTAGCTACTGGTGGTCCAAGGTGCTATTTGGCTTAAACAAGCAAGCGCATCTTCATACAGTACAGTGCATGACTGACCTCTGGAATTGATCCCCACAAGACATGGTGATGGCTTCTTACTTGGATGCCTTTGAAAGGAGATTGGATAAATTCATAGAGGACAGGTCCACCAAAGACTATTGGTCTTGAAGACCCAATGTTAGTCTTGTTTTGGAGACAGCTGGCCTTAAGATCTCAGTTGCAGGACAACAATGGCAGCAGAGGGGCATCTCTCTGTCTCCTGCTTGTGAGCTGTCCAGAGGTGTCTGGTCAGCTGCTGTGTGAAGCAAAATACTGGACTAACATGGCCTTTGGGCTGATCCAGCAGGTCTGGTCTTATACTCTTACAATAATCACATGGAATCACTTCAGTGGCTGCAGGTAACCCTTAAGTCATCTCTGCTCTAAAGAACATCTTTCTTACTTGTTTCTTTCCTCATCCTTTGGGATTAGATTTATGTCATATATCTGATCCTAGATCTCAGAGTATGGTGTTATAGTAAATGATCAAACTTTAATCATTTGATAGTCAAAGATGCTTCTAATTTAGAACGCTCCAGTTGTACATTAAAATATGCCTAGGTTAAATGAATTTAAATTAAGTGTTTGATATTAGTATTATATGGATGGAGTTGGATGGCCTACAAATCTAATAAATAGAAATTAATATTTAATGTTCTATGTGTTTTAAAATCCACAGGTGTGCAAGCATCAGGCTGGTGTGTCTGGCTAGGACAACTGTCCTTCAACTTTCTTAAACTGACTTCAAGAGAATCTGAAGAATATCAAATCTAGCTTGGTGATAGTGATAATATAGAAAACTGAAATGAAGTTGCAAAGAGTAAAAAGGCTTTAACAGAAAAAAAACCCTTCCTGGTTAACCCATGAATGTTTCTTCTGATTACATTCACTAGAACCAGAATCCAATGGACAAAGAAAACCATAGGAACAACAGTCTTCTGTCAAATGCAGAACTCGTGACACTTTCCCTACAGTAGAAAATCATTACAAAAACGCTGTTTTAAGGAAAATATGGAAACTAACAATGTATCCACTCTAAAGAGAAATGACAGTTTCATTTTGAGCACAACCCAAAGCAACTCTGGTCTCTTTATTTATGATGGTGCTGAAGGGTCTTGGAACTCTGTTAAAGGCAAGGTAGATGGATTTGACAGCTCGCAAGTAGATTCCATGCTAGCAAGTCAAATTTCTGATTGCACAGGCAGCTGTTGCTTTAATGCTAAAGTCTTAGCTGCTTGTCAAACAACAGAATATGCCAAGACATGTGAAAAAGTTTGCCTCAGCAAAGTTTTGAAAAAGGACACACTGTCTGAGATTCACACAAGTGTTCCTCTAGAAAATAAGTTCTGCTTCTCAGATAATTCTTCTTTAACTGTGGGTAATAACACTGAGACTCACCTGGGTGGAAACTTTACTGAAGTCATTGAGGGTTTTCAGGATGATTTCCTTGAAGATATTGAATGTTCTGATGTGATGACCGAGGAGATGTATCAGGACTGGGAAGCAAAGTTGAAGTTTCTGTTGGAAAGTGATGACGAGGGGGATGAGTTAATTCCGAGTAGCGATTGTGATGGGTGTGCTTACTTCCTCAGTGAAATGCCTTGCCTGTTTCGCGTATCAGATAACACTATGCCTTTGGATACCACCATTGGCTTCAGTAGTCATCAGTCAAAATCCAAAGAAGTAACTGTCAGGAGTGACTTGACGGCATACAGACCATCAACCTTGCAAACAGGAATGACTCTTGCTGTTGGGCAACAGCAAAGTGAAACTCCCGGTATGAAAAACAAAGAGAAGCAGAAACAACCGGCGATCAAAACGAATTACTCCAGAACAGAAGAAGAAAACCGTAGCAACAATTACTCAAGTGGTGATGTTTCCGCTGTCAGATCACAAGGCATAGAAAATGGAACTTCAGCAATGAAATCATCTTCTAGCGACTTAGATGTTTCTTCAGCAACAGCAGGCAAACAAGATATAGCAGACAGAAATTTCTCAAGGGAAACCAAAAAGTCTCAACGGACAATGCAGGTGGGAAAGAAAATGATGGGAGGGAAGGCCAGTCTGCCCCACGCTTCAGAAGATCCCTTGAAAATGGTACCTCCTACACTGCCTCACATCTCCAAACTTCATACAATTCAGAAGGAAATAAATCATCTGGGTTCAGCTGCATCGCTTCACAGACAAGGAAAGCCAACCTTGGGGTTAACCAATGTTGCGAGCCAGGATGCTTTATTTCATGGTCAAAGATGTGACCAAAGTGATCTGTTGGCAGGCAAATGGATTATTGGCCTATCAGAGGGAAGTCAAACACCAGATGAAAATGCTACACTGAAGGTAAGGAAATGTTTATTTCTGTAACATATCTTTGGAAAGATGCAACTCCAGTCACTTTAATGTACTTGATTCCAACATGTCTTGAAAGAATGTGAACCATTCAAGCTGCTGATTGACAGCTACTGCTGTTGAGGAAATCTGGTTTTGAAAAATGGCCCAGATAAACCATAGCTGTCCTAATTATAGAAAGAGGGCGGGCGGGGAAGGTCCTGATAATAGCAAGTCGCATTGATGGGACCAGTAGACAGCTGGAAAGAGAAATCTGATATTAAATCTGTCTTATGTGCCTTATTGAAGCAGTGGCTTTCTCCTATCAGCCAGAGTTTCTAAACTGTGGACTGAGCAAGTTCCTTACTGCTTTGGAATTAGGAAGAGTTTAGGAATAGAGGTTGTTTGCAATTCTGGAATTATCTGAATGACATATTCTACTTCTTTCTCAAGAATGTTGATTCCTCAGAGCTGCGATTTCTCATGCCTAAGTCTTGTTGTTTCTTTAAACAGCCCTGAATGACTTACATGGAGCTCCTAGGGTACTGCTCTATCTTAGTACAGTTTTGCCATGTATCTGTGGTGTGGACAGAAAGGTGTTATTGCATTTTAACAATGAAAGAAATAACTGAATAGGAGCTGGGTCCAGCAAGTATTTTCTGCAATCCCATTGCACATTTTTGCAAGCTCAGCAATAAATATATCCTCTTCAACCTCATTCACACTATTTTTTAAATGCAGAGAGAAGGAAAACGAAAGAGAAATCGTACAGAACAGGGAGATTGGGGAAGAGGAACTAGACAGTACAGGTAGTTCCAGGGTTAAGAACACTCAGGTTACAGATAACCTGTAGTTAAGAACGGAGCCTATTGTAGCAAAATTTGAGTTAAATACACAATGGTTCAAGTTAAATACATAATGGTTTGAGTTAAATACGCAGTACCACTTATACGGTATTATACAATAATACTGTTCCGGATTATATACAAATTGACTTAAGGACAGATCTTGGGAACAGAACGTGTTCTTAAATTGGGGACTACCTATAACCGGAGGTGGGTGGGGAGTAGTGGTGGGGAATTTTAGCACAGATACTGTCAACATGGCAGCTACCATCTTCTCTTTCCATCTGGTGCCACATATTCCTCCATCAGTTTTCCTTTCCCTGAGTCACATTTGGGCCAGCCAAAGCGCGAAGCCTAGTTCAGCTTAACAAATTTTACTTTCTACATTCCTTGCTATTCCTTTATTTGAAAAAGGGAGGGGGAGAAGAGTGAGAACAAGAGAATTAAGACTGCCAAGAAATAATCATCAGTCTGGAAATTTTTGACATTTGGACCTTGCGTAGACCTTGAGGTGTGGTGATTGTACAAGGAAAGCTGATCTGAAAGAACACTGGATATCGATACCATCATCATCATCACCCTGCCTTTATTTTATTTTATTTTATTTTATTTTTTATATGGCCTACATCCCCGGGGTTTCTAGTGGTCTCCCATCCAATGGGACCATGCTTTGTTTTTGAACCTAGATAAGGTCAACCAGATGCTGCCACCTGCTGCGACTCTACAGATTTAAATGCGTATGAAATACAACAGATTTCTGCTTTTTAATAATTTTAATCCTATGTTAACATCCAGAGACATGAAATAAGCTATCAAATGCCCAGCATTACCCCTCTACTTCTAAAAACAGAAATGTTTTTCAGTATTTAAAAGCACATCAGTTGCTCACAGGTCCTAAAAGCCCGGTCACTGGATAGTCATTTTGAAACCAGCATGCTTGAGAATCATAACATATTTCCATTGCTCTGAGGGAGAGTAAAAAGCATACAAACCATTCAACGTCACCGGTTCAGAGTCATATTGGTGACAGGCCTAAAATGACAAAGTGTTATTTCTTGAACTTGCCAAAAGGTCAGTGGTGTCAGTGGAGTGTTGATGCAATTGGTCAGCGGGCAGAGTTTCAAGGCAGAAGAACGAGAAAACAACCATACGAGTTCTTTATGTACCTTAGCTTTCCATAATGGAAGCTTGTTAGCTCTCTCCGGCTGCCGATGTAGTTCAGAGCGTTTGCCTGCACATGAGGTCGTCTGTTTTCAGAAAGCCCAGGACCAGAACAACTGAAGATTTTTAGTAAGCAATCTCCAGCGGTCTTATTGTAAAGCTGCATACAGACCAACTTAAAAAAACAATGATCAGTGTGTTTTTTTTTCTGTTCCAAGCAGCTTCACCTTCCTTCCAGCTTTGCTCCTAAAACAACATCAGTATTTGCTCTAAATCCAAAACTTATTTCTTGCTCTTTATATATTTAGGAAACATTCCAGTGCTTTACTTAAAAAGCAGATGTTGCTTTTACATTAGGGACAACTGATCAAAGAGGCAAGAGAAGATGCTGTGATTATCAGAATTACCTGCAAATTCACACTGTGAACATTCCCTCTGGCTGCAATGAAAGAGAAGAAAAAAAAACTTTCCTCTGAACATGATGTGGTTAACAGTTGTACATCTGAGTAAAGCATGTTGTGAGTCTACTTTTATCCCAGACCAGGCTTATTGTTATATATGTAAGAGAACTGAAGGTTTAATTTGAATTGAATGGAATTTTAATTGCCCTTCTCATAGCTGTCTAATTTGATGTACCCTTGTAGTTATTTTAAAAATGGTTAGTGTTTGACGTAAGGTATTTTTAGATCTGGACCAAGTCATTTTGTCATACGTGCATAGCACATGGCGAAGACCAGCTCCCAGAATTCCTGGTGATGTCATAAGAGGATACTATAATTAAATGCTCAGATCTGAACCATCTATTTGCTTAGATTGCCAGGAGTAGATGATTTGTATACATTTATATATTCTTAATATTAATTCATAACTTAATTTCCCAAGTATCCTGGACAAAAATTGCAACACAAAAAGATCAGAAATTAACGTTTGGAAAGGCTTCTCTGTAAAGTAGTCGCTTTTTCTCCTTATGTGTTTGTTTATTTTTACAAGTTCCATATTATACTTTTCAAAGAATAAAGGAAAAAAATAATATGAATACAAGTACAGATTTAAAAGAATATAACAAAATAGATAGCCCAGGTAATGAAAAACCCAATATAAGCAATAGAATACAGGCAGATAACAAATCTAAAATATAATATAATGCATCATTAAAAGCTTAAAATGCTATAAGACATTTCTTACCCAATTTCTAATCAAAACATGTCCTATGGAACTTTAAAGATACCTGGTTAATGCAATTGGAGTCAGTAAGACGAAAAGAGAAAAACTATAGACAGTAAACAATACATTAATAGAATACTGTAAATAATATGTAGATTATATGTCAAATTAAGCTATAAACTCTAAAACCCAAATTTTGGATGTGGTACAGATCCATGTATGGAACTGTAGTCTAAAAATAGCTTTCAAGTAGAACTGAATTCTACATCAGATTTACTTTTTAAATATGAATTTATTCCGGACATCAAAGCACGCTCCCACAGTCCAGTTAGCTATTCTTCCATAGAGAAAATCAAAGATATTTTTCCAAAAAAAAGTGTATAAAATCCTTGGCAGATGCTTACATATACAGTGCCAATTCTGAATATTTTAAAGAAATGTATGGTTTAGTGAAGTTGAATAAAAATATTTCAGGATGAAATGGGATTAGGACTTTCAAAATTTGTTCCATTCTACAATGATTTATTTTCCAGTACGGTTAAGCTTTCCAACATTGCCGCGACGTATAGAAGAAGGATACAATCTGTTCATTACATTTCCAGCATTAAAAAAGGAGCTTTCAGTAATTCATCACTTCCTGTTTCCTCTTGTACTCTTACCTGTTATGGCCAAAACCTGGCTCACCTAAAGCAATCAAGTCACTTTCAATTTTATTAGCATGCAATCAATAAACAGTATATATTGGGCTTCCAGCAAACCTTTGGTGCTTTGCTGAGCAGCCCTGAGCAAAAGCAGAGCCAGAGTTTATGTACCTTTGGCCCACTACATTTCAAAGAGAAGACAAAGGAAAAAGGCAGACACAGTGGAAATTACAGCACAGCATTGGAATGTTTCTGATGGACCTGTTAGCAAAATTTGAGAGTTTCTGACTCTCCCCAATTAGGATTCAGTCTGGCAGAAGATTAGACACAAAAGTACCAGCTGAGATTTTAAAGTTTTATTGAAAGCTTGCCAATAGAGTCAGCTGGGGTCTCCCCTTAAGACAGAGAAGAACCCCGGCCACACCCAAAGAAGAAGATTTTATACCTGTTTCTTACAAAGAGATACAGCAATTAACAAATGATTGGCTGAAATTGGCATAGGTTTTGGATCCTCCTTATTATTGGGGGAAACTTATCTTCCTGATGACCTATTGGTTGCTAGTCAGAGTTTGGGGGCACCCCCCCTCCGATCTTCCGAACTCCACTGCTTCCCAGAATGCAGACTGGGGGTCACCTCCTCCCACATCTCCACGGCCTCAACACTCAGGGAGACAGGATGTCTGCCTAAAGCCCTCCAACATAACAGAAATGAGGGAAATGTGTGAAGGTTTATGAACATCAGTTTCCTTGTTATCCCTTTGGTTTTCAGATGTAAGGAAATAAAGATGAGAGAAGCTGGGAGCCCTTTTTCATAAGGTTTCAAACCCATCTGTGTGACCTTATTATTTTTTATCCCTTCCTACTAGGTCAGCATGCTAGCCTTTGAGATAAGGCTGGGGAGTATAAACAATTTGGTCTACTGGGCCACCAGTTCCTGACTGATGTTTCTCCCTGTCACCATTCAGGTCAATTCAGCTTGCTGTCAGTGTTTTCTTACAAGGACACTTTAAGCAGTTTATATGTATTGGGGGAGGGCATCTCAAAGGTTTGGTAATGAATGCAGCTTACATATGTATGGGGGGTACCTTTCAGCACCACTTATGTGCAAAGTGAATTCCAGGTTTAATCAAGTTAACATGGTAACTATGATGCAATAGTCCAGTCTCTAATAGCTAGGAAATGAAGAATGGACAAGATCTTCTCTTCCATCCCCCTCTCTTTCCACTAGGAGGTATCCCAAAACTTCTGTGAGAGAAAAACCCTGATGCCAGTCCTACAACTACTGCTTCTGTACTTTTATTTCCCCTTCTCTCTCAAAATACTCAAGTTAGAGCTATCATATTTGGGCTGCAAAAAGCTGGACAGCCACTAGTAGTAGCAAAGTGTTAAAGTTGTCTGTATCTCTTTGGTGTCATCTACTGATCTTCTCAACTTCTGCAATCCATACATGCAAGTGCAGATGCACACACAGGTGGACTGAGAGTAAATGCAGAAAATATTTCCCATGCTGTAGCTCAAGGTAGCTTCCAGCTGCTTCTGCCTGCTCCTGCTGCTGCTGCCTCCGGCTGACTTGACCAGGCTCTGGAAATCAGAACTTTCTCCTGGTTGGCTTTTTAAATCCATAACAAATAAAAAGAAAAAAAAAACTCCAAATACAACAGAAAATGATAAAACCAGAAGCAAAACAAAATAAACCAAAAAAAGTAATATGTATTAGAACAATTGTATATGCAAGCCTTAAACAAGGAATTAAAGATTGACCACACAGAACCATACTGATCAGACTTCCTACAACATGGAATAAAAATTAATTCATATGTAAAATGTTTAGATATATCTTCTATCCAGGGCTTTCGGAGAGGTTGGTGCTGTAAAGTCTTTCCATCAAACAACTTTTCTGGCTACTTTCCATGTATGATAAGTTCAAGGTCCACAGGTTCCAAATTTCCAGGATATAATTCAACAGCATATTCACATCTTTGACCCCTATTTAGTTTCACAGTGCCGTACATACATTCTTAGGAAGATTAAACCAAAATGTCAGATCACCCTAAATTTGCTCTGCTCTCAGTGTAATTGCAAAAGATCAGGAATACACCCAATGGACTATATGTTGCTTACAGGTAGTCCTTGTTTAGTGACCACTCATTCAGCAACCATTTGAAGTTACGACGTGCTGAACGAGGGGACTTACGACCATTCCTCATAGTTGCGGCTGTCACAGTGTCTCTGCAGTCATGTGATCATGATTCGGGCGCTCGGTAACTGGCTCACAATTATGATGTTTGTCAGCCTCTCAGGTAGACCAGACAGGAAACATGACAAGATGAGCTAATTCTACTTTATTGTAAGGCTACATTAATGGAATCTTGTAAATCTGAAGGTACAAATCTCCCACCATCCCTATTTATTGCCTGATCAATTGGAGCAGGCCTTTTCTGAGTTTCTTTCTGTGCCCATAATGCAGCTGCGGGCTCCTCCCCCTTTTATCTGATTGTTCCCTAGGCAGCATCTCTTCCCCTTGTCTCTCAAGGTCATTCCCACATACCATTACAATGTTGCAGTGTCCCGTGGTCACATGATTGCCATTTGTGACCTTCACTGCCAGCTTCCAACAAGCAAAGTCAATTGGGAAGCCGGGAGAAGGTCACAAATGGTGATCACGTGACCACGGGATGTGCAGCTGCGCGGGATTTGCCTAACGATTGCAACTGGAACTGCCACAACTGTCATCAGAAGCTGGCATGGTCGCGTGACGTCGCACTTTATGATTGCATTGCTTAGTGATGGAATTGCTGGTCCCAATTACCAAACTTAAGCAAGGACTACCTGTATTTGTGAACAGAAAAAGTGTTGCTCCTCCAGTTCTTGTTTCTCTCTGATGTTTACACTTAAGATTAGGCAAATTGATAATTATGATGGAGATTATAGTATCTGGAGGAAACTGTTACTGTTGTTAACTTAGTGAAGTCCCTGATTAAACAGGGATTCCCAGCAGAGTTTTAACTACAAACATCTGCTTACTTTCTTAACTAAATCTCTCAGGATGGCTTTTCACTTGCCTTGCAAATGTTCCATAATTTCAGCAATTGTACCAATATACCAATAAAGCCAATGATAACATCAACAACAAAAATGTCTGTATATACAAGGCTTCTTGTCAGGCTCATTGACAAGAATTTGGCAGTGTAACCCAGACACTCGCCCAGACCAGACTCTGAGACTCACATCTGATGTACAAACACACAACCCAGCTATCTCTTCCAGTCCTGGTGACTGAGAGGCAGTAGACAACTATGTCTCTGTACTGCAAACCTTCTGTCTCTTCTCCCTCTACCAAATTCCTTTCCTCCTCAGTATTAGCATCTCTGGTGGCTGGCAAAATTTTAGTATGCAACCAGTCAGATAGCTTGGGTTTGTGAGGCTCCTGCAGATGGAAACGGCAAAGGAAACATACAGAAATAGGCATGGGAGGTAACCAAAGTGATAACTGAGTGGTGATATGGGCTGTTTTTTTGTTTTTTGTTTTATCTGTGCTCAGTCGTTACCGACTCTGCAGTGACTGCTTGGACGAGTCCTTGCAGTTTTCAAGGCAATTGTTTCAGAAGTGGTTTGCCAGAGCCTCCTTCCTAGAGCAGAGCCCAGCTGGCGAGCACAGGAGGCGGGCTTTCCGTTGCTTCGCGCCCTTTTTTTCCGGGCGCGCGCGGTTTTTCGCGCTTACCGGCAACTGCTCCCAACTCCTTTTTTGCAAGGCGCTGCCAGCATTTTTCCTCCCACCGGAGTGAGAGTACCCATTTATCTACTCACGTGAGTTTTCGAACTGTCGGGTTTACAGGAACTGGGGAGGAAACAGGAGCTCACCCTGCTAACGCGAAGGCTGGACTCGAACCACTGAAGTGTCGACCATTTCTGGCCGGCAACTTTCAGCGTCATTAAGCCGCTGCGCCACTAATTATAAGCAAATTCCACCTGGGTTAGAGGTCTAATCAATTGTCACGCTGCTTGCAAATAACTAATTGGCCTCCCAGTTTCGCCTGAGTGTGGATGACGGTCAAAAGCAGGTAGAATTTTCCATCCAATGGTTGAAATAGGACTGTCCAGATGTGGTACAGAAATCAGATTATTAGGTGAACCATAATTTCAGATGGGCTGTTTCAAGTTTGGAAGAAAGGCCATGACAGGGAATGAAGTGGGCCATCTTAAGAGAAAAGATCAGAATGGTACTGAGACTCTTGACATGCACAGGCCAGTTATAAAGTCCAAGGAAGTCATACTCCTAGGTGCCTGTGAGGTGGGAAGAAGCTGTAGCAGACCAGTAGACTTGTCAGTCTGAGGCTTGGCATGATAACAAGCGTAGTATGATAAGACATAATTTTGGGCATATGGTCTGATCTGACAATGAAAGGACAGTTTTAAAAGAGGAACGTACAACTGGTTGTTGTGACATATATGCCCCTTCTCCCGGGAAAAGGGAAATAAAGAAAACAAAAGTCATACATCCTAGCCCATGCATATGGGTCTTATCCATGCTGAACATGAATTCAGTCAGTTAAGGAGGGAGCACCCCTTTTCTTCTGGGACAAAGTATGGAGAGGAGACTACAAAGTTTTCTGAATGAAGAATGGAGGCAGGGGTGTAGGATAGATAGGTGGTTTTGCATGCTTGGAATTTGATTGATTGATTATAAGCTATCAAATCAGTGTCAATTCTTAGAATTGGCAGGTAGGTAGACCTTCCCCAGGATGATCTGTCCCCAACGTGGCCTCAAAGTCTGCCAATGGTGCATCGGTTGCCACTGTGATTGAGTCCATCCACCTTGCTGTCAGTAATCTTCCTCTTTCCTTCCACCTTTTCCAGTATAATGGACTTCTCAAGGGAGCGAGGTCTTTGTATGTGTCAAAAATATAATATTTGAGCCTGGTCATTTGTACCTTGAAAGAGAACCCCGGATTGATTTGTTCTATGAGCTTGGAATTCAGGGTTTTGAAAGTCCAAATGAGAAAACAGTTGTGCCCCCCCGACCTGACCTTGGGTAAGCTTCTGAGATATTTGTAGGTTTTCTACTTGCTTGTGGTCCAGTTTAATTTCATTGGGGCAATCAGTATTTTTCAAAAAGGTGTGCCAGGTCTGAAAGGCTTCCTTCATGGCAAAAAAATCCTTGTTAAAAATATCATAGTGTTTTTGGGCTGGTAGCAGCTGTTGAGAAAAGAATTCACAGAGGAGACAGTTGCCTAGAAACCTGGAGTGGATAAAAGCACAATTCCCAAGGTGAAATTAGAGGCATCAGGCTGTGAAACAAAGAGGCAAATGAAATCTAGATGAAGAGGGTGAGTTGAGAAGGAGATGCTTATTGGAGGTGAAGAAAGGCCTGTTGAGCTTTGAAATCCCACTTAGAGGGATCCACCTTCTTGGTAAGACAAGCTAGTGGTGTGACCAGAGGTGCAAAGTGAACAATAAAGAATAAAGAACTAGAAAAGGAGGAATAAATTTGTGGTTAAAAATTAGCAAATCCAAGGAAATATTGTGTGTTTCTGATGCGGGGAGGGGTGGGGACTGCCTTCAGTAGCCCAAATAGTCAAATACAGGCATGTTTCTCATACTTAACATAACAAAGGCTGTTAACTGCTCATAAACAATCATTATAGTGGGCAGGAAACTTAGGATAAATTGTTTAAATCAATTATCATGCCTATACAAATACTCCTCAGTTAACAACCACTCCTTCAGCAGCCATTCAAAGTTACAACAGTGCTGAATGAGAGGTACTTTCAGTGGGTTCTCAAAGTTCCGGCCATTGCAGAGCCCCCACGGTCATGTTATAGCGATTTGGGTGCTTGGCAACCAGCTCATGCATACAGGTGTCGCAGTGTCCTGTGGTCACATGATCGCCATTTGCAGCCTTCCCTGCCAGCTTCCCATAAGCAAAGTTGATGGGGAAGCTGGGAGGGGAGGTTGCAAGTCACTGTGGTAAGTTGCTCCTGCTCCCACTGCTTTTTCTCCCGAGGAGGCCCTGGGTGCAGGATGAGTGTGGGCCCCAGGCAGACAAGTGGCTGCCCACCTGGCCACACTCATACCATGCTGCCCACCCACCCCGGACTTGCTACACTCATGCCACGCTCCACAGCACTCATACTGTGCACCCCCCAGCCATGCCACACTTGCGCTGTACTGCAGTACCCCACTCCCCTGCCCGGCAGCACTTTGTAGCACTCACCCACCCACCTGCTGGCCTGCTGGCAAGCCACAGAAGGAAAGGTTTGTCTATTCTAAGGAAGTAGAAGCTTGTCTATTCTAAGGAAAGCCTTGTCTATTCAGGGACTTGTGACTTCCTGCTGGCTTCCCCATTGACTTTGCTTGTTGGAAACTGACAGGAAGTAGCAAGTCCTGGTCACATGAGGTCCTTACTTAACAACCCACCATCCTTGCTTAACAATGGCAATGGGGACTGCCAGGATTGCCATCGCTTAGCTTAGTGACATCGCGTTTCTCGATTGCATTGTTAGCAATGGAAATTCTGGTTCCAGTTACTGTCGTTAAGTGAGGACTACCTGTTAACGTGTCCAGATAATCATGGAAAGTATGATTCATAAATGTTTGAAAGACTGATGATCTATTTGCCAGCCCATAAAGCATCATTGTATATCCAAACTTCGCATAGCAATAATCACAGGTTGTTAAATATTTTGCTCTTCTTCCATATGAATCAAACTGAAGATCCCAGAGGTTCAGCTTGATAAAAACTCATGCTTTCTACAACTTTTCAGAAATGAAGGGGAAGGGATAGTGATTGTTAATATTTAATGAGCCAGTAATCATAGGTTTCCCACTGAGAGCCACTCTTTTTCTTGCCCAAAAGTTGGATGCATTGGCAGGAGAGGAGAAGGAGGGATAGGTAAGCATTTCTGTAAGTTCTTATCAATAAATGTCTTTAATCAGGCCACCTCTGCTTGGGCTAGGTGTTTCATGGGAATTGAGCTCCAGGAATAGAGTTAATTGTGCACTTGCGTGTGATGTGTGTGGACAGAGTTTGTGCTTCTTTGTTTCTGAATAGATCTGCCTAGTCCAACTATTTGGAAGACAAAATAGGAAGATTTACCCTATGACTAATATGGATCTGAGTCCTTATAGGTGATGAGCCTTGCATCTTGGGAGAGTGAAGATAATGACATTATGGTCTCAATGAATATGTGGATTGTGAATCTGTAAATCTGTAAAAGAAGGATGAGTAAAGTAAAGAAGCAGAAGCTCCTGATCATTGCGAACCTGTTAGTCATCAATAATCTCAACCATAACAGGAGGATAGGCAGGTTGTGGGGGGCATATTTGTTTGTAGTGGATTATTCAGTGAAGTTACGTATCATGCTAGAATGCCAGAAGATGTATTCTGGTGCCAAATTAACAGGAATGACTAAATGCCAATGTGTAGCTCCATAGGCTGAGCTCAGCTTAATTTCTTAGGGGCTGAAATCATCTCATTTCCTGACAAGTCTGATGCCAATGTCTTGATAGCCAAGTACTCCCAAATTTTTTACAGAAGCTTCTCTAATCACAGTTTTTAAAAGGAAAAGGGATTAGGTGACATAAATCTCAACAACTGCATCGTTTTACTTTCAGGAGTCAGTTTATCAGTTCACTACAATGGAGCTTTCTTCATTCTCTTGGTAACAACCCTTTGATGAACAGGAGAGCAGCTATACATTTTCCAAATAACAAAAGAAAGTTCAGATGTTCTGAATTTGCAACATTGCCCTGTCCCAAGCCAAACGCGCACACACACCAAGGATTTTAGTAACAAGACTTTACTTCAAGTTGCTGCAGTTACAAGCCAAGGTAGGTAGTGTGTGTGTGCAAGCATGCACACAGAGCAACAAAATCACAGTCCCTAAAGAGCTCGCCTGCAAAGAGTGCCAAACAGACAGAGTCCAAGGAGAGAAGCAGAGGCATAATCAGGTCATGGTCCAGAAGTCCTAGAGTCCGGACCTGGGTCATCAGCTAGTCCTGCTTTAAAGGGGCAATGGGTTTCAGAGACAAATGTACAGAGCTCTAGTAAGTGGAACAGTTGTTTCCAACAGAGGATTGCTGGAGCAACAGTTCTTAAATAGTAACTGCTGTGGGTATAGGAAATCAAGAATAGGCATGTCCTTGATGGGTGAGACACTGTGCCAAATGTCTTTGTGTACCCTGCACTCTGTGCAACATGCCCTAGGGCATAATATAATTTATGATTTTAACACGTAAGTGCTTCATATAGAAAAAACCGCACATACAAAAGAACTGGAGAATAATTGTAAGTCAGTGGGCACAGAGGTTATATACACTGAGCTACAAACTAGTCATTCAGGCTGTACAGATCTTTGAGGATCTACATTGCTTTGTCCAAGCTTCAAGCAAGGAGCCCCTTAAGGCAATACAGATGTTTTGTTTCTAAAAGTGAAGGGCCATACTACTTTCTTCATTTGCAATAGCTGGAGGACATGCCTACACAGACACTACACCTCTTCTAGCTTCTGCAAGGGCCCATCAAGATTACAAAGAGGATGTGAAGTGATGGGAGGCAAATTGTGCGGCCTCTTTGCCTTGGCAAGACCCATCACCTCATCATCGCAGCATGAAGTGTTTCAATGAGGAAAGTCAAATCTTCTTTGCAAGGATTGCTAGCTACATTTCAGACTAGTGGGTTGTGCAAACCCAACCCAGATTATACGGGTTCAGTGTCGCATGCTGATTAATTAGCTTTTCAACAAGATGGGCGGAGACAAATTTGATATATAAATAAATAAAATAAAATAAAAAAATAAACCATGATTAAATTAAACCACAAACAAGTGTCTGTACAATTTCTGGGGGGGGGAGGGTGTTTGTTTTGTGAAAAATTCTAGCAAAGTGCCTTCTCAAAACTGCTTTATGAGCAGGGATATCCACACAGGGAGTCAAAACACTGAAAATGGCAGCCGCAACTGTGCAATTGAAGATCACACCTTTTTCTTTACAAGAGTGATATGTGTGATGCACGTAAAATAGGGATGGCCTTTCCACAGTTGCATGTGGTTGTGGCCAACATGTGGTTGCAGCCAACATCTCCTTGCTGACAGCCATATAAAAAGGGGCAGGACTTCAGTTGTTAGTGATGGCTGGCATTAAGTTGGTTGACCTTTGGGCCTTGTGGTTGACCATTGGATACCCTTGCTAAAGACTATCTCCAGGGTAATTACTCAATCAGCATTTTTCAGATATTCAATCGATTATCAATATCCTAGGGCTGTATGAAGAATGGAATGGGAAGAGACTTAGCTGAAGGTAAAGAGAAGAAGAACGTGAGTTATAAAAAGAAGAGGTCAATGAATAGGATATTTCTTTGGCCAAATGCCAGGGCTCCTATCTACAAAAAATAAAATGCAGCTAATTAATTGTTTTTACTGGTTGAACAAACAGCTGTCAAATGGAAAATCCATAAAGTATTTATTGCTTTATGAATGCCCAAATCTTTGATCAAGAATGTTACCATGCAAAGCATTTCCTGAAACGGCATTTCTTTTTCACTCCATTTTTAAAATAAAACAAGCCATTTGTTCTTGGTAAGCTTTCCAGGCTCCATTGCTGAATCTTGTTATAAGCTCATTTTAGAGATATTCTTTGATGTGCCAGAACAACCCAGTCTCTGCAGGCAGCAGCTGGTCACACAATCCTGGAGCTGCAAACCATTAAAAAAATGCACGTGTGTGTGTGTGTGCAACCTTTTTAATTTTCACTGAAAAAGATACATATACTACTGTGCTTCTACCTCTCTTAAAAATAATTAAGTTGGTACTTGTGTAAGCTATTCATTTATGGAATAACAACTAGTTTGATTTTCATTTTGTACAAAACATGATTTCATTTTTAATTAAAAATTATACAGTGTTGGGACATTTTAACTTGCTCATAATTTTTGATACAAGCTGATGCCAGGATGGCTTATTTCTCATATAAACAATGAAACACCATCATTCTTTGCAGAACAATTGTCACAGCGTGTCTCAGGGTCCTTTTTACGGCTGGGTGCATGTGTGATTTTAAGTATAACAACCGTTTCATAGGGACAGAGCCCATAGAAGCTTTATTTATTTATTTATTTGAATTTATTAGCTGCCCAACTCCAGTGGACTTTTTTGTTTCTTTTACCATGTACAAGAATATTTAGAGGAATTAGGGAAAAAAACCACCAGAACTATTTCCAGCAGTATGTCCAAAACTTCCTAATAGAAAGTCTCTTTCTCCCTCTTGTCTCTTGAAAGGATTTATTTATTTATTTATTTATTTATTTATTTATTTATTTATTTATTTATTCGGCTTGTATGCCACCCATCTCCCCCACGGGTGACTCTGGGCGGCTCACAATAAAAACGAAGAAATACAATTCTCTCCAAGATGGCTAAAAACTATAAATAATTTAAAAACATATTAAAATACCGTAAAAAACCTCCTCTAATTTTGGCCCTATAAAAATCTGTAAGATGCTGGGGGGGGGCAACCCATCATCCCACCAGCCATCTCCACAGGTGTGAGCCCCCCTCTGGCCCCCAGGCCTTCTGGCAAAGCCAGGATTTAATACCTTTCCTGAAGGCCATGAGGGAGGGGGCACACCGAACCTCAGGAGGCAGGATGTTCCATAGGGCAGGCACTACAGCAGAAAAGGCTCTCTGCCTAGACCCCACCAATCGAAATTCCTTGACTGGTGGGGTCTGCAACCTGCCCCTTCTGCTGGACCGAGTGGGGCGGGCTGAAATGACCGGGGCGAGGTGGTTCCTCAGATAACCTGGTCCTGTGCCATGAAGGGCTTTAAAGGTGATAACCAACACCTTGAATTGGACCCGGAAACAAACTGGTAACCAATGCAGCTCGCGCAACAGCGGTGTTATATGTGCCCTCCTAGGGGCATTAAGAACTGTCTGCGCCGCCGCATTCTGCACCAGCTGTAGCTTCCGGATACTCTTCAAGGGTAGCCCCATGTAAAGCGCATTACAGTAGTCCAACCCAGAGTTGACCAGGGCATGAGTGACCGTGCGGAGGTCCCCCTGATCCAGGAAGGGGCGCAACTGCCGCACGACACGAAGTCGTGCAAAGGCCCTCCTGGCCACGACTGCCACCTGCTCTTCGAACAGGAGTCGTGAGTCCAGGAGAACCCCCAAGTTACGCACCGGGTCTGTCTGGGGTAGTGCAACCCCGTCAAGAACCAAAGATGACAAAGTCCTAGATCTTGAGGCTCCCCGTATCCCCGTTTTAACTTTCTCTAGTTTTTTCCCAGAGCAGTTTTCTAGCAACCACCCACTCCACTACTTAACTAGCAACTTCCCCGTTTCTCCTCCTTCCCCCCACCTTCCCACCGGCATCTCACTGGGAAAGAGATAAGAAGGGAATTGGCTGACTTAGTTTGGTGTGTGCTTCAACCTCTTCATGGTTTTTTTGGGACCCTGACTGTCATCCCTCTGTGTAGATGTTGAATGATGTGTCTCCCTCTGGGACTTCTGCTCCACCCCTTCCAGTCTGGGCTTCCCCAAGGCCTTCAGGCATCTCTGCAGGCAGCTGTCCCCGTCTGCCTTGGGTTTGGAGTGAAGCACGTTCCTCTGTCTGAGTCCTCGCTTCTCTTCTCCTCTTCCCCTCTCCCAGGGAAGCCTCCAGCCAGCATCCTCACCGCTCTTCTCCCTCTGGGGCCAGCCCACTCTGATGACCCAGCAGGCTCACAGGGATGCCTCCCTCCAGCCACCAAGTTCCTGCACAGTCTCTTCAAAGGCACTAACTGCCTTAATGCCTCCAGGTTGCCTAGGGTCAAACATGGAAACGCGTCTCTCCATCTTTCTTTTCTCTCTCTTTCTCTCTCTCTCTCTCTCTCAAACTGGCAGCATCTCCCCCAGCAACTTAGGAGGTTGGGTTTCCCCCATCACCTATATACTAGGCTTGGTCAATGAGAATGCTGCTTCCATCTGCCCCCCCATCTGCTCTCCTGACACCACAGTTGCACTTACCTGAGCTGCTGCTCCCCATTTTTTCTCTTCCTCTGCTGAGCCATGCCCACCCAGTGGCAGCCACTCTGGCCCCTAAACCCATAAGCCACAACAATAATTCACTACTTTGCCTTGCTGTACAATGGATTCTATCAGTGACTTTCTGGAACAAAGCTCCAGACCAGATCCTAGCATGCCATTGATCCATTCAGATATTATATATTTCCACTGTTGGGTGATAACTAAGTTACATGCAGGAAGTAGGAACTTAGTAAGTTTTTCACTTTGCAGGTTTTTTTGTTCAGACCATCAAATATGAGTAGGAAGCCTAATTTTGGAGAAAGTTCAATATTTTGTTTAGTTATGTATGACATTTCATTAAACACTTTCTTCCAAAAATCTAAAACTTTATCACATGCCCACCAGAGGTGAAAAAATATTCCCTTTAATTTACAGCCTCACAGCAACCCACTGAATATTTAGAAGATATTTGTTAGATTCTTGTTGGACTCTGATGCCACTGATACATTTCCTGAATGGATGCTAATAAGAATCCCTCATGCTGCCAGAGAAAGTGCCAAAGATTATCATCTCATCGTTTCTCTACATCAAAGTCTCAGGTTCTTTTAGACCTGTGGCAGATTCACCATCATCTATTTCAAATAAAAACTGATACATTTTTGAAATGATTTATTTTGTTGACTTATTTAAAAGACTTCATCAGCCACCCATCTTATGTACCATAATCCTGGCTCACAAAGAAATGATACAAAGATTACAAAGCCATAAAACCATAATCAAAACTCCTGGTGCCTCAAAAGTATCATTCCTCTACATCAGTGTTTCTCAACCCTAGCAACTTGAAGCTGTGTGGACTTCACCTCCCAGAAAACACTGCCCTACATGTTAACATTCCACTTTACTGGGGTTTAGCCTTATTCTACCCAATGCTCGGGAAGGTCTTTCTTAAGACTAGGAGGGTAGGAGCCTGCCAGATCCCAGGGGGAAAGGTGTTTCACAAGGCAGGGGCTGCTATGGAGAAGGTGCACTTCCTGGGTCCCACAGGATGACAACATTTAAGGGAAAGAACCTGGAGTTGCTCCCACCCATCCAGTCTGGTGGCACAGGCAGACACCCTCAAGGAGAGGTGGTTGCACCAATAGCCTGGCCTCATTGCATCAGAAAGAAAATGGGAACCAGTGCAACTCATGGAGAAACAGTGTAACATGGGCAAACTGTGGAGCACCAGATTTATCTTCAGGTTTAATAATATATAACAATTTTTCAAAAAGAAAGATGTCTATTTGTAATCTCTGTCACTTTTATTGTAATACTGAATTGATCTGACACCATACCATGACACCATGGCACTTCCTGTTCTAATTGTGGTTCAACTCACTCTCTTTTGATGGTTTCAGTTGTATGGCTCTGTATTGAAATTTAGATATGTTATCAATGGGTTTAAAGGAGAAATGCCTGGAATAAGTCTTGAAAACCTTTTTCTCCATATTTGGCCCTTTACTCATTATGGAGCTCATTTATTTTATGAAGATCTGCTGGGGAGAGAAGGGACAAGTTTAAATGCTTACCCCAAAATTGAATATCTTCCATTGGAGCTCAGGGTTTTGTGGAATCTTCTATTATAAGAGGAATAAAGTACCATCTGAGCTGCTTGATAATGTATTTTTAAGCAGGGAATGCCCCATCCTCCTTTATCTTGTGACAAGGCAAAGAATGTTTCTTTTTATTCTATAGTAACATTGATTTTTTAAAAAAATAATAAAATTTGTTTTTAACAATTGGATAGAGTTTTGTCAGGAATATCCATCAGAAGAGTTTGAAATAGATACTTCAGTTTTGGAAATGCCATAATCTTTATTGCTGCTATATGGGCTAAAATACTTAGATAAGTTTTGTCCTATCTTTTCACATCCTTCCTTATTTTTTTTTCCATACAGGGCTGTAATTATTATTGAATAGCTTATTTAAATTCTTCAATATATGAATTCTTACATATTTAAAAGTTTTGCATTGAAGGGGAATGTTTAAAATATTGGAACTTTTTTTGTTGTTTTTGCTTATGAGGCAATGTACGAATGTTAACTATTGTAGATTTTTAAAACTTTTAAAATGACTTTTAAGCTGAAGGCTTCGATGAAGTTCTTTTTTTTAATAAAGTGGGAAGAGTGTGTTGCATTAGAAAGGGGCATGATGATATCATCAGCAAATAAAATAGGTAATTTGCACCCTCTACATTAATCCCCTGGATTTTATTATTTGCACATAGTGAGACAGCTAACATTTCAATAACTAAATTAAACAGTAAAGGAGAAAAGGCGGGGGGGGGGCAAATCTTTGTGTGCCTCCTTGATTTTTTTTTTTAATCACAAGAATTTTGTTGATTCTTGCTTGTGCTCTTGTAGACGGATAAGCACTGTCTATCATGTTTTGAAATTTAGAGCCAAATTTACATTTTTGTAAAACTTCTAAATGAATACTCTTTCTAATCAATTGAAGGCTTTTGTTACATCTAGAGAAGATAAGGGAAATGGAAATAAATTTCTTTTGCAGAAATGGAGTATGTACTCCATACTACAGCTGGTCCAGAATGCAGCTGCGCAGGCTATTTTTGGAGCCCCAAGAAGGGCCCATGTAATGCCGTTGCTCCGCGAGCTGCATTGGGTACCAGTCTGCTTCTGGGCCCAATTCAAGGTGTTGGTTACCACCTTTAAAGCCCTACATGGCATGGGACCAGGTTACCTAATGGACTGCCTCTTCCCCATGACTTCAACCCGTCCCACTCGATCACACACAGAGGGCATGCTTCGGACCCCTGCACTAAAATAACTTTGATTAGTGGGGTCCAGAAGGTGGGCCTTCTCTGCGGTAGCCCCCGCACTCTGGAATATTCTGCCCCCAGAGGTGCGATTGGCCCTCTCACTCCTGGCCTTCTGGAGGGCTTTGAAGACCTGGTTCTGCCACTTGGCCTGGAATGGGGAGGGAATACTTCAAGCGTGGGGATGGTTAGTCCCATAGAGGCCTGCTGTCTTCAGCCCCAGATCCTTCATCTTCTTGGACTCTCTTCCTCTTTTTTAGTAATGCTTTTTAAGTTTTTATGTTTTATATATTTATACGTATTTATGGTTTTAATGTTTTGTGTGAACTGCCCAGAGTCCCCCATGGGGGGAGATGGGTGGGGGAGAAATCTAATAAATAAATAAATAAATAAATAAATAAATAAAAACTTTCTGATAGAGCTAGATATATTCTGTTTGGGAATAAATCCAGATTGATCTGGACGTTTAATTCTACCTATGATTAATTTGAGATGATTAATAAATAATTTGGAGTATAATTTATAATTAGTTTTAGATTATGAGATTATATAGATGACTATATAAAATACCTTCCTGTGGGTGTTTTCCTGACTTTAAAATAAGTGTAATTTTAGATCTTTGCCATGAACCATGGAGATTCTCCTCTTGATGATTACATGTTTGTAAAAATTCGGGACGTGGAATATTCTCAAATCATATATAAAACTATAAAACCCAGATGATGAATCAGGTGACTTCTTATTTTTTAAATTTTGAAAAACTGCTATTAATTCAGATTCTGTCAATGGTAAGTCTAGGTAGTGAATATCTTGCATGGATAAAAGTGGTAACTCCAATGTTTTTTCTTTAAAAAAACCCAATTTTCCATGAAATAAGTTGGAACTGACACAAGTAAATGGCTTCCAGCATTCTTTATTCCATAGTCCATAAAGCAATCCATGAACTTTGCTTTTCATGGATGACTTAGTACATTCTTGTAGATAATAAAACAAATTAAACTGGCACGGACATAATTATTGGAACCCTAACCTAATATTTCATAGCACACCCTTTTGAGGCAGTAACCCCCGAGTGCTTTCTGTAGCTCTAAATAAGACTTCTACACTTTTCAACTGGCAATTTGTCCCACTCTTCTTGAGCAAACTACTGCAATTGTATTAGGTTTCACCAGTTCCTTCTTCCAACTGTGAGTTTCAGCTCTTTCCACCACATTCCTTTGGATGTGTATTCTCCATTGTGTGCCTGCTGACTCTCTTGTAATCCCTTCCTCTCCAATCTCCCCACTCTGCAAGGGGGGAAAAAAGAAGACAGGTCAGGCACAGGACAACATGTACCGACTGTAATGGCAATCACGTGACTGAGGGATATTGCAAAGACCATAAATGTGGGCATGGGTGGTAAAGTTATTTTTACAGCACTGTTTTGTAATGTCTGTCCATGCACACCTGCATTCAAAAAACCAGGAACAGTCTTTGAAGTTACTACAGAAGTCTTTCAAAGGACACTGCTGCTGTAATAATCTTGGGGAGGACACTTTGTTTGCATTAATACAGTTTGTTAGGTATTTCTTTTGAATGCTTTGCACATCCATAATATTCTGCAGTAATAGTGGTTCCTTCAACACTAAAACGTCTAATTCAATAATTTTGTCAATCTTCTTATTCCTTACACTGAACAAGTCTATTGTCACACTTACAATAGGCACCTTTCCTTGTCCTCTCCTTCATCTGGGAAGATGAAGAGTGTGGGTAGAATTGAAGCTTTCTTCTGCAGAACACTTATTTAAAGAAAAAAGAGAAAGAAAAATTGGTGATACCATTGCCTGGTAAGAAAGCAGTTGCTCTTCCAAATTCCTTGCCCATCTTTCTTAAGGATGCTAGCTTCAAACCTGCTTGTTGCTTATGACAGCTTGTGCAGGGCCATGTTTACAGTATTACCTTTAATCTTGGGATCTAGCTGTGGTTCCAAATCCTGGGTTGGAAGATAGCAAATATTTGGATTTCAGAATCTTTCAATGGTTTCTTATGGTTCTTTGGAATGAATCAGTGTATTGCAATGAGCACAAACTGTGGTACGTATTCCCAATGGTGGTGTGCTGCTTATGAAATGCTTATGAAATGCTCTCCCTGGTTGATTCTGAAGTGTTTCCAGCTTCAAGTAAAGCCCTGTTTTCCCCCAAGACACATTTTATCTGTACTTTTTATGTGGTTCTTTACTGTTGCTTTACTATTTAGAGTTCTCTGGATTTCCTGTTTTATCTCTCCTGAAAATATTTTTTAATTGTGGAAGATAGAACTCATAAGTTCTTAACATAAAAACATTTCCCACTTTGACTGGCAGATGTCCTCTAAAGCTTCAGGAAGAGATTTTCTGTGCTATTTGCAGTCTTTTTTATGTACTAAGGATAGAGTACAGTCCTTAGAGCCCCTTCCCTTCCCTTCCCTTCCCTTCCCTTCCCTTCCCTTCCCTTCCCTTCCCTTCCCTTCCCTTCCCTTCCCTTCCCTCAAACTCTTCTGTTTTTGCAGCTGTGGAACCAGCTGTTCTCCTATATCAACTCTTTCCAGCTCTGGAAATAAGAATTTCCATGAGGCAATTAATTAATTCTGGTTATAGTGCTTTCATACTGTATGGCTGGTTACCTTCTGCAACCTGCTGTCCTTCTACACCCTTAACAAGTTAGCCATACTAACGTATGTTGACCTACCAGCCGGTATCTCATAGTGCTATTAATGTCATTCTTGAATTTCAGCCATCATGCTGTATTTATATTTGGATATTACAGCTGATGCTTTAAGCTATTGTAGGGAAATAATTTAAATAGAAACAAATGCAGCGATCTAAGCAATTTCTGAATGTGAGAAAATTCTTATCTCCTAATAAATGTTAAGGAACCAAGCAACTGAAATATCTGATCCAATACAAGTGGATACTAGCAAAAATTGAAAGAATAAAAAGTATGTTGCACTATGCATCAACATAATCTAAGCAGTATCTACTTATGTGATTTGTTCTAATTGGAAAATTAAATGAGAAAATTAAAACTAATCCAAGTTTTATTAAGGCTTTAAACATGCTCACAACTAAGATTTATGGACAGTGGTGGAATCTGCTTTTCAGTAAAGCTAAACTAAAGTCTCCCTACTGAACTTAGCTAATTTTTAAAAAATAAATATAATTGGTTCTGATAAGACATGGATAGGAGACCAACAGGAAATTCCACATTTCGGCAAATGGAAGCATTCACTGATCTTGGATGATCTTAAAAAACTGGCTGATCAGAGTCAGAGCCAGTTAGTATTTGGAAGGGAAACCACCAAAAAAATCCTAGCACTACAGGCTAGATTGGGAAACTAAAATGTCAGTGGCAAATCACTGCCATATACAGTTGCCAAGAAAACTTCATGGATAGTTTCTTCCATGTATTCACCAGGAGTCAAGTTCAACTCAAGGGGAATCTTAAAGGAGCTAAAACTGGCCTTCATGAGAACCAACCAGTAATAACAGCTATCGTAGTTCAAGCCTCTCCATCTTAATTGATCTTTTTCCTCCAGAGTAAAGTGTTGAGTTGTTCAGAGGTCTCCAGTTTGAGAGTTTCCAAAATCCACTGGGTGAAACTTGTGGCTTTTGCTACCTTTGATTTGTTTTATTTTTGATTTATCTTTTCATAGCAAAAAATGGGAAAAGAATAAAGGTAGATCTACTCCAGAACAGGTATACATTTCTAGTCCTTTTGAGAATCTGATGGAAAGTGTATGGCAATGGTGGGGACATACTGTAGGCTGTTTTAGATCTTTTCACATCCCTTTTGTGGTTTTGATAAGAGGATGATTTCCTCTTCTAAAATCAGAATCCTTTAACAGTTCTGAAATGGGGAAAATGAGAGAAGATTTAGAAAAGCAAACTTAACATGCCAAGTATTCTTTTTGGGAAGGACTTTAGTTTCTTAACTTACCATAACAGATACAAGATGAGATTTCTGAATGTAGAGCAGACCATTATTTGGTGGTAGTAAGAATGGAGCTCTGGGAAAAATGAATATTGAAGAAAAAGATCCATGTGAAAGGAGAATGACTGCAGGAGGAGAAAGTGTGAGTCCGCTATGAAAAAGTATTAGAAGTTAGATTAAGTTCCCAACAAATGAGTGGGAAGTGGGAAGTGGGAAGGAAAGAAGCTGCAGAACCTGCATGGAACAGAGGGAAAAGCATGATGTTACAGAGTGCCACAAAAGTGTGTGGAATTAAACAGAAGTATGAAAAAGAATGCTTGGTGGAATGCTAAAAGAAAGAAGCTATAGATAAGTAAAATTTTCATACAAAATAATGATTGCTGCAAAAAGTAAGGATGAGAGAAATATCTTGATTAATACGTAGACCAAGAAAAACATAGTTGCAAGGCATATGTTCAAAGGAATTGTTAAGATTAAAAGTGACAGAGAAAATGCAGAGTGATTTTGATGGAAATAAAGCATTGTCCTGGACATGGGTGAGGAGGGATAAACAAGGAGCTTCTAACTTAAAAGCAAAACTGATGAAACAGTTTGGGATGAAAGTGAAAGGAAGAAATACTGGAAGAGGTATTTTACAATTGGTATGGAATTGTCAGTTTGATGCAGAAGAATGGAACTGAATTGCTGTTAGTGTTAGTGTCCAAGGGAAGAAAAATGATGAAAAGGAATGTTGGGGGGGAAATGCTAAGGCTGCAGGTATTATGTAGTGTAACTGGAGACATGTATTTATTAATTTAGATTTGGGTTTTGATGCTGCCCTCCTCCAACTGAGAAATGTTAGAAAATGGATATAGCTTGTTCATTAAGTGCCAGTATGATTTAACATGTGAGTTTAATGTATGCATGAAGGCTGCTTCGGTGCCTGACAGTTGGAAGAATGTTAAAGGGGAAAAAGTAGCCATCATCAATGCACGGAGGATTAGTTAGTTAAGTGTGCCTGAAAAGATATTGGGCAGAATTATGATTGAAAAGGTATGGCTGGTTGAGGAATTCTGGGAGTTGAAGTCCACACATCTCCAAGTTGTCAAGATTGAGAAACACTGATCCACAATATTTCTTACTCCATTTCTGCCCTTTGCATTCTTATATATCCCCAGCATGATGGGTGTCTACGTCAGTCTGTATGTATTGCTTCTGAACGTACTTTTGGACCTCATTTTTTCTTTGCCTTCACTCTCCTTGGCATCACTTGTCCTCACTGTATTTAATCAGATTATTGATGACATTGCCATGCGGATTGTTGCACCATAATATTACAGAGGACATAAAATGGGATAAAGAGCAGGAAAATGAACTTGGCCTCATGAGGATGTTAAAAAAACAAGTTCCACAAAAATGCTTTTAAAATCTTTCAACAAGCCATACAGTTTCTTCTCTTCTTTGCTCTTTTTTATACTCTGATGAGAAGAAGTTATTAGAGTGTGTAATTCAAGTTCCCAATAGATAGGTCTCCAAGATTAACTCTGGATCACTGTGAGTTTTCAACGATGGTGAAAGTCATGTCACAAACATCTTCAGTCCAGAAAGGGCAGGTTTCCAGCATGATTAAGAGGTAATGGGATAGGCTGTTTTTCCCTGGACTCTGTCTGACTGTGCTAAGGTAGAAAAGTCTTTTGATTCACTTTTGTAATCAAGCAGAAATAGCTAGCAGGAAGGGGAATTATAGATGAATTTTCCTAGTTACTTCCTTATAAAGTTGTAGCAGCACTGAAATGTTGATGGAACTGGAAAATAGGAGGGGAATCAGAAATAAGCTCTACTTGGTTCTTTTTCAAGTAAACTGTACATATTCCTTTAAAAAGCATTAATTGGGATTCAAAGAAATCTGTATATGAAACAAATGAAAACGTCGTGAACCTTGTTCACGACGTAGGGATATTCAAATGTCATCTTAAAAGTGAACCAATTCAAATTCTGTGCCAAGAAATTGGCATCTGGTAGATAATAGGGGATATACAATTAGTGACCCCTTCATGGATCACTGCCTTGTCGTGGCGAAGGGGCTTGCGTAACTCAGTGAAGCCATGAGCTATACCGTGCAGGGCCACCCAAGACAGGTCATGACAGAGAGTTCTGACAAAATGTGGTCCACTGGAGAAGGAAATGGCAACCCACTCCAGTATCCTTGCCAAGAAAACCCCATGGACAATGTCAAAAGGCTAAAAGATATGATGCCGGAAGATGAACCCCTCAGGTCGGAAGGTGTCCAATATGCTACTGGGGAAGAGCGGAGGGCAATTCCAAGTAGCTCCAGAAAGAGTGAAGCGGCTGGGCCAAAGCCGAAAGGACGTTCAGCTGTGGATGTATCTGGAAGCGAAAACAAGGTCCAATGCTTTAAAGAATGTAAGATCTATGAACCAAGGCAAGCTGGGTGTGGTCAGAGATGAGATGACTGCAGCCATGAAATTAAAAGACGCTTGCTCCTTGGGAGGAAAGCTATGGCAAACCTAGATAGCATATTAAAAAGCAGAGACGTCACCTTGCCGACAAAGATCCGCATTGTCAAAGCTATGGTTTTTCCAGTAGTAATGTATGGCTGTGAGAGCTGGACCATAAAGAAGGCTGAGTGCCGAAGAATTGATGCCTTTGAACTGTGGTGCTGGAGAAGACTCTTGAGAGTCCCCTGGACTGCTAGGAGGTCAAACCAGTCAATCTTAAAGGAAATCAACCCTGATTGCTCATTGGAAGGATTGATAATGAAGCTCAAGCTCAGATACTTTGGTCACCTAATGCGAAGAGAGGAGTCTTTGGAAAAGACCCTGATGCTGGGAAAGATTGAAGGCAAAAGGAGAAGAGGATGGCAGAGGATGAGATGGTTAGATAGCATCACTGAAGCAATGAGCATGAAACTGAGCAAACTCAGGGAGCCTGTGAAGGGCAGGAAGGTCTGGCACGATATGGTTCATGGGGTCATGAAGAGTCGGACATGACTTAACGACTGAACAACAACAACAATTAGTGATCCCAAGACCTTATATGGTATGGCATCCCAAAGAAAAACTTGGATGTAGTCTCAAAGCCTTTCCTGAGATTTGATTAATATGCTCAGTACTCAGAGTGATAAAGATTCAGGAGATGATTGTGTAAACAGCGAGCTCCTGTATTACAGTACTGGCTGTATTATATTGGCAGACACTGGCCACATCATTAATTCAAAGAAAGACAGCTTGGGGATAAAAGAGAATATTTATACTCTAATGTACTAGGGATATGTTGATTTTCAGAAGGGAAATGATTAAATTGCTGGAATTCTTGCAACCTTATCTCTTTTCTCAATAAAAGAGACTGTAAGATTCATGTTTGGAAAAATGTTACTTTTGGTTCAGGCAGATGTCAAAGAGCCTGTTGTAATTTTCGGTAAGTAGAAAATTATTACATAAATTGAAATTAAGCTTGCCAGCTAAATATAATCAATGCAGTTTAATTTTGAAGACATTTAATTTTATATTAAGTTAAAGCCAACTTACTTTTTATCTTTGCATTTCCCACTTTTGCCACGATGTCTGCAGGGGGCTACTTTGCAGATAGATGATTATGTGGTGGTTCAGAGAGCTTAAAGTAATGGTATTACCTACATAAAAGGGAAAAAATGAAATTGCTGGATTAGGATAGATTGACCAGCAGTTAAGACTTGCAATAAAATGTGCCCCTGTACAGTGTCCCTGCAAATCATATCAAGAATGCTCAGTTCTCGGTGGGGAATTGATCTTGAACAGGATTATTTCCTTAGCTATTTTCTTCTGAAGAATGCTTTGTACTTCAGGCCTAAGGATCATTCAGACACGCTGACATCTTCTGGGCAATTAAATCTAATCAGTTCTCACCGCTTGAGATCATTAATAGAAGTGATAACAAAACATAAGTAATACCAATAGTACCATTTATGAATATTCAGACAACTGCCCAGAGTTAGGTTGGGTGGCCTTATAAATTTGATTTATAAATAATAAATAACCTGAGTCACATCTGGCTCATTTGACTTTTCTCCCTAGTTGATCTAATATAGCTCATATTTCTACAACAGCAATGAGATCATCTTTATAATGGCTTGGTGACACCAGAAGATGCTAGAAGTCACTTGTGGAGAAATGGCCTACATCTAGATTAAATCCACTGCTGCTTTGAATGTTCCCATTCAAAGCAAAGATGGCCTGGTTAGCAAGCCAATCCAGCTATCACAGTAGCGATCTGCTTCCACAATGTCTCTTCTCTTGCTCGTTCAAGTCCGCTATCTCAGCCTCTTTTTGCAGGGACACTCTATCCCTGACATGAATCTGGGATGCAGCTGGAATACTGGCTTTGCTTTGATAGCAGGGTTAGGGTTAGGTTATTCCTGATCCTCCTTTTGTCGGCCCTCTTCTGGATGATAGCAACTGTAGATGCCTTCCCTGGCATATTTTTTCCTCCTTTTATGATGAGGATAAATCATGATTGTGTGTACCACTTTTTCTCTTCTCTGTGATAAATATTGCTTTTGATAAACCTGCTCCCTGCTGAATGAACACTAGAGAATTGCTGACACGTTCTACATAGGCGGTGCATGTCCCCAGTGGTTGAACAATTTGAGGGAGAAAATCCTTTCCTTTAGTAGCGAGGAAACAAACAAAAAAATTCATTTAAGTGTTTTTGTTCTTACTTATTGGGAATAATGATTTTCTTGATAACCTAAATGTCGTGCTCTATGTAGAATTTGTCACGGACAGAATGCGTAGGAGGAGTATGGACTCTCAATCTGAGTCTGGAATAGGAACGTTGACCCAAAATATAAAAAATGTCCAGGATCCAAACTCCAAGATAGAGAGATAAATGTTCAATATTTATATTTATTTCTACATATTGCACGTCAGGAGAAGATGGTTTATTAGCTGCTTGGAAAATGTAACTGCTTATTTGGTTTCGACATGTAAGATTCTGGGAGGCAAATTTGGGATAGGAGATAAACAGAAAGTGCTGAAAGTTATGGCTCTTCGGCTACAGTTCCAAAGCCCTCCCTTCCTTCCTTCCTTCCTTCCCTCCCTCCCTCCCTCCTTCCCTCCTATTATCAAATTATTTGCATACTACTTCTCATGTGTATAAATTCTGAAGTGATTTCAAAGAGGGCACAATGCTCTAAAATATTTGGGGCAATTAGTGGCCAAAGGAAACCAAATAATATACTGTATATACAGTGTCTGTCTGTCTGTCTGTCTATCTTAAAAGAGACTTAAAAAGCCCCAGCATGGAAACCTGTCACAGAGAGATCATTTCACACGACAGGCCCCACGAACAGAAAGTCTTCTAGTCAGCCATTTGCTGGCATCATTTTGAGAAGTAGTGTGCAATTTGCTTCTCAGAGGTCTCCCTTTCTCATTCCTACCCTTATTTTTGAAAACAAAACAAAAGGGAAGGGAAGGAATCATAACTTGAATTTGTTGGATATATCATACCTGTCCATCCTGAGTCTTCTGGAGTGGGCAGCTATATTAAATCAAAATATTAAATTGTTTCTTTAATGGTGCAAAATAGAGGAAGGATCACCCTTTGTCCCACTTTCCATCTCTATTCTGCTGCTATTATGTACATAAATGGGTTAGGCCTGGAATAATCAAAGGCCCCTCCCTTTGTAATGTCCACACTAATTATCTGCCATATTGTTTCCAGTGGCTCTGCAAAGTTCTGTGCTTTTGATATAGATATATAGATAATGTAAACTAGTTTTTTTGTCTCTGTCTTTTTTTTTTTTTTTGGTCTGCTTTTTGTCCTGTTTTTGACAGTTAGCTATTTTGGGGGGTTTTTTTGCTGATGTTTCATAAATAAAATCAAGCTATATTTTTGTTAGCTGAGCTGAGTGGTGTGTGCACTTCCCCGATCCACATATAGGGACTGCCTGGGAGTGTGCTGGGTTCAAACTAAACTGGCAATTACCTATGGTAATTTTCCAATAGAAGTTTCCCACTGAAATTCAGTGGGGTGCTGGAGGGGTCCAAATAGGTGCCGGGCTTCATGCAGTCTACTGCCTTCCCTTGTATTCAGGGCTTCTTTTACTTTGGTCTCATTTGGACTTGTGCATCTTATTTTACCTGGTCAGCAGAAGCAACTGGGACTCAAATAAGGGGCCTTTCTTTCTGTGTTCCACAATCCACTAGTGCAGTGTTGTCCAAACTTGGCCACCTTAAGATGAGTGGACTTCAACTCCCAGAATTCCCCAGCTGGCTGAGGAATTCTGGGAGTTGAAGTCCACTCATCTTAAAGTGGCCAAGTTTGGACAACACTGCACTAGAGTGAGCCCCAGGGGAAGGAAGGCTGAAACAGCTATTTGATCCTCTCATGTTTCCATCAGAGAAGTCAGGCTTTTGGTTTCTTAGGTCTGGTATTCTCATAACACTTGTAAATCGGGTCTGGATCTTTCTTGGAGAAAGATGGTTCTCCTTATGCTTCAGGCCCTAGTTCCCTGTTTATTTTTCAGTCTATCTTCTGCCTGCCTTTACCAGGTATCCCAATATTTCCAAGGTATTTACTAAAAGGTTAAGCATAATTTAAGTAGAGGTTGTATTAAGCAACCAGAAATGGGGCTGACTTTTGCAGAAAGCTAACACTGAACTTTGATTGTAGAGAGGTAGTCTAATTAACCTGTATTGTGGCAAGATTTGTCTCAACATTTCCTTACATCCTCTTAGCTCATGGGAGGCATTGGCTGACTTAGAGTTCTGAAGGTCAGGACAAGATCCAATTTTCAGATCTGAACTATGGACAGCTACTGAATGAGAATGGAGACAAGTGACAAGGCTGAATATCTCAGAGGTTGATAGAGTTGTTATTGTCCAGGCGTGTCTTTTGTGAAGATCCAAGAGCTAGGCTGGGCAGATAAAGGCACTCCAGTGACTAGGAATGATTTCCTGTCATGGATGCTGTCTAGCCTAAAACTCTTGAGGACCTTCACACATGATAGGGAGCCAGGCACACAGGTGAGAGCATTCAGTTCAGCCTATAGCAACTTAAGAACTTTCCATTACCACACACCACAGTTCTGGCTGCCCATATTCCAGTGCTAACAATTATAAAATGCTGAACTACAACTGGGGAGCCCCAAGGCCAAATCCATATTTGGCCATGAAATTCACCAGACCAGGTAGAACCCATCAGACCCAACCACCTGACAGGTTTCTTGGAAGGATCAAAAGGAAAGTAAGAGAACTATATACAGTATGAAACATCTGCAAGAAAGAGGAGATATAACTTTAATAAGTGAAAATAGAAATATTTGCACTGAGGTCACAGAAAGTTCAGGTAAGAGGTTTGTAGTTTGTAGTTTAACCACATCCTTTCTGCTCTATCAGAAACTGTTCTCACTCAACCGAGACATGATACCATCTCAGCCCCTGCTTTCCGAAGATACAGCTTCCATGTTTTGAATTTTTGCTGACTGAAACGCTCAAACACATCATTTTTCAAAAAATAAGAGACACTATGAGATACATACAACTCCACATATATTAGAATGCAAATAAATAATTTGCTACATGAATTAGTGGTTCGGATAACTTAGAGACAGCTGCCTGTTTTCATTTTCCACTCTACCACCACCTGCAGAGTAGGCAGACTGATCAGATGATGTTAGCAAGATTCCAAGGTATTTACTAAAAGGTTAAGCATAATTTAAGTAGAGGTTGTATTAAGCAACCAGAAATGGGGCTGACTTTTGCAGAAAGCTAACATTGAACTTTGATTGTAGAGAGGTAGTCTAATTAACCTGTGTTGTGGCAAAAATCGAGTTGAGTGGCATCTTAAAGACTAACATTTTTATTATGGCATACATGTTTGTGGATTATAAAATGAATAGAATATGTTCTCAAAATACTGTATGTTATCCTGAGATAGGATCATTATACAGACACAGCCTTCATATAAATACTTTTGCATTAGGCAAAATTGAAATGCTGATTATATATGCGCGTGTGCGTATGTGTGTATGAGGGCGAGAGAGAGAGAGAGAAAGTGTATTAGAGGATGTACTTAATCAAACTGCACTAAATTAAACAATTTTTAAACAAGGCTATAATCATTTGATGAAATATATTTGAATAGATAACCTGAGGCTACACTCTCTGTTTTTGGAATATATTTTAAAATTAGAAGAATAAGAGAAATGTTTCCAGTGGTAAATAGGAAATTAAGTCCCACTTTATTTTAATCAAAGTATAATCAGTTTGTAGTGATGGATTTCAAATTTAGCCTATGTAAAACAAAATAAAACAGAGAAAATATAACAATATATAATCATAGCATAAAACTTATAGAACTCTCCTTTCCCTGGAAATTTACTAGAAAGCTTTAAGTCTTTCTTCTGTGGGGGGAATGGTAGCAACCAGGATTAAGCTGGGTATCAATAAATCTGTGGCATAGAAAAAGAATATAAGAACTATTTTGATTAACCAGGCTGAACTCTAGGTTCCTGGAAGCTAAACATTGGATGTAAAGACTGGGAAGATCTTTGGTCCCCTCTCAATTGGATAACTATAATGTGCTCTACATGGAGCTGCCCTGCAGACTACTAAGAAGCTACAGCTGGCTCAGAATGCAGTGGTGCAGGCAGTGATGGGTGAGTCACTGCTTCACAAGCTGCACTAGTTGTCCGCTGGTTTTTGGGTGCCATTCAAGGTGCTGGTTATCACTTCTAAAGTCCTGCATGGCATAGGGCCTGAATTCTTGAGGGACTACCTGTCTCCATATCTTTCTACCCACCTGGCGAGATCGGCTAGGGTGGGCACATACCAGGTCCCATCAATTAAGCAGTATCATCTTGTGGGACCTACAAAGTGTCCCATCTCAGTGATGGCTCATGCCCTATAGAATGATACCCCCCCCCCGAGATTCGTACTGTGCCCAACCTTTTGACTTTCCATAAACTGATTAAGACCTGGTTGTTCTCCCTGGCCCTGGGCTAGGATGGTGGTTGAGCCCCTTTGGTTGACTTTTTTGCTGGTTGAATTTTTGGTGTTTGGTCTCCAGTGAGTTGCCTTCTTTTTCCTTGATATATTTTGTTTCAATTTTTATCTGCAAGCTGCCCAGGGTCGCTATGAAGTTGGGTGGCCTCGAAATTAAAACAATAAATAATCAAATAAAATATCCTGTTGTTTGTGCTCAACTCCTGATAAAGGTAAAGACTTGAGTTGAACTCAATTTCTGGTGACTTCATGGACACATTCATGTAGTTTTCTTTGCAACAATATATGGGTTTGCAATTCTCTTCTCTTGGGAAGGTTTCCCAACTTTCTAATCTAATCTACAGCCCTAATATTTCCTGATGAGTTTCTCACTGAGTATTGTACTAGTCCACCTCTGCTTAATTTTTCAAGATCATCCGAGATTGGTTAGACTAGATAGAATGAATCTGTTTACTGTGGAGCAGTTGCACAGCAATTATTCAAAAAGGTTTATCCAAAAATTTACGCCAGTATTATTATATTTTCCAAATATTTCTTATATTCAGCATGGCTTGGGCTAAAATAATAAAAGATTGGGAACTATAAACATGAATGATCCAGTCAGAGTTAAACAAGTTTATGTCCTATTGATTGTAAAGGAAAGATTCATCATGGAGTTAAATTTCTCCCATTTGGGAAAAGAGGATTAAAATGCTTAACTTTTATCTGAACATGCTGTAAAGTTGCAAAGCTTTAACGCAACAGGGTATAAGACAAACCCTATTAAAATTAAACAGGTTTTGCACCAAGCCTTAATGCGTTAGTTGACATCAATCATTATATGGATATTATATAACAATCAACAGTCTCCTGGCTCATCCTTGAAGGTAACTAGAACAATGTACCTTTATGATTCAGCATTATACTTTTTTCTGTTACTTGGTTTACTTGTCAGTTAGCCTAGTACTGAATTCCTTTATGTGCTTCTTTCATTGTTTTCCCTTCATCTTGTTTTTTCTAGACAGAACAACAAGAAATTGACCCTGAAACCTCAGCATCAAGCAATGATCAAAAACTATTTACAACAGATCCTACATTAGATGAGAGACTTGTTTTCACACCTTCCCATGTAAACACTGTTTCTGGGGCTGTTGAAAATTCTGCTTTGCAAAAGCTCCACAGGAAAACTGGATCTCCGATGGGCAAAGTAACTTTGGAAAACACTGTTGCTCTTTATGGAAGTGATGGGACTCATGAGGCTGATGAGCAGAAGCCAGACTGGAACCAAGCTCCTCATCTCCCAACGGTGGATAATAGGACAAGCTGTGATTACCCCAGTGCCTTATGTGATATTCCAGTGTCTATGCTTGATGTACAAATGAAAAAGGCATGCGTAGGAAAACCCCATGAGGTCAACCAAATAAAAATACTCCATGATATTCCTAGGGCTCAACATCAATCCAAAGACAATTTCCAGAGCATCTTGGAATCTGCAGGACTTAAGGACCGAGGTGCTGATTCTTCATCAATGTGTGAGCACTTCCAGAAACAACTTTTTGAGAAAGAAGACTGGGATGATGATTTCAGTTGCAGCAGCAAAGGGGGCAAGAGTTTAGCAGCTGGGACTGCTGGTGCCAAGGAGATCAGAGGACTGAAAATTATTACAGATGTAAGTGGTAGGCAGCGTGTGCCAGGAAATTTAACAGAAGATAATCAGCATGTCTCAGAATTGGCAACAGAAATGAAAGTCCATACTGATTCTAACAACTTGCTAAAAACAGATGAAGTGTGTAGCCATACATCCAAAGTCAATTCCATGACACTGCCTGAAGAACCAGGTTCCATAGGTCTGCACTCTGTCTTTCAACATAAAAAAGAGAAGCCATCTGTTCGCCTTTTAAGGAGCAATGTCCAGAAGGGAAGATATCCAGGTAAGCAGAGTGAAGCCCAGCATGATCACAATGGATCCATTCAGAAGTCTGCTTATCAGGAAGACACCGTTAAGGCTGAAGAAGCTTTCCCGTGTTGTGAACAAGAACCTACATTCAGATGTATAGATGCTCCAGACAATCCTTTAGAACCCAGCCAAAAATGTTTATTAAAACAGCTTCCTAACAGTCTCAGCCAGTTCCCTCCTACTGAACAGAATGTTAATTGGAAAAGAGGCCACACAGCGAAGCAAGCTAGCAAGTTACCACTGAAACAACGTCGAGGTCCAGTAAGCCAGTCAAGAATAAAAGACTGTCCATTGAAAGAGAATTCATCCAAAATTTTCTCTGGGAAGATTATGGATCCATTAACAAGTAAAGAGCAGACTTCTGTTATGGCAAACAGTACAAGTGCCAAGGAAGAAATTCAGGGAAAAAGAAGTAAGTCAGAACTGAATGCAAAAAGAGAAAGGAATTGTGGTATTTGTCACAATAATAGTAACAGTAAAGATTTTAAAGCTGTACCTGATGCACAGAATTACATCTACCACACTCAGGAGCATAATTCACTAATGGCCACTGAGCCTAAAGATGATTGGCAAGCACCAGAGAAAACAAGCCAGGATAAAAGTATAGAAAGAGGTAAATTGAAACCCATATTCATAGCATCATACAAAGTTAGATTTTTCACTGAGGTGCTGTTAGAAATTAACAAGAATTTTAAAACCAACACAAGCCAAAAGTGCACAGACTTTGCTGCAAGTCTGGAACCAACTGTCCTGGACTCCAAACATATCTCAAAGTTGCCACCGTACAATTCCCAACAATTAGCATCAGAGAAAAATTCCACTGCTGTGAAACATTTGAATGGGAGCATTAAAAGCTTAGATTCGGATTTGGCCGGTTCTCCATTGGAAACGAATACATTGGCAGGTTCAGACATGGTGCCGTCTTCAACTACTACCAGCACTGAGAATTGTAGCACAAGCCCAAACACTCAGAATGGTGTGATAGGCAAAAAAACAGTGCATGATCAGGATATGAATAAACTAAAAGGAGCATCGAAAAGTGGCAATGCAAACATACTGGCGATAGCCAAACATCTTGGGCAAAACGAATCCAGCCAGACTGGCATGGACGGAAGCACGGACACAAAGACAGTGTCACCATGGCAAGATAAGTATAAAGGGATAGAGGAAAACCAAAAGGCGCAAATAATACAGTCAGAGAAAGAAAGCAAAGTGTTTGTTGCATCTGATCTTGAGGAAGCTGAAGCGGAACCTTATATGAGAGCTCTAATGGATTCAGAACAGGGGCATCCTTGGCATGATAGTCATGATGAGTATCAAAAAATGGAAAGACAAAGTCAGAACAGAATTATGCCATATGAAATGGATACCAGGGAAACTGAAAAGTCAGTTGGAGATAATCTGGAAGAAGGTGAAGTGGAGCCTTACATGAGGGCACTCATTAATTCAGAACCGATGTATTCTTGGCACGACTACCCAGACTCTATGCCTCCATTCATGGATTTTTCCAATGAGCAAGCTGCTGTTCTGGTAGGAAGATTAGAGAGTGGACATACAGTTACAACCACAGACCACAATCAAAGCAGCGCATTTACAGACGGTGAGAGGCAAAATTCATCTGAGCATGGAGTGGGGACTTTAGAGAGCTCCTTGCCTTGTGCTTCTGAGAACAATTATCATTCTGAAAAAGCATTACCACAGGTCAAAACTCAGCCATGCACATTAGGAACAAATGCAGGAGATATTTGTTTAATAGAAAATGAGAGGACAACATCAGAAGAAGCTTCCAAAATCTCCAAGCCATTGTCCCCTCACAAAAGTGCTGATGACATGAAGGACGGGCAAGAAATAGTAAAGAAGATGATGTCTAAGGTGCAGTTTAAGAAACCATGTCTTAAAACAAAGGAAAATGTCTGTAACAATGCCAGCTGCATTAAGAACATCTGGAGAACAGAGACTGATTTTACACCCAAGGAAGATAAGAGAGAAGAACGGAAAATGCTACACAAAAAGGACAACAAAGGTATGTCTAGAAAGTGAGGTGGGGGCTTTTTAGTTACCTTTTTGTCAACAGTAATTCCCTGTAATAGTTCCCCCAGATATTCGGCAGAGATTCTTGCTTCCTGAGGATATTTGGAAGTAAAGATGCCAAAGACTGATTCTGAGATTCTCTCCTTGTCTTGTCTAAGGTATGGACCTTTCCAAATCCCAAATTATTTAATCAGTGAGAAACTGAGATACAACTTTTGGGTCACCAAGGGCCTTTTAGCAGTGGATCATAGGCTGCACTCCAAAATGGGTTGTTTTTAACTAACTAAATTGTTAATATGTCTTGTCCTCATTAGCGGTGTGCAAAGCATTTTAAATTCAGAACACCTTGTCTGAAATTTGCAAAAGTTGTTTCAAGGGCAAAACAGTCTATTTCATATTCAAAAAGGGACTTTGCTCCCAAATGTTGTGGAAGTTGTTTGAACTTAAAACAGCTTTTTTTCCCCTAGTTTGAAATGATCTGTTTCGAGCTCACAATATTCCCCAAATAATTAAAATAGCTGTTGAGCGTGTGGAGAACTAATGTAAACTCATAATGGGCATTTTAAATTAGAAACTTGGAATTCAGAACATCCATGCACTCTTGTTCCCCTTGTATTTAATACTCCCTCCATTTGTCATGTTAAAAATTACAACTCAGTGGCTATTTTTAGAAGAGCTGTAGAATCTGCTCCTAAGGATCTATGGGTCACCTGTGATGTAGTTGCCATTTGTTGATCAACTAACTGAGCAGTTATACTGTAACCAGAATGTCCACCTAGTTGTATAAATGTGCGCTTATAAATACAAATATGGGGTTTAGAGTTAAATGAGATATAAACTGACTTCATCAAAGCATGGGAGGTTAATTAGTCTGCAGTTCCCACAGCTTAGTTGCAAACAGGACTGGTGAGAATTTGGATGTGGGACACACATTCTGAACTTGGTCTTCTGTCTGTGAACCTCACCTCAGTAGTCTCAAAGGAGACAATTCTAGTGATCTTATCTATAATCTAGGTCAACCTTCCTCACAACCTGGTATTCTCTCGCTGTGTTGGACATAACTCCTATCATTCTTCATGGGCTGTAGTTTGGACAGCAAGAGATTAGAGAAGGTTGCTCAAGGATGACATGCAAGATTTTATTTCTTTTGAGTTAAAAAGAACACTATAAAACACCGATGTTTTCTCTATATTCAATATATTGTTAAGGAATAAATATATATACAGAGCGATAAATAGTCAATTGAAATGGCTCAAGGGATGTAGAATATCCAAGTTAATCCTCAAATGCTACTGTACATATATGTTCATCCTCAATAACTCATTTTTAAAAAAATTTCAAGCACCCAAACTGCTGAGGAAAATCCAAGCAGAACTGTTTCCTGATTTCTCTGGAAATATCAAATTATGTTGCCAGTTTGGAGAAATCCATTCAGATTCCACCATTACCTGGACAAAAGATTCTAAGCTTCTTGCTCGAGTTCACAGAAGGTAAGTAGAACCAAGGCAAGAACCCTGTATTAATGTGCTTTGTAGTGCTTTTGTGAACAGAAGGGGGGGGGTATATATTTTATAATTATTGTATTTTGTGATGGAGAAGGAGGCTGCTTTTGTCTTGTTAAACCACTCACAGATAGGGGCGTCCATGGAGCGCAGATTAAAAAATGCAGAATTATAGGACAGAGAAGACATGGCAGGCATTGCCTTTTATTTTCAATATTTATTAACTTAAGTATGCTTGATTTCTTGTTTCCAAATTCTAATGCAAACTGTAAGCACTGTTACTGTGTATGTTCATTCATACAATATTTTCAGGTCTCAGACTGATGCTCCATAGGAAGATTACGCTTAAGCCGAAGGGAGTTAATAATCATGTTATGGTTTAGAAGCGATGAATGCATGATTTGTAAGAAAATAGAAAAACGTTAATAATAGATGTATTGTTGAAGGCTTTCATGGCCGGCATATGATGGCTGGTGTGGGTCTTCCGGGCTGTGTGGCTGTGTTCTGGAAGTTTTGTTTCCTAACGTTTCGCCAGCATCTGTGACCGGCATCTTCAGAGTGCAGGAGCACAGACAGGAGCAGTTCTCTCTGTGCCCAGGGTGGTCTCTCAAGCACACTGGACACAAAATCCTATTTGAAAACACAGAGATACTGGACAACACCGACAGCCACTATACCGGGCTATACCGGGAAGCCATTGAGATTCACAAACACCAGCACAGTTTCAATAAAAAAGAGGAGAGTCTAAAAATCAACAAAACCTGGCTACCAATCCTGAAAAATACAGCCTGCAAAAGGTCAACAAACTCAGCTCAACCACCAGGACATGTGAACAGTTCACACAATGAACTTGCTAATCACCCCCAGCAGCCCCTCGTTAACAATTCAATAGAAGAAAAAAACCCCTGCCTAATCCCCAGGAAGATACACACAAATGCTGACACCAAAACAAGCAGCCACTCAGTAACTCAACCCCCCCCACACCCCCAATCCCTCCCTTTCCCCTCCCTCAGATCTCTATAAATACCCACAAAAGGGTTACATCACCCTGGGCACAGAGAGAACTGCTCCTGCTCTCTGAAGATGCCGGTCACAGGTGCTGGCGAAACGTTAGGAAACAAAACTTCCAGAACACGGCCACACAGCCCGGAAGACCCACACCAGTCATTGTTAATAATAGAGTTTTTTAGAAAATTAAATGATGTTTTAAACTGGCAGTATTTGAACTTGACTGGTAAAAGCTGTGGAACTATTGGGGTTTGGAGGACCCTAATTCTAAATATGGTGAAGAGAGGCTGACAGAGTCCAGACACACATAAGAAAACCACATTAGGTTAAGCCCAGATAATCTAGGAATTACTGGCTGGGTTCTCACATTGCTGTAAGTCTGGTTTATGTTAAGAATGGTTAGTTGAATAAGCCACAATGTATTCACATTTCTTTCTTTCTTTCATTCATTCATTCATTCATTCATTCATTCATTCATTTATATGCCACCCATCTCCCCCAGAGAGTGACTTTGGGCAGCTCACAATGAAAATCCAAAACAGTAAAAACAATGAAAATATAAATATCCATATTAAAATTAGCTAATATGCTAATAATGCTAAGCCATAAACCATGGTTTACAAACGACACTAGCTGGGTATATATTTCACTGAGCCAGAATCAAGGAAAACACAGTTTACCTTAGCACCATGTCTGAATCCAGCTGCTGAGTAGTGGAACAGACCAGACTGAACAGGAATGAACCAATAAACCAAACTCTTATTGGTTTAGTTACCTGAAAAAGGAAGGGGTTTCTCTACTTGAAAGAGGAGAACTACGTGATGACCTTGTGAGATGAATTTTTCCAGTCATGATTGAGGAATGAAAGGTGGGCATGATGTGCAAAATGGGATTTTCTTGTGCTGATGTTGGCTAGAAGTCTTTCATCCTAGTGGTGAGTAAAGTTTTAACAGAGCAGGGAGGCATAACTTGATTCTGTGCCTTGATGACTTCATTAGGTGAGGGCAGAGTTAGGCAATCTAGTGTCTTCCAGATGTTTTGGACAACAATTCTCATAATTACTGACCATTGGGTATGTTGGAAGAAGTTAACTTGCAAAACATCTGGAGGCTATAAAGAGAAGTTGGTATTACAAACTGCAGCTATCTTCTTCTGAATTGTGAAACCTTTCAGTTTGCATGCAAGGTGAAGGTATATGAGGAAGTTTGTAAAGGGAAGTGAAGCAGAAGTTCTCAGCAGTGGCATTACTGGAGGACTAGGAAATAATGATTACACATGATGATGATGGTTGACAGTCAGCCAGATGTTTAGACTGGATTTGGCATTTTTATCCACCTATCGAGTCCTTCCCAAGGACCTGGGATAGGCAGATGTTGTGTGATGGTGTTAAAGGTATCATCGCAGGATGTAAATTGCTCCAAGTAAAGCTGCCTTTTGCAATTGACTGATGGTGATGTTGTCAATGTCACCATCAGTCAATTGCTATTGTTATTGTTATTATTTTATTTAAATGTATATGTCACCTGACTCCCAGTGACTCTAGGTGGTTGTGTTGTGTGAAGCATTGGAATGAGATGTTTTGCAAAGGGCAAATGATTAAAGCCTTTTGCAATCAATCAAATCTTTACTACGGTCAAAGACCAGCATAAAGCCTTTTGCAAGGATCACATGATGCAAACCAAAAAATGCTGCTGCTTTAATGAACAGAGTTGCTTCATTCGTGTTCTCGTAAGTTGCAGAGCACTGCAGATGTGGTCAGATGCATAGCACAGCCCTACTACATAATTCTCAAGTTCAACAACAATCTGGAGAATTCCTTCCTGTGGGTTGTATGCCTTACAAATGTTTTACATTGCCAAATGAAACTTGTGCCAGGGCTGGGAAGAAAGAAAAGAAAAGCTTTCAGTTGTCTGGCTGTTTTAGATACCTATGATTTAGACATTCGTATGTTTTGATTTACATGCCTGATTTTCTGGCATGATCAAATATGATATTTTTAGTGTTCAACAGAGGGTTGCTAAGGTTTACATTTCCTTGGTTTAGACTTCAAATTGGCTTAGCAAATTACAAAGCTCATCTTAAAACTAAGGCAAGCATTAAGGTGCACAGTTCCTCCCTGGCCTTAAATCTACGCCTGAGATCACCCCATTACTTGACTGTTGCTCCAACAGAGCAATATTTTATTGCATTCCAACAGTATAGGCTTGAAGGATGGGAAAAATCTAATAAAATAAGGGGGGAGGGAGACATTTTTAAAGAATTAAAAGACAAATGCCTCTGAAAAATTAAGCAAGTTGTGTTTTGTTTTCTGAAAATATGAACCTTCAAATGTTGATGTATTTTCTAGTGCAAGAGATGACCTTCCAGTGTCTCTGGCAATAGTTCAAGCTGGGAAAAAAGACCAAGGCCTATATCTTTGCTGCTTGAAGAATATATATGGAAAAGCAACTTCAGAATTTAACCTGACCTCTGAAGGTAACATATGATGAATGATTCCTTAAACATAAAACACAACTGCAATTAACAATTTATAGGCTGTATTCTGATTATATTGCTTTTCATCCCTCTGCAGTTTTGGGACATCTTTCCAGTCTTCAGGATGTTGAAGGTAAAACTATGTGATGTTTTTTCCTATATAAACTGTTGCAGAATTATTTATTTATATTTCAAATTTGGTCACCGCCCATCTCAATAGGAAGTGACTCTGGGTGGTTTACAGTAAACAATGCAAATTATGCAAAATTATAACCAAATTGGGGTTCATTTTGCATATCCTTGACAAATTTAAGCTGGGATGCCTTAAGGTTTCACTCCAAAACACATGCTAATTATTTCCATTCTGGAACAAGAAAAATGGTATGGAATAAGATAAGACCTATCTGAGCATTTGCTGAGTATCTGCCTATCAACACTGAGCAAACTGATTCTGAAGATGAGATAGCTAATCCTGCTTTTGACTTCATCCTTAAAAAGAAGCACAGGACCTAAGATTTTTCACAATTAAGGCTCAAGGATGATACCTCATTTACTTTACATAAGCTGTGTGTCATGTGGGCAACCCACATGAAAGACAGGTAGTTTTGATTGCACCATCACAGCCATCATCTTGACTTTTTTGACCAAACCCTGAGGATACCCTTGCTTTATCTTATCCCTAGCCCCAGAGGAGGCAACCTAAAAATTGTCCTTCAATATTTCAGTTTTAAAGTAGTTCTTCCTCTGCTCTCCAGACACAATTTTGGCTATATATATAATCTATTAGGTTTAATTGATGTTGTGGTTGCTGCCTGAAGAATATACATGGAAAAGCAACTTCAGAATGTAACCTGACCTCTGAAGGTAACATATGATGAAGTTGTATGCCAGCAGTAGATATGCTGGGGGTAGGAGGCCAGGAGTAGATATGCCCCTTGGAAACTGGCCTAGAAGACCCCAATGGTCCTTTCCAATCTTAAGATTCTTTTATTCTATTGGCCACTTTAAGCTGCTGTAGGAAGGACTCCATCTCTCTGCTGATTTTGAAGAGTTTGTTGAAGTCTCAGATATGAAGCTCCAGAAGGAGGAAGAAACATGTTCCCAAAGGTTTACTTCTTTGAAAAATAATTCCATGATCAGGAGGAAGCTGAGAAAAGAAAAATCTTAGTGTGCTACAATTTAACTTCCCTGGTCAACTACTCGTGAGATGGAAGAGAAAATTTTATATATATTGATTTGGGTATAGTAACTCTCCACCCAACTAAATTGTGGTTTCTCCTGCAATGAGAAGGCTATGTGACCATTTCCATGGGAGTAAGAGATTCTTTATTTATCCTCGTTCCATGCTGCCTTTGCACCTAGTTGCTTCTAAGTGACCTACCAAAGATCAACAGTAAGTTATAGAAAACTTATACAAAATTAACAGCAGACCCACCTGGAGGAGGAGGAATGCTCTGAAAGTAATTAAGTCTTGTGATCCAGGCTCTATAGCAGAGAGTAAATCTCACTGAATCTAGTGACTTTACATCTATACATTTTGGCTTGATCCATGGAGTCACAGGCTTGGTGAGCAAACAACCATGTCTTCCTGCAGCAGGAGGAGTGGGGAGAGACAGCTCTTTACCCACCAGTCTTTGAGTCCTCCTGGGGTGTCCACAGGATATGGTCAAAATGTGCCAACATACTTTTACAACAGCTCAAGGACTGGTGGATTGCACTTTAACCTTTCCGTCTGTCTGTCTCCTATCCAAAGAGAAAGGCAACAAATAATGTTTTGAAAAGTTTTCTTCATATGTTACTGATTCTTTAATCACATCAGCATGTGGACTGCAGTGTCTGTGCTAAACATAGATAATGCTTTTGCCAACAGGTTTTGTCAATGCCATATATAACATGTTACTCAACTTTTGGTCATTCAATCAACTGAATGGTGACTTGTTCTGACTCCTCAAGATGCAGGATTAATTGTTCCATTCCCTTTAAAACAGGTGCATGGCTTTTTACTTACTAACTACAAATGTTTCCTTATGTACTTTCAGTCTTGAGATCTGATGCATGCTGAGTGTTCTTAAAAGGGAATTTGGTGTAGTAATGATATATGAGTTGAACGGAAGATAACTCCATTATCACAACAAGACAATTGCAAGTATTAACCACGGGTTGATTGTGTTCACTTTTAAGTTCTGGGAAGCAAGGGCCATAGTAGGTTGACAATAATGCAAGATGTTTTTGGAGAAGGGATTTGTTGTAATTGGGTGTCTGGGTAGTAATTCTTCTCCTTTGTGTTAAGCATGTTTTAGTGCTTATTCTACAACTTTCTAGTTGTCTCTGTCTCAAAATGTCAGGAATTTTGGCCAGTGCCCAAATTTCAGAGGGGTGCCAGAGGGGATGCTGGCCCCCACAGAAAGGAGATATGCAGGTTGCCACCCATGGATACATAGCCACTGAGAATGTAGAAACCGGCATTCTTATTGACATAGCAAATGTTTCCATAGATTTATTTGGTGAATTCATTCATCTACAAACTGTCCAGACAGCTATAACTATTGACGAGAATAGCAATGCAATTAATACATCGTTGGATTCTTAGGATGCAAGAAAGATGTGATTTTCATGCAGGAATAGATATTGCTAGTTCTTCTGATGATCTCTCCATGTGTATGGAAACCTAATCATGTCTACATCCCATCCACATGGCTTTCTGATACACTGGATTATGATTTTCTCCACTCCCCCCAGTATGACCATTGATTATGGTACTTGGGGAATATGGGAATTGAAATCCAATATCCAGGTTGGGGAAGGGCAAGGGGTGTCCACATGGGAGGTCAAAAAAGTCAAGATGATGGCCATGACCATGCAATCAAAGCCCCACCCTCTTTTTACATGTGTTGCACGTGTCCAGCATATAATAAAGGAGTGGGGCTTTGATTCCATGGTTGCACTGCCATCTTGACTTTTTTGACACACACACAGCAGAGACACCCCTGAAGAGCTAACTTACTACAAAGTGGATCTGCAGAGTATTGAAAAGAGCTATGGATAAAAGGTGTACAACTAAGTAGATCTAGGAAATATGACAAAAAAGGTGATTCACTGTAAATTGTTTTCAAATTATTGGAATAATGTGAATGGAATAGACATTTTTTTTTCTGAACGTTTTATGCACTTGATGGAAGGCTTCATTATTTTTTATCATTTTATTGTAAGATTTGTGGGGTGACTCTTCTGTTGGAATAATGCAACATAAAATGACCAGAAGGAATAAGAACTACTGTAATGCCAGAACAAAGTTTTATGGTAGACTAAACCCAACCTGTTAAGGGCTCCATAGATCAATCTCATTTCATTTCAGCTAATTAATTATATTGTATATTATAATTATCCATTTTGAGTGACTACCATCAAGTATTGCTTTACCAATGAAAATGAAAAGCTTAACAGATTTTCTTTCTACAAAATTGCCAACATGTTTGCAGGCAGCTTCCACACCCAAATATTTGCTAGTCACAGTGCAGCCTTAGGCACCCCAATTCAGAAATAAGTTCCACCAATGTCAATGGACTTTACTCTCCAGTAACTGTATTATATTCCAGCCTCAGTAACATATCAATTTCTTATTTATTTATTTATTAAATTTATATGCCGCCCATCTCCCCCAGAAAGTGACTAATGGTACATGTGTTCAGCTAAGCAACAGAACTACCTGTTTATGAAGAGCAATACGTCATCACAAGAGAAAAGTAGTAACTATGAGTCACAGAGTTATATGAACAGACTTTAAGAGTGGGTTCTAGTTGTTGGGGTATTTTAGATCTTTGTGGTGATCAGAAACCACAAAGTTCTTGAGCTTCAGCAGTGCATTTTCAAGAAGTATGAGAGTCAGCAATAGGAAGGACAGTTTGAAAACTCGTATAAGCTTGTAGACATTCCCTTGTACTTTCCCTTTTGTTTTCTCCTCTGGATTGCTTGCTTTGAAAGTTTGTGGTGATTGGGCATTAGAACTGTCAATCAAAGTCTGATAATACAGGGTACCCCATTCCAGTTTATACTCTGGAGGGCAGGGAGAACTGAGTGGAAGGACAGCTCTGAGGGAAGGTTGGAGTCCTAGCTCATCTAACAGAATGACAGGTTAATTAATACAGGTAGTCCTCATTTAGCAACCACAATTGGGACTGGTAATTCAGCCATTAAGTGAAGTGGTTTCTAAGTGATTTTACTTCATCTTTCCTTTGCTTTACAGACCTGCAAAGGTCATAAATGCAAGGTTTGGTTATAAAGTTACTTTTTCATCACTGTCATAACTGCAAATGGTCACTAAATGAAACAGTCACTGAATGAGGTCTACCTGTATATATTTAATGCCAGGGAAGGCAAGGATGGACAGGCCATAGCTACACTGCAAAATTAAAGGAACCTGTTTACAATTCATTTTAAATTACTAATAAAAGGTAATTAAGTTTCTAATTTAAATGTTGACAGAGGGGCTGTGCTGTTCTTGTCCTTCCCCACGTTCTGGCTAACAGAATCCTGAGAGAGGGAGATGACACAGAGGAGAAGGAAGTAATTTTCAAATCCGGAAAAGGTTTGGTGGCAGCAATGACGCCAATACAGATCATTCTAGATTATTGTAATTATGTTTTAGTTCTGAAGAAGAAAAGATAACAAGGAAGATACACACAACAGAGAGGGTGTATGACAATCTTTTTTTTTTTTTTTCATTTGCCTTCATGTTGCAGTTGATACAAGCATATAACCTTTCCTTTGTTTGGATTAATACATTTATTTACTTATTAAGTAGGCTTGGAAGAGATAGAATTCTTGCAGCTTATGTTCAGAGAAGACTTCATCTGTGACAGTTACTTGAGTAAAAGTCTGCACGGAAGGATTACTACAGAAGAGTTACATTTTGGGGAAGGGGTGCATCGAAAAGCTTTCCGAAGCAAAGTGCTGCAAGGCTTGGTGCCTCCACTCAGCCCAGGTCACCCCTGTGTTTTGAAAGTGCACAATGCCATTGTGTATGGGACCAAGAATAATGATGAACTTGTGAAAAAGAATTACAAATTGGCACTAGAGGTAAGTGTGTGCAGTAGCCCCCTGTAATTAAGTCCACCAGGGCAGTGGTATCCACGGGCGGAGAGGTCAAAACAGGCAAGATGGTGGTCCCAGCATTGTGATAGAAGCCCCACCCCTTTGTACATATGTCACTGATATATGTACAAAAGAGCGGGGCTTCACTCGTGGTGCTGTGGCCACTATCTTGCCTGTTTTGACCCTCTCTGTGGACAGCGCTGCTCCAGGAACAAGCTGGTGTTCAAATATACATGAAACTGACTCCTTTCTCACTGGGTTTTCTTTCATATAGGAATGTTATGTTCAGAACACAGCAAGAGAGTATGCCAAGATATATGCTGCTGAAACACAACCTCTAGAAGGCTTTGGAGAAGTACCTGAGTAAGTAGACTTTTACAACTTCTTGGAAAAATGAATATAAGCATTGCATGATGGATGTCATTTAGGAGTAGCTCTGTTGTTAGTTAAGAAAGGACACTGAAACTAACATGTGTCAGCTGCTCTCTGTAAAGGATCTCTAGTTTACCCTTCAGCAGTTCTTTTGGGGAATTTATTGGTCAAAGTTGGGAAGACTTATACATGCATGATTTTCTCCTCCCTCCACCAGCAACCTTGACTGGATGAATGAACTTTTTCTGCACTAGGTGGCATATTCATGTTTGGAGGCTTCAAAAAACTAGAAGGCCTTTAATTAACTTCCTAAACTTCCCAATTACTATGCCCCACAATTTTAATCAAGTAATAGAATTTTTAAAACAATTGTTAAGGAGGCTTGTCCAGAGACCCATGTCCTCCAGATCCCTCCATGATTCAAGGACTACTGCAGACCTGCCATTCACTCTTGAATGGAGTGGAGTCTCACATTTTTCTCTATCTTTTCAAATTATATTCAGGTTGAAATGAAAACATCAGGGTATAGCCCAACCCAAGTTAAAGCCTTGTGTCCTCAAAACATTTATTGAGAAAAATGTAATTAGAGATTCTATTTTCCTGACAATGTATGATTAGAAGGTGTACGTTTTCTTGTGTCATGCCCTGAATATTTCAGTTATTTTCTATATTCCATGAGCTTTGATGTCCTTTTTTGCATCCTTTACTTAGTTACATTAGACGGTGCATTTGTGAACTGCTCTCTTTCTATCTGACTAATATTTTATAACATAAACCACATGAGCTTAAAGACGATCCAGTTGCAACTTTCCTTTTCCCATAAATTTAGTAAACCTTGCCAAATGGATTATCCCAGGTATGGTAAAAGTTTTATTCACAGCATTGGACATTCTTGGAGATGTCTAGCATAAAACTGCCCTGTATGAAGCAGATGACCATCTGTAGAAAGGGGGGGGGGCAAAATAGATCAGATTTCTGGACCAAAAAAAAAAAATTCTTCCAACCTGTTAAAGAAGTATATAAATTAGGGATAGACAATAAAAATCCAAGGGTTAGAGAAGACATAATATGGTGATAGAGTCCATGATTTGCATTGGAGTTTGCAAAAACATTCAAAAGGGATATTTGGTAGAGTTTATTAGCAGAAACAAATCTCCATTTTTTTGGAACCATTAAAGCAGCCATGTCATTTGCAAGGCTTATAGAGGGCTGTCCCTGACTGTCCATGTGTAAATGCACAAATAATACTTCTGCTGGGACTACTAGCAGAGTGAAGTGGTTGCATATGCACATTGACACACACACTCAGTCAAGGACAGGCTTTCAAGCAGCCACCTGAATTGTACTCTGTACAGCACCATACCCACAGAAAATACTATAGAACAGTTTAAGGGAAGCCCTGACCTCAAAAACCAGTTCTGTTAAAATTAACTTTGGTTCTTAATATTGACTGTGGGAGTGCCAGATCATCTTGAACTTTGTAAGGAAACACTGCAGTGAACGGCTGCCTCAGCACATTCAGACCTCTTCTAAAGAATTTGCTGCTGCATCAAATGGTGCTGAAATTCTTCCTCCTCCTAGGTGACATTTGGAATAAGGCTTGCCTGTGGTTTCTGTATGACTTAAGAGATTGCTTCTGATAAGTCAGAATTTTTTGAAAATGTTGAAGAAGAAGAGTCCTCCTTCATACGTTGGCCATCCATGTTAACAAAATTGCTGGGCTCCTACGGTATCATTGCTATACGATTATGCCCGCGCCTTTCACTCTGACTGCTTTTATTCCATAAAACACTGTTAAAAAAAGAGAAACCTAGGGATGGTCAAACCTTCCTTGTTCACTTTTGTTAGCATTCTCATTTTTTTAAGCAAGGTTTGTTTTTTGGTCATTTGGTTAAAAAAAAGTCAAGTGGGTTTCTCCATGTGTTTTCATCAGATGGCTGAAAATTCAGACACATTCTCATACGTATTTTCTTCCAATATGTACATTTTTATAAGTATTTTTTTCTAATGTAGACCTTTTGGAATATGTATATTTTCAAAAGATGTATACTCTTTCTCTCAATTTTTCATTACACACACAGAAATCATATAAGATGATTGGAAAGCTAAAGGATAATTGTGTTTTGCTTTGTGTGGTAGTTCAATTATTGCAAATTAGGCTGTTTTATTTTAAAATCCAAAGCATACTTCTTTGTTTTTGATCCCTTGATAATCCAGCCTACTTCTATTCATTAAATAGCTCTACAAGGCTGCTACCTCTCTGGCAGTTCTGGGGTTATAAAAAATAGTTCAAACAAGGTGAAAATGCAGAGCTAAGAATAGAGTTGGTATATGGGGAAACTTAAAAGAAAGCTGTAAGCAGCTCATCAAAACACATTGTGCTGGAACTAGAAGTAATGATGGAATTGCCTTAGGAGTCTTACGTACATGTCACTGTAACTGGACTTGTATATGTGAAGAATTTTCCATATGAATGCACAACATACAAAGGCTGGCAAAATTTGCTACTGCTGAAAGAATTGTTACTGTGTTGGGTGCTTGATGTCCCAGGCATACTCAGTGTTATGACCTTTATCTACTTTTCTCAGAATTGAATTATACATTTCAGGTATAACTGGCAAGATACAGCTTGCCAAGATCCAAATACTCACCATCTCACACCATCTAGAAGAAACCAGTGATGTATAGTGTGGTGAAAATGTACATCATTTGGGAGAAGACAGTTTCCCTTCCCTTCCCCTTCCCCTTCCCCTTCTCCTTTCTTCTTGTTCTCTTCTGGTATGCCCTGTGTTTCTACTCCATGTTTCCTTTCCTGATTAACAGAATCCCAGTGCAGCATTCAGTATAAAGGGGTACTCATTACACAAGCAATTCTGGACAACCCTGTCCTACACATAGTATTTATTCAGAGAGTGAAGGGGAAGCCTGGTCAGCTTTCATGCAAGTCAAAGAACCTGATAATACAATTATACGTGCAAAAGCTCTTCTGTTTGTATGATATCCACACTGTGGACATGATCATCTTGTGGGGGCTGAAATCATTTGAGTGACATTGGCAGGACTTTCAGGAGAGTTTGCTTGAAAGATGTACTGTACTTTGATACATTTGAAGAAACAAACTGAGAAGGTGTTCTTTGTCATGGTTTCTATTCCATACCTTCTCCATTACTTTGTGAAAATGCCAATGTGCATTGCTAAGATGCTGCATAAATGCCATGGTGATCTGATAAGAGATATTACACACAATCCTGGGTTTTGTTAAGAAAAAGAATCAAAGAAATGTGATAAAACTATATGCATATTAAGGTTGTTTATGCGCTATATTTTACAGATCCTAACAGTGAAATCTACAAAAAGAGAATTTTGCTTTGTCATATAGAAAATCATAAATTCTGGAAACAAAAATCAGAGCAATGAGGAATTCCTAACACCTGATTTTAATCTGGAAAAACGATCAAGTAATTTAGAACTTCATTGTTGGAGGTGGCGGCAAGGCATTTTGTAAGGAAATTCTTGCCTATCCTAGCGCCCTCCAAATGTTTTATACTGTAATTCCCATTGTTCCTTGATCACTGGCCATGCTGAATGGGGCACACAAAATTAAGGAAGCATGTTTTCTCCACTAAAGCATTGAATATATCCCAAGCTCTAACTTAATAGGTCCTTAAAATATGTTTTCTAAAATTATTCCTGAGACCCTAAGTTTTCACTGTGTGTCTTTTGTTTTTTGTTTTAACTGGTTCTGCTTTCAGAATCATTCCTATTTTCCTTATTCATCGGCCCAAGAATAATATTCCTTATGCAACAGTGGAAGAAGAACTAATTGGAGAATTTGTGAAATACTCTGTTAGGGATGGGAAAGAAATAAATTTTATGCGAAGAGACTCGGAAGCTGGCCAGAAATGTTGCACATTTCAGCATTGGGTATATGAAAAAACCAGTGGCAGCTTGCTTGTAACGGATATGCAAGGTGAGAACCTTACCTGTTGTGCAGTGGTTAATGGTAAATGTAGTATTATGGCTGGCATTTCCACAAACAGGAGCACAGAGAGGCAGCGCATTCCTTGTTGTACCTGAATTCTCAGCTGATGATTGCTGATCTTCATTTTCATAGAATAAATTCCACCTGCAATATAATGAAAATACTGTTGTAAATCCAGCATTGTAAATATTGTAAATATTACCAAATTAATGAAGCCAACCGAAAGCAAACACACAAAGGTAAGCAACCTTTAGAGATGCCTGCACATTTTGTAAATTTTGTTGTAAATTTAGATTACTGCCTCACAAATTCATCATCTTTTATATCTTTGGTGCCTTTTGTCTGACATTTGAACACCTTAAAGGGGACTCAAGGTTCATAAAAAACTATTGCAGAGGCCTGATTCCCAGTGGGCTGGCAAATAACAGATGGAACAGCCTTTATTTATTTATTTATTTATATTTCAAATTTAGATACTGCCCATCTCACAAAAAGTTCTTTTTAACCTATGTTTTCACAAGCTGTGGAGAAAGGAAGTCATTTTTTGCTAGAGCTATCACTGAAAAAGAAGTTTCCGTGCCTGTTTTTTTTATAATCAGCTGAAAGAAATTAAGCAGTGTTAACAAGACTTAGCACAAGACTCATGAGTGATACTAATAACAACAAAACCACCAGTAGTCAATTGCAAAAGGCAGCTTTACTTGGAACAGCTTCCATCCTGCGATGATCCCTTTAACACCATCAAACAGCAACATCTGCCTATCCCAGGTCCTTGGGAAGGACTCGACAGGTGGATAAAAATGTCAAATCCAGTCTAAACATCTGGCTGACTATGCAACCAACCATAATAATAATGATGATGATGATGATGATGTCTTCAATTTGTATGGCCACCCATCTCACCTAAGTGACTCTTGGTGGCTCACAACCATCAAACAAATTTAATTAGGAAGGAGCTCCAAAATTGCTCTTGAACATTGTAATAAAATGTGAAGTGGAGGAGCCAGAGTTCTTCAGTCATAACCAGCAGTTTGAATTGAATCTAAACTGCAGCCTAGAGTAGATGATGGACCAATGCGCAACTAATGACTCATAGATATCAGATGGGTAGGGAAGGGAGAGATCTTTCTGTATTTGCAAAAGTTATTAAAGTTATTCAATTGTCTTCTAAGATAGCTGGTGTATATAGCAGTTATGGAATATCAGTCCAAATATGAGGTCATCAGTCCAAATTTGCATCAGCTACAAAATCTCTAAGTCATCCTTCCCCAAACTGATGATGTTCAGATACGTTGGACTTCAGTTCCCACAATCCCCAGTATCACAGCCAATGTTGAGGTTGAATTTTTTTCCATAATTTTTATTAAAAAATTTAATTACAGTAATAAAAACAAATACGAACCAAACTCAGAAAAAGAAATAGAAAGAAAGAATAAAAACTGCAAAGAAAGAAAAAGAAGAAAGTAAGATAAAATATGTAATAATAATAATTGCTCTTGTGAGCAACATGGTTACTGTACTGTCATCAACAGAATAACAAAGAAGAACTCTCCTTTGAGTTGAATTTCATTCCCAGTGACCTCAGGGACACGTCCATGACCTTTTCTTGACAATTGTATGGAAACGGGTTACCAGTGCTACGTTCTCAGTCTAGCCTACAGACCTGGAAATCCCATCCAAGTATATCCAGAGCTGACCCTGCTTAGGTTCCCAGCTCAGGCAAGGTCAGCCAAGGGCTCCCACCTGCTGAGACATTTGGCTTCTTTGCCTACCCTTAAGCTGCTGTGTGTAAACCACTTGGAAACCCCTTTCTGAATGTCAGGCTGTTTATTGGACCATAGCCCTGATTAGTGGTTTCCCATTCTTCCTTGCCCTCCTGGACTGGAAAAATAGAAAACACCACAGGTTTACCATTTTTCCTGTCTATAAAGGAAAAGTGGCAGGATTCTGTCAATTTCATTCAAATCCTTAACTGTTTCATCAGTGAACTCCTTAAAAAATAGCTTTTAACTATTCCACTGATGCGCTTGTGAAAAAAAGGGCCGTGGAGGGCAGGGACCGGGAGTTCCTATCCAATGCACAGTAGCCAGTTGGAGTGGAGGTCTTGGTTACAACGGAAGGGCCAAACTGAACAGCATCCCTTGAGCCAACATAGGTCAGAAAACATTCGTTTTGATATGTAGTAGAAAAACACGGGTGGAGACTGCTTTCTTGATGCACTAGGTGTTGAAGATGTCCATGTTCTCTTTGCCTTGAGAAATGGTCGGTGGCCTGTACTGGGGCAAGATGGTCATGCAGATCAGCCCATAGTAACAAAAGCTGTGATAACACCCCAGCCTTCCCAGGTTTCAAGAGATGGAGTTTTGTCAAAATACAGGGAAGTAGATACTACTGTAGTTTAATCTGGTCAAGAAGCATCTGTAAAATCACTTGGACTGCTCCACTCCACGAGGCTTTGGTGGATTTCCATGGGATCCCATCCCATGGCCTGATTGAAATGGCCCACGGAGGCGGATAATCTGATGGCTGCCATCATGTTACCTTTGCATTTGCCTATCCAGGGCTTAATGTTTGCAAATAGAAATAGAAATAGACATCCTTCCTCAAGAAAGTTGGATATTTCCTTTACCTGGACCCACTCAAGTTTGTAACAACATTCGAAATATGATGCTTATTGGCAAAGGAAAGGAATCAATTAGCTGCCTGCTGTGACAAATATTCCCCTCCCACACTGATACTATATTGAACCAATCTAACAAATGCAGCAAGACATTCCTAGATTATGCCCCTGCTAGAAACAGATTGAAAACAGAATCAATTAACATAATGTGCCCTTGTAATAGACCTGCAGGGTGCATTTCAGCTCACCTGTTATTTCACTGTCAACTCCTTGAAATAATGAGGGGATGATGGCCATGGAGATTCTAGCTTTACTCATATTTTAACAGGAAAGTAAACAATCCATGACTGAATCACACAGTTGCCCCCTTCCACTGAACAGTTCTAATTAAGATGGGCTGGAGATAAATTGAGACTAATTTCTAGGCTGCTAGTGACTAGTGCACAAAGCAATCAATGTTCTGTAATCCAAGAGGGGTTGGAAGGCTTCTGGTTAGAGAATGTTGATGTCTATATATTCAGATGTCATTTCCATGTAATAGGCAGCCAATATATCGAGGTGGAAGAGATACAGCATCCACCATTCCATATGCTTTGGCTGTTCCAGGTTTAGGAGACCTGTGAATGAGTCTTCTGTTTACTCTAGCATCATTTATCATCATGATGGAAGTCTATCAAGAGGTTTAAATTTTCCAGTGGTACAGAAATTGTATAGCTCAGGGTTGGATGTTGGGTTCTTCTTGTTCTCTGAGCTTGGTTGTTTTCTTACACATATTTCTTGCAAACAAATCCAGAGCACATGCTATCTAGCGACCAACACCCAGAGAAACAGATAAAGAATTAGGAAAGAATCAATGCCGTGATCAAAGAATCATCAAGGAAAAAAACACCACATCCCAACTGAGACTAAACAACCAGTAAACTCCTTTCTCCCATGCACTGATGATGCTACCTAGCCTGGTAATGAAATGTCTTCAGGAAAACAACCAAGCTCAAAAAATACCAAGAACCTAACAGGTTTAAATGTTTGTGCTGATTATTTATTCATTAAAAATGAAGTCCTGCCCCTCCAAACAAAGCTTCCCCAGGGTAGCTTGCAAATAGCAATCAATCAATCATGCTGCAATGCTATACATGCTTACGAGGAAATAAGTCCATTTTAAGTTCTGTGAAGCCTACTTTAGGAAAGTTTCCCAGAGTGGTGGCAGACATCATTTAATATAACACATTAAATTCAAGATGCTCCTTTGCTAATTCACTCCTTAGTTATTATGAAACAAGCTATACAGATTTCTGTACTTCGTAGGTGGGCCATGGAACCAAACCTGCCTCACTGAGTTTTTCCTTCTGCTTGCCCGTTTCTTGCTTCTCCCCCTTGCATCTCTTGTTTGCAGCCTCTCACCCTGCCATTTCTTCCATTATTCTAGTTTAGAGGCTTATCTTTATAACTTAGCAGTGGCACACTGGGACTATGAGATGGCTATGCTTTTGAAGTGTTCATTGTTCACCATTTCAGTATTTTCTTGTCCTAAGCTACTTTGAACGCATATTGGAAAACTGGCATATGCATCAAAATGAAGGCAATAATGGTGGTAGTTATCATAAATGTTGGGCAAAAGTAATAGTAGGTAAGTCAAGCTGCTGCTTAGATCTCAGAAGCAACAAAGGTTGCATGCCAGAGCTGTAGGGAGAAGCATCAACACTGTATGGAAGCCAGGTTCAACAGCAGCTCCAGATAGCAGGACCTTAAATAAGAGATATCGAGTAAGTGAAATATAACAGTAGCCTTCAAATAAGCATGGATTCACTCTCAAAAGTTATAAATAAGAATGAAAGGAAACATTTGCTGTACCCAGCCATCACAAATCATAAGGCATCTCCGTAAAAACCAGGACAGGACATGTGGAGCAAGGAACGTGTACATTGGTCTGCAAAACCATAACATATATGGCTCCTGATGTTGATTTTTCCCAAGTAATGCATCCTTCATGCTTTTTTTTTAAGCAAAGCACTAAACTGAGAGCAAGGGATGCTGTTAAGAACAAAGCAAAATGAATTGCTTGCCCTGGAGGAATTAAATATTTGTGACAACCAATATATATAAAAAGTGATGGATAACATCTGTGATCAGTAGCAAAACCACTAAAAATGACATTGATGTATTAAATATTTCTATACATGATCTACTCTGTGGTAATGCTGGCTTGCTGTTTTGTTTTCTAGGTGTAGGAATGAAACTAACTGATGTTGGCATAGCAACACTGGCGAAAGGGTGAGTGAAAAAAGCATTATTTCTCCCAGGCCTGCTTTGTGAGTTGGGCATCAGTCTTATGATGGTGCAAACTTAGTAAGAAAGGTCACAGCACAAAACATCTATTTTATATCACAGCTCTTAAAAAGCAAGCAAAATCTCAGTCAGCTTTTCCTGTTAACTACCAGCGGATAAAATGTTAATGGAATGGACACTGAAGGTTAAATCCTTTGGAAGGGGTAGTGATACGCACATCACAAAGAGAGTGTATATTTGTCATATAGGTTCATGTCTCAGTTAATTGAAATGATAAGTAACTTAATTGGTATGCTTCCTAGGAAGACAATCAAAAAGAGAAGCCATTTTATTGTTTTACTCAAGTTATAATTCAAAGGTTTATTCAAAGATGCTTAGAAGCATGCAAAAATCAAGATCATATATATAATTTGAGGCCCAGCACAGACACTGTAGGATTCATGCACAAACCCTTGGTCTGTTTCGTAAGCTATAATGGGCTGAATTTAGAAAACAATCTAAGCCTAACCCACAAAAACACTTTTTGAATTGTTTGAAAATAAGTCAGTATCTTGCTGATAATCAGATTATGGGTTTCTTACATGTTTAGCACTTGATCAATTTAGATCTAAATTGTGACTAGCCTTAATATCATTGCAGACCTGAATATGCACCATGGAAGGGGATGGAATAATTCCACAATAAGATGTGGAGAAATGTATTAAACATTCAGTTTTGTTTTGTAAACCACCCAGAGTCGTTCAACGAGATGGGTGGTGACAAATTTGATATATAAATAAAATAAAAAAATTAACCTTAGTTTCTGAACTCTTAACTTATTATAAGTTATATTTTTGTGATACAATTGTACACTCTTACAGAGTGAACAATGTCTCACTCCTATACTGTTTAAATTTTTTAAATTAATTGATAAATGACAATTGTATGAAAATCAGAATTTTTTTAAAATATGGGTATTAAAACAAGCTTGTTGATATATTTTGATAAACAGCCAGAAATTTTCATAGGAAAATTTAGCTGATTTTTTTCCCTCTGATTGTAAAGATTGCTTTTGTGTACTGCTAAACAATTCCACCAACTATTTTATCAACTACAGGCACAAAACTTTCATCAAGGTCTGTGCTTCTACTATATACTTCTGAAAGGCTGTTTAGATTCAGTAACAGCCTTACAAACTCTAATAAGGAAATAGGGAAGATATAAAGGACAAAACTAATTTTGGGACTTAAGAGATAAGAATATTGTTTGAAACCATCTGTAAATGGCAATGAATATTGTCTTTCAGACAGCTAGGAGGAAGAACCAAAGGATATCCTAGGGAAGACAAGGAATTGATCACTGCTGGAAGGAAACTGAAACAATAATATAAGGCAGCCCACCAAAATTACACCTTGGGACTGTAATTTCAAATTGCCCAGAATAACTTATTATGCAAAATAGCAAAAAATCCTGAGGGCAGTATGGAACCAAAAGTAGAGGTGGGTGGACAGCCTTTCTGAAGGCTGTGCTGAAATGCTACTCACCTGAGCAGGTAGATCCACCTGAACAAATACCAGCATGAGATGCACTTACTGCTATCTCGTTTAGATTGCCTCTGCAGTCACCTCATTTTCATCCAGCTGAGATAAACAATGGCAAGGCCTAACAGATTTTATATACCTTGAGATGGCCCTTGAATACTGTTAGAGTAAGACAGAAAACATTGCTTTGCTCCTGGTACAGCTAAGGATGACTTAAACCTCTTTCACTCTTGGGTGGAGATGAGGTGAAGGCAATGCCATGGGAACATGGCAAAGTCGATGTTGCTAAAGCATAATTAGCAATGGCTGTGGTTAAGCACATGTGGAAAAATGTCCTAAGGAACCTCAATTGGATGAGGATATCTGCGGAAGTGTATTAGTATTAGTAGTATTAGTAATTCTATTTAGTATCTAAGCACAGTACAAGGCCTAGTTTTTCCCCACAATAGCAATCCCAATCCTGTGGAATAAGTTGATTGAGAGAGAGTGACTCATCCAAAGTCATTCAATAAGTTTCCATGGCTGAGGGTAGAGGTTAGTTTGATATCTTCACCAAACTGGATTTTGGGCTGAAAGATAAGAACTGGCCCCAAATCTCCAGGAAGCTTCTGTGGCTGAAAATCTGTATCTCCCTATTCCTAGTCCATCACCTTAACCACAGCAGCACTGACAAATCACCAGTGTTCTTGATGGAATTCCGAAAGCCACAATGAGAGGGCGAAACAGATGACAACAGACCTGGTACCCACAGAATGTAATTTTTCACCATGGATATCTAGAACTGCCTTAGATCATTTCAACACTAGTGACTTAAAGTGTCTTTAGAGTACCATCAATCAATGAATCAATCATCAAAGAAATGATATAAATCCTCAAGGGAGGCCTTAAACTATGCAAATCATATAATATTGCTTCAACGTACGCAACATAAGCAGGAGGCTTTTGTATCAGGCAAATAGCATACACTATCATTCCTCAACTTGGTGTTCTATACACATGCTGGACTGCCAGAATTTCTAGCCACCAAAGCCAATGCCAGTGATGGTTGGTAATTATGGGATATGTAATTCCATCCAATTGAAGGCACAAGACTGAGGAAAGGTAGTATAAAGATAGGAGATAAGATACTTGCCTCTCCTTTACCCTCTTGGGTGGCTCTGGCCTATTCCTAGCCAAGGATCAGATGCTGTAATATATCTGAGAAATATAGAATGAATATATATATGTACACATACACACACACACACAGAATATCTTACCATAACTCATCATTCAGACATACAGAGAGCATTATGAATAATGCATGAATATTTATTTTCCTTTCTCTGACAATATACATTTCCAGTAAACATACCATACATGTTATACACAATTACTCTAATTAATATTCTGCATATCGTTCCCAGCAGTAGCTAGAGGCCATTAATCTCTTCTTAAAGCAAACAGGAGTATTCTGGGAATATAGAAGGTGACTGTAGAAAAATATCTTCTGGTAGTTCATTTTTTTTCTCTCAGTAATATATATTTTCTCACTGTGATGCATTTGCAAAATAAAAGGAAGAAAGTAACAGCAGAATCTTCTTAATTACAGCAGAAGAATTCACCCTGACCTTTAAATAAGTTTGCAAAAAAGCTTGCTCATAGTACTGAATCTTGCTTAAAACAAGAAAGACCCTTGTTTTTCCTTGGGGTAGCTATGAGGAGTAAGCAAAAGGCCACTTCCATTTTAGAATAATCCCTGGTTAATGTTAAATTTGGGGCAGTCTTAGCTATAGTTTGTTGAAGCAAATTTTTAAACTTTGGGTGGGTTGCCTTGTTTGAATGAAACGGAGGTTTGGTAAGCTGCAGTTTATCAACTCTGATGACACCACAAGCTGCAGTTAATCAGAAACATGAGTGAAGAACGCTGCATCTCCCAGTGGGATTGGGAAAGGAGATGCATGGGCCAGAGGACTCTCCCAGACAGGGCAGTGTATCTATAATAGTGGAGCAAGTGACCACACACACACAAACACAAACATTCTCATTCCATCACTAGATCCATCTGGTGGTGCCAGGCCTCAGGTCTTCTGGCTCCAGTCATGCAGTTTGGCCTGACTAACACAGTCCAATTATTACATTTAAATAAACTTCTCTTCAGTTGCCTGAATCAACCATCATGTGGCTTGTTTCCATCGCCTTAGCATGTTGTGTGAACAAGGCCATTAGGGTCTGTTAGCCATGATTTAGCTTGAGACCCAAGCATGGGCATTATTTCAGCAAGCAGCAGCAGCCTGGAACCACAAGGTTTTAAATCTCAACTCTTGGGTTTCCCTTAAGGATCATCTTCAAGCCATGAGAAAGGCCTGCAAAATTCTTGCCTCCTTATGAAGAAACCTGATTTCTGATGATAGCTGGGTGAAGCTCAGCTCTCTTCTCAAAACTAGAGGAAGGACTATTTTAGGTGGACTCCTTCAGTTCACAAAATCCATATTTAGCAGAGCATATACGTGTGGGCTCTCATCCTAGTCAGCAAGTTCAAGGATGCCTCTGTTGAGGAAGCAGGGTCAGTCAGCCCCATAAGGTAGACTAAGAAACCAATGTCAGATAGATCAGGATTACCTTTATTGTAACAGTGATAGTAACAGAATCTTGCAGGTCCAAATGTGCTTCCCTCCTCCCCAGTTTATCTTAGTTTCTTGGAGCAGTCTGAAGCTCAGCTTGTCTGATCATTGCCTTGATAGTGGTTCTTCCTCATGTTCTACAAGGCCAACCCCTATGCCCCCTGCAGGATCCCCCATTCCCTGTCACATTCCCAGAAACAATTGTTGCTCAGTGAGCTCCAGATCTGAGTTTGAAGTACAGACCTCCAGAGGGACACATATTTGAATCTAGAATTCTTTGGGGATAAAATGTAAAGATACTCTACTAGACCAGGCCTCATCCTCGAGGATGGAGATAGAGGAGCATGGGTGGGGTAGTAATGCTGGAGACAGATAGCCCGTGATGTGCCTCTCTGATGCTTTGGTTGTGTGCAGGGAAGTGGGTAGCCATACTTTCATGTTCTGAGAGCACTCTCTCCTATGCCTTGGCATGGTTTGTTTAGTTCATGATCCTATGTGGTGGTGTGGCACATGCATGCAAAAAGGGAGGCTTTGCATCATGATGGCACAACACTTCTGAGTTTATTAATAAGTTTAAGTATGGGGTGCAAATGGAGTTTAAGTGTGTTTTCTTTTGTGTGTTGTGGTTATCAAGCAGTGGTTGCTAACTGCATAAAAGGATTTGGACTTTTTGAAATGTCTAGAGTACTGATGAGGAACCAATGACCCTCTGGATATCGCTGACCTAAAATCAAGCAATCATAGACAACGTTGCTAATGGTGAGGTATCTTAGGTTTTGTAGTTAACAAATTTAGAAGGCTACAGGTTCCCTGCCTTAGAGGATCAAGGCATTTGAGGTGATGAATTGGTAGCATTGTAGGTATCTTTTCCACACAGTGTCCTTGTTATGAAGAAAGGTGTGCTTGGAGCAGGTTCCCATTAACAATTCATTGACTATCTCCATGTACTGACTGCCAGCTGGTAATTTCTTGTTGGTAATTGTTGAATGCAATTGTTTTTAGGCCATTTATGTATAATATAAATGGAAATGCCTCATTCAAATTTTAGCTTTTGAGCTAAAATGGAATTAGTACAGGAGTGTTTCCTGATCTGTGGACTTCGGCTTCCAGAATTCCATAGCATGGCCAGTTCTGAGGATCCTGGGAGTTAAAGTCCATACAACTGGAAATGTTCAAGGTTGATAAACAGTGAATTAGAGCATCCTTTCTCTTTACAGCAGGGTTTCTCAACCTTGTCCATTTTAAGACGTGTGGACTTCAACTCCCAGAATTCTCCAGCCAGCATATGCATATGTATATGCATATGCATATGCTGGCTGGGGAATTCTGGGAGTTGAAGTCCACATGTCTTAAAGTAGACAAGGTTGAGAAACCCTGCTTTACAGCAAGAAAAGATTAACAGCTTGCCGTATAGAAGTTTCCTTCCATTCAGTAGAGGGCATACTTTCTCTCCTTTTCAACAAAAAGTAGTATTCACCTTCTAAAACACTGAGCACCAATGTTGGGAAATCAACTTTTATTAACCAGATAGCTAATGGAGTTCACTCTGCTAAGTTGAAACAGATAGATTCTTGCAGGGGTCAACTGAAAATAGGCCAGATGTGGAAGTATACAGGAAACAGGTCACTTCCAAATAGCCCATGTAGATTACTGTATCTAACTCACTGCTCAGTGCAGAAATCTAACTGGAAGCACCTTGATTGATAGATGTCCAACACATCAAGGGAAAGGAAGCCTACCATCTCTCTGCAGAATTGGTTCCAGGGTTGAATTATTACTGTTTGGAAGGTTTTTCTTAATATTCATTGAGAATCTGCTTTCCTGTAATCTAAGATGGTTATTCTTTATCTTGTGTTCTGGAATGAGTCCTCTAATGTTAACCTGTGACATTGTTTTGGGTATTTGGGCAATGCTACCGTATCCCCACTCAGGTTTATTTTCTCAAGGCTAGAGATACCCAGTCTCCTTGGTCTCTCCTCATTAGAGTTTCCAGTCCCCTAATCATCCTCATTGTCCTGCTTTGCATTTGTTCCAGTTTCTAAGAGTCCTTCTTAAAGTTTGGATACAGTGTTTAAGGTAGGGTCTGACCAATCCAGAATAAAGTAGTGGTATTGCAATCTATGATTTGGAAACTAGACTGCTGTGGATACAACCATATGTACATCCATGAATGTCCATTGTGTTAGTCTATTTTGTGTTAAACAACTGTATGTACAAGAGAGCCAGTTTGGTGTAGTGGTTAAGGCATCAGCCTAGAAACCAGGAGACTGAGTTCTAGTCCCACCTTAGGCATGAAGCTAGTTGGGTGACCTTGGGCCAGTCCCTCTCACTCAGCCCTAGGAAGGAGGCAAGGGCAAACCACTTCTGAAAAACCTTGCCAAGAAAACTGCAAGGACTAGTCCAGGCAGTTGCCAGGAGTCAACACTGACTTGAAGGCACCAAAAAAACCAACAAAAAAACCAACCTTGTATGTACAGCACTGAGGAGTAAGAAACAGTAAAGAAAAGGCCATCGCCACAATTTATTATGCTTCTTCATAACTTTCTATCCTTGCAAACTATCCTTGCTCAACCATCTCCATAGATGACCAACCACTTCATACACTGCCTTTTGTTCTTTAAAATTCTCATCTCTCTCTTTTCCAAAATTTCATCAACTCTTTCTTTCTTCCCCTTCATCTTAACCCCATTCATTCTCTCCAAACTACCTTAACCTACTTCTTTTATATGGAAAGAAATGAAGTATCAGTCATTTTGGTATTCATTCCACATTCATCCATCCATCCATCCATCCATCCATCCATCCATCCATCCATCCATCCATCTTCTATTCATTCTTGACCCTACATCTTCCTGTTTTACTACACATGCTTCAAAATATCCCATTCCCACTGTACTCTTGACATACCCAACTCATGTTTCCCTTAAAAAGGTGAGCAGAAGCATGCTTTTTGAGCAAAGGCTCATTCCTCACAACTGCTGTTAGTATGTGTTACGAACCTTAGTGGTACCCATGTCATAGGCAGTAATCCCTGCTAATCACATGAACGATGCCAGCCAGTTTTAGCACACTACAGTCAGTAGTGTAAGCAAATTTCAATTTCATCCAATGCATACTTATGCTGTTCACTGAAACCTAGGACCTCTGATCTAGAAACTATCTTGCAAGCCAACACACTGTTGCCTGCATCCCACCAACTAGGACAGTGTTTCTCAACCTTGGCTACTTTACATTGGGTGGACTTCAACTCTCAGAATTCTGGCTGGGGAATTCTGTGAGTTGAAGTCTACCCAGCTTAAAGTTGTCAAGGTTGAGAAACATTGATCTAGGAGGTCTGTGCTCACAACCAGCATGGAGCCTAAAACCACCCTTACCTTTTTAGCAGCGTCCTCACGTAGCCAACTCCCATTCAGGTAACGCTCATTCCAAGGGCTTTTCACAGATACCCTTATCTACCAAGTCAGGGTAGATATTATTTCTCTTTTTCTTAAGTGAAAAACTTGGCATGAGTTTTGATTACATTTCTTTCTGTTGTTTTCAGCTCATTTCCTTGAGCTATCAAGGTTATTTTGAATGTTGTTTCGTTTGATAAAGACTCCCCGCATGGTCTAGGTTTGTAATGGTAGCAAGAGTGTCATTGTTTACCTTATGTACGTGGGTGTGCAAGAAATCTGCAGAGGGCGCAGATGCTTTACTAAGAAGGAATGTTTGAAAAACATTAGGATATGTATAATCCATTGCAATTCTGAGAAGGAATTACATGTTTCCTCCCAGCCTGGCATGTGAATATTTCTAATTAGTCTTTCACTAGGTGGAATGACTGATATTCAAAAGCAATGCGACTTGAAACATTTTATTGCTTTTTTTTTTTTTCTCATGTTGAAATTTTGAAAGATTGGTGCCAGGTTGCGGGGGCATGCTTGTGTATTTTCAAATACTTCACCACTGACACCCCCCCCTTGGAGAGCTGTCTTCAGCAGAGATTGTTCAAAATGACAGCAGTCTTTTTAATAGGAGATTTGTCTTGGAAAAAGCCGTCAGCATTTTGATTGAAACAAGAGAGGCAGAACTGAGGGGGAAAAAACAGTTTCTTGCAGCTGTTAACATCACACCATCTTTGTGGCGTTCGTTTTCCTCAGATTTCTGTATGGCATCATCTGCTTTTGTCAGAGCGTTAGGAATGTCTCTGGCAGAAGAAAGATGGAGAGAAAAAGAGGGAATGCTAAAGGGAAAAGTAAATGCAATTATGACATTTCAAGGGTAGTAGAAGGGGTTTCCTACCACTGTCTCCTTTCCAAACAATCATACAGTATTTCCCACCCCTCACCCACCCCCCCATTCCTGGAGTGTGTGTGAAAAAGGAAAAGAAAAGCCAACAGAAAAATATTTCCTATTTTCAGCATGATTGAGCTTCAGCTAGGAAAAATATGAGCGGCCATACTTCCTCTTCACAATCCCTAGATGAGTTTTGCAACAGATATCAAAATGCTTGTACTGTATAAAGACTTCTTTTGGAGAAGGGAAATGTTTGAATGAAGGATTAACCCAGTTAAAAATGATAGGCTGCTGTTAGTTATAAGTAAGCTGTTTGGTGTGGCTTGGAGGAACAATACTTAACTCTGGAATTTTACACCAATACAGGGAAAAGTTACTTCCAGAAGATAGGTGTTGCATTTTAAAGACTGGCATATTTTCAATATATACATTTTTAGGAAGTACAGACCAACTTAGAACAAGAAGCATATGTAAACTCATCCATGGAAGGAGGAGGAATTTGAGTAGTGAGATAAGAAGGAAATGAAAACTAAACCTCATTACACCCCCGCCACACACACACACACACACACACAATAGACACATAGAGGCCCACCTTATTAGCAAAGATTGGTTCCTCATTTTATAACCAGATTTTAGTCACATCATCGTTTACTATATAGATGATGATAAAATAGGAAACAACTGCCTTTGGTTAGTGACTTTGCATTTTGTTAAATATATTGCTGGTTTTTTCTTTTACTCCAGCACCAACAGACAACTTTCATGATATTTACACTGACAACACACCATTTTCCTGAGGACGGAGTTGGTGGCATTCAGTCTAACTGGGTTAATACCAGCAGTGGCTACATTATATGGGTGGATACAGAGAACACACATTTTTCTCAAATCAGTTTAGGAAGATTAAGCATTTTAGTGGAATTTATAAAAAAGATGAATGAAGCCAGAGAAATTAAATTTACTTCTTCTCTTTCATTTTTCAGGTACAAAGGCTTCAAAGGCAATTGCTCCATCTCATTTATTGATCAATTCAAGGTTCTCCATCAGTGCAACAAATATTGTGAGATGTTGGGACTGAAACCCCTTCAAAGCAGTGGTCTGAAACAGAAGAAGCCTGCAGTCTCCAGAATCAAGGCACAATCAAATTCAAGTATTGCAAAGAAAATGTTGGTCAGTGCGCAGGCTACCAAGAAAACATAGGATCATCATTTTTTCCTGAAAGAAATATTTATAACTTTTATCTTTGCAGCAGGACATCTTTGGAAATGTATATTGATTTTGTTGTGGTTTTTTCTGGATTGCAATGTGCCAGCAATGACCCTTCCTCCAAGCAACCTTTGTAGCTCTAATCAAGCATATGTGTGGATTGCATAAATAGACCAGAGAAGGCTTACACCACCTCTCCTTTGGTGGTGGTGCCAAACTTGGGGAAATTTGAATTTAATGGATCCCTTCCATGTAAGTCAGCTGCTACAAACCCACAGAAATATATGTAGGGTGTTTCAAAACACTTGTGATGAATATATTCCACGTTTTTCTTCTTGCTGCATCTTCACTCCAAAAACAGCTACTCCTTCTTCTAGATGTTTCTGAATGTTTGCCTCATGGATTAACATTTAAAAAATGGCAGAAACAACATATAGAAGAGAAATACAACTCTGGAGTTTACATGCATTTTGTTTTATTTTGCACTATTTGGAATTGAGAGCTATGTCAAATATATGATAATTGTATTTGTGAAACACAGAGTGGTAATCTTCAGGTGATCTGAGAGCTGCGTGGAACTTTTGACCACCATAATGTTATTTCATAGAATCCTAGAGTTGGCAGTGCCTCAGTTGGCAGCTAGTTTGACCCTCTGCTCAGTGCAGAATCTGTCATTTGTAACCTCATATCCCTCACTTTACCTGATATAAGTCCTGGGGCCTGCAGATACTGCCACTAACTTTAGTGTAGCATAGTAAGTCTTAGTAGATCCAGACACTCAGTGGTTCCTGTCTCATTGCTGGCAAGTATGTACTGTAAATGAGGAAAAGAGGAGAGGAACAACAGGTGTAGAAACAGCTGTACAGAAGAAGGTATGTTTGCATATAGTACGTGATACAGAATTTGCAATATGACTGAGATGTGATAACTAGAAATCCCATTAGATCCGATGGAAGTTCCATTCAGTCTGGTATCCTGTTTTGTACCATGAACCAGAAGCTTCTAAGAAGTTGACAAGCAGCATATGAAAACAACATCCTCCCTGCCTTGCTAAACATGCTGTTAAACATGGAGTTTCCATCAATATATTTCAGGAAGAGAAGGAGATTCCCAGTTCAAAGCAAATTGTATGTCATTATGCTGACATATGTCAGTGTAGAAATCTGGCATCATGTTGTCTCTCTTCAGTTTGTAACACATTGATCTCAAAAGAAACTAAATCATTTTATTATACCTGTTAGATCTATCTTAGATCTCCGTCATCTCTGGTTTTCTTTCCTAATGGTTTATGCAGTAATACTTCCTACTGTTACTCATGTTCCTAATTAAATTCTTTCCCCCCAATTAATTACAATGATTTCACTTTACATGATGCAAGACTGTACCAGTCTTTTCTGTTTCCTGTAATGGCCTTTAATTCATTGTCAGTCATTTTGATATTTAAAGCAGTTGCTCCTGGTAAAGGAAATGTTAACCTTGAAAGCATTCAGTCAGCGTATTGATTACAGCTTCATAAAAGTATTAAGTAAGACATTAAGTAAGTATTATATTTTTTGTATGTAGAGTAATAACCCTATATTAATTGAGTATAAACAATTATTGTTAGAGCATACTAAATCAGCTATTCAGAAGTGTAGAGATGCACAGAATAAGAAACATGTGTGCAGTACATGAATGCCATTTGAACATCTGTATGTCCCATTTCTGCAGGTTTAAAATTATAATTATTTCAACATTAAACACATATGTACGTGATCAGGACAAAATGGATGAGTTCAACTAATAGTTGAATATAATGGTGCTCCAAAAGCAACATTGATTCATAGGATGTAGTCTTGTGCTGTCTGCAGCACATATTAGTTTTATACTGGATGGCTGATTGGTTTCTGTAGATGCTCACACTCTTTTGAATCAACAGGAAGACAACAACAGTGGTCATTGTATGCTTCGATGAACACAAAAAGATTGATACTAGAGGGTTGGAAAAATACACGTTCTCCATAATTATACAATGGCTCAGTGTTTCTCAGTCTCAACAACTTTAAAATGTGTGGACTTCACACTGGCTGGAGAATTCTGGGAACTGAAGTCCCCACATCTTAACATTGCTGAGATTGAAAAAGATTGCAACGGCCCAGGGCTTCTGTAAGTGGAGGTCAAAAAAGTTAAGATGGCATCTATGACTGGCCAATTAAAACTCTCGCCTTTTTTACATGCAGCACACATAAAAAAGGGGCAGAGCTTCAACCGGACACATGTGACTGCCATCTTCATTCTTTTGATTCCCTCCGATGGATTCCCCAGCAATGGCCTGAAGAATTCCCTTCTGCTTCTATACCTGAACAAATACTTTATGACCAGCAGTCTGACTGGAAGACTTTTTAGAAATCTGGACTGCATTTACTAAGTTATATGTTTAATTACCTATTTATTTTTCTACTGTTAAGGAAAATATTTAAATGTTGATAATGTCATTATACAACAATACAAAGTATATATATGTAAGGCTAGATTTTATTAATATATGACATGTTTGTTTTTGTGGGCTTTTTCCTCCTTTTCTTTTTGCATATCTAAGTAAGTCACAATATACAATGAGCCTGAGGATAGTAATTATGAATGATTTGAAAGATACAAGAAAATAATTAGCTAGTCACTAAACCGACTGATCTCCAATCCAAGTCAGTCTAAGCAATTCAAACCCTTTTAGAAAATTTGTATGATGGTACTTTGCATATCATTTGCTATATAATTTCCAATACATTGTTGATCTTGCATCAGATACTTAATCTGTTGTGCCATTTAATGAATGGTTGATGTACATGAACCAGACCCCATAATTGCTATTCACACTAAGACAAAGCTCTCCACAATATCTAAAACATCCCTTAAAATATAGTAGTTTTCTTGAGGCAAGCTTGATGTCTGATGGCCACATGTCTGTGTCCATGTAGTTTTCCTGCCAACATATAAAAGTTATTAATTATTCCCTTCTTGTTGGATTTTTATTTTTATTTTATTTTGCAGTCTAGACTACAATCCTGAGACTTCCTGATTGTCTCCCATTTGTCCAACTCTGTGTTGCTTTATTTCAAAATCCGCCAGAGTTCCACTCAATGTTGCTTCCTGTTCCCCACAATAAACTAAATGACACATTCACTGCTCACTAAATTCACTGTTGTTTGCATTCAACCTTCTATGTATCCCTTATACCAGGAGTTCCCAACCTTTGTGAGAGGGCACACTGGAAGCCTGAGAATGTGAACATGGCTCTCTCACAAAGCAGTTGCCATGTTTGTAATTGTGTCTATTCACAAAATATGAAGTTACCACCCCTGTCCAGAACCACACGATGTTCTTTACCTTCTTAGTTTTATCCTTACTTCTTTGAAAGATGGGAGCAATTCCAAATAAAGCACTAGGCTGCCATACATGTCTTTCCCTTAGATGACATCCACAATTGATTCATAACCATTTTCAGTTTACTTTCCATGAAAAATAACCCCATAGGCACTTTTTGAAACCGAAAATGATTCTTGAGGATAACACTTTGCTTTGAAGGACACTAACTTTCCATTTATTGACTTTTCATTAAAAGTAGATGTTAATTAAAAGAACCCACAGCAGGTAGCATCACCTGGCTGATCTTGTTTGAGTGGAAGCTAAGCAAGGTCAGCCCTCGAAGGTAATTGGGCTATAGACTAGACCAGGAACATCCTGGAAGAAGACAGTGACAAACTGCTTCTGGATTGTTGCCAAAGAAAGTACCAGATGTGTCCAAGGAGTCACCAAGAATTGAGCATCGCTCAAAGGAACCAACTTAATTAAAATAAAATCTCCTGGAGCATGGAAAATGTCAGTTGGCATGGTGGCACCTGTGGACATCATGTTGGGGACTCAGGCTTTACAGTGTAACTACCTGAATTCATAGGGATCCTTTGCTGATACCAAAATCAAAGAAAAGTTTCCTTTGGAAAAGGGTCATTTGCAGAACATGGGCTGTCTCTAAGTTTCATTCATTAATCAAATGTTTAACAAGTGTCGTTATCAACAAGTGCTGCAATCAGTTGCCATGACAATTGGCAGTGCTGCATCCATTATTTAAATGGAATAATAATTAAAAAAAAACAAAAACTAGTGCAGAAGCTCCTCAGCCTCATCAGAACACCCTGACATACCAGAAAGAGACTCGATTTTTTTTTTTTTTTTAAAAAGACTCCTACGTTTGTGGTCTGCTTGCTGCTTTGGAGCAACTCTAAGGATATTTGAAAAGTATCTGGGAAGATTTGCCCTTTATATATCATAGCAGAAAGTTTATTGTAGGTCAATCCTTTGCATGCTTACTGAGAATTAAGGGTTGTTATTTAAAACTGCAATCTTACTGCTACAAGAAAAGCCACATTCTTTTAAAACAAAATAGCATAACAGTACTGTAATATTTAATGCAAACATAACATTTCACACAAATTGGCACTATGCATGGATCAACGCACATCTATTTTTATGCAATTTGACTTCTGCTTGTATAATGACATTTCCCCATGCTTTCCTTCCTTCTGCACTCCTGTACCACCACCACCACTACTACCCCATGTTTGCTCCAGAAGTCCCACAATTTCTGCACCATATTTGAGTGTGGAGGTGAAAACAGAAAGGAAAATCTATTTTTTACAGTATTTTTCATTTAACAGGCAATGGACATGCTGGAGGCTAAATACGCAGACAAGGTGTCAAGACAGGGGCATGAAAAGCATCAGTGAAAACAATCTCATGAAATATATGGCTTAACTTTAAAGTCATTGGTGGCAGAACGGAACAGCTGTCTGTGAGACAGGAATTCCAGTCATGAAAGCATCACAATGACAAATGCAAAAATGTGGGGAAGAACCCAGGTGAGTCAGGATAGACAAGTAGATCAGCTTGAACAGGAAAAAAAAAAGGGGGGGGACATAACAAAAAGAAAAAGGAAGAAGCAAGAAATTTAAGATAAGTAGTTTTTAGGGAATAGTGCAAAATAGATGATCTGATGGAGCCAGAAGAAAAAGGAGAGGGAGTCAGTATGCTGAGGAAGAACATCAAAGCCAGAGATGATAAATGATTACACCAGGAAAGAAATAGATATAAAATGGCAAGCAATATTTTTAGAAAACATTGGTGACGGAGCATAGTTTTTCCCTCAGAGGAGCAGGTCCATGATTTGGGATCCACTTTGGCCTTAAGCGCCTGCTTAGAGCAGCAAGCGGAGGACAATATGGCCCTGCTTGAACCAGAAAGGGTTGGCAGCAGAGACTCACATCCTTATCACTACACTCTTGGACGACTGAGATGCATAGAGCAACTCAGAAGCTACAACGGGTTCAGAATGCAACAGTGAGATGGCTGGTGGGTGGATCCCATCACTGCAGAAAAACACCTATTCTTGGTCATCCCATTGATTGCCAGTGGGTTTCCAGACCCAATTCAGCGTGTTGTTTGTTACCTGTAAAGCTTTACATGGTACGGTGCTAGGTTACTTTAGGCATGGCCTTTTCCAAAATGAGTGAGCTGGTTTTACAAGGTCATCAAGAGAGGTTTTGCTCAGGCATCATCCTGCGGAGGGACATGGGCCCAAAGACAAGCCTTCTCATTGGTGGCCCTTGCTCTATGGAACATGGTGTCCCTGAAGATATGTTTGATAACAAGTTTTAGAAAGGAGAAAAACTATGTTCTATTACGGCTTCTGCTTGCTTTTATTGATGTCCTTGTTCATATTGTAAGATCGAGGTTTGAGGTTTAGTACATGGCTCAGAGTTTTGATATTGGGAGGTATAAAAACAATGATGGAGTGACTGATAAATACATACATTCATAAATAAATATTGTGTGGGGAAAGGATGGAAACTACTACTTTAAATCTGATCGGTTAAACTCAAACTCAGAGAGCCTCAGCTCCAGACTGCAGATGAGATGAAGGGAATGTTGTGAGATTTTGTTAGGAACAACTAGTGAGGCATCTTTGTGGAAAGCTGTTACTCTGCTTCGCCAGAGGAAGAGTTGGCTAACACCTTCTCAGATTCTTTCTGAGTAGAATAATTCTAATGCAGTGTTTTTCAGCATGCTGCCTGGGAGTTGAAGTCCACACATCTTAAAATTGCCAAGTTTGAAAACACTGTCCTAATGCATGTATGTGTGTATGCAGAATAATCCATAAAACAATAATGAATAAAAATTGCAGAATCAGTAACTTCCTGATCCATAATCTGGAGAGTTAAATTTAAGGCAGTTTGCTGTAGCTTTGGCACCAAACAGTCCTGCAAAGATTCCATCCTTCTGTCCGTCCTTCCTTCCTTCCTTTTCTCCCCCCCCCCCCCCCCAGTTTTCTGGAGGTATCTTGTCTGACCATTTTAAAGCTGCTTTAATTTTGGTTGAGCTGGATTTTTAATTTAGTCTCAATATATTTTAGGCAATAATTGCTTTTTATTATTGTCTGTTTTATGAGTTTAATAGCTTGGCATGCTCCACATTTAAGTAGAAAATGCTGTACATATGCATATTACATAAATAAAAATGAAATGCAAATTCAGCATGGTTTTCGATGCTGCAAAAACAGTAATAAGAAAAATGCATTTAGCTTTTGAAAAATGTACTTGGCTGATTGGAAATGCAACTAAAAAGAACAAACAGGTCTAAATTGCAGACTTAATCCAAAACCCATTGCAGCTGTCAGAAACTTTTCTTAAATGTCAACTTTGGGTGTTATTTGAGTTCAAAACACAGATTTGAGATGGTTGTTTTAAGGAATGCCGTGACATTCTGGGGCAGGACAGCATTTTGCTTTGAGAAAAACAAAGCACTTGTTTTTAACCTCACAATGGTTAAGCGATAAGATGGTTTTCTACCACAGTACTGAGGCACATTTAGTGCTTTCAGCAAAGTGCTTGGATGTGTTAACCCCTCAACAGCCTGGGAAGCTTTGCATCTGTTTTGCAATTCATTCCCTCAGATCCTTGTCATCTCCGATATCAGTGTCTCTCAAACTTGGCAACTGGCTGAGGAATTCTAGGAGTTGAAGCCTACACATCTTAAAGTTGCCAAGTTTGAGAAACACTGCCCTATATGAATTACTGTAATTTGGTCTACCTGGGGCTGCCCTTGATGACTACCTAGAAATGTCTATTTATGCAAAACTCAGAGGCCTGTATGCTTACCAGACAGTCTTGTTACTGTCACGTCACTCCTTTGCTGCAGAAACTGCATTGGCTCCCAGTCTGTACAACTGAAGGTACTAATCATTAGGGACACCCCACCCCACTCCAGCAGGTTCCCCTGGTCCTGAATGCATTTACATCCTACCATTCCCCTTCTGACTTATAAAATGCTAAATATATTTAACTGTACTTTCTCATATGGCAATGGATAAACATGGGCTCTGTGTAGGTCTGGGATAGGATCATATAGAACCATGAGCCGTGGCAGTGGAAAATAAGATAATTAAAAGATATGCCAGCCATGCAGAGGAAATTACACGGGGGACTTTTTTTTTTTAAGGCTTGCTAGTTTCTGTTGTTTACAGGGATGGATTGCAATCCCCATAAATTGGTCCACCTGCATGCTTGTGGCAATTTGTCTGCTAAACTCAAGTTCTAAAAAAAAAGACAAGAAGAAAAACAGAAACAAAAAATAATACCCCCCAACATTAACATAAAGGCTAAAATAAAATATTTGCTTCTTGCCCAACTCTTGCTGTATTCTCTGCTGGATGTACAAGAAGACCAATTGTCCCATGTGGGATGCCACACAAAATGGTTTCCCATAGTTTTTGCTTTTGATCCCCCCTGGAAATTTCTAAGCGCGATCCTGCCAGAGCGACGGACTCTCTGCGAGTTAATCTCTTGAGGGGCAATTAGCAAAAGGAAGCAGACACCCCTCCACTTACTATTCTTTTCACCTGACTGGGGAATTTCTCAACAGAGCTTCCTTTGACTTTTGAAGTAGGAGCTGCAGTTTCCCTGCGTCTTCCTCGCTTTTACATATTTAGCTCTTGGTAAAAGCAAAAACGAAAAAACAAGAAACACCTTGGGAAGTCAGTCCCAATCTGCCTGCCACTTGCTGAATGAAGAGAATTTATTGTGGACACGCTGCTTTTGTAGACAGTAGCTGGGGATGAACGTCAGTCATCCACCCATTCGAAACAAGAGGTGAAGCAGAGAGACATGTTCTTGAATTTCAGGGACTCGCAGATGATTGGATGGAACTTGGGTAGGTTTTTCCCTCTGAGAGGGGGCAACAATTGGACTGGGTGCCTGAATCCAATGGTATCTTCTGCTCCTGACATTGAAAGGAACCTTGGCATAATGCTGCTCTTTGGGACACAAAGTCTGAACCAAGTGAATGGCTGAACAACAATAACAACACAAAATCATTAAAAGTTCACTTCAAAATGGTCAAGGGTACAGTTGTTTTTTAAAAATTAAGAAGGATGGTTTAAATCAGGTTTTGAAAATTGGTTTTGAAATTTCAACGATACACCACCCCTGTATTTTTTTTTTCCAACTTCCTATTCTATTGTACAGCCTGGAATTTCCTGCTGGTTTTTCATCCATGTACTGGCCAGCTCTGACCCTGATAAAGTGTAGGGGCCAAATGCACCTCAGTCTATTCCCTTAAGCAGGGTCCTCACCAAGTACTGCCTCCTGCCCATGGCCCTATTCACTTTCATGGGGGCAGGCCCTTCAGCAGACCCTCCTAGATGTCCACAGAGTACTGGCAAAATCATACTTGCAAGGCCATCTCTGATATAAGTCAATGGTGCACCATATTTTTATAAGAGTTGTGACAGCACTTTGAATTGGACTTGGAAACTTATGGACAATCAAAGATAGATGTTACTCTAGCCTAAAGGGTTTGTTTTGGTAGCAGTCTCCCCACTATATTGTGGAGTCTGAGTTATCTTTAAAAACAACCCAAGATAGAGTACTTTGCTGTAGTGTAACTATGCGGAAATGGGTTGCTCTCACCAGGTCTTCCCAGACCAGGTAAGGCAAAAGACCTCCCTAGATCACAGCCTCCACTTCATTTTCTAGCAGAAGTTGCAAATCTGGGAGGATTCCCAACTCAGAGACCTGCTATTTCAGAGGGAGTGTGACCTTATCTGGAACCAAAAACCTGTCTCACTTGCTACAATTTAGTCTGAGCTTCTTTTTCCCCATCCAGTCCCTCACAGCTTCCTGATACTGATTCAAGACTTACATGGCATTTCTTCTCGGGCCTGGTTTGACAAGGTACAACTGAGTGTTGTCATTGTATTTTTTTATTATTATTATTATTTTGGTTTATATGCTATCCCATTTCTCAAGGCTTCAAACAGCTTACATATAATTATGTTAAAACATAAAAAGACAACAGCATAAGCATAATCCGAAGGCTGTGATGTGTCACCATTCGGGCAGCAGAATCTTCAGGCATCTCCAGATGTCTCTCTTGGAAAATATACTACAGAGAGGAGATGGTCTAAATATCTAATGGTAGGCGGTTCTGTGGGCAGGGGGGCATCATTTGAGAAGGCTCGAGCAAGTCCCTGAGAAGGCTCATAAAACTGGCATTACCTTATAATTGGGATCCTCAGCAAACTATTAGATTTCACAGTGGTGCCCTCATCTCCAAACCCTTGCATAGTGAATAATCAGTGTTACTGAATGCCATCAAAGGAACTAATAGGAGTAGGAAGGGTACACTTCCCCTCCATCCGAATACAGTAGCAATGAAGTTCATCCACAGGAGTGACCAGTGCTGTTTCTGTCCTAAGCCTGAGTCTGAATCTTGACTGGATCTAGATAATCTACTTCTTCCAGGATCCTCTATAGCTGATTTTCTACAATCTTCTCACCACCCTTCCATAGAAAGAATAAGTTGGAAACTGGCTGGAAGTTGTTTGGTAGAACTGGATCAAGAGATGGCTCCTTTCAAGGCTGGTGTACTCTTGCCTTTCCTCAAAGGGGCATTGGCCACATCTTGAATCCAGTTGCACATCCAGTTGCACATCCAGAGGAGAGAGATGGGGCATGGCTCTAGGGTACAAGTGATGGTGGTCATATTACAGATGCCCCTATTTACTTCCTCAAGTCCCACAAGCTCAGTAGAATCCCAGGTCACAATGCAAGGTACCATCCTTCTTACTTTACCTGGCCCTGTTTAATAGTATCAGAGCCTGAGCAAATGCAAGCTATTTTTTCTGCAAAGAAGCCCACAAAGTTATTGAGCTGACCTGTAAGTGCTGTCCAAACAGATGGTCCAAAGACTATTACAGAGATCAATTAACTAATTAGAGTAGACAATATATGAACCTCAGGGTTGAATCGTTGAGTGTTCTCTTAGCTTGGTGTTTTCTACAGAAGTTTCATTACCAGGCCAGGTAACCTCATCAGTGCATGGGAGAGTTTGCTGGCTGTTTATAGAGAGAACTTGCTCTGCCAGTCTTGGCTGTGGTATGGTTTCTTTCTTGAGTGGGGTATTGCTCCTTCCCAGATTGTTAATCTGGTGCTGTTTCCTGCTTCTCTGGGTTTTGGAGGCTGGAGGGGGTTGTTCTAGACTATTTGTTTCCTTCTTAGGCTTTTACTTGTATCTTCTAAATGGTATGGAGATGGGACTTATCTCTATGTGTGTGCTGATGGCTGATTTGTCAGAAGGACAAATCTCATACCTTGGTGCCCACCAAGTTCTTTGCCTTTCTTGATTTCTTCTTTTAAAAAAAATTAAAAAGGGGAATCTGACATGATGTAAAGCAAAGCACCATCCTTCAACATCATCTTTATTTCTAAGAATTTCTCTGTCCCTGTGGGCTGCTTTGACCACTAGAACAAATGGCTAAAAATATATGAGGGACAAGTCTTCATATGTTGTCCCTATATCTGTCCCACCTGCCCTTTTATTAATAAAATGACTCACTATGTTTAAGAGATAAAGGAACCTTCCTTCCTTCCTTCCTTCCTTCCTTCCTTCCTTCCTTCCTTCCTTCCTTCCTTCCTTCCTTCCTTCCTTCCTTCCTTCCTTCCTTCCTTCCTCTCTGTTGCTTACCTCTCTCCAAGATGTAGTTCAGTTACAAGTGAGGCTCTTTTGTCTTCATCAGCTTTTATAGCAAAAGCTTCACAAGCTTTTATTATATTAGCATTATAACATTAGCATTCATTGATAGCTATCTAAGCCTTAAAAACTCTAACATGAACACGGTTTCTTTTTAATGGGATGTTCTACTTAATTGCTTAATTGTTCAAAGTGCTTTCAGCAGTCTGCTTGCATTTAGCAGCATATCCTCTAACAAGGGCTTCTCTTGAATTCAATTCTCCAATGTCCGCTCTCACATAAACCCCCTTAGCTTTCTATAAAAAAAAGGATTAAAAGATTGGCAGTTCCAGACCTTTATTCTTTAGCAGGATGTCTATCTACTTCTAAAGGATCTAGATAGATATCCTTTATGCTTCCCTTTATCCTTTATCTAAAGGATATCTATCTAGATTCCTTAGATAGGGAGCATCCTATAGGATGGAAAAGGGACTAGAGACAGAAAGCAGATAGCATGTGGATTCCATGGCAGCCATTTTGTGAATGGATAGGCCCCCTTCAGCAGCCATTTTGTGGAAAAGCCCAAAGATTCAAATAATCTCAGAATGGTTGGGGACACCTTGGTTAAAAACCTTCTCAGGAACTGGCCCTGCTCTTTGGAACACCCTTCCCCCTGAGATCCAGCAGGCCCCTACCTTGCTAACCTTCCAAAGAGTCTCAAAGAACTGGCTTTTCCTGCAAGAGTTGGGATAGTGTGATTGTCGTACGCCGCCCAGAGTCACTTTTTGTGTTGGGTTTTGTTTTGTTTTTAACTGTTTGTATTGTTGTTTGTGAGCCACTCAGGGTTATGTTGCATAAGATAAGGGTAGCCATATAAATCTTTTAAATAAATAAATGAACAAATAAAAAGCCATCAAGGCATGCATAACTAGCTCATTAAGAGGTTTGGAAGATATTTGTCCTATGGAACAGAACTAGAAATGAGTAACCTCCTAAGGTGACCGCTCTCAGATGGTCCAGAGGCTCAGCCTAGACCAGAGAGGCAGGAAGAGCCTAAAGAACTTGCTAATTCCCAGCCATGTTTTTAACCATTTGCTCAGATGGAAAAGAAAGATGCTGCTTTTTCCAATGGAGAAGCTGCCCACCACAAGGTCTCAATGCTTGTGAGTCGGCTATATCATAATCCTTTCCATTAAAATGATCTCTCTGTATACCCTGTGGGTGCCGAATGGATTTCTTGCTATAAAGGACAGGGTTTAAGCATGGTAGTTTATTTCTTTTTTTTATCAAATTTATATCAAAAGTGACTCGGGGTGGTGTACAACAAAATTATAAGACAGTAAACATAGAAAAACAGTCATTATTTTAAAAAAAAATTTAAATCACAGGCATAAGAGAGAATAGATGTTAAGAGCAATAATGGAGCCACCTCAAGATCTCCCTGGTCCAATGGGACCCCCAGACCTGATGATATAACCAGGTTTTGAGGGACTTCCAGGAAATCAAGGATGGAGCTAACTTCACTTCGGAGGGTGGAGATATTCCATAAGGTGGGCACCATGGCAGAGAAGGCCCACCTCCTGGGACCCGCCAAATGTACTTCTCTAACAGATGGGACCCATAGCATGCCTCTTCTGTTGGATCTGAAGGGTATAACCGGGTAATGCAAAGAGTTGAGAGGCACTTTAGAATGAATGAATGGAGGTCCAGGTCACACAATAGATTTTTAGATGCATGCCTAAGACATTTGAAGAATTTCTCTAAAAATGGAAGCTGTAAATATGATACACACATGTTTCTAAACACTTTTATAACACCAAATGAATAAGTGAGGCACAATTGGGCTCCCCCTTGAGTGTATACTTAGTAGAAAAACTGATTTTGACATCATTGCTCAGAGTCAGCTATGACTGCATAATAACCTAACAAGTAAGTACATAAATAAATTATGTAGATTAAATAGACCAGACTTTAGAAGTTCAGTACAGCCTTTCATGTAAAGTACAGTGAGTTATTTTTACTGATATTTAATAGAACTTTTGACAATATATGAGATGATGATGATGATTCCAAATCAGGTTGGGATAGTACAGTCAAAGGTGGAAATTAGAGGTTGAATCCTGATATGAGCATGACCAGTGGATCGTATATGCAGCCCAAATTCCATCTTCCCATTGATTTCAAAGAGATAGGCGCAACAATGGAATATTTATTTTGCAGTTATGGGAATGGATCTTGGTTATTTTTCTGCCAAATTTCAGACAATGTGACAAGTTGGCTGCTGTTCTCTTTAACATTTGGCAAAATGATGAATGTATTCACAGCTGGGCTACATGCAGCTGAGTCCCAAACAGAATTATGCTTTTATGATCCAGCTTATTTCTCAAAAGTCAATGCAACAATAGAGCTCCTGCTCCAGACTAAAATAGCCATAACTATTAACTTGTTAATAAATGGAATGAATACTTAATAATGCCGTATGAATTGGGGAGGGGGAGAAGGAAAAGAGAGACAGTTGTGTGTGGGCTGTTTGTGCTAATGAGCCTACATAATCATTTGCTCTTGAGCAGTCAAATTTTCCTGCCATTGATGAACATAAATTTGAGTCATGCCATCTCAGCAAAACTAGTTGGATCACCATGTGCATTTTTAAGAAACAGAACGTATTATTTATTGTGTGATATTTTGGCAATGAAAAGCACAGAGCTGTCATGACATCTCATTGTGGTATTCTCTCGCAGCTGCCAGAAAATGCATTTCTCAAATATTCTTCTCCTCCATCACCACCAACACCTCTTCCTCTTCCTTTTTTTTCCTGCACCTGATGGTTTATCTAACAGTAGCTATTTAGTGTGATAATGGCGTTTGAGAGATTGGATACAAACACCATTGTCACACTCCAAAGCTCCAGCAGAAAAGAAGTCTCAGAGGAATGCAATGTTCATAGTTCTAGATTTATGGAAAACAGCCAAGGGGACCTGCAATAAAGAGAAAAAGGGTCAATGATCAGAAATAGAATAAAGAAGAATGGGAAAAAAATACTATCAATACAAATGACACCAGTTTTGAAAGGAGAAATAGCTGTGGACCAGTTTAGAGTAACAGATTATAAATTTAACATTCAGCTGACTTAGGATTTGCTTGGGACTGACTGGGTTGCCTTGGTTGGTCTGACCACAGCAACTTTGTACCTCTTGAAGAAGAAAGTTATGGTATGCTTGTCAACATTTCTGCTTCGTCAACTCTCTTTTTCAACTTTTCTATTATACTTTGCAACTTACTCATTAAATTGCAGGAATAGAGTATCAAAAGTAACAACTCACTATATTCTAAGTAGAGTTGGATCTGTATACTAGACTTCAGAAAAGCAGATTCTGATGAACTCTGAGGGAAAGGCGATCACATGCAATGTTTTTAAATCTTGAAAGAGAAATGTGTCCAAGATGGAGGGGAGATCCCATGAAATGAAATACTGAAGGTGCAATTGCAAATAATTCCAGCAAGAAGAAAAAATGGAAGAAATCTAAAGCCAGTGTGGATACATGCAGAACTCTCTAAAATGCAGACAAGAAAAAGGTAATGTATAAGAAATGGAAGAAAAAGAACATAACCAAAGAAAAGGACAAGGGAGACTCCTGAAACTGCAAGGACAATGTCAGAAGATTAAGGCTCAGAATGAACTGAAACTTGCAAGGGACACCCAGAACAACAACAAAATGAGTCCTTTTGGCTATGTTGGAAACAAAAGGAGAACCAAAAGTGACTGCTGGTGCACTGAGAGGAGAAACTGGTGAACTGGTAATGGTGTAAAGGCAGAATGAAAGGGAAGAAGAAGGATGCAGGAAAGTACAGACGTGTCACCTTTTTACACTGGGCAAGGTCCTCAGAGAGATTATTAACAATGTGTTTGTGAGCATTTGGGTAAGTATGCTATGATTAAGCATGACTAACCTTGCCTCCTTCTTTGATAGAGTTATTAGTTTATTACATCAGGGGAATGCCATAGACAAAGTGTCCCTGGACCTCACTGAAGCTTTCAAGAAAGCCTCTCAATAAAATGGTAAAGTATTGACTAAATGATACTACTGTACCCAACAGCACTCATGAATGACATACTAGAAAAAGTATTAAATGGAATGCCACTGTCCTGAGCCTTGTCCTGTTCAACATTTTTATGAATGACATAGATGGAGCTGAGGAGAAGCTTACCCAATTTGCAGGTGGCAAATGGGAGGCAGGGCTAAGAGAGAGAGAGAAAAAAGATTCAAAAAGATCTACCTAAGCTTGAGCAGGGGCTGAAATGAATAGGTTGGAAAGTAACCAGTGAAATGTGAAGTTCTGCATCTGGGGAGGAAAAATGAAAGGCACAGGTCTAGCACGAGGGGAACATGGCTTGCAGTAGTACATGGGAAAGGGCTCTCAGTGTCACACATGAGCCAGAGTGTGATGCAACTGCTAAAAAGGCAAATGAGATATTGAGGTGTATACAAGAGCATAGAGTCCAAATCACTGGAATAATTGTTCCAATCTACTTTGACTTCATCAAACCTTATTTGGAGTATTATATCTAGTTCTAAACCACTATACAAAGGACTGTGACAAACTGGAACAAGTTCAGGGGAAGGCTGTCAAGTTCAGGAAACCAAGCCCTGTGAGGAATGGTTGAAGGTTCTGGGTGTGTTTAGCCTACAGAAAAGAAGATTAAAGAGAACTATGATAGCGGTCTTCAAATATCTGAAGGACTGTTACATAAAAAAGGGAGTGAACTTATTTTCTACTCTCTCAGAGGCAGGACTCAGAACCAAAGGGTTAAAACAACAAGGAAGTAGCTTCAGGCAAGACACCAAGAGGAACTTGGTAACTATATGAGCTGTCAATCAGTGCAATAGGTTGCCACACAAAGAGGTCAGTTTTCCTTCACTAGAGGTCTTCAAACAGAGGCTAGATGACCAGTTGTCAGAGAGGCTCAAAATCCAGGTATTATTCCCTTTGCTGCATTTTACTGTTTGTCTGGAGTTTTGCAGCTCAGATGTGACAGTCCTATGCTGACAGTCCCATGCTGACAGTCCCATGCTAGCTGGGGAATTCTGGGAGTTGAAATCCACATATCGTAAAGTTGATAAGGTTGAGAAAACCTGATCTATACAATGCTTATTTCCAGTGTTGATTACAAGCCCTTTGCCTGAAAGGTTGGGGTGTAGCTCCATGTTCAAAGAGGTTTTGGGTCAAGGAAGCAGAAAGTAGTTTTTTCTAGGATCTTTTTTCCAGCTTCCAGAGTTCTCCCAGAATGGGCATGGCCAAAATTTGGCACCTATTTCACCCCATAAAAACTGGTCAAGTCCTTCTCCTAGATCTGCCCTACTTTGGAGTCTGATCCCCTCACATCTGGGGTGCAGTTGTTCATACGCTACACACAACATAGTGCAACCCTTAAGCCAAACTAAGTTCTAGAGTGGAAATTTGGAAGGGAAGGCCCCTGCTCCAACTTTCATGTGAACAGAATTGAGAACTCTGTCAAAATGCTACTCCAACAAGACAAGCTATGGAAACAGATACAGAATGGAGCTCTGGTCATGCTTGCATTGGTGAACTTATAGTGTCTTCTTAGCATCACCCAACCATTATTTTGGCATAGCAATAGTTCTGGAAGACTCTGTAAATTGCTGGTGTAGAAATGACTGTACTGCTGAACAGAAGGAAAATCTTGTGAGATAGAGGTGGACCTTAATAGTGTTTCAGCAGTAGTGCTTGTAATCTGATTCAGATTTAGACTTTCAGCTAGTCAGAGCGGTAAAATCTTGGCTGTTAGTGACATTGCATCTTCTTGTGTCAACTATCTTATATATTTTTATTGAGGAAGAATTTTATACACAATTAAAAACTACAAAAATGTAAAGAGAAAATTAGAAGAAGTATGAAAAGATAAAAAGTAAAAAACAATTAAAGTCAAAGAAAGGGAAAGAAAAAGAAAAATATCTGACGAAGTGACTTCCAATCTTTTTTGCAGTAGTTACAAACATGGTTATCATCATTTCCGCCCTCCCAAATTACATATCATGTTTCCTTCTTCCCATAAACAACCCTTTTTAATTAGTAAATCCCAAAATCACCAATTCATTTTCAGCAAACAGTCCATGAAGAGTTTCCAGTCTTTTATAAAAGTACCTATTGTTTCTTCTCTAATCAGATAACTTGTGTCACTAATCCCCCACTGAGGTGAATAAAGCCTGTCCTCACTGCTGTTATATCAACGTAATGATGATTGGATGACTCTAGAAGATGCCATAGGGGGAATCTGGAGAAATGGCGCTAGATGAATGCAGACTAGCCTAGCCTTTCTTGAGCTTCTTTGGAGGTTCCAGCAGGGGAGCACAGCTATTGTATACCCTTGACCAAAGATCAGTATGCTCCTTCTATCTGGGATGGTCATCCTCTTCCACTGAGCATGCAGCTTCAGAAGGGATGCACATGGAGTGGTGAGGGAGGAAGGGGACACCTGCCTAGCCAGCCAGATCAGCCGAATCAACCCTGGCGATCAATGGGGTGACAGACGTCATAGCCAGATCTCCCTCACATCCTTTAGCTTAGCCTTTCTGAGTGAAGCAGCAGATGGGAGAATTGCAGAGTTACTCTGGCCTGAAGAATTTCACTCACTGCTTTGCCTCAGTCTGTGATTCTGAGGCTTCTCTGTAGCCGTGCTGGCACTGTAGACAATATGTTTAGAGGCCACCAGGCTGTGGAAGAGTGGGGCATGGGACATAGCATTGGCTTCTGCATTGCAACTAAACATTTAACTGAACTGGTCAACTAGTCCTTGTAGACTTTTGGTTCCCTGGTAGGATACCAGTCTCTAACCACTGTTTCTAGGTTTGAAGAGGCATGTAATACCAGGCAGAATAGCTTTTGCAAACAGAATTCCCCGGGTTAAGAATGAGTTCCATTCCTAAGTCTGTCTTTAACTTGAATTTGTATATAAATCAGAACTCGTACTTACAAATGGGCTGCCTATTACTAAAAATGGTGGATGGTGTTCTCCTTCCTCAAGGCAATGAACTGCTGAAGCCACACAATGTTTTCATGAATCGCTGAAAACAGGCTGTGCGCGGCTTCAGTGGTTCATAAAAACACCGCACAGCTTCAGCAGTTTGACGGATCAAGGAAGGAAAATCCCATTTTTAGTAATGGCAGTGTTCGTAAGTATGAGTTGTCTGTAAGTCGGATGTTCTTAACCTGGGGACTGCCTGTACAGTACCTGTTTAAAATTAAAGATACATACTTAGTACCTAGAGAGACAGTTTGGTGTAGTGGTGAAGGCACCAGGCTAGAAACCGAGAGGCTGTGAGTTCTAGTCCACCTTGGGCAAAAAGCCAGCTGGGTGATCTTGGGCCAGTCACTCTCTCTCAACCCCAGGAAGGAGGCAATGGCAAACCACTTCTGAAAACCTTGCCAAGAAAATTCCAGGGACTTCTCCAGGCAGTTGCCAGGAGTCAACATTGACTCAATGGCACCCAAAAACAAAAATAAAATAGAACAAAACCAACCAACCCACCCCCTTATTATCATTACCTTCTTTCTTTCCCCCTTTCTTGTTCTGGAGATTTAGGGATCAGTACTGGCACTTCTTCAGCCTCAGGCCTTAATATTAATACAGTATGCATATAATCAGTAAAAGTGAAGATGCATGTAAGGAAACTTCCTGGATTTCTGCTCTGAATGGGTAACTCTCAAGCCTTGGTTCTTGACCCACACACTCTGCAAGCAGGAAAATAAAAGGAATTTTAAAAACTTCAGGTAAAATCTTCAGTATCCGTTTTACTTTTACTTTTTTAAAAAAAAAAATCCCACTCTAAGGCCAGGCAGTCTTGTTTTGTTTTTTCCACCTCCACCACTTTTTTTTGCTTTTCACTCGATTTTCAATAGTCCTTTGGGGGGAAAAAAAAAAGAACGGTCTTTAACTAGCCTGATTAAAGTGCCATTGTGAGGGGAGGCTGTTTCTAAAATAATTAGTTTTCACCAGGAATCGGCATTTCATTTTAGTACAGGTTCACTTTTTATGCTTTTCTTCATGAAGAAAAACAGCGAAAGGAGATGTTTTGTCCACCTTTGGAGAAGGAAAATAGAGAACTTGTCAGGGAACTGAAAGGTAATGTTACCTCACTATTGTGAAAGCCTGGGTTGCAGAATACAGTAAAGTGGAAATCTTTCTCCTCCCTCCCTGCCCACATTTGATTGAATGCTTCTGAAAGAAAAATCAAGATCATTGAAGACAATTTGGTTGAGAATCAACGCCTGAAATAACAAAGACATTCAACTGAATCAGAGGGGAAATGCCCCAATAATGTTTCATTCAGTGCAATCATTGGTTTGCATGCCTGCATACAGGCCTTTGCTTGCACACTTTGTAACAACATGTAATGAAATGATTGACAAAAGGCAATAACAGGTAGAGCATCTACTCTGAACACAGAAGGTACCAGATTCAATTCCCAGGATCTCCAGGTAAAAAGAACTGGGTTGCAAATGAGAGGAAGAGCCACCACCAGTTGGAGTAAGCCAGTGTTGTCCAAACTTGGCCACTTTAAGATGAGTGGACTTCAACTCCCAGAATTCATTGTGCCAATCTTTCACGTTGCGGAAAAGAAGCAGGTTTTCCTGCTTCGTTCCACACCAAGCCATGGGGTATAAATTTCGTTACACTTCCCCCTCTTTGGGGAAGGGGTGTTCGTGTGACCTGTCCGGCCTTGATTATTCATTGGTACATTTGATGGAGAGGTGCTGGGTAGGAAATCAACCAATCAGTATTCTCTGAATATTCTTAAATGCACCCACCCATCTCCTACTACAAGAAGGGAAATTTATTTTACCAGCCAGCCTGGTCAGCAATGAGTGTCAGCAGTAAAACTCTATCCTGGTAAGATATGAGTAGGGCTGAGCTATGCTACAGATCTTTTAAACCCCATCTGTGGAAAAGTAGGACATGCAGGGCACACAAGCAGGGGCATCCATGGGGCAGAGGAGTTGAAATAGCCAAGATGGCAGCTAGAACCATGCGATCAAAGTCTGCCCTTTTTTTAGATGTGCCACCCAATGCACACATCTAAATGTGATGGTTTCGTCCCATGAAAAAAGAGGTAGATAAGTAAGTTTGAGAAAGGAAGATCTCTTTGGAATAGACAAGCTAGAATTAGGCAATGTTGCAGCAGATAGCCTGAGTCTCAAAAATTGTTTAAAAGGATCTAAAAAAAAGGAAGCTGCTTTTAAGTCTCCTTGTCTCCTGTAGAGTCTTGCACCATAAAAAGAAGCATGTGAGGTGGTGGGAAGGTGGAACAAGGACTAGCGAACATGGACATGGACCCCAAAAGAGAGTTCACTAGAAAATGCTTGCGGGGAGTCACGTTGAATAACAGCTAATAATCTATTCTGTAGATTCTCTAAGAATGATAGATTATATTATTAGTAGTGTGATGCCACCATAGAAACCATTGCGTTATAAAAATACATAAACAGAACCTGCAAAATGGAAAATTGTAGAAAGGAATGGCCAGGCAAGTCTAGAGCATAGCTTAAGTGAAATGTATCTTGAGACTTAAAGAAAAAGAGAATCAATTAAATGGCTGTGAGTGAGAAAATATTACTTCAATAAGCAGCACAGTGTGAAAAAAACACATGGATATTAAATACGGGTACAGGAAGAAAGCAATGCACAGCTTAAGAACAAGAATTACAGAACCTACTTCAGGGATCAGCAGAGATTAGATCCATTTTCCAGAGCCTGCTGACCTCCAGATATCTTGGATGATGGAAAATAGGAGCAGCATGCACTAATCAGCTGTAGCACAGTGAGGAAATACATTGTTTGTGTCCCTGCTAAATTAGTAAAATGAACTATACCCAACTATACCCTGTGGGTGCTATCTCACAGCAAATTATCTCAATGAAAATGCTAAAATGTTTTTTGGGGCAGAAGGCCAAACCAGCAGTGAGACGAAGCTTAAAAGACTGATCTCTCAATTCTTTCCCGCTGCATGGAAATCAAGGGCCTGCTGTTGTACATTATTCAAAGGGAAGCAAGCAGTAAATGAAAGATAAATATGCATTCCAATGTTTATTATTATTTCAGGACTGCGCGATTGCAAGATGTGCAGCTGGAGAAAGGGTTATATATAAGTACAAAGGAGAGGTCTGCATATTATTGCTGGTAGTTTCTGGGCATCAAAGGCCTCTCTTTCATCAGGTTCTTGATTTCTCCTCTGGTGGTCTTTTGGTTGAAAGAATGATGTGAATGCAGAATAAAAATTTCCACTCAATCCAGTGGAGACAAAATGCCAATGAAATACACTGCTATCTTTGGACTGCACAGAAGGAAATATTTGAAAAAGCTGCTTGTCGTTTATACTGTAGACTATGATGAAAATATCAAAATATGTGTGTTATAATCATTCTTTTAATTCTGACAATTACTAATCAGCTGTGTTCTTTGTTCTAGATTTAATAGCACAATTGTTTTCCCCATAGTAAGAAATCATGCATTCACAGGTTAGTTCTACCATTTCACTGGCAGCCAGCAAGAAGAGAGGGCAAAGTTGCTGGGAACTCATACAAAATCCTGCCTTTTCTTACATGAATGGGAAAGTCCAAGATTTTTCCAGTCTATAGAGGAAGATCTTCAATCTTCCAAGAATTCACAGCCCTAATATCTGGTCTAAGGGGTTCATTGTTTGGGTTTTTTTCTCAAATCATCCTATCATTGACAAAGGGCTACCAAGAAATTTGGAAAATACTTCAGCATATGATCCTCTTTCCTTCCTTTCTTTCCCTACTGCTTGTTATTTGTGTCATCCCTAAAGCAGCTGATATCAGGACAATAAAATAATCCTATAAAATAAATAGGACCAATCCAATAAATATCTCAATATTATTCTGCCATTTCTCACTAACAGAGGTTTTCTTGAAGAGCAAATTGTCTATCAGTTGTTTAGCTATGAAACATACTCATAGAAATCACTCACCATCCCCCATAGCAGCTGTATGATCCTATATGATCCTCATCCATCTTTTAAGGTCCTGTGGCCTTCACATTTTTTCTCTCCAAAGCCAGGCAGGATTTGCTGTCTCTCATATACGTGGGTGTACATTTACAGTATTACGGCAGGAGTTCAGAGCGTCTGTTTCTAAAAACTGACTCTGCCCGGCCTTTATGGGATCCAGAGCTTTTAAATAAACAAGCCAGTCTGATAAGTCACATTAAAATATTGATCCTTGTGGGATGGCTCTGGGTCATCTACATGAATGAGGGCTGCTAGTTCGTGAGCCTAAGCGCATGTACATATGCACAGACACACAAGCCACGACAACAGCAACCTTTTTTCTCTTTGCTTGGGACAGATTTAGAATAACTGGAGAGAAGAAATAAAAAATAAAAGGCAATGGGAGGAAATTCACAAGTACTTCCAAGCAAGATGAATAGAGTCTTCAAATCCCTGTACATAAAAAAATAAATCCTGTAAAAGGTAACACCGGCAGGTGCTTTATTTTGTGACATGAAAGATGAGTTGATCAGTGGTTTCCTTTGGATGTATTGGAGTACAGTGCAATTCTTACTCCTAGCCATTGTGACAACATTTTCCTTGACAGACAGGAAAAAAAGGGCCTTATTCTTCCTACTTCTCTTGCTGCAAAAATCTAGCATGCCATAAAATAAATTCATATTTTCCAAATCTTCCAGATACTTTTCAGATGTAAGTCATCCTCAGGGCCAGTCCTACCCTTAGAATGATTTCCCTTAGTTTAAATTCTAATTTCCATAAACCAAGGGTCACCAATTAGTGTGCGTAGACATCAGGCTCTCATCCCACCTACCTTTTTAAAGGAGTTGTTTAAATTAAAATAATAATAATAATAACCCAATAGTGGACATGTTGCAAAACAAAGCACCTGCCTCTTACACCTTATTTATTTGCCCTGAGTTTCATAAAGATCCCTTTGATGGTAGAGGGTATCTCAGGAGCATCCACAGAAAGGATCCTAGAAGTCAAGATTGCGCCTGCGACTACAGGATCATAGACCCATCACTGTTTTTATGTGCCTTGTATACACAACACACATTTTAAAAAGGGCAGGGTTTCAATCATACAGTAATGGCCACTATCTTGACTCTCTGAATCCCCTCCCAGAACATCCTGCAAGACTAGTTTTCCTTCTGATAAATAAGTGTTTTGCGACAACCCGTGTCCACTTTAGCAGCCATTTAATGATTAGCCAAATCTCTGACAGCGGCCTTTACATGAGCACATAACTCCTGCTGCTTTGAAAATCCAATCCCTGGCCCAAAAGGTTTGCCTGCTCCTGCTGCAAACCCCAAAATGGCAACTCTTCTGCATTCCGATGATACCGTGAGCCTAAGTCACTAGATAAGAAGCTGCACATGATGGTTTGTGTGTCAAACGACAGCATGCACTCACTGACCACACTTCTATGCTTGCTGACCCATGCCCTCCCTCAGGGGTCAAAACTGGCAAGATGGCAGACAGAGCAACGGGATGGAAACCCCACCCCTTGTGTGTGTGTGTGTGTGTGTGTGTGTGTGTGATATACATATTTTAAAAGGATTGGGGGTTGTATCATGATGCTTCTGTTCACCATCTTGCTGATTTTGACACGTATGCACAAGCATATCCCAGAGACTCTACAGCTCTGTCAAATGGTTGACCACCTTGTGCCAGCAATGACTCATTCAGCGTGAGTCCATCATTTAGCTATCAGCCATATTCTTAGATCTCCCACCACCACCAAGGGGCTAGGAAGCTGTTATTTTTTTTTCCTTTTCTCTCTCCTGCTTTTAAATGTATTCTTTTCCACCTACAAGAGTGAGAAAAACCTGTAATATTATGATGCCTGGTTGGAACTGTTGTGGATGGAGTTGGGTGGCGACTTATCTTCCCCCATCTCTTTCTGTCCTCTTTTCATCTCTTTTTACTCCACCCTCGGAGCTGTAGGAAGGTTGAAAATTGAAAGGACAATAGAGATGGAATGCTTTTAGAGGAACCATTTCTTTTTTGAGGGGGGGCTTACTGTGGGGAAGATAACTTTCAACCCTCAGTAGCCCTGGGAATGTTTGGGGCTAAAAGCAGCCTCCTCATGTTCAGTTAACTAGGTCATTTGTCTGGTCAGACTACTTGATCACAAATACTGTGTGTACCTACACAATCTTTAAATTTGGCCTTAAACCAGCATTCAAAATCAGAAAAAATGTGGGTATATATATATGCATGCATATATTTGTATGAGGTGTTATTGTTATAACACCTCATACAAAGGTGGATTCGACAGGAATTACCTTATGGTATGTATGTATGTATGTATGTATGTATGTATGTATGTATGTATGTATTTATATATCTCGCCTATCCATGAGGAGCTCAATGTGGCATACACTCCTTTCTCCAACTTTTCCCCTAAATAAGAATGAAGTAGGTTGGGCCAAGGGAGAGTAATTGAAAGTTACCAGTGAGTTCTCATGGCTGAGAGTGGATTTGAATCAGATCCTAGTCTACCTTAATTGCTCTACCACCATATTCAATTTGAACCATTCAACTTGCATTGATTAGTTATTTGTGGTATTTACAATACAGGTAGCCCTCGACTTATGAACATTGGTTTAGCAACTCTTCAAAGTTACAATAGCGCTGAAAAAAGTGATTTATGATCGGTCCTTGCACTTACAACTGTCAGAGCGTCCCCACAGTCAAATGATCAAAATTTGGGTGCTTGGCAACCAGCATATATTTACAACTGTTGCAGCATCCCCAAGTCACATGATCGCCATTTGCGACCTTCCCAGCTGACTTCTGACAAGCAAAGTCAAAGGGCAACTGTGTGATTCACTTAACAATCATGTGATTTGCTTAATGACTGCCACAAAAAATGTTGTGAAATCAGGTGTGGTCATGTGATGCCTTGCTTAATGACCACACGCTTAACAATGAATTTTCCAGTCCCTATTGTGGTATTAAGTCAAGGACTACCTGTACCCCCATAAGAAAGCATTAGCTTCCCCAGTATATGTCATTTTTTTCCCCTTGTGGAACTGCACTGAAAAAAATCAGGATGAATTTTGAAGAATGATTCAATGTTTGGTTTGAAAATGCAAAATGATATAAACTTGTGCATAAATGTGCAATGATCAGCTTTCTTATTCTTTCTAATGTCAACTAATGGAAGCTTCAACTCTAACATTTTGGCTTCAGTGCCTATTGTATAGTGAAATGTTTTGAACTGCAACAGTTGTTTTAATACAGGCTTTCTGACGTGTGAATTTTGTTATGGATCACCACCACCATTTTTTGTTTCAGAAAATTCCTTTCTTGAGGGCACAATAAATACATCACTAAACAGACCAGAAAATCATATTACAAAATAATTGGTTTCCTAGCTTCAGTGGGAAACAAAACTATGGAGATTTATGTGACTGAATAGATTCTTGAACAATGGAGATTTGTCAGGAAAAGGTGGAGAATGCGAGCAGAGGTAAAATAATATTTTTGTTGGTAAGGATGAGATCTTGACAATTTCAGTCTATATAAATGCTTGTTATTTTTGTGTGTGTGTGTGTGTGTCTGTGTGTGCCTTAGAGAAGTCTTGACTCCTGGAGACCACACAGACAAGTCTGTGTTGTTTACTTGACGTTTGCCAAAGGGCTTGCCATGTTCTTCTTCCTTGGGCTGAAAGAAAATTACCAGCCTAAGGTCATCCAGCCAGCTTCATGCCTAAAGCAGGACTAGAATTCATGCTTTCCTGGCTTCTACTCCAGGGCCTTCAACTACTGCACCAAACTGGTTCTCACTGCTTTCAAGTCAGTCTTGACTTCTGGCAACAACAAGTCCCTGCAGTTTTCTTGGCAACCTTTTTCAGAAGTGATTTGACTTTGCCTTCTTTCTTGGTCTGAGAGAAAATGACTGACCCAAGGTCACCCAGTTGGCTTCATGCCTCAGGTGGGACTAGAACTCACAGTTTCCCAATTTCTAGCCCAGTGCCTTTAAGCACTCCACCAGACTGGCTCTCTGAAATGGTCATACTGAAAACAAAATAAATATCTTGTGTCACCTTTCAAGTTGCCCAACTGACAGGCTGCTGGCACAGAGATGCTGTGTGATGACAAGCTTTCATTGGGGCTAGTTCAGAACGTGTAACGAGCATTATTCCAGGAAAGTGGTAGATATGTGTCCCCCCAATCAGGTTTATTGGACAGTGGCCCAGTAGAGAGGCACAGGACAAAGGGACCGTGGAGCATGCCAGCTGAGCTCTGTTTCACTTCACCACAAATATAGACCCACTTTTTCTGAAAGATCACCATAAAGATCACCAAGATTGCTAAGATATCCACACAACTCCCACTGAATGCAATGCAAGCAATGAGAAATAGCCATCTTAATATTTGACTTGTTAATCTGTGTAGCGGTCTTGCTGCTGTTCTTCTCCCTTCCTGTTTTTCTAAAAAAAGAGAACTCTAGTGCTCTATCTACTAAACACTCTCTCTCAAGAACACTGAACATAAGTTTTGAAAAAGGTCTAGCACTCTGCCAGTAGAACGAAGAACAAATATTAATAAAGAGCCCACCCAAAACAGACTTGGGCATCGGAAAGTATGCCCCAAAAACAGATAGGAGGGGGTGTGTTTGCAGCAGCCAATAAGAGCTGGGCAGTTGCTGCATCGTAACCATCATAACCCAGAAATTGTGCATTCAGCAAGGCTGGGATTGGGAGATGGAAAATGCCAGTTCAATATGAGATCAACTAAAAATTAAGTTAGACCACCTCAGGTATGTGCTGGGGATCAGCTGAAGGACATCCTGAGGACATGTCCTTAAAGAATGGTGAGCAGAGGCACCATTAGAGGAATGAGTAAATGAGCCCTAAGAGAGGAGGTCTGCTGGATTTAAAGACCTTGGACAAAACATCACACAAGCATTAAGTATAGAGAGAAGACAATACTTTCTGCACTGACAGAGGATATTGTGGGGATTTTTAATTGTTTTCCATATCTCTTTGGCCTTGTGAACTTCCAGAGGTATAACTGTTCTATCAGATGAATCACTGTATTAGAAGGTCAGGATGGAATCAACCCAGGTTTAATATTAGAAAATTGGGGGGGGGGGTAATTTTTTTTTGCCTTCGACTCAGTGTTGACTCCTGGCAACTACCTGGACAAGTCCCTGCAGTGGTTTGCCATTGCCTGTTTCCTAAGGCTGAGAGACAGTGACTGGCCCAAGGTCACCCAGCTGGCTTTGTGCCTAAGGAGAAACTAGAACTCATGGTCTCCTGGGTTCTAGCCTGGTGGCTTGCACCATGACACCAAACTGGTCCCTCCAAAAATTTTCTTCCCCATTTTTTTCCTCATGTTTCTGGCTTGTGGAGGGTAGTTTTCATGATTGGGAGGATTAATCTTAGAGACAGGAGGAAGAGGAAATAGACATGTGAGTTAGAACCGTAAACAATAAAGATTGGAAAATATATTGGAGATCATCCCCCTGCCCACAGCAGGAATTCACTGCTGCAGCCTTCATGACAGATGGCCATCCAGGCTCTGTTTGAAATACTTCCATCAGAAGAGTCCACCACCTCCCAGGGCACTGCGCTCCATTGCTGAAAAGCTCTTACCATTAGCAAATGCTTCCTGATGTCCAATAATTTGTTTTCTTGTAATTTAAACCCATATCTTGTCCAGGCTCAACCTACCCAACATCTCCAGGAGTTCCTCAGGAATGACTGTTACCATCTTGGTTGTTTTCCTCTGGATACATTCCAGTTTGTCATTTTCTTTCCTAAAATTCAGGGCCCAGAATTGGTGTTGTATCTTTTTTTCAGCCAGGGACCTTTTCAATCATATAATCCCATATGCAACATTTATGTATGTATGTATGTATGTATGTATGTAAAGACTTATTTAGATATACTTCCTTTTAAAATACACTCTGTTGCCTATTCTGGCAGCCTTTGGATCAGCTGGTAATATATATTTTGGAATCCTGAGCTGATACGTTGGAGATAATGAGAACTGGGGTCTTAACACATCTGAATGGTGGCAAGTTGGGGAAGTTGATTGCAATCCAAACCTATTGTTCAAAATTAAAAGTCAATGGCCAAGAAGAATTATACCATGTTACGCAGCAATGGCTGCACAAAAGGCAGAGTTTTGTTGAACTAGGGTATAGGAGATCCACAGGATAACTGTGGTGGGGGAAAACTGGAGGAGGGAGGGATATGAATGCAGCCTTGAGTTCCTAGAGACATGATGGGATGGGAATCTAACAGGTAGGTAGGTAGGTAGGTAGGTAGGTGGGTGGGTGGGTAGGTAGGTGGGTGGGTGGGTGGGTGGGTGGGTGGGTAGGTAGATAGATAGATAGATAGATAGATAGATAGATAGATAGATAGATATGCTGTGTATCTGTGAATTTATGTGAGTAGGCAACCTCTTTGGCCAGGAATAACATTAGGAACACTGAGAGCACATGATGTACTCAGAAAAGGAGTCCAGAAATTGGCAAGCAGCATCAAAAGCAAAAGGAGGGTCGGTCTACAAGAGTCCCCTTTGCCCACCTTAAAAGAAAGAAGCCACAAAAAGCATAAATCCTGGCAGAAAACCCTTATTTAGGTCTGTGTGGGGGAGAAGATTTTGCAGGGCAGATCTTCCTTCTTAAGGACTGGCATCTTGTTGAGGGCAAGGAAAGGATGGGGCTTTTTCTGTCTCATCTCATTCTCTCTCTCCACCTTTCCCACTATTTTACATGGGAGAAAATGACTATGGCCACCACCAGAGTTGGCATATCAAGGAGTTCCTTTGGAAGAACTTTGGGCAGCCCAGTCAGACTCAATATGTTTGGTTCTCCTCCTTACTACTAGTGAGAGACTACCATGGAGATTTCTATGGAGATATAGTAGACTTTTCTCTTATTTTCAGGTTGCCTATTCTGCTTCAGATATTGCAGACATACACACGGCAGAGTTCCCCAAGATATTAGAATCAAGCGCATAGGATTGTGGCTGTTCAGAAGCATTGTTTGGGCACCTCTGCAATTTGCAGGCCCCACCATCTGCTGATGCCCCAGAACACTCTGTAAAATGGCTCCATAAAAGAAGCAAAAGATCCAGAATCCCACATGATCCCTGTTGCATTCCAGGAGGGTACAGTTACAAAACTGCTTCAAATGCACCAATGCCCTATGTTGAAAGAGATGAAAAAAGGGCTTTTTATTTGCGTGCGGCTGATAGCAAGGGGGGAGATGCTGGCTCCCGAAAGAAAAAAAGGATGACCAGCTATTCTGGCCATTCGGTCATCAGACTCCAGACCTGTGTGACAAAGCTATTCAAACAACACTATTCAAACAGATGCCAACTGTGCAGGTAACATATAACACATGGACACACACAGACACACGCACGCACACCACACACACAAAACTGCTTGGTACTGGATTATCCCAGCCTGGTTTCCTTACCAGAAGCAGCCAAAAAGGGAAAGCAGATTTCAATAATTGCTGGTGGCTTTCCACGATCTGAGGTTCAGCCGCCCCAATGGGTTATATATTGGAGTCTGGCAGGGAACCATTGCGTAAAAATGAGGTCTCAGCAGGCTGCAAATAGGCCACAGAGAAAAATGGGTGAGTGCTGGGGGAACAGAAAAGACCCCTGAAGATTCAAAACAAGGAACAAACACAAAGCCCCAACAGTCAAACCAGATCAGGCCTGCAAAACTCACTTTCTCTGCAATGAAACACTTTATGTAAGAGCTGCTATTGTACAAGACTAACAGAAAATAATCTAGGAAGTTCTTCTGCTTTACCTACTTACTGAGCTGTAATTGGCATTGAGAGCATCTTAAATTGATGGCAAGCTATGCATTTCATGGGAAAATGAGACATTGGCAACCCAGCTGGGAGAAATATTTATTTTCACCGGAATGCTGAGGCGTCTCATATCCTTGGGCCTGTTACCCATGTTGAGGAGGGCATTTCTTATATCTTCTTTTTAATGGAATAATTGGCAGAGCTGTAGCATAAGCATCTCTTACAAGCCGCAAAAACATCAAAATGCCATTTGCATAGTGATGTTGTTGCACCAATGATACAATGATGTCACTGCATCCTGATGCCTGCCACAAGTACACAAGACATGTTATTTGCACAATGGCAATAACATCACAACCTCAGGGTTGACATTGGAGCCTCCTTCCCACCGGGATGCCACTGAATCTAAGCCATAATGCATAATAATGGGACATAGCAGATGGTGTGAACCAAGCCATCTGAGATTTGTAAATCATGGTATATACCATCTCAGGATATGCCAAGCCAGCCACTTGTGATTAAAATAGACAATAGCTTGTTATAACATGTGAACCTAGCCATTAAAGAAACAGCACATCTTAGATTTTAGTATACTCATTTCTTTTCTGTGCACTGTGATCCCTCCCCCACCCCCACCCCCACCCCCCAGGTTTCTGAAGCTCCTGAAAATTCAGAAAACCTGCAATGTGAAGGGTGTGTATAGCTGAGGGCAAGGATGCATCTCCACTGAAAAATTCAGTTTCTGTAGCCACACAGAGGCAAATGGGTAGGGCTGCCAGATCAAGGCTGCAAAACGCCGGGTGTTCTCTAGTTGTTTTCTACATCTCTTTGCAGCCATCAAAGGATCATCCAGATTTTGGCAGCAGAGAGCAAAAAAAATTGTATCTGATAGACGGACACACACACCTACATACAGGCCTGGTTCACAAATGGCTGAGGCTTTAATTTTTGGCTTGACATGCTAAGGGAATCCCTCCACTGTGGCTTGTAAACCACAAATGTCATGTGAACCTAGCCCATTAGGGTATGACTGAATGCTTAAGGCCCCCTTTAACCTCTTAACATTTCTGAAACTCTTCTCCAGCTCTCAACCTTGGCTCCTCCCCCTTTGCACCTTGGCCTTCAGCTTGCAAGATGAGGTGCCCCACCCAGTGTGGCTCAATCTATGAGTTCAGGCTCCTGTCCTGCCAATGCCCCCACCCCCCCCACCAAGGAACCCAGGAAGACAGCACTTAGCTAAGAATCTCATATTTTTACCTTGTTGATAAATATCATTTTCTTAATCTGTGGAGTTGGATTTCCCTTTGCCACAAATCTGGAAGGTAACAATTTGATAGGTAACTATCAAATCTGCTGAACCTCTTCTCAGACCCATGGACACTCTCCTATCACTCATGTTAGCCAACTGCCTGGGATGAATTGCTTTCTCAGGAACCAGCTGCTGTCTTTATCCATTAATTCCTTACGGAATGAGCCTTTGTTCTTTTGTTTGAGCTCGGTGGAGAGAGGGGAAGGGGAAGGGGAAGGGGAAGGGGAAGGGGAAGGGGAAGGAAAAGGAAAAGGAAAAGGAAAAGGAAAAGGAAAAGGAAAAGGAAGGAAATAAGCACCTTGATTTCTTTTGCACTGAGATAAATAAGAACGCAAACATGAAAAATCCATTGTCTGCATGGATGTCTGCAGGAGGGCAGTGACATCATGTGCATCATGATGTCATCAGAAATGATATGCATTATGTAATTTGCATCATTTGCACAATGAGGACATGGTTTGTGTGATGTCCTTGTGCCTTGTCCCATCACCTATGATTGTTTGCGTTCCTGCACTCTGAATTCCTGGCCCATTATCCCGGGGAAGGTCAAGAGAAGTCATCTTGGTTGAGAAGTAAGTGTCATCTGTCAGAGGTTACCAGGGCTAAAGGCACAGACAAATTTAATTTTGTTATGAATAATTCCCATGAATATCTCCACCAGATATCAACAATTCCAAATTCCATGCAGTCTTTTAAGGTAAGATCCATCAAAGGCAAAGGCAGACATATCATCAAATGTGCAACATGAACTATGAAATTATATGAAATTATAATCTCAGCAGTGATTTCATGGTATCTGATAAGCCATCATGTGCCTTTATTGACTGTCCTCACAAGGGTTTTTACAGTCTCCCTCCCTCCCTCCTTTCTTCCTTTCTTCCCTTATGCTACTCGCCTACTTCACTAACGGCAAAGGCAAGGAATTGGGACAGTTTTCACACCTACCTACATTGGAAAATTAAAGGAGGCTCAATTCACCCAGGCTTCTTATCTATGAGATGGAAGCACTGCAACTTGATATTCAGATGTTTCAAATGCTTCCAAAGATTCAACTTTTCACTAATTTTCCCCCCTAGGAAGCTTATTTTTATTTCTCAGAAGTAATCTAGTTTTTCTCCAGTTTGTTACCCAGCAGAGAAAAATAATGTAGATAATGAATAATAGTGACTTATTTACATAAACAGTCTGTGTATAGAGCTCTTTACAAAGAACAGGTTTGACAGGTTCCCTAACTCAGAGGTTTTGCAATCTAAAAATAGGCACAGGGAAATTTAGGACAAAGGAGAGGCACAATGAGGCTGTCAGGACACAGAGTAGGAATATTTGATTATTTCAGTAGCACATCTGCATCAGTGGTTAACAATGAATTCAAGTTCAGGTTCTATTTCTAAATGAGAAGCTTTAGAATCATAGGAACATAGAACAATAAAGTCTGCTTAAGCTAAAAGCATCCATAGGATCGTGTTGCTTTTGGAACTGTGACAGAAAACAGTGTCATAATGTTGTGCTACAAACTCTGTCCATCTGGGACATGCAGACAATGTTGCAGCACCCATGGAAAAGGATGGGGCTTGCATCATGCAACTGTGATGCTGCTGGCTTCAATCTGACCCCCATTGTTCCCCCTGTTGATGTCAATGGCACCAGTACATATTTTTCATGTTCAGAAATGAATATATGAATGAAGGAATATGACAATCATTGTTTTACCTTTATCACCAGCTTTCAAGATCTTGTTCCCATGTAAAATTCCCATACATTTTATGATTTATTCATTTCTTGAGACCTGGGAAGACCTTCAGAGAGCAAAGAGATACTTGGTGCTTCTTTACTGCATAGCCCACTCTCTGCCCTTCCCACTCTGATGTTGGCACTGTCTTCTGAAGTTCCAGGAAGAAGCAAGAGTGAATTGGGAATCTGCCAAGTCTATTTTCCATCCAATTATTCCCCATCACTACATGTAGATTTGATGCTTCCTCAGCTGTGGAGACACTCTCAATGTTAGGTTACTTAAAGACCTACAATTAATTATAGCATGCATGAAAAGTCCAGTTTTCATAAACAAGGATTGATTGTGGAAATAGAAATCCATCATGATCTTCCATCTGAACACAATTTCTCAGAAGAGTTGTAACAGAAGGCTTCAACATTTCAAATCCATTGAAATTATTAATGTTTTTTTCCAGAGGTTGACTTGAACAAGCATTGCAAGCATGAATCTTATTTGCAAAACAAAAGTCCCAAATGACATTTGTCCATATATTATGCATGATCTATTGAGTTTTTCAGAATTCAGAGCACTTCTTGTGTCTTTTTCAAATCCCCCGCCTTGTTGATTTCATTAATATTTTAATAATTCCTACAGAATGGGAACTATTGATCAAAAAGGTACATACTTATTTATTGCAATTTAAAAAACAAACCCTACCTTTAAGATAACAGAAACAGTACATGTGCCTTCAAAACATAAATTTATTCAAAGGGGTCTGCATAGGAAAGGTATAATCTTACCTTCCCTATGCAAGACCAAAGGACTATTTCAGAAGGGAGGAGCATTACAACTTTGTAATCATAGAATCATAGAATTATGAAGTTGGAAGGAACCATAAGGGTCACCTAGCCACCCCTCCACAAGGTGCAGATAAGCCAAACCAACCTTGAGAGGTGGCTGTTCAGCCTTTTCTTAAAGTCCTCTACAATCTTTGAAGGTAAATTGTCCCACTCTTTGTGATGGAATGGAATTATGAAGGCCAGACTCAGGGAGAAAAACATTTTCTTTCATCTCCTGAGGCGCGAGGGAGAGATAAGAGGATGAGACTGGCACCTCCCTGAGGAATTCACAGTGTTGTGGCTGGCATTACTTGGGAGCTGGGGTTTCAGTCTGGGAAGATACTTGCTAGAGGTTGTAGCTAATAAACATAGCTGGGCTGAATTTACATGGTCTCTTGGAGTTCCTTGGGCTAGGCCTGACATCAATCTTCCCAGACCTTGATGTCAGGCCTAGCCCAAGGAACTCCAAGAGACCATGTAAATTCAGTCCAGCTATGTTTATTAGCTACAACCTCTAGCAAGAATCTTCCCAGACTGAAACCCCAGTTCCCAAGTAATGCCAGCCACAACATTGTGAATTCCTCAGGGAGGTGCCAGTCTCATCCTCTTATCTCTCCCTCGCACCTCAGGAGATGAAAGAAAATGTTTTTCTCCCTGAGTCTGGCCTTCATAATTCCATTCCATCACACTCTTATACAGATCTTACCATCAGGAAGTTTCTCCTTACTGTATACTTAAATGAAATGTAGGTCGCTGCCACTTATACACATTATTTTCTGCCCTAGTTTTTGTGACAGTGGAAAATAAGTCCCTGGCCATTTTCTGTATGGCACCCATTTATGTATCTGAACCCTGATCCCACGTCTTCCCTCAGTCATCTTTTCTTCAGACTGAACATCCCAGGTTCCTCAGCCTGCCCTCTTATATCATCTTTATCACCCATTATTAATTTAGGCTTTGTCTAGGGTTCTCCGGCAAAAGGAGGACACGTCCTCCTTTTTGTCCCCATGTCCTCCATCTGGCAGACATAGCCTTAAAATTAAATATTGTCTGGCTTTTTGAGTGTCTTGGGTTTTTTTTGTTTGTTTGGACTGTTTTCACAACAGCAGTCATTCAAACTTTTGTTTATTGTGACCTTGTAAATTGTCTGCTTCTTTGTTTCCCTTGTCCACCAACAGACTTGACAGCCTAGATGTCCATTATTTAATTTATTTCCTGATTGCAGCAATCGGCTTCAATCCAGCCCCTTTCAAATCTATGATCTTTGTAGTCTGTAAATTACATGACTTGTCAAATGTTTCTATAGTGAAATTTGAAAAGTGCATTGTTGATTCTATATTATTGCTAGCATATGTTCTTGAAAATAAAGATTTGTTGGAAAAAATATTGCAGTTGCAAAACCAGTCTTTCTGTTGCTGGAAAAAATAATTTCATATATAAGTAGGCCTAAGAACTTTTTTCCCCCAGTTCTTTGCTCTAATTTTTGTCACGGATGCCAAGAAAATAACAGAGTATCATCCTTTCCCTCCCCTTTGATCCTCCTTTCTAATTGTCTGTGTCATCCTTTGCCTGTTCAGATACCTGGTAATCCTAGCTCGGTCCAACATACATGTCACGAAATCAGCTATCCATATTATCACAAAATGTATGGAAGAAATCAATTGAAATTAGCATTCTTCAGGTTTCTGAAACCATACCATGATCTATGCTTGCTTTTCTACATATCCCCCATCCCTTTCTCCCTCTATGCTAATTTTCAGACTGAAGAAGAGTTATATAAAGATTGGTTGATCCTAATTTGGTTGATATTTTCATATTTTTATTCCAATAGATTGATGGAGTAGCAAACATTTCAGAAATAGATCAAGTTACTTCAAAACTATTCCATATTAAAAGCGTGGTTTCCATTTAATTTGCAGGTTTACACTTAGTAAACTAATTACAAAAATTGCTTGATTTTTCTTCCCTAAGCAGCTTCAACCAATCACTGTCAATATATATTTAAGAATCTATAAAGCTGTACACTTTTCAGTAAAACTTAGTTTTCATGTATCTGGTAAATCCCTTTTAATATGCTAAATTGTGCTAAATCCCCAATTCTAGATGCAGTGTTTCTCAGAGAAAATCTGTAAGATGCTTATCTTATGAGCATCTTAAGACTCATTATACTTATGAGATAAGTATTTAGAAGCTTCCATGATTTTTAAAAATTGATAGTCATATATGTCAATATGGGCATGGGGGTGTCATGTGTTTGCAAGTGAATGATAAATGAGGGCAGTATTTATTTATTTATTTATTTATTTATTTATTTATTTATTTATTCGGCTTGTATGCCGCCCATCTCCCCCACGGGTGACTCTGGGCGGCTCACAATAAAAAAGTATACATTTAGTTCCTACTATGTCTGAAATCAATGTTTCTGATTATTGTGTCACATCGGCTCTTTCATCTGCTGTTCCTCCCTCTGATCTCTGCACCTTTGGAACAAACAGTTTTTGCTGCAAACGTGTCACACAGAGAAGTACAAATATTTAAACCATTTGATCCCATCAGATGCAGTGCCCAAAAGATGCTTCAGAGCATGCAGCTGCAACTGTGGGCAGCTACCTGGTGATTCCAGGAAAAGAGCTGCAGTTGCCTTTAAAGGGTTTTGTAGTTGCGGTTGTGACTCTTTAAAAGCAACAACATTTTTTCCTAGGATTGCGAGGTGGCTGCCTATGATTGCTGTTCAATCCTAGGAAAAGATGCAGTTGCTTTAAGGAGAGACAGAAAGGTACTATGTTTGCTTTCCAGGTGCACTACAACATATTTTTGAAGAAAGATCTGAAGTCTGTTTGCAGTTAGGATGGTGATGAAAAAGTCGCTTTGTGACCAATGCCCGCAGTTACGACCTTCTCTCTGTCTCTCTCTCTCTCTGTGTCACATGTTCGCCATTACAGTTAGTATGTGTTGCCTTGTGCCTGACCCATTTTTTTCAATTTCTCCCCCCACCCCCCAGAGTGGAGAGATTGCCTAAACAAGCTATCACTTCTTGAGCTGTTTTCTCCGCAGCACACTGCTTCAGTAAAAAGAGCTAACCCCAAGTTAACAAACTCAGGACCTCTGTCAGCTGCTGCCTGACACTGACAAGACCCTAATCAGTTTCACACTAAAGGCTTTTATTTGCCTCCTAAGCAGCTTGTGGTTTGCAGCTGCAAGTGCCCGTGGCAAACAGCGGGTGCTAGTGCATTCCTTTCAATGTGTATTCCGCATTGTGCCTGCTTACTCTCTTGTAATCCCTTCTTCTCCAAGGAATGTCAATACAAACATCATTTCTCTTCTTGCTAATTATCCTAGCGCTGGGGTGAGCATTCCAGAGGCCAGGGGAGTGGGGAAAAAGGGCTATGAGTCAAGTTCCAGAAACCTTCCCTGCCATTTGGGCTCACCCAGCTCTTTGGGGTCGTATCCTTCTGACGCTGTAAAGCAGAACGAAGCTGAAGTAAAATCATAAGCCCATTGCAGTCACATTGCACTTAGCAACCACTTTGCTTAATGACCGAGTTGCCAGTCCCAATTGCAGTCGCTAAACAAGGACTACCTGTAATTCTAGTTTCGCTGCAGAAGGATCTTAGTTTCTGTTCTAGACATACACAGGGTCAGCAACTCTGTTCAGAATGTGGCTTGCTCTACTCTGCTGTTCACGGCCCAAGAACGTTGTACAAGATATGGATAGTAGACACATCAAGTAAGGTAACCACGTGATACCTTTCTCCACCTATGCATTGGCTCCTTCTTACATGGGAAGTTTGTATATGGCTGCTATAGCTTAGCAGCAGTATTCCAGATCTTGTAGGCTTTGGGACGAAGAAATACTAACATGAGAACACACCAACTGATTCTCCCATGTGTGCTCCTTAGGCATATCTCCATCAAGTGATTTTCCCCCCTATGTTCTGTTTTCCAAAAAAGCTAGCTTGAGTATTTTACAGAAATGAGCAATACGCAGTAATCATGAAGTTCATGCAGAATCTCACGAGGGTTTCACCATGTTAAACCTGTATTCCATCCGTTTTCGTGGGAGCATGGGGGGAGTAAGAGGGAAGGGCTTGCTGAGAGAAAGTGACATTTTTCAAATCAGAATGTACCCAGGTCACACACAACCAATATTTGCCAGCCATCGATCCCTCTTCACTTGTTGTTACTCTTTAACTTCAGCCTAAGGTTCAAAGTTCTGTCCTTTTGTTTAAAAACTGATTTCATTGCTAGGGCATGTCCTCTATCTAATCTAACAGATGACAGAGTGCCAAAAGGGGGGTGGGGGTAGAGAAATAAGACAAAACTAACCAAGTGGAATTGTCTCCCATACTGGAGCAGAAAAGGGCACAGATTACAGTCTGGCACAGGGACACGACATAACATGGGTAAAATAAAACTATGCCGTATAGGAATTAAATATCATGCATTACACAACACCAGAGCTCCATTTTCTTCTGCATGAGCTTTTCTCATAGAGCTGCACTGGGCATGTCGGTGGACGATGGCCATTGCAAAGACATGTTCCTAATACACACAGCAGTTGTGCTTCAGCGTACACTGTATATTGTTTGTGCAAATGTACACCCAAGAATGGAACGCGTGACTTTTAATGGTTTGTGCACACTTCCAACACTGAAAAAGCTTCTTCGGCAAAAATCTTCTACATCTTAGCCAAGTTTCATTTAGGATTAAAACTGTTTTTTTTTTTTAAATGTTGATCTTATTCATTTTATTAGGGGCTATATGTCACTCCAGTCCATACCGACTCTGAGAAGCTTGCATACCCATTGTCTCTAAATAAAATTAAAACAATAGAGCAATAATTATAATTGTGAGAGAACAACTGTTTTCACTTATACCTGAAGGAATTTTAAAACTTGGTCAAATACCTTACTAAAGAGGGAACATATCTGCCCCAAAGGCTGGTTTTAATGGTTTTCTTAATGCCCAGCAGAGTAGGGGCCATTTGGATGCTCAGAAGTATATACAAATTTTGTAGAGCTTGGTTTGTGGCTGAGGAACAGAATGGCACTGCAAGGATTCAGGCATTGCTCCAGTCCAGTGTTTCTCAACCTTGGCAACTTTAAGACATGTGGACTTCAACTCCCAGAATTCCCCAGCCTCTCATGGCTGGCTGAGGAATTCTGGGAGTTGAAGTCCACATGTCTTAAAGTTGCCAAGGTTGAGAAACACTGCTCTAGTCTGTCCTGGGTATACAGTTGCACCACAAACGTCTTCCCAAATGAGCTAAACTATGAATTAAGATAATTGCTGGAGGCAATGTTTTGGTAGATATGTATCAGGGAATAGGACTTCTTTGCATGGGCACCCAGATGGTAACAGTCCTGCCATAAGTCTCTTTACAGTTTAGTCATGAGGGAATGATGAACAAAGTAGTGTAGTAATAGGGTTGAGGATGGTTAACTTGAACCAGAGAGGGCCAGGTTTAAGTCCTCAGTCAGCCATGGAGCTTACTAGGGAAATTTGGTCTACTTCACAGGATTCCCCTATCACCACCACACCATCCCGTACTTCACGTAACCTTCTGCCTAAGAAAATGCAAGATATAAATGCAAAGAATAGTGATAATATCATCCTGTTAGTCTGAATGCTTCATGATCTTTGATGGTCTTCTAGATTAGCTATCTTCTCTTTTTAAGGGGGCGGCTGTAGTTGGACTTCATAGATTTTATTCACATTTTCTCGTGCCTCTGTGTGTGTGCGTCTGCACCAGCTTCCTTGGTACATATGAAAAGTCATGTACAATATACAATTTCCAAGGAAATCTCCCTTGTCTTCCTTAAATAGGCTTTTTCAAAAGGCGGATTTGCACAATCCTTTCCATACACTCACCAAACATTTGAAAGGCTTGTGTGAGCCTTGTAAACTATCTCCATCTCTGCTTTGATTGGCCTAGTGGCTTTCTCACCACAGCTGGTGTGGGAAAGAGATGAACCTCTCTATGTCTTTTCTTCATGGGTGGATGGGTGGGTGGGAGGTTGCCCAATTCAGAAAGGGGTGTTTGCAAGGAAGGGGGTCAAAAAGTTAAGGCGGTGGCCACGACTGTGCAATCAAGGCCCCACCCCTTTTTTGTGTGGTGTGTATGTGCAGCATTTGTAAAAAGGTGTGGGGCTTCAATTGGAGAATCACAGACACTATCTTGACTTTTTTGATCTCTCTTTCAGACCTCCTGCAATCAGGTGTCCCCTTCATTTAGGATAGGGGAACGCACATTCTACACAACACATTAAGTCACATATGCCCTATTCCCCAAAGCCTTGGTGTCAACTTTGTTGCCAAATTGCAGTTTTTAATGTGACAGAGGAAGAAAAGTATTACATGCATATAGGGAGGGAGAAAATAATTGAACATAGGATACACTGAGTTCAATTAATTTAATTTTGATCTGGTTATGTGCCATCAAGTTGGTGTCAATTCTTAGCAACCACACAGACGGATCTTCTCCAAGATGATCTATCCCCAGCCGGACCCTTCAGGCCTTCCAACAGTGCCCCCATTGTTGCAGTAATAGAAAATTTAATTTTAATTAAGGCTCTATTATTATCATCCCATTAAACTGAAGTAAGGTTTTGGCCTGTATGTATTTGCTATCTCTGACATATAACAAATGAAAATGGGAGTCACAACTGCATTCTCAGAAAGACCACAGCCTCTAACAACAAATCACAAATTCTTTCCAGGTATGAATTATCTTTTTCTTTCCCCATTTGCATGGCAGTCTGCCCCTTCCCACCTCTTTTCAATCTTAACAGTCCACATTGACTCTATTCTGGCCTTGAACAACCATTGCGGTTATCCTTCTTCTCCTTTTTCACTGTAGGCACCTATTTATCTTTTTTTAATTTCCTCACAGGAGCTATTGCCTTCTCAAAATGCCTACCCCCTCTTCACTTTTTGCCAGTGTTAAAAAATGAAAAAGATTTATGCTTGAGCAACTGGACTGTTTGCACATAAATCTCTCTGAAGGGAACAAGCCAGTTTATGTAGATCCAGTCATGTTGTTGGATCACTAATGACAGTGAACTTTTTTATTAAACAGTAAAATTTACCTTATGTGGCACATTTAGGAAAAATAAATTGTGCATAACTCCTGACAAAATGTGCAGTAATAAACCAGAGCGTATGGCACAGTAAATAGGCCCATTTTTAGAGTGCCACAAGTTATGTCAGTGTGTTTGTTGGCAACATGGTGACTTCTTTGGAAATGAAAAATAATTTCTCTCCGTGTATTGTTTTTTAAGCAATTAGTTGATTAAATGTTGCAAACCCTCAGCCACTTTGCACTTTAAAGACTTCTGTATGGGAAAATAATGGAACAGAGTCTCTTGAATTAGAACTCACTCTTTTCAGCCCATGTGTTACCTCTGAAGGTCGTAATTGAAGGTTGAAACTGGAAACTATTGGCTGCAATCTGTCAGCAGCCTTCAGCCAAATTTCAAACGCAAGTAAATAACTGGGATCTACATATGTTAAGAGAAACCCACCCCAACATCCATGGAGTAAGGAGGAAAAGTAAAAATTGAAAGATGATATAAACTGGAATGGGGAGAGGTACGTGTCAGTTTTGACAAGGTCCATCTATTCACTAGGATATCCCCCCTCCCACAAGAGACTACTTCTGAAAGAATGTAACCCTTGACATAAAGAGGGAAACATCTCTTTGCTATTCAAATTTATCTAGCAATATGTCACATTGTACTCGATAGGATATAATTGAGATGAAATGTGTAAGATTGCAGCTCTCTGACAGTTCAGCAATGTTGTCATACCTAATGACTAACATCAATTAAACTGAGCAAAGTTTGCCATATTTCTTGACATCTCCCAAATTATGGATTAATTTTGGGGGAGGGAAGTTGTGGATGATAGCATCCTATAGCATACATAGATCTTTGGACATTACATCCATAATCACAAATATGCATATTCGTAGATGTACATTTGTAAGGCTCTCCAGATAGATATACAAAGCCCACAAGAAGAATTGAGGCTTTTGAATAAACCCTTCCTCATAAAACCATTTGAACATTTTGCAGGCTAGCTAGTCTCCTGGAATTTCAATTTTACAGGCTAGTTAGTCTCCTGGAAACGATTCTGTTTGAATAATTTCACTCAATGATAATTTATTTCTTGCAAATATGATTTTTCCTTTATTAGATATTGGTGCTTTGTTTTCAGCCCATGCTGATTGCTGTTTGAGATGCAAACCTGTTTTGCTTGTCTGTAAAGTGCTTTGCTAACAGTCTATGATACAACTGCAATTTTTAAAATGAAAAATAGAAAAAATATACATGAAAGAGAAGCACTTGAAGTCCAAAGATAACCTTAAAAAGAAACAGACCAGAGATTTTGTGACATCTTACAATAATATCTTGTGCTGCTTATATTATAGTAGTGAGTTCATTGGTAAACCGGTGACTATTGATAAGTGTAAAATATAAGGTAGATATTTTTTTTCTTAGTTTGTATCTTTAGTTTGGTTCAGTTTGTATTTTTTAAGGTTTTTTTTTGTAAGACTAAAGATTGTTTTGTTAGAAAAAATAAAAAATATTAAATTAAAAAGAAAAAAGAAAGAAGAAAGAAGAAAGAAACAGACCACATCACTTAAAGTACAAAATGTGTCAAATTCCATAATGCTTTATTAAACTTTTTAACAGGCTGGATCATTTTAGTACAACACTTCATTTTGTCATATTGATCTTTTGCCATGGGGAAAACAAAAGGCAACCATTTCTCTTAAGAAAATAAAATGGAAAAAGATGATGAGCTTCACTTTTTTTTTTTTGGTATCAATATAGCCATATATTTAAACAGACTCCTTTAATGAAAATGGACTTATCTACAAGATTACATCCAACATCATGTATGTGAACTTCAACTTACACAGCAGAGCTTTTATTCTCTCCTTCCCCACATGCTACTTGCGTGGTTCCAAATCTGATCTGAAAAGCTTCCTCAACCTTTGAGAACAGATTGGGAGGAACTGGAGGTGCCAGAAGGAATTTACCATTGCCCAGCAATTTTGGATAGAAACCAAAGTGTGCCATTCCACTCAGTATTTATAGACTCTGTATGAGAAAGATTTAAAGGTACATGTACTGCCATCAAACTGTTGGAATCACAAACACTTCAGCAAAAGCATTATTTCAGGTAGCTTCCCCTTTCAGAAGCCATTTTACAATCCAGAAAGTTAGGCCATGTGGTGAATTTCATCTGGAACGATTGCGACCATCTACTGTTTGGAAGTTATACTCTTTCAGACTAAGATATTGTTTCAAAACTTCAACACAGCAAGGACATCTTCCAAAGGTTTCATGTGGATTCTGCAGCAAAGACAGATATTGCTTACATTCTCGTTTCATCTTAAATCCCAAGAGCAGGATTTTCTTCAAAAAGAGAAACATTTCACCCACTGTGCTTGGGATATTATGTGCATTGAAGGAATTGAATGAAATAAAAATAAATCTACAGAGAAGACCAGTTTAGGATTGTACATTGAGATAATTTCAGAAAAGAAATGACACTGCAACATGTAAAAACAAAAGTATGACTTTGGGTACACATGTGAAGAGAGAACAACCAAGTGATTTTGTTTAGCCTTTTCTCCCAAGATATTATATTACTGAAGCAAATGAATGCAAACTGCCCATTAAAGTGTACTAGCAGTGTTTTTCCTCTAAATAGTGGTGGATTCTTTTTTCAAAATTCAGCCATAAGCTCAAACTAGCTTGGGAAGGGTCACATTCAATCAGCATTTGCCATTCCTGCTCTGCAAAACTGTCTCCTTCAGCAAAAGCTGGAAGAGAGATGAGTCCTATTCACACTGCATCCATCCCCTGCCCCCCAACATCTTGCAGTGGGAAGGCACTGAATTATATCCTCGATCTGTCAATTAATGTGTAGTATAACAACAGGAGAATCTATGGGATTCAGTTCCTCCTGTGGATCTTGAAGATGGGCCTTGGGCCTTCTGGACACATCGCACAAGAGAAGAGAATATCTGTAGTTCAGGGTTGAACTGTGGAGTCCTTGGTGCTCTCTAAGCTTGGTTGTTTGCTTGCAGACGTTTCATTACCCAACTAGGTAACATCATCAGTGCTAGTGAGTGTGGGGTTTGCTCCCTATTTATATACAGCAGCTTGCCCTGCCAGTGTTGGTGGGGGTGTGGTTTTCTCCTTGGTAGTTCCTTGATTATATAATTAAAATCAAGTGTAATTATATAAGCAAGTATATAAACAGTACATGAACAGTTAAAAGAAAATATTTGCATTTGATTGACTCTTCTAAAGATTAATATCTTGGAAATCCAAGGAAATTGGTCAGAGAATTAAGTATGTTGCTTTGAAGAGACATCCTATAATTAGAAATAAAACCTTGCAAAGAGAGTTGGTAAAATTCTTGCCTAAAATCCTGGAGAGCAATTCAAATGAATGTTTACAAGAGTAAATTGAATGGAGCAGTGGGCTGCTAGGCTACCATCTATGACTTTTGTATTTCAGAAGAATATCTGCCAAGAGAGAAAAGAGGTAGATCTTTCTTAGGCTTCTGTAAAAGCTCCACAGCCAAATCTTGATCAAAACTGGGAATTTGTCATTTAAAACGTGACTCACTGTAGCTGAAGGACATAAAATGTGATTTAAAAAATCACCTCTATTGGTAAATAGATATTTCTAGTGAGATGCTGGAAGCTGTGATGACTTGTGATTTTAGGGCCTTGTACAACATAATAATAAATCATGACATTGTATGAGCTATCATTTCAACTTTGAGAGTTAGGTATTTTGGGGGTATACTTCTCTTTCATGTAGAAAAACAGGTTTTTACCAATAGATGTCAGAAATGTAACAACTTGCCTTCAAAACGTTTACAAAATTTCCACGTACACTAATCTATAAAGAAATAAATACTATATTTCGAATTGAATAGGATCAACAACATTAATTTAAAAATAAAAAGCTCTCAGTCCAAAGCATACTTTTTCAAAAGTCAGTGCTACTGAACACAATGGGACTCAGTTCTACAATGCTTAGAATTGTGCCTGTAGGATTCTACTGCGATTTCACTATTTTCCTACTCTGTCTCTGTCAATAATACTATTAAATTGGGGCAGGAATCCAGGACAGCAGATTGACGTAATCTTTGTGCCAAATGAAAGAAATGTATGCATAATTGCATACTCTCATGTTGTTGTGCAAATCCTGCTAGGTAGGAATCAAGAAGGAGAAACCAAACTTCCATAATATTCAGGTATGATGGATCTAGCCTACAGGTTTATAGTCCGAGGCAATCGTTTCTAAAGTTGTTAAAAAATGACAAAAGTGTGGAAACCAAGGTTGTTTCAAATAACAAAAATGGTATTCAATTGATGACATCAGGATTATGGAACAGGGGAAGTTCTTCCTCATTGTGAAGAATGATGATGAGAGCTCCATATGTTTTAACTGGAAAAGAGAATATTCTTGATATCCCCAAAATGGAGTCCCATTGGAGAGATCAATTATTTGTTCTCCACTCCAGAGGGAGAACTAGTTCACATGAGATGATTGTACAGGAAGCAAGATCTTACTTGATAGTAAGATGTAGCTTGGAAATGGAATAAATTACTTATAGGGTTAGGGGATTCTATTTCCCTTGGGATCTTCAAGGGAAGATTAGCTCTGGATGTCCTGAACTGAGTGAAGTTTTGGATCCAACAACCTATCATGGCATTTCCAACCTGGTACCCTTTAGATGTATTGGACTACACCTCCCATGAACAACAATCTAAGTATGTGACAACACACTTCAGCTGGTTAGCTGAAATTCAGACAATAGATTTCAGCTGGTTACTAAATCATGCCACGTTTTAGATTTGTACATTACCCTGAACCCTAAACTAACCAAATAGGCTGTGTGCATGTAACATAGTAAGTCACACATACACTCAGTAACCAACCTGACCTGGTTATTTGTGTTGTGTGAGCACCATCTTTGAATCACAATATGCTTAGTTTGGTGGGGTAGTTTGGAAGACTTCCAGATTAGTTAGAAGCTGAAATTCCAAGGCTATTAATAGTTGCATTGTAAGATTATCTGCATGTCTTTTTTGCAGTGACAGGAGATGGTATACCTGATGTATGGTCTCTTTTCTGTACAGCAACTGAAACTAGCATTTATTTCATGTTATATCAGCCTCAGCCATGCTACATACAAAATGCTGGAAAACTGAATTTGTCCACAACATCCCCATGCATTTTCCCCTTTAGTTTTTAAGTTATTTTTCTTTCTAGAACTTCAGAGTAACACAGATCTTTAAAGTGGGGGCGGCAGCAATATTTGAACATTTTAATCTCAGCAACTGCCCCTATTCTATAAAAGTTTATTGGTCTAGCCTGTTTTCATGTTACTTGTAGGAGACTGAAACAGTAGAGATGAGTACTAGGCTGTTCATGTTTCCATTGAAGTATGTAGATGAAGAAATCTAATTCTTTCGCTGGTTAAAGTTCCAAGTTGCTTCCTTATCTCTGGAGATAGAATGCCAATAAACTGCAGCATTGTTGATGGACAGTCCTGGCACCACACACCCCCCCCCCCCCGAGTGGAAAGGGCAAACACACAAACCAAGTATCGGTCAGATCAGTTGCAAATTGGGTACAGAGGAAAGGGCATGGGGTGAGGAGATGCACACACTTTGCACAGCAACATCCTCTTCTGGTTCACCAGGCAATGGTCTAAGACAAGAAGAAAAAGGGGGGGGGAGCCAAGATGAAAGAAATAAGAGTTTTGTTTTATTTTTTGAGACAATTCCCTGGAAAAAGTAGTTCCTGGTTTTGGGGAGCAGCTGCCAGGCTCACTCCTAGTTGTCTCCAGGCTCCTAACTTTAGCTACTATTTTAAATGTCCACAAGGTACCTGACAGAGGGTGCGTCTGGAATGCTGAGAGCTCCAAGGTGACTGGTATTAAAGCTGATACAGAAGACTACTAGCACCCATTGACTGAGACGACAGCACACTGGAGATGATTTAACCTGTTGTTCCAAGCCTGGAGATTGTTTTGCTTCCCATAGCTATCAGTCTTAAGGCCCATTTCCACCATAAGGTGCCTTTGTAACATTATCTTTTGGTAGAACAATGTCCTTCCATGCTGTATCAAGCCACCAAAAAGGTTCTCATGAGATGTGAAGATGGCTCCTTTTCATGCCATAGTAGTTTGCTTTCTGGGAAGGGAAAGAGCTATCTTGTAGCTTCTTTTCCGTTTTAGGTGAAGCCTGTGATTCAACTAGGAACCCATGCTAGATATGGATGGGGAAGAAATCTAAGCTATGAAGTGATGGAAACTCACTTCTGTACCCTACAATTAGCACCTTCAGGGCTGATATATGTTAAACATTTATTTCCAAAAATGCAATTAAATGATACCATTTGGGGACAAGGATAGGAATTATGGTAGACCACTTGCTAGAAAGGTGCATCTGGCAATTATGGCTCAATGTTAGAAGAGATGGAAAAACAAATATTTTTTTGATTGGCTCAAAGTTAACTCAGCTGACTGTTTGTACTCCCCTGCCAGGCAAAATTCTGGGCTGCTTCTGTACTTATCAGTGTACTTTGATAGGCCAAAGTTTCAGAATTCATTCCTAGCAATATCTGAACTGAACATTTGAAAGTTCCAGAATTTGTTCATATATACATCTATAATTTCCAGGCAAATGACAGAAGATGAATCAGGAGAATAATACAGCAATGACTGCACACCACCTCACTACTTAACGGTAGCTGAGTTTGAAGACTGACGCTTGGAGGGGCTGTTTGCTTGGTGAATTCAACCCTTTTCTGAATTTCTTCCCTGTCCAAGGAATTATGGCAGCTCCATCAAGGTTTCTCTCCCCCGCCCCCACTTTCTCTTTCATTTCATCCCAGAGCAGCTACACTTTACACCATCTCCACCCTACATTTAGGTTTTTTCTTTTCTTTTCTTTTCTTTGCAGTTTCTGCTGGAAAGAGGAATATTTGTGTGTGTTTCTGTAAAGAAGGTTTAAGAACAGAGAAGGGTCAGTCTCATATATACATATGAGATCACTGGTGCCTTATTCTATAGGAAACTAAATTTGATTGATAGTTATGAATTCAATTACTATTAATCTATTTTGTTGTCCCTGCCCTGTCCTTGTTTGGCTCCTAGCAGAAGCACACAGACACACACATCTTATGGGCACATATTTATTCAGGGGAGAAATTTATTTTGGCTGAAGTTGGCAAGTCTAGTTGATAAGGAGGGAAGCTGGGCCTCACATAGGACTTTTGCCTGGGGTTTTAATTCAAATCTACTCTTCCTTTTTGTGGAACGGATCATTTAAATTTAGGGTCATCTTCCTTTCAGGGAAGTATGAAAATAAGGGCACAATAATGCCCTGAAAGGCACAAAAGAGCAAAACTAATGGAAGATTATATAGAATGTCTATTTCTGAAGAGAAGCTACTTCATAACTTTGTACATTCACAAAAATTATGGTATAAAGACTTCAGACATTTCAGAAAAATAGCCCAGGCTTTAGAACTAAATTTTGTGACACCAAAGTTGAACAACAAAGATACAGTTTCAATAGAAGAGAATATCTGTAGCTCAGGGTTGAACTGTGGAGTCCTTGGTGCTCTCTGAGCTCGGTTGTTTGCTTCCTGTTTGTATACAGCAGCTTGCCCCGCCAGTATCGGTGGGGGTGTGGCTTTCTCCTTGGTAGTTCCTTGATTATATAAGTATAATTATATAATTATAAACAGGTATATAAACAGTATATAAACAGGGAGCCAACCCTCCACTCACTAGCACTGATGATGTTACCTAGTTGGGTAATGAAACATCTGTAAGCAAACAATCAAGTTCAAAGAACATCAAGAACTCCACAAGATACAGTCTGGTAAACTCAGTTTATGTTGGACTATAACTAGCATCACCCTCAGTCAGCTTGCCTATTGCTAAAGCAAGACCAAAGCAATGATGCCCTGTTCATCTGAAGTCCTATCCCAGGCTGCTTCAAGCCAAAGGCAATGAAGGTTTCTATTTAGATGAGTTTTTCCCTTCAGGCAATTACTGCTTGTCCACCCCCCAACAAGATGTTCTCCATTAATTTCAGAGCTGAGCTGAAACATAGCTTTATGTCTTCACACACACACACAGAGCAACTCTTTTTGTCAATGGGGCCAATTGTTGCACCATTCCTTAGGCTACAGACCTAAATAAGCTCTATCTGAAGAATCCAGAGTTTGGGAATACAATATCCCAACATGGGAGAATTTATCTATCTGTATTTCCAGAAGCAATGCATAGACTCCCAAAGCAAAAAATGTGTAACATTCTAGGGTCAAGGTCCATAAACAACCTTTAATAATGTGCTAAAGGGGCATCTCCAAGGAAAGTGGATGAGGTCCAAACAAAAACTAACTTGAATTCATTTCATTGACATTCATATTTGAAGTAGTTAATACTTTTCCACGAGTAGGGAGTAATTGCATTTAATACTTCCCTTCTTCTGCTTCATTAAAAATTACAATTGTTAAGAATTTCTGGACTTTTCAGGTTATGCAACTCCTTATTTGTCTTATTTCATAATAAATGACCAGAGTCATTTTCTGCCTGGCCCTTTTCCCACTCTCTTTGCCTTCCATTGTGTCTCTGGGGCTGCCAATAAATGCAAGAGATTTAGACCTTATTCAGCAAGGTTCTTTGATCCTGCCTGCTGTCTTTTAAACAACATAAGGAACAGGGCTGTCAAAACTATGGCAGATGAGGATAAGGGGGAAGAAATACATAAGCAAGATTTGACTCAATTGACAATGTGATTAACCTTTTTTCTGGTGAATTGGGTGGGTTGTTTTTTCCCCAAAGAATATGCTTATCTGAGCTTTCTATTACCCTCCTAATATTTACTGACCATTTTTCTGTGTTACAAAATTGGTCCTTTTATGTCTGTGTAGGATGACTAGCCATTTTTATAAAGCATCTAACTGAAACACCAGAATCATTTTTACATCACTTTGTCAGGGCAGGGCTAGATGAAGCAAAACAAATAGCTCTCCATTCAGCCAGGACACCATGGTAGCCATTAATAACACACTAACTTATTTATTTTAATTATTATTTCTTTAAAATGTTTTATCCCATCCTTCTACTTAAACAATACTCCAAAAATGTGGTTTTATCTTTACAAGCTATTGTGACACCATAAGGTATTCCTTTTTTTCTCATCTCCCCTTTCCACTGTTTTTTATTCAATAATCCTATATTTCAGCCTTTCTGATCTGGCTGACTATGCTGGTAGAGTTCTGGGAGTTGTAGTCCTACACATCTGGAAGACACCTTCTTGGAAACCTGTTGTAGCCATTTATCTGGGCCTAAGCCCAGCTGAACCCAGTGGATCTTACTTCTAAGAGAATGTACCAGAATATATTGTCAGCACAGGTGGGAGAACCATATATTGAGAAATGAAGGTGGGCTGAATGATTATAGAGCAAGAGTAAACCGTCATCAAATCATTTCACAATGCACAGATAAGCTGAAAGAACAGGAAGGACAAAGAAGCTGTATTCTACCATGGATATCCAGTAAATTCAATTAGTCTTGCATCTGCAGTATAGCAACATCTGAAAGGTATACAGAGCTTAAAAGAAATCCAATTAATATGCTTGTCTTCAGCTTTGAGCCAGAAGGTCCTTCTGACCTAAATTGGGCTGTACTAACATTTTAGAGACAGAAAACAAATCAAGAAAGAGGGAAGGAAAAGGGGAAACACCAATAAGAATCCTGTTTTGTGAAAATACTTACAGGAAATTACTCAATAAAGGGCATTACCTTCAGCGAACAATATATTTTGGGTAGCGAGTACATTTCTGATTTTTAGATGGTGTTGAAGGCAACAGCTCACAAAATAGTTTCCACAGGGCAGGCCTGGGCATTTGCGAAATGGCTGCCACCAAAGATTTAATTTTCCTCCAACTTGTTTTCCCTTTGAAGATGCTTTCTACAACTTCTTGCTTTCTTTAAATGTGCCTCCCCCAACCCATGGACTAGTCATAGCGTAGCTACCCAGCTGGTCTTACTTTCTAAGAATGACTGTGAAACCTATCTGGTGACCATTATATTGTTGGGGGCAGGGGGGCAGAGAGCACTGTCAAAGGCTGGTCCTTCGCTTAGCTGAATGCCAACGGGTCCATGAATCTTTTTTTTATTAAAAGACATATTTAGAAAAATTAAAACTTGGGTGCCCAGGGAGATGTTTGCAGACTGTCTAGCATCACCCTAGTAGTCTATTTAAGTCTGCAGCCTTCGTTGGACTGTTACCCATTGGTTGATTTTAGATTTGAAGGCAAAGATATGGAAAGCTGCACTGAATCAGCTTTGTGATTTATCAAATGTGTTCTGCTCTGAGTCCTCTTCCAGTGGATTAGAGAAACTGTGTTTGTTCTTTCCCTCTTACACTATTACATAACATTTACAAGACAAGCATTATCATTTATTCATGCAACATGTCATACGTTATAAAAGTGGCTAGATAACTGCATTTATTAAATAAATCTTGGGGGGATGGAGCCCAACACCACAAAATACAACTAATATCTCTAAATTCAGCTCTCTCTAGTTTTTTCTGTACTTTTTCAGCCATTGCCAGATTTCACAACTGAAAGATACTGCACCAAAAAGACATGGGCAAGGAGAAGGCATACTATCACATTAATATTTATGATTTAAAAAAAGAGATCTCCATGTGGTACATAAAGTGCTTCTAGAATCGGTGCAATCAAAAATAAAGGGGGGAAATCCTTCTCATTTAGATACTAACAAATGCATACAAACAGAAAAGTACTTTTTACAGCCTCGAGATCAAGCAAGATCAGGATTCATTCAAAATGCCTCCATTGCAAGAGGAGAGAATTAGTAAAACAGTCACTATACAACAAACAATCAAACATTTTCCCCCCAATGACAATAGTGCCCCAACCCATCACCAAAAATGCTATAATACATATAAATACTTAAGAAATAGGGAGGCAATTTTGTTATTGAAGGAGAGATTTGGCATGCTGGAATATGTTATGATCTTCCTGTAAATATTCTGGATGATTTGTAGAAATATTGTCTCCACCCCATCACAAATTTTGCTTTCGTTGCTGTCTTGGAAACCACAATGCACGCATTTAAAAAGGCATTCGGTACTTTCAGATAATATTTCCAATTGCAGAATATATCTTACAAAAAATTTACTTATTCTAAAAGACGAGAAGAGCATGATGCTAAAAACAACAAAAAGCAGATTTGGGGGAACAGAATGCTTCTGGCATACAGTCTAGACAAATTAAGAGGAAACAAAATGAGCTCATTCTTCCAGTACATTATTGTTTTTTAATTGCAAGGAAATAAAACTTGAAAATCATTGTTCCAAAGTAAACGTGAACTGTAATACTATACCTGTAAAATGATTAATTCCATTCATTGCCATTAGAAAGTATGTAAAACATTTATTAAGGGCTTTTGCCTACAGAGGCACAACATAAATAGACAAGTCCTGCTGAAATGTCATTAGAGTATACATCAACCAGTTGGTAATTTGTGGTGGAAATTTCAGAAATATTATCCACAAGTGAAAGGAAGTTATTTCCCATTGCTGGATTTAGACATCGGCACTGGACAGAAGCTTCTTGCTCCATGAACCAACCGCTGTGCAATTGTTCTGCTCCATCTCCTGTAAATGTCTGCCTGGCAAATCAAAAAGTGCTTGCAGAACTTGCTCCAAGAACAGAATCTTTGTTTTAATAATAATATAACAATAATAATAATGATAATAATAAGCAGGAGCAGGCGCCAACTTAATCCACTCCTTCAAATCCTTGAGCGTTTTCAACTGCCATAAGAAGCTTCTCTCGCAATTCTTCAAAAGATTCATATGGAGGTAAGTCAAGGCGATTAAAGCTGCAATAGAAGAGGGGGGAAAATGGAGAGTCACTTTTTGTGAGATGGGGGGACTATATAAATTTGATAAATAATAAATAAATAAATAAATAAATAAATAAATAAATAAATAAATGTTTGCATTCATTTCAAATCAGTGTCTATTTTTCAGAGTGTGAAGGGACTCATGGCATTTCTGGGCAATTTCACCTTTTAAAAAAAAAATTGAAAGGAATCTGTCTGAGAGGTGACAAATGAGCAAATTTCCTAGCTGGACCTTGAGGTAGGTCCTGGTCAGTTCTGATTCTGATTCAGTGTAGAGGAGATGTGTAAGCCTAGGGGCTGAAAGCATGAAAAACTAAGAGTTACGGTATTACATTTAGCCAATTGACAGACTAAAGCTGAGTCTATATGTAGACTTGTAGAGAACAGAAATGGAAGAAAAGGGGTTAAGTTGTCATGGCTTGATAGATTCCTTGGGTGGAATTCTGTGGGTGATATGCTTTGATATGCATATAACAAATGGTGGCTTTGGATTTTTCCCTGTCAAATTCCCCCCCCCTCCCTTTTTTGCCACCAGCCCTCTCCCTGTGCCATTTCCCAGTCTATTCAGAAATACCCCCCAACACTGAGATGTAACTTCTCAAGAGGCAAAGGAAAATGCTTTCTGCTCCTATAGAACCAGTGCTAGGTACAAAGACTGCATTTGTCCATGTTAGTGGTGTGCTAGACAAAGCTAGAAAAAAAGTGTTAGAGGCAAAAATGGAATTTTCATTTAAGTGTAACTTAAATAGAATTAATATGAGTCCTCATTTATTTAATAATAGTACCATGACCCAGATATATTAAAAACGATGGAACTATGGGGCCTACACCCAATGTTTCTGGAAATCATCTTCTTCACTAGACTTCTGGAACAATGAAAAGTAACCATCTTTCCAATTTATGTGTAATAAGACTGCTTTCCTCCCAAATAATTATGCCATGGGTAGACAATGAGTTTCTCTCTGGATCTCTGAACTTCAATAACCATTATTCCTAACAGCAAGTCCAGTGGAGAAGATTTCTGGGAGTTATATTCCAAATTTTATGGAGGTCACCAGGTCTTTTATCCTGCAGAATGTCATCTCAGGTGCAAACTAGGTATGTCCTGCAGCTGAACAGCCCCATGGCAGCAACAGAAGCCAGAAAGGCTAGAGCAGCCATTGCCAGGCTTGGCCTTATGTTGACTAATATTAAGCTATTTCAAAGGGCAAGAAGCAATCTGTGCCTAAGGAGAATTGCTTCTGAAACTTCCCTTCATTTCCTTGGAGGGAACATACTTCAATAATTGGGGTGGGGGGTGGGGCTGGGGGGAAGAGAGACAAGGTTTCTTGACTTATAATAGACTGGAAACACCTTTCAGATAATTTCATCTAAGCATGAAAATATCTCAGCGGACCTGTTGAAGAATAGACTTTCTTCAATATGTATTTCAACAAGACCTCAGCATATGCAGCCTCTTACAGTGAGACGCCTCAGTCTATGCATTTTTCATTCACACGTTTTCCACAAAGCTTTCTAGCTCTCACACTCCAATTTTCCAGGGAAGACGTAGGTCTCTGCTCTCTCAGATCTTTCTCCCCACCTTTATTTTTTTCTCTCAGTTTATTCATTTTTTTATAATGAAGGAAAGGAAAGGGTACTGATTTGATCCTACTCTGAAGGAAGTACACAGAGAAATTTTTAAAGCTCTTACCAAATTTGACTTCTTTCTCTAAGCATTTTGATTCTCAAGAGTTTGGGCAGACTGTCTTAGAATTAGCAAATATTTCTCCCTTTCACAAACTACCTGGAAATACGACATAAAGGTGCTTCAAAACGTGCAGCTTAAAAGCGTCAGGATTGATGTGTGAGAGATGAGTAGATTTCCTTACGTCAGTAAACACAATATATTAAAAATGAGAATTGCCCAGATTATATTGCCCAACATATCTTTGTGAGGTGAAAGAACTGTAAAGAGGGAATTTCTTTAACAATTGATCGATCATTTGGAGTTCAGAGCACTATAGTATTGTCTCCCTTTCCATTTCAGGACTGACCAGATGGGGAAAAAATTATATAGTTAAAAAGAAGAGGCAAAAAAGATCACCAATACCCACAGATTCTTTTAAGGAATTTTAGTAATATGAAAATGTAGCCCTTTATTGCTGCCTTCAGAATAATTTAAAAAATTTATAGTGCTTCATTCCTTAATGGAAGTGGATAAAGATACACAGAGCAACTTTTGAACTACATTTGATCAACTAAATTGCAAATTCCAATCCAATCTGCAGAAAACCACATATTATTAAGAAAATAGTAGAAACTGACTTACAGAAATATGTTAGATCTTTGTTGCCAAGATCTTTTACCCCACAGATAGTGTTTTATATCGTGGAAAGAAGCTTTATTCAGACAGATTTCAAAAATAGATGTATAAACAACATCAAGATTTTTCAGCATGCCTAGTTTGTTCTTCCCTAATATATAAGGAATTCCTCAGATGGAAGTTTACAGTAGCACAGGCTGTTCTCTTATGATATAACTTGCCATTTCAAATCAATCTTGGCAAGCCTGATTCTAGCTGAATACAGATTTTACAACAGTCTTAATAGCAAGAACATTTTAATTACTGCTTTTTGCATCTATAAATACACACGTCTAATATATGAAACTTAATGTGGAAAGTTTACATAGGTAAAAACTCCATCATATTCAGCTGAAAATACATTCCTTGGAGATGTCTAGAAAAATGTCAAATTTAATTACTGAAAATATAATGCTTGATGTTTTATTACTCACCATGTGTGAGCTCTGGGTAATTTATCAGGGCTTCCCCATTGCTCTATTGTAAACAGCTGAGGACCATTTGAACCTGGTTCAAGAGAAGCACATAAATGGATCAGATGGTCATAAGATTTGATTTATGAACTCTGCAGCTTGTAACATTGTCTACCTCTTTGACTTCAACTCTGCTTTTCAACTAGTTAGCAGGAGTTTTAGCAGTCCCAGTATGTCTAGAGGGGAGAGGTTGGGGAAGGTTGTTCTAACTCAATGAGATCCCTAAAGAAGAGTGGCTGTGGTTGGAAATGTATCTAACACTCAAATATGTCTAAGAATGTGTTTGCTAGGAGTGATTAAAATATTTTCCCTATTAATGAGTTGAACCATGAAGAGGAAGCCAAAGAATTAACCAGCTCAAGAGGATCAGGGTGCTTGGAACAAGATCATGTATATGCCCAAGAATGAATTGAACCCAAGACCTGTCAGTCAGTAGCATTTAAAGTAGAAGAAAACACCACATGGCCCAGATTCTTCTGAAAGACTTGCCCTCTCTAGACCACAATCAAGACATACTGTGTATTATGGGTTGAGAATGAATGAATGAATGAATGAATGAATGAATGAATGAATGAATGAATGAATGAGTATCCACCCACCCACCCATCTCTGTAGACATTCAGCGCATTTAAAGCAAAATTCTTTGTATGCTGAATGCCTACATTCCAATCTTTGGCAATTTCCATTAAAAAAAGGATTTGGGTAGCAAAGCTGGAAAGTTCACTATCTGGAATCTTGGCAAGACCTTGTTAGAAGGAACTACTCTTACTAGAAACAGTAATAATAATCTGATACTGTAATGCTGCTTTGTAACTTTCACGGAGTTCTTTTCCTTATTTCCGCAATTAAGGTTTTTCCAACCTTAGCACCGGGGTGGCCCCAAGGAAAATATGTTACCAAACATATGCAGTGGTGCAAGCAGTAATGGGCACTGCACGACCTGCATTGGTTGCCAGTCTGCTTCCGGGGGCAATTCAAGGTGCTGTTTGCCACCATAAAGCCCTTCATGGCATAGGGTCTGGGTATCTGAGGGACCACCTATCTCCAATGGTTTCTCCCTGCCCAGTATGTTTGGGCAAAGTGGGTGTGCTCCAGGTCCCTTCAATTAAATGCTGCCACCATGTGGGATTGAGGAAGAGTGCCTTCTCTGTCAATAGCCCTTGCCCTCTGGAAGAGCGTCCCCCCCAGACACTGACAGCACCCCCTCTCCTGGGGTTCCAGAAAACCTTTAAGGCCTGGCTACGTTCCCAGGCTGGGTTCATGTGGTTCCTATCTGTTGGTGGCCCCCAGTCATATTTTTGTACTGTTCTGTAATTCTAGTTCTAATTCAGGCTGCCTGTTTATGTCGGTGTTACCTTTTTAAACCATTTTACTGGGGTTATTTTGTGGATTTTGTAAGCTGTCCAGAGTCTTCTGGAGTGGGTGGCCATATCAAATTGAATAAATTAGATTAAATTAAGTAAGGGAAAAAGAACACAGTATTGGGGTTGTGTGTGGCTTTGGCTTTGGAGTGTGAGAGGAAACACATGAAGCATCCACCTGCAACTTCAACCCAAAGCATCTTTCCCCAATATTGGACTGCTGCTGCACTGCAATCCTAGGAAAAAGATGCAGCTCCTTTAATGAACTGTGGATGGGTGTTACATTCCCACTTACATGCCCTGAAGCATCTTTTTCCCCTTTGAATCCAAAGCACTACACTTGATTGATTTGATTTTGTTCCTGCCTTAGTGACTTAGGCTGTGTGTGTGTGTGGTTTGTGTGTGTATGTGGTGGTTTCTCTTATATTTGAAGCTCCTACTAGAACAGCAGGTGGAGGCTGTGGCTGGGGGCGGGGGGCTTCACCCAGTGTTGACTGGCATGCCAGCTTCAGCCACTACATGGGCAGAAGAACCTTCCTACAGTGACTCATGCCCTTGTCACCACCATTTAGACTACTACAACCTGCTGTACCTGGGGCTGCCTTCAAAAACCACTCCGAAGCTGCAGCTGATTCAAAGTGCAGCAGCCTGGGTACTAACTGGCATTCACCCGTGGCAGCACAATCCACCAGGGCTTCAGCCCTATCCTGTTACCAATACGCTTCTGGGTGCAATTGAAAGTGCTAACCTAGAAAGCCCTATATAGCTTGGCATCGAACCAGCCTGGCTGATTCAATCTACCCAAGGAAAGCTGCTAATGGCTCCTCAATTTAGGGGGGGGGGTGATGGGGGGGTTCAAGGTTTGGTGATGCTGCTTTTCAGTTGTGGGCTTGGTCCTTTGGAACAGCCCCCCCAGTGAACATCTGATTCCCATGTGGATAGCCTTCTGGAAGCAGTTCAAAACAGATCTTCTTCTGGAGGTGTTTGAGCTGTGGTGCCATCTTAGTTGGGTTATAGATTGGCTTTGTAATTTAATTTGTATTCTTTTTATAAATTGCTTTGTGGATCTTTTAATTGTGTACTTTTATCGCATATTTTGTCCTGTAAACCACTGAGGATTACAACAGTCTATAAATGCGATTAGTAAAGAAATATTTTCATACAATTGTATTTAGGATGGAAAGAATATGCCAGCGTTGCTTAAAAGAGTGCAATTTTCAAGTCATCCCACTCAAATAATTAGAGATCATTAAAGTCACTTTCACAGTAACTCACCATAAAGTTCAGCAAATCCATTCATAGGCACTCGTGACGTCCCAGTTACAAACTGCAAAAGCCGGATACGTTTCTCAGCATCCATCAGTAAAACAGCCTATAAAATATATTGTTAGGAAGCTGATGAGTAAATTACCAATGAATCTCACACCCACAAGATTTCTGCTTTTTATCAGGGCTTTGTAACTGATAAGGCCATTTGAGAAAAGGCTGAGGTATTTTCAAAAAAGGAATGTTGTTAAAGCAAAGTGATCAAATGTTGGAGTTCGAGCACAACGTCAGAATGAATCAGTGTTACCTTCCAAAACCACTGAATAACAGGATGGTTTGGACAATATCCATTCTTGTAGATTGCGTGTTGTCTCCAGTCATTCACATCAACATCGCCAAGACCACACATTAGCAACTGCGAACAAATGAGTTTTGAGAAAGGAAATCAGGTCATGCGCTAAGAGAATTTTTTTTTCTATAAAATCATAGAGTTGTGATCAGGTAACTATATACAGGTAGGGGTGTGTGTCTGTGTATTAGTGCTTCAGTTCTTGTAGACTTTGCACCAGTCGATACTCCAGAATCATCCTCTTTCTGTACGGTACGGTGCATAACCAGAACTGTTTCACTTCCACAAAACATGAATTATCTTAATGAAAAAAATCATTTCAGAACAAATGTCGAAACACATCAGCCTGTTAAAGGACAAGCTAAAATATATTAGCAACAAACTATCCTCTTCATGTTCACTGAGTATTAAGGGTTACTGTATTAAAGTACTAGTATTGTACTTTATATTACTGTATTAAAGTACTAGCACTTTAATATTACAGACTAAGGCAGTCTGCATGGATTCTATAACTTTTTGAATGGGAAAAGGGCAAAACATTTTTATTTAGTTATAGCGTTCATCTCTTATCTTTTTTTAACACTACTTCAAGTAAAATACAGTTTGAAAACCTGTATTTCAAACACATTCGAAGTTTGTTTCCTTCATTCCTGTTTCCCTCATTTCCCCATCTGCATACTCTGCTTCATTTGATCCATAAACTGAAATCTGTCATTGCTGTTGTGAGCCCAACCTTTAGCAACTTAGCTAGGAGTTAGCACCACTGTACTTAGTGAGACAATTTTCTGGGTAAAATCTTACGTCTGTCTGTGCAGAAGTCAATTCTGTTGCGCATACAACTCCAGCTAAGACGGTTCAGGAACACAAATGTAAATTAAAAAGGCATTGATGCTGTGGAGCCACATTAAATTTTTGAATGAATGAATGAATGTTCATACACGCACGTATGCTGCAACCCTAGAAACTGAATGGGCCTTTCTAATGATCAATAATATAATGTAATATACTTGTAATAATCAAGTACAGGATTGGGCTACGGGTCTTTTTTTTTTTTTTTGAGATTGCTTAAATGTTGAGCTGGCACTAGCAATTCTGAGAACAAGCTTGTGGCGTTATTAAAAAGCCCCATCTAAAGCAAGAGAACTGTAGGATCGTGATGTTCGTGATGTATGTGCGGAGACCTTGCAGAATTTAGGCCAACGGGATTTTTTTTTCTCCACCTTGAGAGATGCAAGGACTTTCCAGCTGCTTCCACCAAAGAAACCCCTACTTAAAGACAACATCAAAAAGCAACTAACCTCCAGTTCATTTTCATCAAAAATTTTAATTAAGTCAATGGGCAGGAGTTCTGTAAAACCCTGAAACCGGAATGGGGGAGAAGAGAGAAGAGAAATGGATTCAATACATTTTCAATATTTAAGTCTCACAGTTTAACAGTGCTGATGTATCTTAACATTTCAAAGTATAAGATCGGAGGAAAGCTACAACAAACAGCTTCTAATTCAGAGAACTTGGGGGACCTGGGAAAAGAAGTGAAACACTAGAGGTCTGAAAAAAGGTCTTCTGTAATCTTAGAAATCTAGGTAGTTTCCACAGGGAGTTGCTCATTCTTGCCAACAGTAACTCCATGTGACAGATGGTATGCCTTCAGTTCTGCACAGGGTTTTGGGGTCTGTTTGAATTAGAGTAAAAATGGTACATGCCGATCAAAGAGGGAAGAAAAAAGGACAGGCAACGTTCATCCATTTCTTTTGCTTCTCAAAATCAGAACATAAATTATCATGCAGAAATCAGAAGGATTTGGTGGTGAAGGAATACATGTAATTGTTAAACTGAAGTTCAGTGTTCTGAGTAATGAGCATGGCTGGGTCATACTGCAATGAACAATGTATTCTCTGTATCACAATTTTGTTTTTGAAGGCATGGCACTCATATCCTGTTCCCCCCTCCCTTAATTTTTCCATACAGAATTCACTGATTTGCAAGGATGTAGGAAGGAGAAATGGAAGATGGCTCTATTGAGCTGAGGGAGGACCCTGTACTGGTTTTTCGTATGTGTTCATATAAACTCCTAGATGAATATTTTGAAAGCCTGCCTGATCCATCCATCCATCCATCCATCCATCCATCCATCCATCCATCCATCCATCCATCCATCCATCCATCCATCCTCCCTCTCTCCCTCCATCTCCCCAAATCTGATTTTTCACCAGAGTGGACCAGGTGGCAAAGACAAAGAAGAAACTGTTAGTGAAATGTCTTACCTCAAGAAATGCATTCATCTGTTTTTGAACCCTGTTGACAAATCTCCACTGGATGACTAAGCTACAGGACACAAACCAAATGCAACATGAATTTCATTACGAGAAAACATGATTATTTAAATAGCTTAATTACCCTAACTTTTTCTGGCTTTCCATTTTGAGCTTTAATAATCTTTCATTTGACTGAAATAAAAAATAGATGAGGCAAATACAATCCTTCACGTTTCAAGATCCAATTTCACTACCTGCAAAGCACATGAATACATACAGCCTTTCGGTAATTCCTCAGATATTCTTTCAGAACTCAATGAGATGATTAAAGAATACTACTGATGAACATAAAGGAGTAATTCAAAGAGTTCCACTTTTTAGAAAGTGTTTTTATCAAAGTGTTCCACTTTTACAGCCTAGCATTTAAATAGATTTGCATATGTGCCTTAAAGCGCAAAATATAACCTTTCCAAGAAGAGATTTGCTGTGTAGAGATGGCTTGAAATTAATTTTGTGTTTTCTATGGATATTATAGTCAATGTATTGTATTTGTTTAACAAGAATTAAATGCTCTATTTAAAAACTGCTTACAATGGGGTACTTTAGGGCGATATGCCTACATTTTATAATTAGGGCAAGGGTATATATTACATTTAGATTGAAACCTTTTTCAGTGGAGATAATTTAATATAACTCTTTGAATACTTTAACATTTTCTTTGTGTTTAAAGGCCATGATAAAAACATAATTATATTTTTATGTGACAATTCATACCTGAAACTTCATAAAAAGCATTTGTAATTGATTTTATTTGAAGAGGCATGGCAACCAATGACCCATCAAGACAAATGCCAGGTCATGAAAATTTGCATTTTTTTTCATAAGTGTGATGGAAAGAATTTGACATTTTAAAAATTAGTATATAGGAGAAAGAAAAGGCATAGATTGTCCGTGCCTATCCTATTACAAATAGGTACCTGACTCAGAAGGAAGATTCTGCTTTGAAATGGTCATGGAAATATTAGGAGAAAGAGGAGAGCCAGCATCTGACTGGTGAGTTTTCCTTCAACTACTTCTCATCACACAAGCTTAACATCTTCATTTGACTGACAGGAGGCAAGTTCTCCCCTTCCCAGACAAGTAATGGGCAAAAGAGAGAACCCATCATTTCCAAATCCATCCTTGCTATATTTTATGGTCGCTACCACCAGCATTTATGATTTTTCTTTGAAGCTTCCACAACCCATTTCTAATTAGAAGGACAATGCAACTACTTGCAATTACCCATTATAGATGAATACAACAAAATTTATCATATTTTAAGATGTAAAACAAGCTTTCTTCCATAGCTTAGCTTAGAAATTGGACATTTAGTCTGGTTCAAGGTTAGGATTGGATCTCCCACTTGCTGGGCCAAATCAGCTACCAAGAGTAGGGCCAGAGCAAGTTCTCTGCTCTCAATAAAGTCACTACTATCAGATGTTATCTGTACCTCCATGCAAGAAGAGAGAGAGAGCCACTGCTCCCCATAATGTGTTTTTACCTATGCAAGGTAAAATGAAAAGCAGCAACAGCCCATGCAAGATGAATCAGGGAAGAACATTTCCTACCTTGCCCTGCACAGAGTGTTTTGGTTTGTTCACATTGAGCAAAAACCCTGATTTCTACCTCATGTTGAATGGCCACAAACAAAGGAAGGAGAAGGTGATTCCTGCATCACTTGACATGGAGCACAGCTGCTCTTGCAGCTGCTGTAAGTAAAATACTTGCAAGTGAGGCTGTGCCCAATCTTGCCACCTGGCACTTTCCCTCTTTGGCTGCTTGCACACCTGAATTGTGTGATACAAGCGAGGAGGGGGGAGCTTCAGAGATGAGTTTCAGGGAATGGGCTGGGCTTTGTTGAAGCCTTCTGGGTAGCTTGGTAGGTCAGATTAGGTCCACAGGGTCAAGGTTCCTCATTTTTGACCTATAAGATTTTTTTGGGGGGGGGTGCCTTCGAGCCATTGTTGACTTTGGCAACTGCCTGAACAAGTCCCTACAGGTTTTTTGGCAAGATTTTGGAAGTGGTTTGCCATTGCCTGCTTCCAAGGGCTGAGAGAGAAGGACAGGCCCAAGGTCACCCAGCTGGCTTTTTGCCTAAGGTGGGATTAGAATTCCCAGTCTCCTGGTTTCTAGCCTGGTGCCTTCACCACTAGACCAAACTGGCTCTCATAGAAGATCTTTACTGACATGGAATGTAAACATTTCAGAAAAGAGGAACCATTCTTCTTTAAAGTTTTAGCATGGTATGTTCCTTCAATACTAGGGTTCCTGTAACTCTAGACTTCTTCTCCACTAAGAACTCCTATAATTGCTTAAACATTGGGCAAACTGCTTCTGTTTTGTTTTAGAGATAGTCCTAAAGTTATGATAGCAATTGGGGCTGGAACTTCTGTCATTAAGCGATGTGGTCATGAAGCGTGACATCATGTGACTGCATCGCTTAGTGAGGGCAATCCTGGCAGTCCCCACTGCCATCATTAAGCAAGGATCATGGGTCATTAAGCGAGGACCTCATGTGACTGGGACTTTTGACTTCCTGCCGGCAACCAACAAACAAACGCAATGGGGAAGCTGGCAATAGGTTGCAAGTCCCAGTCACGACAAGCCTTTCCTTAGATGGCTTGCAAGCAGGCCGGCAGATGGGTGAGAGCTGCTGGCTTCCCATTGATCTTGCTTGTTGGAAGCCGGCAGAGAAGGTTGCAAATGGTGATCACATGATTGTGGGATGCTGCAACTGTCATAAGTGCAAGCTGACTGCCAAGTGCCCAAATCACGATCATGTGACCATGGGGGTGCTGCGGTGGCTGGAACTTCGAGGACCAAGTGTAAGTCCATTTTTCCAGCACCACCGTAACTTTGAATGATTGCTGAACAAATGGACGTAACTCAAGGACTACCTGTATTTTTAATTTATTTCTACAGCAAACCCTAACTAGTCCTTCTGCAAATAGGCATCTACCTATTAAGTTGAATGGGGGAGTCTCACTCATTTCAACAGGTGGAAATTACATTTCACATGGAAAGACAGGGAGGATAGATCATCCTGATTAGGGAAACCCTCTCACTGAAGGCTTGACTGGCACTAATGATTCCATTTCAATACAAGGTTACTTATTAAAGCATTTAAATCTTACTGAATGCAGCTTATTATGTTATGTTCTCTTTTAATATCAACAGGGCTTGCCATTTCACTGATTTAACATGCCTTGGCATTGATAATATAGAAAAGGTAAGAAATATTTTAATAAATAAACAGAAACAAATGATTATGGTGCTGTGGTGTCTAAGTCTACAATTGCTTCTAAAAGAGTTTTAATTTGATATGGTTTCTGCGGTAGTCTTCTTGAAGTCCATTTTCACCATCTAAGCCATCCAGATTGCTAAAACATTAAACTAAGTAAGTAAGTAAGTAAATATATTTAAAAATACGTACTCTATATATTCCCTTTTATTTTCATTTGTGACCATGATTTCCGACCCGTTTGGCTTCAAATCAACTTGATATGTCTGCCAAGATAAAAAGATAAAGAGACCTATTTTAGAATGTTAAAAACTGGTTACAGTTACATCAATCCATTACATTATGAAATGCATCAGTTCTCTGCTCTTCTAATACTTTTTGGACACATAATATGGGTCAAGCTATTTATAGGGGATTCCAATTTTAAATTTCCTTTTAGTTATTTAATTATTTTAGTCGTTATTGACAAAACGTTCTGTGCTTAGTTTCCAGGAAGGGTTGAATTGATGGAGTATAACTGCTAAATCAGAATCAAGCACCATGTTTCATTAGCAAGGTAAAGGGAAGACAGATTGGTAAGTCATCTGCTCTGTTATAAAAGAATTAACAGCGTTCAGTAGGGACATAGATGGCAGCTTCTGGAACACCAGTCAAATACTGTTTAGTATCTCTTCAGACCCAAGAGCTTTGCATTAGCCATAGGATTAAAACAAAATGTTTATGGTTCTTCTGGGATGACTTAAACATGTCTCAAACAAACAAGTTCCAAGGCAAAGTATGCTGATCATGAGCAAGATATTTCCTAGGTTTAAAAAAAAAAAAAAAGGCAGGCATCATGTAGGCATTTGTGTGGTAACACACAAGACAGCTTCACAAAGTAACAAGAGGTTGTGAGCAAAATTACATGCTGCAATTTTTGTTGTACACCTGTGTAAAAATGCAAATCTAAAACAATGTGTTTGAATAAAGTTGGATCACGTGACTCAACTTTAGTCCAACACATTGTTTTAGATTTGCATTTTTACACAGGTGTACAACAAAAGTTGCAGCATGTCTTTTGAGATTGCTGCATGAAATGAGCCTTAACAATGTTTTCAACATACACATACACAAATATCATGCTTTAAACTTAAGAAGAGAGTCTTTCAGAAACACATTCATGAACCTTTTAATTTGAAAAGTATATGTAGATTTCATGGGATGTATCTTTTAATGGAATTTGCTCATACATACATACATACATACATACATATCTCTCCTTCTAGATCATAGCAGATTTTTCTTTCAAATATCAGTGGTTTCACTGAATTGATTTGAAAGCACCCACTCAGAAGAAAAATATATTCAATCAGACTGGGCCTTGCAGTATTTATGTGAGCCATAACGTGAGCTTGCAATGGCCAGCATGAGCTCTTCCTTCCCTTTGGCTTCTCCGCCGGAACTTCAAGGCAGCCTGAAGAGCATTGCACCACACCTGCTTTCCAATGATAAAAGGAAGACGCCAAGGGCACCAGGGTGTGGAGGAGGATTTGTGTTGTGTGAGAGAGCAGAAAGGAAGACTTTGCAGAGAGGGAGTGGGGCAGCAGACATGAAGGTACAGGAGGAGCAAGCTTGGACTTCACTAACCCAGCAGCAGACGAGCTGAAAGGAGAAGCAGAGCCCAGCAGCTTCACCACTCCAGCAGCCACGCTGAGAAGGTCCAGCCAGCCAGCCGCTGGTAAAGCCTTCCTTTTCTCACCCCAGCACAGACCGAGGAACTGCCAAGCTGATGCTTCCAGTTTAGAACAGCAGCTGACAGCAAGAGAAGCCAATCTGAAGGTGGCTAAATGGTGGCCAAAGATTTTGGTATAAGCTCAAGCACAAAGGAGAACAGAATTGTTATAGACTTTTAGGAATAAGATATACACACAGGCATAGATGTTAGTATAGGATAATATAGCATAGGCTTAGTAATAAGTGGTAAGGTAGAAATTAGGAAAATAAATTTGTTAAATTATTTAATAAAAGCTTCCCTGGAAACACAGGGAAGATGAAAACGTCTGTTTGTTGCTGGTCTGTACCATTTCCCAAAACAGCCCCCTCACACCATATGGAGATCTAAACCCAGTCATCATAATTTCTTCTGAGTCAGGAATCTCTGCAGTCATTGGCATGATTAAATAGCCTGATAAAAGTCAGACTGAACGTAAACTGCAGGAGGACCTATAAAGAAGATCAACTAGAAAAACCTTTAACTGAATATCCTCCCAATTTACTGGTCTCCAGATACAACAATTCTGTTAGCCAGGCTCCATGGGAATTATGAGAAATGAAATCCTATACATCAGAAGGGCACCAGGTTGAGAAAGGGTTAACATTTGGGATGGAAATTTCTCCTCTCAAAAGGTAAGACAGTATATAACAATAAAAATAAGATTATTGCAGTGGTTTATGGTCCCAAGTTCAGCACTTGCTTGCTGGAACAAATTCATTTCTTTAAGCATATAATATGAGCTAATAATATGGGCTTTCCAGGAGAAGGGAAATAGGGCCTCTTCTGCTGTGCAGTTGAGACACTCCAAAATATATCCCAGGTGGGATAATTTACAGAAAAGTTTAGACTTAAGAGTCACAGCAGAGGGTAGATTTGCAGCAAAGTTTAAAGACAGTAAGTCACACAATGGGGAATAGAGGAGAAATGCCAGTTGAAATAGGTAAGGAAACTAGCAAGAGAACACCTAAGCTGCTTTGAGTGAATTTAAGTCTCTGGACTGGGTGAATAATATCCCAAGGCACTAAAGGAACTGTCTGTGATCTTTGAGAGCTCCTGGAGGACAGAGGATGGACCAGAAGACTGGAGAAGAGCTAAAGTTGTTCCCATCTTAAAAAAAAAAAAAAAATGGAAAAAGTGGAGCCAGTAAACTATAGACTGGTCAGTTTGACATCAGTACCTGAGAAAATGCTAGAAAATGTAATCAAACTATGAGTTTGCAAGGTCTTGGAAAGGAACAAGATGATTACTAGAAGCCAGCATTGGTTTGTTGAAATAAGATGTTCCCAACAAATTTTACTGCTTTTTTTTTTTTTTTTTTAACAAAGTGGCTTGATTAGTAGACTAAGGGAATGTTGTGGATGGAGTTTACTTAGATTTCACTGAGATATTTGATAAAGTTGAGCTCCTTCTTGATAAAATGGAATAGTGTAGGATTCGCAGCTGATTGAGCAATCATACCCAGCATGTGGTCCTTAAATGGTTCTATGTCAACCCCAATAGGGAACCTCAGGGTTCTGTCTTGGGCTCAGGACTCTTCATCATTTTCATAAAAGATATAGGTGACAGGATAGAAGCAATGCATATTAAATCTGCAGATGTCCTAAAGCTGAGGAGTGGGGGAGAGGAACTACTAACACCTCAAAAGGCAGATTCAAGATTCAAAAGAATCTTGATAAACTTGAAGATGGGCCCTGTGCAATAACATGCAGTTCAATGGCAAGAAATGATGTATTTAAATAGGAAAAACCAGATCTACAGGTTCAAGTGGTACCTGGTTGGCAGTAGCACTTTGGAGAAAGATCTGGGTGTTCTGGGAGATCACAAATTAAGCATCAGCTATGAGTGTGCTGCAGCTCCCAAAACAGCCAATACAATCCTGGGCTGCATAAACAAAGGTATAATGCCAAGATCATGGGAAGTGATTGTTCCACTGTAGGATGCACTAGTCAGATAGCACCTGGAATACAATGTCCATTTTGGTTGCCACAATACAATAAGGATGCTGAAGAACTTGAAAGGGTACAGACAAAAGCAAAAAAGATGGTGAGGGCCTTGAAGAATAAATCTTATGAAGAATGGTTAAAAGAACAAGGATGTTTAGTCTAAAAGAAGAGAAGACTAAGGGGAGATATGATAGTCTCCCAATACTGTCACAGGGAAGAAAGTGTGGATTTATTCTCCACAGTGCCTGAGGGTAAGACAAGAATCAGTGGGTGGAAGCTTTACAATAGGAGATCTAAACTTGAAATCAGGAGAAATTTCCTGACTGTGAGACCTATTAAGGAGTGGAACAACCTGCCTCCTGAAATTGTGGAGGACTGGAGGTTTTCAGGCAAAAGTTAAACAGTAATTCTTCTGGGATAGCCTGAGAATTCCTCTCCTGGGTTGGATTAGCATATCTCTAAACTCTCTTCTAATCCTTGATTCTAACAGATGCCTGCCAGATAGATGGCACAGCAATTCTGGCAATGATGGGTGGGAATTCTAAAAGCTGTAGTCCTAGAACATCTGGAGGGTGTCAGATTGGGAAAGATTGTTTTATTCAAACGAGCAATCAAAACCACCCCAGGCAGCAGACGCTGGTCAAAAGTGTTAGGACTAAATGTGGAACCTCCCTCCCTCCCTCTCTCCTTCCCCATTCCCATTCCTATTTTCTTTCTTACTTATTCACTATTCTTTCTTATTTTCTTGGTTTCTTTTCTAGTATTTGTATTGTTTTTATCTTGTTGAAAATTTCTTCAATAAAATTATATTTAAAAAGTGTTAGGACTAAGTGCTACATATAAAAGAATTAGAAGAAAATATAGCTTGGGTTTTTTAAAAAAAAAATAAATCCTCAAAAGAGACTTCACTATGGAAGTGTCTCTATGAACACTTTCTACCAGAACATTTTCAGCTATGAAGGGAAAAGGAATCACCACATAGTAACAAAGCTTAGAACAAACTTGAGAGCAATACAATGTTCTGTTCACATCTCACAAAGTACCCAAAGACAGCTAAAATCACAAACAGAAAATTTTTTACAAAGATTTATAGAAGAGTAAGGAGGAAGATAATACCTAAAGAAATCAAAGTCTACTGCACAAATTTTCAGCAATAATTAGCCAGGATAAATAGAAACCAAGAAACAAGCACAAAGCTGTATCCGGAAGATAAAGAATATCACACAACGAGTAAAAGCAGCAGCCTACTGAAATATAACAGGGCAGCAAACTTTCAGTCATTGGGCACCAGAGCCCAATTTCACATAATGTCACAATTTGTTATTTTTTAAAAATTAAGATGCCTAAAATCCCATGATATTTTATTTGAAAATGCAGTGATTGTGGAAGACTTAATTATCTTAAAATATTCTGACCATTTTAAATGTATTGTTTGTTTTTGCAAATTAGTGGGTGCCATCAAGGTTCTCAGCTCGCAGAATATAAAAATAATATGTACAAGAGGCTTCAGTGGAAAATGTTAAATGTTCCACATATCTGTCTTCCAAAGTCCCAAAGGAAAGTTGGTTTAATCTAATGAAAGAAGCTGAACAAACTAGTTAAACTACAATCCAACTCTAACTTCAAATCAGGTTCAACAAAAGTATTTGAAATGACTAAGATACGGAATTCTGGTACTGTACACATTATGGCATGGATGCTGAACAATAGGAACCAGCATTACATTTCCAAGGTTGCAAATAATCAACACAGTTAAGGGATTTGTCTGGGCAAGCTTTTCATCCTTCAGGGAAAATAAATATTTTGAGACACTCAAGTTAGCAAACATGCACACATTTTGAATTTAATATTTTTCATTCCCGAATTGTGGGAAAACTCAAAGTTAAGAATTAAAAAAAATGTAACTCTGTCATGGCAACTGAATGATAAAGAAATATAATCATTTGTATGTTTCCTTCCTCTGTTCCAGGGACCTCAAGTTCTGGGAAAAACCCCCCAAAAGCACTGTACAGCTACAACAACAATAATAGTCCATTGGAGTTGGGCAGCTGATAAATTTAAATGGATAATATTAATAATTTATTATTAAACTGATATGCCTGTAACATGTACCATGCATTCTAGTCTTCTACTAAGAAGCCTTCACCTTCACAATTAAGGATCCTGCAATGGATACTTTTTCAAGTTCATGACAAGCTTACTCATCTGTGACTTCAGATGTGATGATAAGCTGTTGCTAGGAACATTCTGGCTAGCAAGTTTAAGTTTTTCTCAAATTACAGCATTTCACAGGAACATCAAGGGTGACTGTCAGCCTGGAGGGTTACCCAGAAAGGACATTTTCAGACCTGCCATTAAACTATGGCAAGTGAACGATCTCATTTTGTCTATCATATATGAAGGTTCTTAATGCGAATAATTCAGAGAGAAAAAATACTGTAACGCATTTCCCAGCAAATCTAGAATTGAGACTTGTATCTTTTAAAAAGACTCATGCATTTTTATTTACAATACTTTTATCCTTGTTTTATGTAAAAGAAAATTCAAAGCAAGAGCTAAAGGTTTAAAAATCTATTCATGATTGCGGTAGAAAAACTCAGACTGTATGCCTTTGCTTTAAAAAGATTGAATTATGGCAAGGGGTTTTCAAACTTTGAGATTACAAGATATAAATATTTCATCTTGGGGAAGAAACAGAGCCAGTTTGGTGTAGTGGTTAAGGCACCAGGCTAGAAAGCAGGAGACCGGGAATTCTAATCCCGCCTCAGGCATGAAAGCCAGCTGGGAGACTTTGGGCCAGTCTCTCTCTCTCAGCCCAACCCACTTCTCAGGACTGTTGTTGTGGGGAAAATAGGAGGAGGAAGGAGGATGAGGTATGTTCGCTGCCTTGAGTTATTTATAAAATAAGAAAGGTAGGATAAAAAAATCTTATGTATGTATGTATGTATGTATGTATGTATGTATGTATGTATGTATATATATGTATATGTGTGTGTGTGTGTGTGTGTGTGTATATATAATATATTTTTAATAATTGCAACTTAATCTGTATATATTAGGGGTTATATTATATGTATAGAGAGCCAGTTTGGTGTAGTGGTTAAGGCATCAGGCTAGAAACTGGGAGACCGTGAGTTCTAGTCCTGTCTTAGGCACAGAGCCAGCTGGGTGACCTTGGGCCAGTCATTCTCTCTCAGCCCTAGGAAGGAGGCAAGAGCAGACCACTTCCAAAAAACCTTGCCAAGAAAACTGCAGGGACTTGTCCAGGAAGTTGCCAGGAGTCAACATCCATCCATCCATCCATCCATCCATCCATCCATCCATCCATCCATCCATCCATCCATCCCCATAGGCCAATCACAATATATTTTCTTAATTTTCTTAATTATTTTTTCCAGAGAAAATGTTACTGTACTTAGGAATGTTCAAAGGTCATGCTTTAAATGAGTAAGGAAGAGTTGAGAAGAAAAGAGCCACCAATTCAAACATTTAACGTGATTGATATAATAAATTGTCTATGGGGACGGCTATATATACTGCAGTTCTACTGCAACTGCCAATGGAGGTCATCTGCCACAGGCAAAGCAGAGAGCAATGCCCAGAGCAGGTTTGACAGCGTTCCCACTTTCTCTAGGCAAGCCTGCATTTTTAAGTTGTTCATTCTCCCCTAGAGGGTTCTGACCCAGCGCTTGAGAACCCCAGAACAATGGTGCTATGGGAAGAACAAGCTCTGTAATATTTATTAAAACATGTGCTACATTTGAAATCCTATTTATTTATTATGCCACAAACATTTTCGCATGTATCATTCTGTTAAAAATTGTTCAATCTCTCTTTTGTAAAAAATAAACAAACCCAAACTGAGATATTAGGAGCAGATTTGTTATTGTGGAATGCCAAATTTAGCATTCATTTTTGTTTAAACTTGTTCAAATATCTTAGGGTGAAGTATATAGTACCATACAATAATTTTAAAAAAATGCAGACCAACATTTTAGAATAATGAAAGAAGCTGCTGGAATAACATGCACATACCTGTCCAAAGTTTTCTTCATCTATGCAAAACATGAGATCCAGTTCTGTAGGGTCATTTTCCAGAATCCATTTCAAGGAATTATAATATTCACTATCCTGTAGGAACAGCATTGTTTTCCATTAATCATTTTTTTGGAAATGTAACATAATGTATTGAAAGATGTCTACCAGCTAATTTCATTTGGCTCAATGTTCTTGGCATACATGTAGTATTCTTAAAATGTGTCAAAACTTGGATAAAATGAATGTTATGGAACACTGATGATCTAAAGCCCTTCCAAACAGCAAATATAACTTCCAAATTGCAAGATGGTCACAGTGTAAGAGAATATATGTAGCAGTGGGTTGAACTGTGGAGTCCTTGGTGCTCTCTGAGCTTGGTTGTTTTCTTGCAGACATTTCATTACCCAACTAGATAATATCATCAGTGCTAGTGGGTGTGGGGTTTTCTCCCTGTTTATATACAGTAGCTTGCTCTGCCAGTGTTGGGGGGTGGTGGTTTTCTCCTTGGTAGTTCCTTGATTAGGGTATTGTTTTCTGCTTGATTGTTTGTCTGGAATACAGCGTAAGGACTGTAACAGCCACTATGTAGAACAGAGAGGCAGAAGACCAGCAGAGCATATCCATGAACGCTGACTAGCAGTCAGAAGACACGATGAAAGCTCCTTACTCTCACAACACATGGACAGACTCAACCATAGTTTCAACTGGGAAGCTGTGAGCATCCTAGACCAAACCAAATCCAAAAACGCTAAGGAATTCCTGGAAGCTTGGCATTCAGACAAATCAGCCATCAATAGGCACATAGAGATAAACCACATTTACACCATTCAAAAGAGGCAATAAAAAAGCTAAGAAGGAAAGAAAAAGACCAAAGCACAGACAGGGAGCAATCCCACACCCACTAGCACTGATGATGCTACTTAGTCAGGTAATGAAGCATCTGCAAGCAAACCACCAAGCTCAGAGAGCACAAAACACTCTGCAGGATGGTCATTTGGATCTTCTAAATGTCAGACAGCCAATTTGAAAACCTATCAAGTGAATCATTTTTATTAGTCTCTTACCTGAGCTTCTGCAACACCTGCTTTCTCTTGCCATTAATCCTATTAGCTACTTGGAGTTCAACAACAGAACAATGAAGAACTACTTTCACTTTCTACAAAGTGAAGTTATGAAATGGAATAGCTATATATTGTAGTTGTTTTTTTTTTTTAAAGGCTCAGCATAGTATCTAGCAAATTGACACTCACTTTATGGGAGGTCAATGTAATACACACAAGCCTGAATACAGCCCTCATGTCCTAGGCATTCTCTCTCTCTTTGATACACCTACATAAGGCCATCCTGTGAAACTATTGTGTATGATGATTTAAACATGGGTCCAAGTGCAACATTTCTATCAGTGTATCACAATGCTTGAGGTGAACAGGACAATTGTCTTTTTTGCCCTTTATTAAAAGAGTGCTAAATTTATTCAAGAAACCTAGAATGCTCATATTTTCTTTCATGGAAAGGCTTTGAGCAACTGTCAAACTTTTAATTAAAAAACTACCAAAATATTTTGCTAATTGTTCATTTCATGTTGAATCTAACCATATTAGGAATTTGAAATTGTTACCTTGGTAGTTTTTTTTTAAAGCTATATTAGAGAATTAGAAAGTAAAATCCAAGCAGCACATCTCCCTAATCTCATGACGCTAGTCAAGCTCCAAGCTTTGAAGCTTTTAGGGGATATTGACATTTAAAAATTTCCCCAGAGAAGAAGTAATGCACATAATTGAAAATGTTAATAGGGTTTTCAATGTTCACTCACCACAGACTCCATGTCTTTTAAAGTTATTGGTTTTCCCAGCATCATCTTATAAAAGGGCCTAATGAAGAAACCTATGCACAAAGAAACAAAGTTTAATTAAAAACGGCTCCCTCCTGCAATATCACAATAATGTAGGCAGGATATTCTCAGTGTTAAAGTGGTAGAAAAAAAGATATGATGGCAGATTATCAAACAAAAATTTGAAACTGTCACCACCATCAACTATAGGAGAAATACCCTACAGTCAATACCCTGAAGAGAAACCAAGATATATAACAAATATATAGTCATAGTATTCCTTAGGAATAGAGCCAGTTTGATGTAGTGGTTAAGACACCAGGTTAGAAACTGGAAGACCATGAGTTCTAGTTCTTCCTTAGGTACAAAGCTGGTTGGGTGACCTTAGGCCAGTCCCTCTCTCTCAGCCCCAGGAAAAAGGCAATGGCAAACCACTTCTGAAAAACCTTGCAAGGAAAACTGCAGGGACTTATCCAGGAAGTTGTTAGGAGTCAACACTGACTTGAAGGAACAAATAAACAAATTAAAAATTAAAAAATCCTTGGGAGTAATGCTGGTCAAATGTATTATTATCCCTACAATTAATTCCTCACTTTCTCATGATCTTCAGTGAGGAGTCAAAGGGACCTCAAGCAATATTTCTTTTTATGCCTGGCAAGTTCCCTCTTTTTAAAAAAACAGAAGCCCTGACAATCCCAAAAGCAAAGTACCAGCCTTTAGCATCAGGTTAATTTACAATAATATCTTTGGACCCCTGACAGAATGTATAGTATTCTTAAAAAATAAAAAAAATGTGAGTGTCCGCAGTCAAATGCTTTGTTTGGAAGTATGCCCAGAAAAATGTCCCAAACCCAGTTCAGAGAAAAGACCAAGGATAGCATCCCTGGAGACTAACAAGGATAACAGGAAGCATCCTTGCCAAGTTGCTTTCTGTTAAATGGATGTGGTCTTTTTTTGCAATGATCTCCATGGCCAACACTTTGTAAAAGTGCCCACGACTTGCTCTCACTATTCCAAATGTTTCTAGTACCCTAAAAGATGGTCTATATGTGTTCTTTCGCATTGTCAAAATTACTGCAGAGGTTTTCCTACCTACTCTTACCAAGGTTGCTCTTCAAATCTTGAGTGCAAATAGGACTTCAGTATAAATTGCCTTCACAAAACCAAATGTACAGATTGTACTTAGCAATGCATAATGCTTAACTATTTCAAGGGAATAACCCACCATAAGCCATGATCTTGTGCCCTTCTCTTCCAGAATGGCCTCAAGGTAATTGGAATCTTCTGCTTTTGCTTTAGATCAGTAATAGTTTAGCATTATGACTGAACCTCAAATCATGATTTCTCTTATTGGGGTTAGTAAAAAAATGCAATCAACAGATTCCCCAAATGCTTCCCCCTTTGTGAAGGGACAAGGGGGGAAGTGCCAAATTTCACAGAAATGTTCAGGGTTGCCTTCTTTAAAATTAAACATGCTTCCTTTTTCAGATTAAATTTCCTTGCTCTGTATCTGGGGGAGTTATAGCATGAGTTGCAAGAGATTTTCTATGCAGTCTCAAAACAATATTAAATTTTGATGAGACATGAAGATGGGCGTAATTCAATTACCACACCAAGCCAAGATTATTGAAGATTAATGCAGATGAGGTTTGGCATGTCTAGGTTGACATTCCATGAGTCATAAATGTTAACTAGAATCAAAAATTGTGTGAACGATACAACCTATTTTTCAGACTGATAAACTACAGTATTAATGCTGAAAAGCAGAGAATGAAAGCAGCTAAGTATCAATAAATATTAGATTGATTGCTTGGATGACTGAAGTCTACAGTCTACAAGGTTAGGCTTTCAAAATATTAAAAATGGATTGTGTGCCTAGCTCTTAATTTATGAACTGATTAACCTGATGTGCATGTTAGGAAACTTCCATGGAGTTATATTTCTTGAAAACCCAGAAAGAAGTGAACAATTTCTAACAGGAACAAATTCTTATTATGTGAGAGCAACAAACCAGTCATTGTGGGGAAGAAAGGTAATGCTTCTCTGAATTTGGGGATATAAAATATTTCTTACTGTAGCAACAGAGAAGAGCAAAACAGCTTCAAAAAAAAAAAAAAAAGAAAGAAAAAAGAAAAGAAACCCTCCTTACTGTGGATGATCTTAATTTAAAAAATACATTGGTAATTATTCCAACTGAATGTCGTTCTTTATTGTAAGGAAGAATGGTTAGAATTTAGCTCTTTAAGGCACTGTTAACAGTGGGCCAAAAAATACAACAATATTCCTCCTTCAAATATGGCTGCTGGAAGGAACAAGCTGGTAAGTCTTTGCAATCCACAGGGTAGCTGGGTCCTGAAGAAGATAAATGATGTTGGTTTACTGCTGCACAAACATATTCAATGTGAATAATTTTCTGAGAACAAGCTTAATGATTCTCAGTGAAAAAGTTCTCCAGAGCACAACATTGTACTGTTTCTTTGTTTGACCTAGTAGATTAGGCTGAAGACACTAATCAACAATCAGTGTCTATGCCTGTCTGGAGGATCCCAATACTCAAGGCATTACTTGAGTCATGTACTTGAGATGGGGGGGGGGCTATATAAATAGAATAGATAATAAAGGTAGAGAGAATATCTACATAGCTATGTGATGTAACAGCTAAAGCACTAGGTTGAAACTCAGGAAGCCCACATTCAAACCCTTTCTTAATTGTGTAGCTTTAGGAAATTTACTGAATAGCTTGGTAAAGGTCTTCATCTTATCCCAGCCAATCTCAAAGGATTGCTTTTCACTAGGAAGAAGACACAGGAAGATTATACTCCAGCACACATTTGGGTATCTTTTCCAGAGATTTTAAATACTTCTGCAGACAAAGAAAAAATGTCGCTCAGAATGTAGCCTAGTTTATTGTCCTTACAAGGCACTTGTGGGGGGGGGGGCAGCCCTTGAAAATGGTCTACGAACTGCAGCTGGCCAAGTGCCATCCATGTGTTGAAAGAGCTACACTAATTGCTTCTGAAGCTGAACTGAAGGTCTTTATTTTGACGTAAAATCTGTCTGTGGCTTACCTGCAGGACTGCCTATTCTCATACAGCCTGTACCATACTCTTAGGTTTTCAGCAGGGCATCTGAAGTTTTACTATGGGTGTGCCTAACATTGATAATAAATGCATTAGAAGACTGAAATTCACATTGCGTTATACAGGGAGTCCTCAGTTTAAGAACGAGTTCCATTCCCAAGGTCTGTCCTTAAGTCAAATTTGTATGTAAGCTGGAACAATATTATTGTATAATACTGTATAAGTAGTATTGTGTAATTAACTCAAACCATTGTGTATTTAACTCAAATCATTGTGTATTTAACTCAAATTTTGCTACAATGAGCTCCATTCTTAACTATGGGTCATACTTAAACTGGGCATTCTTAACCTGAGGACTCTCTGTAATTTAAGAGAGAATTTTTACAAAATGATGGTATATGACACCAGAGAAATTATCTAAGATATATAAAGGTACTTCTAGTTAATGCTGGAAATGTGAAAAACATGAAGTGACATTTTACCATACAAGGTGGACTTGTGAAAAGGAAAAAAAAATGCAAACAAATACATATGATGATACAAAGAATTTTGAAGATTAATATTGAAATGAAACCAGAACTCCTTTTATTGAGACTCATGGGACAATTAGAAAAGACTTATGGAAGACTTATTTTATATATGGTAGCTGCAGCAAGATTATTATATACACAAAGATGGAGAAATACTGAAATACACACAATGGAGGAATGGATTATGAAGATGGCAGAATTAGCAGAGATGGCAAAACTGACCTGTTTGGTCAGGGACAAAACAGTAAGTACTTTTATATAAAACTGGAAACCTTTTATGGACTTTTTGCTGAAAATGGAAAAAATGAAATGGTGATTTCTGGATTTGACCATTGAAAAAAGACTGAATAAGGGGCTGAAGGGATTATTGTAACGTTAAGGAGGGAAGAGGGATAATGGGTTTGCTTGTAACTGTTGTAAAGAAGGGTAGAAGTCACTTCTTTAAGTATCTTTTTTTTCCTTTCTTTAATTGTATTATTTTCTGCACTTTCTCTTTTCTCTTTTTTCTTTTTCATTCTTTTCGTTATATACTTCTGTATTTGTCCTTTAGCTATGTAAAATCTTTGAATAAATAAATAAATAAATATTATTATTAATAATAAAGACAATAAATTCATTAGAAACAGCCACCCAGTGCTATTTGGAAATGGGTGGCATATAAATGTGTAAATAAATGACTGAATAAAATATTTTCAGCTCAACGGTGAAAAAATAAATAAAAAATATTTAAAAGCAGCACATTGGAAGGAGGTTTATTTCCTGTCCTTTTTTTCAAACACACACTTGCTGCTTTTTCAGAATACAGCTCTATCTTATTAATTTCATTGTTTTTTCAAGGCATTTACGGGAATGAAAAGATACTCGTATTCACAGATCCTCTGAATAATTTGCATTGGTTGCAGTATTTGACTTATGTAAAGGAGTATACAGTGGTACCTCTAGTTACGAACGCCCCTCCTTATGAATTTTTCAAGATATGACCAGCTCCGGCCCCAAAAATTTACCTCTACTTGCGAACTCTGCCTCTACTTATGAACCGGATCCACGGCCATTTTCCCTGCTGCCACGCGGTCGCGGCTTCCTGTGGGTGAGATCGCGGTAGCAAGGAGACGTTCGGTGAGGCTTGTGGTGTGTTTTGTGGCATTTGGAAGGTTTTTGTGGCGTTTGGAAGGTTTTTGAGGTTTAAAAATAAAATGCATATGTTTCAGAACTGTTTAGCCATATTTACATTGAACCTTATGGGGGAAATTTACCTCGGGGTGCGACCAAATTTGGAGGGCGGATTAGCCGTATTTACATTGAACCTTATGGGGAAATTTGCCTCGTGGTGTGACCAAATTCGGAGGGCGGAACGGATTAACCGTATTTACATTGAACCTTATGGGAAACTTTACCTCGACTTGAGACCAACTCGAGTTGCAACCAGAGTCACGGAACGGATTAAGTTCGTAACTAGAGGTACCACTGTACTTTTGAAGCTAAATCTCTCTTTTATAGTTATCCTCCCTTATTCAACTCACCATCTAAAAGCTTGCCATGATATACAGCCAATCCAGCAACACGACCAATAAAGGTGAAATAAGACAAATGGTCTTCGTTACAAAGTCCAGAATTAGGATTGATCTGAAGAGTGTAGTTGTCCCTTATTGAAAAAACAAAGACAAAGGACTGAAAATGAGTTTCATGCATATTTGATCTTCATTTTCCATAAAGCTGCACAAATATACTTTATAGCATTACTTGAATGGTAGAACTTATTTGATACATACCAGAAACATACTTGCTTCCAAGCACAAGCCAACAGACCAAAAACAAACATAAGAGTATTGTGACAACTAAAGACTAAGAAACAGATTTCATTGTGGCAAATGTTTTCATGCTTTAGAAAGTGTTATCCTCATTTGGAGGATAAATATTTGATGTAGCTAAATATATCTGACTTCTGCATCAAAAAGTCAGGTTGTACTTCTGCTCTTTTGACTCCAGATCTATTTCTCAGCAGAGAAGCTGCATTGAAAATGATTTTACACAAAAGTCTGTGACTACTCTGTTGAAATCAAATTGCAACAGCAGCAACAACAAATAACTTAGTAATCTGGTACCTATTTTGATATAGCCTTGTTTTAGTAACATGAGAGCAAATTTTTGGTAAATCAGCCAATAAATGTTTAACTATTATTGTTCTATGTAATATTGTTCCAATCTACAATCACAATATAATGTTATAGTGACAATGCAACTCAGCTGTCTTCTTCAGACATTTGCCTTAATATATGAGAGCTTGAATCTACAGAAGAGGACCGTGCATACTCTCTGACCTCCAGGCATTTATCTGGGAGATCTGAAGATGAACAGGCATACCAATGGTTTGAACATGAATACAGCTTTCCCTGGGATCCCAATAAGTTCCCAGAACATCCAAAAGATGTAGTTGCAGTCAAGTAAATGTAAGTAAGAATGTCAGAGTCATGGAATCATAGGGTTGGAAGGGACCTTGGAGGTCTTCTAGTCCAACCCCCTGCCCAAGGCAGGAGTCTGGCAGATGGTTGTCTGGCAAATGGTTGTCCAATCTTTTCTTGAAAATCTCCAGTGATGGAGCACCCACAACTCCAGGAGGCAAGCTGTTCCACTGCTTAATAGTTCTCACTGTCAGGAAATTCCTCCTTATTTCCAGGTTGGATCTCCCTCTGATGAGCTTCCACCCATTGCTTCTTGTCCTACCCTCAGATGCTATGAAAAATAAATCAACACCCTCTTCTTTGTGGCAGCCCTTCAAGTGTTGGAAGACTGCATCTCTTTACCTCTAATGACACACACATTTTCCAGTGTGTTTAATCCCTATAAAAGCAATATAATACTGGTATCGATATCTTGCATGACAAGTGTTGGCTTTAAAAATAAATTAATCTTTTGATTAACCTGTTAACTGCCTAAGCAGAACATGGAAAGAAATGAGTTAAAAATGAGATAGTACTTCTAGGGGAGGGACTGTTAACATTACAACTCCTTTGTGAACATATTACATTAATAAAAATGTAACTCACTACTAGCACTGTGATATTACTGAGAAGTGACAAATGAGAAACAAATCAGAAATAGTGTTATTGTTAAATGCATAAAGCACTATTAAATGAATAAGGCTCCAAACATGGGTTTCTACTGGATATGCAGCTCAGGATGTTGTAGTCTGCATGGATTTGATGGAAACTATCTACCTTCCAATACCTAAGTCTGTTCTGCATGGATCAACCGCGTTGCAGCAAGTTTAAATCAGCCTTGCATCCAAAGCTGTTCTCAGTCTATTAGCTAGTAGGCAATGGTATTGTGAAGGAAAAAAGATAGTGTGTTGCTGTAGCAGAAAGAAGTATGCTCATAATCTATTGCATGGTGAGGACAGGTTTAACCCAAGAGTGTGGGAATAAACAAGAAGAGGTGAGCTAGGCTGAGTTAGGATTATGAAGGTTTATCAGTGCATATCCATGAATGCATAACTAGAACATTTAAATAATAGTTTATTGCACCCAGTGGCATGTCTCCAGGTTCCAACATAATTCTGCATTGTTTCTTGAAAATCTTTCAACTGAGACACCAGTAAAAGAATTTGGGAGAGAGCTTTTGTAGGTAAAATGTAATTTCCATCAGCAATCAGGCCTCTCCTTAGGTAAGAATGCTACTAAAAATTATTATAAGAAGGCTCCTGGAATGAGTTTTATATATGTGGTACTTGGAAATATCTGAATTAGAACTTGCTTTTACACTTCTATCTTTACGGGTTGTTTTTTTTAAAATTCTAATTCAAGATTGGGGAATGGGATACTACAAAGCCTGTACCTCTCTTGCACCTTTCATTACCAGACAAATTTTACTTGAGTTTGTTAACTCCCTTGTATGTGATTTTGAGTAGAAAGGAGGAAAATAAACTGAAATAACGAATGAATAAATAAATATTTGGTTTGAACACAGTGGGATGGGTGCACACTGTCAGTGCCACTTGATTCACAGAATTCTTGTTACCTATCATAAAGAGCAGTTTCAAAACTGTTCTCCTCCTTTGTACTTTGTAACTGCAAAACTCCAGCAAAATTAAGCTGGTCCTTAATTAAAACTGTTCGCAAAGGAAAACTTTCTTGCAAATTAATGCCAGATTACATATTATACATGAATAACAAACAGAAGGCAGAACCTGGAAACGACTGGCCAAAATCAGTATGCCATAATATAACAAACTGTTCAAAGTTCAAAAGGATACCTCTTCTGTTGAGCAAGCACATTAAAATTTTAAATATAAACACACAGGGTGAAATACATACATGGCATGTACTATAAAATGCATCGTCCAAATTATACGCTGAAAATGAAGTATAGAAAGAAGGTCATGGAAAACATTCAGTACAATTAAATATATTAACCCCATATGTATTTTTGATTGTACAGAATATTTTTATATTACTAGTTTGTCTCTCTCCTGTTTGTTGTAAAGTCAGGGGTGGGAGTGCTTTCTGCCAGGAAACAATAATGGAAAAAAAAATACTGAATTAATCTAGCACACCTGTAGGAGTATTTCATCAATAATATACTTACGTTGCTGAATATTCAAAGAGGCCATAATAAGGGTTAAACATTTCCTTGGACAACAGGAAGAACCATTCTCTGGCCACTCCTCCATAATCAAGGCCTTTTTCTGATTCAAACTCTATCCAGAGTCTGGCTTTTAATACATCAGGTCTCTTCACTGACATGATTCTTCTATACGATTCTTCAAAAATATTATTTCTGTGGAGTTTCATCTCAAATCTGTTTGGTATATCAGCCTTCATGGGGAAAAAAAAAACATATTCCATAGACTGACTGGTCTGAATTCATTTACCATATCAGCTATTTATAAAGCAAATAGTCTTGCTAAGAGTATGGCCAGGCATTGTTTTTTTCTTTTCAATACAGTGGCTGCACAGGTTCAATTCAAAACATTTAGACTTCTAGGTGACAATGTGTCCTGCTGAACTGCATTTATTCTATGAAATATATCTCTGTTTTTCACTCAAGGGCCTTTCTCATGGCCAATCAATGAGAAATGTGTCCAGTCTCTCTTGCTGCCAAAGCTAAAAGGCCCTGGAAGTGCAGTGTCCAGCGACTGGAAGGGAGGAGGTGTTTCCACAGCAGACTTGTTGAACCAACTGAAGCCGAGCAGATCACTGTTTTTGACAATGTCACTTCCACATTCAGGCCCAAAGTCCTTTAGATTGACTACATGAGAACTTTTGTGTTGGAAGAAGAAGGGAAATACCATTTCTAAACTGGGACAACTAAAGACAGGTCTATGCTGCCTTAGCAGTGGGCTGGGGATGAGATGGAGGCCCTCAGAAATGGTTAGTGAAGCTTCTTTGTGCTGTAGTGAGCAAGGTATGAAAATGAACCCTTAGTGGCTGGAAAAAAACAGTGGCAAAAATGTATGTGAATTTAGCTGTGTGGGAGGGAAAGAAAAAGTAGCCTGTGAGCTGATTAAATGGAAATAGTGGACAGATAGGAGCACATGGAACAGTGCAATGGAAGTTGAAAGAGAAAAAAAGGAAAAAGAGAAAAATTCTGCATAATTAGAAACTGCAGTGGCAAAGCAAAACGTATTGTAGAAAGCAACATAAGATAACAGGGAAGTTTGCTTCCCTATATTAAGGCTACCAACTCTATCACAAAATAGAGAATCTCTGGTGGCCTTCAGGGGCATTGCTCCACAAGTTTCTGGCTGTGAGACACTGTTTTTCAGGCTGGGTTCCCATGAACAGTTGGGAGTGCTGCTACTGTACCAGCCTCCCTGCTGCATGGTAGCCTCCCTGCCTGAGCTGTTGGAGGCCATCTCGGGGCTGGCGGTAGAGTTCCCCAGACTTATGGTTCTGGGGGACTTCAACCTGCTGTCCCTGGGATGGACCTCGGAGGCAGCTTGGGAGTTCATAGCCACCATGGTGGCCTTGGGCCTGTCTCAAATTGTGCGGGACCCAACCCGAGACAATGGCCACATTGGCTGCATTTGGTCTTGTCAGAGCAATGGCAAAGTGATCTGAAGGGAGATTTACAGCTTTTCCCTTTGTCATGGTCAGATCACGGCCTGGTGACCCTGAGTTTCTCCTATGCCACCCCCTCCACAGGGAGGCAGGACCCATGCCACTGGTCTGCCCCCAGCACCTGATGGACCCATCAGGATTTCAGAGGGAGCTGGGGGGTATTCCCGTGGATCTGCTGCATGGTCCAGCAGAGGCCTTGGGTGCCACCTGGAATAGGGAGGCGGCTGGGGCCTTGGACAGGATCACGCCTAAGCGACCTCTCTTGCCACATTGGCCCCGACACTCCCCATGGTTTACGGAGGAGTTGAGGGTTCTGAAGAGACGTCTAGAGTGCCGCTGGAGGAAGACAAAGACTGAATCCGACCGAACACGTTAGAGCTGCTATCAAGGCCTACATTGTGGCGATAAAAGCGGCAAAGCGCCAATACTTCTCTGCCCTTATCACATCCGCAGAGTGCCACCCGGCGGCCCTGTTTGGGATCACTAGATCCCTCCTCGGTAAGGGGGATCTGGAGATTCATTTGCAAGGCCGCATGGAGGAATTCTCAGAGCACCTGCAGGATAAAATCACTCGGATTCATTCCAAGTTAGGCTCCGAGCGTGGCGCAGGGTCTGGGGAGATACCAGGGGATTGTCCTTGCCTAGTTATCTGGGAACGGTTTGATCCTGTTGTTCCTGAGGAAGTGGACAGGATCCTCCAGACTGTGAGGGCCACCACTTGTCATCTGGACCCATGCCCCTCCTGGCTGGTGAAAGCAGCTTGGGAGGTAACATGCGGTTGGATCCAAGTGATAGTTAATACATCCTTGCAGGAGGGAGTGTTTCCAGTGCCCTTTAAAGAGGCGTTGGTGCACCCCCTCCTCAGAAGCCCTCCCTGGATCCTACCATACTGGACAATTTCTGTCCAGTCTCCCACCTCCCCTTTTTGGGAAAGGTGGTTGAGAAAGTGGTGGCATCACAGCTCCAAAGGGTTCTGGAGGAAACGGATTATCTGGACCCTTATCAGTCAGGTTTCAGGCCCAGTTATGGAATGGAAACGGCATTGGTTGCACTTATGGATGATCTCTGGTGGGAGTGGGATGGTGGAAGTGCGACCATCCTTGCTCTCCTTGATCTCTCAGCGGCTTTCGATACTGTCGACCACGGTATCCTATTGGGACGGCTCAGGGAATTGGGGGTGGGCGGCACAGTCTTGTGCTGGTTCACCTCCTTTCTTCAGGGCCGATCCCAATCGGTGGTGATAGGGAGTGAGAGGTCCCATCCTTGGCCCCTCCTCTGTGGGGTGCCACAGGATTCGGTTCTCTCCCCGCTCCTTTTCAACATCTACATGAAACCGTTGGGTGAGATCATCTGTCATCATGGGATGAGGTATCTGGGGGTCCTCCTGGACTCACGGCTCCTGCTTGAAGAACAGGTGGCAGCCATGGCCAGAAGGGCCTTTGCACAACTTTGGGTTGTGCATCAGTTATGCCCTTTCCTGGGATGCCCTTGGAACCCATGCCCTTGTTATCTCCCATGTAGACTACTGCAATGCGCTCTACATGGGACTACCCTTGGAGTATCCAGAGGCTACAGCTGGTCCAGAATGCAGCCACACAGGCTATTTTTGGAGCCCCAAGAAGGGCCCACATAGCACTGTTGCTCTGCAAACTGCATTGGGTACCAGGTTGCTTCCGGGTCCAATTTAAGGTGCTGGTTATCACCTTTAAAACCCTGCATGGCATGGGACCAGGTTTCCTAAGGGACCGCCTCTTTCCCATGACTTCAACCCATTCCACCCGATCACACAGAGGGGGCATGGTTCGGACCCCCTCGGTAAAAGAACTCTGACTAGAGGGGTCCAGAAGGTGGGCCTTCTCTGCTGTAGCCCCTGCCCTTTGGAATATCTTGCCCCTGGAGATGAGATTGGCCCCCTCACTCCTGGCCTTCTGGAGGGATTTGAAGACCTGGCTCTGCCGCTTGGCCTGGGGTGGGGAGGGAAGATATCAAGCATGGGGATGGCTAGTCCCTTAGACCCCTGTCGTCTGCAGCTCTGGAAACCATCAGCCTCTTGGATTTTTTCTTTTTCTTTTCTTTTAGTAACGTTTTGTACAGTTTTCATGTTTTATGTGATTGTATATATATTTATGTGAGCCGCCCAGAGTCCCCCATCAGGGGAGATGGGCGGAGATAAATTTAATAAATAAATAAAATAAGTATTTACTTACCGGCTTCTTTAACTTCTTCCTGAAGTAGTCATATTTCTGTTTAAACTCTCTGGAATATGGAACAGCCTGGAAGACATGAACACTGTGCTGTTAGCTTAAAGCATCAAATGATCATGAAAGATCTACATTGGGACCACCCACTTCTCTTTAATTACTCATTTCCTTAACCCTCACCTGATGCCTGTGGTCCTATATGATACATATAAAAAACTGTTTCGATATGTGATTTCCCACCCCTACAGGAGTTGAATATTGAGCTTTTTAAATTACCTACTTGTCTCAATACATACTGAAATTCTTCTGGTTAGGTAGTTACCTTAGAAAGAAAGATGCAATTTAAAAGAAAACTTGAGCTGGGCTGAGACTTTCACCAGAACCAGAAATGGATTGAGTTTTTGTGTGTTTGTATTCTGAGGTTTCATCCCAAGCCCAGGACCAAACAGAGTGTGCAGCCCCATGTTATTTTGAGTGTTCTGCCTTGCAGAACAATAGAAACCTGGAAGAAAAGTTTGCTCCCTTGTTTTTGATCTTAGAAACACAAAAGTAAATGAAGCAGTTGTCCATATTCAGTGCACAATTAATAAATAATTTTTTTTTTAAGCCGTCCCCTTGGCCATGGAGTAGGGAGGTAACCTACTCCAGTAATTTTACTGTTTAAAGTTACTGTTACTCCTGTAACAGTAACCATGTTACTGGTAGGTAACAGTCAGCATGGACACTCATCTACTTTGGTGACTGTAGGATGAAAACAATGATTTGTTTTAAGTTCATGGAGGAACACTTTGGAACTTTTTTCACTGGAACACAACTCATTTAATATGTTCCAATGGAATGTTTTGGATGTAATATGTTGATTTTAAACTTAGAACAAAGAGGCTTTTTAAAATTGTTGCATATTCCGATAGGTTCCAAGCCTTTCCAGATATCTCTATTTCTTTCCAGGTTACCAGGCATTCAAGTTGGTATTATTATCTTTTCTTCCTGCCAGTTAATAATGCCAAAATAGAATCTCCTGTATCAGTATGTCAAATTATGAAAGCGTCTGTACACCTTTCTTATTTATACAACCAGATAGGAACGAACATGATTTCTTGCTCTCTTGAAAATGCTTAGTTTTCTACTAAAGACATAACTTATTTGCAAACTAGTTTTATTATCTCCTTTGGGAAAATGAAGACTCCTGTCAGAGCTCCAGAGGAAGCACAGAAGAAGTGTGCTCGAGACATGCTGAAGCGGGAAACAGCCGTCTGCTTGCTAATACTATTTCCTCACAGTGGGAAAAATTCTGTGCAGAAGTTAACAGAGCAAAACACACACTATGCTTCTAGTCAACTTCTTGAAGGCTACTTGTTTTGCAGGCTGCAATGAATATAGGTAATGATTATGATTATATTTGATAGTTGGGTATCCAAAAGGGCAAAACAGCCCTGCAGTTGTAAGTTATGTCTTTGTTTCCTTCAGGAAACTGAAAGTCATAAAGTGAGGACAGGGTAATGATAGTAATGGGTCAAAATAAAACTCTTAGACTCTTAAAAATAACTCTTTTGTGCATATACTGTATGTAGGAGCCAAAAGAAAGCAGGTTCCCATTCTCCAATTTATACCCAAAGCTAGTTTGAACTATAGCAACCTTATAGAAAGCATCCTGTCTGTTTTCAGTTCTACAGGACACTCTAGCCCAGTGTTTTTTAAACTTGGCAGCTTTAAGATGTGTGGACTTCAACTCCCAGAATTCCCCAGGCAGCATGAAGTCCACACATCTTAAAGCTGCCAAGTTTGAAAAACATTGCTCTAGGCTGATACTGGAACCATATTGTGTACTTCAGTAATGGTAAGGGGTACTCCAGTACTGGCATTTCCAGGTAGCATCTTATTTCAATAAACCTGAAATAATGGTTGATACAGGATTAGTTGGACCAATGTTTCTAACTTCAAAAAAGGCTTTCTCCTCTTTATCAAACTGCTAATAGGGGGTGAGTAAGAATGGGAATTTATATATGATTTGGAATGGGTTATATTCTCTCTGCAAACCCAAGTTCACTGTTTGGGATTCTTTTTTAGCACTAAGAACTATCTAGAGAGCTAAAAGGTTGGATGAGAAAAATGGGTGATATCAATGTCACTATTAGGGTGGACCACAGGTACAGCCTCCAAAGTCAGCCATCCTCTACTTATGATGTTCTTTCAAAGTTCAAAAAACTAATCACAGCAGCCGTTTCGCAAAAGAATTCAAGCTTTCTGTACAGTACTTACTGGACCTGTAATAGCAGGATTCTGCAGTCTGGGGTCTTCCCACTGGGTAATTTTATTATCTGAAAATTAAACAAGAAAAATTGCAACACGAGTTCTTTTCTCGCATTCCATTTTTAAAACAAAAACAGCCACAACAAAACAACAGTAGATACTCTGATACCACTGAAGAAAAGAGGACTTTATAAATGAAAGGGTCATTTTAAAGAGCAGCAAGGAGCTGTCAACTTTCTTTTGGGTTTTATTTAGCCATCTGAATCCCACATAAACTCACTCTATAATGCAGAGACTCCATTCTAACAATGGGCAAAGTATTTTGAATTTAACCACTTAAACCAGCTGTTCTGAGCTTGAAACAGCTGTCTGATGCTCAAAATGTTTCCAAAGTGGTGGTGCTGGTGGGGATAAAAAGCTCACTATCAATGTGAAACAACTACTTTGCACTTGGACATTTTGAAATCTGAATGGTTTGAATTCAAAATATTTCACATTTGGATAGCACATCCTTAATGTGATCCACTAAAAGGAAAATATTTGAGTGTACTGGATGTAGCAAGATTGCAATAGATTTATTACATATATTATGTAATGTATTTGCAATCCCTAACTAGCACTTTGAATGAACTTTATGTCTGGGGATGTGGCAGTTCTAGTTCAACACACTGGGGGGTGGGTGGGTGCCAGTCTGGGGAAAGCTGACTTAAGTGTTCCAGTCAAGCTTCTATATAATATAGTCCTTTCAGAAACATTTAAGTCCGTTTCTCAAAAGTTGATTCCACCTTTCTGGCTTTCCTTTGCTTCTCCTTCCAAATTTAGTTCTAGTTAGGCTCCATTCAGATACCTCTAGAACATATTTATTTGCCTACAACTAGGGAAAAGATTTCCTTATTCTGAAATCTTTTTTATAGAGAGCAGAGCAAGGTTAATAGTTTAAAGAAGTAACTTAAGACAATATGGAAAAAGATGTTCCTTGAATAATTTGTCATTCATTTAAAGTCCCCTATATACTCACAATAATAATCTCTAACAGATTTTTTTGTTTAATTGAGCATTTTATGATGGTGAAAGATTAAGCAGAGGAATGAACTGCTGTGCATGCTAGCATGAACTAGGGAGGCACCTAAGCTTGTACTCAAAACATATGACTGGTTTTCCCCAGATAGGAGAACCACCAAGGAATTCTGGGCAACTAATGCAAAACTGCTTTCCACAGTTAGTTGCCAAATGCTCTGCAACTCCATTGCTGGCTTCTAACTGCTGGTGTTCTGGCAAGTTCTAACTGAATTTTTGACAAAACAAACTTTGCTACTTTTCATTCCCTAGTTATAATAGAAGCTATTTTATTTGTTTTATACTTTTTGGTATTCTTTTTTTCACTCTGTGTTTAACATCTTTTAATAAGGAACAAACAACCCTTCTCCTATAAAAATAATTTAATACCTGATGCTCAGACAATATTTTGCATTAACTCAACTTCTACATGTTAACCCTTGCTGCCTAGAAGACTGAGCAGAGGAGTCACTGGCTTTTCTTTCTTTCCTTCCTTCCTCCCTCCTCACATTCTCCCCTTCCCGTGAGGGAGGGAGGGAGGGAGGGAGGGAGGGAGGAAGGAAGGAAGGAAGGAAGGAAGGAAGGAAGGAAGGAAGGAAGGAAGGAAGGAAGGAAGGAAGGAAATTGTTCCTCCATCTACCAAGAAAGGTTAATTGGACGTGTACCTTCTTACTAAATAGAATTTGGTTAAGGTGCAGAGGTGATGAAAGGGAATATTGTCATTTATCTTTACTTTTTCCTATGTAGTCTAACTCAAAATTCTTATTTCACAAAATTGTACATTTTCTTAGTACAAAATTTTTCCTTAGGAAATAAGCTTTTGGGCAGCACCCACAAACAAGGAAAAAAAACACACAATGACTCGTCTATAATGCATAACATTGATATGGATTCCTAAGTACAAACTGCATTTTTCCAGGAAAAGGCAGAGCACAACATTGCAACACTCTGATGACGTTCAGGAAGCTATTAAGGACCTGGCTATTCTCCCAGGCTTTGGGGCAGAGTGAAGGTTGAACCCCCTGCTAGATGTGGGTTTTTTTTTTTTTTTGGTTACATGCTGTTTTGGGGATACTCATGACTTCTTTTTGTCTTCTGTAAATTTTTCTAAAAAAAATTGAATTGTAAGCCACCCAGTGTTGTTGGGAATTGGGCAGCCTATACATTTTATGTATGTATGTATGAATAAATAAATAAAAGCAAAATAGCACTATGGTAATCTTGTACTGTATGGCTGTGGCTATATTCCTTTCCCAAAATTCTCAAGGCAGCTGCAAATATTAGTAAAGCCTAGAAACCTGTTCTACACTGATGAGCTTTTAAACTGAGGACACCTTTATTAGAGGAAAACTATGAATGGTTCACATTGATGACACCCCACTCCACTTTGCTAATTGGAGAAGTGGTTTAGAAGAAGTGTTGACTGAGAGTGTGATGCAATCAATAATGCTTTAAACTGATTTTAAAAAAACAACAACAGACAGCTATAATGGTTAGTCAAGAAAAACGCCAACATCCACAGTCTAAAAATGCCTTTACTTTGGCCCTAATAAATGAACTTCCCAGCTGTAGCTGCTGGGAACTTAAAGTAAAATAAATATAATTAAGATTTCTCTAACATTTTCAAGTGTGTGCAATTGAATGTATTTATTTGCTAGATTTATATCCTGCCTCTCCTTTGGGAGCTTAAGGCAGTGTATACAACACCACCTCCAATTATTCCACATCACACCAACCTTGTATGGTAGGTTGGGCTGAGTGATAGTGATGATCCAAAGTAACCATGTAAAAGGTTACATGTAGGACAGATTGCAAGTACCTTATCAGTTAAGAACTGTAATGTGTTAAAAACCCATTGTGTTTGTTGAGACCTTCTAAGATTGCCTGAAAGCTTTTGATGTATGCAAGTTCAACAATTTCTCACTTGATGATGTTGTTAAAGACCCACTTTTCTAAAACAGTCACTGTTTTAGAAAAACAGTGTTTTGTGTTTCTAGAAAAACAGTGTTGTTTAGTGTCTTTTTAGAAAAAACACTGTTTTGTGACTGTGGTATCATCACTTTGGCAGATGGGCTCAGAAGATCATAAACAGTCTCGGAATTTAGGGCTGGTGTTTTTCTAGTTGGGTTATGATTACATGTCACCTGCAACTGCATAACCAACTTGCCTCCCCTCCTTACCCCCCCCCCCATTGCTTCATCCTAATTGAAATCCTAGATCAGTCTAGCCCAGTGTTCCTCAACCTTGGCAACTTTAAGATGTGTGGACTTCAACTCTCAGAATTCCCCAGCCAGCCATGCCGGTTGGGGAATCCTGGGAGTTGAAGTCCACACATCTTCAAGTGGTCAAGGTTGAGGAACACTGTTCTAGCCACTCTATGATGAAGATCTGATGAAGAGAGCTGCAGCTCATGAAAGCTGAAGCCTTTTTATAAAATGTATTCGTTGGAAAAGGTGCTACCAGACTCCTCCTGATTATTTGCTACCAAAACTAACATAGCTCTCCTCCTACAATGCCGAAGTTAGACTGGACCTGTGTCTCCCCAGTATTAACCCAACATCTTAAACCCTGGCCCTCTCATTAACAAAGAGAACAATCTCAAAAGAACAATCTGCTCCAGTCCTTGGGATAGAAATGCTGGTTTTGACCTATAAAACCCTACGTGGCTTGGCACCTATAGGGCTAACTTTTCCAACCGGAATTGCAAGTGCTGAGAAAAGTTATTTTCCTTCCCAGGAAAGCTATTAATCATTCCCCATTTCCATGAAGTGAGGGGAGCTGGGCCAGGAGGAGTTCTTCTACTGCTGCCCTGGCCCTATGGATATCTCCCCCCAAAAATCAGGCATGTTCCTTCCCTGATGATATTCCAGCAAATGCTACGAAGATTTAATGTGTAATTGCTGCCATTTTCCTGGGATTGTTTATGTGTTGAGGTTATTTGGTTTGGAATATCCTGAGGAGCGAAGGCTGTATTTGAGCTGGAGTAGTTTATTTTAACATACATTTACTTTTATTGTGACATCTTAATTTTTAATGTTTTCTTACATTTTCATTATTATATTTGTAATGTTTTCTCATGTTTTTATTACTGTGAACCTCCAGGAATCCATGGTTGATTTGGTGGGTTATATGAATGTGATTAATAAAATACCTTCATTAAAATAAAATAAAACCTGAATCTAGCAGTGAAACTGGCATGGCCATCAGTCTTATTGTGCAAGAGAAACAGATGCACCAAGCAAGGCAAGAGAGATATAAGGTTGCATGACTGCAATGCTTCAACCCAGCTGGTTTTAAGACACTTTTAATTGCAAACAGGGCAGAGATTCACTGAGCTGTGTCTGATTTTACCCTGCTGCCATAAAGGGAGCAGAAAAAATATATGTTGATACTGCTGCAGCAAAAGGTAAGGCCTTACAATTGATGGTAAGAGAAAAGAAATACTTAATATGCAGGGTGCCCACTTTTGTGCCAGTGCAAGATTTAAACAAAGATGACCCTCAAAGATCTATTATTCTGAGGCTGGTAACAGGCTCAGGCAGACCAGGCTTGGAGTAACAGATATTTGGGGAAGCAGAACCATTTAAGAGGAAAGGGTCAACAACAGAAAAGGTAGAATTTAACTTCTGTTGTTTCTGTCTTCCAAAAGTAGTAATAAACAGAGAATTGATCACATAGCATTTAGGCATTTCTTAGTTAATTCTGTAACAATTCTCTGAAGAGATTAATCTAGTTCTAAATATCGACTCCATTCTCTATTTTAAAGAATATGATTCTACTTAAAGCCTACTCATGCATTTTCAAGATCCAGAAGCTACTTTATACAGGCATTCTTTATAAATAATTAACTTAAAATATTGTGCAATTAAGTATCATGGTTAATTGATGGATATTCAAAGACAACAGAGATTACAACACTGGTGCAATAATTTTAAAAGGTTAATTTTTCAAGTTTCAAAAAGAGGGTTTCCTTTCACATTCTAGCCCAAGAAGATGTTGAACAAATGTATTTATGAAGATTTTAAAAAATCACAAACATTCCCAGTTGAAGAACAATTATTTCTGTTGCCACTTGAAAATCAAAACACAACAAAGATCCACACACTTGTTCAGAAGTGCTGTAATAGGACATATCTACAATGAAACGCCATTTAGACTAGGACTTCAAGGAACAAAAGTGGATAGAGATTAACAGGGTGGGTGCAAACTAACATGCCACAAATAGAAAATAAGGTCAGAACTGGCGTTGCCCCAAGACCTTCTTTAATCAATTTGTGAGGGGAAAGATTCTATCAAAAATTTCTTCTACTACTTATGTATATACAGACTCATGGCTACATCATTTCTTTTTTTTCTCATCTTATTTTCTATTCCTAGAGTGTGCTTCCATTTATTAATAAGTGCATATAAGCCATGGGATCCATCCACAACACCAAAGAGGAAAATAAATAAATAAATAAATAAAAGAAAATCCAAAAAATTCAACAAAAACAACCACAAAGAAGAAATGTTAATGCTTCACAAGATCAATAGGGACAAAGCTTGATGAGCCAATTAAAGCAAGCTTTTGGTGAATTGTACAGTACCGTAAGAGGGCACTAAGTCTCGGGTATGAATCTCGCCACATAGCAACACCTGGCTTCCTAAATGAAGAGTAAAATTACAAAGCTTTCACTTCAATAATGATGACCTCCCTTCATCTATTTGCTGTAGAACCTGCATATGCCTACTTACTATGATCTATATAAAAAGTTCTTCCATCCAAATGAATCCGTTCCTCCCAACCAGGCTGTAATTAAAGAACAACAAAAGCAACATCAGAAGCAGAGTTAATATTTATTGCTGTTACGTTCAAACACTTCTTTCAAAACAGGCATATCATTTCATGTATCCTCCCTCTCCTTTTAAAGGATGTTTCATGCATTATACAATGAAATTGAAATTGTAGAGTTCACCTAGAGGCCCTGATCTGGGCCTGGCATAGGCAAATCCTTTGCAAATGCTGCCTTCTGACACTGAATAGGAAGAAGACGGATTCCACAGAACTCCATGTGGTTTTGTTTCTTCCAGGAAACAGAGTTTGTTGTAACCAGTGGCTTATTAGTCAATCCCCTGATTTATGGTGCCACTGAAACTCCCCCCTCCCCAAATCCCATAGCATATGCAGAACACATAAGGAACGGAAGAGAAATTACTCTTGAACTCATCTAGAAGTAGCAACCTTTTCAGGTGGTAGGCACCTCTATGCAGTCTTGCACATTGTTACCAACTCCCTCCTGCACCAAATTAATATATTAAAAATAAATAAATAGGTGGGTATAATTGAAAAAAATGAAAGGTAGCCAAAATATCATGAAGTCTAACATAGAGATCTTGTGAAAATTGGCTACGTTGTACAATTTTTGCCATTTTAATTAATTAATTTTATAATGTTGGAGGTCAGGGAGTAAAACATTACCAACCCTTGAGCTACCTCTTTCCAGAAATGCTATATCACTTTGCTTCTCCAGGAGCCTACAAAATCTCAAAGAGAGAAGAGAGAAAGTACATCTTCCTCTTTCTGTATCAGGAGTGGGGATGAGATGGCTTCTATTTCATTAAAAAAATATTTAAAAAAAAAAAGATTTAAAAAGGAAGATAAATTTTTAATAAAAATGCATTTATATATATAAAATATAAGAGATGGCTTCTATTTCACAAGTCGTGCATATGCAGAAAGGGCCAAAAGTACAGTTGCTGCTGCCTCCTCTAAATTCCATCTGTTCCCACATCTAAAAACTACCAGCAACAATAATATTGCAGAAATTTTAAAAAACCAGACCCAGGTCCACAGAAAATATAATGGAATAGTGAATAGACTACTCATTTTTTGCTCCAACAAGGCCAGGAAATACAAGGATTGTGACAATTCCTTCCCATTGTGTTTCTTGCAAGAGGGAGCAGCAAGACATGGCTGGCAGTTTCTGCACTTACTTTAAGTAGAGAATAAAACTATCTTGACTCCCCACAGTTGAGGAAGAAGAAAAAAAGTGAACTGAAGCTTTGAGACAATAAGAGGAGCAAAATCTGAACAAAAAGGAAAGAATCCATCTCTTGTTTGTTCTACAGAAAGCAGCAAGGAGGTGCTGCTGGTATGTTACAGGTATTTTTCTTAAAACAGCCCAAATTACAGGAAGATATACAAAAAAGCCCTTAAAAATAGAGCTTTTGGGAGGACTGCAAGGGTTTGCCAAATGAGACAAAGCACTCACCTAAAGAAAGGAGATTTTTCTAGTTGTAATTGCAACTAAAGGAACATTTCACATATACAGTAATTTGGAGTATTTACATTCATAAGAACAGCATGATAAGGACATTAGTCTGTTCTTACATATGAGAAATGTAGAATTAAAATACAGAGATAATACAGAAGGTATGGTCAGAATAGCAAAAGAACCAAAGCTTTACTGTGTGTGCAAGACAGGGAGAAGGAATTTTTACTCAGCTCTCAAAAAGCTGGATTGGGATATTCTCAGGATTACAATATATGCTATACTCTAGTATCTTAATTTGAAAACGATATTTACCCTGTCTTAGCCAATAACCAAAAGGTGAATTAACTGTTCTAGGGATTCAGTACATTTAAAAAAAACCCTGATAATTAAAAACAAATCTAATTTTGTTCCTAGAACTGTTAACATAAAATAAAATATCGTTGATTACAGAAGGCCAGGTTTGGAAAATACATCAATATTAAAGATGGCTCGATTGAATTACTATCTAGTGCAAAAAAAGACTACATAAAATGACTTCCTGTTGGTGGCATATTTTATCATTATTTTAAAAATGAGAGCCAGGAAGAACAGAGCAGGCCCAGACAATAAGCCTTTGGCAGAGATTCCACACCAGTAATACGTGAATTGTCCAGGGGAGAACTATATATATTCAATAGTTACTTCCTGGTTTTGAGAAACAAGTCTTCAGCAACAAAATCGGGTCTTATTCCAATTTCTACCCCTAATTATGGAAGACTTTCCTAGCATCTCTAGGCAGGGCTGGAGAAGACTTCTGACTGAAGGCTGGGACAACTGCTGTCAGAATAGTCAGTCTTGGTTCAGAGCTGCAGTTGCTACTGCTGCTACTTTTTATGTTGCCCCAATACCCAAATGAATTTATTGGGACTCACAACTAAGTCATAAGATGGGTAAAGTGTAACAATCCCTATACTGCACCTAGAAGCCATGGATGGCATAAGGATCTAGCCATGTTTTGCAATTATCCCCAGAACCCTTACTGTATGTGCCTCCACACAGAGAAGTGGGTCCCTGAATTCTGAAGATGTGACTTTTTCTGTAGCAGATTCCAATTACAGGTGGTCCTCGTTTAATGACCAATCGTCCAGCAACTGTTCAAATTTACGACAGTGTTGAACAAGTGGTAGTTACGACCTGACCTTATACTTATGGCCATTGCAGCATCCTGTAGTCATGTGATCACGATTTGTGACCTTTCCTGCCAGCTTCCCACAAGCAAAGTCAATGAGGAAGCTAGCAGGAAATTGGAAGTCATGGTCGAGTGAGGTCCCTGCTTAACAACGGCAACTGGGACTGCCGGAACTGCCATTACTAAGTAGCGTGGTCACATGGTTTTTTTGACTTAGGACCACATTACTTAATGGCAGAGTTTCTGATCCCAATGAGTGTAGATAAATGAGGACTACCCATATGGAACTTTTTCTCAAGCAAAATCAGACCAGCTCCTCTTACCTGCTCTTAAGTGGCAGTGGAGACAATACTATCTGTTCTACTTTTTGGTTTTATTGCGCTGTATGTCCCAGCTTCTGTTTTTTTATCTTACCATTATTTGTAGCTTTGCTTTGACGTTTTTAAATTGAATTTAATGGGCAAAGGGACAATACGTCAAATAAAATAACACTAGGCTCCAGCTTTAATTCTAGAAAGGATGCCTCTCTCCATAACTGATGTGGATATTCAGGTACCAAGAGGAAACTTTCATATGCCTTCAGAAACAGGTGTGCTTGCCAAGGGACCCATACACCTCTTTTTGAAGCAGGCTATCCTGGTCTTATAAGAACAGACAGTTGCTTTCAACCCTGGAAAACGGTTATGGATTCTGGATGAGAAGTTCTCAATAGCATATTGTAACAGTTACTGATGCTGGATTGAGAGAGTGTGCTTGCAACGTTGAGAGTTCTCTCCCTCTCTCTTTTTTTTGACACACATAAAAATGCTGGCTGGGGAATTCTGGGAGTTGAAGTCCACACATCTTAAAGTAGCCAAGGTTGAGAAACATCGAGCTACATTAAACCAACCTGTTTGTCTGTTCTTTTAAAAGTCTTAAAATGTACAGATGGCTAGCTGTGATGAAACTGTGGTTTATCTTCAAGAGGCAGACAAATTGAGAGGGGGAGAATCCAGACCACTGAAAATAGCAAGAGTGGTTCTGTTCTTTCTTCTGAAAAGAAAGCAAAACCGCAGCATCTTTGCCGCTAAGCACAATCTTGCAAAACATCTCGCTCTGACAGAGAGAGGGGTGAATGCTAAAACTGGAAGTGAAGTAAACCAAATAATAAGCTGTGTTTGTAAAGACTAATAAAACACAGAAAAAATGTAAGCAGACATTTAAAAGCTATCTGCTGTCTATATCATGAAATTAGCCAAATTCCCAGCTGGCAAGTAGCGTTATTCCTTCCAATTAAATCCTCTTTACTGGTTTTGTTTGAATAGTAACCATCATAAATGCAGGACCTGCAAAGTCATAACCTTCACTTATGGCTACTTTGCCATGTTGCACATCACAAAGAAAATTCAGGGGAACATATTTGTACACAAGTGAAGCTTTCTAGTGCTGCAATCAAACCAGCGACTACTGCCATAATCATACAACCACACACACACACACACCCTTCTCTCTCTCTCTTTCTCTCTCTCTCTCGTAACCTGGGTACCTTCCAGATAGGTATACTCAGCAATTCTTTGAAATGCACCCAGGTAAGGAAAGGTTGCCAAACTACATTTGCAGCAGGCACAAAGGTTGCCTAGGTTCAAAGGTACAATGTGGATACTTACAGGAAGGGGACCCAAATCATTCGGGTTTAAAGCCGCTTTTGACCGCAAGTGTACTGGAAATTTCAGTCGGGGATCTTCCTGAAGTGATAAGCAGACTGCTGTAAGAACATCCTTACTGAACTTACATCTTTATCAGGGCCTATGACACTAAACTTACTTCCTTGTTCAGTCATACTTAGATTTCAGAAAAAATAATTTTTTGTACCAAAACATTTAACATTACTACTTTTACAGGTTACTGCAAGCAAGTTATGCAACCATTTTCAAGAGATTGTTTTGAGTTATGTAGTTTCTCTCCTTTTCAGTAAATTAGACTAGGGATGACCACATTTACCAGGATGTTGTAGAGGTAGTCCTTACTTAATGACCATTCGTTTAATGACCATTCAAGTTACAATGGTGTGAACAAAGGGACTTACAACTGGTCCTCACACTTACAACCACTGCAGCACCCCCACGGTCACATGATTGTGATCTGGGTGCCTGGCACTTACGACAGTTGCAGCGTCCCAGGGTCACATGATCACCACTTGCGACCTTCCCAGCTGGCTTCCAGCAAGCAAAATCAACAGGGAACAAGGTGATTCGTTTAATGGCCATGGTGAATCGCTAAATGACCACTGCAAAAAAAATTGTAAAATTGGGCACGACTTGCTTAACAACTGCCCTACTTAACAATGAATTTTCTGGTCCCTACTGTGGTCATTAAGTGAGGACGACCTGTATAGTAAACCATTTCTTTTCCCCCTGTATCTGCAGAACACTCAGAACTGAAAAGCACTGCATTATGCCTTGGCTATGATCCTGACAAACCTCCAAGGGAAGAGATTTCTACAGCAATGAGCAGAACCAAGTCATTCTGATTTCATACAGACATACCTAAATATTAGACATGTAGCCCCCCTCAAAAATAAACAAAGCTAGAGTGAAGAAAACCCTTGAAAATGTTGCATGTGTAAGTCAACGTTTGTTCCAGCTTGATCGTGCCTGGTAGCTTTCCCCAGCCTTGTGTTATCCAGATGTATTGCTTTGTGGCATCTGGAGAGCATCAAAGTGGGGAACATTTGAAGCTTGATACACATCTTTCAATTTCTTCACCTTACAATAACTTTGTATGCTGAAATCAGATGTATCTTCATTTTTTTTGCTCTGGGTAAAAAGAAGTCAGCACAGGTAATATTTGGCAGAAAGAGGCTGAGCAGGTAACTTAGATGTAATAGTTGAAGCATTCTATTAAAGAAGGCACATGCAGGTATTCAAGTGTACCTACATAACAATTTTCCATCTTTGCCAGGATAAACTCAAAATTTGGACAGTCTGTTAACAGAGCTTTCAGCCCTGATTTGGGAATCCTAATGTATCTTATGGCAGCTTCATGTGAACAGGGTAGGAAACCATTACCACTGCCCCAATATCAATGGTTAATCACAACTGTATAATTATTTTATTGACCATACAGTAATGTATGAGCGGCTAAATGGATTTGGTTGGATAAAGAGTATTTCACTCAGCACAGAACTGGCTATTTGTTTCACTCTAACAATTTTTATATTTCATTTTTATTTTTAGAGCATGTGCACCTCTTTTGTTGTTGGCTGCCTCATCTTATGGCTCCTTATTTTACAGAGATGTGAATAGCCACATTGGAGTTAAAAGAAAAAATCTCAGACTGCCCTGTATGTTTCTTAACACAAAGGTAACTCTTTTATATTATTCCAAAATACTATGTATTATGATGTAATCATTATGCGCTGTTGGAAATGATGAAAAGCTGGTTATTTTTAGCCAGAGCATGATTCTGGATAGGAAAGAGAAGAAGAGGATGACCAGCAGCAAGGTGGATAGACTCAGTTACAGTAGCGATGAGTGCACTGTTGAAAAAACTGAAGAACCAGGTTCTCCGTTGTCATGGAGAAAATCTATCCATGTGATTGCTAAGAGTTGACAATTACTTTATAATCAATCAATCAATCAGTCAATCAATCAATCAATCAATCAATCAATCAATCAATCAATGATTTTGGGTGCAATGGCAAACGTTTAAAATATTGTAAACTGAATCCATAACAGGAGAAACATTGTTGATATTTGTTACCAGAAAGCAAAAACTAGCAAATTGGAAAAAAAAAAACCCTTTAGTAAGTGAAATTACATTTAAACAATAAATAAGTTATCTAATAATTGTGTGGACACAATATTTAGATTGTCCTCTACTTAACAACAGTTATTTGAAGGCAGTGTTTCTCCCTTCCCTTATTACCCCCTTTCACATATCCAAGAGGTAAAAGTTCGTCTTACCCACGTCGTGGTCTTGGTGTTGTGATCAATGAAAAAGGGTCTGCCATTAGGTGCTATTCGCATCTCCCAGCCAGGAGGTAAGAAACTTTGTGTCAATTTATGTTGTGGTTTTGGAGAATTATATGGAGATGGCTGAGGAGACTGTGGATTGGAAAGGGTGTCCTTCACAGCTCTTCGCACAGGAGAGTCCTTGAGAAGCCCCTAAAGGAAAGAGAAATTTTAAGAATTACAGCTATCACTTCGGAGTGTAATATGAATGACGATGAGCACCACGACCTACTCAGATCCAAAACCAAAATGATGGAAGATGTCTCCACCATTACAGAGCCTGGAAAAGAATTGTTTCGTCCTGTCTAATTACATTGTTATGAGTGTGCACAAAATATTATTTATTTTAAGCTAGCTAGGTTTTAATCCCAGTTATTAGACCACTCCTCCCAGTCCAAGAAGTGGGCTTGTCACAGGACTGAACAGGAAGTCTCCATATACCCAATGACAAAGTTGTACTCTTCTGCCTGTATTTCTGATATATCTGGGTCTAAAAGCAGTGAAGCTGCTGGCTCTGTAGAACTGACCCTGGGAAGTCCATGGTCATGGGCTGGTGTTGATGCTCCAGATAGAACCACCTTCTCACCCCATTACTGTCAGGCCTGATCCCAGGCCATTTCCTTGTGCTAAGCTTGCAGATTCTGCCACCCCACCCCATGTTTGGAGACTCCCTCCACCTGAGGAACCCTGGAAGGGCGAGGGAGCAAGACTATGACAGCCTGGACATGGAGCTTTGATTTCCTCTCAGCCTAAAGCCTAAGCAAGGCTGAGTGAATGGGAGCAGGCAAATGGGTAAGAGCAGGACCTGGCCTGGTCCTAATGGTGCCTCGAGTGCAGGGGCCCCTTGGCCTGTCCTACCTGAGCGTGGAGGCCTTCTCAGTCTAAGAGAAGTTCTAGTACGTGGTGCCTGGAGAGACTGTCAAGCTCTGCCTGCTTCCAACCATCATTATTTTGCTTCACATAGGCACTATTACTCTGGGCTCTGTCCGTCTATCTAGGTCACCTTTGTCCCACTTGTACCCACTGAAATGGCAGGGAAAATGTAGCTTCCTTTTGGGGTAGTCCTTTCAACTGAATGACACATATCCCGTCAGGAAAGGTTTACTCTTTCCTAAATACTGTTATGGGCCACTGAAAATGATTCAGTGACTTTGAGTCATTTGTGCTAAACTTTCTCTTCCATTCCTGGTGGTTATTAATTAATGCAAGGTTAAAATACTATGATTTCAATCCTGTACCCAGTATCTTGCATATATGTTTATACTTTTAAGGCTTCAGTCCTACACATACTTTCCATAGATGGCAATGAAACTTCCTAAATTATTAGAACATTATTTGAACATTTTCCCCTGTTCTGGCTATCATTCACACCAATTTGGTATTATACAAATTAGGAATGTTGGTTAGGAACCAATAGGATTTAAGTTCTAATGATGGGGAAGCATCAGCCTCTTGGATATTTGGTTGCCCTGTTCTGTACCTTGTATTCTACAATACAAGTAGTCCTTGCTTAATGACCTTAGTTCAGCGACCATTTGAAGTTATGATAGCACTGAACGAATGGCAGCTATGACTGGTCCTCAGAGTTGCAGCATCCCTGAGGTCATGTAATCAAAATTTGGGCACTTGGCAGCCGACCTGTATTTATGACCGCAGCATGCGCTTCAACTGCCCCCACCCGCCCATCTCCCCACCCATCTCTGCACTTTTGGTTGCCCTGCACTCTGCTACCACTCCCTGAGGCCTTTGCATGGCCTTGCGAGACCTCCCCAATGTGACACAAGGCCTCCCTGAGGCAGGGACTCATGCGGCCTTCCAAAGGGCCAGCAGCTGCCTCGGTGGAGTGTGCTTCATCAGCAGTGGGAGAAAGATGTTGAACATCAGCTGGGGGCGGTGGAGTGCAGGGCGGTCACATGGGCAGAGATGGGGGGATATTTATTTATTTATTATTATTATTAAATTTCTCCCCCGCCCATCTCCCCCCAATGGGGGACTCTGGGTGACTTACAAAAAACATTAAAACCATAAATATATATAAGACACATAATACATCTAAAATATAGGCAGGTGGGGGGAGCTGAAGCAGAGGCAAGCGTGGCAGGGCAGGAGAAATGTGAGGTCCTCGCCAAACGACGGCAGCCAGGACTACTGGAACTGCTGTCACTCAGTCATGTGATGTTTCGCCTAATGACCGCTTTGCTCAGTGACAGAAATTCTGGTCCCAATTAGGGTCGTTAAGCAAGGACAACCTGTACCTTCTTTTGAGGCTGTTGAACAGTCCTGCATACAAAATTCTGAGTCCAGTTGCACCATGTATTTGTAAAAGCATTTCATTTTTTACCCCTTTACCAATGATTCCCACACATTTTTAGACATATAACTGGGTTTTAAGTCCTGCCAAGTTTTTCACTAGAAGTCAAGATCCCTGTTCCTTGTTGGCCACCACCAGCTCAAATGCCATCACATGAAATTTGGATTCCTCTCACCTTCTATATGCATGTATCACTTCACATATGCTTATGCTGAACTGTATTTGCCACTTTAATACAATTTTTCCAGTATGAAGAGTCCCTTTTTGTTGCATACGAGATAGCAAAGAAGTCATAAGATCATCTGCTCTACAGAAGTGGTGGGATAAATGACTTTTCTAAAACAAAGAAGTCTCTCTCTCTCTCTCTCTCTCCCCTTCTCTCTCTCCCCCAGCCATTTTCTTTTCCTGCTAGGTTAGACATGTAGTACCCAGCCTCCACCAGGAGGATTCTACAACTATACAAAATACTAGTCATGGAAGTTGAAAGCTCAGAGAAGGGAATCAAACAATCCAACAATTCCTGAGCTGGATGGGTTTATCAATCAATCAACCAACTAATCAACTTGCATGCTACCTCAATCACGAAGTGACTCTAGGAGTTTTACAGCATAAGATTAAAACATCAAGTTATAAAGAAAAACAGGACCAAAGTCAGTAGGTGGCACACATTGGGGAAGGGTAATTATTATTATTATTAGAATTAAACAAACATTCCACATCAACCACCATGAGGGGTGCTATATCCTACCAAGGGCATGTCACAAGAGCCAGGTTTTTACTGCTTTATGAAAGCACAACAGGACTGGGGCCATGTCAACCTCAGGGGGGAACCCTATTCCACAGGGACTGCATCATAAAGCTACTAGAAATCAAGTCCTAGCTTATCAAGCAAGTGGAAATAAGCAAGTATATTTAAAATATAAAACATCAAATGTGAAACACGATACTCTGAACTGAAATACACACACAAAGCACTGAAATGTGAAGAGCATTTCTAATACAATGTGCTTACAAGATGCGAAGGAATACTCAAAGGAGCACATTACCTATTGGAAGATGAATGCACTAAGGGTGAAAGCAATTCAATCTTAAATTGTTAAATGTGGAAAACTGGTCAGGATAAGCAAGTGTAATATTACAAAATAAAGACAGGTACAAACATGCCTGGGGTACAAACAAGACATTGTAAAGCTGGCTGGAGAACAGAAATGGTGAGGAGAATTAATGAGATGGAAAGAATGAAAATCCAGGAGGCAAACAAGCCTGGTTTGGGGGAGAGAACTTCTCACCTCAAGTGGTGCAGATAGTGTAACTGTGGGAGAACTGAGGCTACGAGGCCGTCTTATCTGAGGCTCGCTTAGATGGTTGTTACTGTTTGATGTTGACCCAGAAGCACCATCTTCAGCAAGCTATATTAGAGGCAAACACAAGTTAGCTACAAGTTATGACCTCCTTTACTGAAAACTAAACTAGGGAATAATAAAGTATGTCCAAACTGGACAAATCATAATTAACACCCCCCACCCACTCCCGCTTTCAATGAAGCATTCCAATGTAGGCAACATACTATAATTGGAACAATCTTCTATATGCAGCCCAATATACTTATATTAGGGGCATTTTTGAATGAGTGTTTTCTCAAACGAGAGGTGAATGATTGTTGTCTTCTGCATGTCTCACAGAAGCTTCTATCTAGAAACTCATTCATGTCCTTGTGCTTGAACCAGTCTCTGGTTTATAAATCAAGATTGTGAAAAACCTTCAGTTATGTACTGCTACCTATGCATTCCCTTAACCGGTGTAAGTTCCTGCGTGTTTATGTAATCTGTTTCCAGCAGCTTCCTCTATACTAAATTACTAGCCTATGCATCGTTCCATTTTCCTGGATAAATCATCTACATTTTATTTCACTTTATTTCTTGACTTAAGAAGTTCACTGGCATTGATGTTAATTGCAGATAGCCAAGGAAATACGAGAATGAATAAGTTTAAATCAAGATATGAAAAGGATTACTTTAGATGGAGATTAGAAAATCCTGTTTAATTTGATCTCATGTTTAATGCTGCTAAACTGTAATTAAGGAGCAGATTTACTCCGGGGAGGTGGGGGTGCAGTTTGGACCTAGCTCCCAGTTTGCTAATTGCAATTAACAATGTTATAGCCCCAGGAAATTGCAATTTCACTCACTGCAAACTGACTAGAGCTTCATTGAAGCAAGCAGGAAAAGAGAAATCTGCTTTTAATCACCTAGTTTTAAGTCAGAACATGGTGTTGCACTGGCCCATTTCCCCCCTTAATGCAAGTGTGGATGTTCAGGGTGGGCCTGCGTTACAGTGCAGATCTCCCAAAGTTTGATGTACATGGAATCTGGCATTGGCCTGTGCCACAGCAGATTCTGCCATAGCTGATGCACATCTTTTCGCTGAGAGGCAATTATTTCACCAGAAACTGTCCTCCCCCATAGTTTTCATCCTGGAGTCTGAAAGAGCTGCAAATGATTTATCAAGGTCCCACTGCTTTGTTGGAGAAGAAGTCCATACCTGCATGATAGGCCGAGTCCAAGTTGTGGTGCGATTGTTATGATTGACGTAATAAGTACGTCCCTTAGCATCTTTTCTCTCTTCCCAGCCTGAAGGTAAGCCCGGTGTAGTATGAACATAGGCCACTGATGGCTGTTTATGCAAGAAATTACCATAGTGTTACTTTGTGGCAGTTGGTCATTCTTACAATCAGCACTGTATTTGCAACAGAACAACTGAGCGGTATGTGTTGGCCGACCCCTTCCTTAAAAGGGTCACTTTCAGAAAAATAAAGATTCAGTTCCATTCCCAACAGCAGGGTTAGCAAATGCATAAGTAAACAGCAAGGCACTGAAATTCACAGAGGCTGTCAATGCTAGTTTGACAGGGGTGATCGCCACTTTATCTCTGCTGAAGATGAGATCTGTTCATTAAAGGTAGACAATCAAAAGAGCAGAAGAATATAAAAAGCCTGAACATAATCAATGCACGAGTACTAGGAGAACTGAGAACAAAGACGGTTAGAAAAGCTTTTATACTTTAAATGATGAAAAATTGACTTCATTTGCTTCACTAAAATGGTACCAGTCAGACAGAAATGGTCCCTGGTGGTTTACTCTAAATGACTTTGGCTGGGTCACAAGCTGTGTAGTCGTCATTTCAAAGACATTAGTTTGTAACTAAACTGACGGGCTCATTATGTTGCTTAATATATGGAAGTCCTGATACTTTGAACATTTTCTTTAAAACTTCCTGCTAATAGCTGCATCCCCTTTGAGCTGAACTTCGATGTCATGAAATCTGAGTTCTGTTAGGAAGAACTGTCCTGTAATGATCAACCTTGGAATCTGAGATTCTCATCATGCAACATTTTACCGCTGAGTTTGCACACTGAACCCAGAAATAACTGCAATATTGAGAACCTGGGCATTCTTTATATTGACAAACAGCCTGCTGTGAGATTCTGCCTGGACAAGCACAATAAATCATGTAAACGTGTATCACTGCATGCAGTGTAGGAGCTCTGTATTTGTATACACTCAGAGATGGGTACATATTTCATGAGCACACCTACACACGTCCATGCATACATTTATTTTTTTTTAGAATTGAATGAAACAGACGGGAGCCAGGGAGAGCTTCTGATTAAAATTGAACAATCTTTAAAAGTACCAAAGAATGTTTGTAGTTTTTACTACAATAAGCTAAAACATGGTTACTTGTGTAGATTATAAAAGGTTATAAAAAGATACTCCCCTTTCTTCCTCTGATTTTAAATGTTACTTTGCAATTTTGACAAACCCATTTTCCATTACTCTCTGATTCAAAGAGTCACTGCTATAAAATAATAGCAGGCCAAGCAGATTATTAAAGTTTATGGTCTTTCTAGGGAAGGAAAGACATCTTGAAATAATGTCCTCAGTCACGAAACAACAAAAATTACCATTTTTTTACATAGTGATGCACTGATACGTATTTGCTGGAATGAAAAGAAACATTTTAAACTCCTTTTTAAAAAGTAGCTAAGGAGAAATATTTCCTGGTTTGTAACAACATGGAATTCATTTAAAATGAGAACGAGGATCATTGCATAGATCTGAGATGAAAAAGCCAGGAAAATGGGTTATTCAGCGACATCAAGTATATTAATAGAACAATGCCAGAGTGGGTAAAATAAATTTGAAAGCCAAACGAACTTTATTCTCAGGTGGCATCTCATTTTATGCGTAGACTTTTGTTCTAAACATGGCTCCCCTGACTTGAAAAAAACCCTTTATATTCACTTTTTGCAGATGGCAAAGGATTCCTGGGGTGTTCTGGGGCCACAGGATGCTCTAGATCTCTTCCTTCTGTCTCAAAGCAGGATGCCCTGTGCTGGGAACTTCCCTGATGCATCGTGACCATTGTTACCTAGCTGATGAGTGTGCTCCAACGGTAGTGGATTAGGAATAGGGAGTGCTGGAGATACAGATTTGTTCACCATCACTGAGCAATTAGAGGATAACCTGTGAGTGCATTCTGCTTGTATAGTACGAATTATCACAACGTTACTGTTCTTTTCTTCTAGACTATGAAAATCTTTCTAAAAGCCCAACAATGGAATTTGGTATTACAATTTTGCAAATTCTATCTATCTATCTATCTATCTATCTATCTATCTATCTATCTATCTATCTATCTATCTATCTATCTCTATCTTCTTAAAAAGTATTAGACTTGGCATGAGGCAGGAAGTTACAAAACCCATTTAACTGGGTGTATCCCAAAATAGCCTGAACAGACTTTTAAAAGAAAAAGGTGCCAAGATACAACAGGGGTTCTTCCTGATTGTTTTCTATTTCTCCCTCAACTTGAGCTATAATTTTTACTCCAGATTCTAACATCAGTATAAATTTTGTAAATTTAGAACCTTCTTTTTGTGCAGGAAAGCCCTTCCCCATCAAATGATCTTCTCTGATGGGTGCTAGCTGTGGAATCCACCGTAAATTGATCCACAGTCGATTCATCCAATTGTATCAGATAACAATGCATAGCAGCTGCAAAGTCAGAAATATTCTATGCAGGAAAATTGTCTAGATTTAGCTGACATTTCAAAATATATAGTTTTAAATGTTGATAAGGCCTCAACAAACTGATTAGGAGAGGAAAGAAACAATCCCTCTTGGAATAAAATAATTATTTGCTATTCAAATAAGAGACTTTTCATAGAGTGTTCCCCCCCGCCAATCCATGGGATAAAAAGAGTGAAAACAGTAAAGCTACATTTTAATAACAAGACATTTCTCCTGATTCCTTCTATTATCATTACTCCTCCTTTATCTTCCAATTTATAAGCAAAAATAGATAATGAGGAAACTGCCTCCCTTTCTTCTTGGCATCTATATTCCTGAAGAACCACCACTGGAATTAATTTTCATTACTTGTATTGGCTGTTTGTGTCTTACCTGTGGACATCTTTTGGATTTTTCCAATCATTTGATTTATAGGTTTGGAGTCTGGAAAATAAGGCTGTGCAAAGCGTTGGAAGTAGATGGTTTGCAACACCTGCTAGCACAAATGAAGCATCTCTCTCCAAATAATTAAAGCAGTCTTTTTTGTTTGTTTTTTGGTGAGGCTCATATGATTTCTTTGAAAGAAGTTCATGTTTGCCTTCATGTGTGTGTGCATGCAAAGCTACTTTGCTTTGCTGCTGGTCCCCACAGAAGTGCTGAGGGATGTGCTTGCATGCACAGAGAAGTTCAGACAACCCACAACAAGCAGTTATGCTTTTTGCAAGAAACATGGCTGGTTTAACAATCCAAAGAAGGGTGCTTGGTTTGCACTAATACATGTTGCAAACCACCCCTTTCAAATGCTTTGCACAACTTTACTGGTAAAGGCCAAGTAGATTTCTTCCAAAAGAATCTTCTATCCCTTTCTGTTGTCTACAAATTGACATTCCCATTTATGTTGTAATTATCCAGTCCTACTTTGCAATATTCTCTGCGTGATTCAAATGAGAAGAACTCACACAGGTGCATCCCCACTACACAGAAGTCAGCGATGGGATAATTACTTGCTTATTAGGATAATCTACAGATTGTGGGGAGTACGTTCTACTCTACCTCTAAATTTTCTGCATGTATGCACACATGGACAACTCCCTGCCTTTCAGCTATTTCTCCTTCAACATAAGAAGGAATTGGGAAGCAACATTTTAATAAACTTCCCAAATGCCATAGTTAGGGGCAGGGAAGAGAACTGGCTGTCGTTAGTAACATCATGGGAAATATCAAAGTATATGCTGAGGATGTTTCCATCGCAAGAGTGTTGGCTGAAGTAGCTGAACAATTACAGGAGAGACTCAAGTTGGGTGAATGGTGGGAAGAAGCAATTTATTTCACTACTGAGTTATGGAAGTGTGGTATCTGCAGAGTTGCACATGTAGAGAAACTTCCAGACTGTGCACACTCACAATCTAAAAGCAGAGGCATCTCCAGCAAACCACAACGAGGCCAAAATGACAAGAGGTGTGAGGTGATGCCATCATCCAAATGCCATACCTGCCCACTTGCCCTCCAATGTCTGATGCAGGTATTTTCATTATGACGTCACATATGTTTTGTCACTTGTCCCACCTACCCCTGACACTCCTACCTGAAAGACTGATATTCCGACAACAAAGGAAAAAGAAAAGGAGAAAGGTCAGAATGGCAGAGGAGGAAGATATATATTTGGCTGGATAAAAGTATTATTACCGTTGACTCTTCACCCCCAGTGACAGTGGAAGAACGAACTCTCCTAGAAGGGCCACTCGGCTGTTAAATAATAATAATTGTTATAGTTAAGGGATGATCATGTCATACATCGTTATCTTCAGGAAAGAGAAGGAAAAAAAAAACCCCTCTCCTTTTACATTTGGGTAAAACACTTCATTAACTTTACAAGAAAGGAAAGAACCTATGTGACAGTATAATTAAGTGAAAGTATTACTAATTTTACAGTATTATATCTTTCACCATGTACTAATTTGAAATAATGGGATCTTGATAAACATTTCTGTCTTCATTTTACACCAGAGCTAACAGCAGCATGTAAGGTCAATTCCGGAAATAGATGTTTTATATATATGCTTTTAGCCACGTCATTCATGTTCATTACACACTAGGGCCCACCAGATATGTTGAGACTGCGAATTACAGAATTTCTTGCCACCATGCTGGGTGGATAAAATGATAGCTGCAGACCCAATATATATGGTAGGCACCAGAAAGAGGAAGGCAATGTGTTAATGATCATTAATTTTTTCCCCTGGAGAGGATACAAAGATATCACCTACAACAGAAGTGTGAACAATTAAATGAAGCAGGTTTGATTTGGCCACAGCAAATGCATAGGTTTCAGCAGAGCCAAGCTGAAAAAGAAGAATGGTGTGGATGATTTTACCAGAAAAAATCATAATAGAGTGCAGGAGAGCAGGGGAAAAACCTTAGCTGCTAAAAGGAGAAAAACGCTGTGTAGTTTGTTACAGCTCAATCACATATAGAAATCCCAGATTAAAATAATTAAGAGTATATTCTTGCCCATGAAATATGCCACAGGTTAGTGTGAAACTTTGGTAGAATACATCCTTGTAGAAACAAGACTTCAGATACAGTAACTGAACAGAACATACTGCAGTATAATTTTCACGTGGGTTACGGTGAGAGAGGACATAATTGAGGATTACAACAGAGCACATAATCAAGAGACCTAATTTAGAGTTGCCCAAGACTGACATGTAGCAGAGAGTTATTCAAGTTTGCACAGAAAGAGGGATGCGTAAATATTTGTTTGGTCCATATTTGAAGTGAACCAGCCTTATCTTTTCTATCTAGGACAACATCTGGTCTGCTTTAGATGTTGGATTACAACATATATCAATCCCAGTTAGTATGAACAACAATGTACAACAATGAAATGGCTGGTCTAGGCTGGCTCATGGATTACTCTATTGTTATTATAGTTATTTTGTATTGTAGCTCTGGACTCCAATGTTACCAAATCCCAACCCTAGTCCAAAGTTACCAAAAGCATATAAAAATATGTATTTCAGGATAAAATACACATAGCAATAACTATTTCTTGATAAAATACTTTGAAAATACATATACTGAAATTTCATATGGTTTTTTTTAAAAAAAAATAACTAGAGTGGAAAAGCTCTTTTCAAGAGTGACACACATGTCTCAAATGCATCCCTAAATAAAAGGGAAACAGGAGAGAATGGATTTGCAAATGAACTCATGCAAAAATGACACCAGCAAGCTGTTCAACTGGGCTTATTTCCAGGTATGGTTTTCTCCTAGTAAGCTAGAATTTATTTTATCTTTTGTTTTCAAAATCAGCTTGATGGTTATGTATGGGGGAGAAAGGGGCATTCCCTAAAATATGCCCACCCTGTCATTATGTGACCTGGGGGAAAAAAAATCTAGTCCCCCAAATAAAGTGTGGTACCTCCAAACTCAGGTGGAATAAAGCACAATAACTGGTGTTTATTTTAGAAGGAGAAAAAGGAACTTTCAGGTGGATCAGCAATTTAAACAATTCTTTAAATAGCAAAAAAAAAGTATTGTGTATGTAAGGAGTATGTAAGATTAAAAAAAAAAATTATGTTTAGATGGTTTCAGTCCCTTGATCAGCTGTACAGTAAGTTTGGCAGAAAAAAAAAAGGTTGCAACGTTTAGTGCTGCTCTTTAGAAATGCTCTCATCTTTCTGCCTCTTCGCAAACTCCCTGATCAATCTCCCCTTTCCTTATAAACTCTCTCTTAATCTCTTGAGACATTTCCCTCTTGAGATCACATCCTAAGAGCCCCTCTCTCACAGACTCATAATTTTTGAAAAAATACTCTAGCTTTGCAGACATGACCACAGACTACTTTAAAATCACTAATCCAGAATGGCCTTCATTCACAGACATGATCAGATGGCTGACCTTCTCTGCACTTGGAAGCTAAGCAGGAGTGTGCCTGGTTCATACTTGGATGGGAGAAATATCAGGAAATGCCAGTTCTGTAGGCTGGACTGGGAAGCTGGAAAAGAATCCCAGAAGCAACAATGGCAGACTACTGCTTTACCATGGTCAAGAAAAGTAGATAGCTGGTTTCAGGTAGCCACCAGGAGTTGGAGCTCAACTCGAGGGCAACTTTCTTAAAAAAAATTATTTACACACATGGAAATAGATCTATTGTAATAAGGAAACAGACATACTCATGCATCCCAGAATTCAAGTAGACTGTGACATTCTGTATTATATATCAAATCACCACCCAAATGGAAAAGCACCAGCCCTAAATTTCAAGGATGCTTGAGATCCTCTGAGCCCATGTACCAAAATGATGATATTACAGTCACAAACATGACTTCTCCAACCAGTACAAAGGACATTTTTGATATGTATTTACTGAAGTTAACCTTCTTCTTTGTTAACCTCTCTTTCCCAGAACCTGGGTGCGGTGTCATTTTGCCCTGGGGAAGTAGGCATTAATATATGAGTGAAACTGAAATGATATCCATAGCAAAAAAATGTTATACCTTTAAAACAGAAGTTGATAACACAAATGCATTGCTGAAGATTCCTAAAAAAATAAGAAATAAAAAATTCTACTTACCAGTGATAAATGGGACTGCTCAGCAACTGCATCAGTTACACTACAAGATCGCAACCTTGCAGAAGGGTCTCTTTGCTGGAATACAGAAAACAGAAAGGATTATTTTATTTATAGTGTGACCGCCATTTTTCCCTGGCACCATGTATTACTTTACCCTTCTTTCAGCCACTCGATTTGATTGCCAGAAATCTTACTCTCCATTTCATGAACAAAAACCATGACGTCAATTTTAAAACCAGAAATATGTATTTTTTTAAAAAATTGCATAAATTAATATAGTAGGAAGGAGCCAGTGTGGAAAAGAAGATAATGGTACCATTTCTGGAAATTTAGTTTCCTCAATCCTGGACAGACAATTGATAGGACAAAATAAATGTGGAAAACTGTTCATGAGTGAAATTAAAACAAAAACAAAAACTTTATTTCATGAAAATCCACTGTCTCTCGTCTTCAACACTTCCATTTATTATTTGGGGAACAATTATGAGTTTACAGATTTCCTCAGGATAGTTAAGAAAAATAACTTAAAAACTTTTGAAGCATCTTCTGAAAAAATTCTTGCAAGATTGGTGAAAATACTCTTGTCTTTCAAGAGTATTTCACTAGAGTTAAATAACTTAAGTTAAATAACGTATTTTTTTCATGCAGTCTTGTGTTTTCTTACTAGTAACAGCAATCCTCCTATTTTTCATAATGGAACACTTAAATTCTATATCGAATAAATCCATTTACAAAGGAACAACTCTCAGAACAATACTGAGCAATTACTTGTTGCAGAAAGTGCTGCAGCACTTATAACAACATCTTAAACCCTTTCTTTATTGTAAAACTGGATATGTTGGTATTAAAGCACCCATATAACCAGGTTCCAGAAGAATCAGAATACCTTCTACTTCCTGGTTGATAAAAGAAAATATTTTTCTGCTTTTGCCTGGGCCATACCAAGTATACTATTTTTAGCTTAGGAATTAATTATTGGACCTTTATTGGACCAAGAAAAACTCATAATGCCAATACAATTCTTTCGTATGGGTAGGGTAAACAATGCCGGAAAGACTTCTAAGGCAACAAAGAGAGAAGATAACTATGAATTCTTTGTTACATTAACTAGGGTCAAAGTTGCTCCTTGGGTTTCAAGGAGTATCTGAATTATTTTTTATCCAACCCTTTTAGAGAAGATGAAGCCTACTTGTAAATAATGATGATTATATAGACAAGCTACATGTCAGTCAAAAACACAACAGAGTTATCAGTCTGTTTTGCTTTGTCTGACACTCACAGAATTCACCTGATCAGGAAGACAGTCTGTACATGATTTATACATTTCAGGAAAATTTACATCAGTCATAATAATTTATGATCCCCATGTAATTCACTACTATCAGATATCTATTAGAATAAGTTCATTGAAAGCATATTCTAAATCCTACCTCCAATTGTTGTTTTTTTTTAATGGACACATGGATAGGAATATCCATTTCAGTAGGACTTCACAGCCCTCAGATAACAAAGCAATCTTTTACTGAATTTTTTTCTCTGAGCTTAATATCTATATTTGTTGAGGGCTTGGCTTGACAGCCAGATAAAATGTGAGACTGATCTCTTAGGAAAAAGCAGAAATAAGCCTTCACAGAGTACACAGATTTTTTTCATGTTAATAGGGGCACAATGCAACATCAACAAAAGCAAAATGGAGATTTAGGAATGTGAAATTTATTTTGATAGATTTCAGTTGAAACAATTCATATTACTGGAAAGCTAAACAAAATAGATAATGGGTAAAAATTGAATTTGCTCTTGATTCTCCATTAGTCAAAACTATTATAAACCCATAATCACAACTATCATTAGAAGCTTGGTTATGGAAACATATTTTCATTTCACTATTCAAATGCAAGGATAAATTTGTTCCATTAAGTGTTTGTCACAGAAAGAACACAGGCAAATTCCAATGTGGTTCATATTAAGTAGAGTCTATTCTTCATAAATCATAAATTATTTGAATAGTTGCATGATTATTATTTTTTTAATCATAAGGAACTTTCACCAATTTTATATAAAGAATTTATAATCATACATGGACATTGTTTATTATTGATATTAATCTTTGTTTTCCTGATAGATTATGCCATCAACAAAAATGTAATTTTGGGTTTTTATTCTATTCAACTGTATCTGCATTAATATTTTATACTTCCTTTTTAATATATTTTTTCTTCTTTAGCATGGATTGTGTATTTTTGTTGTTTCATAATATTTAATTTTGTAGAGATGTTGTTTAGTTTTATTTTTTCCCACTTTGGGGTTAAAAAAATTCTTTTCTATACTTTGGTTTCTTATTATCTGAATGTTAAAAGGCAAGCTGATAAGGTGTCCTGTTAAATTTATATATGGCAATTTCTTTTTTAATATATTTTTATTAAAGTTTATATATATAAAAACTAATACAGAACTAAAAAACCTACAAACAAAAAGAAAAGAGAAAAGAGAAAGAAATATAAAAGATGACTCCCCCTCCCTCCAAACAAGTATATGTATTAACAGTAATTTAACATCATCCTAATATTACTAAAAAAAAAAAAACTTTCATCCCCTTTCTCATCCCTAAACAATAACCAAATGATAAAAAAAATTCAACAATCAATCTAATCAGCAAAAGCATTAAGAGTGCTAGTAATAATAAACTATATATTTTAAGCTTAAACAAATATGTCTATTTTGCATTTTAGCTTCTAAGTTTTTTCTGAGAAATGAAACTTGAAGGATCTCTCCCCTTAAGTATATAAAAGACTGATAATAATCACGTATGTGTTTTAAACTAAACCATATAAATCACTTTTACAGGTATAGATCATCGTCTTACAGTCCTGGTTAGAAATAGAAGATTCAATATTAACAATCCAAGATCAAAACATGGAGAATTTAAGCTTGATCTGATAAATCCACTTCAAATTCCTTTCTTTTCTTTTTGAAAAGCTCAGTCTTCAGCCTCTTCTCCAAGTAAAATCCCAAATAACAATCTCTTATTCTCTTCCTATCTATTTTCAGAAAAGGTTTCAGAGATTTGGTATTTCCCTTCTGTATAACCAAAATAGGATAATTCTCAAAGTCACTCTTTTGGTCTGTTACAGCTTCTTTCTCCATATCATTCTCATAATCAAGCAACTTTGAGTCCATCTTCAGATCCACAGCATCTTTTTCCATATCTTCCATGTCTCTCTTATAAGCTGGCATTTCTTTAAAGTCCATTTTAGAATTCTTATTCAAGTTGTCCTCCACTGCTATTTTATCCAGTAAAATCTGTTCTTCTTCTAGTCCCAATTTTAAAAACAGTTCCTGGACACACTGATTCCAAACAGCTAAAAATTCTTCTTTGAAAAAAGGATACCCCTCCATTATGTTAAAAGAGATATATTCCGTTAATCTCTTTTCCTTCTGACCTTGAAGGCTCTGTCTTATCTTATGTTTATTTTCAGAAGCAAAAGTTTCCCAGGGCAGACTTTCTTGCAATTAAATCCAAATTCACTTACTGTATTTTCTTAAACATTTAAAACAATCCTTAAAAAAGCTGTTTCAAATCCATCTAGCCTCTTAACTGTCCCCAATCAACATTCTTAATTCCCTTTTGCTGTTTCCAAATGTTAAAATATTTCTTTTTTATCGTTAAACTTACTTTGATCTTCTTTCTCCTAGGATAGTAGGAAATTCTCCCGGTGTACAGCAACTTGTCTTTCAGGAGGTTTTTAATTGCCAAATAAATCATAAATAGGCAGTTTACGATGTTAGTTAACAGAGGAAGTAAAGCAAATCTAGGGTCCTCCAGAAGGCTCAGCACCATGACTTGGGCTCGGTGTTTCCCTCGACTTCCAGAGTGCCCCACCCGGTAGAGATTGCTAGATTGCAATCTCTTCGCAGGGAATCTCTATAAGTACCTGTGGGTAATCCTGCCAATCTCTTTTATTTAGAGATGATTCTGAAGAGTTGGACTCCTCTAACTGCCGTGGGCATTGGCTCCACAAAGAACAGAGCCGTGTTCAATCGGCCATTTCTTCCCCAGAAGCCTATTTATGGCAATTTCTTATATAACAATCTCTGATTAAAACTGTTTGGCTTCCTTTATAATTAAAACAGCCTAGTGCAATTCTTACACTCCCTGATATTACCAGCCTGATGATATTCATCCTATCCCATTAATGCAATCACTGAGTTAGGGGAACAGGCAAAAATGTTTTTGATGTACTAACATAATTATCCCAATATACAGATTTTAGTATAAATTACCCAGTTATATCCTTTGGCCATATTTATACATGAAAATAGTTTCTGTTAAAATTACTATATGGACATAGCTTTTAAAAGTAAATTAAACAATAAAATAAAATAAAATAAAATTCCACCTGGTGTTTGTTTGTTTACTTATCTCAATGAAGCATTCAGAGAAGTTCTACTTTCTTAGTCCAGTTCGCTGAAGTTACATTTAAGAATAAACATCTCTTCCAAATGAAGTTCCAAGACACAAAGAATAACATAAATATTGTTACTCAGTTATGGTCTTTACTCAAAGGTAGGCTTACTAAGTTCAGGTCAAATTGCTTTCAGTTTCTTGCTTAGTTCAGTGTTTTTTGACTTTGACAGCATTCATCCTGGCTGGGGAATTCTGAGAGTTGAAGACCACACATCTTAAAGTTGCCAAGGTTGAGAAACACTGGCTTAGCTGAAGATTGAATTTAGTGGAATTTGCCCCCAGGTAAGTATGCATTGCATCACAACCATGGTGCATTGTACAATGATCCAATAATTTTAATTAAACTAAGAGGAACACACACACACCCTTGTAGCCTGAAGCCCCATGCACACACAACATTATGGGTTACTTTGACTCTGAAGTAAGTGATACAAATCAGAATGAATATGTTAGAAGAGTAGTAAAAGAAGTGTTCAAGTCCCTTACAATCATAGAAGATTGTTGTTCCCCATTTGAGTCAGGAGTGATCTGAAGTCTTCTGTTCAATTCCTCAGAGAACTCCTGAGGGCTGGTCCGAGAGACAGGGGAAGCAGGTGGGGGTGGCAAGGACAGGCTTAAGGAATCACCACTTGTGTTCACTTCTTCAGAAATGGTTTCCCAAGGCTGAGAAAAAGAAAATGCACCAACAATGAACAGGCCTAAGAAACAATCTTCCCTACAATTTGCTTGGCTACCAACTGAACCTACCCCCCCCCCATATATACCTTTAAGACTTAGAACACAATTAACATCTGACAATCAACTTTAGCTCTCTATATACTGTTTTGTGAGCATTATGGAAGGCAGTGTTTCTCAACCTTGGCAACTTTAAGATGTGTGGACTTCAACTCCCAGAATTACCCAGCCAGCATGCTGGCTAGGGAATTCTGGGAGTTGAAGTCCACAGTTCTTAAAATTGCTAAGGTTGAGAAACACTGATATAGGGAGGAAAAATAAAGCTGGTAAGTAGCAAAAAAAAAGGACTGGAAATCTATTGTAGTCTTCCTTTTCATCCCCATAGGTGGAAACAAAAGCAGCTGTGAGAGGTTCCCTCTTAAGTTTATGGCCTGGGACATGGATCGCAGAAGTATTTATACTTCTGAAGAGTGGGGGATAACATATGACCTAGAAAATACACACTCTAATGGCTATTAAATACTGCACAGACTTATACAATTTACTCCCTATAATTTCCCTTTATCCTTCAGAATAGTAGTCTACTAGTCTTTAGCAGAGTCTAATTCAGAAACTCAAACCCTTTGTTCAGGGAGTTTACTGCTGCAAACATAAAACTACTTTTCTGCAGGACTCTGCACTGGGACTGATATGTAATCAGTTGGTAGGAGGCACTGACTGGTGGTTTAATGTTTTATTGTATTTTGTCTTTGATAGCTTTTCATTAAGTGATTTTAGCAGCTTTACTGCTTTTGTGTTTTTAATACGTGAATTCCCTGGATTCATTTTGGAGTATAGTGGTATATACAAATTTCAATCAATCAATGAATCAATCAAATCTTTTTTTTCTTTTTAGCCCAAAGAGCATTAATAATCAAAGATGACCGGAGAGCAAACACTTACATTGTTTTAATATGCCTGTTCTTTAACCCTCTTTAACTGTATATTTCAGCCCTGCCTTTAATACAAATTTTGTTTGGAAACTATAACTCCAAATTAAACCATTTTAAAGGGACATTCTGCCTTGACTCATGAGAAATTATGGTGGTACAGGAATTTTAACAAGTAAATAAATAACAAACGAATAAATTTAGTTGAGTAAAACTAGTGAAGGATCCATTTCAAATCCTGCACATACCTCAGGGACATCTCCACTCTCCAAAGGTTCAGGATCCAAATCCTCACTAATGTGTCTCCTCGATCGAAACCTTCGGTGGGCAGCCTCTTGATTTATCTGCCTGATGTTGTTGTCAGATTCAGAAGCCACATCCCTGAAATGTGAGGTTGGTGAAAGAGTTTAGAGTCAGAGAAGGAAGGAAGACATCATTAGTTGAAATATGTCTAGGTTAACACAAGCACACACACACATTCAGCTACTAAAATGTCAGAGCCTATCAAGTCTCTACTGCAATATTTCTCAACCTTGGGAACTTTAAGATGCGTGGATTTCAACTCCCAGAATTCCCCAGCCAGCATGGAGCTGGAGTCCATGTATCTTAAAGTTCCCAAGGTTGAGAAACACTGATCTACTGCATCTGATACTTATTAACATAAGAGAGAAATGATAAATTATTTCTCAAAGTCTCTGGCAAGCTAAATTAAATAATGATCAGTCTGTCCTTCAAAGCAAACAAAAGCTTGTAATCTCAAGCTATTAGCCTGATTATGGGCAAATTTCAATCATCACAGCAGCAACAATTAAGAACAAGGTTTAAACTGGTACAATACATATGATGCAGTATATACTTTAATATAATCCTACTGCCTTGTTAATACAACTGTGTTTCTTATGCATCCACTTTGATTCAGGGGAAGCTTATCTCATGCTCCACTGCTTTTTTCCCTTTGATTTTTGAGGAAATTTGGTTTTAGCTAACGTTTAACTGACTACTATATCTTTAATAATAATTTGGTTCTGGATGTGAAATAGAACTCTCATGAGCTATTTTCTGGGAGGTTCTCACTTTCCCCTAAGATTTACTGGGTAGGTGTATGGTGGGGTAGGAATAGGAATAGGAAACAATAGAAGTTGATGGTAAAGTTATCACCCTACAATCACAAAGATGTATTTATATACTGGATGAGCACAATTATTTTTATCAACAGATGTAGCTTAAACAAAATTTGGACACAGTAGGTTTCAATATCACATTATAGCTTTGTCCGAATGAATGAATGAAAATGTAGCTTTGAAAAGGATCCATGGACTGCTGTCAGGCAACATGGTGTCTATGCATAAGTTTCCCACTTCAGTTCCTGGCTTTCCCAATTAAAAGTTCTCACAGAAAAACTACATAAAACCACTGCCTGTATAAAACCATTGTCAGAGTAGATATAGCTCAAGAAAAATCATAATTCCTCTCTATTCTGGATTTGGGTTTGACTGCACCCAAAATACTGTATCCAATTCTGGGCACTATGTTTTGTATTTAAATACCACAACCTTCAGTTTTATAAATCAACTTCCCCTGCCATACTGAACAGTACTACTAATATTTTAATAATTTGTAAACAACACTGAGCATTTCTACAACTATAAACTAAAGTGTCAAATGAAGATGAATCAAACAAGCTGAAAATTAAAATCAAATGGCGTAATGAGTCAGACTCAAGGGATAAACAAAATATTTTTCCTGAAATATTTGTATCATAGTGGATAGAAACAAATTGCTTGTAAAAAACCCCCTGATATTAAAATAATGTCCAGCCTCAGAAAACAGGTATACTATATTCAAATTACACATGGATTGAGAGTTAAGCTTTGTATGTGAAGAATTTCTGTGTTAGGGGCTACTGAGCTAGGTTTGCCTGTCTCATAATAATCATTTGCCCTTCCAAAAGACATTCTAGTCTTCTCTTTGATCCTGTCTATCCACCTTCTAGTTCCTCAATCTCTACTTCACTTTCATTTATTAGTATCAGCCTTTAGATGCTCAAAGTACACTGTTAAGGCATGCAAATCATGAATCACTTGAGAATAAATCTCATGTCCAAAAAATGGGCTGGTTAATAATCACTGTTTCCTTACTGCTTCAATCACCAAAAAGAGTCAGAAACTAGAGGCTATTCAGCTGTTAAAGGGAAGTTGCTTCAGACCAGGGATTAATCTCTCTCTCTCTCTCTCTTTCTCTCTCCCCCTCTCTCTCGCGTGTGTATTTTCCCCATGGGCTGTTGTTCCACAGTGGAAATCCACAGCCTTTTTTTAAAGTATTAATTTTATTTAGAAATAAAGTCGAAGTACAGACAATGGTAAAGAAGAGCGTATCTAAAAACCCAATATAGGCACTAAAGTAGGAACAAGGGGAACTATTTTATTTCAGTCCATAGTTTACTGAATCACCACAAGTTGGGTTCACAAACCATACACAAAGACTGAAAGAATGGAGTATCTTTCCCCTTGAGAAGAGAAGGGGGATATAAAAACCTGGAAGGCCAAACTAAAGAAAGCCACACTTTTTCCTACCTCTCCAGCATGCAGGGCATGAAACAACTACAGGAAGGCAAATTTTGTTGAATGTCAGGAACAACCTGCTACTAGTAAGAGCAGTTTGACAGTAGAATCCATGAGCCAGAGAGGCCATGAGCTCCTTTTCAGTAAATGTGTGCAACCAGAGGTTACTCAGCTATTTATTGGAGAAGTTACCAGCTGGCCCCTTCAAGATAATTCTATCAGTAGAACAGTCTACAGGATAAGCAGATCACGATGCCGAACTTAATCAGAAAAAAATGTATAGAAAGTGAACAAAAGCTTAAATACCTTTATATAGAAGAAACTGAATGTGTGGCATTGTGTTATTTTCTTTAAAACTGGAATTTCTTCTAGCTGAATAAATGTGTATATCATTAGCCTCTTCCAGATTTTATCAATCTGCTGTGCTTAGATGTTTGCTTGAGAGGCATTCACTCATAATGCTCTAAAAATGATTTAATATGGCTTTAACTGTTCACAGAATTGCTTACAAAGGTCTCCATGCAGGCATCCAGAGTTGTACAGTTTAAATTGACTAAGAAGCATTAGAGGTGTGGTTTAATGTGGCAATATTCCTGGCAATGATCAGGAGCCTTGTTCCAGAACCCTGTTGAACATGCCACCTGAAAGTAAAAATATAAACTCATCTGCCCACACCCTTTCCATCAGTAGTGAGTATAGGTTGGAGATCTTAGATGAAGTCCTGCAGAATAAGTATATCTGCTACCGAGAACTTTCTTTTAAGTTTCATTTATGAATATGAATTGATTCCATAGGGTAGTGAAAGAGCTCTGAACACATTCCTGCAAAAAACCCTACTTACTCTCCAAAGACCATTCACAATTAGTTTCAAAATGTGGCTGGGTACTTTGCTGCCTGCTTGATACAAGTCCACCTAATATAACAGAATTGATGATAGTGATTCAAACAAATGTTTCAGCCTTTTCAACATAGTCGCCTTGTATAATGTATAAATTGAACAATCTATATCAGTATTTCTCAACCTTGGGAACTTTACGATGTGTGGACTTCAGCTCCCAGAATGCCCTAGCCAGCCATCCTGGCTAGGGAATTCTGGGAGCTGAAGTCCACACATCTTAAAATTCCCATGGTTGAGAAACACTGATCTATATATTCTGGCTGCTCTCCTTATGTTAAAGCCGTAGGGTTTGTTATATGCTGGAAATACTACATTGCATGGCACTGACGTTAGTGGGAATAGACTAGGAGAGGTTTTTTTTTTTTTTTAATGTTCCTATTTAGAGAGACTGTGATTCATTTATCTAAGTACTGGTTTTTTACAAAGATGATTTCTTGGGTTAGTTGCCCAGTTCACACATAATGCTACGTCATTAACTATAGTTTCACAAACTAAAATAGCTAAGTGCTAAGTCAACCTTTCCTAACCTGGTGATGCGTAGAATTGTGGTGCTCTCCCTATACCCTTTGCTGTTGCTATTACTGATTAATCAATTTACACATTTGCAAGCTGTTTACAGATTCTAGACAGCTCGCACTGAATGGCAGAACTTCAAGTACAAAATATATAGCATTTCATGTATAATTTAACTCACCGCTAGCAAGACTAACACTAAGAATTAAGGGAACTGTCATCCTAATACGGCCCATGTTAGAGAAGGCTGCGCTCAGTGAAAACTAAAACAAGCCACATTATGCCTTTGCACAAATGTATGAACCCAGACAATGCTCTAAGCACCAGGACTGAAGGCTGTCAATGTGTCTGGCCCATATTAATGCTCCAGGGGGGTGGGGGGGTGGGGAGGAGAGTAATGGCCTGTGCATGCCTATTAGTGCTCTGTAGAACAATTATTTTTCCTATAAGAAATCTGACCTCAGCAGCAAGATAATACATTTCCAGACTTGGCATTCCAAATTTTATGTTTGCTAGTATCATCTGCTTCACCCTTGGCTTTTGTTCTGGCCAAACAAATGTTGATCATAATTTATACCATTTGGCTGGGACTGGAATTGACAGATGAAATGGGATGGTTTAGAATAAGAAGGCCCTTATTATCTGGGCATGTTACGTTACTGAGTTAGCATTATTTGATTGTGAACTGCCTTGAAAGCCAGTGGTCAGGCAGAAAGACAGGATATAAACATAAGTTTAGCATAACCAGATTAGTGCTGGGGATCCTTAAGAAATAAGGGCTTTTGAAAGAATTCAGTCCCCTGCAGTGGTGTTTTGAGGTTTTGAAACAGGTAATTAAAGACGCATCCTGAATGAAGATAGTACATTCCACATTCTAAATGTTTCATGAAGAACTGTGGAAGAAAGCGTTTCCTTAGGAAAGGGGAATGGAGAATTCAGAGATAACCATAACTGAAAACGACTGGCCTACAACAGGAATGGGTAATCTGTTGGCCCTTGTTCTAATTTTGTACAGCCTTCAATCACATTTCAAAACAGTGATCCATCCATTTCCTTTTACTGCACAGAGAGGAAGGAAGAAAGAAAACACTGAAGAAATTAAAAAAGAAAAGGAAGTTTCAGAAAAGGCTTTGATCCTTGTTTCTGTCCCATCCACCTTTGGTATTCAACTCCCCAAACTTTACTCTGGAGAAAATCTGCTCTACAGTAATAGCATTATTTCTACTGTGGACACATGCTACATATTCTCTCTCTTTCTCAAGGAAAAATCTTAAAAATGAGTATCGCTTATTGAATCTATTATCAGCAATATTAAAGTGGAAACAACTCCCAAATAGAGCAATAACATGTGACAAATCTTTACAACAGCAAGAGCAAGCTTCCATCCTAAAGGGATAATTTCCTCTTCATTTTGCAATTTCACAGCCCTGAAGACCTCTGAGAACTAATCAATACAGTGAAGCAGACCATATTTTATGGAACTAAATTGGAAGGCTGACAGGAAACTCATCATAAAGCAACCCTATAATTAAGGCTGAGAATCAATATTTTAGAAATTCAGCCAACATCCCAGAAAGGTCCTTTCTTCCAAAGAGCACAACACCTGATGGAAAAGTCCAGATCGCGATGCATTTAAAAAGCTCCGTTTTAAGATAATGTATATTTATGAACACGCTATGTAGCAGATACATTGATTTCCCATATAACTCAGGTTAAGTAGCATTTAAATTATGGAGACTTACCCCTGAACGTAATAGGTTTAACAGTCCAATCATATGTATCCTTGCTCATAGGTAAACCCCACTGGACTAAAATAGGATTTAACCCTGAAGTGTTTTTCAGATTAGAGCCTGCATATCTTGTTAGACCTTAATAATTTAACTGAGCTTTGAATTAGGCAGCAAATCACACAAAGTTCAAAGGAAAATAATGAAAGAGGCAAAAGAATCAGGATAAGTATAAAAGAGAAATTGCATGAAAAAGCATTAGGATATTAGACTTTTATAAGAACTGTTTTTTTAAGGTATCATGCTTCATAGTTAACAAATTATGAGTTAGGTCCTTCGCTTTATAAATTAATAGGTTTAACCATTTGGACTTTGCACTCTTCCAAAGCCACCGCTTGAAGATCTAAGGTGCTTCCCCCTCTTGAAGACTTGCACATGGCTCTTTAAGGCTCTCCCCACATCTTCTGGGCATGCTAAGAGACACTCAAGGAGCTGCGCCGAGCCTTCAAGAAGACACAGTGCACCATAACTGCAAGCACAGGTTTGGAGGGACTCCTCTAAAGTGCCCCTCCAAACAGTTTGCACAGCGTATAAACAAACTCTGACATACCCTGTAATGGCAAAATTAAATACTGTGAACTGAAAGAAAAAAAAAAACCTTTAAAATCACGATTTCCAAAAGAGTCACTATATAAGTTTGCTGTAGCCGCATGATTCTTACAGGCTAATTCACTATCTGCAGCAGAACTTTTGTAAACAATGCTTCCTTTATTAGAGACAAGATTTTAACCCAAGTGACAGATTCAGATAATTTTACCTTCGCTTGAGAAATAAATACATCAAAGAGTCTTTCCACATGCACACCACTCTTTCACACCTCCCATCATGGTTGAAGTCATCAATCCAGAAAGTCTCAAATTGTCAATAGTTTCCTGTTTTGTCTGAACTGTATGGGTACCAAAGATGGAGCAAGCCAGGAAGATAAACCAACCATTGTTTCCTAATCAGGTGAAACAGGAAGCTGAGGTCAATTAAAGGCCTCCTGATTTCTGTCATGCAACGGAAGGAGAGAGAATGCTGTAGGCAGATGTCTACAAATAAGACATATGCCTATAGCATTTTTTCTCCTTCTGTTGCATGACAGAAATCAGGCCAGGTTATTAAGCTTAGTCTATTTATTTATTGTTTAACCTGCCTTTATTTTGGTTAACTCAAGGCAGCATACATACTTAATGCTCCCACCTCCTGTTTCCCCCACCACAACAGCCCTGTGCGGTAGAGTGGGCTGAGAGAGAGGGACTGGCCTAAAATCACCCAGCTGGCTTTCATGCCTAAGGGAAGACTACAACTTATTGACTCCCAGTTTCTAGCCCAGAACCTTCACCACTACACCAAACTGGCTTTCAATTAGACCATCTCTAGTTAGCAATAATATATTTGTATCCATTTATGTCTACCAACAGTAATCCCATTTCAGAATAGGAAGGGGAAAGGAATTCTGGTAGATCAGACCAAACATCCAACTTGTTTTCAGTGATAAGGAGCTACTGAAGAAAACCCACAATCACAATATGAAATAAAAGGAATCACATGTTTATCCTAGTATGATTATTTGGGGTTCACTGCCTATGACCACAGAGATTCCAGCTGTTGATAAACCTGCCCTTCATGATTAGCCCTTTAGACCATTGTTTCTCAACTTCAGCAACTTTAAGAATGGCTGGCTGGGGAATTCTGGGGGTTGAAGTCCATACATCTTAAAGTTGCTGAGATTGAGAAACACTGCTTTAGACCAATGGACATATCATATAATATGATGGTGAAGTTACATACTATGTGCAAACAGGAACTTACATTAAACTTGGTCGGTGCCATTGGGTTGTTCTGTTATTATGATTGACATAGTAGGTGCGTCCAAGGTTGTCCACTTTTTCTTCCCACCCAGGAGGTAAGGGAGGTGGGGGTAATTCTTCCTGGCGCTGAGAGGGGGAATCTCCGGAGTCCACCACTTCCCAGCCATGCTTTAAAGAGGACAAATTAAAAAGCTACAGTTAAAGCCTGAAAGCTTTTATGTGTACAATTATCATTATAAACAATGGAAGGAACCTCTCCTTGCCTCCATTTCCAATAATCACATTAATCTAAAAGGAAGATGAGCTAGAATTTAAGACAATCCCTTCAAAAAAGGAAAAATGGTCAGAAAAAGCATGTTAAGATGACATTCCCATTTGAAAGATGAATTATTTGACAAAATAATTGTCAATTTGTCTACTTTTCAGAGTAAATTGCATCAAATCTGTAGCACTTATACATCAAGCATTTGTCTATAAACTGGACAAGATCTCACTTTGGTGAAAGCTAGGATAAAGAAGAGGGTTTCCATCCATACATCTAAGACAGTGAGAGGAAGAACATGTTGATATTCTGAAAATGCACAGAGATGTGACTGCAGACTTGAGAATTACCCAAATTTTTAACTGAGCCATGAAATGAACTGGGAGCTGCTGCCTCTTCTACAGATCATCTCTAAAGTAGAAGACAGAGTTGCAGTTTCCTGTGTTGGCTACTGTTTCCTAGTCATCCTAATCATCTTTGAAGGCAGTCTTATGCAGAGCACACTAAAGTATACATGGGGTTACCAAAGGTCAAGCTGGAGTCAGCATCTACATACAAACATTTACATCTGGAGCTCTATTATGACATTAAGCTTTGCAGAGTAATACAGTTGCTCCCACCAACCTAGCACTGTTAATTAGTATAACAATTCATTTCTGAATCACAATGCAGGAAGGAATGTATGCTTGCTTCATATCCTGGAAGAAGAATTGATTCAGCTAGGTTTGAAAACCATACTTCATGCTAAAGTATGATTTATTCATCCTGTGATGATAAAAAGAAACTTGTTCCACCTGCAAAGCTGATTCAGTCTAAACTGTGATGTAATGAGGGGGGTATACTTATAATTCTACTGTCTTTCCACCTTCTGAAGTCACAGAAATCCATATACTGTAGCAAGGGTTTAAGATATTGGAGACATCTTCAGTTTGAAGAATTTAAGCCTGCACTGTGACCTAACCAGAAGACCTGCAAAGTAGTAGGTCAATCATCTAGACCAGTGTTTCTCAACTTTAAGATGTGTGGATTTCAACTCCCAGAATTCCCCACCCAGCACTAATCTAGACAGCTTAGGAAAAAGAGAGACCAATTCATTACCTCTGAATCTTCTCTCTGATCACTGTCGTCCTCTTGACCACCGTTTTTTGGCATATAAGCCATCTTCAGCCTCAAAAACCCTTTTACTCGAGATTTGTGACTATGGAAGGAAAAAAGCCATTGTAAATAAAGTTGTGATTCTGAATACTATTTGGAGCTAGACAAGAACTTTAAACAAAGGGAACTTTAAAAAAAGGTAGGGTATATAAAAAAGATCTCACCTTCTTGGCCTGAGAAGGAAATCTTTAAACGTATAAGGCCTTTCCATAGTTGGGTCTTCAGTCTATTGGCATAATAAGATGGTCAAATAATTAATGCTGAAGGACAGACACCTAAATATTCTGGTGATATGAAACCTAAAAAAAACTTAGCAAATGTTTATTAACAGAAATACTTTTTGGGCATGGCCAGCAGTTCCTTAACCACTAGGTGTCACCCTCAACACCACTAAGTGCTCAGACCAACTATCACTACCTTGGTGTAAAAATCCTTGGGGATTGGGGAGGTGAAGACACACATTGTTGAGTAACAATTTTTACAATATTACACTTCCAGGCATTTACTCAGACTTTCTTTTTAACTATTAACTAGGTTCACACACTGCATTCAACCATGCGCTCTCACATAAACTATAATCAGTTGACTCTAAATAATACACTAATAATGAACTAAGGATTGCAAACCAGAATGGCTAGGTTCACATGTGACAATTTGTCATGTGAAAATACGCTTACTTGATGCAGAAACTTTACACAAAGAACTACTGATACATTATAGAATATATTGCACTCCTTATACAACAGGTTTGCCACCACCACTACCTAAAAACTATCATGCAGAGGAAATGTGAAAAATGTTGTCTGAACAGATTGGGGTGGATGTCCCAATTCTGGAGCTTGAATAGCCATTGTTCAGTGGCCTCTAAGGTTCAATCCTTGATACCTTCATGCAGGTTTGGAAAAGGATATTTTCTGAAAACCTGGAACTGTTTCTAATCAGCATTAACATTTACATTAACAGATGAACCAATATTTTTTTATCAAGTATAAGGCTATGTCTTACATTCTTTCCCATCACCACCCAACTCTTCTATAACAGATTTTTCCCATAAAACTTGCTTTTAATAATCATCAGTTATTATTTATGAACAAGCTGTGGTGTTAGGACTCAGAGATGTAATCTTTAGAATGGAAAGACCCTGCACGTTTCTTTAATAACTGAACATGTAAAACATGTTCAAGCAAAGGCACTAACAGTTTAAAGCAGAGATCTGAGGATTATAAATGGTCTTCAAAAAAAATAACATAAAGGAGCTGGGGGTGTTTTATCTATGGAAAAAAAGATGCATGCTTTTATGTGGGAAAAGAGATGGAAATGGAGAACAGCAATTCTGGTTTTAACACTGAAGAAAGCTGTTTCAGGATGAAATGAATGCTTAGACGAACTTACTCAAGGGGCTTCTACAACAGGTTACAATACTGTTTTTAAAGATGTTCAAGAAAAGGGCATTAAGAAATATTTCAGATTTAAGTTTGCAAAATGGTTTACAATTCTACATCACAGTATCTGCACAGGTGTCAGATTTAAATAAATATAAATAACAAATAACAGGGCTGTTTCTATTTGAAAAAAGAGCCTCGTTTCTTGAAGGCACTTTTACTTTGACTGTCTATCCAGCCTGGTGCTTCCAGATATGCGTTATATCTACAATGGCTATAATTCCCATCAAGAGCTCTAGGTTGGCTGACTTGGAGACAGAGCAGAAATGGAACATGAAACCTCCAGGCTGTATCCACCCTGAAACGTCTTAGGAAGAATCATCAGGAGACCTTCCAACATTATTAGCAAATTGTAATTTTTAATATGACAGAAGGAGAAAATGCTTAAACAGATGATTGGACAGAAATTATATCAACGATCTTTAATTTTCATTTGTTTTACCTATAAACCAATTCAAATCAATTTTAGTTTTGTTCTGGAATCTAGTCCTCATTTTTGGAGTGCGGAAAGGGAAACGTTGCACGTCCTTGAGTTCTGGTGGCACAGTGTGCTGAGAACGAGTTTGGCAGCACCTATTCAAATGATGCAGTCTCAGTCCCAAAAGGACTGAAAGAATGCTTAGCTTCACTCACCCATCAGTAACATTTGGACAGCAACACTGGCCTTACCGTGCTGTAGCAAATGACAATATATAAGGAGCACTTTCAGAAGAACGGGGAGGCTTTTCATTATTGTTAATCATAATGCTGATGACAGTGGCTTAATTCAGAACCTGCTGAGATAATGACTTTAAAACTCAAAAAATGTGATTGGAAGAACATCAAGAACCATGTAAAAAGGGGAGAGAAGTAGCAGGTAAAAATAAATCTCAAAGTAAAAATAAATACATAAAACTCAAATGAACCCATCTTTGCTTTCCACACCAGTGCAATTAGGGTCCTCTCTCATAGGATCATGGAAGAATAAATGAGATTAAGACTGCAACGCACTCTGTACAGTTCACAGTAATGATTAATGATAGGAATAAAGTGGTGCACGCTGATTAAAGAAATTGGAAAGGTCCTGGTAATGTTGTAAATTTTTAATACAGATACTTAACCCAAAAATGAAATCGCATAGATACGTCTTTAAAACTTCCAGTACTTAAGGAAATCGACTAGAACAGCTGCAGCAAAGACATACTAAATTCCCAGACAAAGATGAACTTATACAACTCAGGACACCAATGAAGGCAACAGAAAGTGCTAAAACAGTCTGGAATTGTTCTCCTTTTCCACTCATTACTAACTATGAGTCTCAGCAAAAATTTGGACTCTTTCCTGATCCAATATTTTATTTGCCTGTTTAATGCCCAAAGTTTAATATCCAAAGATTTCTTTACCTAAACACTTGGCATCAAGTCCTTGCGTATAGGATAACAGTAGTATTTCCCGTTATGATATGGTTTCATTTATGAGAAAAAACACCCTTCAAAACTGTGGTTTTGTGTATTATATGCAGGGACCATCAAAAAATGTCTTTCTAGTAAGGACAAACCCAACTAACTACGGTCCAAACATATCAACCAACATGTCCTTTGTGGGAATATTCCCTCCCTCTTTTAGAAGGAATACTTGTAAATTCATACACACGACAAATTTTTATATTTTCTTTCTGGTTCTTTTAAATACCTATCCAGACATAAATCTTGCATTTGTTGCTGAAAAGCATGCATAGTTAAAACTTTGCCACATAACAGAGAAGCATCTGCTATTGGATACCTCCATAACTTATTCTACACCCCCCTGGAAATTAGATATTTACTTCTTCAGTGGACCACCCCAACTTTCAGCCTCTTAGGGAACTATAATACTCAAGGCAAATACAAATATCCTGGAAAAACAGCTGACAAAGCTCCAAGCAGCAAATTAATTCCTACAGAACAGCTGCCTGGCAAGTAATGAAAAGTCTCCATCTAGTCTGTTATTTAGACTGTAGGGTTATATAGTCCTTGAAATCCACCGTCAAGCCTTCTCCTTGGCCACCCACCCCCATAAGTTCCTGTTTTTTCCCACACCAGGAAGACGGAAAAGGAGGCATCTTAGGGACTAGGCAGGGATGGACCAGGAGGGGCTGATCTAACTCTCAACTCCTGATTCAAGGAAAATTTTAGACAAGCCCTTTATGATGCTGGAATAGATGCTATTCAGATGAAGATGCAATCAGTAAATTTGATACTGGTGAAAAAACCATCACCACCCTGGATTTTCATTGTCTGCAGCAATACTTTCTTAGAAGACCGCTGGAACTTGCTAACCAAAATCTGTAATTACCCAAGTGAGGTGGGAAATGTCCAAACTAATTCTCCACTGTTTATTTTCAGTGGAACAAATTCCATTTTTAGAAATGCATTATTTAGCAGTATTGATTAGTATTATACAAATGAATGGATGCAAATTCGCAACTAGATGTAAATTTAATGGATACCACAACCTATGAAAACTGAAATAAGGGGTGAAATTATTATTTTCATCTAACTGTCCCTGCAAACATATACAGATATGTGCATGCAGCTGTCTTCGGTGGCTTCAACTTTTATTTAAAATCTGAATGATGTAAAAAAATTGTTTCATACTGAGTTACCAACTCTAACCATGTAAAAAGTTGTATCTAGTGCTGGTCATTCTTGTTAATGAGAAATGCCTACTAGTGGACCAGGGAGGAGAGCATAGTGTGACTATTTCATCAGTGCCATGAAAATTCATTTTTCATCAAAAACAAACTCCTCATAGAAAGAAAGAGAAAAAAATGACTGACTTCTTTCTTTTCAGTAGCTTTAGGGGGGAGAGATCCTAAATCTCTTTCCCAAAAGATTATTTATTAAATTATTAATATTATTTATTAAATTTGTTATGGCTGCCCACTCCAAAACACTTTGGGCAGCTTACAACATTGGACTATACAATTAAAACAATTAAAAACCTAACACAATGCAACCGCCTGGACTAGAAAACCACCATAACAATAAAAGAAACCAAGGCAGGGCTTCCCCAACACGCTAACCCCAGGTCTGGGAACAAAGCCAGGTTCTAAGGGCCTTCTGGAACCCAGGGGAGACTGGGCTTTTCTATCTGGAAATATTCTTATCCATTGCAGAGCTCAATTCATAGCTGGTTTTCTTTAAAATACCAGCTCCATGTGAAATCCTTAATTTGTCAAGATGCAACATAATCTTTTCAGATTACTGGCTCTGAACCATTGTAAGCCAGTATCTACTCAGTAAAAAGAAAAAGGTTTCACTCCACAGGCAAATGGAGAAAAGAATGTGCAAGAATCTATAAATGCACTGTAACTGTTTGACACTGGAAAAAATAGGCTCTAAAAATAAGTTGGTTTCTATTTAAGCTTCTGTGTTTGCTTGTTAACTAATGTTCATATTTCTTACAAAATGTTTCACACTTCCGTTTTCTTCCTGATGAGATCAGTGAAGCCCAAAAGCATATGTCTTGCATACGAAAAAGAAAAAAGATGAAGAGACTGCCTACATTCATATTTTTGCTCATTTTAACAGTTGTCTATAACTGTTAAATAAGTCTATAAAATAACTTATTCAAGTTTAAATAAAAATGATCTTTTATATACCTATGAAAACATGAAAGTACTGCAGTTTAGACAATGGGTTTTGTCCTTTTAAATGTTCATCATAAATTACAATTGTGATGGAGACATGATATTCCCATTTGCCTAAATAATGATAGCAGATATGGAACATCTGTAGACTCCTTTTTCTAACTTCATATTTTCAAATTCTGGAATTCCACTACTTTTTAGAATAAACCATGGTGCAGCATCTAATCCAAATCCACGTAAATGCTAGTCACAATGTCACAATGAGCATTTAGATGTCTACAGGTAGTCCTCGCTTAATGACTGCCCTGTTTAGTGACTGTTCAAAGTTACGACAGCACTGAAAAAGTAATTCTATGACTGGTCTTTGCATTTACGACCGTCACAGTGTTCCCCGTGGTCACATGAACAAGATTCAGGTACTTTGCAATTGGCCATCACAGCATCCCACAGTCACGTGATCGCCATTTGCACACTTCACAGCAGGCTTCCAACAAAGAGAGTCAATGGAGAAGCCAGTGGTAAAATTGCAAGTCACATGATATTTTCCTTAATGATTGAATGGGAAGTGACGTCATAAGTCAGCCACTGTCACATGTTTTGCTTAGCGACCGCATCACTCAGTGACAGAGTTGCCACAATTGTGGTCATTAAGCAAGGACTACCTGTATGCTTTCCGGTTTAGTCGCCTGCACATCCACAGAAGCCACTGACAATGCTGAATGCTATCCTAATAAATTCTAGTTTGAAATGAACTACTGTTTGCATCAACACTAATGGCTATGCAAAGTGGTGCTATAACTCATTCGGAAATGGAGAGAATTCTCAAGAAAGAGAGGAAAATGATTTATTGTCTCATTTTTAGTGCCACAGTTTATCTAGCACAGCTTATAAATGCATTCCTTGTGGACATCCTGCACTTTGTTTTTTCCCACAATTCTTAAAAGTGATCTTATCTCCTATGAGGAGTTTTTACTAGATGTAAGAAAGCAGGGTTGGAATTTTAGACAGATACAATTTTAAAGAAAGGTAGACAGCCCTTTCAGTGGAACCAGTTAGTTTGTATATGTAGCATCTAAAAGGGTAATCCGTGAGACTGAAATAAATGGAAATCTCTATTTTTATGGGAGCATAGTGACATTCCTTCCTGCAAAAAACAGAGAGCTAGAGAGAGAACCAAACCTCTGTTATGAAGTATCTACAATAAAGTCTTCCTCCTAAACAGTCCCTAAGTGATTTCATTTTAGAACAATGACTGGAAACTTTGCAGACACTTGGTGACTGAATGATTAATTTCAATATAGGAGATGGGGCACAAAGTCTTGCTCAGCCATGAAAATGGAAGCTACCACTATCTCATGAGATTTTGAGAAACTATGAGATTTTATTGCACATTATTATTATTATTATCTAGCTTGTTTGCTTGCTTCATGTGGCTGTATGGATAAAGGGTGACATAGAAATAGCTTAAATAAATAAGTATCAATAAATAAAACAATTACAAGTGAAATGAATGAAGTACTCAAGCTTATCCTATACTGTGGCATTTGCCACCAATATGGTAATGCTGTTTAAGGCAAGGCTGACCAAAGTAACATTGGGATCTGTTAGTAAATCTCTGAGTAATTTGCATGCCATTTCCTATAGGCTTAACCACGGCAAGAACATTTTTTTAAAAAATCTTTTCAGTTAGGATCTAAAGTCAAAGAAGCTTGGAAGAAAATGAGTATGTTTCTCTGTCAAAGTCAAAGCATGCAAATTTCCAGTTCTTGAACTTGAAACATATTCCTGGGCTGAGGCTCTAGAACAGTGCTTCTCATCCTTGGCAACTTTAAGATACATGGACTTCAACTCCCAGGATTCCCCAGCCAGCGTGGCGAATTCCCCAGCCAGCAGAATTCTGGGAGTTGAAGTCCACACCTCTTAAAGTTGTCATGGTTGAGAAACACTGCTTTATAAGATGAATCTTGTGGGTTTCTAGTGAAAAACAACAAACATCTTGCAAACACACTCTGCCTATCTTTGACTTAGATCATTCTTCCATTACCTTCTACAAAATAGAGGGACTAGAAAGGTAAAAAAATCTTACCGGAAGATGATTAAGTGGCACATCCACTTGACCTAGAAAGTCGTCTCTGGTCTGTTAATGAAACAGAAAAAACTTAAAATGATTTGTTATTAAATCAGTGTAGTCACTGACATTAATTTCAAGTCAGTTTTTGTACCACCTTGAATTATAGTGTAATTCTGTACATTTCAAAATCTTGGATTTGTCAGAGAATTCCAATTACCTGTGTTTCTTATACTGTTTTTGTCCTTGTGCAGCCTAAATAAATATATAGAGAGAGACCCTAAAGCTAATACTAACCTGGAAATAGTTTTATTCCCCTCCTCTTTAATTTCAAGCAAGCCAGAAAAAGAGCTGCAGAACTGAATCTTGGAACCAGATGAAGTGACTCGATCATTTTATCTTCCTTGACTAATTTCAGAACAGGCATTCTATTCTTTAATGATAATTTTTAATTTAAAACATAGAAGAACAGCAATGCTTGTTACATACATATATGTACAATGTGCACTCCAGGATGTTCCCAATTATTATTAGGATTTTCATGTTGTGAAAAGCAAGTTATTCTGTCTGTCTGAAAAGATTAATGTCTCGTGTAGGAATTACATGAACACTCTCACTTCCGGTACATGTCATCTTCCCTGATCGCTGCAGTAGGCAGATCTAACTCACACATGGAAAGCACCAAGCAATTTCTCCAGGACAAAAATGAAAGAGATGCTGTACAGACAGAAATTATGTGTGCATATCTGAAACACAGGAAGCTGAGTCAAGTTTTGAATCCCATGAACTTAATATTACCTTCATTGCATGGAACTCTCTGGCAAGAATCTTCTAGAGATGCCAAGAATTGACTTCTGCGTGGAAAATGTGCTCTGCCATTTAGCTACAGCCCTTTCATGTTTGACAGTAAACTCTGGATTGGGAATGCCAGGGCTGGCCCTACCATTGGGCAGTTTGAGGCAACCCCCTCAGATAGCAGACGTTCTATGAGTGGCAAAACTAATCTCCTAGCTATTTCTAATCCCTTTGCTAATCTCTACTGAAATAGCTGCACTGTATCTATTGCAGTGGACTCTACAGTAGTCTATAATCACTACTGAAATTAAACTAACCGCCAGTCCAACACTAATGATTACAGGATATGGACTGGAAGAGGCTTGGAACTGTTGTATCATAGCCTTTCCCCACATGCATCTAAATATGGATAAAACATGCCCTAGCAACCTTTTTTTCTGCTGTCCTCATGATGGACTAGCTTCTGAACCAGCTTTAGTGGTTAGGTCAGGGGGTGCAGTCTTGTGCCGGTTCTACTTCTTCCAGGTTAAGTTTCAGTCAGTTATGATAGGAGGGCTTGACACTTTCCCTGCTCCTATTTAACATCTACATGAAGCCACTGGGTGAGGTCATTCAATAGCACTGGGTGCAGTATTATCAGCAGCATGCTGATGATACCCAGTTGTACCCTGCTACTCTGTCCTGGTATCTGGAGGTTGTAGGGGCCCTGATGGGGAAGAATAGATTCTGGCAAGACTGAGTAGCTTTGGCTTTTAGGGCTCCCTGGATCCAGGGATTTTCCATCTTCAGTTCTGGTTGGAATTGCACTTCCCCAGACACAACTGGTGCACAATTTGGGGATCCTCCTGGACTCATGGCTCCTGTTTCAAGTGGCAGCTGAGGCCAGGAGGGCTATTCACAGCTTTATGTTGTCCATGAATTGTGCCTTTTCCTGGAGCACTGCACATGGTTACTCATGCCTTGATTCCATGGTCTATACTTCCATGGACTACGGTAATGCGCTCCACATGGGCTACCCTTAAAGAATATCTGGAAGCTGCAATTGGTTCAAAATGCAGTGGTATGGGCAGTTATGGGTGAACAGGAAGCATAGCATGTTATACCTTTGCTAGGTGAGCTGCACTGACTGGCTCTCAATAGGCTTCTGGGTACAATTCATGGCATGGGGCCTGGATCCTTGAAGGACCATCTCTCTCTGGTTATTTCTACTTGCCCTATAAAATCTTTGGTCCTGTCAATTAAAAATACCACCTTTCTATCTGTGACTCAGCTGTCCTTCAGATTCGTTTGACAGTGGGGTTAACTTGGGGAAAGACAAAACAAAACATCCAGCAGCTGAACACTGGGGCTGCCATGTAAAATGGGAGAACCTCTCCTGCTTTACCATCTTCTCCCTATGGATCAGCTCTCTGTCAGGTTTGGGGAGATACCAAGTTCTGCAAATGGCTAACCTGCAAGTCTAGCCATTTTTCAAATCCATCCGTCCGTCACAACAGTCTTGTGATTAGTAGGCAGCTTTTCACGCTGCCAACATTCAGAAGGCCAGCAATGGCAGAGGCTTTTACCAATGATTTGTAATGCATCCCCAAATTCATAATACCACCACCCAGCAGCACACCAGAACAGCGGCTATACAGACAAGATAGGAATCAGTAGTAAACACACACACAAAAATTATTTTGGTATAGTTTTCTGCCCGATCAAGGATGGCTGGGAAGCATTTTAACCAAGCCACGAAGAAAAGCCTGTAGACAGTATTTATTTTAAGATAAAGAAGAACAGAGAAACCATCTCTATCATCTGAGAGGATTTTAGCATAAGCGTACGGGAGGGAGATACAAAAATGCTGCTACATAGAACTCTGCATGGCTATTATAAATAATTTCCCTGTTCCCATCTGGTAAACCTGAAAAGTTGCAATCTCAGCAGCGCAAATTCAGAACCCAAGAGGAATTTCACTTCACAAACAGATGTCCGTAATGCAATTAATATCAACAAAGGCTGAGAGAGCATATTATCACAAAAGTTTTTATTCTCACACACTTCAGAGAGCTGCAGTTTTGCTTGTTCATATTTTCACATTTTATTTTAATAGTAGTATTTTATTGGAATTTTAAAATTACAAAGTTAAAAGTTAGAAATGAAAAAGAAAATTGAAAATACGAATTTTAAAGAAAAGGAAAAGAAAAAGTGAGATAAAGTAAAAGAAAAAGAAAAAAGATATGAAAAATAGATAACTTCCAATCTCTCTCTGGTCTTAGGAACATATTTTCACATTTTTGTAATACTTAGTGAGTATATTTTTAAGACAGGTGGCTTTTTTCACATTATAAATAAAATAAAAGACCCTGAAGCAGAAAAACCTGAATTGTACATGTCTACGTAACTGGAATCCAGACTTGCGTAATAATATAGAAAAGAGTTAATAGAAAGCATTTGGAAACACAAAGCGTAAGTTAATGTAATGGCTAGTTCCCACACTCCATTAAACCTTAATTTGTTTGGTTTGAATTTAATGTGATGTGTGAACTTGCCCATTAGGGCATAGCAACCTGTGCAAACAAACATGTTATGGTTTGCTTAAGAAACCACAGATAAATAATTCTGGCTTAGTGTTATACATGGGTGCAACCAGGGTTTTATAATCTTAAAATGCATGTCAGCTTCATCCTACATGTGACACTGAAAACAATGACATATTGATTAGTTAGCCTATTTTTTAAACCAGAAAACCTGGGGGGAAAAAAGGCCTCTGGAACAATATAGAATAGGATTTCCCACTTCAATTTTTCTAGATATTCCATTTTTTTGCTCCTAAAGAAATAAGGATTCTGCGCACTTCTATCTGTATGTGTATATGCCTCCTTACTGTGTCATTTTCTATTATGGAAGGAGCTCTAAAAGGCCTACACCCACCATTCAAAAAGAAACACCACACTTCTCTAGCTGTGAACCGTCCCACTGGTATTATCTGCATGATTAATGAAAACAGAATCAACTGTGTTGATTGCCCAAGGCCACTCTTCCTTGCCTTTAACTTGCATCACTGATGTATCCCTTGATAAAAGTAGATTTTCAAACCATTTAAATTGCTATCATCTTGCAATAAGAATTAGGTTGTAAACTACCCCTTACAGCTACAGTATTTTGTACTCTGCATGATGTCCACAACTTCAAACTTCCTAACTGTGAACATATTCAAACCTGCTGCTATGAATAATTTGGGAGTGCAAACAGTGATTAATCCTCATACACCCTGTTGAAATTAAAGCCAGATTTAATATACACCAGATTTTAACAATGATTTGTTGAACAGCTACAGTGGACTGGTTCAACATAATGCTAAAAGCTTCTCCACTTGTCTGCTTGCTCTGGCGCAAAAACACCCTGTAGCCATTTGCCTAGGAAACAGCATTCCACCTGTACTGATTTTACGCCTCCCGCGTAATTAAGAGCAAATAATCCTGACTGGAATCACAGAACACCAACTGGCAGGAATATACTTTCCTTCCTTAGCTGCTTTGATTCAAGAATTTCCCACTTAATGCTATCCCACAGGGATATACAGTATATGCAGGAATTGAAAGAATTCCCTGTCTGATTGGATTCTATATATGAATCTGATTGAATGTTAGGAAAAACTTCCTAACCATTAGAACAATTTGACACTGGACTCAATTACCAAGCGAGGTAGGAACTCCACTTTGCGCGATGTGCTCAGGGAGAGGCCAGGCATTCAATCTGTTGGGGATATTTTAAACTGGATTCCTGCACTGAGCAGGGGTTGACTCTGATAACCCTCAATGACCCCCTTTCAACTGTGATACACGGGAGGAGGAGGAAGAGGAGGAGGAGGAACACCATCTAATTCACCTTAATTGGCAAAATATTTTGAGCTGGCTCGTATGTCCTCCTACACCTATATTCCAATTTTCCTCTTCTCCTTTTCTTCTGTTGTCTACCCTACTTTTTATATAGGCTATAAGGTCCTGAGGGTTTTTATCTCAAGTTTTAAAATGCTGCTTTTAAAGGCCATGAGAATTGATATAATAAACGCAAATAGAAACCATGAAACTGGGTGCAAATTGGTTCATGTATTGCTACAAGACTTTCTGAACTCTGCTTGCTACATTCATGGGGCCTGGTAGAGACTCTGGCTGATCTAGAAAGCCAAACAGGGGGGAAATCATCTGGAAAGTCAAATACCATATACGGCAGAGCAGGAAGAAAAAAAAAAAAAAGAATAAGGCAGTGACAATCCATTTCTATATCACACCAGGGAAACTGCATGGATCTGTCTGTGTCAGGAGTCAAGCTTGACTTGAAAATGACTATACATTCCTTAGGTCTAAATGTATCACAGTTTACCTGAATTAAACTCTGTTTCTTCATTCAAAATAAAAACTAAAATTAGACCTTGGCTTCTGACATACTCAATTATTATGTCAAACCAGAAACTGCCATTATTAGCTAGCTAAGAAAAAGTGAACTGACTTGAATTTCAATTCCTTATTCCAGTACACTGAAGTAGGGGGAGAGAAAAATATGGTCAGCAACACCTAAATTAAAGTGTGGGGAACAGATCACAGATGGTCAGTTAAGGTCCTTGTGGTGGTTGTCTGTAGCTTGCCCACATTCACAGGGCAGAGCCTGCTTGAAGGCTCTGCTCTGCTTTCTCCTGTAACTTGACAGCCTACTGGAGAGGGGCTTCTCAGTGATTTAGTTCCCACCTACCCATACGTTTTGACAGTCAGTTGGTTCCCAAGAATGAAATGAGCAGATTCACTATGATCTTGCACAAGGAACCCCAAAACAATCTGTCAGAATAATATATACAGTCCACCTTCCCTTACGTTCTCAAAGGGAGGGGGGTATGTTATGCTCCTGTTTAGGTTTTACTTGATTTCCAATCCTTCTTGAGGAGGGGAAAAATTCTGAATTTTTACATACTGTATATCTTGTGTGATGTTTTCATTATATTGACCAAAGGAAGCAGTACATGAGCTGTTTCATCCTTATCAGAACGGTCTCCTAAGTCTGATGATTCCCAGTAAGGATGATTATTGCCACATATTGCCTCTTAAGAAACCCCAAAAGAAAAGTGTGAATAGGAAACACAGTGATGAATATCTAAAAGAGGAACTAATGGATGGTGTATGAGATGAAGGGCAGGGCAAGATATGATGATATGATATGGTGATCCAGTAAGTTTAATGAGTCAGAAGTAAAAAATCAGGTCTCTCGGTTTCAGATCAAGCCTACTACTTTGGATCCATTGTTACTATTGCTACTGAGTCTTCAGCAACACATACTGAAAAGATTAAGGCTGTAATCCAATATCGTTATTTAACATTGAGCTTATCTGAGTAATTGTTCACAGGATTGTGCTGTAACATGAAGATATTATCCAGCAAAACAGACAACCTTGCTGCTTTTCAAGAAAAAAAGTTAGCTCATATCCTACAAAAATAAAATTACAGCTTTTAAAGCAATGCTCTGCCCTGTTTTCTCCTAGACTATACTTAGTTTGTTTCTCCAAATATAGTGTAACTGCTTGTTAAATCACACTGAAGGGATTCTTCTCATTAATCGGAAATATTTGACACCTTTGTCTGTATACTGCACAAATCACACATCACAAATCAATGCACAAATCAAGTCGTCATAACCTCGGGTAACTGACATTCTTGTAACTATTTTTAAGGTGCTAAAATGCTGCCAATGCCTCCTTCCACCTCAAGTTATCACCTAAATTATTGTATCCATTATACAAACACATATTCACACATACATGTGTGTGTGTGCATATATGTATTTGTATGTGCAGGGGTGTATGTGCAGGGGTGCCTGCTGGGGTCCAAAAAAGTTAAAATGGGGTCTGTAACCATGCAGTCAAAAGCCACCCCCCATTTTATATATGTTGTGATCCACATTAAAAGGGGGCAGGGCTTCAATTGGTGGTTCATAGTTGCTATCTTGACTTTTTTGATGCCCTCCATGGATGCCCTGTGTGTTTGCATGTATGTGTGTATTTTTATTACCACAATTTATATGCTGCTCTACTTCTGGAGCCTAGGAGTGCTTTACAGTATTAATATCATAAGACTAAAACCAAAAATCAATTAATACAATTATACCCAATCAATCCATTGCACCATCATTTGGGGTAGATTTTTTTTGGGTACCCCTAAGTCAGTGTTGACTCCTTGTGACTGCCGGACAAGCCCTTGCAGTTTTCTTAGGTTTCAGAAGTGGCTTGCCCTTGTCTGCTGCTTAGGGTTGAGAGAAAGTGACTGGCCCAAGGTCACACAGCTGGCTTCGTGCCTAAGGCAGGACTAGAAGTCACAGTCTCCTGGTTTCTTGTCCCCAGTTGCTCTTCTGAAGAATCATGTTTTTGCACAGACAGACAGACCGACAGACAGACAGATAGATGCTGCCTACAGCTAACAGACTATAAATTCTAGCCCTCCAGTCCTTCCTTAGGCATGGAAGCCAAATGAGTGACTTTGGGCCAGTAATTCTCTCTCAGCCCAACACACCTCCCAGGGTGGTTGTGGGGAAAACAGGAGGAGGCAGCATTATGTACGCTGCAGGAAGTTCTACAAAATAAAGGTGGAACAGTAATCTAATAAATATAGATATATCTCTTGTACATATGGTACAGTTCCAGACACAATGCATGCATAACATTATATTTATATTATGGGCAAGTAAAGGACAGAACAAAGTTATGTTAAATTTCTAGCTATAGCTTTCGCACAAAAGGGAAGACAGTGCCTTACATGAAAGTGGTCATAAAACAAACGTGGCTGTCAATTTATATTTAATTTATGATTATAAATTATATCTAATTTCTCTTAGAAAAAACTAAATTGAGACCTCTTCAAGTCCAATGCAAAATGTAATAACTCTTAACTGTCATGACAGTTTCAACAGTGACAAAGAAAAAGCAGCTATTTGTAGAATGCACTATACAGTATACTTTATGACCAACTGTATCTTCACAGAATCATTGCTGTAATTTTAACATGTTGCTTCTCTGTAGTTTATTCATGTACACTCATATACTAAGAATAATGGAATCACTGAAACACAACAACAACTGGAATACAATATATTCTGCTTCTGATCACTTACAGGCCTTCCCCCACTGCTAAGTGTTCAACACTCATCCATGAGTTGATGGAAAATTGTACCAACATGAAACATTTTCTGCCCCCAGTGCCATTACCTTAGAGGGAAGTCAGCTGTCTGACAGTGATGGAGAACACTGTCAGACACCTGACTTCCCTCTAAGGTAATGGCTGACACATTTTAACAGATTTGCCACACCTTGAGGTTGCCCTTGGATGGTGTTGGAATAAAGGAGAAAACACTACCTTAACACCACTACAGCTATGGATAACTTAAGCCTGTCTCATTCATGCACTATGAATAAAGTGCATGTATGGGGACTCAGCAGAAAACAGATGTTTCCAAGGATGTTTAGGTGCATGTAGAGAAAGGGCCTCTATTTAGGGCTGCAGCAACTGCCTACAACAATCCTTTTTGTTAAATTAAGAAGGTTTACTTCCAACCAAAAGCAGTCAGCTGTATTTTCACCTAAAACAACTGGCACAGCTATGTATTATAAGTGATTGTTAATTGACTGAAGCATTTCTCCTCCTTTTCAAACAAGTCTTGGTAACAGTTACCCTATATGCCTGATTAAGCAACTCATGGCCTTTTGACACCAACTGAGAAGGATCAAAACAAAAGTTATTTTCCCCCACATCATTTTTGCTGAAGGGTTGCTCACTGAAGGTAAACTGCAATTTTTTGGAGAAGATTCTGAAGATTCACAAATAATCCTCTCCCAATTTTTTCTTACAATTATTCTTCCCATACAAATTGTAACTTGTTTTCTATTTCCCATCTTATCCTTTCATTTTTAATGTCTCATACATAATTGATCATGGGGTTTGTGTTTTGGGTTTAGTGCGCTCTGAGACTCCATGACAAGAAAGAAGGCAGAGTCTATAAAACCACCACCCCAATGGATGAAACAGGTCTACAGTATACAAAACATGTACCGTTTCTCTGCAGAATTTGAATATACCGTATTTTTCCGACTATAAGACAATACTTTTTTCTAAAATCCTTACGCCAAAAATTGAAGGGCGTCTTATTCAAGGAAGTCAGCCGAGAATCGCGGTTGCAAAACTGCCCATACTTTGTTTCTGCAGAGAGGCTTCTTCCTATTGCTAGCCTCCAATCACGAGTGAAATAGCTTGTCTCCCAAACAGACTTCCTCTAATCACGAGCCTGATGTAACTGATGTCAGCTGATGCTGAACAAACCAATTAGAGGAAGGTTGTTTGCAGAGACAAGCTATCTGCAGTTTCACTCGTGCTTGAATGTAATCAGTTAAGCAAAAGAGCCTGGAAATAGAGCTGCAGAGAGACGGTTTGGACCTCCTCCCACCGAGTGTATCAGGTAAATGTTAACTAATTACTAAATAAAAATGTGTTCTGCACTATCTTTAAAATATTGATTTTTTAAATTTTGGGCTGGAAAAGTGCGGGTCGTCTTGTACATGGGGGCGTCTTATTGTCGGAAAAATACGGCAGTTATAGAGATAAAACAGTGGGAATTTCAGTGGAAGAAAAGTACCAAATGTATTTTGAACATCATACTTGGAGAGAATTGGTATAAGATATTCTACCACTGGTACATTACTCCAGCATCAATTGATGAAATGAGCAACCCCTTTTCTAAAAAATGCTGGAAATGTAACAAACAGATTGGATCCTTTTTCATATGTAGTGGCAATGCTGTAAAGCCCAATAATTCTGGAAAATGATTGACAGCAGAATGGAACAGATTTTGAAGGTTCTAATTCCATTGCAAGCTGAGATATTAAATTTCCCTAAACCATCTATTCCTTCAAAATGCACTGAACTAGCATTGTATATATATATATGTTTTTCCCTTTCAATGAAAAGACTTAGTCCCTCCTTAAACTCCATCATCAGTATCAATATTCCCCTCAAGGAGGTTATCACCTCTTTGAGGAGGACTACACTCTCATTGCTCTTGACAACTCAGAGGCACCCAGAACTGATTATTAATGGTTCAATCTGTATTATGAGATCTAGGCCTGGTGGATTAGATCCTGGTTCTCTGGATTCTAGTCTCGTGATGAAAGTCATATATAATTTCATATATGTATTTATGATACATATAAGTATTTATAATACATTTTAATCTATAATGTATTTATAATTACTCTATTGTTTGTTGATCTTTCAAAGATTTCTTTGCACTTTTGAAGCTTTACAATGTTCTTCAGAATCAGAGCTTCCTAGAGCCTTTGCATCACTGATATGTATAAAGGTATTATGATACTAGCAATATTGTATTGTTCTTATTTACGTTTAACTAATTTGTTTTTAGTGGTTTTTATGTTTTATTTATTGTTGGCTTTATTGTATATTTTATTTATTGTTGGTTTTATTGTATGCTGCCCAGAGTCATGTTGTATGAGGTGGGTGGCAGTATAAATTTGATAAATAAATAAATAATGCTAATTGTGACTCTGCTGTGTTTTCTTTTTTGACAGCAAAAGTAAACTGGGTTTACTTTTTTTCACAAGGCTATCTAACATAACCCCAAGGTAATCTTTTGTGTGAATTATCAGTTCAGACTCTGTCACTCTTTATGTGGTAATAATTTTTCCTTCTATGCACATTATTTGCCATTTGCTTACTTTGAACCACCTTTGTCATGTTAAGGCCCATTCAATTTGAAGAGTTCCCTTCATAGCTATTTTCTGTCTGTATTTTCTGGAATTATCTGCAAATTTGAGCACTTCACTCTCAAGTCTAATTTTAGAAGATTTAGGAAAGCTAAAAAGCAAGTTTCAGATCCCAGGAGGTCTCTATTAATCACATTTCAACAGCTGTCAATTTATTCATACTTTCCTTTCTGTTCTTTAACCAGCCATCAGTCTATTACTGATTACTCTTACTCTTCCAATAGTTAAAATTCTTCATTGGCTTTATCACAGACCTTTTGAAAGTCCAAATACACAATATTGATCAGTCAACCTGAATGCTTGTTGCACTCCCGAAGAATCTGGAAATGCTACTGAGATGTCTTCATTATGTCTTCAGCAATACTTTCTGTCCCAGTAATATTATTAAATAATATTGTATGGAATAATGATTGTAATGAAGAATTAGTGACTACCTGCTGTTTTAGAAATCTGTTTGCTTCTAACATACTTGCAGGAAATAGATACTATAATAATGTTTAAGGCTCAACTACTGTTCCCATTGCAATGAATCTAAATACAGTGTATTATGTTCCTGGGCATCTCTGAACAAGGTAGAGCAAGGAGCAGATCACAAGTTACAGAAACAAAAGGGCCTGTCTCACAGTGGACAACTAAAGGAATTCAGCTGTATTATTTTATCAGTTTATGTATTTATACAATTATTATACAGTAGATCATCTCCTAAAGGACTTGAAGCAGTTTATTATTTATTTATTTAAATTTATTGGCTGCCCAACTCTAGTGGACTCTATAATATCACACAATGAAATTCTCAACAGTCTACTGAACTAAATAAAGTAGCCCAAAACTCAGCACTCAAATTGTCTGTGGAATAAAAAATAAATTAAGGTCTTCCTGAAAACCAGAAGATTAGGGGCATTCAACTCAGCAAATAAGGTGTTCCAAAGGGTGAAGAACAGCTGCATCATTGACGTCTCACCCCCTTCACCTTCCATGGTGTGGAACTCTCAGCATTCATTCCCTCAAAGGTCAAATGGGCTGGGCTAAATCCAGGAGAGATAGCCAGTCCCAAGCCACGGAGGTCTTTCAAAGTTATAAAGAACTTTGAACTTGATGTGAAAGGGTGTACACTGTGTTTGTTAAAAAAGTCAAGATGGCAGACATGACTGTGATGGAAATCCTGCCCCCTTTTTTACATGCGTTACAAATGTATCACTCAGTCATGGCTGACTTGATTTTTCTGACCTCTCCTTGGGGAGACCCTGTGAACATGGAAGCAAAGTGATAGCCAAGGCAGCAACAACATTCTAGATATTTTGTTATTCTGCTAAATCAGCTCTCTCCAGTTAGCAGACAAGCACTTCCTTGAACCTTTCCCCTCAGCTTCAAAGAGCAAGTGAAATACATTGAGAGTGTCTGACCAACTTTATAAAAGGAATTTTGACCATTAAGAAAACTTTTATTAGGCAATTAGCATGCAAACATTTGTGTTCTGCAGAAGTTTGAGGAAAAATGATAAAATAAGCCAAAAACAGGTAGCTGGAAAGAAGGCAAAAACATACCTGGGGTTCTAACCACAAAGTCTGCCTTTAAGTGCAATCACAAGATGAAATGAGGGATATTCAGATTAGACCTACATCATGTGCCAAAATGCTTTCAGGTTGCACCTAGCCCTGGATGCTATTATAGAGCTTAATTTGAATGTTTTCATTTCGGCCTTCTTCTGTTGCATTTTAGAACAGTAATCACTAGTCATTTCCTTCCCTTTCTTTATTTACCTTCTTGCCTGATGAAGGGTTTTGGAGGGCTGGAAAATTTAAAAACCATTTTGTGAGGGATAAGGCACAAAACCACCACTTGGTTAACACTCTTTTGCCTGAAAAGAAACATGCTCAAGCTGGCGTTTGTGACTCCATTATCTGTCTAACTTACCGTTCTCCTTACATATAGAAACAGAGGAACTAAGTTGTACCTGGAAGCCTAATGAAATGTTCTCCAGAATTTATCCTCCAACAATTTTAGGCAGTTTCTGGTCTTGGGAGTATGAAAGAAGAGGTCTGTATGCAACTTCTAGATGCTTGTTCCTAACTTTAACAAATGAAGATATAAGTTAATCTTATTTCTGGAGCCTTCTCTCATTTAAGACTACATTCTGGCCAATTTAAAAGACTGTGCCTGGAGTGGAGTTCTTATACCTCTTTGTATCATGAGAGTCAGCTGCTCCTAAAATGACAATCTTGGCTTTGTTCTCCTTCCCAGGCAAGAAAAAAATAAGTACAGGCAAGGTACTAATAAGATATGAAAACAACAGCAAGCTTGAGCTTTTTAGTAGGCCAGATAGCTGGTAACTCTTTACCACTGAGATGTACAACCTAAGACACAAGGATCTAAACACCAGTTTTGCTACAAATAACACATTTGATGCATAGCAATCATTGAAATTCTCTTCTAATGGCTTCTTAGCTTTTTCACAATAATACTCCTGAACAAAAGTTCCTTGATTCTTGTGTTTTAATTGGTTTAATTAAATTGTTTAACTGGTCCAGCCTGCAGGGAGAAGCTTAACACACAGCTTTTTAAGGCAGAGTGTGTGTGTGTGATGTATTGTGTATGGGGTTTATTTGCTCACTATCATTGTTTTCTATATCACAGAGTGTCCAGAGTGGGCAGTATATATATTTGGTTTACTGGGCCATGTCTGATTCTTCCCTCTGTTACCACTCAGAGTCAATTCAGCTTCCTGTCAATGTTTTCTTACAAGGGCACTTTAAGAAGTTCACACAAATGGGTAAGCATCTCATAGGTTTGGTAGTGAATGCAGCTCACATGTGTATTGGGGGAGTACCTTTTACCACCGCCAAATATGTATAAATAAAATTTTTAAAAATCTATATTTAGTTTTAATTACATTTAAATGTTTTTACAGTTATGCTGACACTGAAATATTGGCTTAATCCACTATTTTTGGAAGTGTGGCCCATAGCGCTCCATTCAACTGTTGAGTGTAGCCCTCTTATTTGAAAATGTCGAACACCCCATCAGTAACCAAACCAAATGGCTGGAGGGGTTTCTAACCACATGTGGGGTTTACAAAAAAAATCAGACATTCAAAGAAGGTGTATATTTGGGTTCCCTATCATAGATGAGGCAGAAGGAGGTCTCTGTGTCTTTGTGTGCATGCCTGTATCGATGCTAAGAAATGAAAAGGAGCAAAACTTAAAATCCCCATTGGGAAGAGAGAAATGAAAGAGGGAAAAACAGAACTGGGTTTTGCATTGGGAGCCACTGAGAATTTGATAGGGGCCAATGGATTTGCTGCTCAACCTGTTTCTATATAAATAAATTGAAATGCGACTATAACAGCTGTCTCCAGTGGTGTTACCTTTCAAAAGGAAGCCAACAACGGGAATGCACTGCCCTTGCAGCTTCTCACCACTCTGGGAAGTCAAGACTGACAATACGTGATATTCCACAAATCTTTCTTGACACGTGCTCAGCTTTTTCATGGCTCGCTTTCTTCCTGCCATTTTCCTTCATTTACCATTTTGGCTGGAGGTCTTCACAATAGGAAACTGTTTGACCAAAGTCCCCCCACTCCAGTAATATTCCCCCATCTCATAAAAATCTCTCTCAGCATTGCTTCATAAATACTGCCCACGCTCTTCCCAACAAAAGCCCACATTATATCTGAAAAGACCAAGGATGCGCTCTTCCACACACACACACAAAATCACCCAAGGGCATTAGAAAACTGAAAATATTAGGACCAACAACTGGGATTCTGACTGATATCTTGCTCTGAACTGTGTGAGAACACTGCATGGCAAGGCAAGGATCACACGCTCAGCTGAAAAGGCCTATCAAGGGACTGGCTGCAGCCGTTAATAAAAACCTTGGCAGTTCAACAACCAACATGCGTTGCCCTTTGGAAGGGCCAATACTTGTGTAAATGTTAGTATCATTGTTCTTCTGACATTTGTTTCTGTTCTGTGTCACTATCACAGACCAAGAGAGATAAGAATGGCATATGGCTTGGAGGCTGGAGGTGAGACTTCAGGATTGAGTGGGAAGTGTTGAAATTTCTAGAACAGGACTCTGCTGATGTGAGGAAACAACACTTTAAGGTTACTGACCTGGACCAGCACATTCATGCTCAGCGTTAGAGTACAGATTTCATTTAGTGTTACATGACAGCTTACTATCGGCCTGCACCAAAATGAGAGTCTATCACACTTACAATATGCTTGATACACGAAGGGAATAGACAAAACGAATGTCAAAATGTGAATATCGCTTTAACGCCTGAAATACTGCCTGAAATACTTTATAGAAAGTTAGGATATATATGCTAAAAATAAAACAAAGTGGGGAAAGTATGCATAGCATGGCTTCTAGAACACTTGTGTAAATGTTAGTATCATTGTTACCAACTCCTTTACCAGCATCTGTATTTTCTTCTGTATAATGAAGTAACGTGTTGTGTTGGTGTGTGGTGCTTCTGCTCTCCTATTGTCTTCCATCTGTCTATGTTTGTGTGTATGTTTGTCTGTTTGTTGTATGCATTTGTCTGCACCAGGAAATCCAGGGCAGGCTGCATCTGCTCTGCTGTGGCTCATGTGACTGGGTGGGAGGTCAGAAGGGAGCTTAGAAAGTAGCAGTTGGCAGTATTTTGAACCTCTGCCCAACTGGTTCTCCTACACAGATGCACTTCTTCTCTGCAGCCCCCAGGTGGACCTGACCTGATTTTCAAACAGTACCTTTCTTTTGCAAGCTTCTGTTACCATACCAATATTCCTCCTCTTCCTGTTTCAGATGGTTCCAAATCCCTTTACATAATCTCTTTCTAAGATACTGTTGGGTTGGGGGAAAAAAAATACAGAAAAAGTAGAACCACATTTGAGACTACCTAGAGACACCCTGTGGATATCCTTGGGACAAGTTTCTGCTAAAAATGTAAGTTGCATTGACTATCATTTGTCAGAGCTCCCCTACTTAGATTGGACAATTTTACCAGTTTAACTTTGTACTTAGTTCCGAAGATTATTTTTCCATATAGCTACGCTGTTTAGGACTAAGAATTGGACATCCAAGAAGTTCTTCTCCAAACTGATCAACAAACCATACAGTTTTTCACAGTACTCATTTTTTAAGAACTAATGTATTATATCAGACACTTCTGGAAATGAAAAAAAAAAAATCTTTGACACGAAATACTGTAATAAATATGTTTAGACATGTCACTGTACAAGGAACTGTGTTGATAAGTGCAGATTTAGTTTTCAGGTACCCTGGAAAAGTATCTTAGCTTTCTCTAACCTGGATCCCTCTAGATACATTGGAATTCAACTTCCATAATTGATGGCTAAAGTTTGTTCCAGTGTTTCTGATGCCTGAGACTGTGCTGTTCCCGCATTTTAGATGCCAGTGAATAATTAGGATATATCCATACCCAGTTCCAGTTATCAAACTTTTTGCATGAATTATGGATAAGACTGACAAACCATGAAGAAATTTAAAATCATTTCACATCATATTTATGGAAGAGGTAGAGGAGAAGTTGTGTCATTGAGTTTGTCACACACGCTCCCTTAGTGTATATTATTGCTCCAAGTTGTATAACCCTCATGAGATTCAAAAGTCAGTAAGTATATTTTAATAAATACAACATTTGTAATTTGAGCTAAAACTTTCAAACGCTTATAAGTTCAGTTGGCAATATGATCACTAGCATATTTTCATATTTTGCTTTCAAATTCGCTGCTTGCTCATGACTGCTGACAACTAATTTGGTTTACCCCTCTCTGGCCAGGGTGTAGAATTGGAGCACTTTTCATATTTTACATATTTCTATCTTTACAAAGCAGCTCTTCTGTTTAAAAAAAGTGCCAAATACATTTTAAAATACTTATGTGGAGATAACAGTTGTTTAGAAATGAGGACATGTAGCTCTAATAAGTATTTCCAACAGCTTCTTTTGGAAGGAAGTACATGCAGACACTAGTAAAATAATATTTACATATACATTTGTAGACAGTATTTTTTAAAATAAGGAAATGGAACAGAAAGGACTGAACACTTGTGAAGCAGATACGGGGGTGGGGGGGCGGGGGGCAGATGGATGGATGGAGCTATCCATGCCTATGTTGTATCGATATATATGATTCATCAATTATGGCCACTCCCAAATTCAACATTTGATCTTAGACAAAAGCGAGGAAGTAATCCAATTTCTGATTGTTTTCCTTTTACCAATTAAGAGTTACACGTAATCATAATTTTGATGAAGCAAAAATCTTGTGTTGTTTCATTGCTTTTCCGACATCCCATCATCAAGAATGCATGAAAATCAAGCAAAACGGGGAACTCATTTTTTATTCTGAAAACAAACTGGCATGCAATTCTCTTCCGGAATCGATGTGTCCCTATGAAAAACGGGGTCGCCCCCCCCATAAAAAAAGTTAAACAATTTGAAGCTTTTTTGCTAACTTAAATTTCTAGGAAAGGAACTTGATGAATTTTAGGACTTTGCCATTTCTCTGCCAGTCTTATTATTTCTCAGCATTACAAACAAGTTTTCTTTTTTAAAGAGAATTATGCATATTTCTCAAACATTTGCCCACCTATATTTGTCCTTCAAAAAAAAAAAAAAAGTGGAGTGCATTAGCTATGTTAAGTTTCAGATTTTAGTTCATTTGGTTGGTTTAGCAACTGTATTGCCAAAAAAAAAAAAGTTCACACATTATTACGCAATCTAAAAGGAAAGAGATTTTAATTATAATAACTCATTGCTACCTTGTCAACTTTTTGTCTCATCAAATGTTATAGTTATGCTGCTACACACATTTGCACATTTCTCCAGCGGGGCACTGCATGAGCGCGGGCTATCCAATTACTCCAAGATATTTTTAGCCTGAATATTTAAAATAAACATTTTATCCTCTGCTGTCCTTTTCTTTGTAAACAGTGGATCTTGCAGCAGAATGAGCCTATTCTTTTCATATCGCAGTGAACAGGACAGTGATTGAAAAGGGATGAATATGCCAGACGGAGTATGTTACAGAATGTTAAGCAAGTGTTCATTGCAAAAGCTGCCTCTTATTCATTTCTGGTTTTCTAATACAAGTAGAAAATCCTGGTGCAGACTAGGTTAAACACAGACCAAGTTCACCTAACATGCAAAGCATGGCTTTGCAGAAACTGTGGCTAAATCTCTCACTTAGTCAACACAGTCCACAGAGGACTCAGCAGGCCACTGTTAGCTATAATGTGCTATTCTCTCTTCATTTTTATTGCAGTCCCAGCAATCTTTATCCTGGCTAGCATTTCCTAAATTTCTTTTGATTTTCACCTATCATGAACTGATCCCAGTTTGGGAAACAGCACACAGATTGAGAGCGACCCAATCTTTCCAGTAGTTTCTCTGTTTTCCAAAGCAGCGCTATAGAAAAATGTTAAGAAGGCAATTCCACAAAACCTTCTTAAAGATAAATAGACCTAGCACGTGGATTTGAATGACAAGATAAAGCAGTCCACACTGAACCTGATTTGAAACATTTTGCACATCCCGACTTAGCATATTGCACAAACATGGTCAGAGTCCTGCTTCCCCATAGGAAAATATATTAAAAAGCTTTATGATTAATTCTGAGTCCTATGAGCACAGCCTATGCTCTAGCAGCCACGTGAAGCCTGGAACAATCCAGAGGCAAGAAGTTGAAGAGTCACCCCTCCACAGGTATTTCTCCCATTCCTACCCTCATGGCAGAAGACACAATGGAGAAATCTTTTGTAACAGTTTTGTAATGCAGGCATGGAAATATGTCTCCCACAAGAAATATGTGACCTCTGAAGCAACCACAAATTACACATCAAAAGGAATGTGGTAGAGCTGGAAAAGGTACAGGAAAACACAACCCAAATTATTGTGGCACTGCAGGAATTCTCTCTTTAAGAGGAAAGCTGCCTTCTACTCTTAGGAAAAAAGGCAAGTAAGGAGAATATGACATATAAAATAGTGAGTAGAAAAAACAAGGAAGAAGTTTCCCCAAAGTGGAGGTTCTACCATGATTCTGAAGATCAGGCAATTTGAAATTGATAAAGGAAGCATGTGGTCAACAAGGGAACTGAACGTCATGAATACAGGGGCAACCATCTAGCTTTAAGGAGGGATTAAACCAATTCATGGGCATGAGATTACAGATGACTACTAGTTATGATGGCCATGTATTCCCTCCAGGATCAGACCCAGGATGTCTCTAAGTCAGTTATTGGGAATCAAGAACTTGATTGAATAGGATTCACAACTGGATTTCCATCAGATTCTAGCTGGCCAGGGTTAAGAGAGAATGATGGATAGGTCAGAATGAGGAACCTGTGGTCCTCCAGAAATTGCCAAACTGCTACTTTTATCATTTCACTCAGCCGATCTTGCCAGTTAGGACTGCTGATGACTGGAGTTCAGCAACAGTTAGAGGATATTAGCAAGGTTTTTTCTATGTTTTGAAGTTTGAAGTATCTGTGCTTCCTGTGTCCCCAGGAAGATACACACAGATGCTGACACCAAAACAAGCAGCCACTCAGTAACTCAACCCCCCCCACACCCCCAATCCCTCCCTTTCCCCTCCCTCAGATCTCTATAAATACCCACAAAAGGGTCACATCACCCTGGGCACAGAGAGAACTGCTCCTGTCTGTGCTCCTGCACTCTGAAGATGCCGGTCACAGGTGCTGGCGAAACGTTAGGAAACAAAACTTCCAGAACACGGCCACAGCGCTCGGAAGACGCACACCAGCCATCGTATGCCGGCTGTGAAAGCCTTCGACAATACACTAACGCATAATACTTAGGGACAGATCATCATGGAGAAAATCTATCTATGTGGTCGCTAAGAGTTGACGCTAACTTTATGGCACATAATCAATCAAATAGAAACAAGTATAATACAACAACTTTCTCTAAATTATGCATGGGCAACTTTTTTAGAGGCCTCTAAAACCATGGGTGAGGGTGGAATAGTATCATGAAGAAATCAGCTGAGGGGCTGGAGGCATTTTTAGGTTTTTTTGGGTGAGGGGGGTGTTGATGGACTGAAATCAGTTATTTGGTGAACTGGGAAGCTGTTAATTTTTGAGAGAGGAAAGTCAGAGGGACAAATGAATTAAAATACACAGAGTCTTAAAATACCAAATTTGCCCCTTATTTTTATCAGTGAAAAAAGAAAAGAAAAATTGTCTGCCTGTCTGTTTACTTCCCTACCTAAGGTTGTTTTTTTTGGTCAAATTTCAGCAGAACAATCTGGGGATACAAAATGGATCCTGCTAGGCTCCATGCATTCTGCACTCATAGGTGGTTTACCATATTCTAAGTAACATTTGCATCTTTCCCCAAAATCTTAGAACTCCTATTTCTGCTGTAACATCAAAGGAGTCCACAGCAAGAACATATTCAGCGATCATAGTTATTTTTGCTCCTATTTTCCCATTTAGGAACTCTGGGTATAGTGAGTCAGTTGTTTAGTTTCAGTAAGATTGCTTTAAACCCTTTGGTTCATTATGAACCAAAATTAATGTGCTCCAGAGGTCACCTCCAGCACTCAGATCTCAGGCTCCAATATTTAACACTAAGTATGCAGAGTATCTTGCCTGCCTTTTACTTCTGCTGCCAATCTTACTTTGATTCCCTGGTGGTAGGGTGATGGTTGTTTCATTCCCCAAGAGCATGGAGTAAAAGCACACACAGTATTTTTAATTCAAACTATGTTAAATTCAACATACCCTGTTTTGAGTTTGAAGCAGTTATTTTATGTGCAAAAAAGGCATTTTACATTGGAAACAGGGCATTTCAATCACTTTGCAAGCATTTTGAGCTTTAAAAAATTCCATTATGACTGACATAACCTGTTTTGAATATAAATCAATTGTTTCACTCTCAAAACAGGGCATTTTGAATTTAAAAGTTATTTAAATTTGAAATATTTTGCACATACCTGTAGGGAATCTTAGAGTAGAGACCAATACTGCTTGCTTTTCAGTTTTAAGTTCCTCCAGAGAGACTCTGAAGCCTGAGAATACGGAAAAATATAACATCCACGAAAAGATTGCAGGCATAAATATCTGCACTGTTCATAAATCAGTTAGGGGAAGGGAAGTGGGGAGGAAAAGCACTAACCATTTAATCTTGAATTTTTCCCCTAGCAGTGGATGACAGGAAAAATTATATATGTAGACAAGGACCATAAGACCGTGGTGGTGATAAATGTAGCAGCGCCAAATGACAGCAACATCAGGAAGAAGGAGCATGAGAAGCTGAAGAAGTACCAGGGCCTGAAAGAGGATGTGGGAAGTAAAGGCCAAAGTGGTCTCACTGGTGGTAGGATCACTCGGGGCTGTGACTCCTAAGCTGGGAGAGTGGCTCCAACAGATCCCAGGAACAAGATCAGAGATCTCGGTCCAGAAGAGTGCAGAACAGCTCAGATACTGAGCAGAACCCTCGAACTCCCAGGCAGATGACCTGAGATTGAGGAAGACACATACCATCCAGAGGGGTGAGAGGCGATTTTTTTTTTTTTTTGAATAAAGGAAAATCAGAAGAGGTCCAAATTGCAAAATCACATTAACAAGAAAAACCCATACAACTTACTACTGTCACATTTGGAAATAATTATTTTTAAAATACCTGTCAAAGTTAGTTTACAGATAAGTCATCTGTTCTCACATGTTCTGAACTGCATCTCCCACTAGCCACCAAAGTCAGTGGCAAAGGATTATAACAGGTCTGGTTAAAACATCTGGAAAAAGCATTCTTCAGACATTCTGTCTGCTAAAGCACTTCATAACCTGATAAACTCACAAGAATGAGATTTTTTTTCACAGTCACATGCAAATTCAGAAGGAAAAAACAAGACCGTAAGGAGCCAGATGATCAAAATAGCAACAGTTTGCTCTGTGTGTATGGTATTTGAATGGCCAGCTGTAAAAAGCAGCATGTGAATGGGCCATTCTTTAACACTTGTCCTTTAAAATTTGCCTTACACATCTGGCTTTGATGGTGACACTATACTCAAGAGTCAGCAGAATAGTCACATAGCAGGGTTACTATATTTTTCTGCATGTCACATGTTGTAAAACTGCAATAAGCAATGGCAGTTCAACCTGAGCTACGTATATTATCTTCTATTGAAAGTCAAGGATTCACAAAACAGGGCACTGCTGGTATGAATCTCCATCTATGCAAGAAATTTGTTCTGTGCTATTGCACTAGCTCCTAGCTAGGGAATATTGTACAAAATAAAGTTCAAAAGAACTAACACCACATAATAACAACCAAAAGAGTTAAAACTGTTCAGTCCCAGGAGGGCTAAGGGAGGTTCTCTTCTGATGGGGAGTTTGCTTGGGGTTGCATCCAACATATGAATTTTATAAAATACTAGGGTCTCGCAAGGGCAATGAGAAATAAGCCATACTGTCCCACAGATTTTAACTTTTTAATTCTAGAATAGGCATTTCTTTTCTTCTCCAGGATTAAATTGTTAAGAAACAGCTGTATCTATCTATCCTCGAAACATAGAGTTGGTAATGCAAATAATGTTTTATACTCATTCACTGTAAAACGTTTTTTTACCATGAATACGTGAAACAGCAATCACACTTCATCCAAAAGTATAGTTTGTTGTTATTTATTTAGTTACGAATAAGATTTATATATTGACCATTTATCCTCTCGCATCAAGATCAACAGGATTTTGAAAAGCAGCCTGGCTTAATGCCAGCGCACTTTATTAAGAAACACACAAGGCTTCTCTCTAGTCCCTTAATTACAGCATCAATATCACAACAAAAGTATAGATCCCACTATCCCTCAAGCAGGAGAAAAGCATTTCCAGTAAAACAGATGGCAGCACCTGACCAACTTTGTTTAGTTTTTGGAAAATAAGCAGGGTGGAGTCTGGTTAGTACTTAGATTGAAGGCCACAAGGGAATATCAGGGTGTAGGCAAGTCTGGGATGTCAAGAAACCATTTCTATCCTATTGACCAGAAAACTGCATAACTGTAGCTTGTAGTCACCAGGAGGTGAACTCATCTCAAGGATGACTTTATTTTTGAAAAAACAATTATTTTCATGGCAGGGAGATGGTGAATTCAAGGGCCTATGCCAAGCTCTAACCCTAAACCACAGCAATTAATTAGCCATCCTCTAAACACATCAATTAATGTTGAGGATTTAATAGTTTAGTAAAATTAAACCATGCAACAAAGGACAAAATAAGCAGTGAAAAGGGCAAAACTGCATGATTACTGAAAATTCTCTTTCTTTCCAAGCCTAAAGAACAAAGGCAAAAGCATTCAACTCTAAGGACAAGATTTCACCCAATTCCTAAAGTAATAATTTTACTAAACCGTCCTTCTGTTGTTTAGATAATGTAAACCAAGCATTATTCCAAAGACAGTGTTTCCAACAAAAGTAGAATTTATGGTTACACTATTCTTGCACCCACTGCTATCAATAGGATGCATTAACAGAATTAGTTCTTAGAATTTAGATAGCAGCTCTGAGTATACAAGAGCTGTCTATGTATACAGTCTGAGCTTATAAAGTCAGTTATTCAACGTATAAACTGACTAAACTGAAATCAGCTGAAACAACAGCTTATCAGGAGCTGACAAACCTAGAAATCAAGGTTTCTAGCTGGTTGGAAGCTGGTTTCCAAAATATATTGACTTAACTGCTTTGTTACAACTGAATTCAAAAAGCAGTGATGAACCACAGTTATTGATGTGACTCTACTGGGACAGATTGTTTAATAGAGATGCAAGCTCTATGTCATAGAGATGTAAGCTATAATGATGAGTGCAGAAAAAGTGGACAATGAAAGATGAAATAGCCCAGAAATGCAGTACACACAGCTGACTTTTTTGAAATCTCAAATTTTGAGGCTGACAATGGTTTGCTGACAACTATGGTTGAGACCCAAACCAAATCTAACTATTGGTCCATCCATCTAGGCCAGCACTCTACATTCTGTCTTGACCACAGCATTCCAGAAATTCCCCAGCATCTGCCACTTGATACTCTTATAAATGAAATGCTACTGAAAATCCAAGAGCTTCTGCTGCAAAGCTTGCATGGTGTAAACTGAGCTGTAATTCTGCTAATGTTTCAATAAAAAATTATTTTTCATTTTCTGTTGAAGCCCTAGCTGATGGTAACATCCTAACAGTGAACAGGTTTGAAGAGTGAACAAGGAAGTTTGCCACTTGCTTATTTGTTTATTTATAACATTTATATGTCTACCCACCTCAGCCAAGGTTATGCTGGGCGGCTTACCCCTCCCCCTCCAAATCAACAAAACCTAACAAAAATGACATAAAACCACAATCCATAAACCTACAAATAGTAATGAAAGCCTATATCTTATTTTATTTCCTGATCGTTTTTAATCTTCCATACCTGGATTTGAGGTTATGCCACTGCTATTATTATAGTTGGTTGCACAGTCAGCCAGATGTTTAGACTGGATTTGGCATTTTTGTCTACCTACTGAGTCCTTCCCAAGGACCTGGGATAAGCAAATGTTGTTGTTTGATGGTGTTAAAGGTATCGTCACAGGATATAAGCTGTTCCAAGTAAAGCTGCCTTTTGCAATTGACTGATGGTGATTTTGTCATTGCCGATGGTGATCAAGTGGTGCTCCAGATGTTTTGGGATTGCACCCAAGGCAACTATTACTATTGGTACTATCTTTGCTTTCTTTTGCCACAGTCATTCTATTTCTATTTGTAGGTCTTTGTATTTTGTGGTTTTCTCCCGTTCTTCCTCTTCTATTCTGCTGTCTATATTGCAATGTCCACTATCCAGACTTTTTTGTCTTTCCTATCAACAACTGTTAAGTCTGGGGTGTTGTTTGTTGTTGTTGTTATTTAGCATGGTGCCCTACAAACTCTTGCAAGAGCAGATTATAAATTTTGGAATTAAATTTTGCATAGTCTGGCTTTCTGCATCTGCATCTATTGACCCCTAAAGACAACAAATGTAGAAGGAGGGACTCTGCTCTTTTCTTTATCTAAAAGACTTACTTATCTAAATTTCCTTATCTAAAAGACTTACTTTACATGCCTCAATGTAACGTAACTGCCATTGGTTAGATGCATATTGGGGCTTTCATCATTTCCTTCCTCTCTAAATTTAGTTCTTTCTCTTCTGTCTTTGACCTGTCTTACCCGGCTTGCTCTATTCCTTTTCCAGAGGAAAGTACCTTACAGGCTCTCAGCTGTAGACAGAGTTAAGCAAACCCAAGTTTACTTATTTTCCCATCACCATGCTGCTTCCTAAATAAGTTTGTTTTTATTTTTCTTTCCCACAAACACCAGCCTCAAGGATATTTTCTTGTAAAAGTTATCACTCCTAACTTTAGTGCTTTTCTCTCCATACATTTTTTTGCTGTATAAACCTATCTGCCATCCAACATAAATCAAACATGCATACATGTGAGTAACATCTGGATCTACTGCTTCCTAAATTCATCTAGGTCAATTCCTATCTATTTTTTTTTTCTCCAGATGAAAAACAACAAATTTGTTTCAGTAACAGGAAATCCTGCAATGAATGTAAGGAGGTTAGAGCTCTTCAGGATGCATAATTCTACAGTCCTGAAGTTGCCCGGCAGGAGATTCTGGTTCCCTTTTTCTTGGACATATGTTTCTTTTTTTAAAATTAAAACTAAAATTAAAACTAAAAGCTATAAAAATCCAGACAACCACAAGATGACATGAAAGAGATACCGATAACTGTAAAGCTGTCACCTAGTGATCCTCCAGATTTTGGCACCTACATGTGACAGCTCTGAGCATGTCATTGTTGTATTCAAGGTTCTGCCCAAAGGGCTCCACATTCCCTAAGTTGCAAGTTAGTTTTACAGCCTTACTGTAGCCCTGTTAGGTAGACCAGAAAGGAAACACGACCAGATGAGCTAATTCTAATTTACTGTAAGGCTACATTAACACAATCTTGCAAGTCTGAAAGTCCAAATCTCCCGCCATCTCCTTTACAGCCTGAGAACTAGGGAGAACTCCCTCCTGAGCCTCTTGCCCCGCCCACTATCCAGCACCAGGCTATGCTGTCTCTTATCTGCCCGTTCCTTAGGCAGTGTCTCTTGCCCCCATCTCCCAAGGTCTTTCCCACATACCATTATACTTACAACCTGGAGTTACAACAACAAATTTTTACCACTTGGAAAATATGTTACAATTGTGTTAGTAAATTAAGCCCAGAGACAGATCTTTAGGAAAAATCAGAATTAGAAACCAAAGCAAACAAACAGAACAATTGCAAGAAGTGATGACAGGGGTTGGGTAGGTGGAGGAAGAGAAAACAATCAAGAATCAGGACCTTCAGCTGGCCTGAATTGGTTTGGTCTAGCAGACTTGCCAGCTTTCTGAGATCATGTTAAGAAAAATGAAGCAAGTCCACCCTGCTTGTTGAATGATTGAATATCTCTGAGAACACCCCAAGGACAAGTCTGCTCTCATTCAACCCTGAGCTTGTATGTGAAAAGTTTTTATTACAGTAATTCTTTGGCATCGTTTCTGTCCTTTAAGGGCAGTTCATTACCACATGGACTCCCAAGATATTATGAACGTCCTGATCAAAAGTTATGCTCTGGCGTTCTTTAGCAATGCCTAGCATCCAGACACTGGACCCACATGGATTAAGGTAGGTTGAAGCTTCTGTGACCAAGGGAATAGGGCCCCCCAAAATAGTCACAGCTGAGTGAAAATAAGCACAGACAAACCAGCCAGCACCAACAATTAGATCTGTACTATACTACAATTAGATCAGCCTTGCTGGAAAATGCTTTCCCTCCAGATGTCTGGCCATTCAGGAGTTTTTCCAACATATCTGAAAGCCACCAGGCTACAGAAGGCTGTGTCAAAGCCCTGCTTATGTCAAAGGCATGCTTATTTATACTTCTAAAAATATAAGAGAAAAATTCTGTATCTTGTGAGACTTAAGAGGAAAAGTGAGAATGGCAGGTTGTCATCTAAATAAGGAATGCAAAAATAGCCTAATTGTCTTTTCCTGGCTTTGTATTTGCATATCAGTTCTTCAAAAAGTCTGCTTTCAAAGTCCGTGTGTGTGCATGCATGCGTGTGTGTGTTTTAGGAACAGACACATGCACATACACCTTTCTAAAGTATGTGGACATAGACCCAGAGTCTGACATGCTACCTTGTTTTTTGTCTATAAGTATGAGAAAGGGCAGTAGATTCAAGGCAGAACATTTAATTTGCATGCAAAAAGCTCCCAGATTCAACATTCTCCTTCTGGCTACTCTAGCTATGGGGAAAAAGGCAATTTGAAGATCTATTGATGGCTTGCTACATTCAGGGTCCATCCAGAGACTGGGGAAGTCTGACTTCCAGAAGTCTGTCTGTAACTTCCATATTGTGAAACATGGTTTGCAGCAAGTAGGTTCCAAGTTCAATCTCAATAATCTCCAGGTATGGATGGAAAAGGCCCTTGACTGAAATTTAAATTACTGCCTGTCAGAGTAGTAGTACTAGGCTAGATATATCACAATTCTGACTTGATTTAAGATGGCTTCTTACGTTGTTAAAATTCATAAGCAAGGATCTTGAGTGGAATTAGAACCGCATCCAATAGCAAGGCACTTAGCTTCACTATCACATGCCAAATGGTTATAGATTTCATTTAAATGCCCTCCTTTTTGCAATTAGACACATTTCTCATTCCTTTGCACATACAAATCAGTGCTTTGAAAAATTATCTAGCGATTCTTCCTCTTATTTCCAAATGAGGAAAGATCCCTGAACACTTCATGTGAAAAGAAAATCTGTATGCATGTGTGTGTTGGTGAAGGTGTATGAAAATGTTTTAAATGTTTTTAGAAAATGCTAGCGCAATATATATTCATTTAAACTATCATGGCAGAGTGACTTTGACAATCAAGAATATGAATTCCTGCAATCCCTTCTGCTTGTCTATCAAATACAGTGAAAGAGACATTAAAACATTCACCATCTTAATGCTTTAGCCTGCAAGAAAGCTTCACTCCATTAAATTGTTCAGAAAAAGGCTGTTACTTCTGCTCTATGTAGATTGAATTTTGGCCCAGGATGCAAAAGAAAGCCACCACATTCTCTGAGAGCACAATCACATGCTTTGTCCACGTAGCCTCAGAGCAGGAATGCCTAGATTATAAGCCTCTGTCATTTCTGGCTTAAAGACTTGCAAAAGGGCATTTCAAGCAAGAGGAATAATTTCTTGTAAGTACAGGTACTGTTCGTTACATAAGTTACAAATACCATCACATACAATTTTTATTTTCCTTTTTTAGGAAATACTTGGCTGGAACAGAAAACTTTATTTTAGAAAATATTTCCTGGAAGAGAATACAGGTAGTCCTCATTTAGCAGGACTGCCTTGCTTAGCGACCATTCGCAGTCAGAATGGTGATGAAAAAGTAATTTTACAACCAATCTTCACATTTACGACCTTCACAGTTCTGTAAAGCAAAGGAAAGCTGAAGTAAGATCATAAGCACAGTCGTGGTTTCACTTAGCAACTGCTTTGCTTAATGACCGAGTTGCCTGTCACAGTTGTAGTTGCTAAACAAGGAATACCTGTAGTTAGAAAATGCAGGCAACAGTAAAACAGAGACTGGATTTGGTGATCTGCATATCCCTATTAACAGGAGAGAACTGTGAAATAATATCTTCTATAACTTGCTTTCCCAACCTGATGCTCTTCAGATATCCTGGACAACAACTTTTACCTACTCATGCCTCTGAGCTCTTGGCTGATGGGGACTGGGGATCAAAACAGGCTGGGGCTGGATAAGGGAAATTTATTTATATATTTATATTTCAAATTTGTCACCACCCATCTCACTGTGGAGTGACTATGCTAGAAGAATCAGCGTAAAACATACAGTAGCCTATAATTATGTAAGGAGATTGCTCCACTTCAAAAAAATACCAGGCCTGTGACTAAATCCACCATTCTATTAATCTCTGATAAACAATGGCTAGTAGCCACCTATAGGATATTTATATCTATTTGGTTTCAACGGTGTAGGTCACCAATTTATTTATAAGTGCTAAATAGGAAAACAGTTGGTGATGATCTCTGGACCTTGAAAAATTCAGATCCAAAGTAACCTCAAGAAAAGCTCTCCTCATACTATTTTCTCTGTGCCCTAATCTTTGATGAAAAGTCCTTTTTATACTCCAGGCACTGATGGAGTCAAGAGAAAGGTTCTTTTCTGTGACAACATCTATACTGCAATGTATTCTTAAAAAAAAAAAAAAATCTTGAAAACCTCAGTCTTCTCTCTTATGATGTTCTATCAAATAGAAACCTCTTTTCTGTGTAGTTAAGTGTCAGAGAGGGAATGTTTCACGAACAGCCTATGTTTTATCTGCTACGCTTATCTCTTTCTTCTTGGTTCTTAAAAACAAAAAACTTGGAACATTTTCATACCTAATAACTAATTTTAGTTGTTGCTAGCTACCCTGAGTGGTAATTCATTAGAAGAAAAACATTAAATGGTATAGGAAGTAACTACAATTTTATATGAAGCTCTGCATTCAGAAAGAATGATCACTTACGGTACTGGTTTAGGAAAGAAATGCATGTATGGACCAGGTAACATTTACAGTTAGATGCATTTTTATCTGCCCTGCAGGATGGATATATATTTGTATGCACATCCAAATGTGGGTTCTTATTCACACTCTGGATCAGACCATAAAAAAGTAAGACCATATACTATACTTCCGTAGAAAAAATAATTTAGAAATTTCAGGCAGAGCTATGAAAACCTTACGCATCTTTACACTTTAGCTGTTCCAGGACAGGATGGAGATCTTATATACGCTGCTTAGCAAGATGACACCAGAGGAAAACTGGCTAATTCAGCCAACTACAATTCTCACTCTCTCACGGCATTGGTACACTCATTTTTCTAACTCCATCTTTTCATCATTATTCAGTAAAAATCACCAACGTAGCACTTCAGTCTCTGGAAGATGCCAAGTATGGCCATGAATTTTGGCCAACCCTACCTAATGGAAAATTCCAGTGAATTAAGTTCCAGAGAAGTGGCTCTGTTACTCTACTGCAGAAAAAAACAAGGACTAGATTTGTGCAATCTTAATGGCACAAACTCTCCTGAGTCACAGATTATTGTAAACAGGCATGAAATGCTCAAAGGACAGACAGGCATGAGAATATGATATATGCTCTGAGAGACTCCAAGCCAGGGAAACAATAGGTGAACTGCAGAGTTCAAATGGATGTAGAATCTAGTCCAATAAGATAAAATACAATTAATATGAACATGACTCACACTTAACTGATATTCTCTGGAAATTAATAGCCATAGCAAGGTCAAGAAGTTAAGTGAGCAACTAAGGAGGACCAATTACTTACTGGAGTGAGCTAGCCATTCCCGGATTCTGCTGAGTCAGAGTTCTTTGGTGTCACATTTGCTAATGTATTCCAACTCAGGAAGGCCCTGGAAACTCCTGGAGTATAAGATTAATGACTTTAAAAGCTCTGTTGCAACATGCATGGAGAGATATGAGAGTAACTCTGCTGCAGGTTAAGTGCTATCATTTTCAAAGCCTGGTGTGTGTCTGTTTCTTCTGTAAATCCAGTATGAACTATGTAGTCCATCTAAATGACAGAAAGATATTGGTAGGCTTATAAGCTTCATTTTGTAACACGTAGACAGGCCATCTTCTTCTGTGTTAAATGTGCCAGTAGAGGAGCTCTTTTCAGGAATTTTTCATTAGTTTGGATCAAGATTCAGTGCTTGCAACTGACATAATAACCCCATCCCCAGCTAATGCTTCAAGGAGGGTCAGAAGAAGCTACTGAATTGGGGAGGCTATGAGGAAAATGGAAGGGGAGAGTCTTGAAAATACAGTGGAGGCACCTTCTGCAAATAGAATGGGAATCTCTCCATCTCTCAACACAGCGGCCTACCATTAGGCAGCATTGCTGTTTCTCTTTGTACAGTATCGGGGGGACAGCTATGGGAAGAAAAGGTTCTTCCACATGGTACACACCAGAATTGGATGCAGTCTGTTGCAATTAACAGTTCTCAATCCTTTTAATGTACATAAATACTTTTTTAAACCTGTAAGTGCTAAATTTTAAAATAAGCATACCATGGTGATGTGGCAGTATTTTTTTCAAAATTGTGCTCAGAACGCCATTTAAGTAGGAGGCAGCCCAATGTATATTTTCAGCCATACTTGTAATCGAGAGGCGTGTGCCTCTGGATCAATTTGATCTGCAACCCATTCCCTGGGGAACCAACTTCCAGCTCTCACAATGGGAAAGCCATTGGATGGGACAGCCCAAGCTGTAGGCAGAATAAAGCAGCTATCTCCGAACACAGAAGCTGATTTTGGAAGTCATGAAAGGACAGCAATCTCTTAAATATTTATTTATTTATGATTGTATTTTTTACTGCCCTGGAAGAGAAGGATGGTCTATGTCCCACTACTGGAACAATTGCCTTGCGTTAAGAATCAGAACATTCTATGCTAGTTCCAGAGTTACGGCATATCACTTGGATTGAGATGGGCAGCTCTAGAAATTGCATAAATAAATAAATGTCATACTCTGTGAAATCCATAATTGGATTCGCTCATCATGTTAAGCCATGCTTTGCTGAAATAGGGTTTCTTGAATAAACTACAATTACTTAGGTTGACACATATTAAACCATAAACCATGGTTTGCAAAATACAATGGCTGGGTTTGCACAATATGCTAAGCCAAGCCAAACAAACCCCATTATGATTTAGCAATACGTGAATCAGGGCTTACTTAAAACAAGTAAGCATAGTGTACATTTATGCAAATGAATTATTTCCATCCAACTTAGAGTTTCTTTTTACTTGCTCATAACCAATGCAGCAATTTAGCTGTTGCTTTAAATTAAACTCACAGAAACCAGAGTAAACTGCTGACGTTTATTATTTGAAGACTGTATCCAATATATAAGCCTTAAGTTTTTTTAATACTCTAACAAGTTCAAATTATCTTTAAATTGTTCAAAAAAGTTTAACTGACTATTTCCATTACTGCTGATAAGCTTATTGCTCGGTTTTTGCAATGTTTATCCATTTAAACCACAAGCAGTTTTTCCAACACTATACGGTTTCATTTTTCTTTGGAGAAGAAAAAAGATCCAGCTGTTTTCTTGCGAGCACTTTGTCTGTTTAAACTTATTTTTGTTGGAAAAGCTAAAGCAAGTTCCCTCACAGGCTTTTAAAGAATAAGTAAAGAACCACAGGTCAGAATTATCCTCCTAAGACAGCTGTGTTGAAAAAGCAGTTACATTTAATTTTCTTTTAAATAAATAACTGTTTGTTCTGGAATGTCAGGGCTGGCCATGTCTTCATAACATCTTGGCTGGACTACTGAAATACACCCTATTCAGGGCTCCTTTTGGAAATGTCAGCTCATTCATTTTAGCAGTTCTCCTGGTTTTAGCTCCAACTTATCTGTGATAAAGTTTTTTTTTTTTAATTTCCTTGGTTAAAAGACCCCAAATAAGCTACAGGTCTGAGGGCTCTTCCTTTTCCTGCCCTTCTCGATGTCTTCTCAATTCCTTTCTCAGTCTGCTTTAGTATGAAATATATATTTAGCTTATGTTTTACAATTTCCAGTTTCCTATTACTCAAGATTTGCAAACCAAATCTTGATTATATGATACCAGCCCACATGAAGAAAAAAAAAAATCTACCCAGCTCCCAAAACAATACTTTTGCTCCCCACCGAAGGAATGGGATATCCAATTTTCCTATTTGTTAAAATGGATGTTTTTCTGCTATTTCATATTCTCTCTACCTTGCCACACATTTGAGTTTTTGCCACTGTAAACTGTTCAGGGCATACAGAATCACTGGTAATTCCTTCAGGGCTTTGCAATTCACTTTAATATGACACATAACGCTATACTGTCAAATGACCAGACCTAGTTTTGAAAAGCCATTAAATATTTCTCTGAACCTATGAACTAGCGTAATAGCATACCTAGAACAGCAATTCTCAAAGTGCGGCTTGGGGACCCCAGGGGTCCCCAAGGCCTTTTCAGGGGTCCACAAAGTCAAATAAATAAATATTTTAAAATTTCTCAGTTTTAATTTCTAATACCATTAAATATTGATAGATACAACCCACATAAATCAAAGCTCCATCATTCTGAAGATTGTAAAGAGTCCTGAGACCAAAATTGGTGAGAACCACTGACTCACTTACTCAAGTGGATATGAATTCCATTGTGGAATGAAAGGTTTATATACCAAGATACCGGAAGCATAGGATTTTTATCAGAAATAACAACAATGTTCATCTATTGAGTTGAAGATGGGAGATACCACCCCATAGCTGAAGTGCATGGAACTGAAATAAGGAAGGTCAGTTCACGTCATAGGAATAAATTCTGTATCTGCTCCTCTACGGAACAAATACTTTGAAACAGTTCCCTTCCATATCTTTCCACACTTCCAAATGATGCATCAAATAACACTGTGGGTTTCAAAGAATAGAGAATGGCAGAGAGGGAGACTCATATGGCTGTTTAATAGCTTACAATTTAAAAGAAAAAGTCACCTTTTTAAGGCTGAGTTTGATTAATTAGCCTGTTTTTATCATTTCTACTGCAAATACCACTATAAAATGTGTAGATAGCAAGCATTTCTTTACAGAATTGTTCATATTTTATCATACACTTTTTAAAAATCTGTGCTATAAATATGCATTGTGTTGTGGATAGCAATGGCATGGTGGGGTTGATTTAAAGCTATTATTTTACTATATGTTAATCTCTGCAGATATATGCAGTTTATTAACTAAGATTTCTTTAAAATCAGACCATATTCCTGAGTAAAACCCAGCCTGAGCAGCTTGTCATTTTAAGGAATTAACCAATGCATTTGTAAGGATTAGGCCGTATTAGTATAAATTAAGCATATTACTGTTGCACAGTAACACACAGTGTTTTGCTATTTTTATAGGAGCAATTCAGTTCTAGACAGAAGGAACACAAGATTTCAGAAATATCTGAAGAAATCAGATGGTGATTCAAAGAAACGGGATTTTTATCAGCAGCACAACCTATTATGCATGTTTATTCAACTGTAAATGCTATGGCATTCAACAAAGCCTACATTTAGGTATGCTTCTTTAGGAACAAACTCTACATTACATCACAAAGTTCAAGCACAACAAAAAGTTGCCACTGGTTTGTAATTATGAGTGGGACCGAAGGGGAAAATATTAAACATACTCAAACACACTTTAATTAATACACTTTTATTTTAATTAGATTTAATTAAGAACAGATTTCTTTCTTGCCCTGTCTTACCTACTTTTCTGTTCTGCTCAACCACTGGCATGCAATTCAAAGGCCATGTGTGGTCTTCAGCATCAAAAAGCCGAACATCTAACCAGAACTTATTGAGAACCTATTTCGATTAGACTATTATTTGAGGTCTAACAGCTGATATTTAAGGCACGTTGCCAGGGATATAGAAGGTAGTAAATGGCCATCATAATGAGCAACCACTGATAGTTCGATCCTCAGTTCAACTGTCCAGTCCCCTCTTCAAACTGTTTAAACTGATGGCAACTATTGAGACAAATTCCAGGCATGCAAAAGAAATATGCTCACCAAAAATATTTGCGAACTGATCACTGTCCCCAGGACTGATGGGAGATCTGAGCTTAACCAGGCAGGTCCTCTATATTACACTTAATAATTAATATGTTGACAATTGTTCGAGCCAGTAAAACCATTGATGTGTTCTTTGTAAAACGGTTCTTCTGGAGACTACACTTTGCTTGCCAGCCATGCTCTACTTACGTTTGCAATTGTTATGGTGGCACAAACACAAACTTTTCCATCTATCTGGAGAAACAATTATGCTGATGCCTGTGAAATTCCTGGCACGATGAAGAGACAGCATCTACATAATTTGTTTATATAAATTAATAATAAATTAAATCATCTAAAACAAAATCTGTTTTTATCAGGAAAGGGGGGGGGAATCAACCCTTCCTCCCCTTTCTTAAAATAAAAATCCTATCAGAAAAATTATTGAAAAAAAATACCTTAAGCTGATTTTTCCAGAAAGGAAGGAAGGAAGGAAGGAAGGAAGGAAGGAAGGAAGGAAGGAAGGAAGGAAGGAAGGAAGGAAGGAAGGAAGGAAGGAAGGATTCAGAGAGAGTTCAGCCAGCTCTTTGCAAATAACTACTCACAGATGTAGCTTGCACTTTTAAGCAATATAATGATAGTAAAAGGAACAATTGTGCTTGATGCTAAGAAAAGGGGAGGGGAAGCTGGCATGATGTTAATGGCTTGAGTTTATACTTTTTCTAATATTGTGAAGAGTGGGGAGTCGACCGTTATTCAGCCTTTGACTCAGAAGCTCTTAGTGTTAATAAAGTCTAATCTCACTGAGTGACCAGTTTATTTTAAGACTGTAACACATTACAGATCAGTGTTTCTCAACCTTGGCAACTTCAAGATGTGTGGACTTCAATTCCCAGAATTCCTGGCTGGCTGGGGAATTCTGGAAGTTGAAGTCCACATATCTTAAAGTTGCCAAGGTTGAGAAACACTGCTATAGATCTCTGGACTCCAAGTTTATGGCCTATTTTTTTTTGAAATACCATATTTTCATTACCATCCAGCTTGTTTAAGACTACAGGTGATCCCCCCCAATTTTCTCAGTCTCTTTAACATTTTGATTTATCTTAATTAAACTTTCTCCTATCATAGATATAGGCAATAGAGGTATTTATTGAGGGTGGCTAGAAATCCTGTCTCATGCCACAAGGCCATTAAGACAGAATCTGGGGTCCTGGGATGAGGGGTGGCTCTTCCTTGGCTGCCAACCTCTGTAGCTGGCTTCAGGCTGCCCTAGATCTGTTAAGCCACCCCAGCAGCACTGGCCTGGGGATCATATTAAGGTGGTGGAAGACGCCGCCCCAACAACCAGAATAGGGAAAATGGAAATCCTGCAGCCAAGAGTACATGAGATTACAATCCAAACTACAATGGTCTCCCTCACCACTTCATTGTTTGCCAGTTTCCATCCTTTGGGCTAAATAGCTAATTCCGCTCCTCCAAAGCACAAGAGATGAACAAGCAAGCTAAGGGCACTGCCTTCATGGTGAACTCTAGTCTAAATAGTGCCCAGTTCTCAGCCAGAGGCATGGCATGGCACCAGGAGGCAAGACTATCTGTGTTCTTACTAATAATTCAAGGTCTGTTCATTCAGCTTGTTGTTAGCTTCCAGAGTATTCGCAAAAGGGTTGGTGACTGTCATGGCCCACTTCAGATCCTAGGGGTAAATGTGTATTCATATATAGATTATCTGCTTATCAGATATCCACTGACAGAGAATGAAAAGAAGGACCCTTGAGGACATGGGCTACTTCATGAATAATGAGGAGAACATGCTTCTACCAAGACACAACCTACAGCACCTCAGCACCATTCTGGATACCTTAAAGAGGCCTGATTTCCCTGTCAAAGGAGAGAAAGGAGACCATCAGCAGTCAGTCATGTCAGATTTTTAGATCCAAGGCAATATAAACCTCCTGAATTATGCATAGTACAACTTGCTCTGAAGAAGTTCCAGATTCTCCTAAAAGGTGACCATGTCTTCTTTCTAACTTACATGATCAGTAAAACCTACCTCAAGAGTGGGGGAGGCAGCAGATAAAAGCATGCTACTTTTGCATGGCACATAAGATCCAATGTCTCTATGAACACATCCCTTGACACACAACAGGCTCCCTGGTGTGTAGCAGATGAGTAGGTGTGTGTGTGTGTGTGTGTGTGTAGCTAAAAGTGAAAAGCTGGCATGCAGTAAAGCAAAGCACTAGCCTTCAGCATCCCCTTTACTATACATACTGGTTCTGGACCACAAATGAACCCAACAAGCTTTCTCAGAAACTAAAAACGATAGGAGGCATCTGGAAATGTGTCCAGTTTGGAAATGTGTCCTGCTGCCCAGAAAAAGGATAAAGCTAAGATGATGTGGTAGAGAATATCCTGCGGCAGGAGAGTCAGAAGAAGTGGCATTTTGGTAAACTGATGCTTTATATTGACTATAGTAACTCTTTGTGAATGCATCCACCCCTTGTTCACAAATGTGCCCAACCAGCCCCCAAAACATAGGGGATCTCTGGCTTAGACCAATATATGAACCCAGTCAATATGTTTTAATGGGGAAGCTTTCAGATCCCATTATCAATAATCTTATCATCTATTACAAGATCTGAATTATGTATATTACTATGCACATGAACATTTTTATACTTGTTTATTTGAGTATAATCTGTACTACAACACTATTGGAGGTGGCATTTAATGTAGGTGCCAGAACAATTTCAAATCACGCATAGTTTTAGTGTTCTTACCACAAATAGCATGAGATTTTTAATGAGAATACTGAGATCCCGTGAGATGGGATGAAACTTAGACACTTTTAAAAACTATGGAGGCTGCTTACCCGGTGCTCTGTAAAAAGTTTAATGATGATGCAGAAGTCCACAGAATGGAAGAAATTGACCACTGTCTTACATCAAACCAGCAAGGTATGCCGGTGTTATGATCTCCCAGGTTTCCGAAGCAATTTCATTATAGAGCTGAGATTCAGAGCTAGAACTACCTGATCACATTTTACCCTCTTGGAGACATTACTGCATAAAGTTTTCACTGGGACTCTGCCGCTGCATGAACTAATAATATAAAATGTATGTTTTAACAGGAGAAAGCCATTCATTTCATTTTATATAACAAAAGCTGAAACTTTACACATAATTATTGGGGATAAATCTCGCCGACCTCAAATCTCTTTTAAAAAAGCACCAATAGGCGAATGCAATATTTCTTGTACAATCCTATCTAAGAGTTTATTGTTCAGTATAAACATAAAATCAATTACTAAAGGCTCCCTGCATTCTCAGTTATTTCAGAAGCATCCTACACATGAATTTCCACTTTTGACAACACTTACAGCAGTAAATAAGAATGTCTAGAATAAGTGTTAGTAGTGAAATTTCTTTTAGTGGCAACAAACATTTGTAAAGTCATATACAGACATGTATGTCTATGAGCGAGTAAGAAAGAAGGAAACCCCAAGATGGCTTTATTTATCTTATTTAAGCTGTCCCTCAACAACTTGAAACAGGTTTACAATCTAAAAGACAAAGCACAACAGAAAAAAAGAGCGAAGAGAAAAATAGGCAAATTTGAGCAGCAATCATTTTATTGCAAACAAATAAAATGGAAGCTGTCCAGGGAGAGAAGTCAAATGTAGCTTGATCTCTCTGCAGAGCTGATGGAAAAATTTATTTTCCAACATTTTGCTGACTGCCAGATGCAATATGCATGGGGCATATGTTGATATATTGCACGCGTATCAGACCTCATAGAATGGCTGTCTTGATACTAGCTGCATTCCACAGAAAATGCCCTTCTGCCCTCCTTTTAACGTTTTCTCCATTTCAATCAAACAAGGCTGTTCTGAAAACCAATCAAATCACAGTCAGTATGAAATCTTGGCTTCTGGGAAGTCTTTTTCCCCCCCAGAACAAACTATTAGTCCTTGATACTAATCTCAGGAACTACAGGCAGTCTAAACAGGATTTCGGTTTCAGGAGGTAGTGTTATGAATGTCCAGCACTGACCTTTTTTGACCTTTCCCCATGACTAATACAAAGGCAATAAATCCCTCAACCTACACAGTTCTACGCAAGTATAATCTTAATGGTTTTTTGTTTTGTTTTTTTGCAATTACAGAATTCAGTTTTAATTTGTGCAGAATTTTGCTTTATTTCCTCTTCCAGGGATAGAAATTCAGGAAGAAGCTGCAGAAAGGGGTAAAACCCAACAATACTTACTTTGGTGATTTATGGTCTAACCCCCCTTCCCCCATTACTACAACCAAGGAAAGGAGGAATTCTAGATTTCTTACTTTTTGAACAGGGCACACTTGGCAAAACTATCTTTTGCCAGCCTGGCAGCTTCCAGATATGTTGGACTGCAATTCTCAGAATTCACTGCCAATGATCTCACTAGCCAAGAATTCATAGAATTGCAACTAATTACATCTGGAGGACATCAGGTACACAGCCTCCAACATCTCAGGCTAAGTCATAAAAAGTTTTCTTTAGAAACTGGCTTAGCAACGTGCTGTGTGAGCCCAACAACTAATGGACCTCAATTTAGCATCCAGACATCATCCAAAATAATGGGCAATGTTTGCTGTATTTAAAATAACCCAGGCAATTCTCATAATTTTACATCATCTCTATCTATTTAATTTGTTTAAATTAATGTAAATGACATACTTCATGTTTAACAACACCCTTTCCCCAAATGGTCTGTTAAATATAAGTTTCAAGGTAATTTGTGCACATGTTTAGTATGGTTTAGTGTGTGAATCCAGTGGTAGAAATGAGGAGATGCAATGGTCCAGAGCCATTTCCCTCAACATGGTACAACACATCCCTCCAGATGTGTTATGGTACAATTTGTGGCATGGAACCAAGTTGGGGAAGTTTGCTCTAAAGCAGGTTCTCCAAAGTGTTCAATACTTAACCCCAAAGGTTGATGGGACTATCCAAGGGGTTGATGTTATTATTGTTGTTTTTATTTATTTATTAAATCTGTATAGCTGCCCATCTCACTGGGCAGTGTACAACAATCACATAAAAGCAACAATTATATAAATGCAATAATTATAAAAATATAAAATAATCATTATTAAAAATTAAAATATATTAAAAAGTAAAATATACAAACCACAGGCATGGAGAGAGTGAATATATCAATAGTGGAGCCATCTTAAGATGTTACTGGTTCCCTGGGACCCCCAAACCTGGTGACATAACCAGGTCTTGAGGGACTTCCAGAACATTAACAGGGATGGAGCTAATTATTATTATTATTTGTACTACTATTAAAGTAGTATTTATTACATTATTTTCATATAATAAATATTTAGGGGTTGATGAACTGTCTGAAACTTCATGAAAGGGTCAATGAGCTGAAGAGTTGGGGACCTCTGCTCTAGAGTTACTCTCATACTGAGTTTGGAAATAATTAGAACTAATTTGTATAGCTAAATATAAATTATTCATTTCAATTTAATTAAGGCTAGAAGTCGCATCCTGTTCTTACACACATAGTATCACTTACGTGGTAAACATCATTCACTATTGCATGGCAGAATAGGCTTGAACTTCCTGAGTGGGTCCAGTGAAACAGGAACTTCAACACAACTACAAACATGCAATGGATTAATGCAACAGGGAGGAAAAATGTTTGTTGACATTTCCTGATCATATGAAATCAGCAATGTACACCATTTGATTGTGGTATAATCTTAAATTAAGGCCATTCATAGTTTGTACAATTCACAGCATAGGAAAAATGAAGGTTTAAAATAATAGTGCAAGAGAAACAACTACTGCTATTCCAGTCCCATGGAAAATTAAGTTGGCAGCACAAATTAAAGACATTGGCTTCTTTGTCCCTCCTCCTGTTCCAACATCTGCTTTGGCTGCCCTCAGAGGCAGACATCCTGACAGTGTCACCTAGCCAGAAACTATTGCAACTTGCTATTCAAGCAGAAGACACACCAGAAAATTCATGCAAGATCCCAAAAGCCAAGAGAATAACAGCTTCTTGGCAGTCCCAATGAAAAACTTGCTGCTTGGCACAACCCACTCTTCTTTGAATTTCCTTCCCCTAGCCCTGCAAAGACACATTCTTCTAAATATTTCCCTTACTGTATTCATGTGTAACAAAAGGCTGGGAAACAAATGGAAAACAAGCACTCCACATTAATGATAAAGAAACCACCCAGGCTTTTGCAATCTTGTTAGACTAAAAAACTCAGCATGGTCATTAATGAACCCTTCCAGACACTTGAACATGAGTTATTTACACACATATCTAGATTTAAATATAAGGGTGTGTGTATATGTGTGTGTATGTATGTGTACATGTGTGTATGTGTGTGTGTGTGTGTGTGTGTGTATGTATGTATCCAACCTATGTTGAAGCATCTAACAATGTCTACTTAGAAAATATGGCATATTTTTTTCAAGTAGTCCTGGGAAAATGGCTTATAGGAGCCATTCTCAAGAATGGATCTTTAAATCAGGACAACATCAAGCTTCCAGGCACAGAAATTTCAGTGAAGGATGAATCAGTTTTCTTGAACTTAAGCCAAAAGATCTGTGCCACCATTCTTGGTTTATGTCTCTCACACAGTCAAGCTCAACTCCTTCTGTCTCTCAGAGCAAGCAGACCAGATGAAGGTTCAAGTCCAAAGGAAAAGTATTTGGATTAAAAAAAAAAATCCTTGTGAATAAAAAGCTATACAGAAATAGGGACCAGACAACAAGAGGAATTCTGTCTAGAGAGACTACTAGACTGCTGCAATAGGGCCTGGGTATGATCCAGGAACATTCAGTAGTCAGTGTTAGAACAGTATCTGAACTAGTTCCCATCCAATTTAGATACAGTAGTGTTTGACCGCCCTGGAGCCCATTTATAATTTAGGTTTGCTTGCTTTGTCCTTTTTCTGAATTCTTGTGGCCAAACCTAGGTTATTTTCTCCACCACAATTCCAGCTGATTATGAGTTTTCTGTACTCTACCGACACAGATAATGAAATAAGATTTCTGAGGATGTTGTAAGCAAAAAAGAGCAGGTCATAATATTCCCTTTGCTTGCTATTGTTTCAAAGTGCTTCATTTTTCTAACAGGATTATACTATCCACAGAATAAAGCAATACAAAACAAATCTTCTCTGTAAAATAAGTAATGCCTTAAGGCCAATAAGACAGGAGAATATTTTCATAACTTACGTTATTTTGCAGTAGCCTTCCCCAACCTGACCTCCTGATAGACCACAATTGTCATAATTCCCAGTTGCCATTAGGAATAGCAATCCCAGCACAGCCTGATTGAGGATGTCAGGTTAAAACAGTGTTTCTCAACCTTGGGAACTTTAAGATGTGTGGACTTTATCTCCCAGAATTCCCTAGCCAGCCATGCTGTCTGGGGAATTCTGGGAGATGAAGTCCACACATCTTAAAGTTCCCAAGGTTGAGAAACACTGGGTTAAAGTAACTTAGTGACTTACTGCATTTTATATCTGGCTCTGTGTCACGACTACAGGACTGAAATCAAGCAAAGAACAAACCATCCATCTGAACTAAAAAGTGATATATAGAATAGGCATATTGGCTCCTTTTGTCCCCGGGGCAGTTAGGAATTTAAAGAACCCCAAATCTCTATGACATTTCTATTTTGCTTTGAGCTCTTTGGCAGGAATATTTACGTGGTAACCAGAGAGTGCTAAGCTCTTTCCAGTATCATGGATCCCAGGTGGTGAATTTTCAAGAGCATATCTTTGTGAAAACTGTTCTTTCTGAAGACTGCCCCCACGAATATGCCAAGTACTGTATTCCGTTCATAGTGAAGATTCATAAATTGCTCCGTTGTTGGGAAGAAAATGCATTTTCAAAAATGCATTTTCAAAAATGCAAAAATGCATCTTAATTTCTGAAGGAAGCCCTGCCAATAGAATTTGTATACCTTGCACCCAGACTTAATGACTGCTTTGAAAGATTAGCTGCCTCAAGCCAGATTGACAGCTTTCTTTGTCGAAAAGTAATGTGCCCGGTTCCCTTTCTTACCACTGAGAAGTAAATTGAGAGTCCTTGTACTTCACCATCCTCTTTTGTAAGGAATGTATAGCTTATTTCTAAATTTCCCAGTCTTTCTCCCATTTTTACAAAAGGAGAAGGGTTGGGTAAAAATTACTTCTCTTTCAAAAAGGCTCTGCAGCATACTATCCCCCCAACAAAGAGAAAGCGAGAAAAAAATTTAAATTAGTTTGAAGGGAAACTACTTGGAATATGTGATGTGCCTGTGGTGAAGTGAAATCTTGTTCTGCAATCAAGGGCTGCTGTTGTCTAAAGGCAAATCAAGACAGGCTGCCTGCTAAGCTAAGCCGGTAGCCGAAAATGATTCCAACAGAGCTGCAACTTCAGGCAGCCTGACACCCCAGACCTTCCTCTATCGTTGCGACACAAGTCTTGTCGATATGTTGCCCTATCCAGAAAGTCTCTGCGTGGGCTCAAGCGTTGTTTAGCGTAACAGTGGGACATAATCTGACGCAATAGGAGACAGATGCAGGCCACTGTACGGACATAACACAATCACATTCCTGTGCTCTGTGAGTCTCCACATCACAGAGCTAGTTTGGTCAAGTGCAGTGTTTCTCAGCCTTGGCAACTTTAAGATGTGTGGACTTCAATTCCCAGAATTCCCCAGCCAACAGCTGGCTGGGGAATTCTGGGAGTTGAAGTCCACACATCTTAAAGTTGCCAAGGCTGAGAAACACTGCACTAGTGGTGAAGGCACCAGGCTAGAAAGCAGGAGATGGTGAGTTCTCATCCCGCCTTGGGCATGAAAGCCAGCTGGGTAACATTGAGCCAGTCCATCTCTCTCAGCCCAACTCACCTCACAGGGTTGTTGCTGTGGGAAAAAGAGGAGGAGGAAAGAGTATTAGGTACGTCTGCTGCCTTGAGTTATTTATAAAAATAAGAAAGGCGGGATGAAAAAAACATCTAAATCTAATTGAAAACATCCAAATCACCCTCAGCACTTCCTTAAGAAGCCAAATGTTAGCAGGTCAGGTCACTTTCCCAGTTCTGGGCAAGCACTGTTCATGCCACGATAAGTTGCCTATGCACTTTTATAGATTGCGAGGGCTCGGAGACACAGCCCCGAACATCTGCATATCCCAGTGTGCAAAAATATGGCATTTCCCCCCACCGCTAATATAGCCAGATAAAAATGTGGGTGAGACTTGTGATATTATCAGCTGAGGAAGTCTGCAACACGCCTTGTGTTTACAAAAAGATCTTATATTTACATGGTGGGCCACAGGTTATGTTTTATTTCTCGTTTTCTGATAACGAGTAATGAACTGCATCCTGGCTCCTTCAGATATCTGAAAGGTCACAAACACTCTGTGGCACTAGGACTACAGACGCCTGCATGCATGTTTTCACTCTAGATAAATAAGGTTTGAAGCAGCTGCTGCCTGCAGACCAAATCCTGGGTCTTATATCAATCAAATGCACTCAAACTAGCCAAATTGGACAGGATAAAACACATTTTGTCCAAACAGCTTTTGTAAAATTTATTCTCCTCTGCCGTTTTGGTTGAAAGGGGATGACAAGCCAGACAGACTATTCCAAACAAGATGGAGGTCATATGTAGCTATGCGTTCCTAATAGCTGCTTGAAATAGGAGAGGTCTGTAGGTAAGCCTCCTTGTACTGGTGCAATATTACTAGTTTGTAGATACTGTACTGGAGAAACTTACTGGAAGCTTCTACTTCGGGAAATGGGTAGAAAGGAGACCATGAGTGAGTAATGGAAGAATGTCCTTGTCATTAGGTATTCCCATAACCATCATTAGATATGGTGTAGTAGTGTGCAGTGAGAACAAATGCTATATAAAAAAGGAAAACAGCTTCACTTTACAAGCATTAATTCAAGATTGAGCAATTCTAATAGGACAACTGGGCAGTGCTAAAAGTTATTCAAAGTATCAATACAGTTCCTATCTTTTTTACTGTTGAATTAACAAAAAAGGTCCTTGCCCCCAAAGAGATTGTAGTGTAAATAATTGTGTTTTATTGCAAGGACAATTTCAATTACACAGTTCATTTAAAAATTATTTCCCAATGTTCTTTTTGCAAATGGAATTTTGTGGGCAAGCCTACATAACAGCAAAAGATCACATATCCAGCAGAGAAGAAATGACGTTGAATAGATGGACCGTTTGTATCATTGTAAGGCTGATTCTTATTTTATTATAAATGTAGATATTACTTTGGCAAGGTTAATGCTGATTGTGAAAGAAGATCACTAAAGTGAAAACCTACCACTTAGTTTTGGAAAACACATTTATAGAATAGACAAAATGCATCCATGCAGAATTAAGTCGTGGCAGGCATCAGAATAATCTAGATCATACTGTACATTGCAAAAAAGAAAAAAAAAACTGGAGTTCCCCATCCTTCAAATATTTGACTAGCTCTATTTCAAACCTCTTATGATTCTAATACAGCAATCATGCTAGATGATTGTATACAGTAATGGATATCCTAAACACAACCATTCTAACCTTCCATTAAAAGTCTTTCTTCAAATCGTGTAAATGATTTTTTAAAATTTATTTTTCACATTTCTATAGCAGCCCATCTCACACAAAGTGACTCTGGGCAGCATGCAACAATTAAATAAATCAGCAAATAGATAAAATAATTCATAAAAAGATAAAAAATTATTAAAATGAAATTAATAGTTTTTTTAAAAAAAGTATTATGATTTCATAATAATAAGTTCTTATTCCTGCCAGTTCTTTAGTATAATAAAGCTGGTGTATATTTTGCCACACCACAGTAAATCTTAGAAAAAGTACACACTAAACTGGTTCAGATGTAACGGTTAATTACAAGATTAGGTATTATGAGAACAATCTTTATACTTTAATACTTGTGTCTTTCCTCCCACTGTGGTGTGAATGAAAATTAACTTCCTTAATTTATTGCCATTGGTAAACAAGCCACATTCGAAGCCATGGTTTGAATTAAATACAGATGGGACAAACAAGAGTTTTCTGAATTCCAAACTTTCAAAAAGTTGTTCGTGGAAAAAGGAAAATGAAGTTTTCTGTTGGCTTAAGTGTTCAACACGGTTTGTTCTAGTTTAGCACCAGATCTGCTTGGGTTACCAAGCTGTCCTCCCTTCCTCTCATAATATATAACATAATATAAAATTGAGTTCACATATTGCATCGAGCCATTGCTGGCTCAATTATGGTTTATTGAATGAACCTTAAGTGGCTGCATTTGCACAGCGCAATATGTCATAAATGATGGCTTACTGACCACAATAAATGGGTTCTGAAAGCAAAGCCAAACCAACTTTATGGTTAATGCAAAGTAGGAACCCAGCTGCATATATTTACAATTAAGCATCTTCATCAGTTTTCATTTGTAAGCACAGATTTTTTCTTGGACATTAGACTAAGTGAAAAAGCCTCAGGCAATTTAGAGGAATATCTAGGAAATACCTACTTAAAAGAATATTGTAGCCACTATTCAACCTCCACTCAAATGTCAGTGTTAACGTACAATGAAAAGCATAAATCAGTTCTGTCCACACTCAATATCTGCCAAGGCACTCAACGTTATTCAGAATGTGAAAAGAATAAAACAAACAAGCATTACAAAATATAGACCAAAACAACATTAGTGTAATTCTTGTATTGTACCGTAACATGGCCACTTCAATGGGAAATCTCATACAAAAAACACCTAGCATCTGACCGGCCTTTATAATTTAAGAGGCAACGTTGTGCAATCTGATTATAATTTGCACAATTCTACAAGCTTTTCAGGTGAATAACAGTGCCTGACAGTGAACAACAAAAGGTGAAAAAGATTCTTGTTTGCAAGCAAACGGGTGTTAAAGTTGGAAACTTCCACCTGAAACTGACTAAATTACACTAAATAGAATTATACGGTCTTGCATAGTTCTATATACATAGACTCTTCAACCGAACTGAGAACAGAGATGGCCAAATACAAACCAATTATAACCATTATATACAGAACCTACACCATTAGACAGAAGAGAAGAACCTGAGGAGCAGTCCTACATCCAATCACATGGGTTCAAATGGACGCTGAACCCCTCACTTCACTTGCACAGTCTGGACTGAGAACTACATTTATTTCTACGACAAGGCTGGTTTTGCTTGCGTAAATGATTCTCAATACACAAGATGATACATGGAGGAAGAACTAACAGAAAATTTAGATCCAGAAAAATCTTATATGCCGTGGTTCTTACGGCATTCTATAAGCCCAAGCCAAATTTGAGGACATCTTTGGGGAAATAAAATAGTTCAAAGCAAAATGGACATTTATTGGCATTTGAAAAGTTCAACCAAATGGGCTTCCCCTGATATCTGTTGGAAAAATTTCATTTTTTTTTTACCCCATCATTTTATATTGGCTTGAACACAATCACATCTAATGGCAAACCTAATAGATTTCTTGCATTTATTTTTTTTTGATCTGGTGCTTGTTTATAATATTCTTCTTGCTTACAGAAAGAATATTGTGTATAGGTATTTTTATCTGTTTCCTTGCTATTTTGCTCAGAAGCTAAATACCACTGTGGAACAATGAAGATTAGTTCATTGAAATCGTTTTACATTGCAGATTTTCTTTTTATTCTTGGGCAAAACAAACAAACAAACAACCCCCCCCCCCCGTAAATTGCTGAAAACTATACTTATTGCTTATTACTATGTAGGTCACAGTGTCTTAGAAAACGTAGAAATGGGTGGCTCTCCCCTGAAATGGTCTACAATTCCCCTCTTCTGTAGCTGTTGGCCATTTTGACTGGAATTTTATTTATTTATTTGTTAGATTTTTATCCCGCCTTTATTATTTTTTTATAAATAACTCAAGGCAGTGAACATACATAATATTCCTTCCTCTTCCTTTTTTCTACATGACAACAACCCTGAGAGGTGGGTTGGGCTGAGAGAGAGGGACTGGCCCAAAGTCACCCAGCCGACTTTCATGCCTAAGGTAGGACTAGAACTCACCGTCTCCTCCTTTCTGGCCTGGTACCTTAACCACTAGACCAAACTGGCTCTAATTAATTAATTAATTAATCTGGAATTAATGTGGGATTTGTGTTCAACATTACTCTGTGAGTTCCACATTCTTCAGCTTTGTCCTGGAAGGACTTTCTTGTAGTGATACTTCAGAACATTTTTTGCAATGAAAAGTACAGCATACCCCTGAATTTTTTTGTCCCAAAGAACTTGACCACTGTAACTGGGTTCTATTTAAATGGAAATGGTTGCCATTTCTGTACTTTAGAATCCACATACTTTTCAAAACAGTATCATAAGATATAGAAGATCCTTTTGAGTAGCCATCAGCTCTCCACAAGATCAGGTTGACATGCAATGCGCTACAGATGGAAACTATCTGTCTTTGTTGAATTATTTTATATAATTCATTAGATTCAATGGCTTAATAGCAGCCACTATTAACTTTCTCATTACACATTTTGCTTTTAGGTTCTGAAGAGTTATTAGAGAAAGCCTCTTAGAATCTAAGATGAGATAGACATGGACTTAAAAAAAATCCTAGGTATATCTGTAATTAATAAATATATACATAGATACAAATACCATACATAAATATGGTGAAGTCCTCATCTTGCTAACAATACAAGTTTACATTTTGGGGTGCATTTTAATCATATAGTATAAAATGCATATTTTAAAAAACCGTCAGCTCCTACTTTCCTAACCTAATTTCTCTGTTCTTCTATCATGAGCCCTTTAAAGGGTGTACCCATCTATTTAATTCAAAACCCTCTGTGACCCTTCAGAACAAGGAATTATGTACATTTAGCAAAAAAACTCTGCAGAAAATGTACACAATGAAGTTAAGCATTTCTAAAATTCTTTCAAATAGATCTTCACAAAGTGGTAGAAAATCTTTACCTGCTACTATTTGCTCATTGATTGACTGACTATGTGCCATCAAGTTGTTTTCGACTTCTAGCAAACACCTAGGTAGATTTAATATAATATAATATAATATAATATAATATAATATAATATAATATAATATAATATAATATAATAAATATAATATTTCACTCAAGTGAAATAAAGGACATTTTTCCAGCCTCTCTTTGTCAAGTGTTCATGATCTGCAGCACAATTTAGTCACTTATTTCCCCAAGGTCCTTGCCCTTCAGCTTCCCTCAAATACATACTTTACATCTCCTTTTGAAACAACTGACAAAACTATTAAAAAAAAAAAAAATAGAGGCATCAGCGCAGAACCCTCAAGTTTTTTTTAAGAAAGACAACCCCAGAAGTTTAGAGAGCAAAATAAGCTCAGATAATCTTAGTTTGATTTCTGAGGGATGTGGCAAGGGCAGGAGAAACCAAATAGCTACATTTGGGCTTCTTCACTTTTCTCAAAGCAGATGAGGAAAAATAGCAGGCCCAACTTGCATGACATAAAGAAAATAAAAGTTACTAACTTTTCTACAGGCTCAAATTTGGCTTTTACTACTAGAGTGTCCTGCATTCCCGCATCTTTTCAAAATACACATGCCCCAAGAATTAAAATTAGGGTAGAATAAAACTTTTAGGGTAATTCCTGCTATTAAAGCAACACTTATTACTTCCTTCTCCTATCAGCAGGCGCTGAATGCGTTACACGCAAGCTATGGCAACAAGAAGGCCCCAAACCTGGCATGCTTTCACACAATATTTATTATGCCAGAGCCCACATCACCTAGCTCAGAAACTCAGCGGTAAACGGGAGCAACATTAAAACTACCCAGTAAGACTCCGGCCTTAATCTTTCTTGATTGATTTGAGTTTTTGTGCCACCCAATAACGTAAGGGTCTCTGGGGGCGTTAAAATAATTCAGAACACATTAACAAAAGCCTCAGTCAATGTAAAAACTACATAAAAGACTGCATTAAAATGTGTATTAGAAAATAACAGAACCATACAACAGACAAGATAAAAAGAATTGACAGTCGCAATGAACACAGCATGAAGTAACCCTAAGAAAGCAGAACCAAAACAGTGAATTTCGAAAGTACCATTTTAAATGCTTGGAAAAATACAATGTTTTCACCTGGAACCAAAAAAGGGCCAAAATGCCAGTAGCATAATGTAGAAACCTGGCAAAGCTTCTATTTACACCATGCTACAAATCCGATACCTATTATATTTCAAAGCTGAATATTACCCCAAAGCGCTTGTTCACTGTTACATCTAAAGGCTGTAAAACTGAACTGAAGTGAACAAATCAAAACATTTTGAGGTTTCATGCAGCTTTTTCAAGTTGCCAGGAATTTATAACTAGGTATCAAGGAGCCCAATGCACAGGGAATAGCTTAATTAAAAATGTTGCTATTTAAACAATCAACGGTGCACCGATGTAAACAACTAAAAGAATTGTAAAGCTGTTAATTTTAAACTGTACTCTTGGTCCCTTGATAGTTCAGTTCTGTCTAACGCGTGTGTGTGTGTGTGTGTGTGTGTAGTGTGCACATCATATACTAACCACATTTCAAGGCTGCAAAGATCACTGAATTTTTGAAATCCTAATTTATCTGCAAGCTTACAAAGGGGCACTATTTATAAGCAGTGATGCAGCAGTTTACAGATTTGTTACCCCCCAAAAAAATCCAATTGTATTTCGATGATGCAACATTAAATTAAGTAACATTTGAGTCAGTAGCAAATATAAAAACACTCCTCTGGATGTAGTCATAGGTTAGCGAAGAAAGATGCTCTAGGACTATTCTGGAGGCGTACAGCTCTTTCTACCAGCACAGAGTTGTGTTGCAGAATTACATAATGCACCCTGGATTTGTTTACTTATTTAGTGCCACAATCAGCAAAGCGAACATTTAAGTTGCCAAGATATTGGCGTTTCTACTTACTGATGCGTTGGCTGCCACTGGAGCAGATGTGTTAGAATTTTCTTGCCCACAAAGTTGATTTTTCTCATTCGTCCCATGGGTTACAAGAATTCTGAAATGCTGCTGCCGTGAGTTTTGATCTGGACAAATTTTAAATGTGCATCCTTGCCCTGGGGAAACCCGCTCAACTGAATTGCTTCTGGACATTTCGGGGCCATGCTGGTCATTTCCACACCGTGCCGAATTCATGCCATCGTCTTCCGTGGGGGTAATTCGCTCTGCCTGCGGCTGAACTGGATACGAGGTGCTCCTTTCCAGCCGTATCCGTGGGTACCTGACCAGTCTGTCGCCTTTTGTTCCGGTAAAACCAAAATTATAATCTGCTCCTGCACTATTTGACTGAGACTGCTGCAACTGAAAAATAAATAATTTTTTCCCAGAACTGACTGACCCATCTGGCAGGTGTTGCAGAGACCAGCGTCTAGGTTCTGAGGAAGAAGCATTATTTTGGGTCTCTGGACCAAACGGCATCAGCGTAACATGAGGCATATCCACACTTGAAGCCCGATGCTGAATCCTTACCCCACTAATGTTTAAATCCAGCGCAGGTTTGTTTGTGTCCTCATCTTGACCACTGGCCGCACCCTTGTTATTCCAGTTGTTAGAAGGTATTGTACAAACTATTGTGTGGTTAGAAGGTCTTCCATTGACCTCATGTCCCATGTTCTCAAGTTCCCTAGGTGGAGAATTCTCCGGAGTTACCTGTGAACTACTTGGAGAGGAATGGCTTCCATCAAGAGATGTACACCGCTCCCCTAAATCAGAAAAGTTACATGACTCCTCTGGAGGAGACCCACATTCATCAGCATGTCCATTTATAGCGTTGCGCTGAAGGGAGATCTGCATGGATGAGCTCCTCATGGGACGCGCATCAATGCTGTTGAGAAGCTGTGGAATAAACATGGATGTGCTTCTTTTCAAGGAGCCACCTTCTCGCAAACGGCCGCTGCCATCTTCACAATCAATTCTGCGCCTGGAGAAAGGGTGAGGCCCGTTCCTTCTTGGCAAAGTGTGGAATGCCATGAAAAAGTCGTCATTATCCTCCCTCTCATGGTCTAGAATCTCCGATTCAGGAGCTGTATTGCTTCGTCCTGAGCCAAAATGAAACCGCAACCGATGGGCCATGGTCTCGGGAGAAGGCAGAGGAGAGGGAAGGCAACGAGCCCAGGCACTGCCAGCCGTTAAGAACTGAAGACATAAACTCCAAGAAAAAGTGTCCCATCTGCCAAAGTGTTAGCACTGCTGCACTGATAGCGACAGATAGCAGAAATAGCCCAAGTGGCAAGCGACATTCCATGCGTGGTTGGGTAAGACCAATCGGTGCTCCTCCACACTGTGACACAGGGTAGGAGGGCTGGCATCACATGACCTGTTTTCCCCTCTCCAATACAAGCGACTATTTTTTTCCCCCTCTCTTTAATACCAGCAAGAGCCTGAAACAGCACCTTCCCAGCTGCTCCTTTTCCATCAGAAAGGATCGGTCCCAGCGGGAGATCTCTCACAGCTGACTAAGGCAGCAAACACACTCAGCTCTGCTATAAATCTACACCGCATCATACTCACAGAACACTTTTGTATTATGCCAAAAAACAAAGAAAAGGAGTGGAGTGGGGAAAAACTGCACACACACACACATGCACGCACGCAGAGGAGACTCCCCCTCCACCCTGGTCAAATTGCCCTTGATATGCTATCAACAGTCTCATGCTGACCAGATATTGCCAGCCTGGAAAGGCTGGAGGAAGGCGTGCGCGTGCACACACACACACACACACACACAGATTGTGTTTATTTAAGCCTCCTAATGTCTTTTGACTATTACAAGGAAATATTGCAGGCAAAAGGGTAGGAACGCGCCTTTTCTCCCCTTCTAGTGAAAAGTGATTTAAGTAGTCCTCTCTCTGCTGTAGCAACCAGACAAGATATCAGGTTGCCACTGCAAACAAGCTGTAATAACCTGCTTCCACCGCATTCAAACTTTTCCAGGAGAGAAAAGGAAAGAGACTCTTACATGCACAATTCAAGAAGCAACCATCCATCTTCCTTTTCCAGATTTTAGAAGGCAGAGCAGGCAATAAAAGCTGGAGCAGGGGTGGGCATGAAGAGCTGTACAGATTTTGACTTACACCCCATACTAAAGGTGGCCGCCTTCCAGTGAGAAAGTGAGCAATATTAGAAAGGTTGAACTGCCAGCGAGAAAGAGAGCTCTGCTTTATTAGGAGCCAAGAAGCGTCAGAAGAACAGACAGATGGACGGGAACCCAAAATTAAACAATGCCTGAACTCGGTTCTGCTGTGTGAGTGGTAGTTTAGAAAGGGGTGGGCAGATACAGCCAACCTACAGCCTCAAAATGTGCGGGCAGCGTGAATCAAAAACTGGGTCAATGAAACCAAACTGTTTATTACGGAGACAAAATAAAACCACCACTTGCTTTATAAATGAGAACTTCCTAGCAGAAGCTATAGGAAAAAAAAAGAAAAGAAAATCAAGGGAGTGTCAACCCAGAATGATTCCTGGATATGTAAGACTTAGTTTTCTAATGATTTATTTCACATGGAGAAAGAAAACAGTTCCCAGAGGGGAAAAAAGCTTTCAATAATTAAAATGCCAAAGGTCAGCGTAATCCTCTGTTTTGTTAAACAGGCAAGAAAAAAGCAGGGATAATAATAATGATCATCATCTTCTGCTGCTGCTCTGGATGAAGTCTGAAACATCTTTAGCATATTTAACACAATTTGGGGGCATATTTCAATCTTATTTGATTAATCAACATACCATAACACTGAAACTACCTTTGTAACCTTTCTCCAAAGGCTTCAGTGTTTATTTTAACCATTTTAAGCACTTACAAATATATGTTTGGAACTCCAGAGAGAAATTATTTTGGTAACAAGTGATTTGTAATGAATACAAGCTAGTAAAGAACAGTTTAAATATTCATTGACTTCTGTTTCTACTCCAAAGGTTGTCTTTTTCTTTGAAATGCATCTATAGGCTCCATTACTTACAACATGCATTTTTAACATATATATTTGATTTAACCTGTTTTATAACCCTACTTTCTACCAGTATAGGTATCTGCAATAACTTACCACCACCTACACTGTCCATTATAATAAAATCAGAGCAAAGTTCCCTGGGGAGAGGAGAGGAGAGGAGAGGAGAGGAGAGGAGAGGAGAGGAGAGGAGAGGAGAGGAAGTAGATACATTAAAATATAAAAATGAATGGGTACTCAACATTCATTAGATCATAAATAAAAAGAGCATTACGTGAATTTTTAAGACAGGCTTGGTTCAAATTTTTAGTTGAAATGTCAGCAACATAGAGATGATGTTGGCAAGTATGTTGGGCTAAAGAAGTTTGGGAGCTACCATAGCAAAGCCTCTTCATTTGTCAGCCACTTATTGGAAGAGGGACAAAGCAGAAGTTGTTAACCTGAGTGGAGGATTCATATGGAAGCTTCAAAGTCACACCACGCTGTTCTTCAGTGATTACAGAAATGCTGGGAGACAGCTCAGGTTAGCTGATCCTGTGTTAAACTGGTCTCTCATCTAACACTTTTGAATATCCCCTTCCCCGATCCAAGCCTAGAAATCTTACTGCCTAAATTGAATTAGCTTCTTTTCTACATTTTTACTACATTTGACATCTGTCTCCCAGTAGGTCCAAGGTTCTGAAGCTACTTCTGAAGGCCTTAATAACTATTTACTATCTTTGTGTCAATCTGCATGGGAACTGTATTTATTAGCCTCTTATTACTAATGCATACTACATCTCTCCACATCCCACTTTTAAGAAATGTTTTCCCTAGTGGGGAGAGGGAGAGAAAGAACATTTAAATGTATGGCACAACGTTCTCATGTATAAAATCAATAAATATAGGAAAAAACACTCACCAATCTATTTTCATCAAACACTTCAAACAGCAGTCTATGATTAGATGGATTTACCTATAAGAGAACAAACACAGAATTCTATAAATCTAATCTCATTTGGCTCTTCAGCTTTTCTTTCACCCATGATGCTTGTTTTAAAAATGGAGTTTCATTTTCTCCAAGAGTTCCAAATTGGGTCTATATATGTACACACTGAAGACCCTCCCCCCTTAGGTCATATTCTTTACTAACCCCACCCGGATCAGGTGGCAATATTTAGCTGACTTTGGTCAACCCCAGAAAGCTCAACAGGGTTAAATTGGATTGGGATGGGATGGGAGAAACTAGGACACCCTAAGGCTGTAAGCCAGTGTTGTCCAAACTTAGCCACTTGGCTGGCTGGGGAATTCTGGGAGTTGAAGTCCACTCATCTTAAAGTGGCCAAGTTTGGACAACACTGCTGTAAGCAGATTGAGAAGGTGAAAAAATTCTCAAAAGATGGCAATGGCCAAACACTTCTTGGTCCCCCCTCCTGCAATCAAGAGGGAAGGATAGACAAGGAGGCAAATGGGATCTCCAGACTGAAACCTGGCAAGACAAAAGCAGGATTGGAAAAATGAACAGTGTGAAACAGAGGTTGCATATCTACTCAAAAAACCTTTATGCAGCTGCACAGGTTGTCCAGCTTTTCAATTTGAAAATTACTTCTCTCTAGGAATTCATCAACATTTCTCAGTCTATTAATTCAGAGTAAAGCACTTATTGTCCATAATATTTTACTCCAGTGAATAAACCTCACACGAAGATGATTGTCTGATCTCCATGAAAATAAAGGAGCCATTGAGGAATTCCATGCTCTCTTGTGTGTGCATGATGAATGTCACGGAAACTAGCAATGACCAGTTCTTTCTCCCAGCCATGGTCAGGGGAGGGGAAAAAAGAAGACACTTGGACAATACTGGTTGACAAACTAAGCCTAAACATTGAAATCAAATGAATGAATGCACCCTGGCTTTAAAAAACTGGAAAATAAAGCAACACTATTCACAATGTGCCAAGAGATATATAACCAAAGACGTCTGTAACAGTAATCTAAATTCAAAAAGGCAGAAAACTCCAAGCCAAATCATCAAATGCTGATCTCTCAAGTTCTACAGTCTAGTTGAGTATTAACTATTCTCAGGATCTTCAATATGCTGGACCATTCTCCAGCACCAGACAGATTGCCTGCCCACTCAATTTATTTAACATAAACAACTACATAGGATGTAGGAATATAACAGCATAACCAGTGCCCTGCTGGATCAGACCCCTGCCCCATCTAGCCCAGCACTGGCCTCCTTTCTAGGCTAAAAAGCCCCAGATGTCGTAACTTTCCTGATAGGGAAGCTGATCCAGCCCTTGATCATCTTATTTGCCTTCTAGTTCCAGTATATCCTTCTGAGGTGACCAGAAGTGCACACAATATTCCAGGTGAGGTTGCACCATTGATTTATATAATATTTATATAAAATAATATTTATGTATTTATTATATAATATTGGCATCTCTATTTTTGATACTGTTTCTTATTATCCCTAACATGCCATTGTCCTTTTTTATAGTGGACACACACTGTGTTGTCACCTTCACTGAACTGTTTACCATTACTCCAAGATCTCTTTCCTCATCAGTTACTGTTAGTTCTAATCCCATCAGCAAACTTGGCTATTCCACTAGTCACACCTGGTTCCAGATCATTTATAAATATACTAAAAAGCACCATCCTAGGACAGAACCTGGGGGACCCCATTAGTTACATCCCTCCATTGTGAGAAATGTCCATTGATTCCTATCCTTGGTTTTTTCTTCTTTAGCCAGTTGCTTATCTACAAGAGGACTGCCCTGTTATTTCATGGCTGTTAAGCTTACTGAGAAGTCTTTGATGAAGGGACTTAATCAAAGGCTTTTGGAAAATCTAAGTGGATGATGTCTGCTGACTCACCTTATCCACCCTCAAAAAATTCTTGTAGATTAGTTAGACAGGACCTTCCCTTAGCAAAGTCCTGTTGGATATCCTTGAACAAGGCCTGTGTCTCTAAATGTTTGATATTTTATCTTTAATAGCAGTTTCCACTATATTCCCCAGAACAGATGTTAAGCTGACAGGCCTACAATTTGCCTGATCTCCCCATGAATCCTTCTTAAAAATAAGAGTTACGTTGGCCACCTTCTAGTTCTCAGCTAGAGAGGGTGAGTATATACACAGACTGATATTTTAGTTAGGAGGTCTACAATTTCAGCTTTAAGTTCCTGAATAACCCCTGCAGGGAAGACATCAGGGTCTGGTGGCTGTTCAGTTTGTCAATAAGGCCTAGCACATCTTCTCTTGTCACCACTATATGGCTCAGTTCATCTGATTCCCTTCTTGAGAGCAGGAACTCAGGCTTGGGGATCTGCCCCAATTTTTCTCCTGTGCAGATGCAGGCAAAAATTTGTTCAGCTTCTCTGTAATTTCCTTTTTTAGCACACCTTTGACTCCTTCTTCATCCAAGGGACCAATGGCCTCCCTGGCTGGCTTCCTGGTTCTCACATATGTGAAGAATCTTCACAGTTTTGGCAATATGCTCCTCAAATTTTCTTTTTGCCTCCCTCACTGTCTCTTTGCATTTCTTTTGCCAGAGTTTATGCAGACGCTCATCAGCTCCTGTTGGCTTTCTTCCTGCCCTCCGTTTAAAAGCTGCTACCTTTTTAATTTTAAGCACCAGCAGTTTGGTTCCCATTTGGTTCAAATGGAGCCCATCTCTACTGTACAGGTTGTCTTTTCTCAAAACATTCTCCAATGCCTAATAAACTGGAAGCCCTCCTCTCAGCACCAACATCTCGTCCACACATTTCAACTCTGCCTGTCCTGCATATGGAACAGACAGCATTTCAGAGAAAGTGCTCTGGAGGTCCTGGCTTTCAGCTTCATGCTGAGCAACTGGAATTTGGCTTATCACCCTGTGAGTGGGACTCTGCTATCATGTCCTCGAGAGCCCCATCTACCTCCCTCTCTGCCTCATTTACCAGTTCCAGTAGAACTACCTTGACTTCAAGGCACTGAACTTGTTCCCTGAGTGCTAGGAGCTCCTTGCACCAAACACACACCCACAATCTCTGTCCAGTGGTCATATAATGGCACTTAGTATGTCCCGCACCCCTGCTGGAGACCTACCTTCATATCTATTTTAAAAGATATATATTTTATTTAAATTTAATCTATGTTTAGCCTGATTCCTAAATTTTTGGAAGATCAATTATGTTTCTTTTTTTTAAGTTTGAATTTTAGCCCCTCCACATCTCAAGAGCTCTCTGATTCCACCCCTGGTTGCTAAGGGACAGGAGGTCCAGAAGCTAGCCCAAAACAGAAAAACATTCAGAAATACACTCAGAAACTTCACTTAACACATGGATAAATCTCTCCCCAAATCTCACACTTAACTCCTTCTCGCCATGTCTCCTTTTTATGACCAGTTTCTACCCAAGCTTCCAAGTTTAGGATTCTCTGCTTCTTCTCGTCTTTGAGCGGTTCCAAGCAGCAGCAAGTTCTCAGACTTAATTGCAAAACTAAGTGCCACCATATGGGCTCACAGGCACCCTTATAAAAATGTAAATAGTAGATAGGTGCAGATGAATGCTGCTATCATCATCATCTATCCATCCAACAAATATCAGTCTTTACACTTGAATATTATCTTCTAGTAAATGGGTAGTATGATTGGGTATGCTCAATTTGGTGAACAGGCAAGCCCTACAGATAGTAATCATTTTGTTAGAATGCCATAAGATTCTCACATTTCAGATGTGCTCATGGCATCTGATACATTTCATCATTCCTCAATTCTATGTTCCAAGTTTCTGCTGTTTGGCAAAAAAGCAGCACCTCTGCAAGCAATGGATTACAGGTTTGATTCCTAGCATATTTCAACAGGAATAGAAATAATAGCACTTCTCTGAAAAGGGCCAGTCAGAAGTCTTATTTAACCAAATACTTTTCAAGATGTCCACCTAGCCCAGTACTCTAACTAGCAGTGAGTCTCCAGAGTCTCAACCAGTTTTTTCCTATGATTGTTGTAACTGGAGATGCCAGGGATTGAATCTAGGACCTCCCATATGCAAAGCAGAAGCTCTGTTCATGGCTATACAGGTAGTCCTCATTTAGCAACCACAATTGGAACTGGCAACTTGGTTATTAAGTGAAACCATGACTGTGCTTATGATCTTATTTCAGCTTTGCTTTACAGACATGAGAAGGTCATAAATGTGAGGATGGTTGTAAAGTTACTTTTTCATCACTGTCATCACTGTGGTCGCTAAACAAGGCAGTCGCTAAACGAGGACTACCTGTAATTCCTCTCATTGTGATAGTCCTAAACCCTCTGAGGTTACAGGAAGTTTCCCACACTGAAAACTAACTATAAATTGCCACAACTTTCTTTTGTTTTGTTTTTTTAAATTCAGGCTAAAACTGAATTAGCTTCAGGGTTCTTTTGAATATTTTATAGTTAGTGAAATGCCACGCTGTAATTTACATAGTTTGGAATCTATTTTACTGAAGAGATGTGACTGTACTTAACAGCTGTCAGTTACCTTTCTTTCTCATGACTTGCTTTCCAAGGGTGAAGGAGTCCTTCAAAACTAATAATATTTGACCCACGGATCCACAGTTCCTGGCTTAGCTGAATTTTTTCCTTTGTAGCCTTACCATTTTATGAATTTCATCAAAATATTTTCAGGCAAACACTGAAAGTCGGATAAACATTTTGACTTAACCAATTGTATTAAATGGTGAATAGGTGAGCAAGTTCCACTATGCCCTAATAGGACTTATTCCCACATAAAAATGTGTAAGAATGCCCTCTCAAAACTGAATCCTATGCATGCTTCCTTGGAAACAAGCCCCATTGTGATTAACCAGGTTTACTTGCAGTCCAGGAGTTTGGCACTGCAAGCTTTATTAACATAAAATGCAAACTAACCAGCTCTGGTAGAAAGATTCCTAGGTATTAAAAGTTTGTTATGACTGGAATGGAAAAAGCTGGGACTTGACATTCGGTGCCAAAACAATTCCTAGGGATTGTGCATTACTAATCAAAACAAATTTGATCCACCCTCAACTCTGTCTCTCCCCCCACCCCTCCCAGCCATTGCCTTGTATCAGAGGACTCAGTGTAACTACAAAATACCTGCAGAAATCAAACTTTAATTCCCGCTGTTTAAACATGCTATAGAAAAACTGACTGAAAGCCATTGACAATGGTACTAATTGAGGCAGTGCCAAAATATTGTTTCTAAAACACTGAGCAAAAAGCAAGCCAACTGCACAGACACTGTCTGAAGAACACAGTAGCAGTTCAACAGCCTACAATGCCCAGTCTGTTGGCAGACAGCTGCTCCCAAAGATTAAATTTAAATGGCTGGAATTTTACCTTGCCCCCTTCCTGCTTGTGTTTTTTCTTTCACCCTCTCTTTTTAAAGAAAGCATTCAGGGAAAAGTGAAACAATACACTTCTTGGTATTAGAGAACTTCAGTTGATTAAGCTTGCAATGATGCAATTTCTAGCTAACCAAGTTAGCTTTGCTTCTGTAGCATAAACCAACTCCAAGCAAGTGAGGAAGATGCTTGTTAGAGAAAAAGAGTTGGGATGTGTGTGTGTGTGTGTAAGGAAGTCTCTCTTATGGAGGGCTAAGTGTGTAATTTTGGGGATACAGAATAAGTAACACAAAGAGCAGGAACTGTCAATCATGGAACTGTGAGAATATGGAAACTTGATTGGGGATTGTATTACACTATACTAAGGATGTGGAGGCCCAATCTGGATCATGTATGCTGAAAGCCATAATGTTTTGTGGCACATTTGGACATGACCTAGTCGCACTGAACCTCGTTATAGCCCAATAATCCGGTTTTTCTCTCTTAATCTATGTTTTGTAGCTCAGTAGATTAGGAAATCAAGCACGCTCCTCCAGCAGCTGCAGGTTACATAGGTACCATAATGTAAATTAGAGGGCACCAGCGTGGATAAGGTTTATAGCTTACCAGTGCACCAAGCCTTTAACGTCTTCTATCTCCCACTGGTTTGTTAAGTGAAATGAGGACACAAAAGGCATTCTAATAAAAAGGAGGCCCGCTTGGTGGCAGTCATCGCAGGCTACATACGTCTCAGATTCTATCCCAAATATTTCCCTCCAGAGCAAGGGGGAAAAAAGCTAAAACCTGGAAAAAAGCACCCATCCTTGGAGAGAAAGTGCAGATAATGCTAGAATGGCATTTTTCCTATGCTATTACCCCCTCTTATGAAGTTCCCTCATTTTAATATGTATCTTGCAGGACACTATACCCTGCTTTCTTTGATATACCTTTGTTCTTTAAGGAGGAAGGATGCACTACCCCAACTACAGAGAGAAGGGCAGGAGGGTGCAGAAATGGAGGTTAAGCTGTCTCCTACTCAGCGTGTTCACTTCTAGTCAAGGAAGCTAAGAATTGGTGGTAGCGATTGGGAGTGGAAATTCCTGTTCTTATTTGAAACTAACAGGGATCAGCAAGGGGAGTCTCGGTGAGCCAATACCTTGAAAGTTTGTGATTGCTTGTTGGCTTGTCACACTTAGTCCAACCCTCATGAGATATCTAGTTTGTCAGCCAGCACGCCATTGCCCAGTGGTAATTTCGCCTCTCTCTGCCACCGATAAAAGCTAGCAGCTCCTCTACAAACCTTAATACCCCAGTGATTACAGCTAGAGCTTTCTATAACTACCACTACAATTATCATCAACATTTGAGGGACATGTGCTGCAAGCCGTGTTGCCAAAACTCTTGCGCCTTTGTAAGATACAACTCTTCAAAGTGATCCTGCCCATCACCCAAGAGTAGGTATTCCTTCCGAACAACCTCTAAAAATGTCCTTAGCTTTGCTTGCATAAGGTCTTGAGAGGTCAGGCTATGATTAAACCAGAAAGTGGCTCAAAGGGGAAACACAACAAATCTGGGAGATCTCGTTAAGATCTGGGTCTTTTCCCATGCGCACATACAATTTCAGTCTCCTCTCTGTAAAAAAAGGAACACTAATCTAGCAGTTTTCAACTTCTTAAAGTCTAAAATAAATAAATTATTTATCTAAATTATCTAAAATATTTAAAACTTAAATATCAGCCTATACATTAGGACCTGGTTGCCTTTTTTCTAGTCCGCTGTTTTCCCCACCTATATCTGTTTATCTTTTCTTCATCCCTTTGATCTGATTAAATAAAAAATCCAAGACAGACAACTAAGAAAATGAGGATGCTGAAGCATTCTGGCTACCACCCAGAGTGGTTTCTGAGACTATATAAACAGACTACAAAACATTTTTGCAAATGACTGGTATTATTATTATTAATATTAGTATTATTGAATGACATTCAACATAGAGTAAAAAATTTTAAAACCAAAACTTACTCTAAAATAAAATTCCTCATTCCATTTTGGATTTAGAGTCTGTAAGAAAAAAAAGGGTGGAAATTTTAGTAAAACAAAACTTTAGAAAATGGTGCAAATCTATAGTACAGTTTGTGGTAATTATAACAGAACGGGGGGAGAGAGGGAGGAGGGAAGAAAAATCATAGGCACAGCTTTCATCAGCAATAAAGACATTGTCATCAAAAGGCTTCACATTCATTTGCTGAGCAAACTTCTTGTGGGAGGCCATGTGAAGTAGGATAAACCAGAAATAGATGCCACTATTATTAGGAACTACACAGTGGGAGCTGATCCTTGATGACCTGGGCAGAGATGTCTTAATGAAGACAGTTAAATGTTTCATTATTAAAATTCTTCAGTGTGTCATTGGGAAAGTTACTGGAGAATACGATGAAGAATATGCCAGTAGAAAGGTGATTCAGATCCCCCAAAGCCAAGTTATTTACACAAACATAATTTATACCCCCCACCCTGAAAAGAAAGGAATACCAAAAGCAACATTTCAAAATATGGTCCAATCAACTTATTTATTTCTACATTTTCCAAATGTATGTTCTATAAGGTAAACCTTTACCTTATAAGCTTGAAAAACAGTTAAAAAAAAAAGAATGAAAAAGATCTCAATTTATATTTTTCCCCAAGCAGCAAGAGCATCACAAGGAAGAGAATAAAAAGAAATTGGGCAGCTGATCATCCTTTTGAAATAACAATCTTTTATCTACTTTTTTAAAGGCCATGAACAAACCAACCTGATAAACTAGGTTTGTAATAAGCCTGAGAAAGAAGATACCAATATTAACAAAGCCCGAATTCTTATAATTGCTGGCTTTCTTTCTGAAGTTCAGGAGATCTGGAGCAAAACATCTGTTCATATATTCAGTTAAATATGTATAAGTTAGGATATCAGGTAATCTTTACCTGATCTTGAACCTAGACCATTAATAACTGCAGTGACTAAAAGGTGTACTTGGTTTTGGCCTAAAATTCAGTGACGCTGAATTCAGAATTGATGTAACATGTTCTCTTTGGCTGAGACTGAAATTCAATGTTCTGAATCAGTGGTAGTTTTCTCACATTATGCCAATGGAATCTTATTAGCAAGCACTTGCTACATGGCTTTGCTAACGCTGCCAGATTTAGACTGCTGAAAAAGTTCAAACCACGACCAGATGGCAGCAGAGATACATAAAACTCTTTTCTGCCACCTACTGCCCCTCTGGATTTCTGATAATCCTACATTTTGCAGCCTAGATTTTGTGATCAGTTCAGCAAATCATCATCAAAGTCTAGCAAACCAGCTGTAATAGTAATAGACCTTTTCAAAGGTGACTCCAGCTCTCTGGATTTCTTGGGTATAAATCTTTCCTATTTAAATATAAGGAAGAAATCCCAACATTTAGCAATTTTAGTGACTTTGATAGCTAATATGTTGCGTTAAATTCAGAATCCGGCTGAGATCCCCATTCAGATCATGGACATCCATGGGATGGTGATATTATGTGGTATGATGTCATCACATAAATTAGGTAATCTGTGTCAGTCCACAACTACTCCAAATTATATAATTCACCTCATTTATGAATTTTTGTCATGTCATATGTGATGTCACATGGCTTGAATCAGACACCTATGATTCAGATACAAAGATTTAAACAACTCATTTCATTAAAATAGAGGACATTTATCAAGAATGCTCTTTTTGAAAGAAGTGTGAAAAATACATATTTTCAAATGCATGCCTGTTACTTCTACTTACTTTTTTAATAGTTTTTGTTTGCACCAGGGCAAGTTCTCGGTTTTCATCTGCTACATACAATGAAAGTTTCACATACGGATCACTGCAACAGAAAAACTTGCCGTTAACATTACATCATTTAATTTCCTAAAACAACCTGTTGTCAAACAATTGTCTTTATATATTTATGAAATGTGTATGCCAGCAAACCAGTCCAACTCCCCGAGGCTTGCAACAAAATAAAATACAACAAAACATCCACCATAATGAAAATAAAAACAAGCATGATAAAACTTCCATGAATCTCACACAGATACATATGTAAGATTTAAAAAATTCTCCATGACTCTGCTTAATATCAGGGCCCAGAACAAGTCAAAAAGTCAAAACCAACAGTAACAGTAAAAGCAAAAAACATCCTGAAGACCAAATGATGAAGGTGAAGGATCACATCCCAAACAGCCTCTGGAAGAGCTCAGCTTAAGGGGACCACTCTAACATCTAGATCAGTGTTCCTCAACCTCAGCAACTTTAAGATGGGTGGAGTTCAACTCCCAGAATTCCCCAGCCAGCCATGATCTAGAGGGAGCCTGTTCAAAGACCACGTGCCATAGCTGAAAATGTTTTCTAGCCTCAGCCACCCCTCATCTCACAAAAATCTGATCCATTTTTATGGGCTTCTTCTGCTAATCGAATACCAGTCCAGCTAATTAATGTTACTACAACATTCATAAACAAGCTGTTATTGAAATATATCTGTGTCCCCTGTACAGACCAACCTTCTCCCACTCACTATTCCACAGATGTGTTGGACTTCAAATCGCATAAGGACTGGGAATTATGGAAGTTGAAGTTCAGCACATCAGGATGGTGCCAGATTGGGGAAGAGGGCTATAGCTAAGTGGACATTAGTAAATGATGAATGCATTTCCATTATTACTTTAGTTGTTGTAGTAATAATAGTAGTCATACCTAAAGAAAACCATTGCTTTTCTTCCCCAAAAGAAGCTTCTGACTGTTTCATGATTATTTAAAGTGATAACTCCCTTATTTTAAATTGGCAACCCTAAATGGACATATATTATGCCTTATGGAAACTTCTCCCTCAAATGTGAGGTTAGTTCCATCCCTTTTGACATTCTGCAAGTCCCTCAAGACCTGGCTATGCATCAGGCCTGGGGGTCCCAGGGGACCAGGGAGATCTTGCAATGGCTCCCTTTCTGCAGCTAACATCATTCTCTCTTGCTTGTGTGTTTTTTAATAGTTTTTACAGTTTTTCATAATGACTGTTTTATATATTTATTGGTTTTCTTTTTAATTGACTGTTGTATGCCACCCAGACTCACACTCTTATGAGATGGGTGGCCATACAAATATGATAAATAAATAAATAAAATAAATTGTGGCTCATTAAATGCAATACGTCTTACATCTGAGCAGCTATACAGAGATTGTGCTGTTAGACACTTGAATGCTTTGGATATGACAAACCAGCATTACTCATTGCACAAAATAAACACATTATCAACAGCAGAAATTCTGCCAAGCATTTTCATTTTCCCCTGGAACAGGCAAATCATTGTCTCTTGGCCTCAAAGGATAAAACTTAAGAATGGATACAAAGGAAATGGTCAGCTACCTTCTAGGGATGACAGTTAATTGGATAGATAGAGGGATGGAAGGAAGAGGGAGTGTTGAGGGCAGAGGGAACGGCCTTGAGGGACAGGAGGAAGAGCCGCTACCAAGACAACAGTCAGATAAAAGACACCTGAGTCCAGGACAGGAATGTAATCTGCATATATGTCTCAGACAAGACCTCGGGGGGTGGGGGTGGGAGTGCATTCAGACTTATAAGATTCTGTTACTACAGCTTTACAATAAAAGTAGTACTAACCTACATGACACTGGATTCCTAGTCTGGTCTACCCTGAAAGGCTAACAGGGATGGAGGAGGGAGGAAGGGAAGAAAGTGGGTGACCATCCTAGAACAGCTTGTCCCAAAGTTGCTATTTTCCAAACCATTGAAGAGGGAAATCACCACAAGGCTCTCAACCTCTAAATGTACAGTGGTACCTCTAGTTACGAACTTAATCCGTTCCGTGACTCTGGTTGCAACTTGAGTTGGTCTCAACTCGAGGTAAAGTTTCCCATAAGGTTCAATGTAAATACGGTTAATCCGTTCCGCCCTCCGAATTTGGTTGCACCACGAGGCAAATTTCCCCATAAGGTTCAATGTAAATACGGCTAATCCGCCCTCTGAATTTGGTTGCACCCTGAGGTAAATTTCCCCCATAAATGTAAATATGGCTAAACAGTTCTGAAACATATGCATTTTATTTTTAAACCTCAAAAGCCTTCCAAATGCCACAAAAACCTTCCAAACGCCACAAAACACACCACAAGCCTCACCGAACGTCTCCTTGCTACCACGATCTCACCCACGGGAAGCCGCGACCGCGTGGCAGCAGGGGAAATGGCCGCGGATCCGGTTCGTAAATAGAGGTGAAGTTCGGAAGTAGAGGTAAATTTTTGGGGCCGGAGCTGGTCGTATCTTGAAAAATTCGTAAGGAGGGGTGTTCGTAACTAGAGGTACCACTGTATTTGGGAGGAAACGTTGTTCTGAATAAACCTTAGAAGTTCAAAGCAATGCCAAAGAAATTCCTGTGTCAGATCTGGTATATAGTAAAAAAACGTAGCCCCAGCTTGAGAGACAGATACAAGCTGAAATAAGCAAAATTCACAAATGATCCAAACTTTTGAAAGAATCCAAATTCACAAATGAAAAAAAAATAGATTATTTAACGATGATGAAAATACCTGCATAGATCTAAGATGCTTTTGTATAATGCACTCTTATTATCCATATAATAAGAGTGCATTATACAAAACTGTATGTCTACAACTAATACTAAGGTCAAAGGTCTTACATAAGTGCCTTACAATAACACTATTGAAAACAGAACTTCCCTGTCCCCCTTTCCTTATGTTTACCTTGTCCTGTTTCATACTCTCTACTTAACATCTTTTAAAAACAAATTGTTTTAGGAGGTTTAAAAATAAGACAAAGTTACCCACCCTGTCTGTATTACCACAAGCATTTAAATAGTGTGTTCAAGGAGAAACTAACTAGTTATGAATCATATCAGTGTGGTTTCACATCCACAGTCACAATCCTGGATTTGCCTGTTGCTTTTGGCAACATTCATACCTTAAACACATTCAGATGATATTCCCAGGCCTATTTTGGAAGATCAGGAACAATCAGCAACAAGCCTCTTCTCTCCTCCAACTTCAAAAGAGGGGATTAGCTGCTTCCATTTCTATGTTGGAAGCAAACCATGGTTTGCTCTGATAAACTATGGTTTGCTTCTAAGCCAAAACAAATGCATCCAAATTCTTCCCTTCAACATGGAGGAAGGAAGGGAAGGGGGGCTTAGGCCTGAATGTTTCCAGGCTGATAATGATGGTCTGAACACTATCATGCACAAGTTTTCATAGAATGGAATAGACCTGGGAGGTCTTCTGGTCTAACCCCCTGCCCAGTGCAGGAATTCTCAGATCATCCCAGGTAGATGGCTGTCCAATCTTGCTTGAAAACCTCCAGTGATGAAGCATCCGTGACTTCAGGGGGCAGGCTGTTCCATTGCTCAATAGCTCTCACAGGAAATTCCTCCTTAGTTCAAGTTGGATCTCTCACTGTAAGGCTTCCACCCATTGGTTTTTGTATTTTTCATATTTTACAAGTTGCACTATTTGCAGCTTGGTCCTTTTTATAACTATCCCCATTACTACTTATGGGTTTTGATGTCTGCATACAGCCTTATTAATCAACTTCGACCTGCTGTTCTGCATAATGCATGAGAACAAATTTTAACTTTTTCACAAGTGCCAAATCCAGTTAGCTGTCTTTGCGCATCTACCTCAGTTCATCCCAGCATTCCACAAGATCCTGTTCTCAGTTCTGAACCTCTTTCACCAAGCAACATTCTGGAAAGGTTCCTAAAATAGAGTTTTGTTCCTCTGCAAGGCCATTCTAATATATTACCCAGCGGACCTCTAGTTTGACTTCTCTCACAAAGCAGGGAGCCCGCTCAGCAGGCAGAGATGCAAAGAGGAGCTGACACATTTGGAGAGAAGGAGAAGAAAAATGGCAATCCTGGGATTTAATATTCATCTAATGACAGAATGACATCAGCTCAGAACACCGTTGTAACTCACCCAACTTATTTACTTCCCCTCGGCTTCGTAAGCAACAGTAGCTAGAAATCAAGAAGCATATTTGTTATTTCTACCTTAATGTACTACAGTTTTGCTGGTATAGAAGTTCTGAGTCTGAAATCTTTACAATGAGCAGAGGAGTAGTTTCTAAGCAAAAAAAGCCCAATATTTGTTGAGTAAGTAAACAAAATACAAAAAATTAAACATGGTAGCTGGGTTCATGCATCATGCTGCACCTTGCCCATAATTTACTGACTAAATCATTATTGACTAGGTTTACACAACGTTAAATCAAATCCAAACTACATCTGAGCCCATTCAGTCATAACTGGTCACAACATATCATCCATTAGATCATTAATTTATGATCTAGGTTGAATAACTTGTTATGATGGTGGGTAAACGGATCTGTTAGTTGGATGTTCCAGCCCTGATTTTACATGAAGAAGAAGAATGATGCTACTTGCTTCTCAAAGCACAGAGGCCATGCGGGCAAACTCCTCACACATACTGTTTCAAACATGATGGAGGAAGTTATGTTTACTTCCTCCTCCACCTTGGGACAAGATCTTTGGCCCAAGTTAATATCTGCAACAGGACCTGTATTATCAATACAGTTGCAGCGGCTACTAAAATTCAGCAGGCCCAACTTCTCCTGTGCTTCTTTTCCCCCCATCATTGGCATGAACCTTGGACCTCAACAGCATTAGCCATCCAAACCAATGTTTTAAATTCCACCCCCTCCCGCCAATTAAATGTTGAAGTGTGAATAAGAACGCAATTCTACAGGAGTGCAGAAAAAACCAGTTGTACCAGGCATTCTTATTTTAATGGTTACCATATTGCACGCTCGCTCTCTCTCTCCTCTACACCACTTGTTAGTGACAATTGTCTGATGTAGCCAGTACTCCCAGCAATTGTCATACTGGGTGGGACTCGGAGAGGAAAAGTTCCAACACATTTGGAAGTCAGCTGGTTGAAGGAAAATGCCATAAGCTGACAACTAAGGTGTTAAACAGGAGCCTAAGAAAATAATGCTCTGAAGAGCCATCCTTGGCAGATGGCTATGTAGAAGAATGCTATGGCTGGGAACAGCAAAAGCTAATGAGAAATCTAGTAGAATAAACCACACTTTGTTGTCAGTGGCTGCTGTCCATGAGGGTGATGGATATGACCTGTCTCTATCATGAAACCAGGCCTTAAATCGCACTGAAATGGACCTAGATAATTCATTTAAGAGCTTCTGCACTTGGCAATGGTGCACTGAGTCCAACATTGCTCGGTCAAGAATGTTTTTTTTTCTTCATGGTGGCTTTATTGCAGATATCTAATTGAAAGTACAGTGGAACCTTGGTTTACGAACTTAATTCGTTCCATGACTCTGGCCGCAACCCGAATTGGTCGCAACCCGAAGGAAATTTCCCCATAAGGTTCAATGTAATTACCGTTAATCCGTTCTGGTGTGCAGGACAGGGAGGCGGCTATTGCTTGGAGGGAGAGTCCCCCTCCCTACGACCATGTGTCAGGGGCGGAAAATGGCTGCGGACCACGTGTCAGGGGCGGAAAAATGGCCACGGACCACATGTCAGGGGTGGAAAAATGGCCGCGGACCACGTGTCAGGGGCGGAAAAATGGCCACGGACTGTGTCACGGGAGGGAAAATGGCCGCATATCCTGCTTGTACCCCGACGCGGAGTTTGCAAACCGAAGCAAAATTTTGCAGCCGGAGCTGGTTGTAACCCGAAAAGTTCGTTAACAGAAGCGTTCGTAACCCGAGGTTCCACTGTAATCTCTTCTCTCTAAGGAGACAATTGCAAATTGCTCAACCTGGCTTGCTCTTTGCCTACTTCTGATTATATAACTTTATTATAGAAACTATGGATGAGCTGGCAACTGAATTTGCTTATTTTTCTCTTCCCTCCCCATTCTTTCATTCTTTTCTATGTATCTTAGATACACAGACAAAAGTTTTGTAAAAGTAATAAGCTCTCAGGTGCTTTGAGAAAAATGTAGTATATAAGGCAAAGCAGAAGCAAAGGAATACATGCTTTGCTATTTCAGCATATAATTCTACCATATAATAATATAGATAGTAAATTATTAGATCTGGGCTGCAGAACTCTGGAGGACCACTAGATGGCAACAAAGGATTTTAGGTTTTCTGTATCTACTGGTGTAGGCTTTCACAGCCAGTATCTGTTGGGCAGCGTTGGGCTTCAGTTTTGGTGACTGTGGTCTAGACAACAGATTTCCTCACTTTTGTGTATCTCTTTGCCGCCAACTAGCAGTCACCCACATTTTTGCAGCCCAGATCTGGTAACCTTAGTAGAGATCAGTATCATATAAAAATGAAACTTTTTTTTATCTGAGTGCCTGATACACAATATATGGTAAAATATATATTGAAAGAACTAGCTAGGATAAGGTCATCCAGAAATTGCTGGAATACACCTCTTAGGAACTTCCATTCTTTTCCATACTAGATTGGACTTCTGGCAAAAGTTGTTCAACACCTGGAAGACCTTAGATAATCTATTCCAGAGCTGGGATACATCAAAACTATTATTCTCCATACTTTAGCCAACTTCAAAAGTTATCTATGAAGAGTACTCACAGTTACTCATGCCCTAGTCATCTCCCAAAAGAACTACTGTAACACGCTCTACATGGGGCTGCCCTGAAGAGTATCAGGAAGCTTCAGCTGGTGCAAAATGCAGTGGCACAGGCAGTTATGGTTGTTCCTAGAAGGACATGTGTTACACCTCTGCTCCGTGAGCTGCACTGGTTGCCAGTTTGCTTCTGGGTGCAATTCAAAGTCCTGGTTTTGACCTTTAAAGACCTAGATGGCTTGGGGCCAGGTTATCTGAGGGATGCCCTTCTCTGATTACTTCTAGCTGTTTCATCAGGTCCAGCAGGAGAGGCATGTTGCGGGTCCTGTCCGCTAAGGAGCTCCATCTGACAAGACCCAAGAGACGAGCCTTTTCTGCTGTGGCACCTGAGGTGATATTATCCCTCATCCCTGCTGAGGTGAGATTATCCCCAACCCTTATGGCCTTTCAGAAAGCCCTCAAAACGTGGTTTTTTTCATCAGGCCTGGGGATCCCCTGACAGCAGAGAGCCTGTGCGTTGATTGCACTGCATATGACATCTTAATTAACCTTCTGTCAGCCCTCCCAAGTAAACTAGACAGGAAACATGACGAGATGGGCTAATTCTACTTTATTGTAAGTCTACATTAACAGAATCTTGCAAGTCTGAAAGTACAAATCTCTCGCCCTCCCTATTTACTGCTTGATCAGTTAGGGCGGGTTCTTCCTAAATTTCTTTCTCTAGCTGTTACTCTGTTGCGGACTCCTTTCTCTTTTATCCGATCGTTCCCTAGGCGGTATCTTTTCCCATTTTCCAAGATCACACTCACATTCTTGGTTTTACTTAGGTTGATTATTTAATTGGTTTTTATATTTGATTTTAATGGCTGGTTTTGTTGTACACCACCCAGAGTCACCTTGTGTGAGATGGGCAGCCATATACATTTGATAAAATAAATAAATAAGATGGGTTCTAAAGAGGCTTCTCTTAATGCTGAAAATCTTCTGTCAATCAGCATCCCTTTAACTACAAGTTATGTAAGTTTCAAATGTTGGGCCATGACTAATATACAAGTTTATTTAAATGGTTATGTAACTGTGACTTATCCATACTGATTTGCAGTTCATCTTGTACAGAAGGCACAGAAAACTTAAAGAAAAATCTATCAATACGGATGGTTTACAGTATCATGTAGGAAGAATGATTTGATATAAGACTGCTAACTTAATTGCCAGCAATAAGCAATGGTAGGCTTTTATGAAGCTGCCCTCTTTAAAAGAAAATCTGTTTTAATATATATTTATAACTGGGGTTTAGCAAGTCTCCAAGATGTAGAGTAAATACATAAAATCAAGTTCAAGAAAAAAAAGGCTGCTCAGAGCAAGCTTTTCTTATTTTTCTTTTCTTCACTACACATTCCAGCTACTACTAAGCCGCAGTCTTAAAACAAACTTGCAGCAACAGATTTCATATCTGCTCTTCTCATCCTTAAAAGCAACCCTCAAAGATAGTTTATTTGGATTTGGCACTGACAAGGGCAAGGTGGAGCCATGAAAGAGTTTGACTTGCTTTGAAACTACTCGGAGGTAAGATTCAAATCAGGGTCTTGCAGATTTGTGGTTGACCCTCTTAATTGCCACATGTACCAGACTGAGTACATCTGAACACATGGCACTCAAGAGCGCAGGAATGATTTGCTTGGCGGGCATGCTGCTGTTCAGCTCTTCAGATCAAACAAGGAAGCTGGGGGATTTCACTCGCTTGAATTTCTGTGATTTCTACTTGAGAACAGCAGAACAATTGATGGGTTATTAAAAAGACAGTACTTACACACTAATGGAATATATTAAATAGTTTCAAAATAGGTTTTTGCCCCATTCTTACTGCTGACTGGAGCTTCTTGGTATGCAAACTACAGGCAGTCCCAGGGTTAAGAATGCCTGGTTTAAGGGTGACCCACAGTTACGAAAAGAGCCTATTGTAGCAAAATTCAAGTTAAATACATAGTGATTTGAGTTAAATACACAAAGCTTCAAGTTAATTACACAATACTACTTATACGGTATTATACAATAAAACTGTTCCGGCTTATGTACAAATTCAATTTAAGGGCAACCTTGAGAACGGAACTCATTCTTAAACTGGGGAATACTTTTATAGTTATATTTCATATTTGGAAAGTTTATACACTGCATTTTAAAATTCAGGAACTAGAAGAATATTTTAGAATAATTTTGTAACCATAACGCTGAAATATTGCATCACTGATTTCGGGAATTAACAGACCACACTTTGCCATATATTCCTTAATTAATTTAAATGCACCTATTTTCCTCCATTAAAATATTGGAGGGGATGAAAGAGGAGACTTCAATTTTTAATAATAAAAGGGCTTGAATCTGGAAATATATTTAAGTAGGTTCTCTAAAAAAACAGAATCTGTTCAAATGATTGAATTAAAGAAGACTTCATAAATCCGAAAATCTCATTCTTGACTATTGCCTCTGAATTCATTATTCACCTTTATCCATCTCAATCTGAAAAACCCCCGAAACACGCATGCTTTTTTCTCCTCTTTCTGTCCTCATAACTCTGTGAGCTAGATTAGTAAATATGAAGATTGGCCCCCATTGCAGAAGACAGTTCATGCTTTATGGAGGACTCGAACCAAAAACTCCATGGTTCTACCCCAACTTTCCTCAATGTGGTGCCCTCCAGGTAGTTCAGACTTCCACTCCCCAAATTCCCCACCAACACAATTGTGCTGTAGTCCAACATTAACCCACTACATCTCTTTAACTTCTACTGTAAGCCATCTAAGGAAGTTTAGTCGCTGCATAACCTATCTCCATTGAAAGGACCTATCTCCATTGAAAGGTAGCAAAATAAATTATTTTGGGGCATGAAACTGTTCAAGTTACACTCACAGGAGAATCACAAATCTTACTTAATGCCAGATAAAAAGCTGCCACCAGCCGTGTACGATATGGGGGAACATTTAATCAAGCAGGACTGTCAAAGAAAAACAGTCTAGTTTTCCCAGTCTTCTCAGGATGAACTTGTAAGTCCTTTATTTTCTGTTCCATGCCGGACCTCAGGGCATAAGAGACTAGCCTGGCATCATAAGATTTTACCTTGTATGCTTAGGTAAAATCTGTTTTGTAGTTTATTTTAACCACAATAATGTATGTGTGCACTTTGAAAGAGGAGGATAGGAAGAGTATTTATGCTTTTGAACTTTGATGTTGGAGAAGGCTTCTGAGAATGCTGTGGACAGCCAGGAAAACAAACATCGAACAAATCAACCCAGAGTTCTCACTTGAGGCACAAATGACCAGGCTCAAATTATCCAACTTTGGATACATTATTCAAAGACCTAACTCTCTGGAGAAGGCTCAGTGCTGGGAAAGGTAGAAAGAAAGAGAAGAAGAGGACAACCAGCAGCAAGGTGGATGGACTCACTTACAGTGGTGATGGGGACATCGTTGATAGAATTGAAGGATTGGGTTAGGGACAGATCATCATGGAGAAAATCTATTTATGTGGTCACTAAGAGACAACAATGACTTGATGGCACATAATTAAATAAACAATAATGCATATATTTTTTGTTTTTGTTTTAAAGTACAATTGTAGGTATATTCTGATGTTGTTATAGTTGCTTGTTATAACTCACCAATATAAATAAATAAATAGTAAAATTTCTTTTGAGTCAAGTTCAATTCTTGGTAACTTCATGGACATAATAAGATGTATATTTATTATTATTAATATTAGATTTTTATCCCACCTTTTTATATATAACTCAAGGCGACAGACATACCTAATACTCCTGCCTCCTATTTTTCTCTACAACAACAACCCTGTGAAGTGGGTTAGGCTGAGAGAGAATGACTGGCCCCTAGTCATCCAGGCAGCTTTCATGCCTAAGGGAGGTCTAGTACTCATGATTTCCTGGTTTCCAGGCCAGCACCTTAACCACTGCACCAAACTGGTTCTTTTAATTTATCTATTTATATTTATATTATTTATTTACTTATATTTATCTACATTTGCATCAGTCAGAGAAGAGGTGTATTCATGGAATTTGTTCAGTCCGTATTTTAAGCAAGCAACCAAACTCACATTTCCCAGATTAATTACTGAATAGTAATGTAATGAGGTTGTGAAGTTTTTAAGTACTCCACAGTTTTCTGTTTTAAAAGAAAGTCTCAAGAAGTATATAAAAATCTGTATTTTGAGATACGGTGCATGCAAAAATGCTTATTTTAAGCTGAAATATGCAGTAGGGTTTTGTTTAAGTAGAGATTGATGTGCAAACAGATGAGCATGAATTTATGAAAGAATACATGCAAAAAAGAGCACAAATTGATTCATCTATTCCTATGATAAATACAAGAAAAGCTTCTCATGCAGATTCCAAAGGGAATGTTCAGCACTGATTCTGGCCAAGAAGGGGGCAGAATTGAAATAATGATCCAATCAGTGCTAAGAAGAAAGAAAGGAAATTCACCTTCCATTCAGTGGAAGGTCATTTTCTCCCTACCAATTGTGACTTTTCTACATAATTATGGCAGTCCATATGGGACAACCACTTGAGAATTAAAATGTGGAATCATAAGAAGGAAAAAATCTAAGTCCCTTGTAGCCAGACACAGCAATTATCAAGGATTTCATGACCAACAGAACCAACAGCAGCCAAATTAAAGCTTGTACAGAAAATGACTCAAATTCTGCAGGCCCCCGTGTTTGAAATGGAACATAGGAGCACAAACGCAGCTGCCCTCTAGAAATAATCACCCAGTTAAACATGCCTGATGTCACCATAAGCTAAAAGCAACTTTCGGTGACTAATTTGCTCTGTTGCTTTATTTTTTTTATAATAATTTTATTATTACAATTAGAAAAAGTAAAAATGAATACAAACTACAAAAAATATAAGAATAAAAAGAAAAAGAGAAAATGTGGAAAAGAAAAAGAGAAATCAAGAAGTAACTTCCTCCTTCATCACAAGTATAAAACATTTTAGTAACTTATCAGCATCTCTTAAAATACAACAAATGCTCTCTTCTTCCCATATCTCATATTTTTATAAACAAGATCCAAAAGCCTTGTCATCCATTCCTTATCAGTAAAAGTCCATTAAGAGTTACCAGAGATAACTAAATATCTATTTTAACCTTATTCAAATAAGGCAACTCTATATTCCTTCCCTGTACTTTTAACAATCTTGGTTTTTAATCCCTTCAAATAATGTCCTAGAACTTGATTTCTTTTCATTTTCTCAGAAAATGCTTCAAAACTTTAACAGATCTCTTTTGTACATCCAGTAAAAAAAGTTTATCCAAATCACTTTTCTGGTTTGATATTTGTATGTCTCCTTTAAGTATTAAGATATCAGCCGGTTTTGTTTGTATGTCCAGTATATCATCTTTTTCCATATCATTCTTGTAATTTGTCATATTTAAATCCATGTTCAAAACAATTTCAGTCTTATCCTGTATAGCCTGTTTCTCTTCTGTGACATCATTAACAAACCATCTATCTATAACGTCAGACATTCTTAAAATTAATTTCTGAGTCCATTGTTCAAAAATATCCTTCAAAACATCCATTGTTTTGCTTTGTTAACAAGTCAAATTTAAGTATTCTTCTCCTTTAACTGTAATCTTCTAATTTTCTAACTGTAATCTTGTAATTTCTTCTAGTTCACTCTAGTGTCCAACCTTCAAAGCCCCATCTTATCATATTTTTTTCCTCAAAGAACCCAAACAAGTTTCCTATGAGAAGGATTTTTATAATTAATTTCAATTTTTTTATTCCAAATCCGTGTGGACCTTAGTCCATTTTTAACCTTCCAAAATCAACATTCTGAATAACCTTTTGCTCTTTATTCCAAAATGTAATATTTTTCTGAGTCCTTAAAGTCATATTTAAAACTTTTTTTCACTAAGGAGAAGGAAACTCACTCAGTGAATGCGATGAAAACTTGCTGTTCCGAAGGTTCTCAATATTTCAAAAGCAGTAAAGAATAATTCCAAAAACTAATAAGAAATGGGTTTGGTCGAGCTTTTTGTCCATAAAGGACAAAGCTTTCTTGAGAAGCTGGGAAAGGTGGAAGGAAAGAGAAGAAGAGGACGACCAGCAGCAAGATGGATGGACTCAGTTATGGTGGCAATGGGTGCACCACTGGAAAACCTGAAGGACCAGGCTAGAGACAGATGGTCATGGAGAAAATCTATCTATATGGTTGCTAAGAAGCAACACCAACTTGATGGCACATAATCAAAGCTACATCAGCTCAAAATGTGTTTTGTGAGCCACTACTTAACATCATCATCATCATTATACACAACAATGTGAAATTACAGCAGCCAGTTCTTTAGCTGGTGTTGGCCTTCATTCACATTGAGTTCTTCCCAAGACCCTAGGATGTCATAATGTATCAGCGTAGTTTATGTGCGGATCCAAGCAGTGTGGCTTTTTGTAATTGACAGATGGAAATTTTACCAATGTGCAGATTTTCTAAGTGTCACCCAAGGCTTTTTGATATGGCACCTAGTGTGCCGATAATACTGGGAACACCACTGGTTTATGCCATAATCTTTCAACTTCGATTTTCAGATCTTGATACTTTGTGATCTTCTGCAATTCTTTGTCTTCTATTCTACTATCCCCTGGTATTGCCACATCAATTATCTACACTTTCTTGGTATGTGGGAGTCACCCGATGGGGGGAGATGGGCGGCATACAAATTTAATAATAAATAAATAAACCTTGGGAGACAGGGGGAAGACCCGGAGCACAGGCAACAGTCTGATAAAAAGCAGCTCAGTCCAAAGGTGGGGGAAAAACATGAGAAGCATTTCAGAAGGGACCCTCCTCAGTTTTCCAGAGACTAAAAAGAGAGGAGGAAGAGATGTACTTTCAGTCTTGCAAGATTCTGTTAATGTAACCTTACAATAAAGTAGGATTAGTTCATCTGGTGTACTTCTTGTCTGGACTACCTTGCAAGACTGACAACAGCCCAACGATTTAAAGCTGCTCAGCGTGTAAACCTACAAAAACATGGCCCCATTCCTCTGCTAGGCAATGGTTTCCTGAGATACCTAAACCCAGAAACTACCACAGCATGAAAATATTAGCCCATCTGCAAAAACAACCTTTGCGTGGTCAGGAGTAAGATGGCTGAGGGCTGACTTCCATCATCCTTCCTGAATGAATATTTCCTCCTTTGTCAAAGCCCCAATCTGTGTGATCCTGGTACCTGTTTTATCCTGATAGGGAGGAACTGCTCAAGCTGCAGTTTGGTGGTTTGATGCCCCTGAGAACTGTGATTCTGATGAGCAAGGAAATGGGCTGAGGAAGAAAGAGATAACAGCCTATGGTTGACCCTCCAACTTCCTTCTGGGGGGCAATTCAAGGTGCTGGTTGTTGCTTTTCCATGGTTAAGGGCCTGGATATCTTGGAACCAATTTGTCCCAACAATATCTCCTGCCTGATAAGACCTTTCAGAGCAGGCTTTCTCCATGTTCCCTCAACTAGAGAGTGTCATTCACAGGGGCCACAGAAGCATACCTTTCTAGTTATTTCCCTCCCCTCTGGAATAATATCTCTCCAGATGTTCAGATGGTGCTCTCCCTCTGAACTTTCAGGAAGTCTGTAAAGACTTGGTTGCCCCAACGAGTCTTGGGGGACGGGTTCTTATGATTATTCCTTTGCATAATGACTTGGTTCTTTGGTTTTGAATGTTCAGATTCCTGGTTTGTGCATGGTAAATTGTAGTTCATGGTTTTTAATTAAATTCTTTTGAACCTTTTAGTTCTATTGAGGGTTTTGGAGTAGGTGGCCATAATAAATTTTAATAACAATAACAGCAGCAGCTACAAAAACAACAATAATACATCAACAGCATGATCAGGTGTTGCTGTTGTTGCTATTGTTATTCATGCTGCTGATATATTTTTCTTTGTTCATTATTAACCCAAGTTATGGATTTGGGGAATTCTATGTTTCTCAGAATTGATCTGACTGGAGGGGCTTATGGAGCCCTGCAACTAAATAAATAAATAGTTTAGAAGATGGAAAATCTGACATTACAACAGCCAGTGATGTGAATTCATTAACAGAAAAATCCCATTTTGAATCCTGATTTCTAAATATGTTTCAATCCGTCATTCATACTGGACTTTCTTCATTACTAGTTTTCAGAAATGCTGCTATGTAATTTGAACGATGCTAAATTCACATTTTGTATTTCAATAATCATGCATGGTCTCTTAAAGATGTGTTGGCCAATCAGCATTTTGAGTAGAAAGAACTAAAACATCTGGGCCTTTTTTCTTCCTGGGTGTGACCTCTCCCAGAATAGAAACACGGGGGTTGAAATGTTCAAGAGTGCAGATACCTATCTGCATAAAAAGAGTGCAGCTTGTTCATCCAAGCACCTCATGCAAAAACTTGATCACTTTAAGATTATAATTTCCGGAACTCGCAGTAGTTGTAAGCAAAAAGACTAACAAGCTAACTTGATTCAAGGATCAAATCTAATCTACATATAATACCTGGCAAAAAGCCATCAGCAGAAAGCTCAGCCATAATGCCCCGTGGGCTGGAGCAGAACAAAAACAAAGAGGAAAGGTAAATCCAAGATTATCAATTAGAAAGGGCAAATTTTCAGAACACTGTAAACAATATAAAGGGGTAGTTCTCTTTGGAATCCCGTTTCTAGTTTTGTGCGGCATTTCAGCAAGAGATTACAGAGCCACAAGGGAACACAAAGTCATTTTAAAATGACCAGAGGCTTTAAAGAAAGCTTAAAAAACGTTTTCTAATGTTTACAGCGTGGGAGGGGGGAGAAAGCAAAACAGAGTGAACTAGCTATAGGACTAGAACAGACATACAAACAAAAGCAGAGAGAATTATCATTAGTCTCTTTTCAGAACACCGGCCAGCCATGTCCTCTCGTGACACCGCCTAGTAGCAAGTTCCAAGCAAAGAAACAAGTTCTTCATTATACAACTTTTAAATCGACCCATTTTATTCCTCTAATATGCACACCAGGTTGATAATTTAGACTGATTATCAGATGGCTTTGAAGAGAGATGAGGCCTTCTGATGGCTGAACTCAACCCTTCATATTCAGAGACAATCTTACGGCAACCCTACCAGGATGGACAGATGTTGAAGGCCACAAGAAGCATGTATGTATTGCCATGGCTTCCTAGGACTGTGTAACCGACTCTTGGGAGATTCATAACAGGAAGAATGAAGAATAACACCGGAAGTAGAAAAGAAAGAGCAGATAGACTGCCACGTTAGAGGAACCCCTTCACCTTCTCTCTTGAAACCTTTGCATCACCTTCAATTCCAGATGTAACCCAGCAGTCGCGCATGTCCACTTCCTGCTCTCTAAACCTGAGTGGCCTATGTTAATCAGATGATCCTCTGCTCGGAGTAACAGACAAACACCACAATGCTAATGAGAGAGTCAACAACAACACATTTGCTTCCACAGAGGAGCCTCAGCAGCAGGCCTGCAGCATAAGGTGGAAGGAAGAAACTGCAAATTCTCCATGTGGAGAGAAGGAATCACGAGGTTTCTTTTCTGCTTACCTTCCTCCTTTCACCCAGAGCTACCTCGGATCCAGGAGCCATGCAGCCGCCCTCCTCTCCCAGCTGGGAAGGAGATCCTTCCAAATGACTTCCTTATGCACGTTCCTTTTTAGACACTGGAGGACAGCAGGCACACCTCCCGCCACTCTCTTAGAAATCTTCCAAGACTCCCTCGCACTGCTGGGCTGGAATTCAAGGAGCTGCAAGCTATAATGATGATGACTCACAGGGAAGACAGCAATGCCTGTCTGCGTGAAGGAAGCTTTAAGCAAGCACATATCAGGCCCCACCTTATGCTGCCTCCACCAGACAATGTAGTAATTTACAGCCAGACTTCCCCAACAGGGTGCTCTCTGCCCTCAGAAGGAAAACATAGCAAGGGAGGGAGGAGCAAGCTTTCTAGTCTTGAAAGTGGTTCAGGCATGAACTTGAGCTAATGGTTAGAGCAGTGTTTCTCAACCTTGGCAGCTTTAAGATGTGTGGACTTCAGCTCCCAGAATTCCCCAGCCAGCCATGCTGGCTGGGGAATTCTGGGAGCTGAAGTCCACACATCTTAAAGTTGCTAAGGTTGAGGAACACTGCTCTAAGTGACCTTAGGGGACCCTCATGCTCTACAGCTAATCTATACTGCAAGGTGGTTGTGACTCAGAGGTTGTAACATGGTAATGGATAACCAGATAACCTTGCAGAGAAGTGGGTGATAACTGCCCTCAAAACTGGGCCATGTGTAAAGGGGATTCCCTGCTAAGTCTTTCCAGTGAGGCAGAGACGTTTTATTAAGGTAGAGAGTGATCAGCCACTGACGGCCATCTCTACGTTACTTAAGACAAATATACCGGTGAATGGAGAGTGCAGTGATACGTGCAACCTCTTTGGGTGCATGTGGATAAATTAATTAGGTTGGTGGCATTACATTCAAATCCAGGACTGATCTTTTATACCCAAGTAAGTATGGATTTAACCCGCACTGAAGCAGAGTTTGTTCCTGGCTTACTTGAGTACCATGAATTATAACCCTGGCTGGCCATAATGCAAAACTTTGCCCCACAGAGGGAAAGCAGAGCGGGAGAAAACAGGTTGTGAGCCCTAGCACGTGCTCATTCACAGTGTTATTTAACAAGCCTGGATTCTGGGCTTATGGCATGTGAATAGCTGACATAAGTTCATACAGATTCAGAAGTAGGAGAAAGCACAGTTGAGGTCAAGAGCTTTAGCAAACAAGCTTGTTTATTTGCTTGTTTGCTCACTGCCTTCCTATTCCACCTTTCATTCAGGAGCAAAAGGAGGGGGTTCACAATGTCCTTCCTGTTCTTCCCACAACATCCATCTTGGGAAGTAAGTTGGGCTAAGAGAGAATGACTGCTCCAGAGGCACTCCCCAGAGAACCTCCATCTTGAGGATGGACGAGAACTCAGGCCTCCCACTTCTAGTCAGCGTGTCTACCATTACCCCACACTGGCACTGGAGTGGTAACCAGAATAGCAGAGATATCTTCTCCCTTTGTGTCTGTGAGGTTGTGAATCCTTTTAATCTGAAAAAAATGAAGTTCTGATGCTACAAAGTCTCATTCTGAAGCGTTGTCTCTAACTCCAGAAATGACTCTGGGCCCAAAAGGGTTCCCAAGTCTTTCTTGGAAAAACGATGTGCAGGTACAACTCAGTGCATAATTTCAAGCTGCACCTACCTGCCCCCCCCAAAAGACAATGGGAAGCAGGGGGGTGGGGTAGGCAGGGAACAAAATGGGTGTTTCATGTGCCATATGAAAATTATTTTGTGAAAGAACAAAGGCCCACAGCATGCTCTCAAAATTCCTGAAAGACTGGGGACCAGTAGAGGATCCAGATGGATCCCCATCATTTTTAATCTCACACCTTAACTGTCCCTCATTTACTCTTATGGGAGAAAGAAAAATAAATGCTCCTGACATGTCTACAGAACAGAGGAAAAAGAAGAGGAACCCCTTGCTCACTGAGAGCTAGGAACTTGACATTTCAACTCTGCAGAATCTCCCTAGCTAGAATTAACCTGAGTGCAAAATAACCTATTTTACTGGACTCAACAACTTTCACCTTCAACTTACATACGATTAAGTCAGGATTTCCAGCAGGGGAGGGAAAAAAGCTAGGAGATTCTTACGTCATGAAACTCACAGAGTCTTGTTCTTAAGAACAGGCAGTTCTACAGAGCATGACCACCTCTGCTCACCAAAGCATAGAAAGCTATTGCAGAACACTTACATTATAAACAGAGGAAAAATGGAGGGGAGGGGAGGGGTGACATAAAATCTGTGAAATCCAATTCACAGATGTCAGCAAGTGCGCGCAGAAAGAGGCAGAGATGTTTAACAATTAAGAGTAAAGATTTCTTCCCCCACCGCCTTGCTCCCATGGTAACTCTGGCATGAGCATACATCATTATGAGACGAAAAAGGCTGTGGCAAACTCCAGGCTCCTTGCTGCATCGAAGGAACAGATGGTGCGCTTAAGCCAGCCTCCACTCTACGATGATAGAAAAACGGGCATTGTTTACCGTGACATCCCAAGGAGGAGCCACGCTTTGTGTTCAGCTCTAGGTATTCCTGAGTTACTTAAAAAATTCCAACCCTGACCCTTCTCATCATAGACAGCAGGTCAGATTTAAACCCAAACCAGCGCTGGAGAAATGCAGGGGTGGGTAACCTATTGGGAGCTGGGCTGCAACAGCTGCCAAGTGAGGCCTGAAGGGCAACATCTGCTGGTGTACACAGGAGAATGAACAACACAGGCACACCCATGCCTATCTCCTCACCGTTCTATACACACAGGCAGGGACACAACACAAATCGGGGGAAGCAAAAAGCTCTCCCTTTTCCTGCCAAGGAAAGAGATCAAAATCTGAGTCTTGCGAATGGAAGCAATGAACAGGTGGGACAATTTCAGGTTTTCTTAGTGTCACATTCATTCTTCCAAAGAGGTCAATCTTGTTGGGCTGAGGTGCAGAGTTTTTCCCTCACAAAGTCACTTGCACTCATTTGCACGTCTGCATGCAATCTGATGTCAATGTTTCCAAATATGGGAAGAGTTGTTTCCAATTTTGCCTTGCAACAGACAGCCTTCGCAAACCATTTTTGCAGCATCATGCATTTTTATGGTTATTATTATGGGTGTATGAGGTGCCCAGGGAGAGGTAGCACTTCTGGTGGAGGAGCCTGCCATGCCCTTTTAAGGTTGCTCATTCACCTTTGGTCCCCACCTGGTGCTCAGGTACCTGTAATATGTGCAGTGGCCACACCCTGGTAAATCATCTTGGAAGACAGGCCAAACCAAGTGAGGGTAGCCGATGGATCTTCGACTCTCGGTGAGGCAGGGGATTTGTCTATCCCAGTGTGTGAAGTCTGGCCCTGGCACACTGAGTGGAGGAGACTGATCAGTGGTCCAACGGTCAAGAAGGCAGGTCCAGCAGGCCCAGCAGGCATTGCAGAGCACAAGAGCACGACAAGACACTTAGATGTCCTGGTCATCCACTGCAGCAGGAGAGGTCTCCAGCCATAAGGTTGTACACGCCACTGGATTAAGGTCTCTTATGCCGAGAGAGTGGGACTGCCCCTATGCAACGGCTGTTCCACATAAATTCCATCATGCACAGGTTTCTGTTGTGCAATTCACATTCATCTTCACCTACAACCCATCTGCAATTCACCTCAGTCCAAACCTAATTTGTTGAGCCCCGCGGCAATGGGGGAGTGGCGAAACAACAGGCGCAGATGACCACTGGCAGTTGTAGTCACTAATCTGTACATGGGGGACCTTTGGACCAGTGGCCGTTTGTCTCAGTACCTTGGGCAGGAAAGACGTCCAGCAGCATCCAGGGTGACTGGGCAGCCTTTTTTAGGATAGCATTGCCCACCCTTGTGTGAGGGAGGGTATTGGAAAAGGTACCCTAAACATTGCCTGCCCCACAACATCTGGCTAGCTAACCATGACTGGCAGATCATCTCCTTAGCAGTCAAGTACCTAGAAAAACAAATCAAAGAAAACTCATTTTCAGAACCTGGAACATCTGTACCTTGCTGGATAGAGACAAGGTGTCAAGCCTGAAAGACGAACAGCACTCATAGCAGCCGAACTTTGCCATTATAGCACTGACACTGCTGCAGTCAGTGAGACAAGGCTGGCAGATGAGGGTTCATTACAGGAAGCAGCGAGTGGATATACAATCTTTTGGAAAAGGAAATCACAGACTGACAACAGGACTCATGGAGTAGGTTTTGCAATCAAAACTGCTCTGCTGAAGAACACCTCTACACTACCCACTGGAATAAATGAATGTATTATAAAGTTCCTCTTTCCACTCAGCAAGTCCCAGTACATTACCATTGTCAATGTCTACACACCAACTCTCGTAAGTCCAGATGAAGACAAGGAAGGTTTCTACGAGGACCTAGACCAGATTCTTCGAACAAGTGCCACCAGCAACAAACTTGTCATTCTGTGTGACTTCAGTGCTAGGGTGGGGACAGACAGCAACAACTGGGACAGACTTCTTGGGATGCATGGGGTGGAAAAGCTAAACAGTAGCAGCCTGCTTCTTCTGAGCAAGTGTGCTAAGTACAACTTGTGCATCATTAACTTGATGTTTAGTGCAAGTACAAAACAACCTGGATGCATTCCAGGTCCAAACCCTGGCACCTACTTGACTATGTCATAGTACATCCATGTGACCTTAAAGACATCACCATCACCTGGGCCATGCAAGGTGCTAAGTAGTGGACAGATCACAGGCGGTCCAGTCAGTCCCCAACCTGCACATAGCCCCTTTACATCATAAGCAACCAAGGACTATCAGAAAGTCATTCAACATCGGCAGATTGCAAGACCCAGGCCAAGTCCAATATTTCCAAGACGTACTTAATGAAAAACTCTCCGGCAATTTACCGCTTGTAGGAACTTGTTCTGAAAAGCGGACACAATTTAAAGATGTCATCACGCAGACTGCAACAACTGCACTTGGACTGAGAACCCGTGCACATCAAGACTGGTTTGATGAAAACCACAAGATCATTTCTGCAGCCCTCCAGGCCCAGAACAAGGCCTATGCAGACTAGCAGAACGATCCATCATCTGTCTCAAAGAAAGACAAATTTAAGCACCTGCAGTCCAAAGTACAGACGGAACTGCGAGAAATGTGGGACGAATGGTGGCAGAGAAAGGCTGAGCAGGTGGAACTCTATGCAGACATGCATACCACCAGAGAATTCTTCAGTGCCATAAAGTCAGTTTATAGTTCTTCTAAACCAGGATGCCCCCCCCCCCGCCCCATCTCTCTACTGATGAGATCAAGAAAGCAATCTCGCAGATGAACTCAAATAAAGCAACAGGGCAGGATGGCATTCCTGTTGAGATCTACAAGGCACTAGACCCAAACGCCTTACAGGCATTCCAAGACATCTTGGAAGACATTTGGTCCACATAGGAGATGCCTGACAACTTCCACAATGCTCTTATTGTGGCTCTCTGCAGAAATAAGGGAAGCAAATCAGATTGTGGAAACTACAGGGGTATCTTACTGTTGTCCATCACAGGCAAGATTTTTGCCCGCATTCTTCTGAACAGAGTTGTCACCATCTTGGAAAAGAATATTCCAGAGGCACAGTGTGGCTTTCCACCAGAACGGAGTACAGCAGATATATTTGCCATGAGGCAAGTCCAGGAAAAGTGCATCAAGCAGAATAAACCTCTTTATTCTGTCTTCATTAATCTGACAAAGGCATTTGACACTGTAATCAGAGAGGCCCTCTGGACCATCCTGAGACGTTATGGATGCCCAAGGAAATTTGTTAAGTTGATTCAGCTACTCCATGACGGAATGATGGGACAGGTTCTTTATAAAGGTGATATGTCAGCTGTATTTGCCATTTCCAATGGAGTGAAGCAGGGTTGAGTGCTAATCCCAGTCCTGTTCAATCTGTTCTTCACTTGCATGTTGTCACATGCTGTCCAGGATCTGAAGGAAAGAGTATACATCGGGTACTGATTGGACGGCTCTCCCTTTGACCTTCGCCACTTGAGTGAATGAAGTGCCTCCATAAAGTTATCCAAGAAACCTTCTTTGCTGATGACTGTGCACGCCTGGCACGCAAAATCAGTGATCTACAGTTGATGCTGAATCAATTCTCAGATGCTGCTGTGCTCTTCAGCCAGATTAGCAGCCTGAACAAGACTGAAGTACTTTACCAGCCCATGCCAAATACCAACTCCATAGAACCAAAAATCACTGTTGACGACACCCAGCTGACAAATGTAAACAGCTTCAAATACTTGGGAAGCATTATCTTGAGTGATGGGACTTTAGACAAAGAAATTGACTCCAGGATCAGCAATGCCAGCCAGGCTCTGGGGTGGCTGCATATGAGAGTGCTCAATCAACACAACGTCCGTATCTCCACAAAGCTGAAAGTTTACAGAGCTGTGGTTATCCCTTCTCTCCTATATGGATGTGTGTCCTGGACTCTGTACCAAAGGCACATCAAACAACTGGAGAAATTTCACATGCGTGCTCTCTGCTCCACCCTTGGCTTTCATTGGCAAGACCATGTCTCCAACCTGGAGGTCTTGGATCACATGGAGTCCACCAGCATTGAGTCCCTGATTATCAGAGCCCAGATGCAGTGGGTGGGGCCGGTCACCAGAATGGATGACACTGTATGCTCTATGGTGTACCGGAGACTGGGAAGAGATGCTGTGAAGGAAACCCTACACCACTGTGACGTCCAGCCAAAGGAACTAGAAGTGTGGCTGCTGACAGAACCCACTGGCGAGCGCTGTGCTATGAAGCCTCCACCAGCTTTGAAGACAGGCACCGCCAAAAACTGATAGAAAACCATGAGTGGCGTCACAGAATAACACCCACAGTTATTCTAACAATGGACTTCCAGTGCCCCCATTGTGCTAGACTCTGCGTTTCCAGACTGGGACTGCAGAGCCACCTCTACGTCCACCACAGATGAACTGCACAACACTCTGTCTTCTTCAAACCCAAAGAACTTTCTATATATATTCTCATGAAGTCATGCATTTTGCTAATTTCTCCCCCCGTCCCACTATATAGTCACTAAACATTATTAGTGAACTGCATTCTGAAAATTCAGAGAACCGTGAATTTCAAACGGCAAGCAACTTTCAGCCTGTGCACTGAGCCAAAAAAGCAAAATCATTAGGAACAAGGGACAAAATGTATTTCATTTGCATTTGAATACACCCCTAATGAATGAAATGAATTTCATCCCCCATTCCTAGTGAATGGCTCTGGAAGCACAGTGATGCAGAGTCGTACTGCGGAAAGAAGGAGATACAGCCTATTGATTGGCTGACAGACAGATTGCCCAAGATATTCACAGCTTCCAAGGGCTTAAATTGTCCTCTCTACTTTCCAGGAAAGAAATCAGATCCTACTCAAAAGGCATCCCTTTGCAGAAGCATGCCATAAAAGAAGAAAGGTAAAGTGTGTGAGATGCATCTTTTCCTTCCTTTCCTTCTTGACTTTGAGTCAGTTTTTAATTCCTGGTGACTGCCTGGACGAGTCCCTGCATTTTCTTGGCGAGGTTTTGGATATGGTTTGCCACTGCTTGCTTCCTAAGGCTGAGAGAGAGAGGGACTGGCCCAAGGTCACCCAGCTGGCTTTGTGCCCAAGGCGGGACTAGAACTCCCAGTTTCCTGGTTTCTAGCCTGATGCCCTAACCACTACACCAAACTGGCTCTCTTTTCTACAGGAAATCAAACCTGGGGAATCTCTCTTCATTTTATCTTCAAAAGAACCCTGTGAGGTAGGTTTATCCACTGAGCTTCCTGTGTCTCTCCAGTGATAGGCTATCAGCTGAACCACTTGATACCACACTGGCCCTTGTGCAAACCAAGTGCAATCACAGCTAAGAAAATAAAAGCCAGGGCTCCCTATGAGGGGAAAAAAATCAAATCAGTGGGGCTTACAGCATCAGAACGGGTATAGAGGAGAAAGTTGTCTTTCTCCTCAGCAGTAGCCCAAAGCAATGGCCTCTTGGAAAAACAAATAAATCTGTGGAACACTTTGATAGCAAGGTGCTTTAGCTCTTGTGTGAGCATCCACCTAGCAGCTGTTTGAAACTCTTTAACCCAAATGTTTATTTTCCCAGGATTGCAATGCAGCTGCGGAGGGAGGCCGCATCATCCCAGAAAAATCACGCCTCCTTTAAGGATTTGCAAACAAGTGCAACATGCACAGATCTGCATGTGCCAAAGCACCTTTTAGCCATGGAATCTGATGCATAGCAGAGTCCTAGAAACAGGCCCTTACTCGCACTGACACCAAACTTTGCCTCCTTCTGAAACAGAACAATCTGCTTCTCAAGCAATTCAGAATTCTCCTTTCCCCCCCTCTCTGATTGGTTGTGAACTGGGCTGCTTTATTTATTTATGTATTTATGTGTTTACTCATTTATTTAGATATATATAGTCGCCCATCTCAAAAGTGTGACTCTGGGTGGCTTGCAAAAATTTAAAAACCACAAAACGAGCAAAATACAACCTCAAAAGATATAAAAAGCATATAAAACCATAAAAAAACTATAGTACGTGGTTTATTCTCCTGACTGGTAGAGAGACTGCCTATTACTTCACAAATGAGAACAAGAAATCCAGTAGTTAATGGGCAAACATTTTTATCATTTAGAAAGTGAGATGAATTTTGCAAAAGTAGAAAATGTTATTCCTTGCAGCACATCTTACATCTGGTTAAATAAAACTGTCCCACTTTTCTCTCTATTTTGGTATTTTTCATGACTATCTCCAAAACTTCCCTCCCTTACACACACACACACACACACACACACACACAGACACACGAGACAAAGCCAATTGTGCTATTAGGTTAAATGAATGGTCACTTCAGAAGGTAGGCCATGAGTGGGGACAATTTGCAGGCTACTCAATGTGTCACTGGGGCAGACAGTTATCACTTCATAAAAATCACTCTGAGGGCCCCTTCTGAAGGCTAGCTGCTCAGAGCTGCTCTGACCAGAAAAGAGAACACCTGTTGGAGGAATAATAGAGGCAGTGGTAGATCTTCCGCATACCTGAAGGGCAGGTAGTCTTAGGTTGCCCTGCAGAAGCGGAAGCTAGCTAACAAGGAATCTGATGGCTGATACCATGGGAAAAAGGGAGGAAAAAAGTGAAGGGAATTCAGCAAGGGAGAAAGAACATGAGAGTTAGTCAGGCCACATCAAATGAGAACAGATCCTGAAATCTCCAAGAGCTTTTTCATGAAGCCATCAAAAGAAAGTGGCTTCCAAATTTCTGTGTTGATTTCACAGCTGACCCAAAGTGAAGTTGATTTCACTTCATTGGGTTCATGTCTATTTCTTGTCTATTGCCAATAAAAATATACTCTACAATTTTTTCACATCCACGATAGGGTCTACTATCAAGTACTTCAGTAAATGATGTTGAAACATTGAGAATTTTATTTCAGTTCTGTGCCGATCTGAAAAACAGTCACTTTTCTTTTTAATTCTGAGTTACAGGACCAAACTACAGGTTATACTTACTATAGGATGTGCAATCACATTCTGATTCTTTTGATAACACACTTTACAGGCACATGGAGAGCAGATTTTTGAACATAACAAGGGAAGGGCTCACTCGCCATTCACATTCAGGCTTAGATCAATAAACTCATGTGGCTTTATGGAAAAATAGTCCCACTGAGGTAAACATTTTTCCTAAAGTTTGTAGTTGTGCTTGGAGGCAGAAAATTACAGCTAGGATCACTGATGGTCATGCTCGTTGAGACCTGTGGGAATTGCAATCCAACAGATCCTTAAGGTTTTGCTATGCAGTAAGTGTAATGTGTAGGTTGACCCTCAGGGGCCTTCTGCATATTATGACAAGGCTTGTCCAGACAATGAGAAGAATGAGGTGACAAAAGAGGTGCCATCCCTTCCAGCTGCACAGTAGAGATATTATTTTAATATCTCTCACATAAAAAAAACCCTTTCTGCTAATAATGCATAGACTCACACACAAGCACACACCAATTTTTAGTGTTTATCACATAAACTGCTTTTGTCTCGACTTTTTTTTCCCAAGACTGATTTTCTGTGTCATAAGGAGGAACACAGATTTTCCCAAATAAAACTTGCAGCCACCTACATCAATTTTCAGTGTTTAAAACTAAACTACACAAAGCAATTTCCCAGATAATCCTAGTTTGACTTTCAGCACTCCTTTTGCAGCTAGGGATCTAAATGTGTGTCATTACAATCTCTAGCACATATTATTGATTTGAGCAGACCAAGCCCCTCATGAATTAAACTGACTTTAGGCCTATTTAGTTACATTCAAAATCAATTTGAGTGCACTGCAAATAATCCAGCAAGCATTACTCTCACATACACAATGATCCACTATCAGAATCTGGGGCAGTCATTTATTAAATGCTTGTATAGATTTTTCAGCAAGGTGGATTGGATATTTCTGTTCTTTTTTTCAGTAACAACAAAAGAAGAAGTACTTTCTGAAATAGTGACAAGTCTGTTCAGGAGAATGCAGACAAAGATCTTGCCTGCAATGGGCAGCAGTGAGATACCCCTATAGTTTCTGCAGTCTGATTTGCTTCCCTTATTTCTGCAGAGAGCCACAATAAGGGCATTGTGGAAGTTGTCAGGCATCTCCTCTGTGGACCAAATGTCTTCTAAGATGTCTTGGAATGCCTGTAAGGCGTTTGGGTCTAGTACTTTGTAGATCTCAGCAGAAATGCCATCCTGCCCTGTTGCTTTATTTGAGTTCATCTGCAAGATTGCTTTCTTGATCTCAACAGTAGAGGGAGGCAGGTCTAGACCATCCAAGACTGGCAGCTAAGGAATCTGCTGTAAGACATCAGGATTGGTCTATTGAGTAGGTTGGAAAAGCCCAGCAGTTTTTCGGTTCTTTCTGGTCTTTGATCAGGCTCAACCCATCAGATGACAGCAGGGGGGAGCATCCTGATTTAGAAGGACCATAAACTGACTTTATGGTGCTGAAGAACTCTCTGACAGCATGCATGTCTGCACAGTGTTCCACCTGCTCAACCTTTCTCTGTCCCACATTTCTCGCAGTTCCGTCTGTACTTTGGACTGCAGGTGCTTAAATCTGTCTTTCTTTGAGACAGATGATGGATCGTACTGCTAGTCTGCATAGGCCTTGTTCTTGGTCTGGAGGGCTACAGAAATGGTCTTGTGGTTTTCATCAAACCAATCTTGATGCGCACGGGTTCTCAGTCCAAGTGCAGTTGTTGCAGTCTGCATGATGACATCTTTAAATTGCATCCGTTTTTCAAAACAGGTTCCTACAAGCGGTAAAGTGCCGGAGAGTTTTTCATTAAGTATATCTTGGAAATATTGGACTTGGTCTGGGTCTTGCAATCTGGCAATGTTGAATGACTTTCTGACAGTCCTTGGTTGCTTATGATGCAAAGGGGCTGTGTGCAGGTTGAGGACTGATCAGACCAGCCTGTGATCTGTCCAGCGCTCAGCACCTCACATGGCTTAGGTGATGGTGACATCTTTAAGGTTGTGCTGATGTACTATAACATGGTCAAGTAGGTGTCAGTGTTTGGACCTGGGATGCATCCAGGTAGTTTTGTACTTGTTTGCAAGTCTGAACATTGTGTTAGTGATGCACAGGTTGTGCTCAGCACATTTGCTCAGAAGCAGAAGGCCACTGCTATTTAGTTTTCCCACTCCATGTCTCCTAAGGACTCCGTCCCAGTTGTCATTGTCTGTCCCTACCCTAGCTTTGAAGTCACCCAGAATGACAAGTTTGTTGCTAGCAGGGGTTGTATAAATAATCTGGTCCAGAATAATCTGGTCCACAATAGTCTATAAAACAGTTTCACTGTACGGAAGGATGATACAATTAACCAACAGGTTAATCCAACCGGTTTACATTTTAATGCAGTCTTCCCCAAAGAAAGCTTTTAACTTGAATCCTGCATTCAGCATTCTGGCTGAAGAACTATGGGACTTGAAGTCCCATGCATCTAAAGGGTACCCCATTGGGGAAGGTTATTCCAATAGACTTACCGTATTTTTCCGACTATGATACTTTTTTCTAAAATCCTTACCCTAAAAATTGAAGGGCGTCTTATTCAAGGAAGTCAGCCGAGAATCGCGCGGTTGCAAAACTGCCCATACTTAGTTTCTGCAGAGAGGCTTCCTCCTATTGCTAGCCTCCAATCATGAGTGAAATAGCTTGTCTCCCAAACAGACTTCCTCCAATCACGAGCCTGATGTAACTGACGTCAGCTGATGCTGAACAAACCAATTAGAGGAAGGCTGTTTGCAGAGACAAGCTATCGGCAGTTTCACTCGTGCTTGAATGTAATCAGTTATGCAAAAGAGCCTGGAAATAGAGCTGCAGAGAGACGGCTTGGACCTCCTCCCACCGAGTGTATCAGGTAAATGTTAACTAATTACTAAATAAAAATGTGTTCTGCACTATCTTTAAAATATTGATTTCTTAATTTTGGGTTGGAAAAGTGGGGGTCGTCTTGTACATGGGGGCGTCTTATTGTCAGAAAAATACGGTAATTAATGTAGATATATGGTGGCTGTTGCCTGGAGGAGATCATACTATGCACTATGTCAGATCAGATATCTTCAATGTTACATAGGAACACAGGGAAGAGGTGTGTTAGTGGGCAGGAGCAGATATGCCTTTAAGACAATACATTGTTTGACTTTCTGGTTTTGCTTTAGGAGACTGGTCCTGGATACTACCCAACTTAACTACGTTCCACCCTTGGAGCACTGCTCACACATTTTTATAGGTATGTCCTGAATCACCAGCAATCAAAGAAGTACACAACATGATTTGTTTTCAAGTCAGATGGGCCTGGAGTCAACTAGTGAGCTGAGCAACATTAAAGTAACCTTAAAAAATTGAACCCATGATAAGGAAGAAAGTAACCTCCCACCTTGTCATCAGGAAAGTAGCCCTAGATTGGGACACATAAACAGAGGGGAGCTGTAAGAACACTGTTAATCTGGGTTTGGAATTGGGAAAGGTACAAACATCATCACTATCCTATCAGTCAGCTCAGTCTTATATATAATGTGTCAAAGTCCAACAAGGAAAATAACACAGCTTAACATACATGTTTACTAACATATAAAGTACATCCAATGTTGGGGTCATATAGGTTGTACAGCTACCATATACCCTTTAATCTTTCAGATGCTGACATCTGATAACAGCTATGGCTGGAATCAAGTCCAAAGCAACTCTTGTTCTATTGAGAGTGTGGTCTCCCTATTTCTATCTAACTGTTCCTGTCATTTCAGTGGGTTTAGGAAATCCTACTGCATAAGCAAAACACTTTCTTCTTTAAGACAAAGCTAGCATATAAAGTTGCCTTAAATTTCCAGGTGTCATCTCACCCTTTTTTCAACAGAAGATTCAGAGCCCCTGAGATGAAAGATTAGGCAAAACAATTTGTTCCCAGAAATCCTAAAGTAATCAGTGAACCGAGGGAGACCATTTCAGAATCTGAAAGGCTAAAAGAGATCTTGGAAGTTCTAGGCTGAGCTTTGATTTCAAGGTGGAATATCCCCAAAGCTTGTCCATATAAGCTTGTAAAAAGAGACATTTTATTCCTCATTATGTCAGAAAAGGCTTTTGAGAACTGCACACATAAGGATGGTTTCAAGGAAATGGATGCTCACGTGGGCATGCAAGTTCATTTAAAGTTTATATGAAATCCATATGAAATACACTGAATGACCTTCAAAAAGAAAAAAAACCCCACATTATTAAGCATTCTTCAACTCCTTTACATTCAAGGATCTGATGTAGTGGCTTAAAAAAGGAGTTTGAAAATTATGCTTACCATTCTATAAAAACATTTTCAGAGTGCAGAACAGACCCCAAACATGGTCAGAAGGGGATAATTAAAGTTACTCAAAGAGAAAGGAACAACATACTGCACCTATCAACTATAAATTCACCACTCCTAGGCTGTGCAAGAAAGAAATAGTCTTGTAAACTCTGATCTTCCCACTGAATTAACCACTCGGTCCACCTTTCGTCATGGATAGGCAGGGATCCATTCTTTTTGTTGACTTCAGGGTGAATTATTTGCATGTATAGTTGTAGGCACAACATGCTCTGCTCTGCACGGGCACATAAAGACAATAGAAAGCTGTACATCCCAGGAGCAGAATGGCCCAGTGAGAACTAGCTGATCACACCAGAACACAAATTGCAATACTGTACTGATATGCCTTCACCCTGCCCTGTAGCAAAGTAGCTGATTGCAGGAAAATCTCATTGACTTCAACAGACCCACGGAAATTAACTTAGGGTGTCAGTCTTTAGGGGCTGAAATCAGATCCCTCTACAGGTATTCAAAAGACTTCAGCTAAAAATATAACAACTTGTTCCAAGTAAACAGTGGTGGATTTTGTATTATCAGTTTTAATTCAACTAACTTCCAAACAAGAGAATGCAGACGATGTGTTTAAAAAACGAGTTAAACACACTGACACACACAAAATGTGTGCATTGATGATGGGGGGGGGGTCTGAAAAGACTGAACTGGAAAGCAAAACTTCCTTGATTATTATCTCCTGGAAAACTTGTGGATTGGACATGATCCTACTAATAGAAATGGTACTATTTCCATTAAGTTATTTCAAAGTCTGCTTCTTTGAAGAACCAACCAAGTAAGAAACTAGAGAAATTACAGAAAACCCTACCTGTTTTTCATTGTAATACTGTATACTAGAAACTTGTTTATAACAACTGGGGATGTATTTCATATATCCAATGAATCCCAAATACATATGAAATCTATCTATGTGACTCAGCCTAATGCCATATGACAATGACCATGGTTATCATCAGTGCTAAAAGTAATTTTTTTGGCCATAGCAGACCTAATTCTGTGCTAAAAAGAGTTACACTGAAATTAATGTAACATTTAAATCCACAATCAAAGCAATCCAACAATTATTTCTGCATCAGATAAAAATATTTACTTTGCTCAGAGGCTCTAATAAGAGCACTGAAAACCCAACTTGGAGATAGAGACATAATGCTTATACATTAACAGGGGGGCAAAGTAGTGCATTCCAGATGTTTTGGTTTACAACTCTCACAACCCTTTAACACTGGCAAGATAGCTCAAATTTAGGCAAGCTTCAGAACATCTGAAATACATCAGGGTGCTTACCTCTGAATTAAGTGACTAGTTTTCAGTGGGTCAACCTTTCATAGATGTAGCAATTCAAGCTGTCCCACAAAGTCCATTGACATACTTCAGTAATTACCAGACCATCCACACTCCTGGTGCAGAGATACATTCTCCATTGTTAAAACAATGCCTCCTGAGTTGAACTGTTTTAACAAACACCATAAAACACAGTAAACAGCCATTCTGTTCTCCCTCTCAACAGCTTTATCATGTGCACTAACTAAACTGGGCTCATAACTTTACTACCCTGAAAGTGACTGCTTATAAAATGTAAAATCAAGGACAACATGTGGAGAACAAGGAAGAGAGAACATGGATTTCCACAATGTTAAAAGGGCTTGCTTAGCTTCCAAAAAGAATCTGGGAAGAGTATATTCACCACAATGCCCTTTGTATACCAACCCCCCCCAACCCTAAACAAAGTGAGAAGGAAGTAATCAGGATCCCAAAATTAGAAGATCTTTTGCATTAGAAGGTCTTATGGCCTTCCCAATGCCTTGGATGCAAACCCTCAACCCTTACAACTATTTCCAATAAACTGTTTCCTAAAAAAATTAAATCTGACATAAAGTACTTATTAAACATATGGAAGGAGTTACATTATTAAATATAAATTCAATGTTAAGTCAAGTTTATGTTTTGCACAGGCCTACTGTTCCCTTCCCAGTACATCACACAAAGACTAAGTGAAAATGATTATGGACGATTATGGTTTATGTTGATGAGTTTTCTGGAGGCAACAACCCATATTTCTTTCAATCAGAAATGATCTCAATCTTCTCGAAGGGGGAAGTGAGCAAATGTGATCTATGTGATCTAGAATGGAATGATAACTTACAATTCAGTAGAGCTACTGGACTATTGCCTAAAATTCAAAACCCTTTCTTAGTCTCACCACCACCCACTTGGCAACAATGCTTCATTTTTTAGAAGAGGAATGTCTCAGGCTCATATGGGAGTCACACAACATTCCAAGGAACCTACTATAAGGTTGCAATTCAGTGTATACCTAGGTGGAACTCAAATAGGACTTAATTTCTCATATATGTGCATGGGATCAGGATGAAGGAAAGCTAATGAGGATGGTGTTGTTCCTAACTTATTTCTCTTGGCTCTGTGACCAAACTCCTATGGGAGATGAATTAGGCACACAAAGAAATGGCTTGGTGAGCAAATTGGATGAGAGAAAAGAAAAGGTACTTCTTTACAGAATGCATAAGTTTCAGAATTTGCTGCTACAGTAATTGGCAACAACTACAGGCTTTGATTGCTTGATTTTATTGGATCAGATCATTGGCCTACTCAGCCCTCTTTTGTTGACACTGGTTAGCAAAGTTAAGACAGGAGTTTCTCTACTTGCAGAAACCTGGAACTGAACTGTGGCCAAAGCATGTGCTCCACCTACTGAACCATGGCTCTCTACTCCATATGCAGCTTTCACAATCACAGGAATTATGCCACTTTCAAACCTTACACAGCTGGGCAAGATCAAGGAAGCAAGAACTACAGAGACTTGAGGAAGATCTCTTTAATGCTAGTCTTGGGGTGGATACAGAATCTTGGAAACTGCAAAAGGAATTTCCAACCCTCATTTATAGTGAGTTCATTAAGGTAAACTGCCTTTGAATGATCTGAAATGCTTCTTCCCAGATTTCTTGACACCTGCACTAAGTTGTTGTTTATAAGCAGCAAAGGACTTGGTTTCTATCTCTTGTTTGTTTAGACCTACAATTGTGTTGTGTGCAACAGCAAAAAGAGGGCTTATTGCTCTCACATGAGACATATGATGGTAGATTTGATGGAGCTTTATCTGCTCCAACAAGGCTTCTCTTACAAACGATTATGAAAGAAGCTGGCATTTGCAGGGCAAAAAAGTATGGTTGGGAACACAGATAATCACCTACCGTCCCAGCCTAGGGCAACTTGTACTTAAAATAATGGCTACTCATGTACAAATGACTAAATGTATCCATTAAAGAAGCCACTAGTTTTGACTGATATAATTCAAATGGTTATTCTCTCACATCAACAAGCCCTAAACTGAAATAAGTTGGCTTCAAAGCATATGCTGTTTGGATATTATAGAATCACAGAGCTGAAAGAGGCAAATTAGTCTATTGACTCCAATCCTCTGCTCAGTGCAAGAATTTAATTTAATGCATCCACAACAGATGGTTGCCCAGTCTCTGCTTGAGCGCTTCCAGTAAAGGGAAGGTATAATTTCTCTTGGTAACTAGTTCTACTGAAGAACTGTTTACTGTTTGGAAGTTTTTTCCTATTTAACCAGAATCTGCTTTCTTGTAACTTAAGGCTATTCTTCCATTTTCACTACTCTTGGATAACAGAGATCCTGATCCTCTTCTCTGTGATGTCCCTTCAGTGTTTAAAAAGTGCTATCACTTTCTCCTCGGATGTTTTTTCTCAAGTCTAAATATGTAACTCCTTCAGCCTCTCTTTGCAAGACTTTTCAGTCCTCAAATTATCCTTATTTCTCTTCTTTGCATCAGATCCAGTTCCTCTGAATCCTTATTGAAATGTAGTGCTCAGAACTGGACACAGTATTTGGAGCCTGAACAATGCAGAATATAGTAGAGCTATTATTTTTCATAATTTGGAAATCACACTCCTAGTAATGCAGCCTAAAATTGGATTTGCTTTCTCAAAAGCCATCTCAACCACGCTACAGACTCATATTCAGTGTCTGATCATCTGCAATTCTAAGCTCTCACTCTGTAATCATTCACACTTCCAAAATCAGAACTTTGATGTTACCTGCTAGACTTTGATACTGATTATATTCATGCATAATCCAAAGCCATAATGCCCTGGTTGGCATAGACTACTAAGCCACAATGGCTGTGCTCATGCATCACACTAAATCAAAACTACGCTACAGTGTGTATTAGCAGAATGCATGAACCCAACTAGTCTACAAAGCGATTTCCTTAATCGGATACTATCCAGATGTGTGTGGGCCCCAATTTCAAGAATGTCTAAAAATTAAGGTTCCAACACATCTGAAAGTCACCACATTGGAAAAAGACAACAATAAACCAATTGGCATTCAATTAAAATTCTAATGTTTAAGTTTTGTTTTTTGTTTTTCCAGAGCTCAGAACCAAATTCATTCTATGAAAATAATTTGTTAAAAGGCCAGATATCAACACTATTGTAGGTGACTTCCCTATCTTTTCTATCAGCTGGCTTTTAAACATTCTGATGAATCAGTACTTCTAACAGTAACATCCTTTACTTGCTAAGGATGGTAACTTGCCATCCTTAGCAAGTAAAACTAAAAGTTACAAAGTTTGGGTAAAGAGGCAGGGATACTGGATTCCAGTCACTCACTCATGTATTGCTTAACTGTTTACATACATTGAAGGTCAATGGGTTTCCCTGATCAGACATCTTCAGTATTTCTCTCTGAAATCTGAAGTCTGATTGAAATCTGGTTCCCTTGCTTTTTTCCTTTTTATAAATGTTTAAGGGACTGAGTTTTAAAGAGTCACGTTGACTTGTTTCCTTTCATATAGCCTGCAACAACTGAGCAACGTGTATGGGGTGTTCTTTTCTTTTAATAGTTTCAATTTAAAAACTTGAGAATTTTAAAAAACAACTGGAAACCTGAAAGCAAGCCACACAAAACTCAAACCACCTCAAAGTCCATCTTCATCACCTTAAATATTTATTCACATTCAAATGTATTTACTCATCCCATCTTAGAAAAGGAAACCAGATTTGTCCTCTGCTAAATACATGTTGCAAGCCAAATATGGTAAGAGTCAGATATCAAGAATAATGCAATTAAAACCCTGCCTGCATCTTTCTGTCCTAGCCCTGTGACCCTTGCATGCCCTTTTTCTCCATGTTGCCATGCTGTCCCCCTTTTACCCTCCTTCCCTAGGAAAGAAAAAGGATCCTTCCAATTTAGTTTATTGATTAATGATCCATCACCACCATCATTGCCCCAAGACAACCAGGGACCAAAAAGTTCAGCTCAGCTAGCCAAATCTGAGATTGCCTCCACACCAGGTTAGAAACCAGGTTAGAAACTACTACCCTATCTCCATAGCTTGTGGCAAATGGAACCAATCAGATATTTTCATAAGGGGGCAGAGCCACAGAGGAAGCCATAAGAACAAGAGAGCAGTTAGCTGGAATGAGGTGCAGAGTGTGGAAATCGATGCCAGCTTCAGAGATTAAGACAGTATGGGTGAGGAAGCCAAAAAGATGAGCTACATCTTATCTGGAGGGGGGAGAAGATGTAAGTGTGCATACATGCTCACTTGCACACACTCATATTCATGCTGACAGGTGTGGGCCTAACAGCTCTTTTTTTAAACCCAAATAACTGTCTTCCCTTGAATTAATCTACTGTAAGGTATTTTCTTACAGAATTGCAGGTGTCACCATCTAGGAGGGAACAAGGTTGGAGGAAGCTGATCTAAGGAGGCCTTTCTGCTCAAAACAAGTATAAATGTCAAATGGCCACCCCAGTCAAAAAGCACTGATTTCCTCTACAGCCAAAGACATTTAGTGTCAAATATCTTAGGCCCTTAAAGACATTAAGCCTAATGTTTAGCTGAAATCTCCTCACGAGGATATTTGTACTAACAGTTTCTAGTCTTGCCCTCCAAAGCAACTAATCAAGGACTAGTCACTTTATGTATATAGTCTTTTACATAATACTATTTTTTTAGCTAATTTTAATATGGATATTTATATTTTTACTGTTTTACTGTTTGATTTTAAATGTGAGCTGCCCAGAGTCATCCTCTGGGAGAGATGGGTGGCATATACATTTATTAAATGAATAAATAAATAAATAAAAACAAGCTCTGGCCAATTTTGTGCAGGACAATCTTATAGTTATTTATTACTAGATGTATATTCTGTCTTTATTTTGTATAACTCAAGGCAATGTACCTAATTCTCCCTCCTTGTATTTTTCCTACAATAATCCTGTGAGACAGTTTGGGCTGAGAGAGAGGGACTGACCCAAAGTCCCCCAGCCAGTTTTCATGCCTAAGGGAAGACTAGTACTCACAGACATGTGGTTTCTAGTCCACCACCTTAACCACAGCACCAAACTGGCTACCCTCTCAGTTATATGAAAAGAGTATTATACCAATTATATGATACAGTCAATTAAGGGATTAAAGCACCATACATTTGTATACAGTCAATACAGTATGTCCAATGCAAGAGGCATCTTTCTATTGTCATTCATTCAGTTTCTGCATATGTAGTAACAAAGATTCCTGAATGCATTAAGATGTGGAATGCTATGGTGAAGCTGTCATTTGCCTTCTATAGCTTTATTTATTTAAAACTATGTTTTTTAATTATAAAAACACCTTGTTGCATTATGAACTGAGAACTTTTATTTTCTTATTTTTTTAATTACTTCGCTTGAACCAGTTGATTAAGCAGAACAAGCCTAGATTTTAACCATTACAACCAATCGGATCACAAAATAACCAAATCAGATTTTTCCTACCAGCAGGACCTCAAAGAAAGACTTGGTCCACCAAAGGCCCGCCTTGACAGAAAATCCCACACCAGTGCATGCTCAGGACCTAACAGGCAGGGAAGAAATGGTTTTTGCAAGTATGGCTCTACTTTCTGTCCAAGATGCCTCCAGACTACCTTTAAAGCCAAGGGAGCTTTCAAAAGTTAGAGAATTTATAAAAGAAAAGAGTGCCATCTCAACAGCAATGAATGTACACTCCTGAAACAGAGAAGGGGAAGGCAATTACATTCTGACAGCTCCATTTCAAGTGGTAAATTTCTATGCATTCTTAACCATCCCTCAACAGTCATAATATTTCACCAAATGAGTTTTGCACGTTCTTTCTAGAACATTGCAGCTTTTAGGTGGCTGAAGTGGAAACATGAAAACTAGCATCAGACTTTCACATTCCAACCTTGTCACAAGGAGCCCTGTAGAATATTAGAAACCACAGCAAGAAAACAGAAAGCTTGTCAAAAGCTAAATCCACCACAAAAATGCTTCCAGAAAGGCATTTATTGAGTAATCGTCCTGCCTCAAAGCATGGAATCTTACAAGCGTTACCAATGACACAGTCTCCTACTTCTATGTCTCTTATCTATAGCTTCCTATCTTTATCTATAGCTACTTCTGTCCTTCTGTCTTACCACAGAAAAGTCCATTAGGAATGGTTACAAAATGCCTTGTGACTGGGAGCAGTAGGAGTTGGCCTTCCAGGCAATTAAAAATGACGTAATTGAAAACACCAAACTAGCCCTCAAGACTGGTATTAATCTGAAGAGAATCAAGCAAATGCCTTTATTATGACTAAATGTTTCCTTAGAATATGGTGGGGCCTCATTCTCCCATTTTTATATTTTCTGAAAGTAAAACTCTTATACCATTGAGTCATAACTGAATGGGGAAATGTATAATCTGCAATAATTTGCATGCAGAAGGCTCCAAAACTCCAGCAAGGAAATCCTGCAAAGTTCTTGGCAGTTTTTTTGTAATGCAATGGGTGATTTTGTCTAGGTATACATGTCATTTTCTTTTTTAAACGTTTTCTTTTTCTTTTTTCCTTTCAACTGTGTAAGCTGCCTAGAGTCATTGGGAGTCAGGTGGTCTTTCAAATCTAAATAAATAAATGAATAAAACTAATCATCTAATTCAATATCCCTGTGTAATAATGTGCTTGAACCCCCTTCTCACCAAATTCTCAGCAGAATTTCTACAAATTTTAGGAACATGACCTTGGGGGTGTCAGAGCAAGTAAATGTGAAGAAGTAACCACCACTAACAACCTGGGCAGGAGAAACAGAAGGTGAAAAATCTGTTCCGCAAGGGTCAATGGGAAACAGAGTGCTACACTGGAATGAGAACCTCTCATTGTCCTTACAAGAAATTTACATACAGGTCAGGAAGCCACAGTGTGGACAGAACATGGGAAAACAGACTGGCTCCAGGTTGGCAAAGGAGTGCAACAAGGCTGTATACTCTCCCCTTATTAATTCAACCTATATGTGGAATATATATTATGCTGGATTAGAAAAAGATGAGTGTGATTGTAAAATTGGAGGAAGAAACTTCAATAATCTGCACTATGTTGATTGTACTACCCTGATAGCCAAAAATGCAAAGGATCTCCGAGCTTTAGTAATAAAAGTCAAGGAGCACAGTGAAAAAATGGGACTAAAATTAAATGAATTGCAATGGTAAGCCAGTCCTAAATTTTTACCAAGAAAACCACATGGATAGAAAATATAAAATGATTGACAATATAGTGCCGGATGATGGGCCTCTCAGGTCAGATGGCACTCAAGATGCTGCTGAGGAATAGCTGAGGATCTTTCACAGTACTAATGCTGTTTATGACATGTCTAGATTAAAGCCTTTGGGATGTCTAGTCACTGATGCTGCCATACAGGAAAACTATGATCCAACCACTGATGCAGAAGAGGAGGTTGATTAGTTTTATGATCAAGTTTAATTTGAAATTGACAGAACATACAAGCACGATGGGTAAGGCAGACCATGGAGAAACAGACTGGCTCCAGGTTGGCAAAGGAGTGAGACAAAGCTGTATACTCTCTCCACATTTATTCAACTTATGTGCTGAATATATACTAAGGAAGACTGGACTGGAAGAAGATGAGCATGGTTTTAAAACTGGAAGAAGCATCAATAATCTACTTCATGATGATGACACTACCTTGATAGCCAAAATTGCTGGCAAAATCATCTTGGCTCACACAGATGTTTGATTTGGCCTCAGTGCCATTTTCTCTTTCTGCCTCTCTTGTATTCAGAAGTGCACACACAGACACAGACACACGTTGTTTGCAATTGAGCAGTAAAACTTTAGCCAAATAGCACTCTGGCTTTACTCACATGCATTTATTTCATTGCAGAAGTCAAGGAGCACAGTGAAAGAATGGGACTAAAATTAAATATAAAGACCAAACTAATAACAGGTACAACAACCAGCCTTAGAACTGACAATGAAGATATGAAAGTGGTGGATAGCTTCTGCTTTTTAGGATCAATCATCAGTAAAGGAACAAGCAGTCAAGAAATACACTGCAGACTAGCACTTGGTAGAGCAGTCATGAAGGCCTTGGAAAATTATTCAAATGCTGTGATACGTCTATATCTACAACGTTCAGAATCATGTAAGCCATGGTATTCCCTGGGACACTCTATGGAAGTAAAAATTGGACTTTAAAGAAGCAGGATAGGAAGAATATTGACATTTTTTAATTTTGATGCTGGAGAAGATGCCTAAGAATACCATAGATAGTCAAGAAAACAAACCAATGGATCACTGAACAAATCAACTCAGAGTTTTCACTTAAGGCACAAATGACGAGGCTCAATTATCCTACTCTGGACACATTATGTGAGACCCAGCTCTTGGGAAAACGCTCTAATGCTGGGAAAGGTGGAAGGAAAGAGAAGAAGAGGATGACCAGCAGCAAGGGGGATGGATTCAGTTAAGTGGTGATGAGTGCACTGTTGGGAGAAGGACCAGGTTAGGGACAGATCATTATGGAGAACATCTATCTATATGGTTGCTAAGAGTCAACAGTGACTTGATGGCACATAATCAATCAATCAATCAATCAATCAATCAATCAATCAATCAATGTTGTTTGAGCCTCTAGGAAACTTCCATCACATTCGTGCCTACCTTGCAAAGCTCAACAATCCCTACAAGTTGGGCATCTGCGCTGCTCCAGTGCAGTAACTGAACTCTGAATTAAAAGGAAACGCTACAGTGTTTTCAATTCAGTAAGTCACCTCTGAAAATGTGAACATCAAGAAATCCTTGGTTGCCTATGCACAATATTAATGTTATGATTAATATTTCTATCATGCTACAACGAAGGTTCCATCCAAAGGGGCAATCCACAATCAATACCCTTCCAAAGTTTTATTGACCAGACAGGGTTTTTACAGTCCTACCAAAACCTAGCCGGGGGGGGGGGGGGGAGCTGTTCCACAGAAGGGGGACACCACTGAGAACACCTGACTCTGGGGGTCCCTGCAGATGTAACTCCCTTGGCAATAGGACATTCCCTTGTTTCAACAGATGGGGAGATTCACTGAAGGCCTGAACCACATTGATGGATGCATGCACACATACACACACACACACACACACACACACAGTGTAAGGAATTCTTGGAGTCTGGGAAAAGAAAAGGGAAGCTTTGCAAATCCAGCAGATGAGTATTAAAGGTGATAACCAGCACCTTGAATGGCACCCAGAAGCTGACTGATTGCCAGTGCAATTCCTGGAGTAGAGGAATTACATGGGTGAATCTAGATGAATCCATAACTACCTAGACAGCCACACGCTGCACTGGTTTAACTTCTGGACAGTCTTCAAGGGCAATCCTGTGTGAAGCAAGTGGCAATAGTCCAAACATGAAGTGACAAGGGCATGAGTGACTGTGTATAGCGCCTCCTGGTCCAAGAAAGGAAGCAACTGGCACATCAGATGTGCAGAGTTTAACCTGTCCAGAGCTTCCACCTCTATTCCAGCAGGAGCCTCCACACTGCAAACCAGTTCTGAACAGGGGAGCGCAACTCCATCCTGAACTAAAGATGCACTATTCCTGCATTCAGGAAGCATTGTGCATAGCTACTAATGCTCTTGTTGCCACACAGTTTGATTATTACTTCTAACTTGTTACTGGGGTGGGCGAGTGTTTGTTTGGTTTCGCTTTTAATGGCTTAGCAAGATGCATAAATCTAGCCCATCTGGTCAGTTTGGGGCTGAACAAATTGAGTGATTTGTAACCTGCCTTTTTTCTAGGCAGCTTATAAAACACTTTGTCCTCCAGTCACACAGAAAATTACCCTCAAAGATGGCTCAGCTAATCTCTCAAAACCCTCAGTATCGAATCAGCCAGATTAAACACAGGACTGGCCCCAAATCAGTCTCCCATTAACCCAGGACTCTGTTTTACATTCAACTGTACATGCATCCAGGCCACATGAGTATCAGCAACACAGGACAGATTATCAAAAGACAAAGAGGTCAAAGAGAGTACTTAAGGAATGAAAGTCTCATTAAAGAGTAGCCCATCATATCTGAATGACCTTGTGTCTAGATATGGCTTAACAAGCAACAGCTGAATTAAGGTTGTTAGCTTAATATAGCTGGATTACCTTGCAACCAGATTAGGCTTAATGGGTATCAGGCGAGGTAGCTGAAGTTTCCAATATAAAGCTCTCTGTTTGAGCTCATCCTTGGAAGAAATGTTTACTACTTGTGCAATAATTGACATTTGAACCTCCAGAGCAGTGTTTCTCAACCTCAGCAACTTCAAGAGGTGTGGACTTCAACGCCCAGAATTCTGCATCAGGCTGGGGAATTCTGGGAGTTGAAGTCCACACCTCTTGAAATTGCTGAGGTTAAGAAACACTGCTCCAGGGCATAATGACTATTCCCTGCCTGGCTCCTGACCTTTCCTGTCTTATTTTACCCTTTAACAAGATTGGTTTGGGTTTTGTCAACTGGAGCAATTTACTGACTACTCTTCTGTGATATTTCTCTGGTCATGAGTAACCTTTTGGGAATTAGACTTCAAATTATATCAGCACAGTATTACCTTCCCCAATCCCTGATGTGACCTAGGACATGATGTTTCCCACCCCCACCCCCGCACAATACCCTTGTGAAGTAGGCTGAGCTGAGAACCAATATTTGGGCAAACATCTCCTAATTAGCTTCCATGGCTGAGGATTCAGTTGAATTTGGATTTCCCCAATCCTACTTCAACATCTTACACCACACTGGATCGCCTAGTACCCCCCTCCTCATGGTTCTTATACCATGCCTAGTCACACAAGCAAGTCACAATATGGTTTAGCATGATGTGTGAACTCTTGTTACTTTTATTCTGACACACTTTTTTTCTTCTGTCTACTTCTTCTCCTAGCATGCCATTGGAAAAGGAACAAATAATTGAGACATTTTTTCAGAGTTCAAAATGTTTTGCATACAAGAAGCCCTAACAACCACTCCCAAAGTTTGTTCACGATTATTATCCCGTAATAAATATGAGGAAGAATTGCTTAAGGTGGGTTAGGTAAGGCTTTTTGTCAACTACATTTTCACCCTTTACAGTAAATAAATTTGCATATTATCTAAAGATTAACAAAGGTGCTTCAGATGGCTTCAGTTTCAAAAGGCTCTAAGTGGTGCACGTAAGAAAACCAGTAACACAAACCCAATACAATATCATAAATACAGGTAAAACATTATCATAACAATATCAAATCTTTTACCTATTTGCACCTATTAATCAGCCTCTGAAAGTCTTCTGAAACAGCCAAGCATTAATACGCTCTGCAAAGGCCATAACAGTGGGAGCCACCCTTATGGCATGGCATATGAACCCAAAAGAAACTGCAGCAGAGAGCAAGAATAATAGAAATCACAGCATTCTTTTTTTATTAATTTCTAGTTTGCATTCTTTTGGGTAACAAAATTTGCACTGCTAACACAAAACGAACCCACTATTATCTATTATCTATTATCACCCAACATCAACAGCACAGCATACGCACCTGGCTCCAAAGATGTCCTTTTTGGCAAGATCTATTCCAGCTACAACTTTAACTCGAAGGATTCGAGATTCCTCCTGTTGTGTGAAAAAAGAAAAAAGAGAAAATTTAATTTTCATTCATTAGGTTTAATCTCACAATGCAAGCAGCATTTAAATTATATCAGAAAGCTGCCTCAAATACAATGTCCTCCAGATATTATGGCCTTTCATTCCTGACCACAGCCCATAGCAAAAGAGGCTGAGGGAGTTGTAGTCCAAACCATATGGAAGGCACCAGAGTGAGAAAGCTTGACAAGAACACACTACAGAAAAACAGAAGAGCTGTTTCCCATATGAAAAAAGACAATGAGTACAAAGGAAGCATAAAGCAACGTGTTGAGCTGCTTAGAAGTTCATGTAACACTTCTGCAGCAAGGAACCTTTTCTATTTGCAGGGGGTAGAAGGTTGGGTCTGACGGTGACAGCAGTTCATTCATGGAATCTATTACTATGGAAACACTCATTGATAGACTACAAAGAGTTGGGAATGATGCTCTATATTTGGATTTCATACATCAAGCAGGTGGTAAAACTAGAGGTCCTTCCAAGAACTCTTCACATCCAGATTCTATCCAAAATGATTCAGACAGTTTTACAAATGAGACATCAATTCTTAGAACCATCATGGCTTCTCACTCTCACTGAGAAAGAAAACTCCAGGCCACACAACCTGGGATGCACAGACCATAAACTGTCAATTGCCCTAAGAAAGTAGTACCTTTGGTACTATAATAGCACCAACGAGCAAAGCATCACAAAAGTCAGTCACTAACTTCTCCTTTGGTGCATTCAGGTAGTTTTCATGCCTACCTGCACCATGCCCCTCTATGGCTAACCCACCTGTCACTCGCCCTATACTGTCCTGGAATGAACTGCCACTCCAGGCATGCCCCAGGATGTACCAAAAACAAATAAAAAATGGAACTCTATCTAGGAAGAGCAATGCAAGTTCACAGTTTCCCCATACAGCTTGGAAAAATCACCAACTAGGAGAGTGAAACAAAGCTGGCAAGAATATGCTACCAATTTCTCCAGTCAAACTCTCCATGCCCCCCCCCCAAAAAACCTTCTACAGTATATGGAACTATTAGCCAACATTGAAGTCAACTTGTGGCTACAGCAGGAGCACGAGATCTCCCAGAGAGATTCCTGGGATGCCTCCCTGTATGTTCAACTTCCTTTCAACAAATAGGTTTTTAGCTGTCCTGCAGAAAAAGATGTTGAATTTGCAAAGTTTTGCATTCGCAACACTTTCAAATTTGAAGCAGCTATTTGGATACCGTTGCAACCCTTCAAACTGTCAGGCTATGCAGGCAGAGGTTCAAGGACTCAGGTTTCTGATAATTAAGTTTATTTCAAGAACTAGAACATCCATTTACAAAAGAATTCCAGCAACTACACAGTATAACAATGCAAGACTCATTTATATTGAATAAAAATGCTAACATGTGCAACTCTTTCTCCCACCTGCACTGGGATCAAGGTTTCTCTTTTCTGGGCAGAAGAAGGAGTTTCCAACTATCCCATTTCAGGTTTCAGGCCATTTGCTTCCCACCGGAAGCAGTTCTGAGCTTGAAGCTCAACATTTCCAGAATGGTTAGAACAGCACTGGAACATTTTTGATTGGAACCACTGTTCTGACCTTGAAACAGAATTATTTTGCATTTGAGCATTTGTGCAGGCCTTTATGCTGCAAGCCATTTAGGATCAACACAGCTAATTCATTCGGAACGTATTTCTTTTTCCATGTTCTCCATTTGGCCACTCGATTATCACCACCAGATTTCTGACGATGGAGCTGGAGTGACGCCATCTCCAAGGAAAGCGTTTCTTACTGTGGAACAGGATAGACAATGGCCCACGGTTGGGAGGAATCAAGGAGTAGGTTCTCACAGCACCAATGGAAAGGCATATGGTAGATGGGCACAAGGAATACTTTTAAAAGCCATTTCCTGAACCAGCTGTTTCCTTTACTCAGAGCAAAAGGAGATGGGTTTGCCCTCCCTCCCAACAAACCTGCAAAAATATAATTTAATGATAACATGAATTTATTTACAAATCCCAATAAGTTCTCCCTGGATAATATTTATTTTGAAATTAGCTTTTTTGAATTTTTATATTTATTTTTATAGCTTTTTAATTAGCTTTTTTGAATTTTAAGGAATCATTTTTGCAACCAACAGTGAAAAAGACCAATCGAGATTAAATGCATAATCCTATAACATGACATATCAGCTTTCCTTTTCAGCTGGGAGCCTGTCACAAAAGGCAGAGATATTAATCTTAAATGCGTCTGTTGCTTTTAAAAATGGACAGTTAACCATAGGTTTCTTTCGCTTTTCCAACATGGACCCAAAACAGAATACAGAGGCAAATCTCTCAGTATGATGCTAGGATCAAAGTAGTTATTCCAGATTTGTTAACATAGAAAGAAAGGATGCAACATTCAGTGCAGTCCTTATTACCATGGGCTGCTCATGAAAATAAATGCTTTATCTCCATTTTCCTTCCATATGAAGCTGAGATACCTTTTTTTGCCAACAAACCTCGCATATTGCTATAAGAAATATATATAGGTTATTCACTTAGGCAATCCTACCAAAGTTCATTTTTCCAACCTTATGGTTATTCCATTCATTTTCCCTATTATATGCATGTTAACAGAATTTTGCCCAATGTAAACATTTATGCAAGATGTTCTCTTTAACGTGTATATTATCTTGTATATTTTATTCTCTAATGTCCAAATATCTTCATTGCTAAATTCCAAGGAGTGCAAAACACTAAAGGATAATTGTGTTTCAATTTGCATATTCTGAAAATGCGGTATTTTCAGTTATGCAAACTAAATGAAATTCTCCCTAATGGGGAGATATTTAGAAGTGAAGGATAAGCTGATAAACCCTAACTTTTGGCTCTTTCATAAAGTAACCTCCATGATTTATTCACTGCCACAGAGAAACCAAGTACTTCACAAATGAATTGCAATGGTCTAAACCAGTGGTCCTGGTTTAAGATGTGTGGACCTCAATTTCCATGTTCCCCTAGCCAGCACTGCTACCTACCACTGAAGTTTGAAGTGGTACAGCCCAAGCAGAGATGGAGCAGGGAGGTTTCTATGGATACACTATCACCGGCTGTCTTTCTCCCCCACATTATGAAAAATTATGTTTAATGTTTTAGATCAGTGTTTTCAACCTTGGCAATTTTAAGATGTGTGGACTTCAACTCCCAGAATTCCCTGGGAGTTGAAGTCCATACATCTTAGAGTTGCTGAGGTTGAGAAACACTGATCTCAACTTTGTAGTAGCACTGTCTTTTATAATCTGTGTTCCTCCTGCTTCCAGGGGCTGCCACCAAGGCTAGGGAAAGGATGAAATCTCTTACAACTGGGCTTTGCTGTTGCATATATAAACTAAACCTTTATTTATTCATGGGAGGCATTCAGCCAAGTATAACCTAAGTCTTCATGAGAACAACTGGAGCATGAGTTTGAGCAATCCACAGGGAACATCAGAAATGGTTCTTGCTCTTCAGCTAGGGAAAGAGGTAGCAAAAAGTCCTAAATCCTGAACACTCTTGCTTCTCAGCCAACCTCAGACAGAAGCCTACTTTAAGGCTCTCATGTTCATGATTGGATCCTGAACTGTTTCTTGTTTTAGTAATGCAAAACTGTATACATGCTTCCTTCACTTGCATTGCAGTGGTTATTATTTATGCTTTCGAAAAGCAGCCAGCCAATTCTGGGGTGGCACACTTTCTTCCTATCCCAAATTCTTAGACTGCATGTGAGATACAAGGTACTTTACAACTTCTTTGTTGAGAGGTGTGCCAGAACGGATCAGATAGGTAAGCAGGGTTGGACCCAGTTGGTATTTGGATGGGACTCTACTCAAAATCCCAAAACAAAACAGAAAAAGGGAATTGCAAACACTTCCATACTGTTACCAAGAAAACATCTTGGATGCGTCCATAAACACAGCTCAATGGAGCATCTGCCTTGCCAAAACTCCTATTGTTTAATGACAACAACAATTAAAAAGCTTTTCCCCAAGAAAATTTAAGTTCCTTGGGAGAAAACAACAGCGGTTTCTTGTGCACAAGGACTTAGGAGCTTGGTACCAACCATAAATTCCTGGGTTGAGCAGGTAAAATTCCCCCAGTTTCTTAATCCATATCATCTATTTAGGTCACTATTTTGCACTAGTGGTTCTAAGTGAAAAATACAGGTAGTCCTCATTTAGCAACTGCCTCATTTAGCAACCATTCAGTTACAACAGTTATGAAAAAGCAACTTCACAGGTTTGTAAAGCAAAGGAAAGTGGAAGTAAGATTGTAAGGACAGGTGCAGTTTCACTTAGCAACCACTTTGCTTAATGACCAAGTTTCCAGTCCTAATTGTGGTTGCTAAACAAGGACTATCTGTAATGGCAAACCAGGAGACTTGGCTCTCTTTTGCTGTTCACAATAGTTTGGGCTGGTTCAGATAAAATTGGAATTACATTTAAGTTTACATTGTATTCAGCAAGATACCACCCAATACTCTCTCTTTATAAGAAATATATATTTCCCTATGAAAATACACCTTTAAGAAATTTGGACCTACAGTTCCCATCATCGCTGACCACTGGCCATGAGCTTTTAAGTTGCACTTCAAAAAATTTGGAGTGCTCTGACTTGAAAAAGTTTGTACCAACCAGCTTGGACCCAAGGAAGTGCAAAGAGTAAAGTGTAAACCTCCTTCTAGGCTCAGTTTTCACTGAGATGGAAAACCTGACATTATTACTTACTTTCAACTGCAGGTGTGAACTCACCTGTTTGACATTTCTTGGGGAAAAAATCCTGTATACAGTCTAGAAAGCAGCTAGATTTTAACTTCTGTTTCTGGCTCCTGATTATTTATTTATTCATTCAACTTGTATGGTTGCACTGAGCATGGAGTATTTTCACATTCAAGAGCAGCCCAAATTATAAGCCTACCACTATACTTTGAAGTAGTACAGCCCAAGCACAGATGGAAAAGGCAGCAAGCAAGGTGTCTAGGGGTACACTGATAAGGCTCCAGGCTGTCTTCCTCCTCCCACATTATGAAAAACTCTGTTTAAAGTTTTAAATCAGTGTTTATCAACCTTGGCAAGTTTAAGATGTGTGGACTTGGCAAGTTTATGATGCTGGCTGGGGAATTCTGGGAGTTGAAGTCCACACATCTTAAAGTTGCCAAGGATGAGAAACTCTGTTTTAGATTATTAAGCTGGAAGCTGGAACGCTGCAGAAGAAGGGGAAAAAATGGCCTCTGCATCATCTTTGCTTCCACTAGTTCACAGGTGCCTAAATAGTAGTAGTTGTTCTTTTCTCTTGTGGCAAGGAAGATCTTAATCTTCTCATAAATAGCTACCCAAACTGCAAGTGCATCCAGTGGGTCCCAAAGGAGCTGTCCCCACCTCAACTGTACCTCACCCATATTTTACCTTTTTCCTGAGAAAACATGACTCACACCTTGTTGGATTCTCTTTTTTTCTCCAAGGTGATTGTAGCCTCGGGGAGTTTTTTCATCCCAGAAATTGATTAAAGCCATTTCATTCCACTGAGCACTTGAAGGTTTTAGTCTCCATCTCTGAAGGTTCTATTATTGATCATCTGCAGAGTTTGCCTTTTAAAATGTGTTTCAACTAATTAATCTTCTTGTTGCCTGAGAGGCCTTGGAAATCAGGCTCAAACCGGGAAAAAAACATTTTCCAACAATAGCCAAATCTATCAACTATAACAGCAGAATTCTGGAAATTGCAGATTGGAAGGACACCAAGTTAGGGAACTACCCTAAATTATGTTTCTGAAATGAAGAAAAATTAGGTTAAATAGGACAGAACAGAACTTTTGTTTAGAAGGACTATAAGCTCCATTCAGAATCAATAAAGAATTGCTGGGCAGTAAAAGGGGGAAAAAAACATATGTGCCTTTGGTGCTTCACAATTAATTAAGTCCAGGAATACCATAATCTTCCTATTAGAATATCACCCAAATATTTTCTCCTTTGAAAGTGAATTTGAAAACCATTCTCTTTCATCAATGGTACATATAATCTTTTCCAGTTCTCCAGAATTTTCATAAGGCTACAAAATGTGGAAGACCCAGAAGGTAACCTGAGGTTTACAACTTTTTGTTTTGTTTTTAGAAACTGGATAAATGCAAGATCAGTTGCCACCTAGAAACATATATTGGCCTATGATCCTGCCTTGAATTTTTCTTCTAGTAGTTTGTCCGTTTGTTTTAAGCAGAAGCCTGCCCAACCTTGCCTTATAAATGGAAAGGAAAAGAATCCAAAAATGGGATTAAGTTTAGAGAAAATTGGGCAACTTTTATGAGCTTTGTAAGATTAATTTATAAGCTGATTTATCACACTGGTGTTTTAAAACGGATCAGGATAATACTTTAATCATTGGGGAAATGTTTTCAAAGCAAAAACGTTTGACTGCACTAAATTATGCTTCAAATACCTTGTGGTGCCATGTGGAACACAGAATGTTTCTTGGGTATTTTAACCAAATACATTACAATGGGAAATACTGGGAAAGAGGCAAAGGAGAAGACATTACCTTCACAAAGGCACACATCCCCAGGTGAAGGAGGCCAACTCTCAAAATTATCAGGAATTAATCAAAATGTTCAGAACTTTATAGAGTGAGTAAAGTCCTGAACTGTAACGTTTGTTTCTACTTGGGGCATAAGGCAGTCCTAATTTGTTTCCTAATTTTTTTTTTTTAATATCACCTATATGCAGGTTTATGTCCCAAACATACCAATAAGCGATAGAAGTCAAAATGCTTCCTGCACCCCCTGAAACAGCTAATTAAACAAATTATATTACAATTTAGCATTGTGTGCAAACTCAGTCACGCCTTCTTTTCTAACACCGTTTTTCCCTATTTCCTCAAGCTATGAGGGACAGATATAGATAGGGCAACCCGGAATAAAATAGCACCAGAGAAAATGCAAGTCTGGGTAATCAGTTCAGATATTTCAGCTAGGAGGTCTGCTATTTATTTATTATTTAAATTTAAGGCCTGCTATTTATCTATTATTTAAATTTAAGGCCTGCTATTTATTTATTATTTGTTAAATTTATATGCCGCCCATCTCCCGCAGAGGGTGACCCTGGGAGGCTCACAGTTAAAATCAAACCTCCAAAACAGTTAAAAATATAAATATCCACATTAATGTAGTTAAAAAATCAAACTATATATATATAAAAAACTATATACATAAAAAGACTAAAACATTCAAGATGATGGGGGCTTTAAACTAAGCCTGAAGGTAGGGATCCAACCACTAGGGAAAGGTTCCCTCGGGAGTCTTCCGGAGAGCTGGAAAACCTGAGAAAGTTTTATGCTGTTTTGCTGGAATCTCGTGAAGACGCTGCTCTGCCTTTTGAAACAGGCCACCTCGTGGCCCAAATGGCTGATTGCAAGGCATGTTTTGGGTTTGCTGCCTCGTTTCACAACGTGCCTGAGGCTGACAGGCACAGCAGCCCTCTAGCAACTGCCTGGATGTTAAGATGTGGTAATCACTGGAGCAATGTTCATCATGATGACACACAGGTTGCAAAACAGAAACCTTTAGGGCAGCGTTTCTCCAACTTGGCAACTTTAAGACGTGTGGACTTCAACTCCCAGAATTCCCCAGCCAGCATGGCTGGCTGGGGAATTCTGGGAGTTGAAGTCCACACGTCTTAAAGTTGCCAAGTTGGAGAAACGCTGCTTTAGGGCTGCAGTATAGATAGGTTGACCACATACCCCAGTTGGCCCAGGTCAGTCTCACAGCATGCCTATCATCCCTGTCAAAATAAATATCAGCCCACAATGCTTGAATAGATATTTTCAAAGTTTTCCTCAGAGGAATTATTCCTAATACCTTTCTGAAAGAGGAAACTTGCACAGAACAGCTAGCCTCCTTTAAAAAACAAGGAGTTTTTGTTCTGGTTGGTTGGTTGGCCCATAAGCTATTTTACTTTTTTTCCTCCTGTGGGAAGGGAACGCCACCACTGCGCAATTTTTTTTAATCCCAAAAACGGCTGTTCTGAGCTGGAAAATGATTTCTTTCTCTCCTCTTTAAGCCCAATCTAAAAATAGGCTATAAAAAATAAACATTTTATTCCCCAGGCACAAACCTATATGCTTTGCAGAAGTGTACAAGGTAATTGTAAAACAGTCCTTCCTCACTTCCCCAAATAACCTCGAAGAAACAACTCAGCATCTTCAGGCATGAAACTTTACTAGTCACTCGAGCTAATAGACTACTACGGAAGTAACTGCTTCGGCTAAAACCAAAACCAAATAAATGATCATATTTCTACTTTTTCATGCATACACTCTGAAACACAGCTCTAGGATATATCAGAACTTGAAATTATGAGCTTCACTCCAGTACATATTTCTCAGTTGCTGCAGACAAATTCAGGAAAAGAGATTTTCACTGTAATTACTTATTCCTCTTAGGCGCCACGTCAGAATGGTGGAGGAATTCAGCCAGTCCCAATTATCTTATAAACTTATCTAATTAATACCTCCAAATCTTATACATAAAGCAGATTCTACATCCATGCCAAATTCCATCTTTTTCAGAAAGTTTTGGCGCTATCATAATATACAATCCTATCACATCTGTGCTTATATCATGGGGACATGTATTAAGAACAACTATCACACACACATTAGGAAGAAAAGATTAAATTACATGCATTGGGAAAAACACATACAGGCTGGATGCAGAATATCTTAAAAAAGAGATTACCCATAGAAAAAAGTTACAATGAGAAAAATGAGAAACTGAGGAAAATTGAAACCGGTATTTCACTTATTCTTAAACAACTGCTATGTCATCCACAGCTGTAATGACGGTATAAGCTTAGGAGAGATTTTGGGTAGTGTAATCCCAGCACATCTGGAGGGTATCAGATTTGGCAAGACTGGCTTACAGGTTTTCTTCATCGATCTGAAACCTGGATCTTTCATGGCCTTAATGTCCACTATCTTCAAACCACGTCCTGAGCCGTGATGTTCCTCAATATATCTGCACGGCTTGTTCAAAGGAATTGTGTCCACCAATCCTTCCTTGTGATGAACAGCCACAAATTAGTATGAGTGAACCTTCCACACCCTGCCTGGTATCCTAGAAAACCCAAGGCTGCCTGCTAGGTGAGTTACTTCCAAATGGATCTCAGCAAGGTAGAAGGCAGGCAAGACTCTCATAACTTTTATTTAACCTTAAAAACTCAGGAGAAAAACCTATCAATGGGGTACTTAAAATGTCATGCTTATTTCTTTGTCCAGCAGGACTCAGTGCACATTTTGAAAAAGGGCACCACTTGATATAGCTTTCTGGCAAGGTAAGGCTGATAAACTCAGCAATTAACTTAATTGGATCCCCTATACATCGGAAGTGCTGACATGAGAGACAGAAGTGACATTTATTGCTGGACTTAGTGCTGTCAGCAAAGTAGCTAACAAAGCAATCTATTGCTCTCTATTCCTGCCATCTCCTACAGCATTATTTTTATGATTGGCAGGTGCTCTCTTATCACAGAATCACAGAATTGGAAGATCGCTCGTTGATCATATGGTCCAGCCCTTGCTCAATGAAGGATCAGCTAAAGCATTTCAGATAGATGCCTAGCTAGCCGCTGTTTGAAGACCTGCACTGAAGGGGAAAATACCAATTCACAGGAAGCCACTCTTGAGCTCAAGAAATTCCCCTAATATTTAACCTAAAACTACTTCCCTTAATTTTAACCTACTGGTTCTGGTCCTGCTCTCTAGAGCAACAGAGAACAAGTCTACCTCCTCCTCTAAATGACAATCATTTGGTTTCTGAAGGCTGCTATTATATTTTCCTTAATTCTTCTTTTCTGTCAGTGAAACAATTTCTTAATCATTCCTTGTAGAACTTGGTTTCCAGTTCCCATACTGCTTTCATAGAACCTCCTCTGAACTTGCTCCAGTTTGTTGATGTCCTTTTAAGCAATTGGACGGGGTTTTCCAAGTGGGGCCTGACCAGGGCAAAACAGAGCTAACAATTATTTCTTGTGATCTGGACTCTATGTTCCTGTTAAGATGCCCCAATATTGCCTTTGCCTTTTTAGCAGTTGCACCACATTACTAGATCATGTTCAGCTTGTGATCTATTAGAACACCTAGATTCTTTTCACAAGTAGCACTGCCAAGCCAAGCCATCCTCTACTTGTGCCTTGCATTTTTCCTACCCAAATGCTGGACACTTCCCCACCAAAAGTCTATTACTGTGTTGGTGCAACATACTAAACGTAGTATAGTGTTAACCATGGTTATGGCACTCAACTAGTGGATGCATCCCCAGGTAAAACAATACAACATCCCATAGCTGGACATGATTTATTAGCACCACCCATTTTGTACTGGCTTTCATTTCCTATTATTCTTATTATTACCACCACTTGGAATGAACATTAAAAAAACCCTCAATCATGATCAGACCCATTGCATGCAAGGTGGAGAAATCTAACTCTTCCTATAACACATGCTGTTTTCAAACTAACGCCTCTGCAAATCCAAGAGAGTGAAAAACACAGTGGGAACAACAGAGATGCTGGGGCAACAACAGCTCCTGTTTTAAAGCCCATCTTATATTCTACATTACTTTCCTAGAGGAAAAATGGCTGCTTATCCAAGCTCAAACATTTATTATCATTCATTCATTCATTCATTCATTCATTCATTCATTCATTCATTCATTCATTCAGTTTGGATGCTGCCTGACTCCAACCGACTCTGGATGGCTCACAACAATAAATAACGTTAACAGTAGAATACAATAAATAGCATAAAAACAGAAGAATACAAAAAAAATCAACAACAGTTTACTTAAAATAAGCTAAACTACAAAGAACCATAATTACAGACTGACAGATTAGTCATCTTAAACTCAGGTTAAAAAAAGATTTGCCATGTTCACATATGCTTTGCCCAAATAAATGAAACCAATTATGGCTTATTGTGATGATCTGGTTCACCCAATATGCTAAGGTAATGGATGAGTTCACACAACAAGTTGAACTGCAAAATACCCAACTCCATTTTAGATGAATCTAGCATGTTGTGCGAACTCAACTGCTGTTTTAAACTAAACCTCAGCCACAACCTGGCTCAGGATTTAGGCTTTTATGGTATGCAAATCTTAATCACCGAGTGATGGCAATTTTAAGAAAAAACAGTAATATTTTCATATTAGGAGATTCCAACCATGGCAACAGCAGCTTGCCTCAGGTCACCAAGTAAGCTTCAGCATGGCACTGAAATTTCAATCCCTGCCTTCCAGCTTCATTGTGTAAATTCTGAATTATGGTCCTACATCCATGGCTAATCTAATTCAGAACATGGCTATTGCTGGGGCCCATCTACCAACATGGCTCAAGAAACATCCCCTATATCCAGAAACCATAACATTAAATCCAAAGACAGAAGCAGCCCAATATACTTTGAATGCAAAGGGATCCCAGAGCGATCCCACAACATCTCCAGGTTCAAAAAGGGTCCAAATACAGAAATGCTTCAGCCTGGACCACTTCCAGCAGCCAAACTGACACTACAGGTCTAGGTTACCAACAGTTCTACCTTATCTAAAACGGTTTCTCATTGCCCTTCTTGGTATTTTCTGCCCAAAGTCTTATGTATGTATGTATAATTTCTATGGGATGGTCCAAAATTTCATGATAAGAGTGCAAGCTTTTGGCAGGAAAGATCTTGGGTTCCAACGCTCTTATTATCAGTTCAAGAGAGCAAGATACAAGTGGGAAAGTTTTAAATTAGTACTAGGGGAGCAGTAAACAGTGACCCTATTTGCACATCCTTCAAAACCAGGTTTATGTTATTCAAGTTTAAGCTCACCAAACAATACAACACATCGCAGCCCAAATATTTTGACAGTCTCTTTTTTGCTCAATATCCTTTATGGTATCCTATTAGATGCCATTTCCTGCTTTTTCTTTGGGTTCTCGGTTTTTTGTTGTTTGAAAATAATAATACAACAATCCTAACCAGGGGTGGGATCACTGCATTATGGGAGGTGGGATTTTATCCCCAGCCTCTTTGTTTTGAAAATCATCTACACATCTGCAAGGTTTAAAAAGCCAAACAGGAGATGTTGCTCCATTGTACGGTCATTCTTTTCCCCCACCTAATCTTGGGGGAAAGCTGTTTAAACTATAAACTCAGCATTTATCCAGGTTCAGATGATATACTGGACCACATCTAAATTAATTTAAAAGAAACCACAAGCACCAACAGTAATTAAAGTACTCCTTAACCATGGTTTATGTTCACAATGACAAGCTAAGCCAAACTGAAATGTGGCTTACTGCATTATGCAAACCAGATCAGGCTACATTTACATACCATTCGAAGCCAACAATTCTGATTTCATAAGCCAGGATGGGAAGGAGCTACATACCAGTTCATACATGAGTTGATAAGCGAACAAAGAAGGGGAAAGTGCTTTGTGTTATCCAAAGCTAAAATATCCCCGAATAATGCCAGGAGCCATTCACCAACCTTGTGGACTTACCAGTCTAGCTTGCTTGGATGCAATCAGCATGCTTGTTCCAAAGATGGAGCAAAGTACATATGGCTGTGCAGCAGTCACTTATTCACAGTGTGGTTTATTAGATGAACTTCCAGTGGAACCAAAACATAATAATGTTTCAGATAAGAGAAAATAAGAGCAGCTCTCCCAACAGCAGAGAGAAAATGTTCCACAGTCTTACCCGTCTACCTATCAATCACTAGAATGCCCCAAGCAAATCCCACCAGGCAAAAAATTCACATCCTCTCTTACAACAGTAAGAGCCATAAATGAAACTGTCGACACACTAATAATACCTAAGAGTTGCAGCTGCCTGCGTCTTTATCTACGTTTCCTCCAGCAGCTATATGATTAAAATGGAACTTCTTTGGTTCTTCTTAACCTATTTGCTTCAGGCAGCAAATCAGTATAGATAGCTGGCTCAAATGGTGATGACAGTCCAGTTACTTATGCAATCGTTTTAATTACTCTCTTTCTCAGCCCTTCTTTATGACTGATCACCAAGATTTTATATTTATGAACTTGCCACAACCCATACATGGCTTCCTTTAAAGCCACCACAAGGTGAATTAATCTGAAGGCAACCTGCAGATCCCAACTGCAATGCCCAGAGGCAGTATGTATGTGCCCAGGCCTTCTGCCCCCTCTACTTTGACATTATATGTGCAGTATCAACAGCAACAGAACAGTAACTAGCACATCGCAAAGAAAAACAACAGCCACTGGAAATACCTTCAATTGCAAGAATGTCAGTTTAAAAATAAAAATGGCGAATGTCTGTACCCAAACGCTTTGCAAATATGCCAATCTATCCCAAAAAAGAAAAGACCAAAAGGTAGGCATTGATAATAACCTTAAAAAGAAGTGAGGTGGGAGAGGATGGCTGGGAGCAACTTCATCTGTTTCCTTTCCGGTTGGTTCATTCATTCAATCATCACATTTCTAGGCCATCCAACTCCTGAATGAATTTGGGTGGCTTCACAATGAAAAACAAGAACAGAACAGAACAGAACAGAACAGAACAGAACAGAACAGAACAGAACTGCAGTTGCCTGAAGGGAGTAAATCCAAAAAACACTCACCCTGACTAAAAAGGGCCTGAGCACATACTAACCAAAGATTTGGCAGAAGAACCAGATTTTAAGGGTTGTTCAAAGGCGGATAAGGGTGGGAGCTGTATGAATCTCTGGAGGGGGTGCTGTTCCAGGCACAGCAACAGAGTAGCCTCATTACATTCACTACAGCAGTCTTTGTGTGAATAGGAAGGGTTCTGTAGGTGGTTGGAGATTCTCAAGGAGGTTGGTTGGTTTGTTGCATGTTTATACTGCTGGATTCCAAAGTCAACTCTGTTTACATCCTCAGAGCAGGAATGCAGAGAATGTAAACATGCAACTGCTTCCACTAATGGTTCAACCACCAGTTTCTGAACAGTGAGAAAGTAAGGCAAAGGCAAAAGGCAGAAAGAGCATGAGAAGGCTCTGAATCAGGAATGGGTATAAATTCCGTAGCATCTCTTTCACTCACTCATTGTCAGCTGGTTGTAATGGCTTCCATTCCTAAGTTCTAATAAAGATTTAGAACTTCATTCTAGCTGTCTTCATTCATTCAAGTTATTGGGAAGCTGAAGGTGGCATCAGCTGTGTGTGTGTGTGTGTGTGTGTAGGATAGGGGGATCAAAACAGGCAAAATGGCAGATGCAGCATCACAATGCTGCATTTGCCATCTTAACAATTCTGACCCCACTCACCTATGAATGACTCCAAATGGCAGCTATTTTCTTTGGGCACCTACAAGATGCCCTCAAATTGTCAAAAATGCCCTCAGCCCCAAAATGTTGGGGATTCCTGCAATAGTTTAAGAGGAACAAGAGCTGCTCAATCTAGTCAGCAGGCCTCACTTTTAGAGGGAACAGAGGAGGTCACCACTGCACGGGTGGTGCTTCATCATTTAGTTGTCTGTTTTCCTGTTGCTTGGTGGTGCCCAAGCCACCCGTGTGCCCAACACTGCCTGGGAGTCTACAAACTCAGCCGAGGGCTGAAAGCTGGCCAAGAAACGTGCTTCGTTGCTGTTTTCACATGTTTCTTGTCCCCTCCCCCCATTAGAGATGCTAACAAAGGGGACAATTTTTCAATCAAAGAAACACGACTTTTGCTATTTCTGCTGGCTGAACAGCATTGCAATTCATCTCCTTCTCACACCAATGATTACTGTTTCAGATTCCACTACCAGCTCTTTATTGCACATATTGCTAATGGTATTTCTTCACCTGCTATATGCTGCTTTCACAGCCTGACCTAATTTAAAAGTAGCATCTGGTATATGTATTGCCTCAGAACGATCTTCCTTGATCTGGTGGCCTGAAGATACACTGGATAAGAACTCCCATTATCATCACTGGGGTCAAAAGGAAGTTACAGTCCAACACCATCTGAAGGACATTAAGACAGAAGGGTTCCTTAAAAAGATACTCCGGTTTTGGTTAACAAGGAAGGGAGTAATTGATAACTCAATTCTAAGGCTTAACCAGCAAGCAAATAAGCATGTAGAAAGGACTATATGTCCTGGCATTGCAGACATGTAATGACATACTCAGGCAGATAAAGCAGGATCCAAATTAGGAAATCATTCTTTTTTTTCGGGGGGGGGGCGACCACATACAAATAGTTACCATCATTACTACACAAACTGGTTCACAACTCATGTTAATCTATCCAGTGCTTAGGCAGTTGTGCAAACCCCATCAAGCAGAGTTTATTCAATGAACCAGGGTTAAACAAAACATGGCTCAGTGCACTGAACAACCTGAGCCATAGACAAGTGCAGGTAGTTCTTGCTTAATGACTATTTGTTTAGTGACCATTCAAAGTTACAACGGTGCTAAAAAGTAACTTATGACTGGTGCCTGAAGTTACTACAGTCACAGCACCCCTGCGGTCATGTGTTTGCAATCCGGGCACTTGGCAACCAGCTCACTCTTACGATGGTTGCAGCATCCTGGGGTCATGTGATTGCCATTTGTGACCTTCCCAGCCAGTTTCCAGCAAGCAAAATCAATGAGGAACCACATGATTCACTTAATGACTGCGTGATTCACTTAACTGCTGCAAAAAAAGGTTGTAAAATTGGATCCGGTCACATGATGATTTGCTTAACAGCCACATTGCTTAGCTACCTAAATTCCGGTCCCAATGGTGGTCATTAAGTGAGGACTACCTGTACATCTGAGTCATTGTTATGAAAAGGCCACAATCTTCAAAATAAACCTTCCCAGTCATTCTTGGTCATCTGAATCTGTGCAAAATTTAATTTTCAGCCACTTTAATTAAATATATATAAAGATATATCTTCAGTGAAGGCATGTAGCACACTGAATTTATTTTCCATGGCTGATGAGGCTAACCTCTCACCAATAAAAGTCCTTCTTCTGGTGTCTGCATCTTTTTTGTTTTCTATTTTAATTCATGACTCTGAGTGCAAACTGACTGCTGCGTGGTCCTTCTCAAAATATACACTGCCCCTTTCAGGAAAACTATGCAAGTCTAGCATTCTGTTTCAAATCCAGAAGCTACCAAACTGAGTTACGAAAGCAAATTCACACTAAGCCACCATTTGGCTGAGCTGAAAACAAGCTGTCATTGGCTAGGTTCACACAGAATACTAAACCAAAACCCATATTTTACAAACAATGTCTGTGTTCACATAAAATGCTATGCCAAAAATATGCCCTATTGTGTGTTAACATTAAAATATGACCTCAATCATTGGTTTCCAATCCTAACCATCCAAAGCGTTAGTTTAAAAGATGTTCTCTTGTCTATACTTTTAGCTGAGGTTCTCCAAGCTTAGGAAGATGAGTACCAAAGTAGATATCAAGTTTTTTGCAGATGTTTTGCTTTGAGTTCCAGCTCTTTGTCATGTTTTTGAGTTTACTTTCTTGTTGAAGGGAGCAGAGATGCTATGACAGTTTTCTGTCACATGTGTTTTCATCACTTCTACACTTATTGGCTCCCCACACTTCCCAGTCTAGAACAAGTTTCATCAAAAAGTGGGGAGCCAAAGGGCTGTCAATTGCTGGAGAGATGGTTATATAAATCAATAAGAAGACATTTGCACACACCCCATGTAACTGGGTATGGCTAAGAACACTACGTTCCATCCATGAGAATTCAACCACAATACTAATCTCTTTTAAAAATAAATTTGAAAACACAAAGACAATAAGAATGAAAAAGCAAAAGAAAAAAAAATCCAGCCAGAATTATATGCTGGCTAGGGAATTCTGGGAGTTGAAGTCCACACATCTTAAAGTTGCCAAGGTTGAAAAACACTCTAATTCAGATGAAATTGCAATACGATAGGTCCAGCTTCCTCAGCCTGATGTCCTTCTGTACATTTGAAGGGGAAGCTGGACCATTAGTAGCCTCTAGTAGCCAGACCTAGAACCTGCAAGTCCCAAATTCCCAGCTACTTGACAAGCAGATTGGGGAAGCCTGACCTTCTGCTAGTCCTTGGGAGGCTATTATTACTTACTTGTTATACCGATAACAAGTACAATTAAGTTCCCTCTGGAGAGTTCAAACTTTGTATTTGAACAAGCCATCAATGCACTCATAGAAAAAAAAATGGGTTCACAAATGTACTTCACAGGTATGCCTTTTCTTGAAAATGCCTTATTAGGACTCTGCTATTGATTGTCATGATTGTTATCCTGCTCTTCTTCCCACAGCAGGCTAAAGCTGCATGCAGAAGATCAAAACAATCCTCAATCTTCAGAAAAATACAGCAATGAAGAACAAAGATCACTTTTAAAAAAGCAGATTGAAAGGCAGCCTGATCCAAGAGCAGCTGGAACCCTATCAATGAACACACATATCCTCAGTTGTCGCTTAACGCAAGGCAGCATGGGGTCAGCTGCAATTTATAGCAGCAGACGCCAATTTGCCTTAGTGCACCAAAGGATGCCCACTATCTGCCAACTCTAGATCCTCACCAGGCTTTATGTGCCATGTCAAGGGCCATACTCAAAAACTGGGCAGGACTGACATGGGGGATGATGGCTTGGGGTTATTACGGATGAAATGGCACACGAACCCTCTGCAAAGCTTTTGCACTTATTCCCACTTCTCCCAGCACTCATAATAAACAAGGCCAAATTTCTTGAGTCTCTGGAGGCCAAGTAATTCCAAAATCTTTGGGAAAGAAGCATAATTTGAAGAAGAAAAAAAGAAGGAAAAGCATGAAACCATTTAGATTATATAAGCACTTAAAATCTGTTTGAATGGTCCAGTTTTAGAACCAACCTAAAAAAATCCCTCTCAGAAGATACTGGATTAAAGTGAAGATAACTGACTCAGATCTGAGGATGTTTCAGGCAATTTATTTACATTCCAACATCTTTTCTCAAGGTATTTGCAAACCAGCCAACAGAACTGTTATACTGGAAGGCTTTACCAAAAGCAATAATATACAGACTTTAAAACTACAGACAGAAACATTAATTATTGTATTGGAAAAGACTTAATGGCATCTGGCTAGGAACTAAAGCACCAGAAATAGTTTCATGTGATGAGGAGCTTGGCATAATTAAGGTAAATACCAGTCTTCTTAAGTAATCCATCTTAAAGGAATAACATTCTAAATGTAGCAGGAATTCCAAGTTAGCTTTTTATTTTTTTCCCCTCTGATAATAATCCATGCTTAATAAGTCTACAGTTTTTCTCCCACAGCTTCTCCTACCTCTCCTGGTTCAATATTGCAGGTGAACCTTCTCCTACAGCTCCAGAATCACTCACCTTCTGCAAGCACAGGTTCACATTCACCACCAGGCAGCTGCACACCGAAGACTGAACTGTGTCCTTCTTGTGCTAGCCAACACCACTCCCACCTCAACTTAAAAGCTGAGAATTGAGCAACAGAAACCACCCCTTCCATCAACCTGGGTGTGCCACCTTTACAACAGCCCTTGAAAATCTTGGAAACTGTCCTGGCATTGAAAATTAGGCCCTGATCCCACAGCTATGATGCTACCTCGGTGGAGTATAAATTAGGCTGTGCGTTTGCAGTTGTTGAGAAGTTGTTTTGAAATTTCAGCCTGACATCAAACACCTGAAACATTTGCATTTGATCTTCCACCACAAAAAACTTGGCCTGCATCATTTCTCTGGGACTGACCCTCATAAAAGATTCAGAAGCTAACCCAGCGAAAACAATTGCCATCTTAATGCTATTTTTTCCTTTGCTCTTGCTGTATAATTAGCCTGTATGTTCTGATAAATGCTAATCGCAGAAATGAATGGTGGTTTGGTTCTCCTGTTTCAAAGAGAAAACTGTCACTGGTATTTTATGACGGGGTTCATCTCTTTGAAAACCTCATTGACCATGTTCCTTGCTACGTAACTGGATTTTTACAACTGCGATTTTTACAACTAGTGCTGGAGACCCTGCCATCCTGTATTTGTATGAAAAAAAAAATATTTTTTTCACTCACAACCTCCTGGTTCAATTTCACTACTAGCCAAACCTGAAGAAGAGTTCTGGAGAGATTTGCAATCTTGCTCCCTGTTCTGTGTGGTCCCAATAAAGAGATTAATCCAGGCTTTGGGCTCTGTTCATTTTTATCTTCTAAAACAGACTACCGTAAGGCCACCTCTTTTGAAACATTACCATTATCTTTCCGTCGGTCTGCTTCACTCTTGTGCACACATGTATCAGACCCGTAGGGTGATTCCCAAATAATCAGCACAACAGTGCTGTACATTCGCACGTAAGTAGACAGAGGCCTGTGTGTGTTCATTCCAGACAATTATTAATCAGATCTTTATGCAACCAGATATAGAAGCCTGGAGAAGGGATTCTGCAGAGCATTTACATTTTCTCAGCTCTCTTTTGCCCTGCACAGAAATCAAACTTGCTCTGAATGAGACAGAAAGTCCACGGATGGCGAGATGTAAAGAAATGTCCTAAAAAAGGCAAAGTCAGGCTTTGTTAGCACGATCCTCCTGTTTCTGTTTGGCACAAGCAATTAGCCTCACAGATTCTTTCGTACTGCCCAGGCCTTGACCAGCCCAACCCACAGAACAACTAAACAATACATAAGCGTTGAATTGGAAGGCTCCCAATTCAGAATGCAAAATCTGGAATGAAAAACACTCCTGAAACGTTAGCCAGCCCTACAAAGAGCTACTCCCAGGTTGTGGTTTTCCAGCTTCTTGGAAACAACTTTATAACAAATGCACAACCGGTGAAGCAGTTTTTTAAATGTCTTTTTGGTACAGCTCTAGGCCCCGCCTGTGAGAGGGTGATATAAAACTGAGGAGGAGGGGGAACAAGCCTTTTCAGGAGCAAGGGCTCTCGCTTTAAGGCTCCCTTCCCCGACCGGGTGCCCTCCAGTGACATGGCACTACAACTCCTATTACTCATTGTTTGCACAAGCAACAGCCAGGCTGGGAGGTACCTGGGGTGGGCTGCCTGAAACGTACTAACTACTTCAAGGTCAAAGGGGAGAAAAGGATGAGGAAGAAGCACAGGCAATAGTAATAAAAGAAAATTGCACTCATTTATTCTTTTTTTAAATAGCCCGCCTTTTTATCTGGCACAACTAAAGAAAAAGGGAAAAGAAAATAGACTGCAACAGGATGTTATCTCCTGTTATTCTCTGAGGGGACTCTGCCCCCATGTGAGCCATCCTCAGCATCTCAAGGAAGGACAGGATAATCAATCAACCAAGAGGGAGAGATCCTCCTTTGAGACAACGCATTCACACATGCGAGGAAATACTTGAGCTGGCCCTAGAGCGCTTTGATTTCTGACTCTGCTGTTGCATAACATCAGTGAACAGGACCGGCCTCACTGCCTCACATTTGAACATACAGTGAGCACGTTCACTTTAGTTGTTTTTTTTTGGTAATAACTTTATTTAAAAAAAATTTTCAAAAAGAACAATAAAAAACTTACAAAAACTAGTATTAAGGAAAGACTATAGAAAGAAAAAAATAAATTTCAGAAATAAGAGAGAGAAAAGAGTAGAAAGTGTGAAAGACAAAAAAGAGAAGAAAATAATCAGAAAGAAAAAAGAGAATTGACTTCCGACCCTCCTCCCAGCAGGTATAAATAACAATATACATCCAACTCTTACTCTAAGGTTAAAAGATAAGTTCTATTATTTCTATTAAGCCAGAGCATGTTCACTTTAAGTTTTAGTATGCGACGGCAAGGCAGAAAAAGAGAGAGCTTCTAGCGGTATAATCTAGAAATCGATACAAAATGGGCAGATGTTGTTTAATGTATGTAGAGTTATTACGCTGCCTGTATTATTTGCTGGATTGACTAATTAGAGCTGTGTTTCTCAACCTTGGCTACTTTACGTTGGGTGGACGTCAGCTCCCAGAATTCCCCAGCCGGCATGCATGGACTCGTTAAACTTGCAAAGGAATTTCGGAGAGGAGACAAAGAGAAAGCGATAAGAAATTAATTTCTGGAATGCTATTTGAAGGGATTAAAGATTAAGATTTTCAAATATGCTGTTGTTTCTGGTAGCTCTTAGTGGGATTTTTCTTGATTGAGATTGAAGGATGAGGCTTTAAAGGTTTGTTCAGAGATATAAGATAAAATGTGGGAAGAAGAGATTTTTTTGTTGTTACTGTTGTATTTTGAGAGAAAATAAGTTACTGCGTAAAGGAAAAGAATATGAAATTGATTTACTAGTTTTTTTATACATACATACATACATATAGTTATTTCTGGTAACTCTTGATGGACTTTTGCTGATTAAGATTGAATGATGAGGCTTTATTATAACAGATAAAAGATGAGATATGGGATGAAGATATTTTTGGTTCAAATATTAGAGAAGGTGATAAACTACTGAAATTGTCTGTACTTGTCTTGATGAAGGGGGAAGTCATTTCTTTAGACATCTTTTTTCTTTATATACATTTTCCCTTTCCTCTACCCCCTTTTTTCCCTTTCTCTGCACTTTTTATTTTTTCTTTTCCTTTTTTTACTTTTTTCTTAACTTGTATTAGTTTTTTATCTTTGTATTTTCAAACTTAAAATATTATTAAAAAAACAAATTAATCCATTCTTGTGGGTGACTCTCTCCCATCTATATGTGGGAGTTTCTGGGTGCACTGAAAGGGGGGGTCTTCACAGGGGAGTCAACAAAGACACATTTGCAACCACAACTGCGTGATTAAAGTCCCGCTTCTTTTTTACAGGCATCGCACGCACAACACACATACAAAAAGGGTGGGGCTTTGCTCCTGTAGTCACATCCACCATCTGGACTTTTCCGACACACATATATACACGCACGTGGGCGCCTCTGGCTCCTCTCTAGGCTAAACATGTCTAATTACAGCATCATGTACTATAAATTATTTTTAAAAGTATAGGACTTTTCCTTTGGGAATCAAAGATAATCCAGCTGTTAAACAATTCTCAAACATTACAGCCTATACTTGTGGGAAAACTCAATTTCATGCAATGGTTTCATTTGTTCAGTACAAACAATAGGAGCTTTTCATGCACACCAAAACACCCTTAATCTTCGTGCTTTTTTTTATCCCCTCTGCTACTGTGTAAACAGAAATAAGAGCAATAAAGTTTTTTTCCCCCTTGTCTATAACCAAGTGAGTGCAAGAAACACTTTCACTGGAGGGTTTTGAGAGATGCTTCCTGGCACAATAGTTTCATTAACTTTCTGTTAAGCTCCAAAAAGTGTAAGGTTTCATGAAAATTACTCAGCTAACAAACTGAGGGGGGAAAAAACAGAATATACAATATAATTAAGTAGTAGGCAAATGATGGGTTATTGATGAATTCATAATCCCATCAACAAAGTACAGTAAAATGCATTTCTGTTGGTTCCAATTACACACTTAAATTTATATTAAGGGGATGAACCAATCTTCACACTTATTTTTTTCCCTTCTAATTCCTGACATGCTGATGTTTTTTGAAAAGTCTTTTTATCATATAGTCTCCAAGACCCTCCACAACCTGAAGCCAAGCCTTTGCTTAAATTAGTGCCTGATCCAAATCCTTTCTAATCAGAGCACTCTAAATCAAAGCATTCTTGTTTTCTTTTCAAGAAATTCAGTTCTGAGGAAGTCAAGTGTCTAGCTCTTATAAAGAAAAAAATTCTAATTCTAGTTGTTTTAATAAAAGACCATCACAGCTGCCAAGTAATTCTGGAGAAAGACCTAATTGCTTTAAAATGCTGCAGACAGATGCTACACATATACTCTTAAGCACCTTTTGGAAGCACTACCCAGCTGCACTATACACACGCGCGTGCCCACACACCCCTGCATACCTCCTATAGAAACTACAGAATTAAAAGAAAAAGAGAAATCAGCATAAAGTTAGCCAACAGATCTGCAATATTTTTGACCCAGCAGGCGCAATTCACCCCTTCAACCATATTATTTGCGTATTATATCTGTTAAACCCATGGACATCAGATACAATTCCACCTGAATGTCACACCAATGCAGAAACTTGCAAAACTGGAGCATTTCTTTAGCACATGGCACATTAACCACTTGATTCCTGAAGAGCATGCCAAACATTCTGATGCTTTACAAGTGCATTAAGCCCTTGGTATGCGGAAGCTACACAGAACAAAACAGTAAATTTCCACTGCCTTAGCTTTCACACACTTTGTTTGAAGAAATATTAACAAGAAGTTTCAAGAATGAACCCATTCATCACAAATTTCGACAGAAGGGTGCAGGCAAGGAGGAAGAGTCTTTCCGACAATGGGAACCAGAAGCTTTGCCTGAAAGCTTGCTCTCTGCCCTTCACCCAGAGGAACTGTATTTTTTAATTTAGAGAATGGAGGGAGGGAGGGAGGATTCACTCCAACAGCCAGAATGGTGTGGTGGTGTGAATTTATGGAAGTCATGGGGATCAATGGCTGTTAGTCTTGATGGCAGCATGACTGCCTCTGAAGGCCATACACTGGAAGACTAGTGGGCTTCCTTGTGTAGTTGGTTGGCCGCGGTGAGAACAGACTGCTGGACTATATAGGTCAGGGGTCTGATCCATCAAGGTACTGCTTAGGTTCTTATGGCCACCACCAGAAGGTTCAAGTCCAGCCTCAATCAGAGAAGTTCACTGAGTACATTTGAGCCAATCATTCTCTCTCAGCCCAAGGATTGTTGTTATGGGGGAAAATGGGGGAAAATGAAAGTCAGGAAAGAAATCTAGCAAAC